>NC_047089.1:29086160-30286160 GCF_902459505.1 Geotrypetes seraphini | reverse complement strand
TGCGCGCGCTGCAGTCCTGTCACTTCCTCCTCTTCACTTCATGACGAGGCGCGGCACGCAGCCATGGAGGCAAATACGGTAGACGGAGGGACCACACGGAGTCACCCACCATACCACCCGATTTGGGTAAGCGCAGGTATCGGTGGGTGGCTTATTTGCGGGGGGGGGGTGCCTTATTTTACATTTTTTTCTAAAAAGGGGGGGATGTCTTATTTGATGGCCCTGCCTTATCATCGGGGAAACACGGTAGATTGAGTAGTGATGGAAGATTTCAAAGCTTTATGTAGTGTTTGTTCTTTATATTTGTATTGGTTTAATATGCATTATGTTCAGTACTTTTTGCAGTGAAATAACTTTGAAACATCAATATTTTAACAGCGCATTTTATTTAATCTGCCAAGCATTAGCTCCTCTTTTCTGGACAGCTTAGAGAACTGTTCGCTGATGCAAAGGACATATGAATTATTAAAGGTGATGTGTCTACACCTAAATCTCTTTTGCACTCCTGGAGCAAACGCTTTCAACAAAAGTCCACAGAGAGGCCTCACAGATCTGCAACAGAGCAGACAAGCAAAAGCAGATACAAATCCAATGTATAAAATAGATTTTATTTTAAATTTAAAAATATCAAAAAAATGTTCTTTCTTTAAAATACCCACCATGAACCACGTGTCGCTCATGTGCTATCAATGCTAAACATTACCAACCCCCAACCCAAAGGAATTAAAAACTTGAAAGATTAAAATAGTATATAACATATAATATATAGAATTGCCTCGGATTTATGATTGCAGTATGGGAGCTGCATAATCTATTTTATATATCACATATGAACAAATTACTAAAACCCATATCACACTTTAACAGCAAAAATCAATGAATGATAAGTCCCACAAGGGGTGGGCTAATTATTGGGGGAGTGACTACAATGTCCCCTGCAGTTGCCACACAGAAAAATCATTTACCACACATTCATTTGGAATTATTACATTGTGATTGGGCCAAGTGGTCATCACCCGTCAATCCATCAGGCACTTCTGTTCTTCATTCTCACTCATACACTTCTAAAACCTGACCAGGCTCCTCTAAGCTTTTCCCTGGTCACCACTGGGTTCTCCACACCCTCCCTGGATTTCTGGGGTTTAAGGCAGCTTCTGGTACCATTGGCAGCTTCTGGTACCATTACTGGTCTATCTGTTGGTCCCCACCAGTTCCTCTACTGGTCACTCGCCAGTCACCTTTGGCCAGTGCTCTCTGGTTCTTCACTAACTTCCGGGTCTTCAGGCTGCTTCTGGTACCATTACCACCGGTCCCTCTGCCGGCCACTCACCAGTCATCTTTGGCCAGTGCTCTCTGGTTCTTCGGGCTGCTTCCTTCTGGGTCTTCTAGCTGCTCCCAGTATCATCACCAGTCTCTCTGCTGGTTGTCACCGGCCCCGCTGGTCCCTCCGTCAGTCACTCGCCAGTCCCTACCAGCCTAGGACCTCGGACTCCTCTGCCTACTTCCCTCCAGTCCTCTGGCCCCTTCCTCCAGTCCATTATAGTCTATGGACGCATTAGCGTTTAGCGTGCCCTAAAACGGTTAGCACGCCTTAGTAAAAGGGCCCCTAAGTCTCATAATGCCACTTATGCATTTCTTCCTATCACTAACATATCTAATAAATGTCTTGCTCCCCCATTTTACCATGTCGGCTTTTTTTTTTCTCTTCCATTTGCATCTTTGCTTTCCTGACTACTCGACCAGCCTCTCTTAAGTTTTCCAGATATTTTTGCCTGTCTTCCTCTTTTTGCAATATTTGGTAGTTTATAAAAGCTGACCTCTTTATCCTTACCTTCTCAGCTACTGCTTTTGAGAATAAGAGCAGCCTTCTTTTCGTCACACTTTTACATACTTTCCTTACAAAATGGTTTATTGTCCTTCCACTAGCTCCTTTCAGTTTTACCCACTGCTTCCAGAAGTTCCCATCCAGATAACTCCTTGATGTAATCCCATCTGAACAAAATTAGTTCTTTTAAAGTTTAGAACCTTTGCTTTTGAATGAGCCCTCTCTACACATGTCTCAATATTAAACCACAAAGAAGAAAGACTTCTCATAGTGAAGGTCACAATTGAAGGTTTGAGTGAAGTTCAAATACTATAAAGTACACTTTAGCATACACTCAGATATGTGTAATCCAACCAAGAGCCATAGCTCCTATAGCCGAACCCACCGTCCCATCACTGTGTATGACTGTTAAGTGAAGAAATAAGGTAATCTTCTGAACTATATAACTAAATTTTTCAATGGCAATAGAGGATAAAAAATCCTACTTAGCTTAAATGTATGTTAATAGGTCCCGACATGGGCCATATTTCGTGGTCTTTTTCAAGGAACCCACGAAAGAGAGGTGGTAAGTTCAAATGCCAAAGAAAAGCAGGGTGATGTAGACAAAAGGATAATTCATAGATTGAAGAAACAACTTTGTGGCGTGATGCCGAAATTTCTAATACTTCAATACTCAATACTCTATTGCCACTGAAAAATTTAGTTATATAGTTCAGAAGATTACCTTATTTCTTCACTTAACAGTCATACACAGTGATGGGACGGTGGGTTCGGCTATAGGAGCTATGGCTCTTGGTTGGATTACACATATCTGAGTGTATGCTAAAGTGTACTTTATAAGAACATAAGAAGTTGCCCCCGCTGAGTCAGACCAGAGGTCCATCTTGCTCAGCGGTCCGCTCCCGCGGCGGCCCATCAGGCCTAGTGCCTGAACAGTGATCCCTGATTAATTTTATAACTTACCTCTAATCCCATTCCTATAATCTACCTCTACTCTTATCTGTACCCCTCAATCCCTTTGAACTTCACTCAAACCTTCAATTATGACCTTCACTCTGAGAAGTCTTTCTTCTTTGTGCTACATATGTTATTTTGATCTCTCAGCTCTTAAAAGTTTTCTTTGAACGATCATTCTCACCCTTACTTATTTCTGACTTAGTCAATATTAAACCACACCATATGGTGATCACTGGATCTGTCTGTGAAGGAGGCCTATATATCACACTAATGTACACATCCCCCTCTGTATTCGCAAATTCCATATCTACGGATACGCTTATTCACGGTTTTAAAACTAAAAAAGCATTTTCATTTTTCAGGCTATTTTAAGCCCTGTAAGCCCCCCCCCCCCACCCCTTAAGCCTTACCTAGTGGTCTAGTGGGTTTTAAGGCAGGAACAATCTTCCCACGCTCTTTCCCCGTGCAGATCGCTCACAGGAAATGGCTCGAGAGACTACGGGAGCTCAAGGCAGCCATTTCCTGTGAGCGATCTGCACTGGGAAGGAGCGTGGGAAGATTGCTCCTGCCTTAAAACCCACTAGACCACTAGGTAAGGCTTAAGGGGGGGCTTTCAGGTCTTAAAATAGCTGGGGGAAGTGGGGGTTAGGGGCATAACCGGTCTGAATATTATTCGCGGTTTTTAAATATTCGCGGGCCTGCTCTGCCCCTAACCCCCATGAATACGGAGGGGGAAGTTTAGATACATTTTCCATTCCCTCTTTTCAGATTGATTCACAGTACCTCTTCCTTACTCTATAGATCCGGCAATTGTGTGGCTTTTAACATGTAATGCCACTCTCCCTCCAACCCTATCTTTCCTGAACAGATTATAACCCGGTCTAACTATATCCTAGTCATGGTTCTCCGTGAACCACGTCTCCGTAATAGCCACAAAATCTAAATCAGCCTCTTCCATCACAGCCTTGTTTCCCATACTTTGAGCATTCGTTGATATTGCTTTCCAAACATTGCCCCTTTTCCCCCTGTGTGTAAAGAAGTACTTAATGATCCACTTACCTGATGATTATATACTTACCGGGGACCTTTCAGTATAGCCCGTCTGCTGCTGAAGACACGTCTTCCCTTTTTTGATAGGTGCATGCCATCTCTGCTCACCAGCCCTTGGAAAATCATCCCATGGTCCAGGAAGCCTAAACACTCCTGATGACACCATCTGAGCAATCCAGTTTCGAAATCACTGCTGTATTGCAATGTAGGTTACCCTGCACCAACCTTCCCCTAGAAAACAACAAAGCCACAAACCCCAACACAAAAAATGCATTTCTTTTTCTATAAGAGCAAAGCATGGCTGGTCTGAAGCAAAGTCAACATATAACTAGAAGATTTTTTTGAAGGAAAAAAAAAAATAATCCAGATGTGACCCTCCAATCCTTTATGTGTAGATGATGTACAGTAATTTACTCATAAAATCATCCTAACTACGGTATATCAAGATTAAAGTAAATTAATCAGCAGTAGGCAAACTAGCAAATCGCCTTTAGCATTGTCTCCAGAAGGCATCTGTTAAATGGCCAGCTGTCATTTAACTTGCCTAGTATATTACCTTAATCAGCTATGTAAATAATACACTGGTTATACAGTAAACACATAACTCACGCCATATTTACATCTCCAGGCTATTTATGTCTTATTTAGAGTTGGTTTACTTGTTAAACAGAAATTCATACTTAATATGATGTCTATATTTCTGCTACAATCATAAAATTACATTTAGTCCACTTTAAGCTCTTTTTTTTTTTTTTCTTTCTTTACAATGCTGCTGCTTCTCACAGTGGAATTGCGAACCATTATTCATTGTGCAGTATCATAAATTGTCAGCAATATACAGAACCGATTTCACAAGGATTCTCTACAAATAAAAGATGACTGATAATTGCAACACGCCTTGACACGGGCAGTGCTAGGGCAGGGCCGGGAAAAAGTTAGGGCAGAGCTAGTCAGGTTCATGCAGGGGTCTTATTAATATGTAGTGAAGAGATTGAGAACACGGAGAGGGACTGACTAAAGCAGGGATCTCAAAGTCCCTCCTTGAGGGCCGTAATCCAGTCGGGTTTTCAGGATTTCCCCAATGAATATGCATTGAAAGCAGTGCATGCACATAGATCTCATGCATATTCATTGCGGAAATCCTGAAAACCCAACTGGATTGCGGCCCTCAAGGAGGGACTTTGAGACCCCTGGACTAAAGTGACTGTATACTGGAAATGTGTCTGAAGAAATGCTTTGAAAGACTCTTGTAAACAGTGGTGTGGTAAGGGGTGGCGGGGGAGGGCAGATTGCCCCGGGCGCCATCTTGGTGCATATTGTTTGAAAACAGCAGAGAGCTAACCCCCCTCCCTTTTACAAAACCGCAGAAGCATTTTTTAGCGCAGGCCGGCACGCTGAGTGCTCTATGCTGCTCCCGACGCTTATAGAGTTCCTATGAGCGTCAGGAGCAGCGCAGAGCATTCAGCGCGCCGGCCTATGCTATGCGGTTTTGTACGAAGGGGGTGGGGTAAATGAAGAAAAGTAACTGCCAGACCGCAAGCACGATGATCGCTTGAAAAACCGACAGTCGTGACTTCATCATTTGAGCTTCGAGTGACATAGCTGGTTTGATCTCTTTCAGAATTGATTTGGTTAGTTCTTCTTGGCGATCCACGGCACGTTTAAAATCCTTCTCTGGCATCAAAGATGAAATTAGTCCACTTTTAAAGGTAATATATAAAAATAAAACATAACAAATGAAATAAGGAGACACCTTTCTATTTGACTGTCTCTTTATTTCTATATTTGACATTCTTTCTAACATTTTGCTCCATACAAACAAATGCATTATCAGCAAATAACAGGCATTACCACAACTTACTATTTTGACCCATTTTCAGGCTTGCCTGGTTATTTAAACATCATGGAGGTGATTATGAACTATCCAAAGCCTACAGCATAAAAATCGCCCCCTGATATTTTCTATGGATACTTTTTCCGATCAAATCCATATAAATTATCCCCCTTTTATCAAGCCACATTAGGGTTTTTATCGTAGCCCGCAGTGGTATAAGCTCCAACGCTCATGGAATTCCTATGAGCATCGAAGCTTTTACCGCTGCGACTGGTGATAAAAAAAACCCTATTATAGTTTCATTAAAGGGGGGCATGTTTGTACAGTACTTATCTTCTGACCTAATCTAGCCTTAGAAATACCCCCATTATAATGTAGGTAAAAGTGGACAAGATAATGAACAAGATACATCCTTTTATGTATGTCCAGTATGGACAACTTTCAGATAGGTGGTTGACTTCAACATAAGAATAGCCTTACTGGGTCAGACCAATGGTCCATCAAGCCCAGTAGCCCGTTCACACGGTGGCCAATCCAGATCACTAGTACTTGGCCAAAACCCAAGGTGTCGCAACATTCCATGCTACCGATCCAGGGCAAGCAGTGCCTTCCCCCATGTCTTTGTCAATAACAGACTATGGACTTTTCCTCCATGAATTTGTCCAAACCTTTCTTAAAACCAGCTATGCTATCCGTTCTTATCATAACCTCTGGCAATGCGTTCCAGAGCTTTACTATTATTTGAGTGAAAAAAAATTTCCTCCAATTAGTTTTAAAAGTATTTTCCTGTAACTTCATCGAGTGTCCCCCTAGTCTTTGTCATTTTTGACGGAGTGAAAAATTGATCCATTTTTACCCGTTCTACTCCACTCAGGATTTTGTAGACTTCAATCATATCTCCCTTCAGCCGTCTCTTTTCCAAGCTGAAGAGCCCTAACCGTTTTAGTCTTTCCTCATACGAGAGGAGTTCCATCCCCTTTATCATCTTGGTTGCTTTTTTTTTTAACCTTTTCTAGTGCCACTATATCTTTCTTGAGATAAGGAGACCAGAATTGATCGCAATACTCCAGATAAGGTTACACCATGGAGCAATACAGGGGCATTATAACATTCTTAGTCTTGTCAACCATCCCTTTCTTTTTTTTTTTCTTTTTTTCTTTTTTTTTTTTTATTTATTTATAAAATTTAAACATTTATTATCAAGCATAATCTTGTACAGAAAGTGAGATCAAGAAAACATAGTATTATTTACTCTCCAACCTGAAAGTAATTCAAAATAATAAATAAAAGAAGATATTCATCATAACTTAATCACACACTAGTCCTCAAATTAGGATCCAAGGTTAATAATAAGAGTAGAAATTAAATTAAAGAAAAAAACATTTTAACAAGAAAGATCGCTTAAACTGCTACTGGGAAGTGAGCTAATTATTATCACAATGGTACTGATGGTTCTACAAATTCAAGATGTTTCGCAGAAAGGAAAGCAGTCAAGTGAGCTGGTTCTACAAATACATATTTCAAAGAACGGTATCTTATGACACATTTACAAGGGTACCTAAGAAAAAATAAACCCCCTATATTAGTCACTCCTGATTTTAACATTAAGAATTCCCTTCTTCTCTTCTGAGTCTCTCTCGAGACATCAGGAAATATCTGGATGTGGAAACCATCCCTTTCTTAATAATTCCTAGCATCCTGTTTGCTTTTTTGGCCGCCACCGCACATTGGGTGGAAGGTTTCATCGTATTGTCTACAATGATACCCAGATCCTTTTCTTGGGCGCTAATCCCCAAGGTTAACCCTAGCATCCAGCAACTGTGATTCAGATTATTCTTTCCAATGTGCATCACTTTGCATTTGTCATTTTTTTTCTGCTGAAATACCTTTAGAAATTGCTATTCTTAAAATGAAAGTAAATACATTGAGATAGAATTTTATTTTCCAAAACTCTGTATCCATTAAAAAAAAAAAAATGCACACATTTTAAATATCTAAGAAAGCCTGTGATTCCTTTAGCATTGGGCTCATCCACCATTCAGATGGATTGCGGTCTGAATTGACTGTCTTAGTGAAGCTTTTGTCAAAATTTATTGATTATGTTTCACCACCATGTGTTTCAGCACTGCAAGGCATTTATGAGATACTATGAATCTCCTAAATAAGATCAATGATGTTCAACAGTGCAGGAATCATTGATGGTCATGATGGATGGATGCCGCTTGTGTACCTGAATCTGCTATCAAGACAGACTCAGCAGAGTTTTATATTATCTGTTCAATAAGTTGAACTTTAAGAAACCATGCACAAATAACCATCTCACTGTATAACACACAATATTACCGTTCAATAATCATTTTTATTTTCTGAAATTGGGTTTGATATTGAAGCCGCATGGTCCCACCGCTTAAAGATGAGAATATTTAAGATTGGGCCATAAGTGTTACCTACAATATTCAGTTTCATTCAAATCATAAAAAGGGAACTACAGAAAAACATTTTTGAAAAAAAAATAAAAATAATAAAATCAGAAAGAAGGTATTAGAAAGAAATAAATGAAAGTGTAGAACATGTACGAGGGGCCGCTGAAAAGTTCTCAGCCCAAGAAGAGAAAGATGTGGAGCCATAAAACTTATAAGTTATTCCACACTTTTTGTGACACTTTTCGTTTCAGTGATATCAAATGAAATGAAAAGTGTGAAGAAAAGCATGGAATAACTTGTAAGTTTTATGGCTCCACATCTTTCTCTTCTTGCTTGGGCTGAGAACTTTTCAGCAGCCCCTCCTATTGTGATGTCATAATGCTTTATTCCACCAATGTCTACGAGCCACCCTCATCCATGATGTCACAATGGCTCGGTTTCCCTATACTGGTGCCCATTCACTAGATGCATTTGCCTCATTGAAACAAAAAGTATCAAGAAAAATGTGGACTAACTTGTAAGTTTCATGACTCCACATCATTCTCTTCTTGGTTGGACTGAGAACTTTTCAGCGGCCCCTTGTAATAGAGTTTTGACTGAAACTGAGCCAAAGGGCTGCTGAAATTGGTAGAATATTCAACAAATGGCACAGAACAAGGACAAGAAATGAAACATATGACATCGGGATAGATATAAGAGATCTGAAAATGGAATGGGTAGTACAAGGGGGTGCAGCCCAATTGTTTCAGATCACTGATTGAACTATATCCACGTCATTCTCTTCTTAGTTGAGCTGAGAACTTTTCAGCACCCCTTCATGGTTAAAAAATACAGTGTGATTATAAAAGAGTCCCCTGCCACAGAATACCCAGCAAAATAGCATCAGAATATTGAATGGATTGAAAGACAATCACACGCAAGTAGAAGTTATAGAAGGAAGATTAGCACATCTGCTTTTTTGAACTTGTAGGAAATGACAAAGGGCATTGGATCCAAAGTTCAGGAAGGAGAAAAATGTAGAAATCTTTTTAGAAAATGGCACAGCAAAGCACATGGGAAATTATTTTGGGGAGAATAAAATACAGAGAAAAGATCAACGCATAGAAATATTGCATAACCTTATTTCACCTGTATAAGTACTAGATCATGGGTGACTTTTGTAAAATATAATAGGTTTTTGGGTGGGTCAAGCTTATATTTTGATTAGTACACAATAAATCAGTCCAGGACAGAATTAAAGTTATGAGCCAAATGATTTACTTAAAAGAAAGTCTTTGAACCAAAGGGTTGAACAATCTGAATCTCAACTTCCCCAAGTCCAATATGATTCACAATCACCCCTTCCACATCCCCTCCCTCCCCCCCCCCCCAAATGGTGCTAGGACTCTGTGGTGCTTTTGATTGTTTGATGCTATGTTTGCTACACAACGTTATGAATTTTATAGTATGTTATGAACTTTGAGCTTTTATGAACTTTTGATGTTATTTATATACTTTTTTTATCTAATAGGAGTGTCTACAGTCTTAGCATTTTTGATGTTTTTTGATGTTTTTTTGCACTCAGCACTTTCAAGCACATTTTCTTCACATTGTGATGTTTTTTGGGAGTTTTTTTTATTTTTAACTAGTTAATTAAGATCCTTTCCCTGAATTTCAAGTTTTTTTCCCCCACCTCAGCACTTCTTCACTTTAGCACTTCTGGTCACTTTAAAAGGACTTAATGATGTATGAGGCGATTATCATTTGGACTGAGGTTCTGGTGCTAGTCACCTATGAGAAATAGCCTGAGCCTATGTGTCGTATGCTTCCTATTTAAGGCTCATACCCAGTGGCGTACTAAGGGGGGGGGAGGGGCGGTCCGCCCCGGGTGCCAGCCATGAGGGGGTGTTCCCGACCTTGCCGTTCATTCCCCCCCCACCACCCCCGAAGGACTGCTCGCCCCACTGACCTTCCTGCACCACCTGTGAAGCAGCCCGCAGCAGGATCGCGACTTCAGCGATACCTGAGCTGCTTGGGCGCTGCTTCCTGCGCCGCGGTCCCGCCCCTCCTCTGACGTCAGAGGAGGGGCGGGAACGCGGCGCAGGAAGCAGCGCCTAAGCAGCGCAGAGATCGCTGACGTCGGGATCCTGCTGCGGCTGCTTCATAGGTGGTGCAGGAAGGTCAGTGGGGCAAGCGGTCCTTCGGGGGTGGTGGTGGGGGGACTGAACGGCAAGGCCGGGAGCATAGGTAGTGCTGCTTCATAGTGGTGCGGGGAGGCCAGGGGGCGAGCGGTCCTTCGGGGTGGGGCGGGCGGGCAGGCAGGCAGGCTTTCAAGGAGGAGGGGGGTGACAGACAGGCAGGAAGGCCTTCAAGGGGGGACAGGCCTTCAAGGGGGGGGACAGGCAGGCCTTCAAGGGGGGGGGGACAGGCCTTTGGGGGGGGGTGCAGACCTTCAAGGGGGAGGGACAGGCCTTCAAGGGGGGGCAGGCAGGCCTTCAAGGGGGGGACAGGTCTACAAGGGGGGGGGACAGGCCTTCAAGGGGGGAACAGGCCTTCGGGGGGGGTGCAGGCCTTCGGGAGGGGTGCAGGCCTTCAAGGGGGGTGCAGGCCTTCAAGGGGGGGACAGGCCTACAAGGGGGTGGGACAGGCCTTCAAGGGGGGTGCAGACCTTCGGGGGGGTGCAGACCTTCAAGGGGGTGCAGACCTTCAAGGGGGGACAGGCCTTCAGGGGGGTGCAGGCCTTCAGGGGGGGGGTGCAGACCTTCAAGGGGGGGGGACAGGCCTTCAAGGGGGGGACAGGAAGGCAGGCCTACAAGGGGGGGAGGACAGGCCTTCGGGGGGGGGTGCAGGCCTTCGGGGGGTGCAGACCTTCAAGGGGGGGACAGGCCTTCAAGGGGGGGACAGGCCTACAAGGGGGGGACAGGCCTTCAAGGAGGTGGGACAGGCCTTCAAGGGGGGTGCAGGCCTTTGGGGGGACCCTGGTTTAGAAGTACACGGAGGGAAGGGGGTGTTCAAAGAGACGTGCATATGCCAAACTTTGGGGGGGAGGAAGAAATAATGGGTCTGAAAATAGAGGAGAGGGAGAGAGATGATGGACCATGGGATTTAGGGAGGGAAGGAACAGAAAGGGAGAGAAATTGGACACAAGGGATGGTGTGGAGGAGGGATAGAGATACTGGATAGGAGGGTAATTGGGAAAAGAAAGGGAGAGATTGTGGACTCGGGTGGTGGGGAAGGAGGGAGAGATGCCGGATGAAAGGGTAGTTAAGAAAAGGTGGATCTGTGGAGGGAGATGAAAAAAAGGAAAGATACCAGACTTCCTGGGGAGGGAAGGGAAATGGAAAGGGAGGACAGAGTTGGCAGATGGATGGTTAGCATGCAGAAAGAAGAAAGAAGGAGACCCCAAGTTATCAGAAGAAAACCAGAGCCTTGGACCAACAAGATTTGAAATATAACCAGACAACAAAAGGTAGAAAAATTAATTTTATTTTCTGTTTTGTGATTATAATATGTCAGATTTGAAATGTGTATCCTGCCAGAGCTGGTGTTGGACTGCAAACGTGAGCTAGGATTTAACAGAGAGAGGAAAAGTCCTTTTTGTTTCTTTATTTTATTTACACCACAGCGCAAGTGTGATTAGGAGAAGCCAAAGGGGGTGAAAAAGCTATAAAACCCCAGGAGTTTTGAAAAAAATCACCCAACTGGGCAGGAAAATCGAATTGAAAAACCAATTCAATAGGCTGAATCGAATCAAAATTTTTTTTCCTGAATCTGGCAGCATTAGTTTGCGCTACTGTCTTAGACTTTAGGACCTGGGATTGGGGAGAGATGGCATCCTCAGTACTTTATAATGCAAGTGAAACGAGGATTTGGTCAGACTTTTGAAGGGTCTGCAGAAAAAAAATATTGTATAGGCCGGGGACATGAGACAGCAGGAAATGGGAACTTTTCTTCCTTCTATTTTTGTGAATGGAAAGGCTGAGGATGTCAGAGAGTTCAGTTAAAATATGTGCTTTATAAGAAAATATAATAATGTGTTTTATAAAGTTTATAGCATAGCTGGCCTACCCAGTGAGGTATTCCTAGTGGTGGTGGTGGCAGCGTGTCAATGTGTTGAGAGGAAGAGGTGGTCTGGGAAATTCTGCTGAGCAAACTCCGGGCCCATTTCCACCCCCCAGTTAGTCCACTCCACTCAACTGGTTCACACACTGAGTGGGTCTTTGGGTGTTGTTTTGGGATCTCTTCCAGTGGTTTATCAGTATCTCCTTCTGGTCCAAGGAAGGAAACTTTGTTATCCTTAGCATTGACCTACAGAATATGTTTGTAACAGCGCTGCTTGTGTGGCATTAGGCTATGTAGTGATCGAAAGAAAAAAACAGACCTTTGCACATTTTTGCACTATATGGTGGGTGTATGAGGAGATTCACATTTCCTGCACAGCTAAGTCCATGTGAAGTTACCTTGTGCTGTATTTGACATCTATCAAGGTCTCTGTTTGAAAGGAAAGATCTAAACTTAAAAATGAAGTGGCCAGAAGTTATGGTAAAAGCAGATAGTGTAGCTGGTTTTAAGAAAGATTTGGACAAATTCCTGGAGGAAAAGTCCATAATCTGTTATTAAGACATGGGGGAAGTGTCTGCTTGCCCTGGATCGGTAGCATGGAATGTTGCTACTCTTTGGGTTTTGACCAGGTATTAGTGTCCTGGATTGGCTACCATGAGAATGGGCTACTGGGCATGATGGACCATTGGTCTGACCCAGTTAGGCTATTCTTATGTTATGTTCTCATCTGTAGGGGCCTTTGTTTTCACTTCTTATTTTAATGTATTTTTTTTCTGGGAACTTATCAGTGTTTTTTATAATGGGAACAAAAATGGAAGAGAATTAATGTGTATGGGATGAGGGGGTAACTAATTTCTTCAGCTAAATAATTCAATCCACCTCAACCAGACATAGGAGAACTCACGCACCATTCACACACCCTCCAACCAAAAACGTCAAAAGAAAAAAACTGTTCGACAACCTCCTAGCCATTCGAGCTGCAACACTCGACCCCCAACTCTACAACCTATTGACCTCGACCACAGACTACAAAACCATCAAAAAAGAAATAAAAACCCTTCTATTCAAAAAACACATAAAACCGAACTAACACAATCAGAACTGTCCCAAGCATCACCTGCAACTACTCTATATGTACTTCTGATGTCATGACAATTCAGACATAATTTATGTTATGTTATGTTTGGAATATAAGAAAATTTTCACTGCCTGTTTCTATTCTGACCATTTATTTCGTTTCATGGTCATTACAAAAAAATATTTTTTTACATTGGGGGGGGGGTGTCAAAAAATGATGGGCCCCGGGTGCCACATACCCTAGGTACGCCACTGCTCATACCAATGTCCTTTAGTGACTTGTGTTATTATTTCTTATTAATTTATTCATATTGATAATTTATTTAAGTGACCAGCTGTTTAGTTAGTTTCTTATACATTGTTAGTTTTTCATATATTCCCTTCAGGGATAGGGATCGCTTAGCTAATTCTTATTTATTATTACAGCATCTATCATGACAGACTAGGGTTACCATATGGATCCAGAAAAAGGTGGATGGATTGAAACATCCGGGTTTTACTTCCATTGTTTTCAATGGAAGTAAAACCCAGATGTCTGAATCCGCCCTCCTTTTTCTGGAGCCATATGGTAACCCTAATCATGACCTCCCCTTCTAGTCCATCATCCAACATCTTACCTCATCTTATCCTTGTCTCTGCTGCCAGCGCCCTGAGGCTGAAACAAAAAAAATAGCAGCTTTGGGCCTTGGGGCCTGTACATGCTCACTCTGGCCCCGATGCAGTAAAGACAGCGATCTCCGCTAAACCCGCTTTAACGGATTTAGCGATGATCGCTTTTGCTGACCTGATGCCGAATACGGCTCACCGCATGATTTTCTGCACGATCGCCCATTTCCCGATCCGACCATGCAAATAAGCTCATTTTCATTGAAATGCCATATAAACTAGTGGAGCGATTGATGCGCTAACATAGCTTCCCAATGTACTAAAATAAAGCGATTGCTTTTAGCGATCCAAAAACTGGTTAGCAACTGGTCTAACCTTTTTTTTTTTTTTTTTTTTAAATGGCCACAGATGCTGTGTATGTTACACATGCACAATACTGCCCTTATCTTCTGCAGACTCAATAATAAAACAAAACCCCTCACATACCCTTTGTGATATATGCTCAGGAAGGGGACACATAGGGGAAGTAGGCGATTACAAAACTAAAAGGTAAAAAAAGCATTTTGTCTGATAGGCATTTGTGAGATTTACCCCCTCTTTTACTAAGGTGTGCTAACCAATTAGTGCGCACTAATCGAATTAGCGTGTGTTAAATGCTAGCACATCCATAGACTAATATGCACACGTTAGCGATAAGTGTGTGCTAAATTGATTAGCGCGCTAATTGGTTAGCGTGCCTTAGTAAAAGAGAGCCTAAGTGAGCCAGTGTATAGGCTGGAGAAGATCGATTTTCAAAAAGTTAGGATGCCTAACTTTCAGAGATTGGATAATAAGGGGTTCATAATAAATTTTAAAAAAGTCTAAAAAGTGGCCTAAATGGCTACTTGGACGATCAAAAAGCCTGATCTTCCAAGTACCCATAATCAAAGCTGGTTTTAGACGTATCTAAAAGCAGCTTAGGCCTTTCCCCTGCCACTAAACGCACAGAGAGAAAAGAGGCGTGTTTAGAGCAGGGGAAAGGGTGGGCAGTGGGCGGGAGGAGGGCCGACCTACACCTAGGTGTACAGCAGGTATAACCAAAACCTTAGACAGGTTGCCTAGTCGGCACTTATATGTTTTGGCTTAGACAATGTCAAAACAGGTCTAAGTGCCGAAAAAGGGGCTGCTGAGCTGATCGTGGCCCCAGCAACTTGCCTACCCCCTACAGCAATGATCACACGGCAGGAGAGATGCCTCATCTCCCCTACCGCGATGCCATCACTCCTCTACCCGAACTGCTGCGACCCGCGGTAGGAGAGATGCCCTATCTCTCCTGCCACGGGTTGCAGCAGTTCAGGTAGAGGAGTGATGGCATCGCGGTAGGGGAGATGAGGCATCTCTCCTGCCACGATACATCACCCCCTCTCCCCGACAACATCGGGGCAAGAGGGAACTCAAGCCCTCCTGCCACGCGATCCCAAACCCCTCCCGAATCCGATCCAGCCAGGAGGGAGCCCAAGCCCTCCTGGCCTCTCACCCCCCACCCCCTACAAGATCAGGCAGGAGGGAGCCCAACCCCTCCTGCCCAGGCGGACCCCCCTATCCCCCCTACCCCACTACAATACGGGCAGGAGGGATCCCAGGCTCTCCTGCCCTCGACACAACCCCCCCCAACCCCCCGATCGACCCATGTGTCTAAGGCCCCACCCACAGGAGGGGCCTAAGACTCCCGGGCTTATTCTGGTTGGCCCAGGCGCCTTAGGCCCCACCTGTGGGCAGCGTTTCAGGCACCTGGGACAATCCGGCCCCATTCCGGAGCCGGCTGGCCTGCCGGACGGCGGGCTTGGCACCCGTCCAGCCTGCCAACATTTAATAGGTATGGGGGGTGGGATTGGGATTGGGGGGTCGGCGGGGAGGTCACGGGTCAGCGGGGGAGGCGATCGGGTGTTCGGGGGGGGGTCGTTGGGGGGGTTGTTTCGAGGGCAGTTGGGCCTGGGATCCTTCCTGCCCGTATTGTAGTGGGGTTGGGGGATAGGGGGTATGCCTGGGCAGGAGGGCTTGGGTTCCCTCCTGCCTGAACGTAATCGGGGGGGGGGGATTGTGGGGCAAGAGGGCTTGGGCTCCCTCTTGCCACGATCTTCATTGGGGGGTTCAGAGGTGCCGCCAGGCAAGAGGGCTTGGACTCCCTCTTGCCCCAATGTCATGGGGGGGGGGGGGATTCTGTAACCGGTGTTGTTTTTGACAGACACTGGTTACAGAATCCAGCTTTTAGGCGAAGGACTGGCTCCTCCTTCACCTAAAAGCCCTTGTGTTGGATGTTTGGGGCTTAGGCATTTTTTAGGTTCATTATGGGTTATAAGCTTAGACGTAGTGTGGTGGTCTTGGCGTTTAAACAGCTGAATGTAGAGGCAGGCCATTATTTAAAAAAAACCTCCTTTTGGACGTTTTTTTTGATTATGGACATTTTCCCTGCTTCTTCTTTCAAAGTTTAAGGCCTTAGGCCAAAAAGGGACTTAGACGGTCTATATTTTTTTAAAAGTACCATCTCTGAGAGCCTAAATTTAGGAAACTTGCATCAGACGGTGTCCTAAAGGGGCAGATCAAGGGGCAGGGCCAAGGCAAGGAAATTACACCCCTTTTACAAAGTCACATTAGGCTTTTTTATCGCCAGCCACGGTGGTATTAGCTCCGGCACTCATAGGAATTCTATGAGTTTTGAAACTAATACCATTGTGCCCGGCAATAAAAAAAAAGCCTACACGACTTGGTAAAAGGGGGCCTGTTAGCTTCTTAGTTTTTATTTCTAGCATTGGGTACCCATCACAGATGCTTTAGCTTAAGAGAATCTGTAGCCAACATAAATTCAGGCACCTATACTTAAAATTAAGAAGATGGAAGGTTAATTTTATAAACTTTTCTATGCATTTTACCTTGTTAGGCTCAGCTTAGGCTTTTGCTTACTTTCCAATATAAGTGAACCTTTATAAAATTACTCTCAAGATAAATATATTTAGAACATAAGAACATAAGAATTACCTTACTGGGTCAGACCAATGGTCCATCAAGCCCAATAGCCCGTTCTCATGGTGGCCAATCCAGGTCACTAGTACCTGGCCAAAACCCAAGGTGTAGCAATATTCCATGCTACCAATCCAGGGCAAGCAGTGGCTTCCCTCATGTCTTTCTCAATAACAAACCATGGGCTTTTCCTCCAGGAACTTGTCCAAACCTTTCTTAAAACCAGCTACACTATCTGCTCTTATCACATCCTCTGGCAACGCATTCCAGAGCTTAACTATTTTCTGAGTGAAAAAATATTTCCTCTTATTGGTTTTAAAAGTATTTCCTTGTAACTTCATCGAGTGTCCCCTAGTCTTTGTCATTTTTGACGGAGCAAAAAATCGATCCACTTGTACCCGTTCTACTTCACTCAGGATTTTGTAGACTTCAATTATATCTCCCCTCAGCCGTCTCTTTTCCAAGCTGAAGAGCCCTAACTGTTTTAGTCTTTCCTCATACGAGAGGAGTTCCATCCCCTTTACCATCTTGGTCGCTCTTTTTTGAACCTTTTCTAGCGCCACTATATCTTTCTTGAGATAAGGAGACCAGAATTGAACGCAATACTCCAAATGAGGTCGCACCATGGAGCGATACAAGGGCATTATGACATTCTTAGTCTTGTTATCCATCCCTTTTTTAAAATAATTCCCAGCATCCTGTTTGCTTTTTTTGACCGCCACCACACATTGGGCAGAAGATATCATCGTATTGTCTACGATGACACCCAGATCCTTTGCTTGGGCGCTAATCCCCAAGGTGGACCCTAGCATCTGGTAACTGCGATTCAGGTTATTCTTCCCAATGTGCATCACTTTGCATTTGTCCACCTTAAATTTTATCTGCCACTTGGATGCTCAGTCTTCCAATTTCCTAAGGTCCACCTGTAATTTTTCACAATCCGGTACTTTAAGGGCCAGTTTCTCTAATGGGAGCCTAGAAAGATAGGCGACTAAAGTTTGGTGCATATTGCATGGCAATTACACTTAGGTGCCCATTACAGAATCACGCTTAAAAGTTAGGCACCTGTAATGTAGGCCAGGGTTTAAGAGGCCTACATTATAGGCGCCTAAATCCTTCAAAAAATTGCACCAAACGACGCCTAAGATTTTCTCCACTCCTAAACATGCCTACTTTGGTGTTAGGCAATACTATGCCCCATGTGATATGTGCCTATCTTTCGTAGAATCACCCTTAAGAAGATAGGTGCCTCTCTCCCAATTAAATTTTTTTTTTTTTTTTCAATTATGAGCTTGTTAAAGCTGATTATTGAAGCCAGTTTACTAAGTTACAGCCCCTTTGATCAAGCTGCGCTAGAAGTTTTTGTGTAAGCTGGGGTAGTAAATGCTTCGATGCTCATAGAATTCCAATGTGCGTCAGAGCACTCGCTGGTCTGGGCTAAAAATTTCTAGCGCAGCTTGGTAAAAGGGGGGGCAAATTAAGTGCCTAATTATCTGGGCTTCTAACTTTAGACACCTCGTATGGATTCCCCCTCCAACTTTCTTATCACAAGCTTCTAACTTAGGAAATGAGGCGGTTACAATCAAAATGGTCTACATACGAGTGTACATTACATTAACAACTTATATTCCGCCTTAACCTTGCAGTTCTAGGCGGATTACAGAAGAGTTAAGATGGACATTACTAGGAGAGTTACAGGGCAGGAACTAATTACAGGAGTATAGATAAATTATGGATACTGCGTTAATTTATCCTGACAAATTTTCTGAATAGCAGTGTTTTTATTTCCCTCCGAAAGGTTTTGTAGCCAGGCATTCTTATCAGTAAGTTGGAGAGGTGATGGTCAAGTTTCGCTGCCTGGGTTGCTAGTAGGCCATCGTGCATCTTCTTGCTTAATTTGCCTTTGAATGGGGTGGTGTGTGAGTGAACGGGGTCTGAGTTCTTCTTAGCCTGGTTGAGTTGTTCTGGATGAGGCGATCGTTCAGGTAGGTGGAGGCAGTACCATTTAGACCATTTGGACCATTTAAAAATGATGCTGAACATTTCATGAAGAGTGATCTAGAGGATTGACACTATTGATAGCAATTAATTAGTGCAGTGAGATAAAGGAAAATAAGCTTGACATACTGGAAGAGCAGCTAATGAAAGAGAATATACACTGAATGATGTTGGCAGGCGACAGACTGAAAAAGTTGGAGGACAGAGGTGGAGTAAAGAAAAGTATGCTGTGACTGAAGGATATAGTCTTGAAATGTTGATATAAGAAGTAGAACTGAGGGGATATAAAGTAGAAATATGAATGTAGGTATTTATTTTGTACCTGGGGCAACAGAGAGTCACACGGAGCTGCAGTGGGGATTTAAAGAGGCACTTAGGGCTGGATTCTGTAAAAGGCAGCTAAATTGGTTGGCGCCTAGTAAAATGGTACCAGCTGCATGTCAATCATGCTTACGCACCATTTCCAGAATCGTGCCTATCAGCACCTAAGCGAAAACTTAGGCAGCTGTAATGTAGACCAGAGATTTAAATGCCTACACTATTGACGCCTGAGGGCTAAATTCACTAAACTTACCTTTCCTGGGCGATCCATGACCGAGTCTTCCTGGGCGATCGATTCAGCAAGCCTCCTCATGCAAATTAATGCAATCGGAGGCACGCCCCACAGCAACTGCACGGATCGCTGCTGAGCGATCCAGACGCATGCGCAGACCATCTTCTCTGCCTGTAGATGGTCTGCGCATGCTCTCCGTGGCATAAACTTCTCATTTGGGCTCTGAGTTTCAATTAACTTCTTGACAAAACTAGAGAGCTTCCCTCTGTGTGCCACGCTGTATGCACGGCGGGCTTTCTCCTCCCGAAGCGAGACGGCACTGATCTATCCCTGCGCTGGAAATGGCAGCTCCTGTAGGAGCAGCCCACCTCGTTCCCGACTTCATCGGCCTTCTTGCTTGCAGATAGCCTTGGTCTGCGTTTACCTGAGTGCGGCAGCTGCAGTCGCAGCCGCTCGGGCTATCTAAAGACAGACATCCTGTAGCATAACTGCACTTCTCCCACGGCGGATGACAGGGATCTGCGGGGTCGGCGGTGCCGGCGCTGACGGGGATGAGTGACCACAGGCAGGGGGGGACGAGCACGGCCCATGGTTTTAACCTGCGGGTTTAAAGCGAGGCTGAACTGCGGCATGTTCTTGAATAGAACAGACCACACCGTAATACAGCCCCACTTTAAACCCGCGGGTTAAAACCATGGGTTTGCACTGCAATGAAGGGTGGCAGAGAGCAGGAGAGTTGGAGCGGTAAGAGTCGGGCCAGGAGCAGGAGAGTCGGGGCAGGAGAGTTGGGCCACTGTTTTCAGGGGACCATAGTAGAGAGCAGGAGAGTCGGGGCGGTAAGAGTCAGGCCAGGAGCAGGAGAGTCGGGGCAGGAGAGTTGGGCCACTGTTTTCAGGGGACCATAGGAGAGAGCAGGAGAGTCGGGGCGGCTTCTTGGGCAGGAGAGTCATCAGGGAGGTGAGGTACTGGTCCTCAGCAGTCGCTTCTTTATTGATCGGCCAGCCAAGTCGGTGATCCTGAAAAATGTATAGTGAATCGCTGACTTCCTACATTTGCATGCCGTTTCTCCTCATTTGCATGCGTGTATTGGATCGGATCAGAGGATGATCAGTACACAGGTTAGTGAATTGGGTCAGAGGGAAATCGGGTCGCAAAGGGGTCGCAAACCGATCGGTACACAATTGGTTTGCTTAGTGAATCTAGCCCTAAGTCCCGCTCTACCTCTACACATGCCCACTTAGGAGTTTGGCGCTGCTGAGCACCATACGATAGAATCGTGTAGGCGCCTAACGGCCAATTACATTTTTTTTTTTTTTTCAATTATGAGCTTGTTAAAACTCATAATTGAAGCTATTTAGGTCATTTTGCCAATTAAGTTAGGCCCCTAAATCAGTGATTTAGGCACCTCTTATGGAATCTGGCGCTTAACCCTGACTGAATGTCGGCCCCCTAGAATAACAATTGACTCTGGAGATAAAACTGAATGAGAATAGTCTGAAATGCAAGAACTGGACCAGTTAAAAATGATGCTGAGCATTTCATGAAGAGTGATCTAGAGGATTGACACTATTGATAGCAATTAATTAGTGCAGTGAGATAAAGGAAAATAAGCTTGACATACTGGAAGAGCAGCTAATGAAAGAGAATATACACTGAGTGATGTTGGCAGGCGACAGACTGAAAAAGTTGGAGGACAGAGGTGGAGTAAAGAAAAGTGTGCAGTGACTGAAGGATATATTCTTGAAATGTTGATATAAGAAGTAGAACTGAGGAGATATAAAGTAGAAATATGAATGTTTGAGAGAGATATGCTTAAGTATTACAAAGAAAATACCACTGCTTGCCCTGGATTGGTAGCATGGAATGTTGCTACTCTGGGGATTCCGGAATCTTGCTATTCTTTGAGATGCTGGAATGTTGCTACTCTTTGGGTTTTGGCCAGGTACTAGGGACCTGGATTGGCCACCATGAGAACAGGCTGATGGACCATTGGGCTGACCCAGTAAGGCTATTCTTATGTTCTTACGTGAGCCAAGTATAGGACAATTAAGCCATTGTAACATCACTGATGAGGTTGGTTCTGAGGCACTGTGGAATGAGGCATTATGACATCACAATCTCAGCTCTGGAATGTTGCTCTCGTTGGGATTCCGGAATCTTGCTATTCTTTGAGATGCTGGAAGGTTGCTACTCCTTGGGTTTTGGCCAGGTACTAGGGACCTGGATTGGCCATCGTGAGAACAGGCTACTAGGCTTGATGGACCATTGGTCTGACCCAGTAAGGCTATTCTTATGTTCTTATGTAGTAGACTGCTCTTTTTTTGGGTAAAATGGTTACTTAGGACCCTATGCAATAAAGCTGAACTAACAAACATTTTATATACTATCAGTAGCACTGTTAGATAGGCTGATGATAAAACAATGTTATTGCACAAATAAACAACCACCAGAATTATCTAGAAGCAAACTATGTATTCAACCAATGGACGCACTGCAGGCTCAACTAAAAATAGGAGCGTTAAAATCTCAACGCATATCATATGCACGTGCACTTAGGCGTAATGGGTTACAGTTCAACCATCAGTCCTACTGGGTCAGATCAAGGATCGATCTAACCCAGTATCCCGTTTCCAATAGTGGTCAGACCAGGATACAAAAATCCCAAAATGTAGCAACTTAACCCCTAAGATATGCTGTGGATTTTCCTAGGCCTGCTTAATAATTCTTTATGGACTTTTCTTCCAGGAATTTGTCTAAGGGGTCCTTTTACCAAGCTTCGGTATGCTCTAACAGATGACTGCCACAGCTTAAAATGGCTTTCCTTGGGGAGCACTGAAGCATCCAATGGTACTTTTAGGCCCTGATTCTGTATAGGATGCCCGGTAGGGCATGTTACAGACGCCGGTTAGAGAATCGGTTTAGAGTAGACGCGGCTGCTATACTTATCGCGGCAAGGGATCTCCCTGCCGCGATAAGTATAGCGGCCGTGTCTACTTACAATGTAGGCCAGCATTTTGTTGGCCTACATTGTGAGCATCTCTTCCTCTACTAGGGAGACGCGTAGGGCCGCCTAGGTTCACCTAAGGCCTTTAGGCAAGCTTGCGGGCCTCCCTAGGCTTCTGGAGGTGCCTTCAAAATAGGCGGCCTGCCTATGGAGCATTTTTTTTTTTAAACGTGCATCCCAATTGGCTGATTAGACAGCTGTATGACACCTACAGCTGCCTAAAATCGGGACACACTTTGCAGAATCAGGGCCTTAATGGGCACATGCTATTGGTACACTAAAAAATAAAAATTCACTGAGGGGGTATGTTTGGGGATAGAGAATAGGTGTGTCTATGCTAATTAGTTAGTGCAGACAGGCTGCCATGTGCTAACTGATTAGTGCATGATTAGCACATGAACCCTTACCACCCATAAAATAGGTGGCAGGAAGGGCTTATGTACTAATTTTTATTAATGGCTATGTGCTAATGACATTAGTACATGTAAAGTACATTAATAAATGCAAAGTTCACTGGATATTTTAAAGAAAAGCGTCGCCACTCTTTAAGACCTCAGCGGTGCACCCTTAGCGCAAATTTGCCGCACAAGTTAGCACACTGCACCATCTTCATTGGTCTCGTATTACTTTCACTAATTTCACTTATTTCAATATCTATTCTCTTGAATTTAAACCCTGACTTAGCCTAATGATGCGGGTGTGTACAACTTTTCGTTTAAATGATGTCATAAATGATGCACATTGGTAGTTTCTTAAGCCCATGTGTCAGCATCTATTGATTTGAATTAAGAACCTGCCGCTAGATGAGCTCAGTTTTAACAAGTAAGTGTGGAGTTTGGGGAAAAATCTTTAAAAAAAAAAAATCTTTTTTGATTTTCAAAGTTTGACAGTGCAATACAATTAATTGAACACAAAATACTGCATAAAATGCACTATTAACTACACAAGTAATACATAAAACAATCATTTTCTCTCACCCTTCTCCCAATTATTAATACAATAAGACATATGATATGATTACAATATTATAAAAATCTTTTAATGCCTCAGTTCATATTACATTAGTGGTTTGCTTAAGTCATTCATTTGATTTTTGTTTTTTTCAGATTGTGGCACAGAATCACAGAGCCCCTATCAGCGACCTCTGATGAAGCCACATATGACGGCGAAACAGGTCCCGTCGGGTATGAGGCATCATTAAGCTAAATGCAGGCTTTAATTTTTAATTTATTATTATTATTATTTTTTTTTTTTTAAATAATGGCTGCTTGTCACATCCTGTATTATAAATTACTTTGAGGAAGGACTGTTTTTGTTTAATAAAAAGGAAAAAAGTTACAGTTTTAAAATTAAACAAGTAAAGTTGATGTAGAAAGATGTTTTGTAGGCTCGATGAAAGATATTGGAACTTACTATACAAAGGGCTCCTTTTACAAAGGTGCGCTAGGGCCTTAAAGCGCGGAATAGCACGCGCTAGCCGCTACTCCTCCCTCTTGAGCAGGCGGTAGTTTTTCGGGTAGCACGTGCTATTCTGGTGCGTGAGTTAAAAACGCTAGTGCACCTTTGTAAAAGGAGCCTTTAGATCCTATCAGTTAATAGTAGGGCTATGCAGGTTTATGAGATCCTTTCCCTCCTTTGAATTTTTGAATTTAGGTTTATTTATTTCATTTTGAAATCTTCCGTTCGATTGCCTTCTGGACAGACACCCAAATTCTTAGTAGGCAAATAGTAAATCTTATTTGATGGAGGAATATTATCAATTATCAATAGGAAATTTCAAATTCTCTTGAAGATATTTCTTGAACAAATCCAATGGGGGTCACCCCCCACTGCCTCAGGAAAATTCAGAATTTCGAGGTTCAAACTTCTATTAAAATTTTCAGTCTGTTCCATGCTATGACACATGTTTATATTATCCTTCACAACTGCAGCCATGCTAATTTTTGACTGTCTTAATCTCAGCCTGAAACTGCTACGTAGACTGTAAGAACTCTTGCTAAAACCGTGAAAGAGATTCAACTTTACTTATTAAGCCGGATTTGATGGCTGTGTTCTGAATGGTCTGTAGTTGTTTTATCATGTTGTTTGGGCATGGTAAGTAGAGGCTGTTGCAGTAATCTAAGGTACTAAGTATAAGGGATTGTACAAAGAACACTACAGGATCATTGTACAATCCCTTAAACTTAGTACCTTAGATAACTGCAACAGCCTCTACCTACCATGCCCAAACAACATGTTAAAACAACTACAAACCGTTCAGAACACAGCCATCAGACTCATCTACTCACTTAGCAAATTTGACCACATCACCGCCGCCTATGTAGACTCTCACTGGCTACCGATAAAAGCAAGAACTCAATTCAAATTCTATTGTCTACTATTTAAAGTAACCCATGGCACTGCCCCCAGTTACCTAAACAACCGCCTATACCGTTACCTCTCACCCAGAACAAGGAGAACTCAGAACCTATTCACCTTTCCCCCTCACAATGGTACCTGACGTAAGAAACTATACGAGAATCTTCTAGCGACACAGGCAGCGAAAACTGACCCTACCATCACCAAACTGATGATCAAAACAACAGACATTAAAGTGTTTCGAAAAGAAATCAAAACATTTCTATTCAAAAAACACTTCCCTACTTACTAACCTCCTCCCTAGTCGCACATGCTTTCTCCCCCGTGAATACCACATTAGTCAACTCCCCGAACCATACCGCCAATATGTTCTCAGACTCCTAAATAAGCACCTCCATCTGTATCCAATAAACTTCTTCCTTCAATGTTAGGTAATTTTCTTCTGTTACCCGAATGTATTGTTACTCTCCACTGTATTCCGTAATTACTTGAATGTTTGTTATGTAATTCCCTCAGAAAAATCCAGATATCTTCTAATTTGTAATTCTCTACCGTATCATGTAACTTACATGAATCTTTGTTATGTAATTCTCTCGGAAATCTTTGTTATGTAATTCTCTCGGAAATGTCCAGATCTCTTCTAATTTGTAATCCGCTTAGAACCGCAAGGCACAGGCGGAATAGAAATCACTAATGTAATGTAATGTAATTTGTACAAAGCTGCACTACTGAGCAGCACATGCTAAATGCCGAGCTGCCCTTAGGAACAGAATGGGTGGTTCGGCACTTAGCGTGCATTGATCAGCAGCGCAACTTTGTAACAGGACCTGTAAGTTAGACATTTCCTGGGTAGATTACTCAGTTGAAGCATCCATCTTTTGAATGGTTTTCCAAAGAGTCTCCAGCGATAACTCCGTGGGAGAAGCAGCAGGAACCTTTTCCACAATGATCTTCATTATGTCTACCGTCTCTGCAAACATGCTCCCTTCAATTCTGGGACCTTTGCACAGCAACATCCAACTGTTTGGAGCCTGTAAACCACACTCACTTCTCAGCGTGACACTGTGGAGAGCTGAATTTCAGAGGGGACAACATTGTGTCTTGCCCAAATGAGCCAGAGGCTCCTTCCTCTGACATCAGTGCTAGCTTTTTACCTCAGTTTTTTTTTTCTTGTAGATTTCAGACTACATATCTGTCAATCAATGGCTGGATTAACAAAAAAACAAACAAACCCAAGACAGAACAGAGTCCTGAAATTCAAGCGAGGACAGCATATCAAGGAGTAGGCGATGGATCAGTTTAGAAAGCAGTAACTATGTCAAGAATGATAAGGATTCTATAAAGGTCCTTAGAGCAAGACAGAAACAGGCCACTTGACACGTTAGCAATGGTCGTTTCTGTAAAATGTAGAGGGTGGAATCCAGAGAGTAATGGATCAAGAATAGCATGAAATGAAAGACAGTGAAAGTAAACAACACGTTCAAGAGGCTTGGATGCAAGTGGTATGGGAAGAAGATGGGATGATAGTTAAATGGTAGGCAAGGCCTACAGTAGTGGTGCTTTTTGAGGAGGAGTATAACCTCAGCATGTTTGAAAGCTTTAGGAATAATTGCCGTGAAATGACAGGAAGAATGACAGTAGGGGGAGACAGAGCTGAGTAAATGGGTGGAAATTAGATCAGAGGGACAGGCAGCATGTTTAGAGGAGCAGAGCAGATCTGTGGTTTTCTCTTCCATGATTTTAGAAAAGGATCTGAGGGTGGCAAGGGGTTGAAGGAATGTTGAAAGAATGAAGTGGGGGAACAGGGGATAGAAGTGACCTGGTGAACAACTCAAGATTAACTTTGAACTGTGTCATGGAAGTTCTCAGTCATAGTCTGGGCAGAAAATGAAGAGGAGTTTGAAGGATTAGTGTAGCAAGGGAAGGTAAAGGTCGGAGTCAAGAGAGTTTGTCAGATGCTTATTCCTGAGTATATCACATAACAATCCAGTCAATATTAAGTCCATGTTTTTAAATGCTGGCCACAGTGGGCAATGCAGGACCATGTCCAGCAACCAGCATTCAATATCCATATTCTAAATGTGCTGGCTGCTGGAGGTTATATTCAACCAAAACCCTCATAAGCCAATATTCAGCTGGGATCTGCATAAGACATTTATGTAGACTATTGGCCAAGAAACACGTAAGTGATGCAGGTGCCCTCACCATTCTTGATTCCCTCCTCCCTACCTCATGATCCTGATCCCCTTTCCTCTACCTTTGATGATATAAAGGCCCAACAAAGCCTCCTCCTTCCTGACCAAGTCTCCCACCTCTTTCTTTTCTGCTGTCCTAAATTTAACTTCTTAATTAATTGGTTAGATGTCAGAATATGACAGCCAACCAGTTAAGTACTTGCTCCTCCCTGGCTCCACTCAAGCTTTTCCCACAGACTGCCATGGCCCTAACTAGACAGTGCAGGAATAGTAAGGGGAGAATTCATCAAGCAGTGTTAGGGCCTACGGGCAGACGTTAGGTCCTTAATCCATGCTAAATGCTAAGAAGCCCACTATGGACTTAGAATATTGCTTGGAATATTAGGGCTGAATGTTATTCTTATTTGTTGTTCAGTGTATCACTTCTGTTTTCATATGAAAGAGATACATCCTTCTATGCATTCTTCTCTAGGTCGGCTGGTTCCACTGCCAATATGGAATCCTTAGGGTGTCTATTATATTTTTTCCTATAATTCTCAAAGCTATTCATTATGATCTCTGGTTCCTTTCTTGAAGGTTCTGCCATTTCTTCTTTATCCTCCTTTTTCCAACTAAATAGTCTTTTATACAAAATGTTTTGAAAGCTAGTTAGATTCTCCAATCATTTTTCATTAGTCAGGTGTTTTCAGGGTTTTTTTTTTTTTTTTCCTTCACTTAATTAAAAAATTAATTGACTCGTTTGTCATTGTTATTCTTTCCCTGAACCCATATTGACTGTTCTCTATTAAAGTAAAGTGTTCTAAATTAGTTACTAATTTTAAATGAGTTGTTAATTAAAGGTCTTAAATATTATGTCAGAGAACACACATGGATAATTGAAATAGGTAAAAGGAGTTTGAACCTCAAAGTTAGAGAATTATGTATTGATTCACAACAGCAGCTAAGTGAAACATACGTCATTTTTTTTCTTCTTGAATCAAGGGCATAGCCAGTGGAGGTGAGCACGAGTGAGGATGGCGGAGGGCAGGAGGAGTAGGTCCAATTTTATTTTTAACATCCACCTTTACTTTTACCCATGGAGCGAACACCGTCCTGGACCCCTGAAGAAGGCCTGTGAAGCCGAAACAATGACTGTGTTGGGTCTGCAGCTATCTACAACTTTTATCGTACCAAGCAGCCTTATGGGGCAAAGACCTAGGAAAACTAATCACACACTCAAACAACTATAGCGAATTTAGGAGACACCTAAAAACATACCTGTTCTTGAATTACATAGGTAACGAACAAGGACAATAGCCCCCTTCGTAATTCCACCCATATCTGATCTTGCAAACTGTTAACCTCTAATCTCTAAACTATGAATGTCCCAATCAATTAATGAAACTTTTCTAACTCATTGAAAATAGCACGGAACTTCCCGGTCCGGCAGTACATAAACTGTTGTTATTATTAATGTTGTTAATATCAGATGGTCACTGTTATACTCTGTAATTCGCTGACTGTACAGTTTCACCTCACTGTAAACCGCCTAGAAGTCGCAAGATTGTTGGCGGTATATAAGAATAAAGTTATTATTATCTATTGTGGATGAACGAGCATAAGAATATTGGGCTCCTTTTACTAAGGTGCGCTAGCATTTTTAGCGTACGCAGGATAATACCGCACGCTACGCGGCTAGAACTAATGCCAGCTCAATGCTGGCGTTAAGGTTTAGCGCGCACTATTTCGCACGTTAATGCCCTAACGCAGCTTAGGAAAAGGAGCCCATTGTGTTCCACAGGATCTTTTTTTCCTTTAATAACTTGGAGTGAAATATGCCTTCCCCCCCCCGGCCCCCCCCCCCCCCCCGAGCAACTTAGGGCTTTCCTTGATATGAAGAAGTTAGTATCTGGGACAACCTGACCTTTAGATCTTTATTGGAATAGATGTATAAGCGATAATGCTGTTAAGTTTTGTATGTTTTATTCACCTTTATTTATGGTTCTCTTAACCTTTTCTTAGGATTTCTCCCCAATAATTGTGCTCTAATGAAGATATGGAAAAATTGTATTTCTTTTGAATGTTTTCTTCTTTATCTATATTACTTGAACAAGTTTATTCTTGTGTAAAGTTATGGAATAACTAATAATAAAAAAGTCACGCCTAACAGTGCCTAAGAGGACTTAGGTGTCGCCAGGTGTCCTAGACGTAGGCACCGCTCAATTTGGCCAGCTTTTCACGTGCCTAATTTGGCTGCACCTAAGTTAGACGCCTAACAACGCCTAAGTCAACCACACTTATTCTCTGCCCATAACAACACTTACTTTTTAAAATAGGCATTGGTAGGCATCCCTAGGTGTTGGATGGTACCTCCACTTAGGCGTTGCTAGGTGTCCTAGACGTAGGCACCTCTCAATTTGGCCAGCTTTTCACGTGCCTAATTTGGCTGCACCTATGTTGGATGCTTAACAATGCCTAAGTCAACCACACCTATTCTCTGCCCATAGCAACACTTTTTAACATAGGCATTGTTAGGCATCCCTAGGTGTTGGATGGTACCTCCACTTAGACGTTGCTAGGTGTCCTAAGAGTTCGGCTCTGAACTCTTAAATTACTTCATTTTGTTTATTTAAGTTTTTGATTGGCTGAAAACTGGCAAGGTCAATTACCACGCCAATTAAAAAAATAAGTTTGGCACAGATCCCGAACTTAGACATAGCTGAGTAGCTGCGATTAGGGCACCTAGTGGCACCTAAATAGAGCACCACTTATAGAATATGGCCAACAGTGACAAAGTCTTTGCTAAAGTCCAAATAAACCATATCTAGGAAGAAAGGAAAGATGCTTCACATGGGAGAAGAGGGGTGAGAAGGAGAAGTGTTGACACATGACAGAGAGGGGAGGGAGAGATGTTAGGACGTTGGGTGGAGGTTCAGGAAAGATGGTGCATGGGGAGAGAAGAAGAAATGGATTTAGGGGTGGAGAAGAGGGTTAGATGTTAGATATGATGGTTGAAGGGAGGAAGGGAGAGATGCTGCTTGGGGGGTATATTTGACCCAGGGAACAAGGGAGGGGTAGAGAGATGGTATATAGTGGTAGAGAGGCAGAAATGTTGCAGTAGAAGGGAGGAAAGGAGAGAATGCTGCATGAAGGAATGGAAAGAGTAATGACGGGCCCAGGGCAGAAGGGAGGGAGAGATAGTTTAGTCATGGGGTGGATGAGAGGGAGGGAGAGATACACAGAACGTGGTGAAGGGAGAAAGAGGGAGATATTGGATCTAGGAGCAGAAGAGAGAGAGATGGAGTGATCGAGAGAAAATGGGAGTGAGGTAAGAGAAAGGGATAAATGCTAGACCATGGAGGTGAGGGAAGGAGGGAAGAGAAAAGGAACAGGGAGATGTCAGGCTATGAAGGTGGGGAAGAGAGGAAGAGGGAGCAGATGCTGCACTAGAAGGGAAGACGGAAGGAAGATTGTGGGAATGGTGGAACCCTATTGGAGAGGCCAGGAGGAGGAGGAAAGGGATGGCAAGGAAATGAATGAGAGGATAGTGATTACAGAGGGTAGAAATATGGTAATGGGGAGTAGATTAAAGATGAAAGGAAATGTATGGCTGAGGAAGGAGTTAAAGGGGGAATGGGAGAGCTAGTGGGTGAAGGAAGAAGATAGAAATCTGATAGGTAGCTGAAAAGTAAAAAGGAGGAGAAAAGTGAGAAAAAGACAGAAAAGAGGAACTAGACTGGAAATAGGAGAAAAGCCAAATGGACAGCAACAGGTTGAAGAAATATTAGCAGACAACAGGCAGGACCTCAAAAAAGAGAAAGTGGAACCAACATGATGGCAAGATAAAGGGCTCCTTTTATCAAGGTGCGGTAGGCGGTTAATGCGCGGAATATCGCGCGTTCAACCGCCTGCCGCGCTAGTCGCTAACGCCTCCATTGACGAGGCGTTAGTTTTTAGGCTTGCCGCGGGGGTTAGCGCATGATGAAATGTCTGACGCGCTAACCCCCGTACCGTGCCTTGATAAAAGGAGCCCAAAATGTCCAGACAACAAAGGTAGGAAAAAAAGCATTTTATTTTGAATGTTTTAATGGAATATGTTAGCTTTGGGAAATTTGCACAGCAAATCTCTTTGCATTTTGTTCAGGAGACAAGGAAGTGTATTTCTGTTTATATATCTCCAATGTTACAGTACATGCTAAGATCAATTTATGCATAAATAATTTTCTTTCTTTTTTTTTTTTAATTTCTGCAGGATACGTGAGTTACTTTTCATATGCAACCACCAATTGGTGCCAATTAAACCAAATTAACACCAATTTAAGCAAATAATTGACTGTTAACTCCAATTTACAAACAATTGTTACATTAAGGCCTTCTTTTACTACGGTGCACTACGTGTTATAGCGTGCGTTTAGTGGCCGCTAAATCAACGTATGCATTAACCGCTAACGGGTCCATAGCGTGCGCATGTTTAGCGCACGCTAATATTTACCGCATGCCAAAAAAGAGTAAAAGAGGGGGTAAGTTGCTTGTGCGATTGATATTCTATAAATTGGAGCCCAAGTTTTGTACGCTAAGCATAAAGCTGGACACCCAGTTTTATTTTAATTAAGTTTTGGCAAATTTACTTCAAATCATTTGAATAGAAATGGGAAAACACTTTGTTAAGATACTCGAATGCTGAAAGCAAACATTGAAGGCAAATAGGGGGGAAGAGAAATTTTAAAAAAATAATTAAACGGAAAAAATCTGGCTCTCCTCTAAATCACAGTGGACTATGCTAAGCATACTGTCTGGGGATAACCCCAGTGATGTCACTCATGACATCCCTGATGCACCCCTATCAGAGATGTTGGGCACCCAGCCTTATAGAAATAAGGGTCTTTTTATCTTCCGCAGTCATTTTAAATGGTCATCTAAACAACCCAAATAACAGGACTCCAGGGAGAGTGGCAGTGACAAGAATGAGACTGTTATCAAACTTCAATTGCTATCTTTTTGTTTTATGGATGTTCTTAAGGGCCATAAACTAGGAAACAAACAACAAAATAAAAACTTTCACATCTCCTTGCATTGTAGAAGGCTCTTAAGGGATTGTGTAGCAAGACAGCAGCCTTCCAGTCCTTTTGAGGTCTAGGTCTAGGAAATGCTTCTAAGACAGTGTAACTGTGCCTTTTGCTACTATTTTCTCTGGAGACTCGTAGGTATGAGCAGAAATGCTATTGAGAGCAACGACATAAAGAGGATGCATTATATTTTACAAAGATGAGTAAAAATAAGCTGGCAAAATACATTGCTAGGAGGCAGAGAAGCCATATTTTATTCTTTCTAGCCGTTTTACTGCTGTACAACTTCATATTTCAACACCTTTTCCTTGAGTCTTCCATTTCTTTTCTCACTCCTTGCTATACAGTCAAAACTTAAAATGAGTAGCCCAAGGAACAAACCTGCTTTATAGTCATTCAATGGCTTCTCTATCATTTCTCCACTCTCTATTTTGTACAAAAATCAAACCATAAATAAAATTGCTTGCTAAGGGCCCATTGACATCATCTCACTGCCAACAATCTGACACCCTATACCTTACTAAAACATGTGAATAAACTGATGTTGGACCACTGGAGTCAACTGTCCTGATTTGAGTTTTGCAAACAATGAGGGGCTCATAATAAAAAAAAAAAAAAAAATCTAAAAAGTGGCCTAAATGGGTACTTGGACGATCAAAAAGCCTGATTGTCCAAGTACCCATAATCAAAGCTGGTTTTAGATGTATCTAAAACCAGCTTAGGCCTTTCCCCTGCCTCTAAACGCACAGAGAGAAAAGAGACGTTTTTAGAGGAGGCGAAAGGGCGGGCAGTGGGCGGGAGTGGGCCGACCTACACCTAGGCGTACAACATGTATAACCAAAGATTTTGACAGGTTGCCTAGTCGGCACTTATACGTTTTGACTTAGACCAAGTCAAAACAGGTATAAGTGCCGAAAAAGGGGCCGCTGAGCTGATGGCGGCTGGCGCGATCAGTTCAGCGGCCCGACAACCTACCCACCCCCCCACCACAACCATTGCGGCAGGAGAGATGCCTCATCTCCCCTACTGCGATGCAATCACCCCTCTACCCGCAGTTGGGTCCATGTGCCTAAGGCCTTGCTCATGTGCCTAAGGCCCCACCCACAGGAGAGGCCTAAGACAACTGGGCCAATTCCGGTTGGCCCAGGCGCCTCAAGCCCCACCTGTTGGCGGGGTTTGAGCCGCCTGGGCCAATCAGGCCCTATGGCCAGCCATTCCTCCTGGCCCCATCGGACTCTGTGGTGGGGATCGCGGGGCAAGAGGGCTTGGGCTCCTTCTTGCCCCGATGTCAGCGGAGGGGTCGTGGTTCGACAGGGCAGGAGGGCTTGGCCTCCCTCTTGCCCTGATCGTGTCGCGGGGTTTGGGGGTGCCGCGGGACAGGAGGGCTTGGGCTCCCTCCTGCCCGGATCATTGTAGGGGGGGGATTCTGTAACCGGTGTTGTTTTTGACAGACACTGGTTACAGAATCCAGCTTTTAGGCGAAGGACTGGCTCCTCCTTTTTAGGTTGTTTATATGGTGTAAGTTTAGATGTAGTGGTGGTCTGGGCGTTTAAACACAGAACATAGAGGCAGGCCATTGTTAAAAAAAACCTCCTTTTGGACGTTTTTTTTGATAATGGACATTTTCCCTGCTTCTACTTTCAAAGTTTAAGGCCTTAGGCCAAAATGGGACTTAGACGTTTTTTTTTATTATGCCCCTCCACGGGTGTAGAAAGCCACAGATGGAACAAACCGGCGGGGGGGGGGGGGGGTCACAATTACAGGGAAGCAATTTTATTGCAAGGTGCGACACATCTCGTGTTTCAGCAAATGTCTGCGTCAGGGGTCACAAGGTCGTCAACCGCCAAAAGAAAGTGTCTATCCAACAGGACAATTAATTCCAAACGGGCAATAGTATTGCATCTTTGATGTTGTTAGGCATATGAAATATGAAAACCACAGAGATTTGGCAATACGAAAATATGTCAGGACACCGACGCGAATATGGTGGTTGACAACATTGTTAGCCCTGATGCAGTCATTTACCGGGTCTTGCAATAAAGTTGCTTCCCTGCAGTTGTGACTCTGCCAGTTTGTTCCGTCTTGTGGCCTTCTACACTTTCCTTGATTGTGGACTTTTGTGTTATTTTCTCTCTCTTGTGCTCTTCAAGTATTCCAAAGACAATTCCAATAGAATAGGGGTCCATCGCGCCCGGCAGTCCGCTCCCGCGGCGGCCCTCCAGGTCCATGACCTGAAAATGTTCCCTACCTAACCTAAAAAGTCCATACCCTATTTGCTCAAATAGAGGTTTACCTCACAGGACACTGAGCAAATAGGGTATGGACTTTTTAGGTTAGGTAGGGAACATTTTCAGGTCATGGACCTGGAGGGCCGCCGCGGGAGCGGACTGCCGGGCGCGATGGACCCCTGGTCTGACCCGGCAGAGGCAATGCTTATGTTCTTATGTTCTTAATTCCAATGATGCATTATCTCACTAAATGCGCATAATTTTTTTTGCCTCACTAAAAGTATATATGTACATAGGTATACCGGATTAATGCTCTAGTAGGTCACTCACACATTGACTTCTACTTCTTTTTCCCTTTAGTGCTTTTCATATCTATCTGGAGGGCAAACAACGGGCTTGCATATGAATCTGTACCTAGATACAGATGGATAATTTGGAAGATTTTTTTTTTTTTAATGTACATTGTTAACTCTTTGAGGGCATGGCCAAAGGAAAATCTTCTGGACCAGACGGTCTCACCTTGGAATTCTATTCTATTCGGCATTTTGGGACTTACTAATACCTCACCTGGAAAACAATATAGTGTTACAACTTGAATGTTGTAAAAGAGACAGGGGTGGATATTTGTGGCCTGTGGGTGAGTATTGTATGTGAGGGTGGGGGGGATTGTTTTTGATGTGCATTTTATGTAGGACAAGGCAGTTAACCCTTTCAGGACCATAAGGATCGTAGGCCAATTTTTGTGGTTTTGACGACATTTTTATGGTAAAAAGGGCTTGCAGATGCCAAAAAATTGATTTTTTTTTTGTGAAATATCATTATTTTTTTTAAAAAAAATCAAACTTCTGGCTTATGGACAGTGTGGCAAGTGAATCTTCTCGTCAATCTGGCAACGACACTAATGAATGAATGTATGTCGGAACCAGTTTGTTTACATAAAGGCAGTATCATATGGAATCCGTACATATCCGTACATAGACTATCCCAATCAAAATTTATAGGATTTTAAAGTTATGGGACAAATATGTCCCTTGGTCCTGAAAGGGTTAAGGCAAGTCCATGCTTGCATATATGTGTCTACTAATGTTTGCTTTTTGTGGGTTGTTTTTTTTATTTTTTTTTTTTTACTATGTATGTGTTTTTTGAGCCCGCTTTCTATAAAGCTGGATATAAATAAAAACCATAAACCATATACAGTATATGTGTATAAACTTGTCTGGGTGGTATTCAGCCAATAGCAGTCAATGGCTATAATGCTTGAGGTAGCCAGGTACTGAATTTATACTGTTTTTTTTTTCAATAGTGGACCATGTCTTTGCACTGGCATTGAATTTCCAGGTCCTGAAAGGTATGCAGGTGCTTCTATCCACTAGAGAATGACACGGGGATAAATTTTTCCACATCCCTGCAGGAACTCAATTTCCCCATCCTGTCCCTGTGAGTTTTGTCACTGCTGCTGTCCCTGCCCCATTCCTGTAAGCTCTGCCTTAACCGCACAAGCCTTGAACACTTAGGATTGTAAAGTGTTTGAGGTTTGTGCAGATGAGGACGGAACTTGCAGGAATGGGGCAGGGACAGGAAAAGAACTCTCCGGCACAGAGACAGGACCAGTGCAACGCTTACACGTGTATGTCTGTGTCTTCTGAAAGAGAGGATGAGTGTACTCTTATTGGGGCCATCATCACAGAAACATGGTAAACGTGAGAGAGATGGCGCAGTATTTCATATCCATCTGAAGCTAGAGGAAACCTAGCTGCCATCAAGAAAGTGACTTCCTTCTTCACCAGCGATATTACCTCATTTTGGATGGCATAGGGATGCATTTTCTTACTAACTTAATAATGTGATGTTATCACTGATGCTTAGCGGTGTAACTATAGCAGCCCTATATCAGATTAAACCAAGCTAGCATTTGCTGGTAACAGAAGAACATTGTGATTTCAAGAGCCAAAAGCTGAGATCACCACTGAACACAATTTCTGACGCAATCAGAAGTGAAATAATTATATTTTACATCTGAACCACCAAATTATTAATGTTAAAAACCAGGTCAGAGCTATAATAGCATCCATTTAATTTTTTTTTTTTTTTTTTAAAGAATGATACATTGTCATGGATGTTAGAAAATGTTAACCAAAGCCATTTTGATATAGCAGCTGTACATTAACATGATGTGGTAAATTTAACATATTTGCTTTGAAGCCTTAGATATGAGTATAATGCCTTGAAGATATACAGGGTGTCCACAAAGTCTTTTTACAATTTCAAGATTTAAAAAAAAAAACAACCAAATGAATAGACAAATCTGTGGAAATTATTACAAAATGAGGAATAGATATTGAAGGTTTTGGGGTTTTTTAATACATCTCTATACGGTTGGATTTTGAAGTAGAACGAGCCAAGGATTGTCTTATACGATCAACATTTTCCTATGATACTCTTTGTCGTCCATTCCTCTCTTTATCCAATACTGTCCCTGTCTTCATAAATTTCTTGTGCCATGCACGAATTGATGTTCTCCATACTTAGTCCATACTAGTTTCGCTGAGTTTGCTTATCCGATTTTATTTCAAAAACCACGATACACATTGTGCCTTTTCTTGAGGAGTAGCCATTTTTAGGGGTTTATTCAACAGCCTCTCTTTCATCAACAGGGTATCTGAAATACCCAAATGCAATGTGATTACAAGCTTTGATAATGACTGAGTACATAGGACAAATTTGATTAACATATCTCATCAATTGCCTTTTTAGTAATTTTTTGAAATTGTAGAGACTTTGTGGACACCCTGTATATAAATTGATATGACTAATCTTATCAATACTGAAATATGCCTAATAAAAAGGTTTGGATGTGATTATTACTGCTATCTGGTGATTTTCATATTGTTTTATTTTGGGGTTTTTTTTAGGGGGGGGTATGGATCATATACCCCCACCAGCAAAATTCTTTGAACATGGATGGATAAAAGTGCTTGCCTGTTTGACTCAGAATCCACTCCTTTGCTGACGACCTACAACTAGGCTGTCACCGAGACACACAAATCTACAACCTCCAATCTTGTTTAACTGAAATAAAGACCTGGATGACTGGGAACAAGTTACAATTAAATGAATCCAAGACAGAACTTCTCTGGATCCACAAAGATCCTTCCTTTTCCTAGGCCACAAACACCCTTACACCCAAAGACAACGTCCGCAGCCTAGGAGTAACTCTTGACTCTAACTTATCCAAACTAGTATCATCACATATTCAAACTAGTATCATCCTCCTTCTACTACCTCTGCCAGCTAAAAACCATACATGCATACTTCTCAGAACCCGAATTTGCCCAACTACTCTACGCTTTTGTACTATCCTGTGTAGACTATTATAACACTCTACTAGAGGGCCTGCCTACCAAAACTCTCTCCCGCCTCCAAAGGGTGCAAAACGCTGCAATCCGCCTTCTGAAAAACCTAGCATCCGCAACCATGTTACCCCTGCATTAGCTTCCATGCACTGGCTGCCCATTCAAAAACATTGCACCTTCAAGGCCCTGGTTTTTGCTTTCAAAACCTTCCATGAAACGATTCCGTACTACATGAAAACTAAACTACAAATCTACTTCCCAAAGCGACCACTGAGGTCCCAAGGAGAAAAACAACTGACCATACCTCCTGGCCGCTCCCTCAAAACTGAAACAGCCCGCAAACGCTCCTACTCACATTTCATACCTAAACTTTGGCACACCATCCCCCCATCTGTCAGATCACTAGATGGACTCTGGAACTTCAGGAAGGCCGTGAAAACCTTCCTCTTTACTAACCCAGTACCTTAAACTCATTCACCCAGAAATGCCACTCAGTCAACACACCTACGCCACCTAATCTCACCAGATGCTACTTAGTGCATATGTTTTATTGTCTAATCTAATCTAATCTAAACCCTAAGTTTATATACCGCATCATCTCCATGAGAATGGAGCTCGACACGGTTTACAAGAACTTAAAATAGTGGGTAGAGAAGAAGAAAAAGGATTACATGAACTTATGTGTAGAAGGGGGGAGAGAAAGGGGGGAAGGATAGAGCTACAATTTGCTGAAAAGCCAGGTTTTCAGTTGTTTGCGGAATAACTGAAGGGAGCTCAGGTTCCGCAGCGGGGTGGTGAGGTCGTTCCAAAGACCTGTGATTTTGAAGAGAAGTTAGCTAAATACACAGAGGACATCCGTGAAATGGTGCAGGCTCGGTCACTGACTCCTAAGCCCTGGAGCAGTGTAAAAAGCACCAGATGATAACTGAACTCTTACCATGTCATAAAGAACAGCTCATAACTACAGTCTTGGGAGCTGTTGGGCAGAATAGAAAATAACTTCAGATAGCATTTTTCTGTCATGTATATACTGTAAATTATGTAAATTATGTCATCTCTGTTCTGCCTGGATTATTATGGATGTACTTTGTAACCCGTTCTGGGCTCCTTTGGGAGGACGGGCTAAAACATTGAATGAATAAATAAATAAATAAATAAATGACTACTGGAAACAAATGAAGCAAATCAATCAATACCTCAAAAAGGAACATTCCAAATATGAAAAACAAAAATGACTTGAGTTTTTAGTAAATGCAAAATAAGGGGTGGAATTGTCCTAAATAGACTGGTGAACACAATCTATTACATAAAAGTCCTTTTATTCATCCAATAACTCTATGACTTGACATGCACGTGTTTCGGCCAAAAAGGTCTGCTTCAGGAGTCTTGAAAGTCTTCAGGGCAATATCAAATGATGTTTTCAATAATATGCAAACTTTCAAGTTGCTAAAAGATATTGAGTCTTCTGAAAGAAATATAGGAGCCAAAAGGTGTCCTGGCGTTCTTGGCCGAAACATGTGCATGTCGAGACATAGTGTTATTGGATGAATAAAAGAGTCACTGGGCTCCTTTTACGAAGCCGCGTTAGTGGCTTTATCGCATGCACCTTTTTAGCGTGCACTAACCCCCATGCTAGCCAAAAAACTACCGCCTGCGGCTTCGTAAAAGGAGCCCATTGAGTTATTGGATGAATAAAAGAACATTTATTTAATAGATTGTATCCACCAGTCTATTTAGGACAATTCCACCCCTTATTTTTCATCTTTGAGTTTGTGGACTTGGGTCCCCTGTTCCATACCTTGAGTTTTTAGTAAATTCATAAATCTCGAAAATAACAAAAACTAACAGCACCAAAATTATTAAATAGTAAATGGCACACACATACAAAACACTGGAAACTGCTGGACAGAATAGACAGTAGCTCAGATCCTTAGCTAAATACACAGAGGACATCCGTGAAATGGTGCAGGCTCGGTCACTGACTCCTAAGCCCTGGAGCAGTGTAAAAAGCACCAGATGATAACTGAACTCTTACCATGTCATAAAGAACAGCTCATAACTACAGTCTTGGGAGCTGTTGGGCAGAATAGAAAATAACTTCAGATAGCATTTTTCTAAATGCTTTGTTTCAAAGTGACAAGATCATTGTACCCTAAATTTTGCCCTTTGCAAAAAAAAAAATGTTTTGCATGCCTTACCTCTGACTCATGTTTGTGTAAAATCCAAGCAGTGAAGTGTAAAGTATAGAATTAGCTTAAAAGGTTAAGAACCAACCCCACCCCCACCCCCTTTTTTTTTTTTTATGAAGCCGTGTTGGCATTTTTTATTGTCAGCCAGCCACAACCAGGGCTCTAGAACTCCACCTTTGGCTTCTTAAGAACATAAGAATTGCTGCTGCTGGGCCAGACCAGTGGTCCATCGTGCCCAGTAGTCCGCTCACGTGGGGGCCCTTAGGTCAAAGACAAGTGCCCTAACTGAGACTAGCCTTACCTGCGTACGTTCTGGTTCAGCAGGAACTTGTCTAACTTTATCTTGAATCCCTGAAGGGTGTTTTCCCTTATAACAACCTCCGGAAGAGTATTCCAATTTTCCACCACTCTCTGGGTGAAGAAGAACTTTCTTACATTTGTACGGAATCTATCCCCTTTAAATTTTAGAGAGTGCCCTCTCATTCTCTCTACCTTGGAGATGGTGAACAACCTGTCTCTATCTACTAAGTCTATTCCCTTCATTATCTTCAATGTTTCGATCATGCCCCCTCTCAACCTTCTCTTTCCAAGGCCCAGTTTCTCTAATCTCTCACTGTACGGCAACTCCTCCAGCCCCTTAACCATTTTAGTCACTCTTCTCTGCAGTGGCGTACCTAGGGTATGTGGCACCCGGGGCCCATCATTTTTTGACACCCCCCCCCCCCATGTAAAAAAATATTTTTTTGTAATGACCATGAAATGGAATAAATGGTCAGAATAGAAACAGGCAGTGAAAATTTTCTTATATTCCAAACATAACATAACATAAATTATGTCTGAATTGTCATGACATCAGAAGTACATATGGAGTAGTTGCAGGTGATGCTTGGGACAGTTCTGATTGTGTTAGTTCGGTTTTATGTGTTTTTTGAATAGAAGGGTTTTTATTTCTTTTTGAAGGTTTTGCAGTCTGTGGTCGATGTCAATTGGTTGTAGAGTTGGGGGTCGAGTGTTGCAGCTCGAATGGCTAGGAGGTTGTCGAACAGTTTTTTTCTTTTGACGTTTTTGGTTGGAGGGTGTGTGAATGGTGCGTGAGTTCTCCTATGTCTGTTTGAAGTGGATTGAATTATTTAGCTGAAGAAATTAGTTACCCCCTCATCCCACACACATTAATTCTCTTCCATTTTTGTTCCCATTACAAAAAACACTGATAAGTTCCCAGAAAAAAAATACATTAAAATAAGAAGCGAAAACAAAGGCCCCTACAGATGAGAACATAACATAAGAATAGCCTAACTGGGTCAGACCAATGGTCCATCATGCCCAGTAGCCCATTCTCATGGTAGCCAATCCAGGACACTAATACCTGGTCAAAACCCAAAGAGTAGCAACATTACATGCTACCGATCCAGGGCAAGCAGACACTTTCCCCATGTCTTAATAACAGATTATGGACTTTTCCTCCAGGAATTTGTCCAAATCTTTCTTAAAACCAGCTACACTATCTGCTTTTACCATAACTTCTGGCCACTTCATTTTTAAGTTTAGATCTTTCCTTTCAAACAGAGACCTTGCTAGATGTCAAATACAGCACAAGGTAACTTCACATGGACTTAGCTGTGCAGGAAATGTGAATCTCCTCATACACCCACCATATAGTGCAAAAATGTGCAAAGGTCTGTTTTTTTCTTTCGATCACTACATAGCCTAATGCCACACAAGCAGCGCTGTTACAAACATATTCTGTAGATCAATGCTAAGGATAACAAAGTTTCCTTCCTTGGACCAGAAGGAGATACTGATAAACCACTGGAAGAGATCCCAAAACAACACCCAAAGACCCACTCAGTGTGTGAACCAGTTGAGTGGAGTGGACTAACTGGGGGGTGGAAATGGGCCCGGAGTTTGCTCAGCAGAATTTCCCAGACCACCTCTTCCTCTCAACACATTGACACGCTGCCACCACCACCACTAGGAACACCTCACTGGGTAGGCCAGCTATGCCATAAACTTTATAAAACACATTATTATATTTTCTTATAAAGCACATATTTTAACTGAACTCTCTGACATCCTCAGCCTTTCCATTCACAAAAATAGAAGGAAGAAAAGTTCCCATTTCCTGCTGTCTCATGTCCCCGGCCTATACAATATTTTTTTTCTGCAGACCCTTCAAAAGTCTGACCAAATCCTCGTTTCACTTGCATTATAAAGTACTGAGGATGCCATCTCTCCCCAATCCCAGGTCCTAAAGTCTAAGACAGTAGCGCAAACTAATGCTGCCAGATTCAGGAAAAAAAATTTTGATTCGATTCAGCCTATTGAATTGGTTTTTCAATTCGATTTTCCTGCCCAGTTGGGTGATTTTTTTCAAAACTCCTGGTGGGTTTTATAGCTTTTTCACCCCCTTTGGCTTCTCCTAATCACACTGGCGCTGTGGTGTAAATAAAATAAAGAAACAAAAATGACTTTTCCTCTCTCTGTTAAATCCTAGCTCACGTTTGCAGTCCAACACCAGCTCTGGCAGGATACACATTTCAAATCTGACATATTATAATCACAAAACAGAAAATAAAATTAATTTTTCTACCTTTTGTTGTCTGGTTATATTTCAAATCTTGTTGGTCCAAGGCTCTGGTTTTCTTCTGATAACTTGGGGTCTCCTTCTTTCTTCTTTCTGCATGCTAACCATCCATCTGCCAACTCTGTCCTCCCTTTCCATTTCCCTTCCCTCCCCAGGAAGTCTGGTATCTTTCCTTTTTTTCATCTCCCTCCACAGATCCACCTTTTCTTAACTACCCTTTCATCCGGCATCTCTCCCTCCTTCCCCACCACCCGAGTCCACCATCTCTCCCTTTCTTTTCCCAATTACCCTCCTATCCAGTATCTCTATCCCTCCTCCACACCATCCCTTGTGTCCAATTTCTCTCCCTTTCTGTTCCTTCCCTCCCTAAATCCCATGGTCCATCATCTCTCTCCCTCTCCTCTATTTTCAGACCCATTATTTCTTCCTCCCCCCCCAAAGTTTGGCATATGCATGTCTCTTTGAACACCCCCTTCCCTCCGTGTACTTCTAAACCAGGGTCCCCCCAAAGGCCTGTCCCCCCTTGAAGGCCTGCACCCCCCTTGAAGGCCTGTCCCCCCCCCCCTTGTAGGCCTGTCCCCCCCTTGAAGGCCTGCCTGCCTGCCCCCCCTTGAAGGCCTGTCCCTCCCCCTTGAAGGTCTGCACACCCCCCCAAAGGCCTGTCCCCCCCCTTGAAGGCCTGCCTGTCCCCCCCCTTGAAGGCCTGTCCCCCCTTGAAGGCCTTCCTGCCTGTCTGTCATCCCCCTCCTCCTTGAAAGCCTGCCTGCCTGCCCGCCCACCCCACCCCGAAGGACCGCTCGCCCCTGGCCTCCCCGCACCACTATGAAGCAGCACTACCTATGCTCCCGGCCTTGCTGTTCAGTCCCCCCCCACCACCCCCGAAGGACCGCTCGCCCCACTGACCTTCCTGCACCACCTAAGAAGCAGCCGCAGCAGGATCCCGACGTCAGCGATCTCTGCGCTGCTTAGGCGCTGCTTCCTGCGCCGCGTTCCCGCCCCTCCTCTGACGTCAGAGTTGGGGCGGGAACGCGGCGCAGGAAGCAGCGCCCAAGCAGCTCAGGTATCGCTGAAGTCGCGATCCTGCTGCGGGCTGCTTCACAGGTGGTGCATGAAGGTCAGTGGGGCGAGCGGTCCTTCGGGGGTGGTGGGGGGGAATGAACGGCAAGGCTGGGAACACCCCCTCATGGCTGGCACCCGGGGCGGACCGCCCCTCCCGCCCCCCCCTTAGTACGCCACTGCTTCTCTGGACCCTTTCAAGTAGTACCGTGTCCTTCTTCATGTACAGTGACCTGTAAGTGTCACAATATGGTACCCCCCAAAAAAAATCCATGCTGAAAAAAACTACGCTTAGCACAAATTCTCGCAACTAATCTGGTGAAACAGATAAGGAAAATACTGTAAAGTATCTGATTACTATTCAATGAATAGTAAACCGCTTTGGGTGAATCTCTTCATGTAAAAGGAGTTTAATAAATCTAAAATAATAAACAAAAATTAGGCATGGCTGTTTACACCAACTAAAACCTGGTGTAAATGCCCACACCTAACTTAGACGCATATCGGGTGTATTCTATAACAGTGCACATAACCCACCCATGCCCACCTCCAAAGCCGTATTCACATAGTTTTTCAATGATGAGTGGAGAGCTCCGTCTTCCCCATGACCAAAAAAATTTTGATGAGCTCAATCAAAAGACAAACAAATGATGATTTTTGCTTATGATCATGAAGGCATCATCATCACAAAGTTCCATATGGAAAAAGTGTCACAGTAGTGTATTATCATGATTTTTTGCAAAAAATGCACAAAACCCGACCTCAGTTGCTCTTGGCTGGGCCACTCATTCTTCATGACAATGCTCACCTGCACATAGGGAATGTGGTCATTGAAAAACTACACATATACGGATAGGAGGTATTACCTCATGCTCCCTACAGTCCAGACATGAGTCCACCAGACTTTGACCTTTTTCCAAAGTTGAAACAACCTATGCATGGACATCGTTTTGCATCTCTGGAAGAGCTTTCTTCCACCAGTACCCGAGCCATTCAGCAACTGAACAAAAATGGAATAATGAAGCTTCCAGGATGTTGGGAATCAGTCATCGCAAAGCAGGGAGAGTATATTGAAGGATTGTAAAGAACTATTTGAAAAAAAAACATGTAAAAAAAAAAAAAAGTGTGCGTTATTTATGAAATTACCCTCGTATATAAAAAAGAGAGCAACATTTAAACTACATCTTGAGGAAAAACTAACAGTCAATGTTCAGAAAAGAGAAATCTTCAAAATAAAATTATTTAGCCAGTCCTCTCTTGCTTGGAGTTAAGAATTGCTTCAGAGATGTTTCAAAGTCTTTTTTTTTTTTTTTTCACAAGGTGCCTGCTGCATTTAACTAGGAAAAATGCACAAAACTCTGGAAACCAGGTCACCAAAATAATGATCCTATTGGAATAGGCTTTGCAAAGCCGAAGGCCTTAACTGGAGCAAAATTAGCATCGTAAACAAAAATTATATTAACGTATATATTTAGACAGACAGCTAGATACGAGTTTGTGTCTAGCTGTAATGCCAGGAAATTCTTCTTTATGGAGATGGTGGTTGATATGTGGAATGCGCTCCCGAGGGAGGTGGTGAAGAAAACGGTGACAAAGTTCAAACAAGCGTGCGATGAACACAGAGGATCTCTAATCAGAAAATAACAGGTCTATATTGAAGGAACTAAGCCCAGTACTGGGCAGGCTTGCACGGTCTGTGTCCTGTATATGGATATTCAGTTGAGGACGGGCTGGGGAGTGTTTTGATGGTTAAGATGGGCTGGAGTGAGCTTTGACGGAGACTCCAGTAGAGGGAACCTAAGCACACTACTGGGCAGGGCTCTGGGTTTCTGGCCTAGAAATATCTAAGAAAAAGGACCATTTAAATTAAGGGCCTCTTCTATCAAAGTACGCTAGCAGTTTGTAGCGCAGAGAGCCGCACTGAATGGCCCGCACTGCTCCCGACGATTATAGGAACTCTGTGAGCATTGGGAGAAGAGATGGCTATTAAGCGTGTCTCTCTGCGCTAAAAACTGCTAGCGCAGTTTGATAGAAGAGGCCCTTAATTAATTTATGGAGCGTGTATGGTTGGGCAGACGCTCAGGTCTTTATCTGCCGTCATTTACTATGTTACTATAGTGCCATTTCTTGAATCTTATTTTAGGAGCTTATAGTCTTATTCATCATCATTGAACTTTTTTAAAAAAAATTCTCTCATGGAAAATTCCTTTCAAGGTGTCTAACTTCATTTCACTTGGTTTTTTTTTTTTTTTTTTCGGATGAGCAGATTGGCTCTGCAATTTGATGCCCTCCATGTTTCTCTGTGCAGCACTATCGACAGGAGTTTTTCCACGACTGTTCCATTTGAGATTTTGTTTATTTTCATCCAATCCAGTTTTTTGAAACTCTACGTACCATCCATCGGGGACCCCGGAGGAAGAAGTATTTTTCAAAACATGGACCATGTCGGGTCTGGTACATACGAGAACAAGGACCGGTTTTGGGATACAATTGGTTTATTGATGTTATATACTGTATGTTTTTATGACTTTTATTGAATAAATTCCTGCACCGTGTACATTTTTCCGAAGTTGGTTTTGGTTTTTTGCTTTGCATCTTCCCTGCAGTTTTTCTTGGTTCTTCCTTTTTCCTTGCCTCCTTGTTAATTTACATATCTATTTTGAGTTTTATAGTAAAAAAAAAAAAAAAATCTCTCTAGGGGCGTAGAGCAGCAAAAACAGCATTATAAATATTCATGGCAAGCTATGTCCAAGTTTTAAAATAGAACCAACTTTTGAATAGACTCTCTTGCAATTAAAGTAAGAAAGAAAGCCTAACTATTGAATTTCAGATTTTAAAATGCTTGAACAAATCTTTTCCATAATTAACTGCTCTTAATTTAAGATCTCTGTTGTGTCTTTTGTATTCTGTTTTGTTTGAATTACACAAATGTATTGTTCATTGGAGTATTTTTACACTCTGACATATTTTATCTATTTGCATTTGATTTATGTATTTATAATTACAAAAAACTGGTTTTTAACATGATGGCATTCAGACCTATCCCATGTGAAAGCAAACACTGACCAAGGCAATTACACTTCCCCCTCCGTATTCGTGAATTCCATATCTACGGATTTGGTTATTTGTGATTTTTGGCCAGAAATTTTTTTTTCATTTTTCAGGCTATTGTTAGCCTTGTAAGCCCTCCCCCTCCCCTCACTTCTTAAGCCTTACCTGGTGGCTACTAGAATTGACACAGAGCACTTTATAGAATACTAGTCTTTAAGCCCGTTACATTAACGGGTGCTAGAATATGTGTGTGTGTCTGTATTTATTTCTTTCTCTCTCTCCTTAGCCTGTTTCTGTATTTCTTTCTTTCTGTCTTTCTTTTTCTTCAGCTGTCCACCACCACCCCTTGCCTGCTCCCCCTGTCCATTCTCCCTTCCTTTTTCTTCCCCTGTGTCCACCACCACCACCCCTTCACTGGTCTCCTTATCCAGCAGCAGCCCTTCTCCCTTTGTTTAAACTCCCCCCCTGTCCAGCAGCACCTCTTTCCTGCTCCCCCTGTCCAGCAGGAGGCCTCTCTTCCTGTTTCTGTCCCCCTCCATCCAGCAGCACCTCTTTTCTGCTCCCCCTGTCCAGCAGTAGGCCTCCCTTCCTTTTTCTGCCCCCCTGCCCCTCAGCACCTCTTCCCCTGTCCAGCAGAACCTCTTTTTTGCTCCCCCTGCCCAGTAGTAGGCCTCCCTTCCTTTTTTTGCCCCCCCATCCATCAGCATCTTTTCACTTGTCCAGCAGTACCTCTTTTCTGTACCCCCTGTCGAGCAGTAGTCCTCCTTCCTTTTTCTGCCCCCCGTCCATCAGCACCTCTTCCCCTGTCCAGCAGCACCTCTTTTTTGCTCCCCCTGTCCAGCAGTAGGCCTCCCTTCCTTTTTTTGCCCCCCCATCCATCAGCATCTTTTCACTTGTCCAGCAGTACCTCTTTTCTGTACCCCCTGTCGAGCAGTAGTCCTCCTTCCTTTTTCTGCCCCCCCCCCATCCATCAGCACCTCTTCCCCTGTCCAGCAGCACCTCTTTTTTGCTCCCCCTGTCCAGCAGTAGGCCTCCCTTCCTTTTTTTGCTCCCCCCGTCCATCAACACCTTTTCCCCTGTCCAGCAGTACCTCTTTTCTGTTCCCCCTGTTCAGCAGTAGGCTTCCCTTCCTTTATTTGTCCCCCTCCTTTTTTTGCCCCCCCATCCATCAGCACCTTTTCCCATGTCCAGCAGTACCTCTTTTCTGCCCCGCCCCCAATCCATCAGCACCTCTTCTCCTGTCCAGCAGCAACCCTTACCTCCTTTATTTATTGTCTGCTCTCGTTTCCACCTCTCATTTTTGCTGGTCTGGTCTGGCCTGCTCACCTTGCCGTATTTTTTTTTTTAGTTGAAACACGCGGCGGTGGCTCCTCTCATGATCCCCACCTGCGTCGGAAGTCCGACGCAGGCGGGGATCGTGAGAGTAGCCACCGCTTCGTCTTTCAACTAAAAAATGCAATACGGCAGGGAGCAGGCCAGACCGTAAGCTGCACATGCGCACTTTCTATGGGTCGCTACAGCTCACGGAAAACCGGTGCACGCATAGGAAGTGCGCATGCGCGGCTTACCATTTTATTATATTAGATGCCTACCAAGTTATGCATGTAACTTCTAATTGGTGCCAATTAGCATTAATTATGAGGTGTTAATTGCCAACTATCGGCACTGATTACGCTCGTTCAACCAAAGAAACATGAAACATGATGGCAGATAAAGGCCAAATGGCCCATCTAGTTTGCCCATCCCCAGTAACCATTATCTCCTTCTCTCCCTATTGGCTAAGGCTCTTAACATTAGCATCTCCTCTTCCTATAGGCTAAGGCTCTGTGCCTGCATTGTGAGATCATAGAGCTGCCCATCTGCAGTAACCATTATCTCTTCCTCTCTCTGAGAGATCCCACGTGCCTAATCCAGGCCGTATTGCATTCAGATACAGTCTCTGTCTCCACCACCTCTTCTGAGAGACCGTCCCATGCATCTACCACCCTTTCCATAAAAAAAGTATTTCCTCAGATTACTCCGGAGCCTATCACCTCTTGACTTCATCCTATGCCCTCTAATTGCAGAGTTTCCTTTCAAATGAAAGAGACTCGACTCATGCGCATTTACATTACTCAGGTATTTAATCGTCTCTATGAATTAAGTTGTGCATGCCAATCAGCTGTATACACCGATTCGTGCATACAGCTTAAGGCACCATATACAGAATTGGGGGGGTTAGTGACTTACAAGAATAAATGTCAGTAAAATTTAGAAAAAGGACCACCCAGTGCATATCTCCTTTTGAATATGTGGCAGTGAGTGTTTAATGCAGGGTTTTCTAGGCTTTAATACCCATATTACAGTGAGTTTTTAACAAGCTTGAAAGGCAGATTTTGCTTAGGTACAGTATATTTGCTTCTTAGTATAACCACCAAACCATGTAAAGTACTTGCGAACAGCTGAAATGAAATAGAAACTTCTTTTGCAGATTAAAGCTAATAAGGCTATATTCATACTTTATATCTCCCTTCCTCTTTATTGTCTCTAGCAATACTTTATTTTCAAATAAAATAACTCTCTGCCTTTGCTTATGCCTCAGTTTCCTGTTCACATCTAAGCCCTGGATATAGCTCATAAAAACTGTGTACCATTTAGATGTGGTTGGGCAAAGTGCTTCGGGATGTTTTCCCAGACAATGGAAATGACATGTTGGTCTCCGCTTGGAAGGGTAGAAGGAAATGTTCCTGAATGCACCCTTATTAGAAAAGATGATTTAAAATCACGGCACCAGAGGGAAGACAGTCTTTGTATTAAGGCAAGACGCATCATCAGTGCATTGATCTGCTCCACTAATACGTAAATAATGCATGGTGCTTGTTTTGTGAAGCTAAATAATGAAGATCCGGCAGAGCAGGATTTTATTTCTTATGGACGTCATTCTAATCAAAATAAATTGCAATGCCTCGTTTTTATATACCTAGATAAATTCCGGTGCTTTGCCATCTTACTATATGAGAAAAAAAAAATAATGCTGAACTAATTGAAGACTATAGTGAGAAGGAATTTACTTGTTTTTCTTACCGTGCTCAGGAAATGTAAGAGTTTTCTTGTTTTATTCTTTATTAAGCAAATTCCCAAGGAAAGAACATAAGAATTTAAGAATTGCCATACTGGGACAGAGCACAGGTCCATCAAGTCTAGTATCCTGTTTCCAACAGTGGCCAACCCATGTCCTGGCAGAAACCCAAATAATCGCAACATTCCCGAGCTGAGATTGTGATGTCATAAAGCCTCATTCCACCAATGCCTAAGAGTCAAACTCATCAGTGATGTCACAATGCCTTGATTGTCCTGTACTTGGCTACATAAGAATTGCCATACTGGGATAGACCAAAGGTCCATCAAGCCCAGTATCCTGTTTCCAACAGTGGCCAACCCAAGTCCCAAGTACCTAGCTAGATCCCAAATAACAAAACAGATTTTATGCTGCTATCCTAGGAATAAGCAGTGGATTTCCCCAAGCCATCTCAATAATGGCCAATGGACTTCTCTTTTAGAAAATTATCCAAACCTTTCTTAAACCCCGCTAAGCTGATTTCACCACATTCTCTGGCAACAAAAATTCCAGAGTTTAATTACACGTTGTGTGAAGAAATATTTTCTCTGGCTTGTTTTAAATCTACTACTTAGTAGCTTCATTGCATGCCCCCTTAGTCCTAGTATTTTTGGAAAGAGTAAACAAGCAATTCATTTTTACCCTTTCCACTCTACTCCTACCAGCACCTAAATTAATTGAGAAACACTGTTTAAAATGGCAAAAAAATATTAAAGTTAAAGCGCCTACAGGCACCTAAATAAAAGGCACTGAAATGACACCTACATAGGCGCTGTATGACACTTAAAGCCACTATGAGTTTGGTTAATGCCAGAAGGGGTGATAGGCGCCATAAAGTACCTATGTGGGTCCAATTCACAATAAAGAAATGTGGGCCTGGAAAACCCTGGCATACATTTTTGACACCTATGTTTCCCAGAGGCACAATTCTCTATACAATGTCATCGCGTGATTGACACGCAATCTGTGGTCACCAATATTAGCATCATATAAAGCAGGGGTCTCAAAGTCCCTCCTCGAGGGCCGCAATCCAGTCAGGTTTTCAGGATTTCCCCAATGAATATGCATGAGATCTATGTGCATGCACTGCTTTCAAGGCATATTCATTGGGGAAATCCTGAAAACCCGACTGGATTGCGGCCCTCAAGGAGGGACTTTGAGATCCCTGCTAAAGAGAATCCTAAGTATTTTATAGAGCTCCATCATATCACCCCTGAGCCATTTCTTCTCTAAGCTGAAGAGTGCCAGCCACTTTATCCTTTCCTCATAAGGAAATCATCCCCTCGGTCGGTCTAGAGAGGGAGTTAACTAAAATGGTTGGAGGTCTATGTCATAAGGCGTACAGGGACAGACTTAAAGATCTCAATATGTATACTTGGGAGGAAAGGCGGGAGAGGGGAGTTATGATCGAGATGTTTAAATACTCGCAAAAGGTGAGTCTCTTTCAATTGAAAGGAAAATCCAGAGTGAGAGGGCATAGGATGAAGTTAAGAGGTGACAGGCTCAGAAGTAATCTAAGGAAATACTTTTTTCTTTTTTTACAGAAAAGGTGGTGGATGTGTGGAATAGTCTGCCCGTGCCAGTGGTGGAGACAAAGACTGTGTCTGAATTTAAGAAAGTATGGGGCATGCGAGTGGGCTCTCTTAGGGAGAAGATGAGATCATGGATGCTGCGAATGGGCTGGGCCAACTGGTCTTTATCTGCCATCACATTTCTATGTTTTTATACATGTAAAATTAGTTTTCAGGTTTAATTTGATATATCGCCTCTCACTCAAGAAAGTATAGGCAATTCACAATCAGTTAAAAGATTTCAATATACCGTATTTTTCACTCTATAAAATGCACTTTTTTCCCCAAAAAAATTAGTTGGAAAAAAGGGTGCGTCTTATAGAGTGAATACCCGCCCCCCTTCACCCACCGACCTTAATTCATTCAGTGGTCCAGCACTGTAGGGCAGGGGCTTTCAGCCTCCTGCCCTTTCTTCCGGCTGAATCCTGCTAGGTAGACACCACTGTCTACAACCTTACCCTCAGCGCCACTCCACGCCAGTACGGAGGAAGAGTTGCTGAAGCGGGACAAGGCAGGAAACAAAAAGCTCGTGCCTGCCTTATGCACCGCTTTGACTCTGACACAGCATCAGAGTCAAAGTGGTGCAAAAGGCAAGTGCAAGCTTTTTGTTTCCTGCCTTATCCCGTGCTGTGGGAGTCAGTTGGAGGGAGTCAGCCAGAGGAAGGGCCCTGCCGCTCGGGAGTCAGCTGGAGGAAAAGGCAGGAGGCTGAAAGCTCCAGCCCTACAGCGCTGGACCAAAGGAGGAATTGAGGTAAAGGGGGGGGGGAGTCCTGCTTGCCTGCCTGTCTTGGTGTGGGGGCCCTGTTGGGGAGGTCCCTGCCTGCCTGCCATCAGGCCACTAGGCCTGCCTGCCTGTCATCAGGCCACTAATCCTGCCTGTCACTAGACCTGCCTGCGTGCCACCAGGCCACTAGGCCTGCCTGCCTGCCTACCTGCCTGCTACTAAGCCTGCCTGCCCTGTCCCTGCCTGACCTGTGCTCTGTCTCTGTCCCTGCCCTGTGCCCTGTCCTGTGCCCTATCCCAAACAGCCCTGTGCCCTGTCCCGGTCTACCCTGTGCCCTGTCCCGGTCTGCCCTATGCCCTGTCCCGGCCTACCACTAGACCACCAGAGGGGGACAGGGTACAGAGCCTGGCAAGAAGTGTGGGGTTGGGTGTAGAGCCTGGAAGGGAGAATTTAGTTCAGAATGGTTTTTTTCTTGTTTTCCTTCTCTAAATCTAGGGTGCTTCTTATGGACAGGTGCGTCTTATGGAGTGAAAAATATGGTAAATTCAACCAGAGATTTTAAAAAAGAGATAAAATACCACAATATGTGAATATCTTTTTAAAAATAGAACATTTAGTAAAAAAAAGTATCAATAACCAATTATGAGGAAAAAAATATTCTTGATGCTGGCCATACCAGTCATACCATCATAGTCCTGCACCTATATTCATGAGAAAAACGAGTGAAACAGTCAGTTCTTTGAGTAACTTTAATTTTTAAAAAATATCTTTTTCATCTGATTCTCTCCTGATGTCAGATAGTAACTTATTTCATAGGCAAGGAACTAATGGCCCCTTTTATCAAGCTGCACTACAGGATTTAGCACTAGCCGGTATGGTAAATACTTCGATGCTCATAGAATTCTTATGAGCGTCGGAGCACATACATCACTGGTCCACAGTTAAAACCTCTACCTCAGCATGATAAAAGGGGGGAGGGGAGTAAATATGAAAACACATATCTAACCTGATATCAGTAGGAAAATGTAGTCACAATAAGCAAAATAAAACTAGATGAGGGATTAATAAGCAGGCTAAATAGTGTGGCACAGGCCTTATGTGTTAGAAGAATTTTTATTATTATTAGTTCAATCTCTTTATTGTCTTTTGAAAAGTTATAATCACAAAATACAAGTATAATACACCGAACGACAAACAGAATTGAGGGGGGGATATAGAAAAAACAATTCTACACTAACCCCCTCTTTTACTAAGGTGCGCTAACCGATTAGCGCGCTAATCGAATTAGCATGCACGAAACGCTAGTGTGTCCGTATACTAAATGCACGTGTTAGCGTTTAGCGTGCACTAAATCAATTAGCTTGCGCTAATCGGTTAGCGTACCTTAGTAAAAGAGGGCCTAAGAACTCCTTTTACAAAGCCACGCTTGGCTTTTTTTGTCGCTGGCTGTGGCGGTATTAACTCTAACGCTTATAGAATTCCTAATACCGCCGCAGCCGGCGATAAAAAAGCCTAGCATGGCTTTGTAAAAGAGGGGAAGGTAAATTTCCCCAAGAAATGAGAACAGACAAGGCAAAATACATTAATACTTCTATATAATCTCTATTTTTCACTTTATATTTATAGGATTGTGTTTATAGGGAGGTTTCTGTAAGCTCTATTTTTTATTATTTTCCTGTATTTCTGGGTTTTCTTATTACATTGATTATAAGGGGGCAGCGTCAACCATGGCACTTATGTGGGCTGCCTCTCAATGGCTGAATTTCGGACCTTATATGTTCTCCCCCACAGTACCTATGATCTCCACCATAGTATCTAGTGAGGGGCCACAAACCAGTATGGGCTACATCGGGAACATGGCCAAAAGTGAAGACAAAGGCTTTGCAGTTACTGTTCAGTGGAGGAGGAGCCTAATGGTTAATGCCGCAGACTCTGATCCTAGGGAACTAGATTCAGTTCCCACTGCAGTGCTTTGTGCCCCTGGGCAAGTCATTTGACCCTCCATTGCCCCAGTTACAAGAAAAAGAAAGATTGTGAGCCCTCCTCCCCCCTCCCCTCCCCTGCCTAGGCACAGAGAACGTATTTGCATATAATGTATACAGTGCTGCATATAGAAATGATTATTAGTAGTAATTACTGCACTGAATTTGCTGTTTCTAATGTCAAAACTCTTCTTTCACCCGGGGCCCCGGTTCGCCGGGGATGGATTTTGGGTTTGTATAAATGGCTCCCTACTGATAGCACTCAGAAAACATCCCATATGAGGGCATGGGAGGGGGATCTGGGGATCACATAAACTGGGGAGGAATGGGAACAGATAGCTTTGAGGATTCGCCACGTAGTGGTGGTGCCACAATTGGTAGAAAATGCCATTAAACTGTTAGTGCGGTGGTATATTACCCCAGGGGTAAGTAGTAAAATGTATACATCCTGTACAGGTGAATGTTGGAAAGGGTGTGGTCAGTGGGGCACCTTTTTCCATATGTGGTGGGAGTGCCCCAGACTATTGGCGTACTGGATTCAGGTATTTGGGTATGTGGAGCGACCATTACAATGTCGGGTGGTTGTGCAGGCTGAAACTGCGTTACTGGGGGTGCTTCCTGGAGGGGTGGATGATAACCAAGATCGATGGCAGCAATTTGAGGATCTATGGGGTAGATTCCTGGAGGGCACTGACCCATGTTGACTTTGGGGGTTCATCCTGGTCTGTTGGGGCTCTGGCCTGTGCAATGCTTTCCTCTATTCTGGTATAGAATTAGGCTTGGGGGGAGGTTCTTTCTGGTTCTTGGGTAGAGGTTGGGGAGTGGTGTTTTCTTGGGGGTTTCAGAAAATTGGTTAACACTGTTATTGATGGTACTAGGGTGACTTTTGTTCATGAGTTCTGCTGATGGACTGTGCCCTGTATCGATGTCTGTTCTTTGGGGTGTAACTGCAGTGTTTAAATAAAGAATTACAAAAAAACCCCAAAAAACCCACAAAAACTCTTCTTTCTCCCTTTACCTTTAACTATTCCTGTGGGCAATTTCCCAACCCCACAGGCTTTCACTCCATACAGTCTTGCACAAACCTCAATCTCCCGGGATCACCGTATCGAAAGGGCGACCTCCCTTCCGCTCACCACTATCCCCCTAACCCCCCCCCCACCCCCTGCTTCTTCTGTTGATTGGCCCTTCCTTCTCCTTCCTTCCCCCTCCCCCTCCCATCCTTTTCGCTCCGGCTTCGGCCAATTTGGCCGCGCTCCTCCCTATACGGGATTGGAGCTTGTTCTAAACCTCAATCTGCTCTGACTAAATTAGTCAGACCTTTGAGGGTGGCTCCCCATTCGAAATGTGAAATGATAGTGATTATCGTGATGAAAATGGAGAGTGTGGAGTATCATTCTGAAGTTGATCTGGATTGAAGTGGACAACCTCTTCCAGAAATCAAGGTTGATACCAGCAGTCTGCACAAGAGCAGACCATTTTCCATCGCTGTGATGGGACGAATGGATAATTAAGTCAAGGAACAACTCCGCGTGCTCAAAATTATGTGGTGTTTGCGATGCTGAACTGATTGTAAACCGACTTGATATAGTGTCGCTTTAGCTGTTTCCAGTAGGCCTAATTAAACTGAGCTGATTGTGTAAAGCAATTATTTACATTAAAAACTAGAGTGGAGTGACTTTCTATAGGCAATTTCATTTGTATGAGGCTTAGGGAGAACATAAGTTTGTGATACAATCATTTTGGAAAAGTGGCATAGAGCCTGATGACAAAATGTCACAAGAAGTAGGGGAGGTTAAATGTACAAGGGGCCGCTGAAACATTCTCAGCCTGACCAAATTTGGGGTAGTCTCTCTTAAGGGCTATACACTTACCCCCTCTTTTACAAAGGTGCACTAAGCTTTTTAGCACACGCTAAACACGCACTAAATGCTAACATGTACATGTTATCCTATGGGCGCGTTAGCTTTTAGTACACATGTTGATTTATTTATTTATTTATTCGATTTTTAGCCCGTCCTCCCAAAAGAGCCCAGAATGGGTTACAAAGTACATCTATAATAATCCAGACAGAGCAGAGATGACATTTTACATAAATTACAATATAGATGACAGTTTATATAAATTACAATATAGACATGACAATAAAATATATGTACTAAGTAGCATCTGGTGAAATTAAGTGACATAGGTGATTCAAATAAAATGTTGATATGTGTGGAAGGGAAGGAGGGAGGGGGGAATAATATAAGATTTAATATTATATGAATTATACAAGTGAATTGTATGAATATTGAATGATTATTGTATACTTGTTATGAGATATGAAAATGAATAAAGAATTGGAAAAAAAAAAGTGACATAGGTGAGTTGATTGGGTGGCATTTCAGGGTGAATGACTTTAAGGCGCTGGGTTAGTAAAGAGGAAGGTTTTCACGGCCTTCCTGAAGTTCCAGAGTCCATCTAGTGATCCGACAGATATCACACCTTTGTAAAAGAGGGCCATAGTTCAGCGATTTTCCAATTTTTTTGTTCCATATTTTTCTGATAGAATGAAAAAAAGCTGAAAATCGCTGGATTAATGGCCCTCAATGGAGACTGCCCCAACTTGTTGGTTGGACTGAGAACTTTTCATCAGCCCTTCGTATCCCAAAATCTTGTGACATCATTCATGGATGACCCTTATTGGAATTTGAAAAAAAACCAGAAGGATCTCTACTGGGCAGACGGAATGGGTCAATTAGTCCTTGACTGTAATAATTTACTATGCAGTTATGCATTTTCTCTGTCCAATATATCAGGCTTTGAACTGTTAAATTCTTTCATGGAAAATACAGATTTATAATTAGAAGGAATCAGCCAAGTGTTCTGATGAATGTAAGAAAACAACTTAGCTTTAGCTACAAAGCAGAAATTGGTACAATTAGACAATTCCTGCTGTGAGTTCCAGTATATCACAAAGAAGAAAAGCCTATGATTGCATTTAAAAGTATAACTGTTACTATTAACTTTACTGACAGGTACAGACATACGAAACATTTGGCATTTAGATTGAACCAGCTTGTATCAATGGAACCCTCCGCCTCTTGCAAATCCGAGGAAAATTTGATTAGAATCAATGTGCTATGATCCCCCAGTATGTGATAACCTGCAACACATGTGGCACAAACTGACCAATTTTACTCTTACTTCAAATCAGATTTCTGGATCTCAAGGAATTTGCATCTAATTTTATTTTTAATAAAGGCAGACAATTGTGCCTGTTTAAGGACCACAATATTTTTGAATCATCATGAGATCATTGGCAGTGCATTCCACAATATTACTCCCTGCACATATAGCATAGAGCAGTGGTCTCCAACTCAAACCCTTTGCAGGGCCACATTTTAGATTTATAGGTGCTTGGAGAGCCTAAGAAAAAATAGATAATGTTTTTTTGTTTTTTTTAATCTTTATTTATTTTTAAACTTCTAATAAGTGTGATAACATATCCATACAAATAACCATAAATATATCACTTAATAATCAACAATGATACATATAATATTCTCTTATCTCCCCCCCTCACCATCCTTATCTATCATATAAATAGATAATGTCTTATTAAAGAAATGACAATTTTGCATGAGGTAAAACTCTTTATAGTTTATAAATCTTTCCTTTTAGCTAAGTCTTAATAATATTATTGTCATTTATAGCTAAAGAGACATATGATCAAGAAACTGTTTTATTTTACTTTTGTGATTATGAGAAACATACTGAGGCCTCAAAATAGTACCTGGCGGGCTGCGAATTTGAGACCACTGCTATAGGCTAAGGCTCTTTACACCTGCATTGTGATGTCATAGAACTTTATGGTTATAGAAACATAATAACACGATGGCCATCCACAGCATCCACTATCTCCTCCTCTCCCTATTGGCTAAGGCTCTTAACATTTGCATCTCCTCTTCCTATAGGCTAAGGCTCTTTACACCTGCATTGTGATGTCATAGAACTTTATGGTTATAGAAACATAATAACACGATGGCCATCCACAGCATCCACTATCTCCTCCTCTCCCTATTGGCTAAGTCTCTTAACATTTGCATCTCCTCTTCCTATAGGCCAGTGGTCTCCAACTCAAACCCTTTGTAGGGCCACCTTTTGGATTTGTAGGTACTTGGAGGGCCTCAGAAAAAAAATGGTTAATGTCTTATTAAAGAAATTACAATTTTGCATGAGGTAAAACTCTTTATAGTTCATAAATCTTTCCTTTTAGCTAAGTCTTAATAATAATATTGTAATCTATAGCTTTGTTTTATTTTACTTTTGTGATTATGATAAACATACCGAGGACCTCAAAATAATACCTGGCAGGCTTCGAATTTGAGACCATGGGCATAGAGTGACGAATGCCAGCCAGCTTTACATGCTTTATAGATGGAACATTTAAACAGATCTTATTTTCAGAACATAAAGCTTGCAGAAGATGGTACATCTGCAAAAGAGAACTCAGCACTACCTGTAATTCAACAACCTGAGAATCAAACAAACAGTATTCGAGTGGTTACTGACACTGAATACGTTAGTACTTCTATATATGGATAATAAACATTTAAATAAATATATCAATAAAAAAATCTGGAGATGCCATTACTGACTCCTTTTACAAAGCCGCGTTAGACGTTTATACCGTATGCCGGTGAGGTAAATGCTCCGACGCTCATAGGAATTCCCTGAGCGTCGGAGCATTTACCTCGCTGGCCTACGGTAGAAACCTCTACCACAGTTTTGTAAAAGCAAGTACATATAAGGGAGGAATGTTATAACACTGATGGAAAGTCCGTGTGTCATTTCATTTTACAGATTTAGGGCTCCTTTTACGAAGGTGCACTAAGTGTTTTAGCGCATGCACCGGATTAGCGCGCGCTAGCCGAAAATCTAACACCTGCTCAAAAGGAGGCGGTAGCGGCTAGCGCGCACGGCAATTTAGCACGTGCTATTCCGCGCTTTAAGGCCTTAACGCGCCTTTGTAAAAGGAACCCTTAGCTGGATTTTCAACATAAAAATACACTAAGAACTAAAGCGCCTGTCACTGAATATCAGCAGAAATAATTAAAGTGACAAGCAAAATAAGGATAAATGACCTTCTAAAATATTTCAAGCAATGTGGAACCAGCCGAAAACATCAAAATTTGGAAGACTGCCATCATTTCCACAATCTGGAAGAAGGTCAGCAGTATATGAGCCTATACCGATTACAGAGGTATTAGGTATTTTCCTATTAAAACGCAAGGAGAAGATATATGCTTAAATATTAAAGCACTATTTAAGATATATACAGTACATGCTTATCAATAACAATTTTGCTATGTATATTTTGAACTTTAATAGTATTTTTGAGGAAATGATTTTTTTGTGCATCATGACTATGGCCCTATTCTACAAAGGCGCGCTAAGTGTTTTAGCGTGGATTTAGCCAGTGAGTTAAATGCTCCGACGCTCAGAGAAATTCTATAAGCATCAGAGCATTTATCTCCGACTTATAGTAGAAACCTCTACTTCAGTTTTGTAAAAGCCAGGGCATGTCTTTTGACTGGATCTGTAGATATTATCTAAGGCTGGGGTAGGGAACTCCGGTCCTCGAGAGCCATATTCCAGTCGGGTTTTCAGGATTTCCCCAATGAATATGCATTGAAAGCAGTGCATGCAAATAGATCTCATGCATATTTATTGGGGAAATCCTGAAAACCCGACTGGAATGCTGCTCTCGAGGACTGGGGTTCCCTACCCCTGGTCTAAGGGAATCTCTATCTGAAACACTTGACTTCTGTATAGCGAAAAATATTTTATCATCGTCATTATCATCTACATTAGAAGCAGTATAGTCGAATTCATTACTTTCATCTTTATCTTTTTTATCATCGTGTTGGCCAATTACAGATAAAGCTTTCACAATAGTGGATTCATTGTCTGTTAGGGCTCTTCAGCTTGGAAAAGAGATGGCTGAGGGGAGATATGATTGAAGTCTACAAAATCCTGAGTGGAGTAGAACGGGTACAAGTGGATCAATTTTTCATTCCGTCAAAAATTACAAAGACTAGAGGACACTCGATGAAGTTACATGGAAATACTTTTAAAACCAATAGGATGAATTTTTTTTTTTCACTCAGAGAATGTGGTAAGAGCAGATAATGTAGCTGATTTTAAGAAAGGTTTGGACAAGTTCCTGGAGGAAAAGTCCATAGTCTGTTATTGAGAAAGACACGAGGGAATCCACTGCTTGCCCTGTATTGATAACATGGAATATCGCTACTCCTTGGGTTTTGGCCAGGCACTGGTGACCTGGATTGGCTGCCGTAAGAACAGCCTACTGGGCTTAATGGACCATTGGCCTGACCCAGTAAGGCTATTCTTATGTTCTTACGTTTCATTTGATAGCAACCTGTTTGAATATCTTCAAGAAATGATGCGAGAAAGATGTGTAGGAACCCTTCAGGCTTGGGGCCAGACAAGCAGGCTTCCTCTCTGAAGGCTATCAATCCAGTAGACAGTCACCCCGATGTAATTTTTTTATGGGGGGTGGGGGGATGACCAGCAATTTGTTGTGGTAGAGACACATGGTCTGTTCACCAAGAATTGCTTCATTTCCACTTCAAAGTGACCCAATTCATCGCTGCTCTGTTTGACTGAAGACCAGTAACCAGATCAACATACATACAAAGGCAACTCCACCGTGCTTATAGATTATATTCAGTGAATAGCAAAATTTAAGAGGAAATGATCCATTGTTTGCATGATGACAGGAGCGAGATTAATTAGGCACAAGCATCTACATTAGACATTTGGCTGGAGAGCATTATTGCCACGTAATGCCAATTAGCATAAATTATTACCGATAAATTGGCTGTTAATGTTGGTTAGCACATTGTTAGCTAATTAGCACCCCCTCCCCCTTTTTACTAAGCCACGGCTTTTTATAAAAGGGCCTAAATTATGCATATGACCGATCCTATTCTATAAATTGTGCATGTAATTTGCATGCTAGTCGCAAAGTTGGACACACAACATCTCACAAAATTAGTGTGTTAGTGCATAGAATATGGTTGACTACATCCTGCACAGCTTAAAAGGAACATTGCTCTTGGTTACTCAGCTAAGTGTTTCCAAGCATAATTGTAGAACCACTTTTGAAGGCACATAGGGCTCCTTTTACAAAACCAGGGGTAGTGGCTGCTGTTGCAATACACTTCCCCCTCCATATTCGCGGTTTCGATAATTCGCAATTTTGTGCCATAAAAATCATTTTCATTTTTTGGGCTATTTTAAGGCCCCCCCTCCCCCCCATCCCTTAAGCCTTAGCTGGTGGTCTAGCGGGTTTTCGGGCAGGAGCGATCTTCCCACGCTCCGGCCCCGTGCAGATCGCTCACAGGAAATGGCTGCCTTGAGCTCCCGTCGTAGTCTCGATCTGCAAGGGACAGGAGCGTGGGAAGAGCGCTCCTGCCCGAAAACCCGCTAGACCACCAGGTAAGGCTTACAGGGCTTAAAATAGCTGGGGGGGGGGGGAAGCGGGGGTTAGGGGCAGAACCGGCCCGAATATTATTTGCCGTTTTTGGATATTTGCGGCCGGCTCTGCCCCTAACCACCGCGAATACGGAGGGGAAAGTGTAATTGTTCTAACGCCCATAGGGATTTAATGGGTGTTGGAGCCTTTGCTGCGCAGTTGCTGCTACCGTGGCTTTGTAAAGGCGAGGGGATAGAAAGGGAAGACAAAAGTTGATTTCTATAACTGAAAAGGGTGAGAAAGATTGATTTTAAAAGACACTTAAGATATGCTATTGTATTGTGGACTACACAGCACCAAAGAATTAAAAAAAAAAAAAAAAAAAAAAAAAGCCATATGGGTATGACTTTTTTTCAACATTGTATGCTATACTGAAAAAAAAAAAAATGTTCACCTGATTATTTAATGAAATTAATTATAGACACAGTCAAAGCAGAAGTGACACAAATCAAATCACAGCTGGATGGTATGATTAATGATCTCAAGTTTAAAATGTCTTCTGAAGCATTTGATAATGATTATGGGTCTTAAATCGAGGATGAATAAATTACCTAAGATAATTCAATAATTTGAATCTGAAAATCTCCAACAACATGGTTACTTTGGGCTTTACAAGGGGGAGCTGAAAAGTTCTCAGCCCAACCGACCAACTGACTTCCTAAATTCTGAGTGTTATTTTGCCACTGTAGCTGAAAAGAGTGTGATCTTATTCACTTATGTGCTTATTACTTGGGATCTAGCTAGCTATTTGGGACCTGAGTTGGTCACTGTTGGAAACAGGATACCGGGCTTGATGGACCTTCGGTCTGTCCCAGTAGGGCAATTCTTAATTTGCAGAAATGAAATTCTATGTTTTTGACATTGTTTCAGATCTTTGATTGAACCATATTCACGTCATTCTCTTCTTGGTTGGGATGATCTTATTGATGTGTTTAGCATATGTCCCTGTTTAGAAAGGGTGTGTTTAATTTTAAACATTTTATTAAATAAATACATTTTTAATTATAACAATGCTTTTAAGATCATATGGGGCTCTTTTATAGCACTAATCTTTATATATAGGTTTGCATAGCTTATGTTTTGAATTTGTTTCCCTTGGATTAATTAGTTTCTCCACATATTCATCATCATAGGACCCTTAGGCTATGTATGTTAAGCACATAAGCACATAGGCATCGCCTCTGCCGGGTCAGATCAGGGGGTCCATCGCGCCCAGCAGTCCGCTCCCGCAGCGGCCCCCCAGGTCCTTACCTAAATTATTCATCCCCTATTCATTTAGTATCTTTACCTATACCCTTCAATCCCCTTCTCCTTCAGGAATCTAATCCCTTTTTGAAGCCCAATATTGTACTCTGCCCTACCACCTCCTCTGGGAGCGCATTCCAGGTGTCCACCACCCTCTGAGTGAAGAAGAACTTCCTAGCGCTCGTTTTGAATCTGTCTCCTTTCAATAGTTCTGAATTCCCTCTTGTTTTTGTTGGCCCAGTCAGCCTGAAGAATCTGTTCTTCTCCACCTTCTCTATGCCTTTCATGATTTTATAAGTCTCTATCATGTCCCCTCTAAGTCTCCGCTTCTCCAGGGTAAAGAGCCCCAGCTTCTCCAACCTTTCAGCATACGAAAGGTTTTCCATGCCCTTTATCATCCTTGTCGCTCTTCTCTGGACCCTCTCGAGTATCGCCATATCCTTCTTAAGATACGGCGACCAGTACTGGACACAGTACTCCAGATGTGGGCGAACCATCGCCCGATACAATGGTTGTTTCTTTTCTTTTCTATTATCCTGTTCTTTTCATTTTTATATATTGCATATCTAGTTCACCACATAGTTTTTGTATACACTTAATAATTTTTGCACATACTCCACAATACGGTCACTTGCTTTATATTATCTGACGTTTTCAATCTTCTTTCTGTGGACTGTTTCGATTAAACCTGCTTTTTCCAGCTGCCACTAACTTCTTTTCTATTCACTAGCTTTTTTCACATTAGATCTTCTGTGCATGTCACACATTTTTATGTTCACTATCACAGTATTTCTTTCATTGTTTACATATCACTCCATTACAATTTGTGAGCCATAGGTTCCCTGAGGAAGACACCTTGTCGAAACGCGGATCGTGTTGGGTCCTGCGCCACTAGCCTTTTAGGTCCTTTTGATTTTTATGTGGACTTATACCTTTTATGTGGATTGTTTATTTGGAACTTGGCTTTTTTATGTACATGTGGAACTTCAATTAAAGTCCATTTCAGGATCATCATCTCTCAACAGTGCTTTTTAGTTTTTTATTTTATTAAACACATTCTCCTGTGGTAGTTAAGAGGATAATTTTGTGCTTGTTGAAACGGGTAATTTTATTGCAGGGCATCTATACAAATTTCCATAAATGTACCTATTTTACGCCTTTTATACAGGACAGGAGGGAGTTGGCCTCCCTCTTGCTGGCTATCAGATTAAGGTACAGAGGTGTTCTGGGGTGGTGGAGGTATCTTGGGGTGACAGGGGGGCATTCGGGGTGTGTCAGGGGGGATCTTGGGGTGTCGAGGAGTGTCGGGTGGAGTTAAGGAGTGGGGGGTGGAGTCAGGGAGTGTTTTGGGGGGGGGCTTCGGAGGATGATGGGATCAGTGGCAGCAGTGATTGGGCATCCCTCCTGCCGGGGGATGTCTCATGAGGTGGCAGCAGGAGGAATCGGGCACTCCTTCTGCCACAGTTATTTTGGGGGGAGGCTTTGGGGGTTCCGTCAAGAAGGAGTGGGCATCCTCCCTGCCGGTCGACTTTATGGGGGGGATGGGTTCCCTGCTGCGGCTGCTAAACCGATCACCACAGGGAGATTCCCTTGCGGTGATCAGCTCAGCAGCAATGCGATTCTCTAATCGGCGCCTGTGACATGGACGCCAGTTAGAGAATCGGGGTGGTTAGGCATCTGTCCATCAGGACAGACGCGATTCTACTGTATATAGGACGCCCATGTACGATTCTCAAAAGCTGCTTAGGCGGCTGCTGAGACCGGTCATCCTATACAGAATCCAGCCCTTAAGGCCTGATATTCAAAGATTTTATGCTTCTAACTTTGGGCTCCTTTTACAAAGCCGTGGTAGCATCTGCTGCTGTGGTAATCGCTCCTGGCGCTCATAGGGATTTATTGGGCATCAGAGTGTTTGCCACGTGGCAGCCATTACTGCAACTTTGTTAAATGGGGACTTTGAGAGTTACGCTCCTAAACTGGCCTGTTTGCAAGCTTACTACTCTTGAGTGCCTAAATTTATACTCAAAATTTCACGAACTCCTAAGCTTAGAAACATAACATGTAGGTAGCAGCAGGAACAGATTTAGAACGGGGAATGCGGTAGTCGTACTTTGCCATTAAAAATTGTAGCTGCCATTTTACCTCTGGAGTGGGTATGGGCCTTATTAAACGTTTCTTATACTGAAAACCTGTAAATAATTTGTAAAGACTTTCTGTTGATATTAACCCACATTTCTTATAAGAACATAAGAAATGCCTTCACCGGGTCAGACCGTGGTCCATCTTGTCCGGCGATCCGCGCACGCGGTGGCCCATTTAGGTACTCATTTTTGGAGACCCGGATTTCCCGTATCCCTCAATATGATTTGCAAGAAGGTGTGCATCCAACTTGCGCTTGAAACTCAGAACAGTAGTCTCCGCCACAACCTCCTCCGGGAGAGCATTCCAAGCGTCAACCACTCGCTGTGTGAAACAGAACTTCCTAACATTTGTTCTAAACATTACATTACATTACGGATTTCTATTCCGCCTATACCTTGCAGTTCAAGGCGGATTACAAAAGATTTGACTGGACATTTTCCAGTGAAGATACAATTTTTTTTTTTTTGGACAGATGAGAAATAGCTGGATAGATTCCTAAGGGGATTTAGGGGTTGGATAGTAAAATGACAGTGCCGAACTGTGTGATATAGACAAAGAGAATATAGTTAGAGTAGGTAAGATTACCATCTAGGGGTCTGTTTGCTTGGAAGGTGTTTAGGTGGGTTATTTGGGGAAGTAATATCTTGAGGTAGGTGAAGAAGGGTTAAGATATTTGGATGAATTTTTTGAAAAGCAGGGTTTTGATTTCTTTTCGGAATGTTTTGAAGTCGTCCGATGTTGTCAGCAGATTGGAAATGGAATGGTTGAGTTTTGCTGCTTGTGTTGCCAGAAGGTTGTCAAACATTTTCTTGTGTAGTGTGCCTTTGAGTGGGGGAAAGGCAAAAGGGTTCGGGGTTCTTCTGTGTCTTGAGGTGGAGATCTGGTTTAAGCGGTTGTTTAGGTAGGAAGGAGAAGAGCCGTGTAACGCTTTGAATAATAGGCACTGGAATTTGAATTGAATTCATGCTTGTATGGGTAACCAGTGGGAGTCTAAGAAGGCAGTTGTTATGTGATCATATTTTCTGAGTGAGTAGATCAGTCTGAGGGCGGTGTTTTGTATGGTCTGGAGTCTTTTTATCATAGTGGCTGGACAAGGAAGATAGAGGGAGTTACAGTAGTCCAGCAGACCTAAGACTAGGGATTGGACAATTAGTCTGAATTGTGCTGGGTTGAAGAATTTTCTGATTTTACGTAGATTTCTCATGGTTAGAAAAGCTTTCTGGGTCGTCTTGTTGATTTAGGACTGCATTGTGTAACATCTGTCGATTGTAACTCCTAGGAGTTTTAGTTCGGGTTGTATTGGATATTTGGTGTTTTTGATTTTCAGTTCTGTGATGGTAGGTGTTTTGGCCTGTTCGAGCAAGAGGAATTTTGTTTTTTCTGAGTTTAGTTTTAGTTTGTGATCCATCATCCATTTTTCTACTGTATCTAAGGTTGTTTCCAGCTTTGTTGTGGTGGTGGTATCTGATGGGTCGAAGGGGAGGAGTATGGTGATGTCGTCTGCGTAGCTGAAGGATGTGACATTTAGGTTATCTAGAGTGGCTCCTAGGGAGGCGAGAAAGAGGTTGAAGAGCGTAGGTGAGAGTGGTGATCCTTGTGGAACTCCGCAGGGGTTTGCCCATGGCTCTGATTTGATATCATTGTACTTTACCCTGTAGGTTCTTGATTTGAGGAACCCTTGAAACCAATTGTAGACTTTGCCTGAGATCCCTATGGTGTCGAGTATTTGTAGTAATAAGATGTGGTCAACTAGGTCAAATGCTGCGGAGAGGTCAAGTTGTATTAACATCATCTTTTTTCCCTTACTGATGTGTTGCCGGGCTGTATCTAGAAGTGAGACAAGTAGTGTTTCTGTACTATGGTTAGTTCGAAATCCTGATTGTGAGGGGTGGAGTAAGTTATGTTTTTCCAGGTAGTTAGTGAGGTATTGAGCTACTAGACCTTCTATTATTTTAACGTATATTGGTATTGAAGCAATAGGTCTGTAGTTGGCGGGGCTATCTATTGGGCCTTTGTGATCTTTCATGATTGGGATGATTAAGATCTCTCCTAGGTCCTGTGGGAATTGGCCTTCTGTCAATGTGGTTTGAATCCATAGCATGAAGTTGGTTTTGAATGTGATGGAGGTGTTTGATAACAGGTAGGTGGGGCAATTATTTAGGTCGCTGGAGGCATGGCTGTATTTATTGTATAGTCGGTTCATATCTGACCAAAGTAGGATTGGGAAGTTGGACCAGCTTCTGTCTGCAACAATGGCTTCCCCTGTTGATGGGTTTGTTGTTATCTTTTCGAGATGGGTGTGTGTGTTGATGAATGCGGTTCTGATGTTGGTGATCTTGTTTTTGAAATGGTCTGCTAGGTGGATTGCTGTCGGTGGGTGGATTCTTTGAGTGGCAAGGTAAGGTTTGGTATCAGTGAGGTTCTTTACTAGGTTGAATAGCTTTTTTGTGTCTGGGGTTTTTGTGCCTATCATTTTGGAGTAGTAGGTTTTCCGTTTTTCCTTGAGTTTGGTTTTGTATTGGTTAATTTGATTTCTCCATGCTGTTTTAGAGTGTTCTGAGCTCTTATTTTTTTTCCAGTCTCTTTCAAGTTGTCTGCAGAGCTTTTTTTCTTGGAGAAGTTCGGAGTCGAACCATTTATCAGAAGGTCTGCATATTTTAAATTTTAGTTTTTCTGGGGCTAGCTCATTCAGGATGGTTTTGCTTATGGTTCGCCATTGGGATGTAAATTCGTTGGGAGCTATGTTGTTGATGGCGTGGTCTGCTTTATCCCAGAATGTGGAGGGTTCGATTTTTTGGCGAGCTTTGAAGGAGGGTTTTTTTGGAGGTTGCTTGTTAATGCTTTGAGGCCAGTTGATGTTAAAGGTGTATTTATAGTGATCTGACCAGAGGGAGGGGTGCCAGGTCCCATTTGAGATATGGATTTCGGGTTTGTGGGGGTGTTGGGTCATGTAGGCAGCAACATCTAGTTGGTGGTCTTTTTCGTGTGTGGGTTGGGGGTTGAGGATCTGGTAGTTCAGTGCTTTGAGGTATGAGAGAAAATTTATTACTTGATTAGAGGTGTGATCTTCTAGATGGAGGTTTATGTCTACTAGGAGTAGGTTATGAGGTGATGTTATGGAGTTTTGGTAAATGAATTCTTCAAGAGCTTGTTTGTTTTCATTCCATTTTCCTGGTGTTGAGTAACAGAGGATGCATGTTAATGTTCCTATGAGAGAATCATCGGATAGTTGACAGGCTAGGAGATCTAGGTGGGGGGTGGAGTGTTTGTCTAGGGTCTTTATATTAATGTTGTTTTTGAGTATGATGGCTAGACCTCCACCACATTTTTTTTTCTGCAGATCAGTTCTATTTTGTAACCTGTTGGGCAGAGTTCTGTGATGGTGGGATCGGATTCTGCCACTCAGTTTCGTGCCACCTCCGAAAATGTTAGTAATGCTGTTTCCTGGTCTATTTTATCAAATCCCTTTAATATTTTAAAAGTCTCTATCAAATGGGCACATATGGAAAAACAGACAGGCAGATGTTTGTGCCCTGTTTTCCATGCATTATTTAGAAAAACATGACTATGTGAGGAATGCATATGATTATCGAGCCCCCCTTTGGGATATAACTCCTCCTTTTTCATAAAGCATATCAAAGGTGAAAATGGCGCAGCTCTGGAGTCAAGTAGCTTGCACTATTTTTAATAAGTGCGATTGCTCAGTATTTCACACTTGCCAAAAAATAAAATAAAAATAACGCTCCCTTTTTGTCATTTTAGCTCATGTTGTCTCATCTGGGATCCTTTTTTTTTTTTCGTCTTCATGCAAAACCAGTTACGAGTTACAGCCATGAAACAGCTGATCAAGGATAGGTTATAACTTTCCTCTTATTACTCCATTGTTCTTTAAATAGCTGGTGAGGAAATAATGCATGCAGAATGATCATCTAACCCTTGCTAAAAAAAATGAAATTGATTGCAGTGCATCTGTATATACTGTAGTTAGTCTTCACTAGGGACCAAAGAATGAGATGATTCTCAAGTTTCTATGGTGATAACTGCTAAATCATTCATCTAGCATGATCTTTTCAAGGGTCAGTATATTACTTCTACTCACTATAGATTAATGGAAGCAGCAAAAGTACTTTTTAGACTATCTGCTTCAAACTTGGCATCAACTGGCAGCTCTATGTTTTATGTAAAAGTAATTTAGGGCTGGATTTTTCTCGAGTGAATTTAGATATACCATTTTCTTAACAGAGCCTGGGCTTTCTTGAAATAATTTTAACCAGTCCAGTAGTCAGCCAGCAGCTAAGCTTTAGAACCATTTTGCCATACAGTATAGGGAAAGATATGAGCAATTTAATATGGGCGGAAAGCGCTCGTGATTAAACTCGGCAAATGAAGTCTGGTGGTTAGTCAAAGCAGCTTAAAAATGTCTTCAGAATTTGCATTACTTTACTAGGGAGTTTTGAAATCCCTTTAGTTGAACCATGACTTCATTTGATCTAATTACTACACATAGGGGCCCTTTTACTAAGGCGCGGTAGCCATTTTAACGCGTCCATAGAATATAATGGATGCTAATATTTAACGTGCGCTAAAACGGCTAGCAAACCATAGAAAAATGACCCCATAGTTTATAGTACACTGTCTGTCATTTTACAGCTCAACGTCATAATATAATTACTCTATAATACACTCCCCCCCCCCTCCGTATTCGCGGGGGTTAGGGACAGAGCCGGTCCACGAATATGGAAAATTCGCAAATAATTTTGGGCGACTCTGACCCACCCCCGGACCTTACCTGGTGGTTTAGCGGTGACAAGGGGCAGGAGCGATCTTCCTACACTCTTGCCCCGTGCAGAGCCGTGCGGTGCACCTGTGCTGTGAGTTCCTGTGGTCTCACGAGACTACAACGGGAGTTCCCGTTGTAGTCTCGTGGGACCACAGGAACTCACAGCACGTATGCACAGCACGGCTCTGCACGGGGCAGGAGTGCAGGAAGATCGCTCTTGCCCCGCGTCACTGCTAGACCACCAGGTAGGGTCCGTACATGAAGTTGCCACCGGAGCTGCGTCCACGGCTGAGAGCTGTGCTCCTGGGGCGGCTGCTTGCCTCTGATCACCTCCTCCTCCTCGCCCTGATCCATGTCCCGGGGCCGGTTCTGGTCGATGCGGGCTGGCTCCGTGCGATTCTCAGGGCGGGGGCCTGGGCAAAAAAAATTGTGAACAGTTGAAACCGCAATCGCCGAAACCGCGAATAGGGAGGGAGAAGTGTAGTTCTGTGTTTGTAAATTCTAGAATCTGCCTTTCTGAAAAATGTAGAATTCCTTTTCGGGGGGGGGGTATCATGATCCATGAATTTGAACAGCTGGTGAGCACTGTAAAAATGCATTTAACGGGCAGTGCGTAATATTTGTGTGCCAAGGTGAAATATTTGGGTGGTTATTCAAAGCTATTTAGGCCTTCTGTTACTAAGTCATTCTAGAGGTTTCTACTGCGGCCCAGGGTGCTAAATGCTCCGACGCTGCTCCGAAGCTCATCCCAGGCCATGGTGGAAACCTCTACCACGGCTTAATATAAGGAGGGTTCACCAGCCAGAAATGGCTCCTGGGCAATGAAATTGCTTTTTTGGGACTAGCCACTCATTTTCAGCCGCATTTAACTGGTTATTTTCACTGAAAATGTGCTGTTAGCGCCTATCTTAAAATTGGCTATGGGGGGGTATCCTGGGGGTGAAGTCAGCACTTGGCTGGTTAAATGTCAACATTCAGCACTTAACCAGCAAAGGTAACAGCAGTGGCGTAGAAAGTGGGGCCACCCTGGGCGCAGTCCTCCAAATGGCACGACACCCCCTCCTCTTCCCCTCCCCCCACTAGGGTTAATAGAGACCATGTTTTAGTACCGCTTAGGAAAAGGGCACTCAAATGTGTCTTAATAGACAAATAAACCTTTCTATTTGACGTTCAGGAAAGGACTTAAGTCTTGGTGTTTTTTTATGGCCTTTGGACAAGTTTGACTGCTACTGGGCTATTTAATCATTTTATTATATTACTAGTGTTTAAGCCCGTTAGATTAACGGGTGCTAGATGTGAAATGTTAACGTTTAATCGGAGAGACAATCTGGACTCTTTAGAGAAACTCATTGCACAGTCTCGATCTAGGGAGCGGAAAGAAAAAAAAAAGGGGGGCTCAGGGCGATGAAAACTGTCTAATGTAACTCTTGAGCCCGTCCACGATTTAGGAGCGAGAGAGAGAGGGAGTGCAGGCTGACCGCCTCTCCTGCTTTTGAACCTGGGCAGAGGCAGAGCTGGGGAGGGAGGGAGTGACATCATCATCCCGAAGTGAATAAGGTGGGAGAGCAATTTCAAAGCCTTGGGCAGCGGCGGCTCCTCGACCGATCCGCACTTACAACGGCCCTACACTCTCGGTCTGGCTGGCTCCCCCACCAAAGCCCTTCGCAACGGCAGCTCCTCCCGCATCCATCCCCGCGTCCCAAGCCTCTCCGAAGGCCGGCTCCCACGAAAATGCTACCCCTCTGTCGGAAGCCTTGTCTCTGCCGTTGTGACATCAGAGAGGTCTCCGACGCTGGTGCGGCTCCCGAAAGAAGCCGCCGCCGCAACCCCAAGCTGAAAAACAACATCTCCATGGGAGCCAGCCCCCGGAGAAGCCGGACGCAAGAGGAGCCGCCACCGCGAAAAACCCTAGCAAGGGAGCCAGCGAGACCGCGAGTGCGGGGCCGTTGCAAACAGCTGACTTCTTCGGCTTCCCCTATTATCTCCACCACCGTAGTCTCTTTCTTAATCTGGGGAAACCGCCGTGCAGAAAATGCCATTGCTGGAGAGCAGGGAGTGCCGCAATTTAAAATTTCTCTGCCGTGCGTGGGGCCGTAGTAAGCGCGCATGCGCACTCTTGCCGGCCAAGGACCTACGGATCATGGAAGCACGCCGATAAGAGTGCGCATGCGCCGCTTAGGGTTTTATTATAAGAGATTTTAGATGTCTTAAGATCTTTAGAATTGTTAAGATTCATTTATCTCCTCTTATACAAAGCCACGCTAACGGCTGCCGCTGCGGTAACTGCCCCGAAGCCCATAGAGATTTAAAGGGCTTCGGGGCTTTTGCCAAGCCGCAGCCCCTAGCGTGGCTTTACAAAGGGGGGAGGGAGTTAATGTAAAAGAATTGATGTTGTTTGATATATTTATTATTAAGTACTATGATGTTTTAATTTGAACGGAAGTACTTTATATAAAGAAAAGAGAAAAAAAATTGGATCGGATTTATAAAAAAAACAAATGAAGGCCAAAGGAACAATCATTTAAAGACATTTAACTGCAAACAAAAGGCGACTAAATTTTTAAGTATTCCATCTTCTTTTCTTATCACCCCCATAAAATACCCAGACAATGTGACATTTCATTCTGATGACAAAACTAGGATAGGGAAAACAATCGTCCCCACTGCATTACCAAGTGACATTCCCAACAGGGGTTACTTAATCTCTTGTCAAATCAACACTTGATAAATTAGATCTATTAGTCAGGGGAAGTAAATCGTAGTGGATTTGCATGCTGAGGAAAAGCCAATGTCAATTTCTTCAAGGAAGGTAAGTACCATTTTACCTTGTGTATGCAGATTTCATGAAGCTATGGGGTCCTTTTACTAAGGTGCGCTAACCGACTTAGCGCGCACAAACAATTAGCATAGCAATTAGCTAAATCAGTTAGCGCGTGCTAAATCGGCTAGCACGCCTTAGTAAGAGGTTCCCTCCACATAGACTACAAAGAAATATAAAATATACCTGCAATATATAACTGAAAATGCAACATTGTTAGAAAGAAGATAAAATTCGAAAAAAGAAGGAAATATCAGTGTGAATGGGAAAAAAAAAACCCAACAGATAAGTTGATATCAGCCCATTGGTCAATTATTTACACTATCTCTAACCCCCTGTTTTACTAAGGTGCGCTAACTGATTAGCGCGCGCTAATTGAATTAGTGCGCGCTAAATGCTAACGCGTCCATAGACTAGACATGCATGCGTTAGCATTTAGCGCGTGCTAAACCGATTAGCACATGCTAATCGATTAGCGAACCTTAGTAAAACAGGGCCTAGGTATAATTAAGGTGCAATTGTGCCAAAATTAAAAATTAAAACATGAGATAAAAAACATAAATGTTTCAACGGTAGCTGAGAAAATGCAAATAATTTTTTAAAAATCATTAAAAAGGGTCAAAACCGTGACGATAGTAAACAAATGAATGAGTATTCACACTGTATCTTGAAGTATTGGCAAGATTCTAATAGATTGTGAATCTAAAGGCCTTTGCAGCTGACCCTCCGAGTAGTTGGGTGGAGGGATGAGGGTAGCAGTGCTCTGTTAACATAAACAGCAGACCCACACCAAGGGCTATAAATCAGTCAGCCGGTAATTGACACCAGCATAAAGCCCGCCTCAGCCTTGTGCTTCACAGGGGAAGAGCAGTCCCTCAAGACTGTCACCTCAGGAGCTACAGCAGATAGAATATAATAATAACTTTATTCTTCTATACCGCCACAATCTTGCGACTTCAAGGCGGTTTAATATATCACTGCCGCTATAAATGCATCTGCTAGAGATATGCATTAGAGAAGGACACGGGGACAGATTTTTCCCCGTCCCCGCGGGAACTCATTTTCCCAGCCTCGCGAGTTCTTTTCCTGTCCCTGCCCCATTCCTGCAAACTCCGTCCTCATCTGTGCAAGCCTCAAACACTTTAAAATCATAAGTGTTTGAGGCTTGGGTGGTTAAGGCAGAGCTTAAAGGAATGGGGCAGGAACAGGGACAGCGAGAAAACTCACGGGGACAAATTTGGTCCGTGTCGTTCTCTAATATGCGTGGAAATTTTGTCATTTCAATTTGGGGTCATTTTCAGATTTTGTTGCAGATCTGTTGCTTCCAATCATTTCTTTAAATTTTTTAACATGGCACTCATAAATTAAAATATATTAATTCAGTACGCCTTCATTTTTTTAACACGTACGCTGACAAACCAAATATGAATGGCATATTCTTATCATCTTCCAAGACAGATGACTATCTAAAGTGCTTTCTGTTGTACCTCTCTGTTAAAATGGGAAATTAAGTCACTGCCTCAATCTGCTAGCAGAAGACAAATGTCCATCCATCTGGGCTGGTCCGGCAGGAGGTCTGGGAAGTATTTCTGTCTTCCTTTCTTTAATTCACACTAACGTTATGCTATAAAATTCACACTGATGTTATGATATAAGCATGCTCTCTGTGTGTGTTCTCTGTCCTATTATAGATGCTGTTGCTGTCAGCCAGCAACTTTTATGTCCATCAAAGCATAAAGATGCTCATACATATTATACCGAGCTTGACAACATGCTCCATGCTGGATAGCTAAGTGAAGTCAATCATGGGGGGTTTATTCAGTCTCCCAGGAAGCAGGAGACCTTTCAGGTGTTTTCTCCATCCATAAAATGCACTGTCTGACTTAGGAAAATAAAAAAATATTTTGCTGAATATTTTTTCTAAGAATGCACAAGTGGGGATAATGGGTTGCAAGAGGGAACTGATGGACTAATGTGAAATTCTGAGCCCTATAATGCATGAATTTTCTTGGTTCTATTAAGACATTTAAACACAATTATTTATTTGTAGGGGGAATGTTATCAGCACGAAACATAGGCCCTGTTTTACTAAGGCGCGCTAACCGACTAGCTCGCGCTAATCAATTTAGCGTGCTAAACGTTAATGTATGCATGTTAGTCTATGGATGCGTTAGCGTTTAGCATGCGCCAGTTGGGAGTTTCTCAGGGAGGGAATTATAAAACAGGCGTAGATGCTTTACAAGCGAGTAGGAGTTAGGAGTTAAAACCAATCTTGAAAAATGCTACTGGAGACGAAGCTTAACGTACAGACCCAGAAAGTCCATTTCCAGCTTAAGGTGCAGCAAGAGAGAAGGGATGTATTCTGGAGTAACTCTGGGTTCAGGTTTCAATGCATAACATGTCTTAACAGTAGCCCATATTGATATCTGTCCATTCACAGCAGCATCCTGGATTTGTATCCCAACTGTCTACTTGCAGATGCCACAAAGCACATTGTAGCATGGCTATCCAAACTCCTAAACAGCCTATTACAACATGGAATACATTGCCCTCAACCAATTCCCAAAACCCCAAACTCAGACCTCTCAAATCCCTCCAATTATATACCTATTGCTGACATCCCTATACCAACCAAACTCGTAGAGGCTCATGTCAGCAAGCAACTTTCTACCTATATCAAAAAAAATTCTCCTGCCTCCCTCCAACACAATTTGGGTTTCGCTATCAACACAGAACTCCTCCTGCTAACACTAACCACCAAAATCATGAGTACCTTAAACATGGGCTACCAGGTGCTTTTACTTCAGTTTGATATATCGGCTGCCTTTGATTTGGTTAATCAACTACTACTAACTAAACGAAATGAAATTTGCATTGAGGGTACAGTTCTAAGCTGGTTCAAAGACTTCCTACAGAATAGGAGATATGTCGTCATGAAAGATGGAATTGTCTCCAGAAGCTGGCATTCATTCTATGGCATTCCTCAAGGATCTCCACTCTCTCTCATACTATTCAACATTTTCAAGAGCTCATTAGGTCGCATTACTTTCAACAATGACAAATGTCTGCTGTCTTATGTTGACGACATCCTCCTACTTATCCATACAAAATGCAATTTTCCTAATATCTCTCAAAAAGTTTCCAAAGACATCCTGTGCTTAAATTTATGCACATAGACAAAATACATACCTGGCCACAATCAATAAACTCAAGCTAAACACATCAAAAACTAAAATGATGTGGTTCCTCAACCCCTTGCAATCAATCCCTACTACAGTCTCCCTTCCTTCAGGATCCTTCCTAAATATTGACAAAACCTCTAATAGCCTTGGTTATACTTGACTCCACACTATCTTATGAACTTCAAATCTCCAACCTATGGAAAACAAACAAACAAACCTTCTATAACATGAGGCAACTTAGACTAATCAGACCCTTTTCCATGAACTTCACTTTGTCATAATGGTACAGATGCTTATTTTATCTCAATTGGACTACTGTAATTCTCTCTACGCTGGCATTATCTCTGTTCTCATGCACAAATTACAGCTGATACAAAACAATGCAATAAGACTAATATTCAAATTGAAAAAATATGACTCCATCTTTCTCTACTACAATGGTGTGGTGGCCATTAGTCCACTTTCCAAGATAGTATAAAGAAATAAAACAAAACAAAAAAAGGAACTAATGGGATACCTTTTTTATTGAACTAATTCAATGCATTTTATGATGAGCTTTTGAACAGTGTTGGGGTAGTCTTCATCACTTACCCCCCTCTTTTATTAAGGTGCGCTGATTGGCGCCTGCTAATCACATTAGCGCAAACTAAACGCTAACACATCCATAGACTAACATGCGCACTAATCAGTTAGCACATCTTAGTAAAAGGGGGCCTTAGTCCAGTGATTTTCCACTTTTTTCATTCCATTGGAAAAATATGGAACAAAAAAAAATGGAAAATTGTTGGACTCGGTGTACAGCCCTCAATGGAGACTGCCCCAACTTTGTTGGTTGGGCTGACATCTTTTCAGTGGCCCCTCTTAATGTATTGCATCCTATATATAAATTCTGCAGAACCTCTCATCAATGTTTTTATCAATACCTTGGCACCAAGACCTGGAACAGACTACCCGTAACTATCAAGATAGAACCTACCTACCTTGGTTTCTGACAGAAACTGAAAACTTTCCTGTTCGAGGACACATAAACCATTGACTTGTAACAAAGATTTGCCATATTTGCGTACATTGCCTTCCCCTTGTTTGAACACTGCTAGAACTTTTCCAGATTGCCTCTTTACATTATTTGTAAGATATCTCAATGACTTGATTGAAGTCCTAATGATGTTCACGTTCTCAATGTCCTACATTATGCCATCAATTTCCCTTAGAAAACTGCATATTCTTATCTCGCTGCTCTAATTCCAAATCTTAGTGTAACCTCTCATATTGTAAGTCGCCTTGAACCTTGATAGGCATAGAGTAACCCAGTAATTAAAGATTAGATAACTATGCCCCTTAAGGGCTACATTCTATACATGGTGCCCAAAATATCAGCACTGAAAAAAGTGCTATTCTATAAGCCACACATAAAGTTAGACGTGGTTTATAGACTAGCACCTGTGCCTGGGAATCATAACTAAGGGCTCCTTTTACGAAGGTGCGCTATGGGTTTTACCGCACGTACCGGATTAGCATGCGCTAGCCAAAAACCTACCGCCTGCTCAAAAGGAGGCGGTAGCGGCTAGCGCATACGGCATTTTTAGCGTGCGCTATTCCGCACGTTAAGGCCCTAGCGCGCCTTTGCAAAAGGAGCCCTAAATGTAGGCGTGGCCATCTGTATCAAGGAAAACGTGGTGCAAATACAAGCACCTAAATTCAGTTGGGGGTGCCCTTTTTCCATAATTACATGTATAACTTACAGTAAAGCCCCCGATCTGCCCATGACCTGCCTGTTTCCGCACTCCCTTTTTTGACTTGTGTGCAAAATGTAAGTGTGGATCCTGTGCTTAAATTTATGCACATAACCTGTATAGGTGCAAATTAGTTTATTCAATTAAATTACGTGTAATTTGGACATGCAACCAAAATAGCGTGCACAGTTTTAAATGGGTTTTTCTTTTTAATATATAGAATTGGGGGGGTAAATGTGCACTCTACCTTTCCTTTTATGCGACTGCCTACGTGTCAGTAAATAAAGCAAGAAAATGCACGTGACTTAATTGCCATTTTGGGCTCCTTTTACACGGCTTTAGAGCGCGCGCGACTTATAATCACGCGCTAACCCCCGCGCTAACCGAAAAACTACCGCCTGCTCTAGAGGAGGCGGTAGTGGCTAGAGGAGGCGGTAGCGGCTAGCACGGCCGGCAGTTTAGCGCGTGCTATTACGCACGTTAAACCGCTAACGTGCCTTTGTAAAAGAAGCCCTTTGTATTTTCTGAAAAATTTTGATATGCTTCTGTAAGTAATTCACTGTGCAGTTCTTTCTTGCTGTAAACCACCTTGAGCTAATGGTTTGGTGGTATATAAGAATAAATTATTATTATTATTATTATAAATGCTATTAGCGCTAACATAGCAGTTCAGATTTCTAGAAAATTAAACTTCAAAATTAAGTCTTTCCATATGAGTGTATGTATAGAAATGCAAAGTGACTGCTGTGAAGATTATTCCGTAGCTTAATCATTTTAATCCTACTGATATTATCATGCACGCTCCTCTAATATCTTCCTACAGAGTATTTTTTTTTTTATAGAAACATAAGCATTCTGCATTTAGATGAGGTATAAATCCTCATGAAATATTATTTTAAATATTTAAAAGGGTTTCAGTTTCCCAAGTTTTATAGCTATTTTCTCTCTTTTTATGCCTATCCCTCTAGTGCCTGCTTTCTACAACGGGTTCTTTTTAGCAGGTTGCTAACTGCTTGAAATGAAAGTTATGTCTGGTCAAAAGAGTATAATAATCTCAGTCTTACTAGGTAGGAATGAACACGAGCTGCATTTCTCTAATTTAAGCAAAACAGATTAAGGGGAGCAAACTTGCACGCAGAAAGTAATTTCTCTACGTCAAAAGCAGCCTTAAAATGCCATTTTGTTTTGGTCCAATTTGAGTTCGGAAGACAGCGTAACCTTTAATTTAATAAACCAAATTCACTGTAGTGTGGATGTTTTTCTAGAGGTTCGTGAAGGATAACATAAAATATTCTTATTTTAGAACTGGAAAACCTATTTATTTATACAGAGAAATGTCCAGGTGGTCTTTCCACATTCAAAAGAAATAAATCATAACAAATTAGTCTGAGGTGATTATTTCAGCATAGTTAACCCAAGCTATTTAACATTTGCTAGGTATTCAGGATACGAGTACAGACACCCCATCACAGTGACCCACTAGGGACTGGCATGTAATTGTAATATACTGTATAAACCAGTGTTTTTCAACCACCGGTCCATGGACCAGTGCCGGTCCACAGAAATTTCCTGCCGGTCCACAGGACCAGCACGTGCATCAGGCCCAAAACAGTGTTCTTCAACCGCCAGTCCACGGCGCGATCGATGCAGCATTATCTTCGAGCCAGCTCCCTCTTCCTAACTGATTCGGTGCACAAAGCCACGGGCAGTGGCTCCTACAGGCATCCTGTGCCTGAACCAGAAACCTTCTCTCTGACGTTGCAACGTCAGAGGGAAGGCTTCCAGATGAGGCACGGGACATGCAAGGTGCAATTAGTAGTATTATGGGGGTGGGGTCTGGGGTGGAGATTGGGTAGAGATGGGCGGGGTCTAACCCACGACTTAGCCCAGTGTTCTTCAACCGCCGGTCCACGGACTGATGCCGGTCCATAGAATAATTCTTTTATTTCTGCCGGTCCATAGGTGTAAAAAGGTTGAAAAACACTGGTCTAAACCTCTTAGTATACTGTATTAAGAACATGCAAGGGGCTGCTGAAAAGTTCTCAACCCAACCAACAAAGTTGGGGCTGTCTCCGTTGAGGGCTATACATTTTGGGCTCCTTTTAGCGTGTGCTAAATATTAGCAAAATATTAACAAAAAATATACAAAGAATTGGACAAAACCTTATCTTCTATAGTCATTAACGTGAAGAAGGGGAGTCATTAATAGGTTTCTGAAATAAGTAAGTCTTCAATGCTTTACGGAAAATTGATAAATGGGAGAGAAGTCTGACTGCAGAAGGAAGCTCATTCCAAATTTTTACGAATAAGAAGGAAAAGGATCGACAAAAATTAACCATAGCTTTTATTCTCTTAACAGTGGGAAAACCAAATTTAAATTTCTGAGAACTCCTGAAATTAGAATTTTTACATGAATTAAAGGAGACAGGAATCAGAGGAGTAAAGATCCCATACAGAATTTTAAATATAACAGTGGCGCACTTCAACTGGATGCTCCAATAAACAGGAAGCCAGTGAAGGGATCTCAACAAGGGTGTGACACGGTCATATTTGCGCTTGCCATAAATCAATTTGGCCACCGTGTTTTGAATAAGTTGTAGTCTTCTGTTTTTATTATTTACAATGTGTTTGCTATTACTGAATTAATACAAAAACCAAGTGCTTACCGGTATTTCTTTTTTTTATTTTTACTTTTTATAATTCTTTATTCATTTTCACAATTTACATTAAGTGTTAATATTTTCATTCTCAGTAACAATAAATACATCACTTATAAACAATCATTGGTATATTACATAGATTCTTATCCCTATCCCTTGCCCATCCCCCCCAACCATATACTCCATTATTGAATGATATATGTAATAATAAAATACCCCCCTCCCTACCTCATAAACTGATAAACATAAGGGAAATAATTTTACTTAATCTTGACAATATTTTGTTAACGGTTTCCACACATCCTGAAATTTCTTAAAATATCCCTTTTGTAACGCAGTAAATTATGATGATTTTGTGGGGAAATATCTCATGTTGTGGAGGGTAAAGATCCTTTAGATATATATATTTTACATTTAATAGCATGATAGCCCTGTATACATCATGTTAGCATTATCTGACAAGTGTTTCCTGCTGGGGATAGAATAAGATTGAGTTCCACCGTCCAAGTAGAAGGTGAGGTTATTCTTTAATTTTCATAGTCTGCCCCTCAGGGCTCAATTAGCTCTTGACCTCCATGGCTTCTTGGGATTTATTTTCTTTCAACCTTTTCTCTCTCTAAAAGTTATTTCTTCATTTTTTGGTGGTTTTTCGCCTTTGCTATTGGACTTAAGGAGCATGCATTCCCTCGCAGGGTTACTAATCCTTTTTTCTAATGCTTTTGCTGCAGACGCCGCATCATTTTTATAACCTTTCTCTGGACTCTGTCTACATGATCTATATCCTTATAGAGGACCGTCAGCAAAACTGGACAGAAAGCCTTATTTTTCTCCAAATAGCCCCTCATCTCCCTATATACACTACTTCAGCAGATTCACAAACCTAGGGCTCTTTTTTTACTAAGGTGCGCTAGGGCTTTAACGTGGGGAATAACGTGTTACATTGCCCCGCACGCTAGACCTTAACACCAGCATTGAGCCGGCGTTAGTTCCAGAAGCGTAAAAAGTAGGAAAAGGAGCCCCTAGAGCAGGGGTGTCAAAATCCCTCCTCGAGGGCTGCAATCCAGTCGGGTTTTCAGGATTTCCAAAATGAATTCAGAACCAATGCTAGGAAGTTCTTCTTTACCCAGAGGGTGGTGGACACCTGGAATGCGCTTCCAGAGGGTGTATTGGGGGTTCAAGAAGGAATTAGACAATTTCCTGAAGGAAAAGGGGATAGAGGGGTATAGATAGAGGATTACTATACAGGTCCTGGACCTGATGGGTCGCCGCGTGAGCAGACTGATGGGCATGATGGACCTCTGGTCTGACCCAGCAGAGGTACTACTTATGTTCTTATGTTCTTAATATGCATGAGATCTATTAGCATACAATGAAAGCAGTGCACGCAACTAGATCTCATGTGTATTCATTGGGGAAATCCTGAAAACCCGACTGGATTGCGGTCCTGGAGGAGGGACTTTGACATAAAAACATAAGAGACGCCACTGATGGGTCAGACCAGTGGTCCATCATGCCCAGCAGTCCGCTCACGCAGCGGCCCTATTGGTCAAAGACCAGTGCCCTAACTGAGACTAGCCCTACCAACGTACGTCCTAGAGTCTCTGAACTGCTTTGTGCAAACCGGTGTTCCAATCCCTATCACATTCTCTTCCTCTGCTGCTCTAAAATGCAGCGTGAGCTAAATGTAGCACATGGGTTACCGACAGGCTGAGGCCACTTTTCATTGTGGCTCTAAGATGGCCGCAATTTGGCTTTATTAATGGCCATGCGTTAATTTTGAAAATAGTACGTGGCCATTGGTGCATGAGTCCTTACTGTCACGTAATTTGTATGCAGTAACGGTTCTGGGCAGGTCACTTAATCCTCCATAGCCTCAGGTACGTTAGATAGATTGTGAGCCCACCGGGACAGAGAGGGAAAAAATGCTTGAGTACCTGATTGTGAAAACCGCTTAGATAACCTTGATAGGCGGTATATAAAATCCTAATAAACTTGAAACTTGAAACTCTCACACTAATTCTGCGCAACTGGTCAGTGCACGCCAATGCCCACACGCTAACTGATTAGCGCAGGGCACAGCTACTCTCTGTTCCCAAACACCCTCGTGCTTATAAATAAAATGTATTATTAGTGCGTGGGTGGCACGTGCTGAGTGTGAAGTTAGCGCATGGCCTCCGAGCGTGGCCTGTGGTGCTGTTTTTAAGTAGCACTAAGCATGCCTTATTGCTTACTCTCACTTAGCAAAAGTGCCCCGTGTGTTGAAAATTAGTTTCCGAACCTTTCCCATTCCCAGAGTATGTTATTTATTTATTTATTTTTCAGATTATTCCACATCGCTCTAATGGAAGAACCTGTTATGGAATTACCCCCATTATTTTTCATTTTATTCCACATTATGCCTGTGCCCTAAAGGATGGCCACTCTGTTGCAGACCTTAATACCATTTGCATTATATCTTGTGAACTCTAGAAGGACGTCATCTAGCATAATGCAAATACTAAGGTAAGCATTAGCAGTATCATTAGGAGATTCAGATCATATTCAACATAACCTGGCTTAAGAGTGAAGTTCATTACATCAAGTCCAGTATCCTGTTTCCAGCAGTGGCCAAGAACCTGGCAAGATCCTAGAAATAAGCAGTGGATTTTCTCAAGATTATCTTAAAAATGGCTTATGGACTCTTAGGAAATTGTCCAAATATTTTTTAAACCCTGCTAAGCTAACTGCTTTCACCATATTCTCTGTCAAAGAATTCCAGAGTTCAATTACACATTGAGTGAAGAAATATTTTCTCCGGTTTGTTTTAAATCTGCTACTTAGTAGCTTTATTGCATGCCCTCTAGTCCTAATATTTTTGGAAAGAGTAATCAAGTGATCCATATCTATCCATTCCATTCCACATAATATTTTATAGACCTTAATCATATCTCCCCTGAGCCATCTCTTTTCTAGGCTGAAGAGCCCTAGTCACTTAGCCTTTCCTCATAGGTGACATCCCATCTCCTTCATCATTTTTGTCACCCTTCTCTGTACCTTTTCTCATTCCTCTATAACTTTTTTGAGATGCAGAGACCAGAACTGCACACAGCCGCTCCGCAGAGCGATACAAAGGCATTCTAACATTCTCATCTTTGATTCCCATTCCTTTCCTGATAATTCCTAACATTCTATTTGCTTTCTTAGCTGCCACTGCACACTGAGCTCAGGGATTAAACATATTATCCATGATGATACCTTGATCCTTTTCCTGGGTGGTGACCTAGCATAGGTCACTGCATCACTTATCTAAAGTTCAGGTTCTTCTTTCCCACATGCATCACTTTGAACTTGTTCACTTTAAGCATCTTCCATTTTGATGCCCTGTCTCCCAGTTTTGCAAAGTCCTTTTGCCATTTTTCACAGTCTTCTGGTGACTAAACAATTTTGTGTCATCAGCAAATTTAATTATCTCACTAGTTATTCCCATCTCTAGATCGTTGATAAGTATGTTAAAAAAGCAGTGGACCCAGCACATACCTCTGGGGAACCCTACTACTTTGCCTGTGATGTTAATTTACCCTTTCAAGTCAGAGGGTAACTTCCCCCGATGGGATTCTGAGGCTTTTTTTCTCCAGTTTAAACAAAAGTAGACTATCTTTATAGCAATTACTATTCCTTTTGCTCTTAGCCTTATGTATATGATAGATCCCTACTATTTACCATTCTCCATTAACCCTATTCACTGTTTTCTATCTTTCAACCAGTTCTTAATCCATAATAAGACTTTACCTCCTATCCCATGACTTTCTAATTTCCTTAGAAGTCTTTCATGAGGTACTTTGTCAAATGCTTTTTGAAAATCCAGATATACAGTGCCAACTGGCTCACTTTTATCCACGTTTATTCACCCCTTCAAAGAAATGTAAAAGAATCGGTGCGGCAAGATTTCCCTTGACTAAATGCATGTTGGCTATCCCTCATTAATCTATGCTTATGTAACATAGTAAATGACGGAAGATAAAGACCTGAACGGTCCATCCAGTCTGCCCATTAGTTATACCCATTAAAAATGCAGGATTAAATTAACTTGTCTCTTCTTTGATATTTCTGGGTCATAGACTGTAAAGTCCACCTGGTATTGTCCTAGGTTTCAAATGCTGAAGTTGCCATCTAATCAAGCTATTGTGAGGTTGGTTCTTAGGTCACTGCTGAGGTTGGTTCTTAGGCATTGATGGAATGAGGCATTATGACGTCACAATCTCAGCTCTGGAATGTTGCTACTCTTTGGGTTTTTGCCAGGTAACATAGTAAATGATGGCAGCTAAAGACCTGAATGGTCCATTCAGTCTCCCCATTAGTTATATCCATTAAAAATGCATGATTAAATTAACTTGTCTCTTCTTTGATATTTCTGGGTCATAGACTGCAAAGTCCACCTGGTATTGTCCTAGGTTCCATATGTTGAAGTTGCCGTCCAAGCTCACTCCAGCCTTTCCAACCATCCTGTTTGCAGGATATCAGCCATAAAAGTCTGGCCAGTATCATCTTCATGTTCTAAGTTAGTAGAGTTCCCATTGATGCCCTCCCCAGCCCAAACCTACACCAAATCATCACATATGGGACACAGACTGTGCAAGTCTGTCCAGTGCTTTAATTTACATTCTTCATTTTCTAATTAGAGATCCTCTATGTTTATCCCATGCTTTTTTGAATTTCATCACCGTTTTCATCTCCACTACTTCCCTCAGGAGGGCATTCCAGGCATCTACCACCCTCTCCGTGAAAAATAATTTCCTAACATTGCTCCTGAGTCTTCCTCCCCGCATCCTCAAACTATGCCCTCTAGCTTTACCATTTTCTCTTCTCTGGAAAAGATTGCATTCTATTAATGCCTTTCAAGTATTTAAATGTCTGGTTTGTTTGTTTTTTTATAATAGTCTCTACCATATTGCCCGGCACCAACGTCAGACTCACTGGCTGGCCTTATATCTCCAATTACTGGCAGAATATTACTTCCTACTATTGCTCTAAGCTTTCTCTTCCCCTCTTTTTGTCCCTCCACTTTCATGTGATTAAGTCTATTGTTTTCCATAAAACAGTTCAACAATCTGTCCCTTTTCACCCCCACATGCATTGATAGTTTTTCAGGTCTGTTTTAACCAATTTTTATGCTAGCCCCAAATATAAAATATAAACCACCTAATGTATATACAGTAATTCCTTCTTTACATTTAAGATATAATCTACCTAATGCATACAATTCTTTCTTTCTATCCTCCATGGACCAAGTCTTTTTACTTATTGATTATTGCATCAATAATACTATCAAGCAAAGAGAACAGAGGAGATTGGCACCTATGTCTTATGCCCTCTGGAGGATAAATAGCACCAGATTGGCACCTATGTCTTATGCCCTCTGGAGGATAAATAGCACTAGAAATATTTAAAAAAAACAACAACACATGAACTAGAAAATGACAGCAGATTTATTTATTAAAAAAATTTCTATACCACCAAAAATCTCAGTGGTTTACACATTCACATACATAAAAGCATAATTCACAAACATGAGAGCACAAAGCACATATACACTAAGGGCTCCTTTTACTAAGCCGCATTAGGGCATTAATGCACGCTAAATTGCCACGCATGCTAGACCTTAATGCCAGCATTGAGCCGGCGTTAGTTTTTCCGTGTAGCGCGCAGTGTAGCGCCTGGTAATTTCCTGCGTGCACTAAAAACGCTAGCGCACCTTAGTAAAAGGAGCCCTAAAACATAACAATCCAAAAGCATCACAGTAATACTCATCAGCTATAGTTAAGGAAAAACAAAACAGTTTCCAAGGAATAATTATCAATCCGTAAGTAGAAATAAGCATCATAAGAACATAAGAAAATAAGCAGTGACTCCACTGGGTCAGACCAGAGGTCCATCATGCCCAGCAGTCCGTTCACGCAATGGCCCATCAGGTCCAGGACCTGTATAGTAATCTCTATCTATACCCTTCTATCCCCTTTTCCTTCAGGAAATCATCCAATACCTTCTTGAACCCCAAAACCATACTCTGTCCTATCACACCCTCTGGAAGCGCATTCCAGGTGTCCACCACCCTTTGGGTGAAGAAGAACTTCCTAGCATTGGTTTTGAATCTGTCCCCTCTTAACTTTTCTGAATGCCCTCTCGTTCTTGTTGTTTTCGAACGTTTGAAGAATCTGTCCCTCTCCATTTTCTCCATGTCCTTCATGATCTTGTAAGTCTCTATCATGTCCCCTCTAAGTCTCCACTTTTCTAGGGAAAAGAGCCCCAGTTTCTCTAATCTTTCAGCATATGAAAGGTTTTCCATACCTTTTATCAATCGTGTCGCTCTTTTCTGAACCTTCTCGAGTATCGCCATATCCTTCTTAAGGTACGGCGACCAATATTGGACGCAGTACTCCAGATGCGGGCGCACTATCGCCCGATCCAATGGCAGAATAACTTCTTTCGTTCTGGTTGTAATACCTTTCTTGATAGTACCTAGCATTCTATTCGCCTTCTTAGAGGCCGCTGCACACTGTGCCGACGGCTTCATTGTCTTGTCCACTATTACCCCCAAGTCCTTTTCTTGGGTACTTTTACACATTACCAGCCCTCCCATCGTATAGCTGTACCTCGGGTTTCTGTTTCCTACATGCAAGACTTTACATTTCTCTACACTAAACTTCAGCTGCCATCTCGTCGCCCACTCTCCTAGTTTGTTCAGGTCCCTTTGTAAATCTTCGCAATCCTCTTTAGTCCTGACTCCACTAAATAGTTTGGTGTCATCTGCGAATTTTATTATTTCGCACTTCATCCCTGTTTCTAGATAATTTATAAATACATTGAATAGCAGCGGTCCGAGTACTGACCCCTGCGGAACACCACTCGTGACCCTTCTCCAGTCCGAGTAGTGGCCCTTCAACAGATAACTTGGTGTTAAGCAGTTTTTTTTAAAAAATGGAATGTTCCGCACATAATCTTATTTGACCAGATAAACTATTCCATAAAGACATCCCAGCAATTGTAAACATTTTCATTTCTGTAAACACATATTTTATGTTCTTAGATGACTGGCATATGAGTTTCATACTGCCAGCAGATCGCAGGGCCATATGGCTCATTCAGGCTGCCAAACCATTGCTCTGCAATCCCTTCCTCTCCTTTAGAGATCCTCCGTGTTTTAAGAATGTGTGTAAATTTTAAAGTATCTTCCTCAAGTCTTCGGTGCTGTGTAATTTCAGAAGGAACCCCCAACGGAGCTGTGTGTGCCTACGTCTGGTTTTCGTGACAATTTGCTGCTCTAAGCAAATGCTTGCAACTCATTGTTGCTGACTCTTCTGAACGGTAAACTAATACCCATCCCTGGGCTGTGAAGATTGTAGTTTCTAGATGAAAAAAAAATCAAACACCGCTTTGCATTATCAGCACAACTAAGCATGTAATGAGTGTCTAATTATATGGTAAAGTGCAGGTAACGACAGGTTGATTACATAGTTAATTCTGTGTCCTATAGCAAGTGCACTTATGGCTTAAAGACTGAGAAATCCATAGTCATGAATTATTCATGAGCGTCTGGCATAGCTTCAAGTACATTGGAGCAAATAATCTCTGGGGCATTTAATTAGAACTACAGGAACCTGTAAATTCCCTCCAGTTGGACCAAAAAGTATCCCTTTCTCTAAAAATTTCCCATGATGTGACTCACTTCTCTTTTTCTACTACTCAGTTTTATTCTAAGATCACTGAAATAGAGAATATAGTGACTTCAGTGACCATTAGGTCTATCTAGCATCCAAATGGCCTATGGTAATAGACATAAACTTTTTAGTGAACGGTAGGGTAATTCATCAACGCTTCATCGCTAGCATTGTTTATGTACATTCGTAGTTCAGTATATTCATAATTCGGGGGCTCTTTTACTAAACAACCGTAAAATTTGTAGTTGCCAAGAGTTCGGGGGGGGGGGCCGAATCCAAGATAGCAACTGAATTATGGCGTGTGTACTGAATGCTCTGGCTTCTCTTATTTACGTGTACCTTTCACTCCACAAATGTTGTTTATTCCAAGGATCAAGGGCAAGATGAAAGACCTCTTCCCCAGATTCCAGAGGTCCATTCGTTGCAGCAGATCAACATCATGTCATATGCACAGTTCTCCTCTGAACTACACACTTGGGGTTAGGAAGATCGCAAGTTGAAGAGAGATAAGAGGTCCTTCATTCCCTCCAGGTCTATAATCTTTGGTGAGAACTGAGCAGAGCTGACAATCACAAATACAGTAAAACCTTGGATTGCAAGTAATTTGGCATGCAAGTGTTTTGCAAAACGTTTTATTAAATTTTAACTTGATATACAAGCAAAGTCTTGCAATACAAGTACATACAGTATACACACATCACAACTGAGCCGATGGTTCTTCTCTCTCTGATGCTGCAGGCGTGTAGTGACTGTTCTAAATGAGCGAGGTCTTGCAATATGTATGGTATTTTGTATTAAAGTTTTTGTGTTGTGGAACGAATCGTCTGAGTTTCCATTATTTCTTATGGTGAAATTCGCTTTGATATACAAGTGCTTTGGATTACAAGCATACTTCTGGAACGAATTAAGCTCAAAAACCAAGGTTTTACTGTACCTGTAAACACCTTAGTTATGGAGAGGCAGTTCCTTTCACTTATCACAAATGAACAGACTTTGATGCCATTAGTATTATCAATGCCAACCTCGGATAAAGTCCAGGCTGCCCAAGTAGGGTCAGAGGATGTGCCAGCAGAAGGAATATCACAGCTCTCAGGGTCTGGTAGAGGTTTGGAGGTTTCCAGAGAGGAAATGTTTCTGTGCATTTCTGCTCTGCAGCCCCTAGTAAAACTCTATTTGGTCAACCCTTGAAAATCGACCAGAAGGTTTGTGTTTCATTTATTACAGTTTACTTAAATAATGTCACTCAATAGAGGAACTTAAGGGAACAAATGGAGTCTCTTGTTACAAAAACAACATAGTTGGAATCATCTCTAGCTCAGTTGCAGAATGTTCAAAATAAAATTTATCAAGATAAATTAACAATCCATCAGAAAGTTATATACCTGGAAATTGGATTACCTCTACTAAAAAGGCTATATCATGTACCATTGGTATCAAGAAAACCACAGAATTCATCTCCACGAGATCCAATAGAATTATTAAAGGATAGTTTGAATATTTCAGCTTTAATGGAACAGTCAGAAGAAGATAAGATCTACACTTTTGATCTCCTTTGTATTCCTTCAAGATAAAGAAGCACTATTGAGACTATATTTTAGGATTTCTGAAATAGATTTTCTACCTTTTTCTGTCATTTCTAGCTGGACAGAAGAGAGGATAAAGACATTTCTGGTTATACGTTCTTAAGTGGTATCGTTGGGAGCTCATTTCCAACTAGGTTTTTTTTGCAAATGTGTTGCTTCCTTTAAGGATAAGATATATCATTTCTTTGATCCATTGCAGCTGAAAAGGTTTATGAATTCACTGGAATCCATGGGCCTAATCCAAGTTTAAATGAAGGATATTAAATGGATGAGGAAAGACAATTTTTTTTTTTTTTTTTTTCTTTAGCATTAGCCAATTTCCCCTGGTCCTATTTCTGCTATTTCTCCAAAATGTGGACTTTTTGTCTAGTACTTGATTTAATTTAACTCTTCTAAAACCTCTGCTTTCTGTGGTGAAATTTATTAGCTTAGCGGGGTTTAAAAAAGATTTGGATAATTTCCTAAAAGAGAAGTCCATAGGCCATTATTAAGATGGCTTGGGGAAATCCACTGCTTATTCCTAGGATAAGCAGCATAGAATGTGTTTAACTACTTGGGATCCAGCTAGGCGCTTAGGACCTGGGTTGGAAACAGGATGCTGCTCCTGCCCTGAGAGTGAGAGGACGTATGACCCTTGGAACCCTTGACAAAGCCTTTTTGAGGCGAAACGGGTCCCGTCGGGCTTTAAAGTTGGGGCAAGCAATATCTGAATAAGATTAAGAATTATATCGTTTGTCTGTCTGGATCTTTGAAAAAGAAGAAATTCATAAGTTGTGGAAGATTTCCCTTAATGACTGAGGAATTGTTTTTGCTGCGAGATTACACATCTCCTCACCATCCGTCTTCATTACCTTTGTTGCCTTAGTAGACCTTCGGTCTGTCCCAGTATGGCAATATTTATGTTCCTATACAATATTCAGCATGTATGTATACAATTTTCAGGCATATCTGTGTGTAGGAATCCGCACTAAGCATTATTCAATAAATGGTGTGCACTCTTTAAAGAATGCCACATAGCACCGCTTTTATCCAGTGCCAAACTGTGAGCACCATTATCACATGCATGGTGTCAACAAGAATAGAAATTTAAATTTTGCTGTCAGCCCTCCAAATAATGCCACTTCTGTTTCTTTGTTTTCATCTAATGGAAAACTCAAGCTTCAATGAAAGTTTGTTCATCATAAAGTACAACCACTGTTCTAGAATACGCCAGATCCATATCTAAGTTAGGTGCAGGGATTCACATCAAAGTTTTTGTTGGTGCAAATGGTTGTGCCTATCGGACCAAATGGGATGCACATTTTAAAAAAAAATAAATTAATGGTGTGAAGGATGCCTACAATGTAGGCATTGTTTGCGCGCATACAGAGACATCTAGGCATGTCTATGGACGCCTAAGGCTGGCATAGGCGTGGTTTACACAAGAAGTGGCTTTAGGCGTCTATAATAACTTTATTCTTATTCTTATATACCGCCAACAATCTTGCAACTTCTAGGCGGTTTACAATAAAGAGAAACTGTACAGACAGCTACTTACAGAGTATGGCAGTGTTCATCTGATAGTAACAGCATTAACAATAATAACAACAGGTTGTATACTGTATACTGTATAGGAGTGCCTAGGTGCTTATCATAGGTGTCCTACATTTAAAGCATCTGTAGAAGAAAATACATGCGATTCAAGAAACGGCGCATACCGGTGATTGACATGCTATAGGTGCATTTAGTACGCTAATCAGTTAGCGCACCTTAGTAAAAGAGGGCCTTAGTGTATGAAAGGGTTATAAGGGTGCATGTGCTTGGGCTTGTTGGATGGGACTTATAAGGGGGAGCCTTAAGGGGTAGGGATATGTATAAGGATGTTTTGGTTGCAAGATGTGAAGTGTATTTCATTTTGAATGGGGAAAAGTGTTTAAAGTCTGTGTGTGTCAGTGTAGCATATGCTTGGGGGCTATGGGTTGAAAGAGATATATTTTCAGTATCCTCTACAACGCCATTAAATGCATGCATTTTGCCTATGGAACGAAAGAGTGAGCCTTGGAAGTTCAACAGCTGCATGCAGGAGGCTGAGACAGATTCAGAAGACCCTAATGGCTAATTCGCTCCAATACCTTGAGTTTCGTAGTAGATCTTAGAAAACATTCATGGCTCCATACAGGATTGTATATGAGTGAAAGATGGAGTACACCCTACAATTTATATAACTTTTTTTTTCTTTTAATAATTTCTATATAACCAAAAATGGTACAAGTAATACTGAAATACATATAGTTAGTCAATAGTGACTGAAGAAGACATACAAAGCAATATGCTAACTTATATAGTCCTCAATTTAAGGAGGTAGGCAAGACATATACAGAAAAACCCCTGGGGAGAAGGGATATAGGTACAATTAAAACATAAAGCAAAAAAGCAGTACTTAGATATTAACCTACTATTTAACTAAATTCCGCACTGAACACCTGATTCATTCTGGCTGCGTTGGAATCCCTTTACTCTCCGTGAAAAAAAACTAGTTGGGCAGGCTCAAAAAATATATATTTATTCCCTTGATAGGAAATATAACATTTGCAAGGAAATCTTAACTGAAAAGTTGCCCCCATAGAAATCACTTTAGGATGAAATTGCAAAAATTATTTTCTCCTGGATTGTGTCCATTTTGAGACATCTGGAAATATGTATACCCTTTCACCTAAGAAGGTGATTTGTTTTAAATTAAAATACAATTTCAACAGCATTTCTTTATCCTGTAAAAATACAAGAGAGACTAACAATGTCGCCCGACCCACTGTTTCAATTTCAGAAGATTGCAATATAGCTGATACATCTAATTACTCAGTTCCACCTTCTAAAACTTTTTCTTTTTGAACATTCTTTAAATAATAAATTCTCTGCGTCGGGGGAAGATTCGATTCTGAAACTTTTAAGACTGTCATCAAAAAGTTCTTAAAGAGTTCCTGCGGAGACATAAATTTAGCTATTGGAAAATTAAGAATCCTTAAATTCAAGTTTTTCTGTTGACTTTCCAGGTTTTCTATCTTCCTCAGAAACAACATTCTATCAGTCATTTGTTTGGTCACCAAATTTTTATTCTCAATTGTTAGAAAGTTCAACCTTCTTCTGCTGAACTGAAGTCTCCAAAAGGGTTATCCTGGAAGAAGAGTTTAAGGTAATAGATATAAAATTTGTACAGACCGAACATTTTTTTATTATTATGCCAGCATCTTGATGTGCATGTTTCAGATCTGGCTATTACATATTTCTATAACCTGGGAGTGATAGCAGGAGCTGAAAATATTAAGAACCTTTAGAAATTCTAGAGCTCACGAGTTTAGCTAACCCCTAGACACTGAATAGTTTGACCCGTCTCCTCTTTATGGTCACAGTATACTAAAGGATGATAAATCTATTCCAAAGATAAGGTATCCAGTTTATAAAACAATCAAAACGATCCTCCAGAAACAATGAATTTTACAGCTCCTTGGTGCCTGCTACTATCACACAATTTTGCTTAGAGGCCCGATTAACAAGCTTTAAAACTCAGTTTCAGTCCCTTGTCCCCACAGGTAACAGTTGAAGAGAAAATGTTTTACTATTGTATGAGTAATTGAATCACTGCTGGGCAGGTACCTTGTCATGCCAAATTCCAGCCAATCCTCCTAGCTTTGAGTCATGGGATATAAAAACTTACTTCTAGAATAGCAAGTTATTTGTGACTCATATTGCTTAACTTTTAGGAAATACAAACAGCGTATGGGTTCCAGCACTTCTAGGCAAAATGTTCACAACAAACAAATCTCGACATTTAATGAAACTGAAAATAGAACATTAATAAAATAGAAAGCTATTGCTCTAGGGGGCAGGTATTTCAAGACTTTAAAAAGGGTAGTTACCATCCTGCAGTATAATGTTAGATTTTACTGCTGCTTAATTTATCACTGAATTTACTAATCTGTGTTAAATAAATAGACAATCCTTACACCTACACAAAATCCCTATCACTAGAAATTCAACCATTAGGAAAAAAAAACGCTATTTTATGGTCGAACTAGGAAAGGGTATAGAGAAGGGGTGTAGCCAGAATTCCATTTTGGGACTGGGGGGCTCCTGATATCTTTCTTCCTTTCCACCCCTCCCCCATATGGTATATTTGCCGGCAGGGATGCCAAGTCCCACCATCTGAAGACATTTCCCACCTGGTTTACACCTGCAGTAGCACTTAATTCATTCAGGTGTGCTTCGGCCGCTAATGCCGGCTCTCCTGCGCATGCTCAGCTAGACCTGAACTGAGCGCGTGTGAGAGAGCTGGCATTAGGGACTGAAGCATGCCTGCTGTATGAAGTGTCACTGCAGAGGCGGCTCAGGTAGGGGAAGTTTTTGGCTAGCAGGGCTTGGCATCCCCACTAGCATGAGAAGCAGAGGGATCCCATGCCAAAGGTGAAAACCCCCCATGGCTACACCACTGGTTTAGAGTGTGAGAAAAATCTCATTTACATATCCTTTTTTTTTTTAATTCTTTATTCATTTTCAAAATTACATTAAGTGTATATATATATTCAATCACATTAATAATAAATACAACAATTACAGTCTATCATTTGTACAATATATAAATTCTTATCCCTCCCTCTTCCCACCCCTCCCTACCATATATTCCATTTTCTTATAAATACATGTTAATAAAATATCCCCCACCCTACCCATATTGAACTGATAAATTTAAGGGAAACATTTTCAACTATTCCGTACAATATCTTGTCATTTATATATCCTGTGTAAATGTTATTTACAATTACGATTTTTATGTTTATTTGTTTTCCATGGAGCATATCGTTGTTATAACTTGTTGCATAAGACTGTTCTTAATCATGTCTTGTAAAAATTTAAAAACTTAATAAATAAACCTTGACTAAAAAAAAAAAAAATAGTTAGTCTGTTAGCTTTTCTTGGTGCTATTTCAGTAAAAGTCTCAACTTTTTACTTTTTTTAAAATGCTTTCTCTGTGTTCTTATGTAGCTCACTAAAGGTGAAACAAGACAAAAAAAAATTCTCAAAGCAAAATAGAAGAGCAAGATGTGGAGGGGTATTTTCGATAGGACGTCTAAGTCTGACTTTGGATGTTTTCAAGTTTCAAGTTTATTCTTCATTTGGTATACCAACCATTACAAGTATCTGGCCGGTTTATAGTATTAAAAATTTAAAATATCTTAAAAAAATAAAATAAAAATAGGGCAGGTTGAGGTCAAGACAAGGACAAAATTTAAGAAGGGCAAAGGGGGAGGGAGATTTTAATTACATTATGGAAATAAAAATAAAAGGAAGGGAGGAGGGGGAGGATAAAACAAGAGGGAAGAGCCGGGAGTCGCTTCTTAAAAGCGGTTCTCTATTTCTTGGGGTTTGTTTTTTTTTTTTAAGTATGTTATTTTGGGCTCCTTTTACGAAGCCACGTTAGCGGTTTAACACGCTTGCTAAACTGCCGGCCGCGCTAGCCGCTACCGCTTCCTCTTGAGCAGGCAGTAGTGTTTCAGCTAGCGCAGGGGTTAGCGCGTGATAAAAAAAAGTCACATGCGATAAAGCCGCTAATGCGGCTTCATAAAAGGAGCCCTTTGTTTTTCCTTGACCAGGACTCAGCTACAATTTTGATATGCATCTTTGAATAGAAATGTTTTGAGGTTAATTTTAAATTTGTTTAAGGAAATTTCGCAGCGGAGATGAGGTGGCATTGCATTCCAGAGGGAAGGGACAATTGCGGAGAAGATGGTATTTCAGGTATAATATAGGTCTTTGATTGAAGGAACTGTTAGTAAGTTCTGATTGGAGAATCTAAGGGCCCTAGATGGGGTGTGTGGGATAATATATTTGTCTAGGAAGGCAGGTGAGTGGGAGATTTTAATTTTGAAGACAAGTAGGAGTATTTTGTAAGTTCTATGTGAGACTGGCAGCCAATGTGATTCACAGAGGAGCGGGGTGGCGTGGTTGTATTTTTTGGCTTGGTAGATGAGTTTAACCGCGGTATTTTGAATCAGTTGGAGTCGACAGGTTTCCTTTTGAGTGATTCCATGGTATAGTGAATTACAGTAGTCTATGTGTGAGATGATTGGTGAATGGATTAGGGTTTGAATAGATGCAGGTTCTAGAACAGAGGTTATGGAACGAATTAAACGGAGTTTATGGAAGCAGTTTTTAGTGAGTGTGCTAATTTGATCATGATAGTTGAGATCTTTGTCAAAGGTGATTCCTAGTAGTTTTAGTTTGGATTCGAATTGGAGGGGGGCGAAGCTGATACATATTTGTCCAAGTAAGGTGTCGTTGTTTTTAACTGGATGACCAAAGTTGGAGGCAGAGAAACTAGCAAGATCGCAAGACATCCAATTTTTTTCTTTTTGGAAAATCACCTACTTAGATATCTGGGCTGCCAGGACGTCTGAATTTTATTTGTGATTTTCGATCACAAAACCGTCCAAGTTCAAAACATCCTAATATAGATCTTTGGATGGGGGAGGGACCAGCATTGTAATGGACTGGCCACATAGACATACCAATAGAGCAGTGAGGCACCTTAGAGGACACTGCTGTGAACTTCACATAAAGGGTGCCAGATGTACATCGTACCATAACCCACTAATAATACATGGTGAAGCCTTCAAAACTCCTCCCAAACCTACTATAATTACCTGTCTACCACCTCAATAGCCCTTATGGCTTCAGGTGGCACCTATATAATAGTACTGTATAGTAGGTTTTTGGTAGGGGGTTTTGGGCTCAAACTTTCAACCATAAATGTAGTGGTTAGTGTGACTTATGGGCCTAGGTCCTCCTCTCTATGGTTCACTGGCCCACCCAACAAGCTACTTAAGACACCTCTGTGCTGCTCTACTAAGCTTTCCCATACCAGGTGTTGCGGTTCTACAAACAGGTATGTATTGCTTCATTCTGATTTGGGGGGGGGATATGAGAGGAGGTCAGTGACCACTGGGCGGGGTCATAATATAATCACTCCAGTGGTCATATGGCCAATTTTGGTACCTTATTGGCATTTAGACACATTTAAAACAGGTCTAACTCATCTAAGTTCCATCCAGGACATCTAAGTTCTGTCCAAGACATCTTGGGAAGGTTTGATTATTACCACAAGATATCCAAGTCTAAGCACACCTAAAACCTACCCAGAACACTCCTCCAACATGCCCCCCCCCCCCCCCCACACACACACACACTTTATTTCTGGATGCACACGGCTAGGATGCCTCATATGACGTCCAGAAAGTCAGTTTCATGAATCGGCACTTGAACGTTTTGGCGAGAAAAATGTCCAAGTGCTGATTTATGCCATTTTTTGAAAATGCCCTTAATAGAATGCAAAATAAGTGCAGGAAATCTGTAAAGAAAATGGCAACAGTGAAAGAAGAAAATGTACGGAGCCCTATTCCTCTAAATCAGTGGTTCTTAAACCAGCTGAGTTTTCAAGATATCCCTCACAAATATGCATGAGGCATATTTGCATATAATAGAGGTGACAAGCATGCAAATCTGCCTCATGCATATTCATGGGGGATATCTTGAAAACCCGGCTGGCTGGGGGTTCCCCAGGACAGGTTTAGGAATCACTGCTCTAAGTCATTGCCGCAAGGAAATCAACATCAGGAGAATGTCACTTTTATTTACATGGATCTTGAGTTTTTTGAGATAATCACACTTTGGCCCTCTTTTAAATAGGCGCGTTAAGGGCTCCTTTTACAAAGGTGCACTAGCGGTTTCAGCGCACGCTAAAATGCCACATGCACTAGTCGTTACCGCCTCCTTTTAAGCAGGTGGTATTTTTTGTCTAGTGTGCGCTATAGCGCATGCTAATCTTGTGTGTACGCTAAAAATGCTAGTGCACCTTAGTAAAAGGAGCCCTAAGTGTTTTAGCGCGGATTGAGCATGCTCTAAATCAACACGTGCGCTAACCCATCCATAGGATAACATGCATGCATTAGCATTTAGCACATGTTTAGCGTGCACTAAAAAGCTTAGCGCACCTTTGTAAAAGAGGGGGTTTGTGACTGTCAATGAAAAGAAGAAAAGTAAGCCTTTTGTCCATGGTTTACTCAAATTTCTTTAGAATGTTAAGGAAAAAGAGATGAGAGAAATGATGTGCATACTTTAGATCAGGGGGTCTCAAAGTCCCTCCTCGAGGGCCACAATCCAGTCGGATTTTCAGGATTTCCCCAATGAATATGCATGAGATCTATTAGCATACAATGAAAGCAGTGCATGCAAATATATCTCATGCATATTCATTGGGGAAATCCTGAAATCCCAACTGGATTGTGGCCCTCGAGGAGGGACTTTGATACCTCTGCTCTAAGCTGAGTGGGAGTCTTCCACCAATATTTCTGCCAGTGGGGGGTGCTGTTTCACCAGCACAGTTTTAATAGCAGGGGCAGGCAAGTTCTGCAGGACTCTAGGAAACCTGCCGGTCTCTAGATTGAAAACACAATATTGAAGCACTGCCTCCTACTGGCAGCAATGCAGCTGAAGGACTCCCGCTCAGCTTAGAGCAGGGATCTCAAAGTCCCTCCTTGAGGGCCACAATCCAGTCGGGTTTTCAGGATTTCCCCAATGAATATGTACTGAAAGGAGTGCATTCGCACAGATCTCATGCATATTCATTGGGGAAATCCTGAAAACCCGACTGGATTGTGGCCCTCAAGAAGGGACTTTGAGACCCCTGCTATAGATGAAATTCAAACCATTAAGCTCTACCAAATACTTGGATTTTTTTTTTTTTTTTACCAAATACTTAGATTTTTTTTATTTTTTTTAATAATTATTAAAATTCCTATCAGCAAAATCTACACTGGCTCTTTAATAGCGTCTTTTGCAATGTATGAAACAGACGCCTCATTAAAAAGCCTATGTGAAACAAAGCTTTTCATTCCAACTAACTCTCAGGTTTTTCTAAATTCTTATTACATAATAACATAGTAGATGACAGCAGATAAAGACCCAAATGGTCCATCCAGTCTGCCCAACCTGATTCAATTTAAATTTTTTAAAATTTTTTTTTAGCTATTTCTGGGCAAGAATCCAAAGCTCTACCCGGTACTGTGCTTGGGTTCCAAATGCCGAAATCTCCATTAAAACCTACTCCAGCCCATCTACACCCTCCCAGCCACTGAAGCCCTCCCCAGCCCTTCCCCCACCAAACGGCCATACACAGACACAGACCGTGTGTTTAGAATGCATCAAAATGGTCCCCGAGGGAAATACCAGAAGCTGTGCAGCTATGGCAGTATTGTGGTCTCGACTAATGCTTGGCTGAAGTAAAAATACATACATGTGGGTCTATAGAGAGAATTTATCAACATGGGCTACTTCTTTGGCTTCCAGTAATCTCTAGCGTTCACTTTAAGCGTGCCTGCCTAACATTCAAGATCTTGCATGGCATTCTTCCTCCTCTAATTCCACTATCTTGGAATTCTACAAGACCTGACACTACCAGATCCAACCAAAAACTTAAACTATCTTTCCCTCGTTAAAAGGCGTTATCTATGCTGGAAAATTAGGAAAGTCTCTTTTCTTCAAAATTACTGAGCTTTGGAATAACCATCCTGCCCTGCTGCAGAATCTGGGCTCCTTCCAATTATTCCGAAAGCATCTGAAAACTTGGCTATTCTTAAAAATGTAAATCTCGCTGCCCCCTTATAATCACTAACTCTTATTATGTTTTTCCTTCCTTATATTAAAGTTCCTGTAAACCGTGCCGAGCTCTATCTTTATGGAGAGGATGCGGTATATAAACTTAAGGTTTAGTTTAGTTCACTTTACTCTACTGATAACTCTAGTTATTAGCAACTAACAGGCTCATAATCAAAAAAACATAGACGTCCAGAAAGCATCCTAAATCGACACTTGGACATCCTAATCACCAGTGCCAATAAATTGAAACCATCTTTCTGTACATCTAGTGAGGTGTTCTAGCCTCTGTGCATCCAAAGCATGAGATGGGTGTGGTGGAGGGTGTTACGAGCAGGCTTTGGGCGGTCTGTATGTCTTGCGGCGATAATCAAACATTTTGCGAGACATCCTGGACGGAGCTTATACGTTTGTAACTAGACCTGTTTTGGAATGGTCTAAGTGCCACATAGGTGTGCAAACTAACCAGATGACCACGGCACGCATCAAGGTAAGACACCTCCACACTCCCCCAGAGCTCACTGAACCCCTTCCACCACACAAAACTGAGAACAAAAAGGTGCATACCTGTCTCTAAAACGGCAGCATCTGGTATGGGGAAATATAGTAGAGCTGCACACAGGTGTCTTAAGTAGCCTGGTGGGAGGGTTAATGAGCCATAGAGAGGAGGACCCAGGCCAATAAGCCACTCTAACCACTACATTTATGGTAGAACATGTGAGTGCATTCAAACCTTACTATACTTCCATATAGGTGTCACCTGCAGCTATTGGGGTTTGTTTTGTTTTTATTCATTTATACCTACTTGTTCACAATAAAACATACACAGGGTGGTACATAGGAGGGTATAGTAGGTTGTTTTTTTTGAGGGTCACTCTAAATTATAAGGGGTTATAGTGAAATATACAGCTGAAACCCTTTATGTGAAGTTCACGCGGTGCCCTCAAAGGTGTCCCATTGCTCTGTCGGGATGTATATTTGGCCAGTCCATTACTATGTTGGCGCCACCCATGTCCAAATGGTCATGTTTTTAACCTGGATGTTTTTCTGATCATAAATGGGGTATAAATTTAGTCATCTCAGTGGCCAAGATGTCTATGTAGATGATTTAAAAAATACATGTACAGGTATATAGATAGATAGATACAGATATATAAAAATGCCCCCTCTGTCTCATTGCATAAAATGGGACCTGTGTTAAAATAGCACAAGGTTATATATTTGCTATATTTCCCTATCTTGGAGAAGTTCAGGGTGGTGTACAGTTTTTTTTTCTATCAGGTACTCTAAATATTTGTCCTGGTGCACTCACAATCTAATTCTGGTACCTGGGGCAATGGAGGGTTAGGTGACTTGCCTGGGGTCACAAGAAGTGGCGCTGGGATCAATCCCACAATATCAGGGTGTTGACTATAGAGAATGATACGGTGACAGAACTTGCCACTATCCCCATGGATAACCACGGGAAACCATCCCGTGTCATTCTTCAGTGTCTGTCTCAACCTCAGTCCTTCTACACTAGCATTCTTCAATGTAAAGCTTGAGAGTCAGTGGCTGAGTCCATTCATACTCTGATTCTTATGTGAGCCAAATATAGGATAATGAAGCCATTGTGACATCACTGATGAGGCTGGCTCTTAGGCATTGGTGGAATGAGGCATTATGACATCACAATTTCAGCTCTGCAATGTTGCTGCTCTTTGGGTTTTTGCCAGGTACGTGTGATCTGGGTTGGCCACTGTTGGAAACAGGATACTGGGCTTGACGGACCTTCATTCTATCCCAGTATGGCAACGCTTATGGTCTTATGTTCCAACCATCCCGTGTCATTCTCTAGTGTCTGTCCTCTACAACAGCATTCTTCAATGCAAGGTTTGAGGATCCGTGGCTGAGCCCATTCATACTCTGATTCTTATGTGAGCCAAGTATAGGATAATGAAGCCATTGTGACATCACTGATGAGGCTGGCTCTTAGGCATTGGTGGAATGAGGCATTATGACATCACAATCTCAGCTCTGCAATGTTGCTGCTCTTTGGGTTTTTGCCAGGTACTTGTGACCTGGGTTGGCCACTGCTGGAAACAGGAAACTGAACTTAATGGACCTTTGGTCTGTCCCAGTATGTCAACACTTATGGTCTTATGTTCCAACCATCCGGTGTCATTCTTCAGTGTCTGTCCTCTACACCTTTTTTCAGTGGTAAGCAAATATACTGTTTCGTGGGGTGTCAGTAAGACTTTTGAAGACAAACTTCAAAAGGTTCTTAAAATCTTCATTCATCCCCTATGACTTGATGAATTGTCATTTAGATTGATTATTATATATGTATGATAATCACTTAGCTTTTTCCTTTTATTTCTTTTTAACTTCTTTTTTTCATTTTTTTCTCTTGATTCATTGAATTACATTCATAGATTTTAATTTGCATGTTTTTGTGTTTTCCCTAGACCCCATGCCTTGACAAAGATAGGCGAAACGCGTCGGCAGGGGAGCGATAATTGCTGACCGCTAGAGAAAGCAATGCAGTGTATTTAATAGAACAAGAGAAAAAAATGAAAAAAAGAAGTTAAAAAGAAATAAAAGGAAAAAGCTAAGTGATTATCATACATATATAATAATCAATCTAAATGACAATTCATCAAGTCATAGGGGATGAATGAAGATTTTAAGAACCTTTTGAAGTTTGTCTTCAAAAGTCTTACTGACACCCCACGAAACAGTATATTTGCTTACCACTGAAAAATAGTGTATGTAAATTGATTTGTCTTGTGTTCACTATTAGATTTGTTGGAATGTCCTCTACACCAGCATTCTTCAATGCAAGGCTTGAGGGTCCGTGGATGTGCCCATTCATACTCTGATTCTTCCCTCTCTCCTTAAAGAATGATATGGGGATGGTTTCCCATGGTTATCCGTGGAGACAAGGACGGTGACAAATTATTTCACTGTGTCATTCTCTAGGTCTGGGGCATCACTAGACCACTCCTCAACTTAAATGGAATATGTCCTTCCTAATTTATCATGCCATAGGCTATCATTTAGAGTTACAATTTTCCGCATTCACATTTTTCTACATTCTCCTTCCTCTTACCTAATCAAGCTATTATAACATTGTTCTTCTCTTTAAGAAATATGGAATATGAAATCTAGTACATGAACGCTCTTGATTTAGAGGCCCTTTTACAAAGCTATAGTAAGCACTGACATGTGCTTACTGCAACAAAAATTGGCTTTCTGCGGGGTGCGCTGAAGCACCCCCCCCCTCCCCAGTAATTTGTGAATGTGCTTCTGCTACCCATCTGCTAAAAGCTGTGTGGGTGGTGAGTCTGGGGGCGAAGAGTGGGCATGTTCTGTGCTAATCGGTTAGTGTGTTGGCATTGCTATATGCTAACCAATGTGCAGGTTTAGCGTGCGAGTCCTTACCACCTGCCTAATAGGTGATGGTAAGGGCTCATATGCTATAGGCCACACCCTTATTCAAATGATGATGGAATGTATAATAGCTGGGGCTCCGTTCTAAGAGTTTTGAATAATGGCATTCCAAAGATTGCAAAATAAGTCTAGAAACCCAAAGTGGATGTCCATTGCTAGTGGATCATTATGTCATCCCCAGCATAGAACTGAGTTCTAGTTTTCCTAACTTATCCCCAATTCCTAAGGCAGATTTTATTTGTTTGAAGACATATTATGAAAACCTTAACAGATTATTTCTGGCAGCTTTTATTTTCTCTGGGCGGTACGTACTTGCTTGATGGACTTGATTTACCAGAAATGCTTCTATCGGAGGCCCTCTAGTGCAGTAGTTCCCAACCCTGTCCTGGAGGACCACCAGCCAGTCGGGTTTTCGAGATATCCCTAATGAATATACATGGGGCAGATTTGCATGCCTGTCACCTCTATTATATGCAAATCTATCTCATGCATATTTATTAGGGCTATCCTGAAAACCAGACTGGCTGGTGGTCCTCCAGGACAGGGTTGAGAACCACTGCTCTAGTGTGCTTTGATTTCAAAGAATAAAAGGCCTATAACTCATCACCATTATTTTGTTCATGTTTCAATCTATTGGAATTAATACGATTCTGATTAGTGAAATATCATCAAATCGTTGCTGTGGAAAATGTCGTTAATACCTCGATCAATGCATTTTTTTTTTTCAACTTTTGAATAGAAAAATAATTTTCCTCCCCAGCTCAGTTCTAGTTCAGACATGACTGTTTCAGAAGCACTGACTTAAATTGGCATTGATAAATTACTCACATGATTTTCTCAACTTTAAGCAGATGGTTTGTGTTTGATTTTTTTTTTTTTTTTTTTTTTTCAACCACGGCAGCTTGCAAAATCCTGTCAGAAATCTAGCCCTAAATCTGTTCAAAAATTAAGTGTTTGACTTGCTCATGGAAAAACATCTGACCCAGAATGTAACATAGGTTTTACTTTCAAACGCTTGCATTTTGCAATATTTACTACAATGAACACGCTACAAAAAAAATGGAGCACAAGTCTCTATTCTGAATGTACTGTATGTGAGTCTTGGGTACCCTCGGAAGGTAATTTTAAAAACTATTAAGGAGAGTAATTGTCAAAACTATTTCCTTTCTTCTCAAGAAAGGGTTACATTTATGTGAATTATCTTGAAAATTATTCAACGATACCCGTAACAAAAATCCAGAAAATTTGTGTGTGATAAAAATAAATTTTCTTTCAAAACTGAAGTACGAACATACTTTAATACTAGTACCTGCATAGGGGATAATGTACACATGTATCCTTTGTTAGTGCTCAGTTAAAAATATTACCCCATCCCCAAATTGCTCCATCAAAAATTACAAAGACTAGGGGACACTCAAAGTTACAAGGAAATACTTTTAAAATCAATATGAGGAAATATTTTTTCACTCAGAGAAGAGTTAAGCTCTGGAACATATTGCCAGAGGATGTAGTAACAGTGGAAACATAGATGGGTTTAAAAAAAAGTTTGGACAAATTCCTGGAGGAAAACTCCATAGTCTACTATTTTGAGACAGACTTTGGGGAAACCAATGCTTGCCCTGAGGTCCATGGCATGAAATGTTACTACTATTTGGGTTTTGGCCAAGTATTTATGACCTGGACTGGCCACTGTGGAAAGAGGATGTTGGCATAAATGGACTACTGGTCTTACTCACTATGGCCATTCTTATATTCTTTTTTTTTTTTTTTTTTTTTTTTTATCAATTTTAAACATTATCATTTTATACAAATAATAATAAGAAAAGAGAAAAAAAAATACCAAAATTTTACAAACATTGAAGGATGTTTGTAAAATTTTACATTACCCTTTGATTATTACATTATTTGATTATTACATTACCCTTTGATTATTCTTATGTTCTTAAGTGAGCCAAGTATAGAACAATCAAGCCATTGTGACATCACTGATGAGGTTGGCTTTTAGGCATTGGTGGAATGAGGCATTATGACATCACCATCTCAGCTCTGGAATATTGCTGCTATTCTATAAGTGCTGATTCTATAAGTGGTGCCTAGCAGTTGATTGGCAACCATGCCGACCAGCGCCTACAAGTTAGGTGCGGTTAGGCACAGTTTACAGAATCAGGTCCACAGTGCTTACCACAGCTTAGTAAAAAGGCTCTTACAAAATGAGATATTGGCTCTGTTTAGCATGTGATAATTTGGGTATGCTAGCTGCATTAACTGATCAAAATCATTGCCTTTAGTATATCAGTGCCGAGATATGTCCCTGAAGAACTCTCATTTTATATAATTGTACTTCAGCTCTGCTTGGAAAGAAAGCTTTATTGATCCAGTATGCCTGCCTGGAGGAAATGCACCGTTTTTCTACCTTTTTTTGCCAACAAGCAATATAGTTAATCCTCTCTAGGGAAGATAATGTTACTTTTTAAACAGCCTGGAGTTCATAAATCCCAATTCTTGTATACAAGCCATTGTTGGGAGCAATCTGAAGAAGATATGGCAAGGCAGGAACCGGTGACGACGCATCAGAGTGCCTGCCTTTGGCTGCAAGTTAATAAGAGCAGGAGAAGAAGAACAGAACGGTTTTTGACACTTCTATCCACATGATCCTCATTAATGCTGCACAATATGACATATGCAAGACCATTCTTAATCACTGCTGCATTCCGCCAAGCTGAGAAAGTCTGTTGCTATTTCAGAAGGGGATGGGAATCTTTCTAACACCACACAGAATCTTTAAACTACTAAATCATGTTGGATTTTGTGCTTTGTGGCTTGTGAAGGACACATCAAACTGTATTAAAGAAAAATCAGACTACAAGACAACCGTAAAGACATTGCTATGGTTGCTTGTAATGAATATAACAATGCGTACGAGCAGGAATCGAGACTTAAGAATATAAGAACAGCCATACTGGCTCAGACCAATGATCCATCTACCCAGTATCCTGTTTCCACAATGGCCAATCCAGGTCATAAATACCTTACAAAAACCCAAATAGTTGTAACTTTCCATGCTATTGATCCCAGGATAAGCAGCGACTTCTGAAATGTCTGTCTCAATAGCAGACTACAGACTTTTTCTCCAGGAACTTGTCCAAATAGTTGTAACATTCCATGCTATTGATCCCAGGATAAGCAGTGACTTCTGAAATGTCTGTCTCAATAGCAGACTACAGACTTTTTCTCCAGGAACTTGTCCAAACTTTTTTTTTTAAATCCAGCTATGCTAACTGATGTTACTACATCCTCCAGCAATGAGCTCCAGAGCTTAACTTACTTTTTTTTTCAGTTTTCAGGTGTCACTTATTTATTTATTTCTATTAAGATAAATTTTATTGATTTTATAAGATAAACTAACAAACTGTACAAATCATGGTAATATATACATATGAATATATAATAACATATATGAAATAGTTAAAAAATATTTCCTCCTATTTGTTTTAAAGGTGTTCCCTAGTCTTTGTAATTTTTGAAAAAGTAAAAAATTGATTCAACTTCAAGCTATTTTAGTCCCGGTGTAAAGAAAGCCTAAGTTCACAACTTTATTGGATGTACAAGAAACAATTAATCTAGGAATACACCGAGAACCGCCAGAATGTAGAATTTCTCTCATCCCCAACCCATGCACCATCTTGGTAGGGGCACCGGCACCTCGCCACCCCTCTCACGCCATGCTTCACCCTCCCTTCCCCACCCCCACCTCTTTACATCTTCACCAACGCAAGCAACTTTTCTAGCTTGCTACTCGCACCGGCCTGGCTCCCCTCTGACATCACTTCCGGGTTGACGGCCAGGAAGTGACATCAGAGGGAAAGCCAATGCCAGCGTGAGCAACAGGCTGGAGAAGTTGCTCATGCTGGTGAAGATTTAAAGAGGTACGGGGGAAAGGAGGGTGAGAGATTGGCATGGGAGGCATGGGAGACGTGGGGAGTGGGGCAGGAACATGGGCAGAGAGGAGGACGCTGGTCCTCTTTTACTAAGGTACACTATATCAACGCGCGCGCTAATCGCTAACACGTCCATAGGATAACATGCATGTGCTAGCGTTTAGCGCGTGATTAGCACACGCTAATATTTATCGCGCGCTAAAAAGCATAGCGCACCTTAGTAAAAGAGGGGGTATATCACTGATAGGACATGTTTTATTTGGTCCAATTTGTCCGGTTAACTTTGATGGTTTAATGCTAAATACATAAGTGCTGACTCTGCTCCCAGACCACCCACATCATAGCTATGGTCTGAGGAAGTACGACCATATGACCCCTTATTACTGTGAGCTGCATTGGCTCTCGGTGGAGGCAAGGGTGATCTTTGGGCTCCTTTTACAAAGGTACGCTAGTGGTTTTAGTACGCGCACTAGCTGCTACCGCCTCCTGTTAAGCAGGTGATAATTTTTCAGATAGCACGTGCTAAAAACGCTAATGCATTTTAGTAAAAGGAGCCCTTTAAGTTGGGATGCTTATATTATAAAGTTGCTTTTGATGTTGCCCCTTTATATCTTGATAGATTCATTATCATAGCACATGAGAAGAGTAGAAAATCTCATGCCCTATTTATGTTCCCATCAGTTAAGAATTGTAAAAGTAAGAAACATCATGGACATTGTCTTTCCTATCAAGCAGCTTATTACGATAAATATTTCCGTCCATTATTGATTAGATCTACATCTTATGAACATTATAGAAAACTTTTGAAGACTTTTCTTTATTCCAAATGCTGGGTTAACTAAATTTCTGTATATCACGTTATTTCTTTATTTTTCCGTAGCATAATCTTTTGTTCAATTTCAAATATGTTTATTAGGTTTTAAATTGAACAAAGAGAAACAATAAAAGGAACAGTAAAACATGCAAAAAGGAGGGCATTGACCTAAGGGTGATGCGGTCTAGAAATTTGCTATTATGTTATGTTATGGCTGGTTGGTGATATTATTCAGCAGCATTAGCCATTTAAATGTCACGCACAAGCAATTTAACTTTCCAGAATCTTCTCCTGACTGGTGATATTGCTTTGAATATTGATCCCAGGGAATTCCGCCTGAATTGAACATTCTTTAATGTTGGGGGTTTTTTCCCAATAGTATATCATAGACTGAAGTGTTTCGGCAATTGTAACTAAGGATCGTCCCATCTCTCTCCACTGGTTCTGGCTTCGGAACTATTGGATTAAATAAAACCATTTGATATTATAGTGGGATATCAATGCACAACATTTCCCAATTTTTTTTTTTTACCAAATGTTTTTCCAAAAATCTTTCATGTTATTACAGGAGAATAGTAGGTGCTCCAGTAAACCAATATCAAAAGCAGGAGACCAACAGAGTTTATAGACTGAAGTATACTATCGATAATCCAGAGCACTCTGTATATGATAGAAACGAGAGATTGAGACAGAGAGAATGATCTTAAACAGCAAATATTTTTCTTTCAAAAGTTTTGACACTGATCCAGAAAACTAACTTGATTAATCTTCTGGGCACATCTAACATTTGCATTTCAGTATGATACTTAATGAAAAATGCAAATGCTATCATTTAAATGCAAACATTAAAAATAGTGTTACATTTATTTTTTTTGATACTGTATAACACCTAAGGCAGAGCTTTCTAGCTTCTTAATTAATGTATGTTAGTAGGTTAGAAAAACAACCTTTAAAAATTGCTTAAATAATAATAATAATAACAGTTTATATACCGCAATACCATTAAGTTCTATGCAGTTTACAAAAGATTATTGGGGTACAAGTTGAGTTGACGTACAAGTTGAATTAACTTAAGAAATGTGGGGAACAATTGGGAGAAAGGGCAAGAGAGGGGAAAGAGGGAAGTAGGTCAGCTGTCTAGGTCTTTCGGGAATAGGTGGGTTTTGAGGCGTTTCCTGAATATCTCATAAGTGGTGGGCAATAGGAGTTGTTCTAGGTCTTTACCCCATAGAGCAGCCTGATGTGAGAGAAGATGCTCATGGTGTTTTTTTAGTTTGCATCCTCTAACCGGGGGAGAAACGAAGTGCGAGTGGGAGCTTCTCTTGTGTTTGTTGGCTGAGAAGGAGAATAGGTCAGTGATGTATTTAGGGGTTAGACCGTAGAAAACTTTAAAACAGAGGCAGGCGAACTTAAACTTTACACGAGCTTCCATCGGCAACCAGTGTAGCTGTTTGAAGTATGGTGTCACGTGATCAAACTTCTTTAGACCGAAGATTAGTCTGACTGCAGTGTTTTGCACTAGTTGCAATCGTCGCATATTCTTTTGAGGGATTGATAAGTAGACGATGTTACAGTAGTCGAGTTGACTTAATACGAGGGATTGTACCAAGATTCTGAAGACAGAGTTATCAAAGTATGCTTTAATGGATTTAAGTTTCCAGAGAGTGAAAAAACTCTTTTTGATTATGGAGTCCACCTGATCTTTCATGGTGAGGCATTGGTCCAGAGTTACACCCAGTATTTTAATGGTGGGCTGTATGGGGTAGTTATGTTTGTTGATGTCTAGTGGGGTTTTGGTGTCAAGAGGGTGCGGTGAAGCGACAAAGAATTTTGTTTTCTCAGTATTGAGCTTGAGTTTGAAGTTTGTCGTCCAATGTTCCATCAAGTTTATGGCTTCTGATGCTTTTGGAATTGTTTCCGAGATAGAGTTGGCAACTGGGATAATAATTGTGAAGTCATCAGCGTAACTGAATAATTTTATCCCCAGCTGGGTTAATTGTACGCTCAGTGAGGTCATGTAGATATTGAAAAGCAGAGGGGATAGTGGGGACCCTTGCGGAACGCCGGATGGGTTGCTCCAGGTGTTGGAGAGGTCATTGTTGAAGCGAACCTGATAGGTTCGGGATGAAAGGAAACCATAAAACCAGTTTAGCACTTCAGGAGCATTCATTTCACTAGTTCATTCAGATCCACAAAGAAATCTAGGGATCCTTTTATCAAGGTGCACTACGGGGGTTAGCACGTCGGACATTTCATCAAGCTCTAACCCCCGCGGCACACCAAAAAACTAATGCCTCGTCAATGGAGGCGTTAACGACTAGCGCAGCTTGATAAAAGGAGCCCCTAGTTGAGGATACTCGCAGTTGTGGACACTTTATAGACTAACCCCCTCTTTTACTAAGGTGCGCCAACTGAATTACCATGCGCTAAACGCTAGCGCATCCATAAACTAACATGGACGCGTTAGTGTTTAGCGTGCGCTAATCGTTTAGCGCACCCTAGTAAAAGAGGGCCTAAAGCCGATGCTCCTTCCATATGACTTTCATTCTGTGGTACAGGCACTAATTTTGACTCACCTAGACTACTGTAATATGCTTTACGTAGGATTGGGGAAAGTTAATATAAAGCGTTACAACATTTGCTGAATTATGCAGCGAGGTTAATTTTGGGTACCCCGGTGTTAAAACAACTGCATTGGCTTCCAGTAGCTCAAAGGGTTTGTTTTAAGCTGTTTTTATGGATTTGTGCCAGTTTTTGTGGATTTGTGCCAGTGAATTTTCCAAACTCGGTGGGAGGTGTATAAACCGAAGAGGGCATTGAGGTCAGAAGGTACTATGAGACTGACCTCTATGAAGGAGAATACTGTTCGGTAGGTTAAATCTAGAGCAGCAATGATGTCCGTGGCAGAAGTGAAATTGTGGCATTACCTCCCTGGCATCCCGGGGACCTGTTCTGACCGGTTAAAGTTCAGGAAAATGTTACAGACCGAACTATAGGCTCCTTTTACTAAGCCGCGATAGCGGTTTTAGCGCACTTCGCGTGCGCAGAATTGCCGCGCGCACTAGACGCTAACGCCAGCATTGAGCTGGCGTTAGTTCCAGCTACTTAGCACGGGTTTAGCGTACGCGGCAATTCTGCGCGCGCTAAAAACGCTATCGCAGCTTAGTAAAAGGAGCCCTATACGTTGAGGCCTTTTTCTGAATTTTTGGTGTGGGTTTAGCTGAACTACGATTCCTGTGATATAATTCAATGACGATTGATATTTCCTCTGTCTTTGAGGTTGTTCCAAGGGTGTTATATTAGTGTGTGATGTACTGTAGCCAAAATGTTAACTTTGCTGTCGTGAACTATTGCGAATGTTTTTATTGTTAACCGCTCAGTTATAGGCGGTCTGTAAATTTTAGAAATAAATAAATAAATACATGAAAATATATGAATCAGCTCATTCACGTGGAGGGGCATTTTAGAAACGGTGTCTCAGTCGATACACCCCAAGCAGATGCCCATCTCAAATGTATTTTTGGAACAGGATGAAGCTGGTTCTAAAATACAGCACTTGTGAAATTTATGGGCGCCTTTTACAAAGGCGCAGTAGCGGTTTAACGCACGCTAAACCGCAGGCTGCGCTAACTGCTACCGCCTCCTCTTAAGCAGGCGGTAGTTTTTAGGCCAGCACGTGGGTTAATGCGTGATGAAAAATCACGTGCTTTAACCCCGCTAGCATGGCTTGATAAAAGGAGCCCTATGTCTATGTTTATGTATTTAAAAATGTTCTTATATACCGCACACGCACATCTGTTTCCCTCATGTATCCTGTGTTTGTCCCCCTCGTTGTCTTAATTGTCTATGCTAGTCTCCCTGTTTTAAATTAATTTTTAGATTATGTTTTTATGCAAACTGCTTAGGATAAATTGTACACAGTATATCAAACCGAAATAAAATTTGAAAACTTGAAACTGCATATATCTGAGTGGTTTACAGCACGCATACATAAAATACACTTCTCCCTCCATAGTCGCGGGTTCAGCACTTGTGACGTCAAATTATTTACATTTTTTTAACTTGCCGGCTCCACCCCTTGAATGATGTCATCCTAGAGTTTGGGGCTTTTTTTTCAGCACTTGCGTCAGTGTGGTTCGTCAAATGGCATCATGCAGAAAGAAAGCTTATTGTTTTTCGTTGTTTTTTTTTTTTTTTTTTTTAAACAATCGTGAATATCAAAATAAGTTTTATTTGTGATTTCACTGTATTCATGAGGGATTTAACCAAAATACTGCAAATAAGCTAGAAAAAAAATTATTCACGTATTTTTGGTATTTGCGGGGCTTTGCCCCTAACCCGCGTGTATATGGAGGGAGAAGTGTACATTTAACAAAACATGTGCTGAAAACATCCAACGTGAACATCAATTTTACAAACTGAAATGTTCAAATTATGAATGGGGCAAAATGAGGGACATTGTTAGTTGTGGGGCAGCAGATGAATTCCCATAATATATAATAGCTACACATACACCCAATGTGCATGAATGATCTATTGGTTAAAGCAGCCAGCTGTGAGCCACTCAAAGATCCACAAGTTGCCTGGTGAGATCCCATTGCAACTTTCTGTAACTTTGGGGTTTTTTTTGTTTTCTAATTTAATTTTGATTTTACTGGGAGCACTCCAGGGACAGGAACATACCTACTATAGCTTCCTTTATTTCCATTCAGTGGCAAACTGCCCAATAGAAACAAATAAACCACAGTGGAGATATGCAGGGATGTTGGTGTGCAATTTATTCAGCAATAGTGGAAATCTGTGCGATGGCTCAACACGCACATATGGTTGCCTAGACTGGTTGCTATGTATCACGGTTCTGGAATACTGTGTCCAGTACTGGTCGCCGTACCTTAAGAAACATAGAAACATAGAAAATGATGGCAGAAAAGGGCCACAGCCCATCAAGTCTGCCCACTCCAACAACCCTCCCCCAATCTACACTCTATCAATCGTCCCCAAGCTGCCCTCCTTTATGCTACCCTCGTAGGGATCCGTCGTGGGCATCCCATTTATTCTTAAAATCTTGTATGCTGCTGGCTACGATCACCTGCTCCGGGAGCTCGTTCCAATGGTCCACCACTCTTTCAGTGAAGAAGTACTTCCTGGTATCCCCATGAAATTTCCCCCCCCCCTGATTTTCAGCAGATGTCCCCTTGTGGACGAGGGTCCTTTTAGAAGGAAAACGTCGTCTTCCACCTCTATGCGACCAGTGATGTACTTAAATGTCTCTATCATATCTCCCCTCTCCCTACGTTCTTCGAGAGAGTATAGCCGCAACTTGTGCAGCCTGTCTTCATACGAGAAATCCTTGAGCCCCAGGATCATCCTGGTGGCCATAGTCGAGAAGGTCCAGAGAAGAGCGACAAGGATGATAAAGGGCATGGAAAACCTTTCGTTTGCTGAAAGGTTGGAGAAGCTGGGGCTCTTTACCCTGGAGAAGCGGAGACTTAGAGGGGACATGATAGAGACTTATAAAATCATGAAAGGCATAGAGAAGGTGGAGAAGAACAGATTCTTCAGGCTGACTGGGCCAACAAAAACAAGAGGGAATTCAGAACTATTGAAAGGAGACAGATTCAAAACGAGCGCTAGGAAGTTCTTCTTCACTCAGAGGGTGGTGGACACTTGGAATGCGCTCCCAGAGGAGGTGGTAGGGCAGAGTACAATATTGGGCTTCAAAAAGAGATTGGATGACTTCCTGAAGGAGAAGGGTATAGGTACAGGTACTAAATGAATAGGGGATGAATAATTTAGGTAAGGACCAATTACAGGTCACGGACATGGGGGGCCGCCGAGGGAGCAGACTGCTGGGCGCGATGGACCCCTGGTTTGACCCGGCAGAGTCAATGCTTATGTTCTTATGAATAATTTTGCGTGTCAGCAACGTGATCTTGAATTTCGGTGTCCGGTCAAAAGCGTGCCAGAACAAAGGCGCGCCCAGACAATTGAGCGCAGCACGCGCCGCTCTAAATTACTGTTTTTAGTACTCTGACGGGGGTGTGTGGGGGGAACCCCCCCACTTTACTTAATAGACATCGCGCCGTGTTGTGGGGGCGTTGTGGGGGGTGTGGGGGGTTGTAACCCCCACATTTTACTGAAAACTTTACTTTTTCCCTGTTTTTAGGGAAAAAGTTCAGTTTACAGTAAAATGTGGAGGGTTACAACCCCCCAAACCCCCATAACGCCGTTGCGATGTCTATTAAGTAAACTGGGGGGGGGGGGTTCCCCAACAAAACCCCCTGTCGGAGCCCCTAAAAACTGTAATTTAGAGCGGCGCGGTGGCGCGCACTGCGCTCAATTGTCGGCGCGCGCTTTTGTCTTTCGCGCCGTTGTCTATGAACCTGAATTTCACCCTGCCAGAAATCTAACTGCTGCATTTTGTACTTTAAAAAGTGTTCTTTATGTTTATTAAAATTTGATATATGGCTACAGCTCACAATATATAGCTGGTATACAAACATAAAACCCTGCTTTACTAACGCATAGCGCGAGAGCAGTTACTGCCGCTGCCGGCACTAAAACACACGCTACGCGTTAGTAAAGGAGGGGGAAAATCATTAAAAAGAAAGGAATTCCATAAAAAATAAAGGACAGACCTAGCAACACACATATGGTAGAATTTAAACAAGGAGAAACTACATAATTAATTATAGGCCTATTTAGGAAAAAAAATACTCCAGCGTAAGGCGGTTTAAAGGTAAATAATCTTTGCAATCAGAAGAACTATCATGCTTTCAGAGATCCTGTGTTTATCTTGTTTTCACAACTGTAAATTGTTCAAGAAAAGCTCAGAGCACAGATGCTATTCCTTTTTTTTATGCTGCTGGTAAGTTGCAGAAAGCAAGTCCTATCAATCCAATTTTTTTTTTTTTTGCCAACAAAGTGGATGAACAATAAGGTACCGCGACAAAAGTTATTGCTCTTGAAACTAGATGAAATGATGATGCCAGAGATTGATGACACATTTTCTCTTGAGCTAGAACACTACTGCAGGAATAGTGCTGAAATTCAAAGATCACCAGTGGCAGACCTTCCAAAAGGCATAACAAATGACTTTCCTTGAATTTTATCATGGTATTTATTTTCAGTAAATACAAGCAATGGCTGGATGTCTTATTGCTGGGGCTTCATGCTTAAATCATATCAGGCTTAAAATATTTCATTTAGGCTAAATGAAACAGGGTTTGTTTGTTTCTTGCTACTAATAATGTTTGTTTGCGGCTACTAATTTAATATGCAGGGAAGCAGTGACCAAAAGTCTTATGCTAATAAGCTCACTGGCATTAAAATGAACTCATTAGCAATTCTGAGCAATGCTTAGAACAGTGGCCTGTCAAATGCATGCAGGACATTGATGCATTGATAATTCCGCCCCAATATTTGCACGCAGGACAAATGCACGCCCCGTAAAACCTTCATTTTCTGCTCTCAGGGAGGAGTTTGGGGAGGGTATTTGCACTTTTGTTAAAGGGGGTGTGGGGGGACCCCTCAATACACTTACTACTTCCGCTGTCCTCGCGCTCCAACCACTTAGAAGTCACTCTGCCACCTATTGCCTTCCTGTTTCCGGTCTGAGGGGGTGTGGGGGGGAACCCCCCACTACACTCACGCTCTCGTTAGGGGGCTCTGAATTCAAACATTGCCAAAAACACACACACGACACTTACAATTGCGCCCAAAAAATCCCGTTCCCTTCATGCGCGCATTTGTCAGTGCGCACATTTGTAGGCATGGATTTGTCACGGTGCAATTGTCCTGCGCGCTACTGACGGTGTACCCTTAGAACAATAGTACACAGAAACACCCCGCCTAATGACTAAAAACCTACTGAGAGCTCCAGAGTTATCAGCAGGTTTTAGTTGTTAAGACAGAGCGTATTTTACAGCCGTGCTTGCCGGTTCATAGACAACGGCGCGAAAGACAAAAGCGCGCGCCGACAATTGAGCGCAGCGCGCGCCGCCGCGCCGCTCTAAATTACAGTTTTTAGGTGCTCCGACGGGGGGTTTTGTTGGGGAACCCCCCAAGTTTACTTAATATACATCGCGCCGGCGTTATGGGGGGTTTGGGGGGTTGTAACCCTCCACATTTTACTGTAAACTGAACTTTTTCCCTAAAAACAGGGAAAAAGTGAAGTTTTCAGTAAAATGTGGGGGGTTACAACCCCCCACACCCCCCACAATGCCCCCACAACGTGGCGCGATGTCTATTAAGTGCAATGGAGGGGTTCCCCCCCACCGCCCCCCCCCCCCTTCGGAGCACTAAAAACAGTAATTTAGAGCGGTGCGGTGGTGCGCGCTGCGCTCAATTGTCTGGGCGCGCCTTTGTCCCGGCGCGCTTTTGACCTGACACCGTGCTTGCCTCCTAACTCTCCTCCGGGGGCAGCAGCGGCTTTATTTCTCTCCCATACACTTGTCCCATTGCTTCCAACTTCCAGCCACCATCAAAAAATGTTCTTGCTTTCACCTTTCACTGGACAAGAGCACAAGAGCTTTGCCTACCACACAGCTTTCATGGGCATGCCCTTTTTCAGGCAATAGTGGGGAGAGTGTGGCACAGTGGTTAATGCTACAGCCTCAGCACCCTGAGGCTGTGGGTTCAAACCCACACTGCTCCTTGTGACCCTGAGCAAGTCACTTAATCTCCTCCCTCCCCCCCCCCCCCATTGCCCCAGGTGCATTAGATAGATTGTGAGCCCACTTGGACAGACAGGGGAAAATGCTTGAGTACCTGAATAAATTCATATAAACCGTTCTGAGCTCCCCTGGGAGAATGGTATAGAAAATTAAATAAATGCTCAACACTAAGGGGCTCATAATCGAAAGAGAAAAACGTCCAAAAACCGGCCTAAGTTGGCACTTGGACGAACATTTCTCAAAAATGTCCAAGTGCCAATATAATAAAACCGGGTTTTGGACGTATTTGAAAACGACTTAGGCCTTCATAGTGCCTCTGAATGGGTGTTTCAAGAGGAGTGTTGAGGGCGGGAGTTGGGCGGGACGTGGGCCGGCTTAGACTTAGTCGTACAGCGTGTATAACCGAAAGTTTTACAACAGAGCCGAGACAGAACTTGGACGTTGTCTTAGACCATGTAAAACATGGTCTAAGTCACAAAAACCCACCTAAAGTCATCAGATAAGCACTGAAAACACAGAACACAGACCCCCACACACTACCCCAGTGATCACCGACCCCCCCCCCCACCCCCATAAAAATATTAATCACACCTTTAAAATTCAGCCTCCAGACCATCATCACCTGGCCGCCTGGCATATGAAAGCCTAGTCGTCCAGCCCAGAGGCAGCTTAAGTCATCTTGGGGGTGCGTTAGAGACCCATAGAGAGGAGGACCCATGCCCATAAGCTCTTGTAATCACTGCATTGATACTGAAACATGTGCACTGCCCTATACACCCCCAAAACCCTTTTTTACTGGCATATAAGTGGCTCCTGCAGCCATAAGGGCTATTGGGGTGGTAGATAAGTGAGTCTAGGGGATTCTGGAGGTGGTTTGGGGGCTCACCGTCACCTATAAGGGAGCTGTAGGGAGGAGAAGACATGGCACCCTTTTTGTGAAGTTCACAGCAGTGCCCTGTAAGGTACCCCACTATTTAGGTGGCATATCTGGGTGTGCAGTCTATCACTTTGCAGACCCCTCCCACGTCCAACAGGGCTTGTTCTAGGCATTTTGGACTTGGATGGAAAGTTGGACGGAAATGCGGTATAAAGATGGACGATATAGCGGCTTGGACGATCAGATCGGCAGGACGTATAATTAGACGATTTTTGAAACGAAAAAAAATTGGACGTATCTTTTGAAAATGTTTCTTAAGCTGTTTTTTTACTTTGGACGACTTGCGAGATGGACGTAAACGGACTTAGACGTCCCTTTCGATTATGCCCCTCTATACTTTACATACTGTTAGTGCTGGGCATTGGTTGATTAAAAAAAAACCACCCAGCGCTGCATCCATTTTTTTCTGGCGCAGTAAGGGAACAGCACTGGAATTCTGTGCACCTCCCCATCAGTCAGCATTTCAAAGCTGCAGGATGGAATGATTTTCTAGTGGAGAGGAATAAAGCAGGACTTTGGGAAGGGTATAAGGTGCCCTTTTTAATTATCTTTCAGGTCCCTGGGACCCTCCTCGCCAATCATGATTGCCCCAACATAATGAGGGCAATTTCCAAAACCTTGTTACCGAGACAAGTGGCTACTTATCCAGGCAGACTATTTGAAAATTACTCAGCCTACCTTCAGATACAAACTAAGTGCTCCTTTTACGAAGGTGCGCTAGTGATTTTTAGTGCACAGACCGGATTAGCACACGCTATAGCGTGCGCTAGCTGAAAAACTACCGCTTGCTCAAGAAGAGGCGGTAGCAGCTAGCGCACACGGCATTTTAGCATGCGCTATTCCACACATTAAGGCCCTAACGCGCCTTCGTAAAAGGAGCCCTAAGTGATCTTGGCCCATTCGATGTGTGGTTGTCAGAATCTCTGGTTTCACTTTGACTAACACTTTCTTGATCATATGTCTCTTTAGCTATAAATTACAATATTATTATTAAGACTCGGCCAAAAGGAAAGATTTATAAACTATAAAAAGTTTTACCTCATACAAAATTGTCATTTCTTTAATAAGACATTGACTATTTTTTCTGAGGCCCTCCAAGTACCTACAAATCCAAAATGTGGCCCTGCAAAGGGTTGGAGTTTGAGACCACTGGCTTAACTGTAACCATGACATCCTGTTTGTCTTTGGGAAGCAGAGCTGAGATTGTGATGCCATAATGCCTCATTCCACCAATAAGAGCCAACCTCATCAGTGATGTCACAATGGCTTGATTGTCCTGTTCTCCCCTCTGCCCTCCAACCCAGCCAGCAGATTAACCATTCCCCTTAACTCAGTGGTCTCAAACTCTTTAATAAGACATTAACTATTTTTTTCTGAGGCCTTCCAAGTACCTACAAATCCAAAATGTGGCCCTGCAAAGGGTTTGAGTTTGAGACCACTGGACTAAAGCTATCGTCAGTTAATTGCTCTCAACCATGAAGCCCAAGATTTCATCAACAGAAATTGCCCCTGCTTTTCCTTTTTTTTTTTTTCTCTCTAATGTGGAGTTAGCACGCACTAAAAACCATCGCGCACCTTAGTAAAAGGAGCCCCAAGTAAATCCATTCAGAAAAATAAAAGAACAAGCAGACCAATATATGTTAAGAAACAAGTTGGGTCATATGCAAATGTAAGCAAAGCAGCAAAATGATCAATGCAGCTTGAAGTAAACCTTGTAAGGTTAATTTAGAGATGTGCATAAGAAATAAATGCTTTCTATGGGTCATTGTCAGACTTTTTTTTCTCAATTTTTGGACTTTTTTTCAGTTATTTTCCACAGATGTGTTTTAACATGTCTGGTAAAGCATTTTGGATTCTATAAATGGTGCATAAATTCTAGGCCCCATTGAATACGATTGTCAATCATCCGCTATAGAATCCTGCCCAGCGGAACCTAAGCAGTCTTATGCGCCAATAGGCATTGAAACAGGCACACGCCCATTTATGCCAGAGTTTTCTTGACCTAAATGAGTGTCAGTGTTTTGAGCCAAATTGACAAGAAAAAAAAAGATTTCATCTTTTTTTCCTGTCTTCAATAATGCAAAATCTTTTGAAAGAGTACACCCTTTTGTCAAAATAATGCAGCCCTTGGCTAAAATAGGAAACCCATTTGATTAAAAAGAGCATACTCTTTTGGCAAGAGGGCACACTCTTGATCACATTGCCCCCTAAACAAAATACACTTATCTCTCCTTATTTGCGATGATTGGGGATGATCAGACCCGCGAATACGGAGAAACTGTGAGTAACTTATGAGAAAGTTTAAAAAGTTGGGGGAGGAGGCCAGAAATGTTGACGGTTTAAAGCTGCCAGAGGATGGATTGCGCTTGCAAAATGCCTAGTACTGTATTCTAAAAGGTGCCGTGCTCATGGATGATGTACTGTAATTTGGGGGGAGGATCCAGCATGCTAAAAATCACAAATAATCAAAGTCACGATTGCTGAAATGGTGAATACGGAGGGAGAAGTGTAAAGCAATTTGAGACGGTCAAGATATGGATGTTCCTTCTTTGGTTATACCTCTGAGGCTTTTGTAAAAGCTTTGCTGCACTGATGGGAGCTTTACCTTACCTTTTTTTCCCCTTATGGGACTCATTTTCAAAAAAGAAAAACATGCAAAATGTGGTATAGAAGGGCATTTAGATGTTTTTCTTGCCCAGCCCTTCACGTTCACTATTTTTTTGAAACCTATTTTCTAGACAGATTCCTATGCTGTTCATCTAAATCCCATGGGGGTATGTTAGAGGTATGGTGTGGGCGGGGCGAGGGCAGGCTCATGACTTGGACATTTTTCTGCAATAATTGAACATTGAAGAATATGTCCACGGTCTAGACCTGTTTTAACATTGAATAGGTGTCAAATTGGCACCCCAACTGACAAGATGATCCATAGACGAATGTAAGTATGACTACCCTGACACTGCCCCAGGGGTCACTGAGCCACTCCCAGTCCCCACAGATGTGAATAAAACAGTATATAGCCAGTCCTAGTAGAGCAGCACGAAGGTTCCTGGAGTAGCCGGGTGGATGGTGTAGCCTACCATAGAGATGGGGACAGGCCCATATTCCACTCTAATCACTACACTTACGGTGGAATTTGTGAGCCTTCCAAACCCCATCCTAATCCCACTGTACCTACTTATAGGTGTCACCTGCAGGCATAAGGGTTATTGGTGTGGTGTACTATTGGGTACAGTGGATTTTGGCGGGCACACCATACCATATAAGGGGGCTATAGTGAAATGTGTACATGGGACATTTTCTTCCCAACAACTGTATTATTCCTGGAAAAAAAATAAGAATTTTGGGAAGCGGTAATACCTTTCAAAGGACCAAGGAAGAAGATACTGCAGCTCATGAGCTTTCAAAACCAGACCAGTCATTTCTTCAGATGCCTACACGAACAGGGAAATACAAAACTATAGACTGCCATAAGAACATAAGAAGTGCCATCTCCAGATCAGACCTTCGGTCCATCAAGTCCGGTGATCCACACACGCAGAGGCCCAGCTAGGTGTACATTTGGCATAATTTTAGTCACCCATATCCCTCTATGCCTCTCGTAAGGAGATGTGCATCTAGTTTGCTTTTAAATCCTAGGACGGTGGATTCCCCAATAACCTCTTCTGAGAGAGCATTCCAGGTGTCCACCACTCGTTGCGTGAAGCAGAACTTCCTGATATTTGTCCCGGACTTGTCCCCCCTTAGCTTCAGTCCATGTCCTCTTGTCCGTGTCACATTGGACATTGTAAATCATTTTTTTTTTTCCTGCTCTATTTTGTCGATTCCTTTCAGTATTTTGAAAGTCTCGATGCCAACTTCAAAGAAACTAAACTAGAAACACATACATGAGGTGACACATAAAATACTTATAGAGCATGAAACCAACTTTCATATGTTATACCAGAGTCTTGTTTAGTTGTCAGACCAAACTTGCATTCTGCAAGTTGAAGATTTGGGTAGAGGTCAGGGAAAGACAAACCGCGTCGTTCCGAAAACTGTTATTACTAGTCTTTTGAAGCAGCTGTTGCGAAACGCGTCAAGATCAGAGTCTTTTTCAATCTTCACAAACATCAGATACGTTTTTTTGCCACCTGTTGTCACAAGCCCGAGTCCAATGCCGGCCTTGTGCCAGAAAAGAATGAAAGAAAACATCCCCTGAAACTGGTCCGGGCTAATCACTGTGTCCCTGATAGGCAGGAACAAGACCAGAAAGCACAGGCTGTGTTCAGACCTGATGCAGAACACAGCCTGGTGAAATCTGGTAAGGCCCCTTTAAATCCTCCATTTTGTGGAAAGCTGGCTAAGCAGGGGAAAAGGCAAACACAGCTGAAGGAAGTTCAGCCCCGGAGTAGGGCTGGGCGTGGTACAGCAGCTTGGCAGCATTTAGAGAGCTGGCTGACCAAGAGAAAGGGGAAGACTGGAGAAGCTCTCATGTGGAAGGAGCCTCCAATTCCTCCAGAGCCACGGGATGTGGAAATGTTGGACTCTGAACCAGTTGAAACAACCTTGGTAAATCCAGAATGTGAAGATATGGATTACAGCACTTTAACAGAGGTGGGCCAATTTGAAGAAATGGAAACTAATTAATTTGAAGTTGTTTTTTTTTGGTGCTAAGTTTTGTTGAAAGTTTCCATTTCCATTGAGTATAAGTATTTTCCTGAAGTATGTTAACTAAGGGAATGTATGCTAGCCCAAGGGTATGCTGGTATGAGAAGTTTTATTTCTCTTGCTTACCAAGAGTGCTGCTGTGGAAGGAACTGCAGCAGGTTCTTATTCAGAAAGTGTAAATATCCTGTAAGCTTGAGACAGGATTTACACAGCACCAGGATGAATAGTTTTCAGAGTTTTCTTTGTTTGAGAGTCAAGGACTGTTAGAGACTCTGCTACACCTGGGACATTGCTAAGAAACTTTGGAACATGATCCAGACCAGGCTGGTTACTATGATATTTTGTTTGTGTTATTTTTGCCAAAGACCATTGGAATACAATTTCTTTTGATGCATTTTTTCTGGACTTGTGAATTGAACAATAAATTTAATTTTTGTTATTTCATAACTTACCTGTGTGAGGCCATTCTGATTAAACTCATAGGATAAGTTTTGCACAACAGGGACTTCCTCCATCTTGGGGAAGCACGCTGGGGAGAATATTGTAAGCGTGGGCCGGTTACCGCGAGCCTTGAGGGCCGGCCACGCTACACATGGTATCAGAGTGGGATACAGCACCCCCGGTTGTTGAAAAATTTTTTTTTTTTGGAAAAAAATATAATAATTGTTTTTTTTTTGGACTTACTTTTGAATTTGTGGGAGCTGATTATTGAGAAGCTGTGGACTTATGCTGGTGGACTAAGGACTTACAGACACCGGAAAACAAGCCACAGGACAACCGGAAATCAGCTGCGCTGGGACCTTGGAAGCCGGTATTCCAGTTCTTTTGGAGAGCAGTCCAAGCTCAGAGAGGCTCGGAGTCGGACGCAAGACCCATCCTGGAGGAGCAGTGGTATCCAGACCAGAGTCGGAGTGTTCCCGAGTACCAGAGTGATACAGTGCGCAGACTCATCAGTACCGCGGGTAAGAGTACCTAATTCAACGGGCTGTTGAGGATAATAAGTATCACTCAGGGAGGCTGGTCGGCTACACTGTGGGAGGAGGGTCAGGAAAAACTTAAAAGGAGCCACACTTGGTTTTGTTTTCTTTTTGGATTCCATTTCAGGTGTTGGAGATGGAGCAGCAGCAGGTTTTGGCCCTGATAGCTGGAGAACGCCAGAAGCAGATCCAGGAGATGCAGGAGGTTTTCCAGACAAGCCAGGACCGCTGGAACCAGGCGCAGGACCGCGCACAGACACAGCACCAAGAACTCATGGCTGCAATGGGGGAGCAATCAAGACTGTTTGCACAGTTTCTTCAAGCCCCAAGGCAACCGATGATGGGTGCACCGCTATTAAATCCAGCACCCCAACAGCTGGTAGGAGCCAATCCTTTGGCTTGGATGCACTTACATAAAATTACACCCACTGATGAACCTGATGACTTTTTATCAGCCTTTGAAAGGACGGCCAATGCCGCTGGTTGGCCGCAGGAACAGTGGGCAGCACGATTGCTACCATGTTTGGCGGGCGAGACTTTGGCTGCCTTCCAAACCTTGAACCCTGATTTAGCCAGCAACTACCAAAATGTTAAAGCACACATTTTAGACTACTTAGGCTACACACAGGAACATTATAGGCAGAAATTTAGATCGGCCATAATGGGAGAATACGAAAGACCTAAGGCCCTTGTCCAACGCCTAACTAAAATGGCTGAACGCTGGTTACAACCTTGCCTAGCTGACCCTAGGGCACTCTTTGCTGAGATTATTAAAGAGCAATGCCTCGAATCAATGCCCAAGGAGCTCAGAGGCTGGGTGCAAAAGCAAGGATGTAAGAGCTTGATGCAAGTTTTGGAAGTGTCTGAGGCTTATTTGGATGCTAGGGGTTCTGCAGGGGAAGTTAGGGTAGTTCCTTCTTCCCGAGGTGAGGTAGGGAAAGAGTCTATACCTACCAATAGACACACCATTCCCCAAAAGCCATCCTTTAGGGAAAGGAAAACTTCTGAGCCCGGGGGTCCTGCACGTAGGGAGGGTCCCAAATGTTTTAGCTGTGGTAATGTAGGCCATACACAACAGAACTGCAGGGTGAAGAAGGACTTAGTGGCCATACGGGATTCACAGATACCAGATAGAGCTGGCTCATATTTGACTCAGGTGTGTATAGGCGGACACCTTACATCGGCTATGGTGGACACAGGGGCTGATCAATCTATGGTAGCAGCACACTGGTGGGAGAAGGTCCGCCCCAGGAGGAAGGAGATAAGGAATGAAGGTTCTATTACGATCCGATGTATCCATGGGGATAGTATTAGGTATCCGCTGAAAGACACCACTATGTTGCACAAAAGTAGAGTGTATCGGGTGAAGCTAGCGGTAGTCCCGGAAGCCCCATTTGATGTGATATTAGGGCGCGACTGGGATGGCCTGGGGGAATTTCTAGGGAATAAGCAGGGATTGGTTAACACACGCTCCCAGAAACCCCCTGGAGACAAGGAGGAGGATGAACTGGGAAAGGTGTTCCCTTTTAAGGAAGGAGTATTTTGTAGGTATCCACAGAGGCCAGTAAAGGGAACTAAGACTAGCAACAAAAGACAAAAACAGCAACGTAGTCAGGGTCTGCGGCAGGTTGCGGGTAAACAAGAGATCCCTTATTTACCACAGGAAGTAATGGACCTGTTTCCTACCTTCTCAGTGGAGCAGAAGGCGGATGCTTCATTAAAGGAGGCTTGGCAACAGGCTTCAGAGCCTCAACGGGGGAAAGGCCCCTTTAGGTTAAAGAGGGGGTTATTGTACCATAAAGAAATGAATGGGAGTATGGAGGCCATGGAAGAACAGTTAGTGGTCCCGAGGGGTTTTAGAAAAGTTATTCTTCAAACTGCTCACGATCACCCCATGTCTGGGCATAAGGGAGCTGAGGCTACTTTGAAGCAGGTACTACGGAGATTTTTTTGGCCCGGGATAAGGCAGGATGTGCTTAATTTTTGTACCGCCTGCCCTACCTGTCAGAAGTTGACCCTGGCGAAACCTCTACGGGCGCCCATGATTTCCATACCTCGGGTGGAAGATCCCCTTAGTCGAGTGGCAATGGACATAGTGGGACCTTTGGAAAAGACCCCTCGAGGACATAGTTTTATCCTAGTGATAGTGGATGTGGCCACAAGATTCCCTTGGGCATTCCCTCTGAGGAAGACTTCTGCTCAGGCTATCATGAAAGAGCTCACGGGTTTGTTCTGCTTGGTAGGATTCCCGCGTGAGGTGCTGACAGACCAGGGTAGCAATTTCATGTCGAAAGAGATGCAGGATTACTGGCGAGGCTTCGGGGTTCGTCATATTCGAACCTCGGCATACCACCCTCAGGCGAACGGTTTAGTAGAACGGTTCAACCAGACCCTTAAACAAATGCTTAAGAAGGGGCTGGATGGGAACATGAGGGATTGGGACCTGCTTATACCTTTTGTTCTTCTCGCCGCCCGGGAGAAAGTACAGGATTCCTTAGGAGTAAGCCCCTTCGAAATGTTATTTGGAAGAAACCCAAGGGGGATTTTAGATGTATTAAGGGAAGGTTGGAGTCCTCCAGAGGATCAAGAAGTTAACGTGGTTTCCTACCTGGTTCAGTTAAAGCAGAGGTTGACCCAGGTTGCTCAAGTAGGAAAAGTCAATCTAGAATGGAGTCAGAGGAGGCAAAAAGCTTATTATGATAGGCGGTCTCGTGAGAGACACCTACAGGTTGGGGATAGAGTACTAATTCTGGTACCTACTGACCCCCATAAATTCTTAGCGCAATGGAGGGGCCCGGCCGTGATAGTCAAAAAAATTAAATGACGTAGACTATCAGGTCAAGGATGAGAAGGGTCGGGAACAAACATACCACATCAACCTATTGAAACCCTGGAAGGATAGGGAAACATTAGCCCTGATAGCCCAACAGAACCAGGAGGAGGACTTTGGTCCACAAGTTGCAGATCTCTCTCGGGAAGAGGGGGTCAACATAGGTACAGATCTCTCTGACGCCCAGGTGCAACAGCTGGGGATATTGATTAAGACCTTTGAGGACGTGTTCTCTGCTACCCCAGGGCGCACTGAGGTGGTGGCGCATGATATTATTACCACACCGGGTAAGATAGTGAGAGTCAAACCATATAGGTTGTCTGAAGAAAAAAAGAAGCTGGTACAAGATCTAGTGGAGGAAATGTTGACACTCGGAGTAATTGAGCCCTCACTTAGCCCTTGGTGCAGTCCGATAGTAATTGTGCCCAAGGCAGATGGGTCCCCTAGATTTTGTATAGACTTCCGTCAACTTAATGAAGTCTCACAATTTGACGCTTTCCCTATGCCACGGGTAGATGAGTTATTAGACTGCTTGGGTCAGGCACAGTACTTATCTACACTGGACTTAACAAAAGGGTACTGGCAGATACCCTTAATGCCAGCCGCTAGACCCAAAACAGCCTTTAGTACCCCCGCTGGTCTGTTCCAATTTAGGCGCATGCCTTTTGGACTTCATGGCGCTGCTGCAACTTGTCAAAGGCTAGTCAACGAGGTACTGCGGGACCACCATTCTTACGCGGAGGCATACCTTGATGATATTGTCATCCACTCGAGCAGTTGGACTCAGCACTTGGGACATGTTGCGGCAGTCTTGAGGTCATTAAGAGAGGCAGGCTTAACGGTAAACCCTAAGAAATGTTTCCTGGGACAGAGGGAGGTGAAATACTTGGGCTATGTAGTAGGCCGAGGCCAGGTAAAGCCACTAGTGGACAAAGTCCAGTGCATTAAATCCTACCCCTTACCTGGCACGAAGAAACAGCTAAGAGGGTTCTTAGGGCTTATAGGGTACTATAGGAGGTTTATTCCCCAGTTTGCTACTAGAGCAGCTCACCTCACTAATATGTTAAAGAAGGATAAACCGGACACATTACACTGGGAAACGTTAGGGCAGGAGGCCTTAGAGGATCTGAAAGACTGTCTTTGTGTGGAACCAGTCTTAAGAGCAGTAGATTTCTCTAAACCAATGATCCTGCAGACTGACGCTTCCACTAGTGGGTTAGGGGCTATCCTTAGTCAGGAGGTCCAAGGAGTAGAACACCCTGTACTGTACCTCAGTCGCAAACTCCATGACAATGAGAGAAGGTACGCCACAGTGGAATTAGAGTGCCTGGCTGCCAAGTGGGCAATGCAGACTCTGGTTCACTATTTGGAGGGCCGTGAATTCACATTGGTTACGGACCATGCGGCCCTCAAATGGTTAAACACCATGAGAAATAACAACACGAGGCTCACCCGATGGTACCTTGCCCTACAAACATTTAGATTCAAGGTAGTACACAGGCCAGGTCATCTGAGCACTAATGTGGATAGGCTTTCCCGTTTGCAGGAGAACCCGGAGGAAGTTAGACCATGCCCGGGTGGTCATGGTTTAAGGGGGAGGGTATGTCACAAGCCCGAGTCCAATGCCGGCCTTGTGCCAGAAAAGAATGAAAGAAAACATCCCCTGAAACTGGTCCGGGCTAATCACTGTGTCCCTGATAGGCAGGAACAAGACCAGAAAGCACAGGCTGTGTTCAGACCTGATGCAGAACACAGCCTGGTGAAATCTGGTAAGGCCCCTTTAAATCCTCCATTTTGTGGAAAGCTGGCTAAGCAGGGGAAAAGGCAAACACAGCTGAAGGAAGTTCAGCCCCGGAGTAGGGCTGGGCGTGGTACAGCAGCTTGGCAGCATTTAGAGAGCTGGCTGACCAAGAGAAAGGGGAAGACTGGAGAAGCTCTCATGTGGAAGGAGCCTCCAATTCCTCCAGAGCCACGGGATGTGGAAATGTTGGACTCTGAACCAGTTGAAACAACCTTGGTAAATCCAGAATGTGAAGATATGGATTACAGCACTTTAACAGAGGTGGGCCAATTTGAAGAAATGGAAACTAATTAATTTGAAGTTGTTTTTTTTTGGTGCTAAGTTTTGTTGAAAGTTTCCATTTCCATTGAGTATAAGTATTTTCCTGAAGTATGTTAACTAAGGGAATGTATGCTAGCCCAAGGGTATGCTGGTATGAGAAGTTTTATTTCTCTTGCTTACCAAGAGTGCTGCTGTGGAAGGAACTGCAGCAGGTTCTTATTCAGAAAGTGTAAATATCCTGTAAGCTTGAGACAGGATTTACACAGCACCAGGATGAATAGTTTTCAGAGTTTTCTTTGTTTGAGAGTCAAGGACTGTTAGAGACTCTGCTACACCTGGGACATTGCTAAGAAACTTTGGAACATGATCCAGACCAGGCTGGTTACTATGATATTTTGTTTGTGTTATTTTTGCCAAAGACCATTGGAATACAATTTCTTTTGATGCATTTTTTCTGGACTTGTGAATTGAACAATAAATTTAATTTTTGTTATTTCATAACTTACCTGTGTGAGGCCATTCTGATTAAACTCATAGGATAAGTTTTGCACAACAGGGACTTCCTCCATCTTGGGGAAGCACGCTGGGGAGAATATTGTAAGCGTGGGCCGGTTACCGCGAGCCTTGAGGGCCGGCCACGCTACACTGTGCAATGATTAAAGAGTGACGTTACAGCTTTGTAACATTCGGGTTTGTCCCGATGTTTGGTCTGACAATTCTCTGAGCACGGCTTTGGTATAACATGAAAGTTGGTTCTATGCTCTATAAAAGTATCTTATGTGCCACTTCATGCATTTGTTTCTTCAGATGCCACAGTATAAACTGACTGAAAAATCTGTTGAGACTTTGCAATGACTGTACAGTTAATCCCTTCATTCTTAAGGAACTTTTAACACTTAAAGTTATTTGCTGTGATTTCATAATAAGAACTAATGCACAATGCATTAGCATTTATCAATAAATAGTCCAGACCTACCAGCGCCAATGATTCAAAACATGTAAGGTCCCAGTTGACACATTTCATTAATTTTAATTACAGTAGAAAAATATTATCTAAAACTATTAGAAATGTATTTTTCTTTTTAATTCATTTCTGTTTCTCTTTTTCCTTTGAATAAGTTTAAACTGTGTCCCTAGCAAATATAGGTGATTTTCCAAACAGATTTCATTGAGATAAACTATATAGGCACTTTTAGCCCATGGACTTCTAACAATTTTCAGAGCAAAAGCATGTTCTTTGTATTGGCTGTAGTTACAAATTACACAGGCCAACAAAAACAAAACAAAAATTTTTTTCTTGGTGCCTTGGGTTTTTTGACTTGTTCCTAGGGTTATTTGGGGCACTGATTCAGAAAATTGCGTTGGATAGACCGCATCAGCTCTAGTTTCTTAGATATGGTTGATTTTATTAATTTTTTACTGCTATTTATTTATATATTTTTTTTTTTAATTTAATATTTATTGAATTTTTCAATATATTCAAGCATATAACTTGTACAGAAAGGAAATTTAGCAAGAAATTAATACAAATGAAAACACATATCAAAGAATCGAATATGAGCATAAATTTCTACTCAAGTCCTCAAAGAGATCCAAGAAGGGAAATAGGCGAATCAAAGAAATTTAAACCAGGTAATAACTAGTCGGATGAGATTAAGGCACCCTTTCTTAAACTAAGCACTTTCTTTCTCCAGAGATGCAGTTGAGAGAAAAGTTGTCAGTTGAGATGGCTCAAAGAAAACATATTTATGAGAATGATAATTAACAACACATTTACATGGGTGTCGCAAGTAAAAAGTTGCCCCCAGAGATAAAACACCAGGTTTCCTTAACAAAAATTCTCATCTCCTTCTCTGCGTATCTTTGGCCAAATCTGGGAACATCTGAATTTTACAACCTAAAAACTCTTTTTGTTTATTTTTAAGGAAAAGTCTCAGCAACCAGTTTTTATCTGGTGCGAGAGCTACTGTCAAAAGTAAAGTGGCTGGGGTCACTAATTCTCTATCAGACATTTCCAAAATATTAGATATGTTCATTAAATCAGGTCCCAATTTCTATTGTTGTTGCTGTTGTTGGTGTTGCGGCTTACTTGGAAGATAGTAAACCTTCGTAAATGGTGGTAATGACTCTTCAGGAAGCTCCAATACTTCCGTCATGTAACGTTTCAACATTTCCCTTGGGGCTATCACAGAAACCCTAGGGAAATTTATCAATCTGAGGTTATTATTGCGAGAAAAGTTTTCCATTGCCTCCATCTTCCTTCTTAAATTAGTATTGTCTTTGATTAATACCTCAGTAATTTGTTGGGATACTTTAAATTCTTGATGAATATTTTGTGTTGAAGTTTTTGAGTCCTCAAGTCCAATCTTTAAATTTTTAATCTCAGTTTCATGGTTTTCTAGTTTCTTTTCTAATTGTTGTAATTGCGGGTTAATGGATTTTGCCAAATTGGCTACCAGATCCCACAGAGAGTCTAATGTGACCTCTCGGGGCTTCACAATTTGAAATGGTTGTAGTTTTAATTTAATTAGCTCACCCTCTAGCAGCGTGTCTCCTCCTGCAGTCTGTTGAATTCTCTCATCCCCTACTGCTTCCTCCTCAGTCTCCTCGTTCAGACTCCTCTGCTCCAGCAGGGAGTCCTGCAGCACAGTCCCCGCGTTTTTCTCCTTGGCCTCCGAGAGGAGGTGAACTCCAACCTCAGGAAGTTCCTCCTCTCGCGGGGAACTGGTCGACTGAGGGCGTGGGGGAGGTGCTCTTACTTCGGGACTTAGCGATGTCTCCGGCCCCATGGTGAACATCGTTGACGCGCCTCCGCCATGCGTCTCCTGCGGGGAACTCCCCGAAGCTATCGGCGTGCCCTGCATTCTCCTCATCAACTCTTCGATGTTCCCGAAGACGGCCGTTCTGGAGCGCTGCGAGGCTCCAGCAGAGCTACGTCCCCTCCTCTTCGGCATCACGAACAGGTAAAAAGTTTAAAGCGGACAAAGTTGTATTTCAAGAGTTAACGGGAGCGTGAAACTTAAGCGACTCCTCATGCGGCCATCTTGGATCGGCTCCCTTTTACTGCTATTTAAAAGATCTCTTTGGCAGAAATGGGATGTCATAACAAGCTTTCTTTTTTGAATGGGAAATTTATGTATTTAAATTACCCACATTTTTTTTTGTGGGTATAATGACCTTTGTTTCACAACTATTCATCTACTTCCTTTCCTATAATGTACACTGGCATAAAAATGTAAAGCTCAAATGACAAAATCTTTGTTCTGTTATATTACATAATTATGTGGGAAAAAGTTAGATGGTAAACATGGTTTCCTTAGACGACATAAATTTGTATTTCAAGGGTTTCTCAACCTGATCTTATAAATGACCCACATTTCATGGCATCAATGAATGAAATTAAATCATGTGTCTGGTCTTCATTTGTTCTTGTTGTGAAAAAAATTTTCTTGGCAACAAGAAGGCAGACAACTACATGCAATTAGTAGAGGATATGCTCTTTTAATTCAACAGACGATACAAACGTAGAGGCAGTAAATAAGTCAGTAGGTTCTAAGAGTGGGATTCTGGAGATAAGAAAAAATGTGTGAACACAGGGCAATACCTAAAATATTTTATATGTATAAAATTTTTTGTGAAACGGGATATCCTCAGTGTGAGAGGAAGAGAGGAGAACCTCCAGTGGCTTGGAACGACAAGGCAAAGGCTAAAAAGCCCCTACCCGCACACCATCATCGGATATCTCACGTACGCCTCAACAGAAATAGTGAAAAACAGTATAATAATCACACAAGTGATTTGAAGCCAGAATACCGCCCTGAGAACCCCCCAGCCAACTCCCAAAAATAAGCTCAGACTTAGCTTGGATTAGATGAAAACAGTTTCCTTCAATTAAACAGAAAAGTCCAGGGAATCACCACATTCAAAGATCCCCTTATGGCAGGGTTCAACCAAGCCCGGTTTAGGTAACTCAGCGTCCCTTCATCAGGAACCCATCGGTATTGAATCACTGAAAAAAAATCAAGCAATGGCCACGCAGGTGAACAATCCAAGCCGGCGGGGAGGAGGGCTTGCCTGTAACATGAGTGTTAAATTGCATTATCTGCGCAGTCACTTAGATCGCTTTCCAGAGAACCTTGGTGACTTAAACGAAGAGCAAGGTGAAAGATTTCACCAAGACAAAATGCGATGGAAGCCAGATACCAAGGAAGATGGGATGCACACATGATGGCAGACTACTGTTGAAATCTTAAGCAGGATTGTCCTGGCAGATCCCACTCTCAGAGGTCTTACAAAAGGGGCTTCTTGTGTGCTGAATGAAGACAAACAATTTCAGTTTTTTGACCTGAAGCAGCTTGAGGAATTTCTAAGGGTCAGGAAAGAAATTAATGTCATAGTGTAAATTCCACACGTTCGCTGTAGACTGGCTGGGGAAGGGTCTCAGGGAATTCTTGCAATGTCCTTTTATTGATTAAGAGAGATACATTTCTTTTTTTTCTCGGAGAGGGTGAGATCCAGAAGGCCTTGAGCATGTGCAGATGCTCAAGGCCCAGCAGCAGCCCAGCAGAAAACCGGCGGCAGGCACTTTCTAACACCGGCAGCACACGGGTCAGGACAGGGCCGGTCAGTAGGGGGGAGGAGTCGATTGCGAAGGGAGGGAGCAGCGCCGGTGGCCTCGGGGGAGTATGGGAGTCGGGGTGTGTCCATCAGGAGTGGGCCAGCACCTGAGAGTCCCAGCGGAGCGGGGTAGTGGTATCCGGGGGGGGGGGGGGGGGCAGCGTCCAGGAGCGGCAGGGCCAATGGTGCCTATCCAGGCTCAGTGACGGCAGCGGCAGTTTGATTTACAGCCAGCACCCTGGAGCCAGGGCGCACCATCACCACCCGCACAACCCGCAGTGACATGAGCACCCTGCAGTACAGCCCTCACCAAGATACCACTGTATTTGTTAATATTGTACCTTAAAATTCAGTGTATTTACTGTTACAATTTCCGTTTGTGGGACCCAGGAATTGATTAATCCAGTTTCTATTATTTTCTTTTTTTTGTGTTTTAAATCTTTATTCATTTTTTTTTGTGTTACAACAAGTGTTACAAATAAACTCAATAGAAACTTAAATACACACTTGAATAACTCATATATTAATATCAAGTTTAACATTAATATAAAAATCCCTTGTCCCACCCTCCTTCCCAACCAATAATACATAAATCAATTTTATTGTATATTCTTTAAATATTAATTTAGTATGTAATAATCAAAATTGAAAAGCCCACCCCATTTCCCTCTTTACAATTATCTTATCATGGGAAAAGTTCATTAGAGAAATCATGTTAACGGTCTTTAGATGTTTCCAATGTTATTTATGGGAAAAATTATCCTTCATTACAAAAATCGGTTAATGGTCCCCATATTTTTTTAAATTTATTCATGTATCCTTTGTGTGTTGCAATAGCAAGTTCCATTTTATATATGTGGCATACCGAATTCCACCAGAACATATAGTTCAATCTATCATGTTGTTTCCAATTGAATGTGATTTGTTGTATTGCAATTCCAGTTAAAATAAATAAGAGTTTGTTATTACTGGATGAAATTTGGCTTTTTGCTCTCATAGTTGTTCCAAATAATATAGTATCATATGTCAAGGCTACTGGATTTTCTAACATTCTGTTAATTTGGGGCCAAATTGATTTCCAGAATGATAGGATAAATGGACAAAAGAATAAAAGATGATCTAATGTCCCAATTTCAATATGACAGTGCCAGCATCTATTAGATCTTGAACTATCTATTTTTTGTAAACGAGTAGGGGTCCAAAAAGCTCTATGAAGAAGAAAAAACCAAGTTTGTCTCATAGATGCTGACACCGTACATTTTAGCCTCCAAGACCAAAGTCGTGGCCATTGAGATGCACTAATTTGGTGTTTTATCTCAATGCTCCAAATGTCTCTAAGACCATTTTTTGGTTTTTTATTTATATATCCGGATATTAATTTATACCACTGTGCGGCTTTGTGACCTATTGAGTCCATCTGGAAACATAAGAATTCCAAACTGTGATATTTAGCGAGATCTTTCCATTCAGGGAACCCTTTCTGAATAGATTGCTTCAATTGCAACCATTTAAAATATTGTGTTTTATTGAGACCAAATTTTTGTTGCAATTGTGAAAACTCCAGCAATTTATCATTTTTAATTACATCATCCAAAGTGCGAATGCCTGCTATCATCCAATGTTTCCAGATGACTTTAAAACCGCCAACCTTGATCTTGGGGTTTAGCCATATAGTTTGGTTGGTTGATTTACTAATTGGAATTTGAGTAAGATTACTTATGTAATTTAGAGTTTTCCAGGTATCCATAAATATTTTATGATCTTTGTATAACCTTGGCATTTTGATACTAATTACATGATTAAGACGTAATGGAAACATAAGCCTCCATTCTAGCCAAAACCAGTCTGGAATATTATCTGTAGGTTCTGGGAGGATCCAATACATACCATGACGTAAGATATAGGCTTGATGATACCTATAAAAGTTGGGAAAATTTACCCCTCCCTCCTTAATTGGTTTTTGTAATGACGCTAGAGCAATTCTTGGTTTTTTATTAAGCCATATAAATTTTGTCAAAGTCCTATTTATTTTTGTGTAAAACGAATCTTGAAAGAAAACTGGTATCATCCCCATTTGGTAACATACTATCGGTAAAATCATCATTTTTACGGTTTGTACTCTTCCCCACCAAGATAAATGCAAAGGATTCCATTGCTCACACATTTCTATTACTTTTTGTAATAAGCATTTTTCATTAATTTTCATTGTTTCATCTACTGTTTTTGTTATCAAAATTCCAAGGTATTTAATATATTCTTCTTTCCAAACAAAAGGGAATGTATCAAATAAACCTTTTGTACAATGTATATTTAGTGGAAGAATTTCTGATTTATTCCAATTAATTTTATAACCTGAAAATTTTCCAAATTTCTCAATCAATTCAAGTAGATGTGGAATGGTGGATTCTGGATTCTTCAGATATAGTAATAAATCATCTGCGTAAGCAGATATCTTATATTCTTTATCTGAATGAGGTATACCCTGTATCTCCTTAGCTTGTTGGATAGCTAATATTAAGGGTTCTAAAACAATATCAAACAGCAAAGGGGATAAGGGACATCCTTGTCTAACTCCTCTCTGTAGATTAAATTTTTCTGAAAACGTATTATTAATATATAGTCTAGCAGAAGGGGAGCTATACATTGTTTGTATCATTTGTATAAATCCAGGACCTATACCAAACCATTCCATTGCTTGATACATAAAAGGCCATTCTACTCTATCAAAGGCCTTTTCTGCATCTAATGAAATTGCAAAAGTAGGTTCATTCATTTTCTTTGTTAAATATAACATATGGAATGTTAATCTGGTATTGTGAGATGAATGTCTTTGAGCAACGAATCCTGTTTGATGCATACCTATTATATGGGGGAGAGCTTTAGCTAATCTTAGCGCAAGTATTTTTGCTAATAATTTTCCATCTACATTTATTAAAGATATTGGTCTATAGTTTGATACCAAAGTGGGATCTTTATTGGACTTTGGCAAAACAATAGTCAAAGATTCTGCTATAGTGCCTTTAATACAACCTTTATTGAGTTGATATTGATAAAGATTTAATAAATAGGGTAATAAAAAGTTTTGAAATGTTTTATAAAATTCCACTGTATATCCATCACCACCTGGAGCGGATCCAACTCTAAGGGACTTCAAAGCTGTTCCTAATTCTTTTAGTGATATTGGTTCTTCCAAACTTCGTTTTATATGTTCAGGAATTTTTGGACCCTCTAACATTTTTAAAAATTCAAAACCATCTTTTTCTTTATTTAGATAATTTTCGGAAGAATAAAGAGATTTATAGAATTTTAAGAATTGTTTTAAAATAGGTTCAATTTGTGTATTTGTATTTCCATTTTCATCTTTTATTGCTATTAATTTTGTTTTTCTTTTTTTCGCTTTAAGATAGTTTGCCAATATTCTTCCTGATTTGTTTGAATTACCATAGTACAATGTTTGTTGAGAAAATAAATCTTTCCTAATCATCTTAGATGAGATCTCATTATATTTACCTTTTAATTTTAATAATTCTTGTTGAATATAATATTCCCATTTTTCTATAAGTTTTGATTCTAAATTTTTAATCTCTTTTTCTAAGATTAAAAATTGTTTTTTGATTTGTTTTTTTAGAAAAGCCGAATAAGAAATTATTTGTCCTCTAATGGTTGCCTTAAAGGCATCCCATAGAGTTTCTCTGTTAATATCATCATTATCATTTATTTGAAAAAATTCTTTCATTTTTGTTAGAAGATTTTCACAAAAATTTTTGTCAACCAACAATGTACTATCCATTTTCCAAATTGGTCTGTTATTATTTTGATCTGTAGTTTTAATTTTGATCCACACTCCACCATGGTCAGATAGAATAATTGGATCAATGGCTGCTTGTGTCACTTGATGTGCAAGATGTTTTGAAGTAAAGATATAATCTATTCTTGAAAAAGAATTGTGAACATGAGAACAGAAAGAAAATTCCCGACCATCAAAATGAAGTATTCTCCATATATCTATTAAATCGCAAGATTGAATCAAATTATCTAGTCCCATAGATTTCATAACTCTACCTGGGTTTTTATCTAATAAAGGATCCATTACAGCATTGAAGTCCCCTGCTACTATAAGATTTGAAGTAGCCAGTGGTATGATCAGTTGTTGAAGAGTTTTAAAGAATTCATTTTGGTTCGAATTAGGGGCGTATATATTAATTAACGTCATGGTAGTATTTCCCATATTCATTTCCACCATTATCCATCTTCCATGAATATCTGAAGCTTTTAGTTTAAATGAAGCAGAGCATTTTTTATTAATTAAAATAGCAACACCTGCCTTTTTCCCTATAGCTGGTGAGAAAAAACACTGTTTGACCCAGCCTCCTTCTAGCTTTTTAGATTCTATACATGAGAGGTGGGTCTCTTGTATAAGGCATATATCCGCATCTTGCCTTTTTAAAAATGATAGTGTTTTTTCCTTTTTATCATATGATTTAGACCGTTAACATTTAAAGACATAATTTTAATATCCATTTATTTTTAAATTCTTAGGTATTAAATTATGTATATTTTCCCAATGTTTTAAGTATTTCATTTCTCTTTTTTCCTTTATTCCCATGATTACCTTATATATTTCTCTTTTATCCCCTCCCATCCCTTTTATCCCTCCCTTCCCCCCCTTATTAATTACGAAAACTTGGATACGCAGGTTGAGGTTGGATTTAGATAACTCCGACAGGCTATTAATAATTATCTAAAGTACTACATTTTTTCTCTATTTCTGTATATTTTCTCTTATTTTATTATTAATTATAAGAATAAGTAAAAAGTTTTTCATTCTTATGTATTGAAAGATTATTTTCTATATTTGTATGTCTTTAAATCCATAAGAATGATTATATTAAATCACTTATGTCTAAGAACATTTCATTACAATTCGTTTCTTTTCAGGTGGTATATTATTTTTACTTTAAAAAGCTGTCCAATTTAGCCTCTTTCCTCAGAACTATAACAAGAGTTTTCAGCACAGGAATCCCCTATCTCTTATACTCATTATTTTCTTATGATTCACAAGAGAGTGTCAATTAAGAGAAGCTAACACTCCCATTAGAGTTCTTATAAGTTCTGTCTCAATAATATACTCTCTAGATATCTATGATTTTAAAATATCTAATGCCTGTGCAGACGAGAGTAAAGTCCTGTGCCAAAAACCCTCATTTTATCTCCCATAAAGGATTGCCAGGTTGAATAATTGTGGGTATTAAATTCAACTTAATAATAAAGAACATAAATATTGAGATATATATATTTAAAAACTTTTTTTTTTTTTTTTTTTTTTTTTCCAGGTAATTTTTTCGTCTCAGATACATTCTATTCATACATTTCGTATTTGAAATGTATTTTAATGTATCCGAAACGCAAAATTAAACCCGAAGTACCACCTTCAACCAGAAATATAGGAAACCAATCATTTCTTCTTATTATTTTCTCTTTCTTATTATTACTCCACTTTCAAAATTTCTTTTTCAATCAATACATTTTTAAGTTTGTTGAAAAAACTTTCTTTGTCATCATTTGAGTTCGGAGATGTGTTTCATTTCATTTTCATTCCTCCCGGTAAGTTTATTCTATTTATTCTGAGTAGAATTTTAGAATTTTTGTATTTTTCAGTTTTCTTATTTTCCATGGAGAATGTTGCAAGTTGTTTAAGTCTTTAATTCGATCCTTGTGTGTTCTTTTTCCATTGCTTTCCGTTCTGAACTATCTTTAACCGTCAAAGTATTTGGTATGAATTCATTAATTGTTCTTTAGATTGTCATAGGTTGCTCCAGTTGATTTATATATTCCTGTAGTTTTTTTGGATCCGTAAAGTTTTGCGTTTTGTTAGCAATGGTAACCTTCATAGTTGCCGGGTAGAGGAGCCCAAATCTAGCTCCTAGAGATCTTAGTTGTGGTCTCATGTCTAAGAATTGTTTTCTTTTTGTTGCTGTTTCTTTTGCAAAGTCCGGGACAATGTGTATTTTTGAATCTTGGCATTTAAGATTTTTGATTTCCTTGGCTATTTGGCATATTTCAACTGCTTGTTGATGTCTTAAAAGTTTGAAAATTAAAGTTCTTGGACCTGTTTGAGTGTTGTTTCTTTGTGTTGGAATCCTATGAGCTCTTTCAATTTCCAGTTCCGTTTTAAATTTCAGTGGTAGTATTTTAGGTAGAAATTTTTCAAGAAATGCAATCGGATCATTCTTTTCCACTCCTTCAGGTAATCCGATTATTCTTAAATTATTCCGTCTTTCACGATTCCGGCTGTCTTCAAGATTTTTTTTTATCTCTGTTATTTCTTTCCATATGATTTTGCTGTGATTCATATCTGTATTTAGTTGTTCTGTAATATCTTCTAATGTTGAAATTCTATTTTCTGTAATGTCTACTCTTTTAGTTAGGATTGCAGCATCTTCCATTGCTTTTTGTAGTTTTTTGTTACTGTCTAAGACAATTTCTTTTATTTGTCTTAGTTCTTCCATAACATCCAGATTTTTTTCTGTTGGTAATGGGATTTTAGAGGGTGTACCTGGCTCAGGTTTCGACCTCTTATTGCTCCCCGATGTTCCAGCTCCCAGTTCAGCTTTATTTTGTTTAGTTGAAGTCATATTTCAATATATATTTTAGTTTCTTTAAAATATTTAGTAGTAGTTCTTTTAATATATTTGCATATAAGGAGCTATTTGTTTATTCAACCAACCGTTCAAGCCACGCCTCTTTTTTTTTTTTTTTTTCTCAGTATTCTTAAAGCAACTGTAAGTTATTTGTCTTAGGTTCTATTGCTGTGAGAAAAATGTCAGTAATTTTTCCTTTTTTTTTTACCTTCAAGCCCAATCTCAGTCTCTATGAAGGCAATAAGATTCAGAGTAGTAAATCTTTTCCAGATATGGCTGGTTATTTTTATAGGATTAATTTACCAAACTTGTTGTGACATCTAGCATCAGCGCTGAAAAATTTGTAGCCTTCTTTTCTAGCTCTCCTCTTATTAGCCCAATCGCAGCCTCTACCGAGGAGAGCAATATTCCATCCAATATATTTATTTCAGCATCATTCAATTACCTCAATGTCACTTTTTTTTTGGTTACATTAATCCTTTTATTTATTTATTTATTAATCCTTTTATTTGTCCTTTTCTCACGGCCCAAACTCTGAGAAAAACCTACAGTCTCCTATATCCAATCTTTTCAAGTACAACAACAGAGATTGATATATTTATTGATATTTATATTTATCCTTCACAATTTTTTTTTTGGAATTTAGCAGCAAGAAAACCGTTGCTCAGTAGATTTCACCGCAGACACTGTTTTATCTCCAGCAAAGAACAGCCACTTCAAGATAGCTTATTTCCCTGATATGACAGGCATCAGGCGTTTCAAAACTTATATCCCTATCAGCAAGCAGCTCACCGGCAGACCCAGACTTTGTCCATTAATCTTATCTCTCTTGTCCCTTTCCTCCAGAGTACGGGCAGTCCCCTGGATAAGAACGAGTTTCGTTTTTAAAACTGTTCTTGAGTCAGATTTATATGTATTTGGCCTAGCGGGTAGGGATATTGGATTTGCAGGGAGAAGAAGAGTACAAATCTCTTTGGACTAGCACAGATTTTTTCGATCCAAGATGGCCGCGATCGCGGCGCTCCGAGCAACCGCCCGCAAAATCCCACTCGGGAAACCTCTCCTCCGGCGCTTCACACCGCCGAACTCAGATCGTGCCAAAGGGGAAAGGAAGCCTCGAATCAGTCTCCTCCGGCAATATCCAAGACGGACTCAGCCCTCCACACCACACCTCGCCTCCCGGAAAGAAAAACGGCACTTTAACTCCCAACTCTCACTCAAAACGGCACCCCTTTCTCTCCAACTCGATTAAGGAGGTAAACTTTAATTTAAATGTAAAATCTTGCTTTTTTTTGTAGTTTTTTCTTGAAAATTAAGCCTGTTTATATGGAGCTGTTTCTTCACCCAACCGTCTTCATTCGCGTCCAAGCCACGCCCCAGTTTCTATTATTTTCAATGGGAAAAATTGTCTTGGAACTCGATCGATTTGGAACTCAAACAGGGTTCTGGAATGGATTAAGTTCCAAGGCATCCCTGTATCTGACATCTAACTGCAGCTATAAGGTAATGCCTTTGGCCAAAGTTCATTCACTGATTTAGACTATATATTCTAGCATCAACTTGGACAGACACTAGAGGAACACCAGCTGAATACTCTTATCTATTGTATGGAAGATAAGGCAGTCAACATTTTTCAGGATAAGTTCTGTAAGAGACTGTTCATAAGAAAAATGATATAAGAGCTCAATTAATATTTCATTGTCAAACACAATATTCTATGCAGGAATGCCAAATTTAATCATTGTCTTCAATAGACACTGCAATTAAGAAGTCCTTCAGGGCTATTAATATAGAAATGCCTAGTGTTAGGCCTCAGGGATGCCAAGCTATCAAGTGGATGCAGCTGATCCTTAATTTCACTCTTAAGAAAGCTGCAAGCTGAGAAGCCCAATGACAGCAGATTGTACTGTGAAATAGTACTGCAAAGAAATAATGGAGTTTCAACACATTACAAAATTGACACCAGTAATTTGAAAGAACAGTAAGGTAAGCTATCCTCATATCACCGATGTTTATTTAGCAGAATTGTTTCAGATAATCTTTTATGAACTGTTAGGGAAAGGGATCTGTATACAGGCAGTCCCTGAGTTACAGATGTTCAACTTAAGTACAACTCGTACTTAAGAACGTGGCTGTGCCTTCATTTGATTTCACTGAGCAGTATTTCCAGTGGCATAGACTCCTATACTTCTCCTGTAGCAAATTCAGGAACGATATATGGCCACATTAAGAACAGTGTGTGGTTGTGCATGCTGTACCTTAGAAGGAACACTAGTAGGAACAGTTGTCCCTTTTGTCAGCTGGGAGGAAAGGTAAGCAGCAAGAATCTTATAATCTACAAGTTCTGAGTTACATACAAATCTGACGTAAGAACAGCTTTAAAAACGTAACTCATTCTTAACTGCCTTTTGTGCTTACACATTCAAAGTGGTTTACATACTGTATGTACAGGTACTTATTTTTTACCTGGGGCAGTGGAGGATTAATTGGGGACAGTTTGGCATAGTGGTTAAAGCTACAGCCTCAGCACCCTGAGATTGTGGGTTCAAACCCATGCTGCTCCTTGTGACCCTGGGCAAGTCACTTAATCCCCCCATTGCCCCAGGTACATTAGATAGATAGACTGTGAGCCCCACCGGGACAGAGAGGGAAAAATGCTTGAATACCTGAATAAATTCATGTAAACCATTCTGAGCTCCCTTGGGAGAATAGTTTATATAAATGAATAGTTTGAAAAGTTTCAGCCTCTGATAAACAGAGCTGGTATTGTGATGTCATAATACCTCATTCCACCAATGCCTAAGAGCCAACCTCATCAGTGATGCCACAATGGCTTCATTGTACTAGACTTGGCTCACTTCTGCTACACTTTGATTTCTAGAGTGGCGCAGTGGTTAAAGCCACAGCCTCGGCACCCTGAGGTTGTGGGTTCAAATCTGCACTGCTCCTTGTGACTCTGGGCAAGTCACTTAATTCCCCCCCCCCAATTGCCCCAGGTACATTAGACAGATTGTGAGCCCACAAGGACAGACAGGGGAAAATGCTTGAGTACCTGAATAAATCCATTTAAACCCTTCTGAGCTCCCCTGGGAGAACAGTATAGAAATTGAATGAATAATTGTGTGAGCTACATCCTGGAAAGAGAGAACGTACTCTGCACATCTCAAGAAATACAATTTTTATTTATTCTGTCTGGAAATGCATAACGCACGTACTTGAACGTTTATCTTAACTTCTCAGTAATAGGGATTCTTGTAGAGAAAATGGGAAACTTTTGCCATAATCATTCAAAGATAGTAAAGGGGTCATTTTGGAAGGCTTGTTTGGCTTTAACATGAATTAATGTGCTATCCAGGTTAATAAAATAAATAAATAAATAAATAAAAACCCGCCAAGAAGAGCAAAAGTCCCATGCAGAACAACCAAAGCAAACAAAGGACAGAGGGAACAAGCCAGGCAAGCGAATGGGATGTGGTCAAATTGTTTATTGAAAGCTTCTATTCCGTTACTAATGACTGGGAAGTCAAATCAGCTCAATACTGTAGGAATATTAGCCAGGACTCAACACAGGCCTTGCTTCAGCAAAAGCCTTCAACAAGAATCCAGTCAAGGGCAGTATTTTCCTATTGCTTATTTTATTTATTTAAAATAGCCCACTACATCCACAGTTCTGAGTGGGTTACATAACAATATTCATAATGGCCCAGAAATATCAAAGAAGAAACAAGTTGATTTAATAATGTATTGTTAACTGGTATAACTAATGGGCAGACTGGATGGACCGTTCAGGTCTTTATCTGCCATCATTTACTATGTTACTATGTCAAAGAGGGTGGGCTATAGTAGAGAGAAGTCGGGCTGGCCTCAGACAGGCAGTGTGTGTGATTCACGGACCTTTGGGATAATTCAAGGTAGGGGGGAAGGTGAGTTTGAGGAAGGAAGAGGGGAGATCCTCGCTGAGAGGGAGGGAATGTAAGGAGAGATGCTGGGAAAGGCTTGCTATAGAAATAACAGATACGCAGGCAGGTTGGCGGGCAGCAGGATTGCCACTCCCAGAACAGCGCCACCTGAGGCCTCTGCCTCAGCTGGCCTCGTTATAGGGCCACCCGTGCCCTGAAGAAAGCTAAGCATGATGGCTGAAACGGTTATACCCGACAAGATTCTGCAAGACCCCGAAACCTGCAACAAACATGATAACAGCTTTGGAAACCCTGAGAGAGTATTAATCCTATCCTGTTTCTACGAATAAGTTTTTCTAGCAGGGGAAATAGATTTCTAAAAGTATCAACTATGCTTTAACTACTACATCTGTAAAACACTGCCCAAAGGGTAGAAACATTATTGCACTTGTGATACAATGTTATAGCTCTTTTATAATGAAGAAACATGTTATCACAAAGGTAATTTTTTACGGTTGGTGCTTCAAAGAACAGTCTCCATTAATTTTATTATATTTTTATTAAAAATCATTACTCTACTCATAAAGCTAATTTTCTTTTATCCTCAACATTCTCAAAGCTTTATCCTGGACATAACTATTACCATGTACCACTAACTTCTAAAACACTCCACTTACTGTTGTAGGTATTGTATGTAATTTGAAAACATATAGACTGAACTAAAAAAAATAAGACTTTTTTCCACTCTGACTAGAATTCTAATAAGAATCTTATCTGTTTTAACTGTTCTTCTAAATGACAGATAGTCTTGTCAGATGTCTAGTTTCTATAGAAAGGGAATTCTAAATCAATATCACCCGATATATGAATGAGGAGTTAGCATGTTTACAAGACTTAATCCCTTTGACCATCAGAAGACTTTAAAAAAAAAAAAAAATCTTTATTAATTTTCAAACTTCAATTGTGCAAACAAATAATACATGTACATATGATATTACAAGAAAAGAACAATAAACTTACATGCATTAATGAACAATTATATTCCCCCACCCTCCCACCTAGTAATCAAGAAAATAAATACCTTTAAAAAAAAAACTATTGAAGAAAAGCCCTAAATCAATTCCAAAACAGACCTCACCCCCACCCTGTTTAAAGGTCAGTAAAATAAAGTAAATTGTCATTCCTTACAAAACTTAGGGGTCCTTTTATCAAGCTGTGGTAGGGGTTTAACGCGTGTAATACCGCACGTTAAACCATCTGTCGTGCTAGCCGCTAACGCCTGCATTGAGCAGGCGTTAGTTTTTTAGCCGGCTACGGAGGTTAACACGTGATAAAATGTCCGACGCGCTAACCCCCGATAGCGCGGCTTGATAAAAGGACCCCTTAGTCAATGGAACATCAGAAGACTTTTAACCTCATCTAGTTCCTAAGATAATGATGCAAATTACCATGAGATAGTAAAAGTAAAACCCACTAAATAAGAGGTGAATGTTCCGTATAATACTTTGAAAGAAATCATACAAATCTTGAATTTTATGTGAGCCACATTTGGGAGCCAATATAATCGAACAAAGGAAGGTGTTACTCTATCAAATTTATTGGCAGAAAAAAAGAATCCTAACGGCCATGTTTTGAACAACCAACATAAGTAATGTTACTGTAGCCCAACTGAGAAAGCAGCAGGGCCTAGACCAGTGTTCTTCAACCACCGGTCCATGGACCAGTGCCGGTCCACAGAAATTTCCTGCCGGTCCACAGGGCCAGCACATGCATCAGGCCCAAAACAGTGTTCTTAAACCGCCGGTCCACGGTGTGATCGATGCGGCGTTATCTTCGAGCCAGCTCCCTCTTCCTAACTGATTCAGTGCACAAAGCCACGGGCAGTGGCACCAACGGGCATCCTGCGCCTGAACCGGAAGCCTTCTCTCTGACGTTGCAACGTCAGAGGGAAGGCTTCCAGATGAGGCACGGGACGTGCAAGGTGCAATTAGTACTATTATGAGGACGGGGTCTGGGGTGGAGATTGGGTAGAGATGGGCGGGGTCTGGACCACGACTTGGCCCAGTGTTCTTCAGCCGCTGGTCCACGGACCAATGCCGGTCCACAGAATAATTCTTTTATTTCTGCCGGTCCATAGGTGTAAAAAGGTTGAAAAACTAGACTATCCAAAATAAATCTAGGTAAATATTTTAATCTTTTTATCTATACTTATTTTAGTTTATATTGGGCTCCTTTTACAAAGGTGCGCTAGCGTTTTTACGCATGCCGAAAATCTACCACCTGCTCAAAAGGAGGCGGTAGCGGCTAGTGCACGCAGCAATTTAGTGTGCGCTATTCCGTGCATTAAGGCCCTAGCGTGCCTTTGTAAAAGGAGCCCATTGTGTTGTTGTTTTTTTTTTGGGGGGGGGTCATTAGTTTTAATGCTTGTATTAGTTACTTAGAATTTTATTATGTATGATGGTATTATTATATTGTATGCTGAGTACCTATTGTGTAAACCGCTATGAATTGCTGGTTAGGCGATATATAAAAATAAATTATTATTATTATTATCAGAATATTTCCTAATGGAATGCAATTTTTGGAATTATCTCATGATAGCTTCAGAAAGCAGAGACTGTGATTATTGAGTCCATGATTGGCACATAGGAGAGTTTTTAATTTTTGAGGATGATATGACAGTGTGCTCTCATTCCCCTCTGCAACTCCCCCCCCCCCCCCCCCCCCCGATTGAATTTAAGTACACAAACTGTGTAGATTTTAGGAAGAAAGCATCCATGAGGTGCACAGAAACTTTTCTAAGTCTTGGGTAATTCTTTGTAAGGGAAAAAACTGTTGAAAACTTAAAGATCTGACACCACGCTGTGAATGCACTGTTGTCTATCGCTGCGTAAAAATAAAAGCAACCCACAGTTATATTGATGGGGCCAAGCGTTAGCATGGGCTTAGAGGAGTTGTAATGAGAAAGACATTTTTCCTTTTACAAAAAGAGCCAAAATGGCTTAAAAAGGGCACAATAGCCAAGAGATAACCAGCTTTCTAGAACAGCCGATAAAAATTAGGTAATTCTTTTTGAGTGAGGATCAAACTAACATTTTGTTATAAAAATAGACTAGCCTCATAAAGATCTGTAAGGTAAGGTGTGTGTCTACGTCTTTGCCCGAGTGTATAAAAGGGAAGTGTGGAGTAAGATCAATGCTTTTGGTAGTCCTGATTGTCCCATCAGAGCCCTAGTACCGATGGAGACTCCTGAAGGCACTGATTGCTTGTGGAAGGAAAATCTGTGAGGGTTTGCCAGAAGAGCAAGCGAGAAGGTGGAAAGTTTCACTAAGAGAGAGTACAAAAGACTTTGATTTCCAAGAGGTCAGCAGGAAAGGACAGAACACAGAGAGCGGGAAGACCCATCTCCAAGTGGTAACTACTTCAGCCTGGCGAGAAAGATAGAGTGGTCCTGGGCTGAGGAAAGAGGGTGGGGCCCTGGAGCAGCTCACTGCATGTACAGAGGAGTGGAGTGAAGAGATTGGGGAATATTGCCCCAGGTACATTAGATAGATTGTGAGCCCACTGGGACAGACCAGGGGAAAATAAATTCATGTAAACCGTTTTGAGCTCCCCTGGGAGAACGGCATTGAAGATGGAATAAATATATAAACATAATTGAAGTGGTTCTGAAGTGACTTTATCGTAAATAGCTTGTAAAACAGTTTCAGTGTTCACACAAGAAGAAAACTGTAAAATAATTTTTGCATTGACTTTGTAATCAAGTTCAAGTTATGTTCCGGTTATCAATTGCACCTTGGTTTCAGTTTGATTCCTTTGGTAAGAGAATAAAGTAAGAGCTGAGTGTGGTGATTGATCCCCATGATTATGATCCTTCAGCTTGCTGAAGTAAGTCTGGTCCTGGCCTACGCCCAGTTCAGAGACTTAGGGGTCCTTTGACCAAGGCGCGCTAACTGATTTAGCCTATGCTAAACGACTTAGCGCACGCAAACGATTAGCGCGCGCTAAATGCTAATGCGTCCATAGAATATAATGGGCACAATAGCATTTAACACACGCTAAATCGATTAGCACGCCTTAGTAAAAGGACCCCTTAAAGACAGTTGCAAATTTTTTATTTTTTATTTTTTTTGTAAGCCCTAGTCACAGGTACCTTACAAAAAGAACTGGCTGGTGCCCACAGACTGTGAGTAAGTGGGACCAGGGTTACAATTTTATCTATCTCTACTTGCTTCTTTGGACTTCTAGATCAACCAAAACTAGCCTTTACGGGATTCGTTTACTGCCATGAGCTACAACTGACAACAACCTAATAATTTTCCTCTGATTTTTATTTGCATACCTACTCACTAAGACCTGGATTCTCTAACTGGTGCCATTGTCATCAGTCACCTTAAAAGCATCTGTGTGTTAATAGCGCAACAGTGCCATTTAGAGAATCGCACCTCCGACAAAGATAGGCACTGCAAATATAGGCCAATACCGGTGCCAGTTGCAGAATTCAGCCCTATGTGTCTTGATTCCAGTTTGCAGAGCTGAAATGTAGTAGGCCTGGATTGGAACTAGAAAATGACACGGGGACCGTTTACCACGGTAAATTGTGATCGCCGCAGTAAATCCGCAGTAATGGGGACATTTGCAACTGGTTTACCCCATGGAAGCGGTGAAAAGTCATGCTCCTGTGGTAAAAAAAATTGCACCTGTGTTAGACTCGGCATCTCCTCCCCAGCTCGTCTTGGGCCTATTTTGCCTTCAGGAGCCAGCCATGCCATGATGAAGACAGAAGGAACCCCAAACCAAAGCCTGACACCAATGTGATTTGAAGAATAAAATTACCAGACAGCAAAAGGTAGAAAAAAAATGTATTTTATATTTTGTGATTAGAATATTTCAGATTTGAAATATGTATCCTGTTAGAGCTGGTATTAAGACATAACTGGGGACCTCAAAGCCCAGGCTGTGCTTCTTTAGCTTCCAGTTGGCTTAGGGCTCTCTCTCTGACCAGGGGGCAGTTGCCCTAGTTGCTCTCCCCTAACACTGTTCCTGCCATGTGTGACTGAAGTATTCTGTTAGCTTGATTTTTCTGTAGCTTTCTTTAGTAATTTGGTTTGCTCAGTTTTCACAATAGTGGAGGGGATATTTGTGAAAGGGAGGGGAGACAGGAGTTTTGTTGATCCTTGCTCTGTATTATTTGTGTTTATAAAATGACAATTGTACAGAATATTGTCTCTTTTTATACTTCAATAAAATAAGTTCAGTATAAAATCATAATTATTCGAGGCTTGTGCGGATGGGATCTGACAGTTTGCAAGGCGGGGACTGAGCTTGCAGGAATGGGGCAGGGATGGGGACTGAGCTCGCTGGGACAGGGCGGGAATGGTGATAAATTTTTTTCCCCGTGTCATTCTCTAATTGGAACAAAGAAGTGGAGCCTTGGATCAGAGGAAGCAAATTTTGGCATAAAGCCTGCATCAGTGTTCTATTTATAAAAACACAAGAATAAATATACAAACAACTTAAAATACAGTCCAAAATAAATAAGCTAAGATTACATGTAACTATTGTATTATAAGGGCTTTGGTAAATTGCTCAATTCAGAAGAACACCCAAATATATATGCAAGGTGTAACACTACTGCAAAAGAAATACAAAATTACATAACATAAAATCTCTATTTACAACTGAATAAAAGCAAGCCACGAGAATATCCAGTCTGGACCTTCAAAAATATGCCTCCACATGTATTGCAAGTTAACAAGGATGCGTCTAATGCTTCTTTTTGAGTAGGCATTTTGGCCCCAATTCTATATGTCACCTAAAAAAATCGGCACTGACTAGTGCCACGTGAAGCACGATTCGATATAAGGTAGGCACACTGTACAGAATCACGCTTAGTGCCACCTAAGCAGCGTTAGATGGCATCCGAACCTTTAGGCGCACCATATATCCAAGCACACCATTTGTCTAAGCTCCTACCTAGACAAACTAGGCATTACCTCCTACAGCTACGCAGATGATATCACCATACTCCTCTCTTTCGATCAACTAGAGCCCTCCATGGTAGGCACAGTACACAGAACACTCGAAACAGTAGCAACATGGATGAAAGAACACAAACTAAAGCTTAACCCTGACAAAACAAACTTCATCCTCCTAGAAAACAGCAAAGCCCCAACCTTGACTAACCTAGTAATAAACTCGATCTCATACCCCATTCAATTCACGCTAAAACTCCTCGGAGTGCTGATAGACAGAGGCTGTACCATGCAACCACCACTCAACAAAATAATAAAAACATCATTCACAACTATGAGAAACCCAAGACGAGTCCGAAAATTCTTCGACAGAAAACAATTCCAACTCGTGGTTCAATCACTGATCCTTGGCCTAATAGACTACTGCAACATACTATATCTCCCCTGCCCAGCAGACTTATCTACTCACTGAAAAAATACGACCACATCACAGAGGCATAGAGGTGATCGTCAGTGAGGACATGAAGGCTGCCAATCAAGTGGAGCTAGCTTCCTCCAAAGCAAGGCAAATCATAGGTTGCATACGCAGGAGTTTCGTCAGCCGTAAGCCTGAAGTCATTATGCCATTGTATAGATCCATGGTGAGACCACACCTGGAGTACTGTGTGCAATTCTGGAGGCCGCATTACCAAAAGGATGTGCTGAGACTAGAGTCGGCCCAGAGAATGGCCACCCGGATGATCGCGGGTCTCAAGGATCTCCAGTACGAGGAAAGGCTGGATAAATTACAGCTCTACTCACTCGAGGAACGCAGAGAGAGGGGAGACATGATCGAGACGTTCAAGTATCTCACGGGCCGCATCGAAGTGGAAGAAGATATCTTCCTTCTCAAGGGTCCCACGGCAACCAGGGGGCACCCGTGGAAAATCAGGGTAGGGAAACTGCACAGTGACACCAGGAAATTCTTTTTCACTGAAAGAGTGGTTGACCGCTGGAATAGTCTTCCACTTCAGGTCACTGAGGCCAGCAGCATGCCTGATTTCAAAGCCAAATGGGATAGACACGTGGGATCTATTCACTGAGTTAGGTGGGGGAGGGTCATTGTGGTGGGCAGACTAAATGGGCCGTGGCCCTTATCTGCCGTCTATTTCTATGTTCTATGTACCACGATTCACACTGGCTCCCAATACAAGCCAGAGTGCACTTCAAATTCCACTGCCTACTATTCAAAGCTATAAACGGAGACAGCCCAACCTATTGGAACAATTGACTTACTCAATCCACCTCAACCAGACACAGGAGAACCCATAAAATATTCACACACCCACCAACCAAAAATGTCAAACGAAGATAAAAATGTATGACAACCTACTGGCCACCAGAGCAGCGAAACTGGAATGACAACTAACCAATCTGCTGACTTCGACCACAGACTACAAAACCTTCAAAAAAAGAAACAGAAACCCTACTCTTCAAAAAAAATACATAAAACCGATATAACACAACCAAACATACTCTGAACTCCTCCTGCGATACCAACTACTCCTTAGCAAACCAGAAAATGTTCAAACTATTCCCTAAGTACTTCTTAATACCTTAGCAATATGTAGTTCTTATTATCTCAACAATTCTTATGTAATCCGCCTTGAACCGCAAGGTAAAGGCGGAATAGAAATTACTAATGTAATGTATATGCCAGGGTTTTCTTGGCTTAAATGCAGACACCCAAGTTGGGTGCACAACAGCGCCTAACTCAGAAGCAGTTGCAAAACATGTTCCGCCCCCTAATCATACCCACTTTGTGGTAGGCACCTAGCTTTCAATTAACTCCAACGAAAGTCCAATTTTGAGGTGTTAAATCACTTGGTGCCAATTAAGCCTATTAATCAAGTTAGGCGCCTACATAAGCTAAGCATATTTATAGAATTTGAGGGACTGTGTGCGTTTGCTAACTGCAGTCCATGCCCATTCTCTGCTCATAGTCCATCCATTTCTTAACGTTGCATCAGTTAATTATGTGCAACTTAGCATGTGCTTTCATGCCAGCGCACTTACCACACTCATGCTCTAACAGCCCTTCTCCAAATAGAAGAAGAGCAAGATACCATAGTCCATAGTCTGTTATTGAGAAAGACATGGGGGAAGCCACTGTTTGCCCTGAATCGGTAGCATGGAATGTTACTACTCTTTGGGATTCTAGAATCTTGCGACTCGTTGGAGATTCTGTATGGAATGTTGCTACTATCTGGGGTTCCGGAATCTTGCTTGCTCTGAGATAACGGGATGTTGCTACTCCTTGGGTTTTGGGCAGGTACTAGAGACCTGGATTGGCCACCGTGAGAACGGGCTGCTGGGCTTGACAGACCATTGGTCTGACCCAGTAAGGCTCTTCTTATGTTCTTATACCAAATAATGAAAATCAGGCGTAGACTACAAGAGTCAAATTATGCCCACCCCCAATTTCTACCTCTCTTTTTTTCTTTTCCATAAGTTTTCTTGTGCATATTGAAAACATACAAAGAAAGGAATTAAAGAGTTCACATCATTGGAGAGCAGTGAGATAAATAAGGCAAAACTTCTTTGTAATGGGGCTCTTAACCATTTTTTTTATTTAATTAATTCAGAAGTAAAAGTCCATCTTGAGAATACCATTATTTTGCTTATTAAATCCAACCAAACTGAATTTATAAAGGGCACACTGTCCACTGAGAATACAAAACATATTTTCAATATAATTCCTTTTGCTCATGCAGCATGCACTTCTAGCCTGATTTTATCAGTAGATGCCGATGAAGCAGGCCTGCGACTATTCTGTATGTTTATTTATTTATCATTTTGAATTGGGAAAAACACAGGTTCCCTTAATCATACTCCATGCGGTGACCCATCGCCCTTATTTGTTCTTTTATATAAACATAGCCTCCCTTGTGGTTTCATTGCCCCTGGATTGAAGCATGCTACAGATTCTTATGCATTCAAATTGTACTAAAGGCACAGATAACATCTTGTTATGTTATAAGAAAATATCAGCCACGGCCTCCGGGACTTTTATTTATGGAAATCTGCCCGTTTGTGGGCCCTTTTATTAAGCTGCATCTAAGGCCGTGCTCAGGCATCGTGCAGTAACTGCCAAATCTGCATTAGGATGTATTCAAAGGCAAGGAGGTAACACCCCAAACAAAGATCAGACTTGTCCACGCACTCATGTTCTCAGAAGTCAGTTAAGGATGCAAAAGCTGGACACTACGGAAACAAGACAGATGGATTCTTTTGAGCGTTGGTGCTGGAGATGGATTTTAGACGTGCCGTGGACCTAACATATCGATTCTGGAAGAGATCAAATTATCTATGTCACTCGAAGCCCAAATGATGAAGTTGCGACTTTCTTATTTTGGTCACATCATCAGAAGAGAGAGCTCACCGGGGAAGGACATCATGTTTGGGAAGATTGAAGGAACCTGGTGAAGAAGGCGACCTGTAATCAAATGGCTGGTCGTGTTGAAAACAACCATGGGAATGACGCTGGAGGACTTTTCCAGACTAGCACAAAACTGATTTCTTTCTAGATCTGCAATTCATCAAGTCACCAGGACTCGAGCATGAGTCAATGACACCTAACAACAACCACAACAGTTCTGATGATAATAGTTTTTATGTTTTTACATTGCATATTAATGCCTTTTGGGCTGGATTCTATATATGGCGCCTGTGCACCTATATTGTAGGTGCTGTTTGGTGCAGTTGTCAGTCAACCGCTAGGCGTTCTTTATATCCTACCTATCAGCGTCCTAGAGGAAGATGCTGGTATATTAGGCCTAATTTACCAATGCACAACTCGAACAGCAATGCCTAAGTCAACCATGCCTGTTCTCTGCCTCTAACCAGGCCTACTTTTCTCTGGTGAGTTTAAAGATGTTCTCTTCGTGAAGCTGGGTTATAAAACTTAACATATAGCTCATATAACCCAGCTTCATGGGGAGAACATCTTTAAATTCACTAGAGAATCTGCCATTCTACAGGAAAGAGATACCAGCTGATTTTCCCGCCAAAATTCAAATTTGTGACCAACGGACTTTCCCACCAAAATGTGAATTGGTGATCAACGGACTTTCCTGCCTCATTCGCTTCAAGCCCCTCAATATATTAAGATGAACTGTAGACCTCACAGCATACCCTGAATAAAGCCACAGCATGATGTCTGAAATGTCAGTTCTACCTGACCAGACATGGCAAGTCCCGGAAAACTGCAACAAAATTGTTTGTCCATCAGGATCATACTCTTACGCTGCCATTTCTGCAAAGCTCCCCAGCACCCTTTATGTTGCTATTAAGTATAATTTAGTATCTGATTACCCTTTGTTTGGTTTTCGGGAGGGGGGAAGGGGGGTTCAGGGTTCAGTTCCTCAGAATTTTGACCTAACATTTTAATAAGAAAAAGGAACAGAGGGAATGAACACCACAGTGCTGAGAGGACCATCATAAACAACTATAAAAGGCCAAAAGTGGGGATGAAGGAGGCGGCTTTATTGAAGTTACTTAGAACAGTGGTTCCCAACCCTGTCCTGGAGGACCACCAGCAAGTCATATTTTCAGACCTAATGAATATGCATGGAGGAGATTTGCATGCCTGTCACCTCCATTATATGCAAATCTCTCTCATGCATATTCATTAGGGTTATCTCCCAAACCCGACTGGCTGGTGGTCCTCCAGGACAGGGTTGAGAAACACTGACTTAGAAGACCTGACAGGGGCCGTATTTCAGCAAACTTGTCTGCATCAGGGATTGCTACTAAGTATAAAGTAAAATCCATTGCAGTAACACTGTGCTTCCCTTCCAATTTCGGTATCAAATTAATCCCCAAATCGCATCAGTCATTTGCAGATGAAGTGTATTCATACTATATATAAAGTTTGAATATACATAGCTAGGAACTACTTTTTATATTTATTCGAATAAAGGTATGTTGAGCCAACTGGCTAATTTGTTGTTCTTTTTGGTTTTCTGCCATCTATATTGGAGGTGGTCTTTGATTTGCTTTTCTTTTGATGTCCCTTTGGGGTCCTATTGCCAAGGTGTACAAATGGATTTAACGCACCCTGAAGAAATAGTATATGTTAAGTATCGTGCAGCCCATAGGCGTATAGGCTGTTGAACATTTTTTTTTACATTTTATGTTTAAACTGGTTGACCTTTAACCTGCAGCAGTCAGCACTGCAAGCAAAATTAGCCTCAGATATTCCGCCTGGCTATATCAGGGCACTGGCGTTGAACATCTGGGGACAATTGAAAGCGCGTTAGCCACCGGAGCTTTTATGAGTCCTGGTTGCTATTCATTTGGGACCCACATAAGGCCCTGGCTGAATATCAGTTGGGACCTGCACAAAAGCAGAGCTGCTTCAGCCACTCTGATTTGCCCTCTTCTCTCCTGATCTTTATCCATCTCCTTCCCCCTCTTAAACTTTGACCAGGGATGAACACCCATTCCCCCACCCAGGTAGCCTCCTCACCCCATAAGCCACCCCAGGCCTACTTTTACAGCTCCCTGGTGGTCTAGAGGGAAGATGGGGCAGAAGTGATAGACACTCACTTCTACCCAGAGTGGTTACCCCATTAAACTGACCGCCACTAGAGCGGCATTTCTTGAACAGCATGTTCCAACCCCAAATAGGGTCATGGACACTGTTTTGGATGACGACTCACTCCAGAATGACACAGGTGTAACAGAATTATGCTCCTTAGCAGGGTTGGGAGATTGCTGCAGTTGAGGCCTGAAAAATTTTGGACAACGCTGGTTTAGAGTATTATCCTATGTGCATAAGTACTGAGGTTACCAGGTATCCGGATTTACCTCTTTTTAGAGGACTGTACGAGTGTATAGACAGGTTTTTAAAATCTGGAAGTTTGTCTGGGTTTTGAAAAGCGTTGAGCTTGGGACTGTGTCTAGAGGGCCTCTGCACATACACAAATGTGACAATAATGTCACATCCACGCATGCGCAGAAACCCACGAGACGCGGCGCCGAAGAGACGAGGTTCGTGTGGGACATGGGTTGGGGAACAGAACGGGGCAGGGTTGTGGATAGAAGAGGGCGGGGCTGCAGGTAGAACAGGATGGGGCCAGGGGTGGGTCCATACGTCCTCTTTTTTTAAAAAAGAAAAATTATTATAACGTTAATAAGTACAATCAAGGTACCCTACCCTAGTACAAATACTTGTGCAAATACTTGTATAACTTACATAGCTTGTATTTGGAAAGGGGGCGTCCCCAGGGGACTTAGGTGGGGTTTTCAATTAACATGTATAATTTACATAATACCATAAGTCCCTGCCATAATTAGGCTCTTGCACTTATGCCATTTCTAAAGCTGATGCAACTATAGTCACTTAAATGTTCAGTGTACTAAAATACCAGGTTCTGTAGGTGCCTAGGTTCTGTTGTAGAATAGACACTGCCATGCAGCCTCAGGGCTCCTAAAATGAATAATAATAATAATAATAATAACTTAATTTTTCTATACCGCCATAATCTTGCGACTTCTAGGCGGTTCACAGTGAAGATTAGCTGTACAGTCAGCGAATTACAGTGTACAAGTAAAGAAGAGATCACTGGGCGGTCAGTGATTACATGGTGCAAATTGGCAAGAGGAAAGATATACATAGGCTACTATATAATTTTTTTTTTTTTTTTTTTTGACAACTTACATTGAAATGGTTGAAAAAAAGAGCCAGCGAGTAGCTGGATACAAATTGTGAAGAGAACATTGAACAGACAGTGGGTACAGGGTGTCATTAATGAGGAAAAGTGGATTCAGTAAAATAAGCGGTAGCTTTGAAAGGGAGGGAGGAAATCTGGCTAGGAAATGAATTTACTGAATAGTGTGGTCTTTATTTTTTACCGAAAGGCGCCGTATGTCAACCTGGCGTCATCAATGAGGGAGCTTAGCCAAGTTTGCGGCCTACCAGCTTGAAACTTGAATGTTCTATCCAGAAAGGTTAGAACATTCAAGTTCCAAGCTTCAAAATGAAGGTGACTATTTATAGAATTACCTCCTTAATGTGTGAATTAAAGTGTAGTAAAGTGTCCAGTTTATTCAAAATTTGATATACTATCATTTAGAGATCATCATGATGGTTTACAATTCCAAAATGATCGTTTATGAATCATAAAGTAATAATTGATGAATCATAAAGTAAGAAAAGAAATTGTTTTTACACTGCTGCATACCTGAGGTCTCCTGTGGACTCCTGCCACCCTTAATCCCTTACAGACATTAAAGGTCAGATTCCATAAACAGCATCCTGTCTTACCTGCCATTTGGGAGGCACGTTTTCGTTAAAAAAAACAAACAAAAAAAAAAACCCCGAGGCAAGCCACCTACACTGTAGGCGTCTGTGCGCTGTAGGGAGATGTGTCAGGACATGCAAGCTCCAACGTTCACATAATTTCTATGAGCGTAGGAGCAGCGTTAGAGCAATTAGCGCTCTGGGCCACGGTAGAAACCTCTACCATACCTTAGTGAAAGAGGGCCTAAGTTTGACTATAGATGTTTAGACTAGAGAATGACACGGGGGAAAAAAATCTGTCCCCATCACCAGACCACTGTCCCCTTCACTGCCCCGTCCCCGCCGTCCCCTTCACCACCCCGTCCCCATCCCCGCAGCATCCACCCTTCCCTTTCGCCACCTCACTGCCCTTCGGCACCCCTCGTGCGGTCCATGCATCTCCCTCCCTCCCCCTTACCTTCACGGCGCGATTTAAGGTTTGAGTAGCTTGTTGAAAGCCGCCAGAGTGTTTGCGCAATCGCATGCGTATGTGGGCGGAAGCTTCTTCTCTGACGCAACCGGAAGTTGCGGCAGAGGAGAAGCTTCTGCCCACACACGTACGCGACTGCACGTATACTCCAGCGGCTTTCAACAAGTCTCAAACCTTAAAATGCGCCGCGATGGTAAGGGGGGGGAGGGAGATAGATAGATTCGGGTAGGTAGGAAGGAGGGAGGGAGCTGCACGCGTTCCCTCCCTTAACTGCGGGGGGCAAGGCCATCCACCGCTCCACGGGGCGGTGGATGGCCTTGTCCCCGTACCTGTGGTGAGCACCTTTCCCCCCTCCACCGTTTGGTAACATCCACCGTGTCATTCTCTAGTTTAGACCCCTGACACAGGCAGTTGTGAAAACATGGTCATGCCACATTGTTAAGTCAGCCTGTCCTTGTGATTGGAAACTGCAGAATAAATTCGGTGGGATTTCTTAGCTGATTTTATCTACTTTAGCCACCCCCACTCCACTCCTGACTATTACAATGATTCAATACATACAGCCTCTGGTGATGAGTACGCTCCACAAATGTTCAGCCACACCACGTAGCCATACAGCGATGCTGAAGAAATGTAATTTTCTAAAACGCTACAGCCGGCGCGTAAAGAAAAAAAAATGAAAAACACTAATTGCCAGTTGTTAGCATGATATATTTTGACATTTTTCTGACAGGAATTTTCATAAATGTAAACATTTTACTTTCACAGAACTCATACGGTAAATCTAATAAAGCAATTTCTCAGCCCAGGTCCTTTTTTAACATTTCTTTTCAATGGACTGTGAAGCTGGATTCAGATGGGGCTCGTCAAATTTGCAGAGACTGGACATGCTGCGGAAGCAGCCCTCAAAATCCCTGTGGAGAGAGGGAATCCCAGAATGATATCTACAAGCAATATTATGACCACATGAGGGTTAAAGGAAGAGGACCGTTAAGAAAACCTGCGGAAAATATCCTGGTAGCTGTGAATGAAGACTCGGGATCTGCAGTTGGAGCAGATTGCTAATGAGCTGGATGACCTAAAGAGAAGCTGGAGTCGTATGTGTTATAAATAAATACATGAATTTTCTTCAACCTACTTTTGGTTTGAATGTCACTGTTAAAATGCCTTTTCAATATGTAATTAACTACTGGGAATGCTATTGTGTTTTAAGGTCAGAGATACCCAAGATATATTTGCTCCACTGACAGAGCTGTTTTTACCAATATGTAAAACAATGACCTTTGCAAAAATATTGTCCTAATTGAGGGCTCCTTTTACTAAACAGCACTAGAGGGTTTTAGCGCAGGCCGGCGAGGTAAATGCTCCAACGCTCATAGAGTGCACCGGCCTGCACTCTAGTGCCGTTTAGTAAAACCCAGTGTGAGCGAGGTATTAAAAAGACAAAATCCTTCCAGTGACTAAACAACGATCATTCATGATCTCTGTTCAATCTGTTCTTTAAAAAAAACCCAAAAACCCACAAACAAAAAAGAACTGCAGGAAATGTACAAGGTATGGGAATTTTATTCAAGTCAATAAGAAGCATGTATTATCCAAAATTAGTCCTTGTGGTTAAATGATGCGGACCGAATGAATACGGTCCGTGTTTCGAAAAACGCTTCTTCCTCAGGGATCCATGATGTTCAGTGCATTTGGATACAAGAACTTTATGGATAACAGCAATTGAACAAAAGATTCTTGAAACACAGGCGACAAGAAATCTCCTCTCGAAAATGCTGCTCAGAAAAACGCTGAACACAGGTCATAAAAATAAATCAAGAAATAATAGGCAAATTAATTGAAGGTTTGTTCCTGTTTTGCTCCAGATTGACTTAACCAATCCATTCTTAATGGTAAAACACTAATGTAGAAATGTAACAATTTTCAAACCATTTCAAAATGTGCAAACCATCAATAAGTAAACATATAAAGAATTCCACTGTTTACCTCACACACAAAAGAAGTTTCAAGTTTATTATATAGTTGATCCCACCGTCCTGGGTCAATGTCCTCTGGTAACCCTAGTTTTTGTATAGAATCAGAGTAAAGAGTAGTGGTGCAGGCCGAGGTAAACGATAGCCTGAGTGGTTAATAGACTCTGGCACTTAGGTTTATGAGGGTTTTGAATAAAAGTCAAGTGTTTAAGAGATAAATATATTTTTTCTTATATGTGTTCTTTCCTTAAAGGGTGTTTGGTGTGTTTAATATAGTTGAATAGCAACAATAGTGCAGCTTGAAGGATGTGCAGCTAGGGACCATAGGGCTAGGTCTAAGAACATAAGGAGGCCTCTGGAGTGTTGAAAGCTGGACATAGAAAACCGGGGGAATTCTGAATAAAGTATTTTAGACAGGCTAAGTATAGTGAGAGCTTGAGCCTGTGAAGGCAAAGGAATCCTTGTAGTGCCCCAAAACTGCTGAGCAAAGTAGGGAAATGTCCCAGGAGAAAACAGTAGATAAGCCTAAAATTCCTCCTAGTGCACAGAAGGAGGTCGGGACTCCTCATGCCTGTTTACCTTTTTCTAAGCAGCAAGTAAAAAGCAAGGTAACAGGACTACAAATCCCATCAGGCCGAGGGCAGAGAATTCCTAAAGCCAGGACTGGAACAGCTCCAGTGCCTAGCAAATCCAGAACTAGTTTGAGCCAACTCAACAAGCACCTGAGCTCAGAATTAGCCAGAACTAAGGGCACACCTGCACTCCAGCACAGGCAGTTAGCCACTGAGAGAGAGAAGGGTGGGGTTCCTAGTTGCAGGCAACCACACAGGAGGAACCCAACAGGGAGAGAGAAGGGAACGGAAACTTCTCTGCCAGGAAACAGAAGTGCACCAGAGCCTTATACTCCAGAAGGGCAGGTAGGACTTCAGCATTGGGAGGATTTTGTTGAGGACTCCTTCATAAATGAAAATGATATAGAAATTAATGAAGCTCAGAGTATGGAAGAAATGAGTGAGGCTTTTTCATACGCTACTGACCCTGAATTAATGGAGTAGGGCTGAGGCACAGTAGGAAAAGTTTGGAGTTTATCAAAAGGAAATTGTTGGTGAAGGATTCCAAACCAGCCAGGCTATATTATTTAAAGCCTCTGGCTGAAAGAGTTGTTGGTTTGTTTGGTTTTTCTTCCCTTGTTATATGGAACTGCACAGCCTAAATCCAAACTGGACTGAGTTTGTTTTGCTGTGATGCTGTATGGGGCAGAGCATGAAATTTGGTTACTTAAAGCACTGCTGGCCACAGGACACTGGGGAACTCTTTATTCAAAATCTAGTAGGATATTGGTTGGGATTTTTGTACACCAAAACCTACAGGGCGGGTACAGATCCCAACACCTCTGGGGGTAGTTTGGCTACTAAAACCCCAAGGTGAACTTTCCCCAGTGAAAGGACTTACAAGACGTCATAGCAGAATCTGTTTGAACAAGCCAGGTAGCAAACAGTGGCTGGACCGAGAAGGGCCTAGCCCAGTGTGGCAGGTGTAGGCCTGAGAGCCTCACAAAGGGCCATTAAAAGGCTGAAATAGAAGCCAGTGGGTGGCAGCAAGCCAATCAAATGAATTGTTTTGTTTGTATTTTGTGCAAGGACTATTGTTTGCTTGTATTTTTGGAACTCATTTTGAATTGCTACTAACTTGAGTTAAATGCACCAAGTCTGGGGTGGAATAAAGATTTATTTTATGGCACCCAGGTGTTTGCACTATTTTAGAACTTTATTGCAGTCCTTCCCAACTACCCATACCTTGCTTTTGCTCGGCCGAGGTCTGTGTGGCTTAGGGTATTGGCCACGCTTGGTCACAATATCTAAATATTAAAGATGGTCTAGTACAGGTTTCCTTCCACTGCCAAACCTCTGAGAGACTGGGAAGCCTACATTTCAGAAGACCTGAGTAGAAGTAAGCCAGCCAACGAGAGAGAGAAGAGTTGGAAGATACATTTTTTTGGGGGGGATTAGGGGATTATTATTATTTTTGTGTGTGCACACATATTTTGGAACACTTAAATTTCCTACTTGGTTGAGAATTCAAGACACTGGCAAAACTAGACTTATTAAAAGGGAGAGGATACAGTTCTAAATTGGGACACCAAAAACATCAGTCTGTTTACTTACCTGCGTGTGGAGTGGCATCACCTTTGGGGGGGGTCATTGGAGCTGAAAAAATAAATAAACAAGATTTACACACACAGAACCATTTCTTTTATGATAATATTAGAGTAAATTATTGAAACATAAGAAGTTACATATCTGATATTAATGTGAGTTGGTTGAGTCTGGAGACTTGGGAACTAGAGGAGAAACAAGGAAAAGCACTTAAACACTTTTTATTATATTTTTAAACAGGTGGGAGCAGGCCAGAAGGTAAGGCACAGCATGGAGGGAGGGAGACAACAAAGGTAGGGGGAATGATTTTAATTTTAAATTTAGGGCTCCTTTTATCGAACCGCGCTAACGGGGTTAACACGCGTGACATTTCAGCGTGCGTTAACCCCTGCGCTGGCCGAAAACTACCGCCTGCTCAAGAGGAGGCGGTAGCGGCTAGCACGGCCGGCAGTATAGCGTGCGCTATTATGCGCGTTAAACCGCTTGCGCGGCTTGATAAAAGGAGCCCTTAGCGATTGAATTGTGTCAGTTTTGAGAATTTTCACCTGTCCTATTAACCCTCTTTCTTCCTCCCCTCTTAAAGTCAATCAATTTGTACCTTTGCTTAATCTTTGTAAACCGCATAGAACTTCACAGTATTGCGGTATATAAGCTGTTATTATTATTACTATTATTATTTTTCACTGTTCAGGAAGAAATGCATTGGTTTCTTTTTCTCTGGAGGTTTTACTGCATGCAGAGTCTTGAATCTTAGGGTTTGTTTGTGAATATTAGCACTTTTTGTTTTTGGTCCTGCATTTGCATGGGGTTATCTGTTTTCTGGTAGGAATGAATGTTGAAAAGTAGACAGTGTGCTTTGTGTAGTTTAATTTTGTGGTTAACCATTATGTGTTGTTAATACGATTATGTTGTGTGTTAACATCGATCTCATGAAATATTTAGCGAAGTTCAACCTCCTACATGACTCTCAGTCTGGTTTTCGTACAAATTAGTACCGAAACAATTTTAGCTTCCATGATTGATCATCTTTTCCATCTGTTTTCCCAGGGAAAAAGCGCAGTTTGACCTGAGCACTGCCTTTGGCCTTGTTGATCATGACATTTTGCTCAGATGCCTTGATTCCATTGGCATTTCCAGACAGGTACTGAATTGGTTTACGGATTTCTTGAAAAACCGTATTTAACAGGTTTACAGTGAAGGAACTCTCTCTTTCTCAGGTTTGGCGTAATCCCTGCGGAGTTCCATAGGGCTCACCACACTCCCCTTCACTTTTCAATGTCTATATGGCGCCATTGGGAAATATGTTATCCAATTTAAAACTGAAATCGTATATATATGTGCGGATGACATTACAATCATTATTCCAATAATCTCACTGACTCAAGAGACAGAACAATTCATCTCATCTGTCCTTATTAAGGTAGAACAATGGACTATGCAATTTAAATTAAAACTGAATTCGGATAAAACTAAGTTCTTTTTGGCAAGTCCTAATAATAAGATCACGAATACTTCTTTGAGATTAAATGGGTCAGACCACTCAATTAATTCTACCATCAAAATCCTGGGTGTCATCTTGGACCGAAGCTTGACTTTCAAAGATCACACTAACTCTCAGGTTACAAAATGTTTTTTCACTTTATGGAAACTTCGTACCATTAAACACTATTTTGACTTTTTCTCTTTTCGAATGCTGGTTCAATCTTTGATCTTAAGTATCTTAGACTATTGCAATATTATATACTTAGGATCTTTTAAGAAAACCATCAAATGACTGAGAATCGTTCAGAACGCTGCAGTCCGTCTCATCTACGGTCTCAAAAAATCGGATCATGTTTGTAAGCCCATATTACAAAAAAACTACATTGGCTGCCCATGGAAGCAAGGGTTATTTTTAAGTTTGCTTGCCTTTGCTTCAAAACCATAACAGGTTTATCCCCAATCTATCTCATCATTTCAACTTTCCAGGCACAACTTGTACACGTAGTGCCTACTTGTTCGCTTTCCCATCCTTGAAGGGCTGTATCTACAAGAGATTCCTCGATAGAACATTATCATTCCAAGCAGGCAAATGGAATTAACAACGGGATCTGGATGGGCTCCTTGTTCCCTGTGACCCATTCCCTAGATCCCCACCAATACTCATCCTACCTAAAAAACAACACGCCAACTCTATTTTGGTAATTAGCCGCAGCTCAGTTTATTAACAATAAAATTAACATATTATAATTTTCATATCAGCTTTAATTAACATAACTCCAAGAGCTCCTCCCGAGCTACCAAAACAAACATTCAGTGCCCTCGACCCTGCCACTTCAACAAGGGTCAGAGGGGTGGCATGTCCCTCATGCCCCATTATCCGGGTCACCTGACCCACCAGGCACGGCACCCCGCCGGCCCACCGCTCATCACCCGATGAGCCCCAATGACCGAGTAGCTCGGGAGATCCACCCCGAGCTACTCCCAAGGACCAGAAAAAACAAAGGGAGGGTGGGAGGGAAAAAACACCCTGGAGGACCCAAAACGGTTGAGTCATCCACTGCCTACTCCCCTTTGTCCCCTCGTCTCGGCGTGCGTGACCCTCCCCAGCCAATCAATTTAAATATGGCTCTCTGCCTTTCTGAAGGCCAATCAGCCACTGCACACATTTTTCCGCCCCCCGACCGCCCCCCCCCCCCTGCGAACGACACGGAGGCACACCAGCCCCGTGTTACCTTCTGCCCTTTGACACGAGGTCTCGGGCTTCCATAAATGTTTAACCAACTTTATCTCAAACGCTCTTTCTTACCAAACTTTAGGAAGTCAATCAAAACTTATCTCTTTGACAAATTTCTCTGACCCCATTTCTGCCATGATGTATTTCTAAAACACTTCCAAGAAAAATTGATTAATCGTACCATGTTAATGTAATTTTGAAAGTTTTTTTGTAATATCGCTGTCTGTCTTTCTCTGTAAACTGCTCTGAACTGTTTGTGGTATTGCGGTATATAAAAATAGTAATTATTATTATTATTATTATTATATGTGAAAAATGAATGGAAAAAATGGTGTTACAATTACTACTATTATGGGGCGGGGTCTGGGATGGAGATGGGCGGGGTCTGGGATGGAGATGGGCGGGGTCTAGTCCATGACTTAGGGCTCCTTTTACTAAGATGCGCTAGCGGTTTTACCGCAGGGTATTACCGCACACTACACCGCGAGCTACATGGTTAGAACTAACACCAGCTCAATGTTGGCATTAGCATCTAGTGTGCATGGCAATTTAGCGCACGCTATTCCGCGCTTTAATGCCCTAACACCAGGGCAGGATTAACCAATAGGTCAAGTAGGCACGTGCCTAGGGCCCAAAATGGTCAGGGGGGCCTGATGAAGAAAGGCATCAACATTGTTTTTTCCAAATGGCAATGGGCCCCTCCAGCATCGATCGGCAACGCGGGCCCTCCCCCGATCGCCACCCCCCCCCCCCCTCGACAGAAATTAAGACAAGAAAGCAATGCGGGTAAGAAAGGCAACGGGAACTGTAATTTTGCAAGCGGTGCTGCTTGCCCAAAGCTTCCCTCTGACGCAGCTTCCTATTTCTGCCTGGGCGCATGGTGGGGTGTGGTGGGGCAGGGGGGCCCAGTGTGCCTAGGAGTCCTTGACAAATTAATCCTGCCCTGCCTAACGCAGCTTAGTAAAAGGAGCCCTTAGCTCAATGTTCTTCAACCACCGGTCCACAAAATATTTATTTTATTTCTGCCGGTCCATAGGTGTCAAAAGGTTGAAGAACACTGTCCTAAACCATGCTGAATAGCTACCCCTTGTTTTTCTATGTAGGCAAATAATAATGTCAAGATGCTATCTCTTCTGATTTTTCCTACTCCGCTTAAAGAAACAGCACAGAAAGTTACACCACTATTCACACTTCTAGGAAGTTGTTTTTCCAGAGAAGATGTCAATGGAAATATTGAAATATTTGTACAGTAAACTGCCTTATCTCCCAGTTGGCTTACACTGTCAATTACAATTAATTATTTTAACACATTTTATTTGCTAAATAAATATACAGAACTGTTCTAACATATAGACAATTAAAATGTAACCTTAAGATTTATTAGTTGGAAGACGAGCCTTCAATGTTTGAACAAAATGGAGGCATTTTTCAAATGATCCAGCTAAGCCTATTGTCCATTGGTGTTTTGTACCCAAACTTTATATTTAAAAGCAAAGTGGGAGTTAATCTGAGAACGCTTCTTATGCGAGTGAAGACTTTATCATTCAGAAAAGGTCTTTTATCAAATTGCACAACCCGGGGACAGCAGAATACCTTTTTTATTTGGGGCATCAAGTTCTGCTCCCAACCTCAGCCGTGCTCTACCTCCAGATCCCCTGTTCCACTTCCCAAATGATGTAATTTAAATTTTTCTTTTACTTAAAGGCAATAAATCAAGTCTTCCAAAAAACCTCTAAGTATTTACCAGTTGTTCAACCAACTACAATAGTTAACCTTTAATTTTTTCTCTCTTTCTTCTTCTGAGCCTCAGCCCCACCACTCCACCACATCAATAAGCTTTCATAGCGGTGAGCTTTACGCGGTAATATCGTCACTGGCTCAGTATAAAACATATATTCTTTATACTCTTTTATATATTAAACTACTGCTGTTACTCCTTTCACTTTAAAGTACTCAGTTAGCTTTAAAGTGCTCAATGCTTGATACTTTATCTTTGCACAATCTTCTTTTAAATAAATAAATAATTTTAAAAAGAACATGTCCAATTTCATTTTAACCATGTTATTTATTTAAAATAAAATTATGCAAAGAGAAAGTATCAAGCATTGAGCCCTTTAAAGCTAACTGAGTACTTTAAAGTGAAAGGAGTAACAGCAGTAGTTTAATATATAAAAGAGTATAAAGAATATATGTTTTATACTGAGCCTGTGACGATATTACCGCGTAAAGCTCACCGCTATGAAAGCTTATTGATGTGGTGGAGTGGTGGGGCTGAGGCTCAGAAGAAGAAAGAGAGAAAAAATGAAAGGTTAACTATTATAGTTAGTTGAACAATTCGTACATTCTTAGAGGTTTTTTTGGAAGACTACCTCCAGATCCAGCATGTCCCCTTCTCTTACTTACCCATCCTATAGTCAACCCTCCCCATGGCGTCCAGCATTCTTCCTTACCTCTGCTCCCTCCCCCTTTGTCTCTAATGCTTTTCTCTATCTCTCTGACCCCTGTGACATGTTTCGTGCCATACCTCCCTCCCCTGGGGCGGTGATACTCCAACCAGCACAGCACCAAAAGCATAGAGGATGGCGGGCGTGGGTTCTTGAGGCAAGAGCAAAGTGGAAATGTCCAATCAGAATGGTGCACAAAAAAGTGTCTTTCAACTCATCTGATAAATCCAATGGTCTTTATTCATCCAAAATAACTCATACATCCAAAGCAACTCAACGACTTTCATTGCAAGGCCGCGTTATTTTCTGGTGTTACAGATTCGGAGCAACGGTTTGTTCGTTTTGCTTTAGACCATTTGAGACCATTTGATACCCAAAGACTCCCAAGACTCCTGATGCAGGCCGGGTGGCTGAAACATGATCATGTCGAGTCGTTGAGTTGCTTTGGATGTATGAGTTATTTTGGATGAATAAAGACCATTGGATTTAACAGATGAGTTGAAAGACACTTTTTTGTGCACCATTCTGATTGGACATTTCCACTTTGCTCTTGCCTGTTTGATTTTTGTGAAATTGTTTCCCCTGTTTTAGTGTGTGTGTGTGTGTGGGCATGGGTTCTTGAGCATCTGTGCATGCTCAAGGCCTGCCTGCTCCCTCTCCCTCCAAACTCCCTATTTCAGAGAGGGAAGAACAGTCAGACCATGGGCATGCACAGATGTTCAAGGCTCTGAGTCTGCCAGCCTCTACATTTTTGGTTCTGTGCCAGTTGGAGTATCGCTGCCCTGGAGGAGGGAGATAAGGTACTGAATTCATCAAGGGGGGTGGGGAAGGTGAATAGAAGAATTTGGAACAGTGTTCCCTTTAAGGACCGAGTTGACATGAACAAAACTTTTCTGTTACATTACAATGTAAGCACTTCTTACAAATAGCACACACGTGTACACAAGCACTTGCAGTGGGGCTGGGAAGAAATTCTATAAGCCATCCTCTTCATGTTTTCCCTCCATGTTCACCTGTGGTTTAACTAGGGGCTCCTTTTATAAAACTGTGGTAGTGGTTTCTACCGTTGGCCGGCAAGGAATTCTATGAACTTAAATCACACATTGAGTGAAGAAATATTTTCTCCAGTAGTTAAGAAGCCAGCACTGCCAGTCTCATTTCAATACAATACAGTGCCTTATATACTGCAATTTTATGCAATGAATCTATGTGGTTTAGAATAAGATTTAGATCAAGTTTTGGAAGCTACATTTTTAGAGTGAGAGATGGTGGTTAGGAGGAAGGGATGGAAGATAAGAGAGTGGTTATAGGGAAAAGAGTTGTATCTTTAGTTTCTTCCTCATGTTGGCTTCTTGATCATCAATTACCCGTGACAATAAGTTCAGTTACAGTGCCAAAATAATGCTCAGAATGTAGGAAGTTGGTTGGTTGGGATGAAAACCTTTCAGTGTCCCCTCATAAATGCTACACCACTTGACTCTGCATCAAGTCACATACGTTCCTCAGATTGCCACACCGATATATAGTGTGGTAGCGTATCCTCACAGGAACATTATCTTATGTGACGATTTAGGACTGATATTAATTTATTTCACTCGCTATGATAAATAAAAGTGCAGTAAAAGTAACTTAGCTTATACATCGGGTCTGCTTCATTCCCCACCGACGCGGTTGCCTCGGATTTCTACTATGGATTAGCATTATGCTGTTTCCCGGATATGTCTGTCGTTCATGTCCCCGACCCTGAAGAAAATTCTGAAACGCGTCGGTGGGGAATGAAGCAGACCCGGAGTATAAGATAAGTTACTTTTACTGCACTGAATCACTTTATAAATTATAAATTATTTATCATAGCGAGTGAAATAAATTAATATCAGTCCTAAATCGTCACGTAAGATAATGTTCCTGTGAGGATACGCTACCACACTATATATATCGGTGTGGCCATCTGAGGAACGTATGTGACTTGATGCGGAGTCAAGTGGAGTAGATTGTTATATTGATAGCATTATTTCTAGGGCCGATTTTTGCTTTGAACCCTCATAAATGCAACATATTACAAGTATGTTATTATTTTAAACTGTGAACTCTTAAGTAAAAACTTAAAGCACCACAAGGGCCTGCTAAGCTCATATTAACCACGAGGAAACAGCGCTTGGGATTTATACTGCACTGGGAGATGCCCCTGAGGTTGCCCCTGACGAAGGCTACGAAACGGGGCTCTGTAGGGCAATCAGCTGGCGGTCAGCAGTCGGAGATAAGTTTCTGAACTTTGAGTAATCTCATGAACGATGGTAAAACTGATAAGATTGAGTATCACGGGAACTTCTCAAATGATGTCAAATCAGATGCGATTTCAAATTCATGATCTTAAATTCTTCAGATTTATTGTTTAAGACACCAGGGTATTTGGGCTGCTAGCAAAGTTTTTGTAATAACGTAGTTAAAAAGAAAAAAAGAAAGGAAACTTTAGCACATTAAATTAAAGACTTTATAGGAGGTTGGTCCACAGGGTTTTTAAAGTGATGTAATTGGGTAACTGCCGGGTACTTTTGTGCTACTGGTGGTATTGAACCCCAGTGAACTCACGTAAAACAGTCTTTCTCAGCGAGTTCCCACCTACTGATCAACACCCTGTAACAGTTCGGTTAGACTTCTTAATATGAGCTTAGCAGGCCCTTAACCCTTGTGGTGCTTGAAGAATAAGAGAGCAGGTCTTTATTAATAATAATAATAATAATAACTTTATTTTTGTATACCGCAATACCACAAAACAGTTCAGAGCAGTTTACAGGAGATGAGAACTGTACATATGCAATGAAGGTACAGACAGTGGCGTACCTAGGGTATGTGGCACCCGGGGCCCATCATTTTTTGACACCCCCCCCCCATGTAAAAAAAATATTTTTTTGTAATGACCATGAAACGGAATAAATGGTCAGAATAGAAACAGGCAGTGAAAATTTTCTTATATTCCAAACATAACATAACATAAATTATGTCTGAATTGTCATGACATCAGAAGTACATATGGAGTAGTTGCAGGTGATGCTTGGGACAGTTCTGATTGTGTTAGTTCGGTTTTATGTGTTTTTTGAATAGAAGGGTTTTTATTTCTTTTTGAAGGTTTTGCAGTCTGTGGTCGATGTCAATTGGTTGTAGAGTTGGGGGTCGAGTGTTGCAGCTCGAATGGCTAGGAGGTTGTCGAACAGTTTTTTTCTTTTGACGTTTTTGGTTGGAGGGTGTGTGAATGGTGCGTTAGTTCTCCTATGTCTGGTTGAGGTGGATTGAATTATTTAGCTGAAGAAATTAGTTACCCCCTCATCCCACACACATTAATTCTCTTCCATTTTTGCTCCCATTATAAAAAACACTGATAAGTTCCCAGAAAAAAAATACATTAAAATAAGAAGTGAAAACAAAGGCCCCTACAGATGAGAACATAACATAAGAATAGCCTAACTGGGTCAGACCAATGGTCCATCATGCCCAGTAGCCCATCTCATGGTAGACAATCCAGGACACTAATACTTGGTCAAAACCCAAAGAGTAGCAACATTCCATGCTACCGATCCAGGGCAAGCAGACACTTCCCCCATGTCTTAATAACAGATTATGGACTTTTCCTCCAGGAATTTGTCCAAATCTTTCTTAAAACCAGCTACACTATCTGCTTTTACCATAAGAATTAGTTATCAAGTATATGGTATAAACCAGTGGCAATTACAAAATGATCCATATAACTGTTGCAAGGGGGATGCAGAAAGGGGAAAAGAAAAATAACCGGGGAAGAGGGGGAGGCGAGGTTGAGATTAATAGTTTGGTTGGGAGGGCGGGAGTTAGAGGAATTTATCAAAGAGGTATGATTTGAGAGATTTCCTGAAGGATAGATAAGTTGGGGCAAGAGAGATGAGGGTGGTCAAGCAATCATTCCATTTGCCAGCTTGGAAAGAGAGGGTTTTGTCGAAGAATCTTTTTTCAAGATTTTTCTGACCCCTTTCGTTTAGAGTAAGGCTCTACCTATTTTAGTTATTTTAAACTGTTGGGTTGTTGTTTTTTAAGTGAGCAGTATGAGAGGATGCTGAAAAGTTCTCAACCCAACCAACAAAGTTAGGGCAGTCTCCATCAAGGGCTATAAACTTAGTCCAGTTATTTTCTACTTTTTTTTCTTTTTGTCGGAAAAATATGGAACAAAGAAAAGTGGAAATTTGCTGGACGTGGTGTATAGCCCTCAATGGAGACTGCCTTAATTTTGTTGGTTGGGCTGAGAAGTTTTCAGTAACACCCCCCCCCCCCCCTCACATTTCAAGCAAAATAATTCAAATCAAAATCAAGTCTTGATTTCTCACCCTTGATTCCATACTTGTGTATGTTTTGTTATAGTTGACCAATAGAATAAGTCAGAATCACCTAATAAGTGTGACCTTGAATTCATCCTATCTGATGAAAGAGAAGTGTCGTAACTTTTTTTTATTCTGAATATAAGATTCAAATGTTGAATGAATTATAGCCAAAAAATCTACTTCATCTAGAAGGCCTGAATTTAATGTCCACATAGGAAGTGAATAATTAATAGCTGGTATTTGAAATACTAGAGAAATCATTGTACTGTCAGAAATCAGTAAATTATAATATTAACAACTGCTAATAGTAACTTATTAAATAGCAAATTTTAATTGCTCCTAGCATAGAATTGGTGTGGAATTAAATAAAACTGAATTCTCTACAGATCGAACAAAGACAATTTTCAAACTCTCCTGGCTGGGACAAGTACCTTGTATACTTTTCACCTTCTTTGCACCAGTTTTCAAGGTGAAAACATGTACATATTTTCTCTTTGAAATTGCCCAGGATTGAAAAGTTTGTGCAAGGATTTGAAAGTGTACTTGTACCTTCCGTCCCCAACCTAAATAAGTCATCAAACTGCATCCTCTTAAGGTGGCTATGTCTGCAGTTGTTCCACAGTATAAACCAAAGAGAGTTGAGCCCCAAAGTATCCACAGAGAAGAAAATCCAGAAAAAAACAAACAGTATGCCAAAGTGAGGAAGGATAAATTTTCATACTGCCAATTAATTCAGATTGAACACTTTTAACCTGCATAAGACAGTTTGAAGTATTGAGCTCATTACGTGTGATGCAGCATTTATGAAAAATTGTATATGCCTATGTTGAGTTGTATGTGACCCCCCCCCCAAAAAAAAAAACACACACACGGAAAATGCTGGCAGTGGTGAGGGATTTTCCAGGTGATCACTAAGGGCCAAATTCTTCAACTGGCGCCCCAAAGTTAGGTGGTGATAGGCGTCCTACCACCATCTAATGAACAAATCGGGACGCACATTTAAAAAAAAAAAAAAATTCAGGTGCCATTCTTAGGCACCAGTCTCATGCCTACGGAGGAGCATAGGGATGCCTTCAGATGCATAAGGCCAGCACGGGCATGGTTTCCATTGGAAGTGGCCTTATCGTAGGTTTCCATAGCCGTCCCTATGCGCCTGTGTAGGCGTGAGACTGTTGCCTTAAATGCAGGCCTTTAAAATGTTGGCCTACATTTTAAGGTGCCTGAGCCAAAAAAAAAAAAATAAAAAGATGTGATTCTGAATGCATCAGGCAACACTTCCAGAATCAAGCCCTAAGTGTAGAGAAGGTGGCTAGAAGAGATTAGCGGGAATAGGAGGTCCTTTTTAAAAGAACAGGAAGAACAGAAATCAAGGCACTAGCACCGAGGGTGGCTCATTTATGGTCCCGGAGGAGTGGACAGAGAATGAACTTGATTTGACTACCCAGATTGAGTAAGAGAAGTGCAAAGACTTAGGGCTCCTTTTACTAAGGTGCCCTACGCTTTTTAGCCCGCGTTAAATATTAGCATGCACTAACCACACGCTAAACGCTAACAAATTGATGGATGCGTTAGCGCGCACGTAGATTTAGCGTGCGCTAAAACGCTTAGCACACCTTAGTAAAACAGGGGGCTAGTTATCCTAATTTCTCCTGCCAAGTTCCTGATCGTAGAAGGTGACCCCTCTTTTTGTCTCGGGGAGAGGAAGGACAGAGAGACTATAGTTACTCCCAGCAGAGTACTAAAAGGAGAATGAGGATAAAGCAGTGGTTTGGACTGTTATGCAATGCCTTTGAACCTAGATGACTGCCTAAGCATTGAAAGAGATCATAAATAGTTCTGTAGTTATTCCAACAGCAAGTTAATTCAACGAGTTCCCGTTTCTTCAGTTACACCTTGGAATTGGCTGCTCATTCAGTGTGAGAGCAATGCCTGGTCCCAGGATTACATCTCCTCTGGCCTACCAGAGTTATCCGACCCAGATCTATGCTCGATGAGAATTGTGAGACTGTGAATGCCTGCAAATGAGAAGTATCTTTTTGTGAGCTATGGCTGCGGGAGTCCCAACCCTGAACAGCTGGCCAGTGCCCGCATGTTGAGCGTGAGGCGGGAAGTCGGGGCTATATGTATACACCACCACAATTCTCTAAGGGCTTCTTTTACAAAGCTACACTACATGTTGAAAGTGAAGAAGCCTATAGGAACAGAATGGGCTTCTTTGCATTCAGCACTCTGCTAATTGGTAGCACAGCTTTGTAAAAGGAACCCTAAGTATCTAAAACATGATTTTAAGATGTCCAAATATATATATATATATATATATATATATATATATAAATAATGGAATTAGAAAATGTACAGTGAGGGGTGATGGAAAGGATGCCTTCTCTATAGGGTTAGGGTAGCAGCTAAGGATCTTTAGCTTGGAGAAGAGATGGCTCAGGCATGAAATGATAGAGGTCTATACAATAATGAGTGGAGTAGAAAGGGTAGATGTGAATCGCTTCTTTATTCTTTCCAAAAATACTAGGACTAGGGAGCATACAATGAAGTTACTAAGATCATAGTGGGCTAGATTCAATAAATGGTGCCCAAAATCGGACACTAGGGGTCACTCGGAGAAATTGAAAGGGGACAGGTTCAGAACAAATGCTAGGAAGTTCTTTTTTACCCAGAGGGTGGTAGACGCACGGAACGCTCTTCCAGAGGTTGTGATAGGCCAGACCACAGTACAGGGGTTCAAGGAAGGTTTGGATAGGTTCCTAAAGGATAAAGGGATTGAGGGGTACAGATAGAAGAAGAGGTAGGATATAAAAATGGTCAAATCACTTCACAGGTCAAAGGACCTGGTGGGCCACTGTGGGAGCGGACCACTGGGCGGGATGGACCTCTGGTCTGACCCAGTGGAGGCAACTTCTTATGTTCTTATATGTGCTGAACTTCTCGTGACTAATGCTGGATGCTAGATTTATACCTGCTGTATCCTGGTGTAATGCCGGCACTCAACTTAGGTGCAGAAATTCTCCCTAACTTCTAGGCATACCCGCTGATCTTCCAATACTCCTCCCTAGCTATGTCCTTTTCAAGTTGTCCACTATGAAATTTAGGTGCACTGTATATATTATAAAGTTTAAAATCTAGCTCTATAAGATACTAGTAGCCGGTGCAGTATTTGAAGGAAGGGTGTGATGTGGTCACGCCACTTGCAGCGTGCAAGTATTAGTTATGCATTCTGTACTAGTTGGAGCTGGTAATGACTCCTTTTGGTTTGATAGGGTATAGAGCATTACAATAGTCCAGTTGTCCAACTTGTATTTTCACTATACGGTGAGAAATTTCATAGCTGCCTCAGGTGTTCGAAACAATTTTTTTAAATTTAATTTTATTTATATACCTGGATAAACAGTCTGTAAACTGTTACAAAATCTGCAATATAAAACAGAACAGTTCTACACACTAACAAGCTAAACAATATTAATCCCACAGATTTCCCCCCCCCCCCCCGCCCCTCCCCAAGAAAGCTCCATTATTACATGTTCAAAATCAGGTTACAAGCCCTATGTGACAGTCCTTCCCATACCGGGACCAAGTTTCCTGATAAAGTCTCTACTTTTTAGGAACACATCTTTTAGCTTCCATATATTCCATTTTCAGTAAACACTCCATTTCTCCATAAAGTAAAAGTAAGGGCCTCAGATTGCCACCAACCGGAGAGTATACATTTTCTTGCCAACAGATAAACCTTGTATAGTAGCACATTGTGTTGTTTGAAAAGAAAATAAACATCTGTGCCGCTTTATCCAGCGCAGTTGCGAATCATCAATGAAGGATGCACACAGTTTTTTGATTCAGTCGCAGAAGCTTCCACTTTTATGACCAACTTGGGGGGTCTCGGTGATGTTCAGGAGACCAGAGAGGAGACTTGACTTTCTAATATGATTAAGACTGAGTAATCTACGGTTTGGAATGTTTGCATGTTTCCTTAGTGAGGGATTGTGTTTTTGTTTTTTGTTTTTTGTAAAATCTTTATTCATTTTCAAACTTACAATAAGTGTGTCAATATGTTAACACAGATTAACAATAAGTATATCACTTAATAATCATCAATAGTACAATAGGGATTGTTGAGAGTTATGAGAGTGTTGAACTGGTCAACTGACAATCTATTGAGCTGGAAAAGTCCTAATTTCATTTGGATAAATGCCTAGTAGCCAGGATGTTGCAGAGCTTTCTAGCGGGAGGAACTTTCTAGTGGGAGGAAAGTGAAATGATCAATGGATAACTGAGCATTAAAGGGGAGATAAAGGGAAGCTTTTTGGGAGGGGGATGAGGTGGGTTGGGAGGTATTTGAAGGTTTAAACTTGAATGGTAGGAGGGTTGTGTGGGAACAGAGATTATTTGAAATGTTGTTGGAGTTGGTCTATGGCAGGGAGACATGCTAGTTTGGAGGTATGAAGGAAGGGGTCTGGCAGAGACTGGGCATTGGGCTTCAAGGTGTTACATATGGGTTTAACATGGGTTTCCTAGTTCATGGGAGTCTCCCCCTTGAAGTTGGGCTCGTGAAATGTGACTGGGATAAATTTTTTAAAGATTGTGAGAAGCCTAGCAGACCAAGTAAACATCAATAGAGAAATAGGAAAATCTTAACTGAAAATCTTGGCATGAGAAAATAGTCCTTCATGGCTCTTGTATCATGACAATGCACCAGCTCAAAAGGCACTTTCTGTGAGGGAGCTTTTAGCCAGAAAACAAATAACTGTGTTGGAACACCCGCCCTACTCACCTTATCTGGCCCCCAATGAGTTTTTTTCTTTACCCGAAGATAAAGGAAATATTGAAAGGAAGACATTTTTGATGGCATTCAGGACATCAAGGGTAATACGACGACAGCTCCGATGGCCATTCCAGAAAAAGAGTTCCAAAATTGCTTTGAAGGGTGGACTAGGTGCTCGTGTCATTGCATAGCTTCCCAAGGGGAGTACTTCAAAGGTGACCATAGTGATCTTCAGCAATGAGGCATGTAGTACTTTTTCTAGGATGAGTTTGCAAACTTAATTGTCAGATCTCTGTGACCTAGTTGAATGCTGTGCATGGTGGGGGAGAGGAAATGCCCTCTTCATTAGAGGGAAAGAAAATCTAATGCTGGTTAGTTGTGCCAGGGAAGGCTAGTTGAGGGTTTTCCAGTAGGCTGTTTACTATTTTAAATAGCTGCTTGGTTGAAGTTGCAACTTGTTCAATACATTGAAAGATATATTGGGGGTTTTTTGGCTTCTTCTAGGTGAGATTTTTGCCAATCTCTTTCAAGTTTACATCCTTGATGCATAAAGACCTGTAATTCTGGGGAGAACCACAGGGAGTATCTGTGCAAAGAGCATAAGGCCTTTCTTGGAGGGGGTATTTCTTCTGACATTCCAAATGCCAACCTGTTCTGACACTGTAATTATCTTTTCATCTACATGGGGATAAGACATGGCCTCTAAGAAGTTCTCAGCAGTCAGCTGACTAATGTCTTGAGTTTCCTTCCAAATCTGGTCAGGCCCATGTTTTAGCATTCCATTACATGAAGTCTAAAACTGATAATACAATTTTCTTTCTTGGTTAGCTTATAAGGGTAAGAAAACAACAAGGCAGGCAGTCTAATAGATCCAACATAGAAACAAGACAAGAAGCAAACCATATGAAGAAAAGGTGTTTTAATCAATGCTCCCAGGAAGTAGTTTCTGATATGGTTGTGTTTCGCCAACTAGGCTGCATCAGGGGCACCCCACCAGCTGGTGATACACAACAACTTCCACCAGTACTGAAAGAAATGATCCTGGGTATATTACAACAGACAATCGACTAAAGATACATGATATTCACTAGAAACAATAATACACAAGTCACATGAAAGAATAATAGAGCATCTATTTATTCTGCCACAAATGTATTCAGGTACAAAGATTTTTCCTCTTTTCACTGCTGTTATTCAAATATAATTATTAAGTAGGTCTTTATTAATTAAAAGTCTACAAATTCTTTTCGAGCTGACTTAGATTTGAATATATTTCAGCTCCCTGTTACCTTTCTTTAATAAACTGACAGATGTCATAGGACTCCACATGAACAATTCCTGAAAAAAAATCATAATTTATTGCCGTTTTTTGAAGTCAACAAATCTTTTCCAATCAATCTGTAATTGTTCAAATAAATTCTATGATGAAATGCTGATTCTCATAGAGGGGAAAGAAGTACCAATCAGCTTAACAATTTTACTGCTGTGCAACAACAGAAAGTCCTTGGCCTTTGCTGTACAATTTCAACGATTATGAAGAAAACAATTGTCAGAGATTACCCACATATTGAGATAATTGCATCCAATCATGTAGGAGCTGATCTTATTACAGGACGTTTTTTTTTTAAACTTTTGCCTTAACCACTGGAGCCATTTGACTCCACTTTAGCAAATATAGCCGGTCACATCTGAAAAAAAGGAAATGTATTTCTCTAAATACAAGTATCAAGAGCGAACGTATTTGTAGTTGACTTGTCATTTTTAGATGGCACACCCACAGAGCTGACCCTGAAAAATGTGCAAGACTTCCTGTATCTTTCAATCGTTTGTGGAAATTTTGAAGAATTTCATTCAATGTGACTTTCTGTATCTCTCAGTGAGGCTGATGTGCTAAAGCAGGGGTGTCCAATGTCGGTCCTCGAGGGCCACAATCCAGTCGGGTTTTCAGGATTTCCCCAATGAATATGCATGAGATCTATGTGCATGCACTGCTTTCAAGGCATATTCATTGGGGAAATCCTGAAAACCCGACTGGATTGCGGCCCTCGAGGACCGACATTGGACACCCCTGTGCTAAAGGATTATAGGTAAACTGGGCGTTGTGCAAATCATTGGGACCGTCAATAAAACTGAGACACACCTCAATATCTTAGCAAATCTCTTTTCCTTCTGATTTATATAATTGAACATAATCCCCCAAATTCAATATATGGTGCTAGTAAACTCATTTCAGCTCGAAGTACAAAAAAGCTGAAACGTTCCTTCGTAGAAGATTCTTATATGTTATCAACCAAGCATGAACTACAGGGTTTTTTGTTTTGTTTTTTTTGGGGGGGTTCAGTTCAAAGTTTTTATTAAATAATTTTTGTAACTTTTATATATTAACAACTGTAGCAATCCCTTTCCAACAACCCAAGGAGCTAATGATTAAGGTGGAAGAATTGGACTGCCAGAGGCAGAGGAGTTGTGAGGATGGGAAAAAGTAGGTCTTTCTATGCATATAAATGCTATCATTAAAATGTGGATGCTTCTAAAATAAGAACTGAAGATTCCTATGTATCCTACAGAAATAATGCCTAGATTGACAGAGTGTATATTACGTCTGCTCGATCATACATATTTTCTAAAATATATATTTTTCCATCATTTCACCCAAACATTGCCCCTTAGCTTGCCTTTAGGCGTGACCTAATTTATAATAACCCATGTAAGCATGAAAATCAGCATTTTCAATTCAAAAATGGTTTATAAGAGGGTAAATCAAAAAAGTAAAGGCAAAATATATTTAATGGCAAGCTTTTTTGGGCCATTTTTGAAAAGCTTGCCGGCTTTCTGTTTTGCTATCTCTATTGCGATGTAGCTTGTGGAACCCCCGTCCCTGAAGAAAGTTTTGAAACACGTCGGAAGGTATGACAGCAACTAGAAATAAGAACACAGAAAAGATAAGTGAAATCTATCAAAATCATTATAATGCTGCTTTTAAAAATGATTAAGTAATTGTAGCATAGATTAATAATATAAAAGAAGATATATGAACCTGCGAAGATGCCCGCCGGTGTGTGTTGTATTACCACATGGCCTTCCGAGGTTCGAAGAGAATTAGACATTATTATGCAAGTTTGACATTGAGAATTAAAAGTTCCCTGAAATATGTATTTTTTTTGGAACCTTCCCACTTAACTGCATTTCTGTCCCTAAAGTGTCTCAGAGGGGTTTGAAGTTTTTGAACTCTTACGGCCTCTTTTACAAAGCCGCGCGGCAACAGCCCCGCAGCCCTTTAAATCTCTATGGGCTTCGGGGCCGCTAACGCGGCTGTGTAAAAGAGGCCATTAGAAATTAAATTCTGGCTCGGATGTTGGAACTTAGGGGTCCTTTTACTAAGGCGTACTAGCCGTTTTAGTGTATGCGAAATATTAGCGTGTGCTAAACGCTAATATTTCCATAGGATATAATATTTAGCGCACGCTAAAATGGCTAGCACGCCTTAGTAAAAGGACCCCTTAGTGTTCCTAAGATTTTCGCAAGTTTTTGTTTTTCTTCGTTCTAATCATCAAGGATCTCAATTATTATGTGGACTTGAGATGGATTATCTTAGCTAAGAATAATATAATCTATATCTAGAAAGAAAATATCTAATACTTTATTTTCTGTACAAGATTAACTCTTGATACTGTATGTTTAAAATTGATAAATAATAATAATTAAGAAAAGAATTGAAAGTTCCCAGAGGAAGAGCTTTATTTCATGGATAATATTCTGTGCCATCACCTGCATATCTAAGCAACCAAAGATTGTCCAGCCCTTCTTCGTTGTAAACCGCCTCGAACTACTATGGCTTTGGTGGTATATAAGAAATAAAATTATTATTATTATTATTATTAGGCCCTTATTATGCAGACACCGAATATAGCCTTTGTCTCCATAAATGCTAGTCCTCCCTCTGACTCTACCTCTAGACTAGGGTTTCAAAGTCCCTCCTTGAGGGCCGGAATCCAGTCGGGTTTTCAGGATTTCCCCAGTGAATATGCATGAGATCTATTTGCATGCACTGCTTTCAATGCATATTCATTGGGGAAATCCTAAAAACCTGACTGGATTCCGGCCCTCAAGGAGGGACTTTGAGATCCCTGCTCTAGACCAGGGATATTATAAGCGGCGCTTAGGGGTTGACTGACAACTGCGTGAAGTAGCCCCCACAATGTGGGCACACTTAAGTGCCACTAAGCGTGATATTATAAGCAGCGCTTAGTGGTTGATTGACAACTGCGCAAAGCAGCCCCCGCAATGTAGGCGCTCTTAAATGCCACTAAGCGTGATATTATAAGCGGCGCTTAGTGGTTGATTGACAGCTGTGCAAAGCAGCCCCCGCAATGTAGGCGCGCTTAAGTGCCACTAAGCGTGATATAAGCGGTGCTTAGTAGTTGATTGACACCTGCGCGGAGCAGCCCCCGAAATGTAGGCGCGTTTAAGTGCCACTAAGCATGATATTATAAGTGGCGCTTAGTGGTTGATTGACAACTGCGCGGAACAGCTCCCGCAATGTAGGCGTGCTTAGGCGCCGTTTATAGAATTAGGCCCTTGGAGCCAATATTCAACAGCAGTGTCTAAAATGTTGCTGAACATCAGTGACCAGTCCGCGAAGCCTAGCTTAATTGTGCAGGACCATCCCCTGCCCAATTAAATCTTTCTGAATATCAAGCCTATTGATTTATTTTTACTGGTAATATACTCAGTTAGTCTCTATTATAATGCAGTTTAAAATATGCCTTTTAAACTAGATATTATAACAATTATATACTCTATCCAACACAGGCTACATTATTTTGGTGAACTTTAGAATGAAAAGAGTAGACTCGTTTTAGCTAATGACGATATAAGAATCATAGGTGACACATCTCCTGGTACAGTTCTTAATGAACATGAAATTGGCACTAGCTCTGGGGAACAATTGCATCTCAGAAATAGGCTGTCACAGACAAGTAAGAAGAAGCACATGGCAGTAGATCTCCTCTGGGAAAACAGTGGTTAGAGTAGAAGCAGAGGCTACTGTTTCTTGTCACACAATAGTATTTTTCTTTTTTTTTGAGTTCAATATTTTTTATTGAGTTTTTTGAAAAAATATAAGAAACAGTTCAAGTACAGGGTGTCAAAAAATAAAACAAAACATTTAGTATAACAAATATTCAGTTATATTGTGCAATGTAGAATTGAATCGTTTTAAAAGATCTAAAGTACTAGGACTGTTCATGAAAAGATAATAAAAGAAAAGATAAGAGGAAAGAGAAATTGAAAGAAGAAAGAAAAAGAATAAAATGAGGAAAAAGATGAAGGTAAAGAAAAAGAAGAAGAAAAAGAGAGGAGTGTCTATGAAATAGATTGAACATATGAGTCTAGGAATTTCCAGGGTGATTTACTTTGTGATTTACTTTGTATTTTTCACATCATTAAAACTCTCACTCCGCCAAGTTTTGGAAGGAATATATAGGAGGCCATTTTCCAGTGCCAAACTCACACCACAAAACTACTACCTCCCCAAATCCCCTAATTACCCGACAGTTCTCCCACTGCACACCCCCTACCTCCTGAATACTTTCACTCAAGCACTCGCTCCCTTCTCCAGAGCTCCCATCCTCAGCCAGCCAATCCAAACTCCCGCCCTCAGCTAGCCAATCCAAACTATGTTTCACCCAAACATTGCCCCTTAGCTTGCCTTTAGGCGTGACCTAATTTATAATAACCCATTTAAGCATGAAAATCAGCATTTTAAGTTCAAAAATGGTTTATATGAGGGTAAATAAAAAAAGTAAAGGCAAAATATATTTAACGGCAAACTTTTTGGGCCCAATCTCCGACTGCCCTACTTTGGTATTATATTACATTACATTAGGGATTTCTATTCCGCCTTTACCTTGCAGTTCAAGGCGGATTACAAAAGAATTATCCAGGATGTATTACAACAAGAACTTACAAAAAAAAAAAAAAAAAAAAAGGTCATTTTCAAAGAGAGTAAGAAATGGGTAAGGTTATTTGTTTGGGGTAGTTGGCTTTAGTGAGAGGTGGGGTTTGAAACTTGTGGTGGTATTTATTTTTTCAGGTTTTCTTGAAGAGTATGGTCTTTATTTCTTTTCTAAAAGTCTTATAGTTGAGGGCTGCCGTCAGTAGATTGGCTATTTGGTTGTCTAGTTTGGCTGCTTGAGTGGCCAGGAGACCATCACATAGTTTTTTTTTGTTTGGCCTCCTTAATTAGGGGGTATGAGAATGGGGTGTGAGTTTTCCTATGTCTGGTTGAGGTGTTGTGGATGAGGCGGTTATTCAGGTAGTTTGGACTGTCTCCGTATAAAGTCTTAAATAGTAGACAGTAGAATTTAAATTGTATTCTTGCTGGAATCGGAAGCCAGTGCAATTGGAGATATGCTTCTGTAATGTGGTCATTGTTTCTTTAATGAGTAGATGAGTCTTAGTGCTGTGTTTTGGATAGTTTGTAGTTGTTTTGTTATGGTTGTAGGGCATGGGAGGAAGAGGATGTTACAGTAGTCAAGTAGGCCTAGTATTAAGGACTGGAATTATGTTTTCTCGAATAATTTCCGAACGTCTTAAGTTTCTCATGACTAAGAATTACTTTTGTACTGTTTTATTGATTTGTGGTTGCATGGTGCGGCATCTGTCGATAGTTTTACTCATCTTGCAAAACACTCGCAAACTGCGTTACTTGCAAACCGAGGTCTGAATGTACATGTGACCCACCTTCCTAAACACCTATCTCTTCAAGTCCAAATGATCACCTACAACTCACCCACCTCTTAACCCCCCACACACAATCCCCTTAAATATTAATTTCTTTATCCTGACCCTTCCTCCCCCTCCCCCACCTGTCCACTTCAATTCTATCCCAGTTTGTGGGCTTAGTCAGTTTTCAGGCCACTGATTATATCAGTGGGCTTCTGTTCTTGTGAATGAATAGTGATTCACCTAGGTGAAATGGTTTAGCGGAAAATTGCCCTTCTCAAAGTAGTAAAAAGTCCACATGGACTTCTGTAGTGACCACGTACCCTTAATACTGGTGTGTTTAGTTCAGGAAAGGAAAGCAATGTATTACATTTAAGGGAAAATTCTTAAATTTGGGCACTAGTATTTACAGTACATGTTTTACAAGGATTTTTTGAAATGTATCAGCCTAGAAGGTGTCTGAGATCAGAAAATAGTATGAAACAGCTTACAGCAGGGGTGTCAAAGTCCCTCCTCGATGGCCGCAATCCAGTCGGGTTTTCAGGATTTCCCCAATGAAGATGCATGAGATCTATTTGCATGCACTGCTTTCAATGCATATTCACTGGAGAAATCCTGAAAACCCGATTGGATTCTGGCCCTCAAGGACCATGTCTGGACTAGATTCAGTCACAGTCAATGGTGCCCAAATTTGGGTGCCGAAAAAAATGTGTGCAGAGCGCTATTCTATAAACAACGCTCTGAGTTGGGCGCCATTTGCAGAATAACATGTAGCGCTGAGATCTGTGGCCAACTTTGGGTGCAAGGCATGACACCAACTGAAACCTGGTTGTGAATCCTTGTGCGCAAATCAGGCACAGATCCCCCAAATTATACTGTATAATACTGCACATATATTTAGTGACTCCCCCTGACTACCCTATAGTCTTCCCATAGCCATGCCCTCTTTTCAGTTAAGCATTAAGGACTATATTCACTAACAAACCAATCATGTATCGATCGGTTTGCGACCCGATTTCCCTCTGACCCAATTCACTAACCTGTGTCCCAATCATCCTCCGATCCGCACATGCAAATGAGGGGGAACGGCATTCAAATGATGGCAGGCAGCCATTCACTAACAAAAAACCTGCAACACCGACGTGGCTGGCCGATCACAAACAAACGACTGCTGAGGACCAGTCGCTCAGGTCCTCTCTGACTGCCCCGCCTTTGAGGACGAATCAGAAGAGAATCAGGAATAAGATCTGCATGAAAATGTAGGCGGAAGAAGATGCAAGCATAAGACCTGCATATATTGTAGGCGGAAGAAGACGCAAGCATAAGACCTGCATATATTGTAGGCGGAAGAAGACGCAAGCATAAGACCTGCATATATTGTAGGCGGAAGAAGACCCCTGAGAACCCCAAATGATTATATTTCTAAGAGAGACATTGTGTATATGAATTCAGACTTCTAAGCTGCCATTTTCCTCTCTGTCAGCAAAAGAGAGAGATTCACCTTTGCTCCAGAAACCAGCAGTCAGATCTCCTGACTGTGGCATCATTGTTTTGGGACATGATATGATCTCCTAAGAAGCACTAGCAAGGACAGTGTAACTCAGGAAGGTGGGGGTCTCTCCTCCGGAGTTATTAGCCTTAGTATTGGAAATGCACTTGTCAGGGAAATATAGAAAGGTCAGTTTTGGCACCAAGTGATGTCACATTTCAGTATGGCTCCATGATAAGTGTATAGACCATCCATCCAATAAAAATGACATATGTGACAACCAATGAGAAGTGAGTAACTAGGAGGTACCCTAGTCTACTGCTATAATGTATATAAGGGACATGCTGGATGGTATAAAGGAAGGAGGAGGAGAGAAGAGAAAGGAGTCGACCCAAAAGAACATCAGATTGCTATTTCGTATGTATGCTATCCTTTGTAGCCAATATGCTGTACTTTGCTATTTCATGTGAGTTGCCTTATGCTCATTACTAATAAACCTATCTTATTGTAACTGTCATGAGGTCTTTTATTATGGGCTGATGATAAGATATCGCAGCATCTTATCACCTTCTGCCGTCCTGCTCTCTGCCCTGATCTCCTGCCTGCACCGAACTCCTGCCGCCCCGACTCTCCCACCCTTCCCTGCTGTGCAAGCCCGTGGTTGTAACCCGCGGGCTTAAAGCGGGTTAAAACCACGGACTTGGGAAGGGAAAAAAAAAAGCAAAAAAAAAAAAAATTTCCTGCTCTGCCAAGCACAGAGAGCCAGCGCATGCGCAGACCATCTACAGATGGTCTGCGCATGCTCAAGGATTGCTGTTCAGCGATCCAATTCAGTCTGTTGAGGGCGTGATTCCGATCACCCTCATTTGAATGAGGGCGCGTCGTGAATCAGCCCCCGGACACGGATCGGATCCGGTCTGTGCCCTTAGTGAATCTAGCCCTAAAAGATTTGCACTCACATCTTTATAGTATAGTTTCTGGTTAATGCCAGTAAGTGTTGGCATCCAACCATTGGCGCTAATTGGCTTGCTACTCAATTAAATTGGATGTGTAAATGAGACACCCTATATAGAATGTGGGGGATAATGCACATTACAGGCCAAAATTTGCCTAAGCTATATTCAGTAAATATGAGTTTGTCTTTTGCAGCATTTATTTTAGGTATGCACATGGGCAGAGCCTAGACAGAGTGTGTTTGGGGATAAACACTTACATGCATAACTTACAGAATACCATGGGCTCCTTTTACTAAGCTGCGTTAGGGCATTAATGCGCAGAATAGCGCGCCCTACGATGCCACGCACGCTAGACGCTAACGCCAGCATTGCGCAGGGTTAGCGCGCGCTAATCTGCGTGAGCTAAAAACGCTAGCGTACCTTAGTAAAAGGAGCCCTATGTGTCACACATGTACCTCCATCAGCCATAAATATCCCCGAATTAAGCTTATAGAGTAACACCTATAGAACCTCAGCAATACCAAGCAGAGCTCAGAAGCCTTATTGCGTTAATCTTTACGTGTTAAATCCTCATCGGTTCACCCTCTTCCTAGAACTTTCCTATATATTTGTGCTTTTATTTTCATTTTAATCCATATCAAAAAGTTTTAAATAATTCATTTGAAATGAATCCACTTAGCTCATACTATCAGGGAGCCTTGGTCGACATGTTTCACTAACATCTTTAACTAGACCACTCCCCTGTTAGGACCACTGCCTTCTCTCTTGCCTCTTGCTCATGCATCTCCGGCATTTAGGCACGAGACCTCAAGCTGGCTTGATACCTAATCAATTGATCTACATTCCAAGATAGCATCTCTTTACACACACCTTTACAATCAAATCTCCTATCTAAACTCATAACATCCCCCCCCAAATACAGTATATGGAATAACTCTCACATATATATATAATTTACCTCACAACAATTACATACCTGCTACATAAATACATACCAGTATATGAGTTGTATACCTGTTTTATGCAACCCAAAATTGGACTAAGAATTGGGCAACATGAAAATAAACTAAATTAACACACATATACCTCAAACATATTTTCTATATACACACCCCACAACCTACTCCATGAATATCCCACTAACACACAACTTCTTGCCTTATACAAAGTACCCCACCTACTCACATACCATGCTTCCCTCCTAAGATACCCCAACTCATACATATACATCCCTTTCCTATAAATCCATGTTGCAAAGCAGTCCTAGTCATACTTATGCACATATTTCCTACTGATGGATGCTTGATAACCTTATTATAAAAAGAATTGATCATCTAAGGTCAGTTTGCAATAAGCAAGCATCAATATCTCAATGCTTTTGCAAGAACAATGGAAGTAGGCCTGCGATCCAATTGTTAATGAGTAATTACCACATATAAATAAGAGACCAGGGAGAGGGGGGTAGGGGAGACATGATTTTTCACACATTTCATTCAATGCCTAATCTTTAATCAAAGAAAGTACATAGCAAAAAGCTAGCAAAATCTAGGGCGTGTGTAATGAAAAGGAAAAGCAATTTTGATCCAAAGTCAAAATTAGAATCTGAAATAGAGCCTCTTATTAAATATGCATTACCTTTGTTAATGACTACCTTCTACAAAGGATTATCCGCAGCATGAAACATCATTAAGTCTACCATCTGGGAGATTTTGCCTTTAGTACAAATGGTACCAGGCCACCATAACAACTGGCGTTCATTGAAAAACTAAGCAGCAGTCTCCAAGGCAGGACAGAGGTTTAAATGAGAAGAATAATTTAACTGCCCAATTACATTTCCAGATCTGGTAGAGACGCAATGTAGCAGCATGGAAAACCTTGAACTGGTGCTTCTAGTTCTTCTCATTATCTTCTTAAGTAATCTTCCCAAGTTGTAACAAAAACTATTGGCCTTCCAAACCTTTGCTTTAATGATTGATCTTCTGAAAGACCAGCTCAGTGTAATTTATTAGGGGTCCAAAGCGCTTTGTGGAGTAAAAGGTGCATGGATAGCTTTAGATGATTTAATAAGGTGGAACTAAAGACATGTTTTTTTTTAAAAAAAGTGTTGCTGAGTCTAATCCCCTCTTATACAAAGGTGCGCTATGATTTTTGGTGCAGGATCAATATTATCACGCGCTAAACGCTGATGCGTACGTGTTATCCTGTGGACGCGTTGGCGGTAAGCGCACGCATTGATTCAGCGCATGCTAAACACACACACGCTAAACACACTTAGCACACCTTTGTAAAAGGAGCCCTAAGTGCTGGCGAGTCTAAGGCCCTCTTTTACTAAGGTGCGCTAACCGATGAGCGCGGCTTAAACGCTAATGCATGCGTGTTAGTCTATGGACGGGCTAGCGTTTAGCGTGCGCTAATTCGATTAGTGCGCGCTAATCAGGTAGCACACCTTAGTAAAACAGGGGAAGGTTGGGACGTTTTTACTTGTTTGCTGGTTGGATATTTATTTATGAAGAAAGCATTGCCAGTTCCTTTGATACAACATAAAATGCGAAACAGGGGTAAGGACTGGAATTAATTTTTAAATTAAAAAATGCTTTATTTCCTCTGTTTATGAACCAGTTTCTTGAACTATTGTCCCATTTACAGCTGCAAAGGTGAGTACTTTGGTGTACCGTGAAATTTTTAGATTGGACACATATTAGATGTGGAGATTTTTTTTTAGAGACCAATGACTGTGCTTAGCCTCAAAAAAGGACATATGCGGCACTGAGTTTAATGGCTGCAATAATTTCTGAGGTCTCTTTTTCTCCATGTTTTTTGGTTTTTTTTTTTTTAAAGTACTGTACTACAAAACAAGAATTTGGCAGAAAAACTTCAAATCCCCTTTCAAGACCGACACGGCACTGAATCAAAAAATCATTATTTAATGTTTAATAAAAGGAGAAATTGGTACGGGCCAAAAAGTTAAATAATAAATGAAACTTTTATAGCCCCAGGCAGGAAACTCATAGGTGACCAGCACCAGGTTAAGAACCTAAATAAGTCCTGCCCTGTGCAAAATGCATGCAAACTGCCGGTGAAAAACTTCAATCAAAATATTGAAATGTCCCGTTTGTTGTTGAGAGAAAATTTCTGGATTTTCCATTTAAAATCTCATTCACCGGTGGGATTGAATGAAAACGTGGACATTTCAATTTTGATTGAAGTTTTTCACCGGCAGTTTGTATGCATTTTGCACAGGGCAGGACTTATATAGGTTCTTAACCTGGTGCTAGTCACCTACGAATTTCTTGCCTGGGGCTATAAAAATTTCATGCATTTATTATTTAACTTTTTGGCCTGTACTGATTTCTCCTTTTATTAATCATTAAATAATGATTTTTTGATTCAGTGCCGTGTCGGTCTTGAAAGGGGATTTGAGGTTTTTCTGCCAAATTCTTGTTTTGTAGTATTCATTATTATTTTGGCATATTTAGGTTTGTTTTGGGGCTTTTTTTTTAAGAGTCATTTCTTGTTTCTATTGCAGTTGTATTTGTCATAGCCGCTTCAGCTATTGCATATAGTTTGTTTTGGCCGTTTACAAAGTGTGCCGTTGATCATCTGAGCAATTCCACTTGGATTCCGATGTACAAGCAATTTTAATGGATTTCTTAAGAGGGAATACTTTATCAATAAACACATTTAAAAAAATTTTTAAAAATACTTATCTTCTGGAAGTTGTCAATTAGCAAATCAAATTAATTCAAATCTATTTATTTTTGAAATGTATATGCTATAAACTGATCTGGATGGTTCTATCAGCCTAAAATGGATGTAAAATATGCTTAAATTTGAAGACATTCCATCCCCCCCCCCCTTTTTATAAAACCACACTACCATTTTTAGTGCCGGAGTTTGAGTATCGGAGCTGTTACCACCAGGACCAGCGCTAAAAACCACACTATGGTTTTGTAAAAGGAAGGGGGTGGTATTTCCTAACAGAAATACTAAAAGGCTAGACAACCTGACAAACAGAATATCAATCTAATTATCATCAAAGGTATTTCAATGTTTTCTTCTTTAGAATTTTATCAATATACTAGTGTTTAAGCCCGTTAGATTAATGGGTGCTAGATGTGAAATGTTAACAATGGCCCCACACTCGCGGTCTGGCTGGCTTACGTGTCGGCGCCTTGCTATGTGAAGCCAGAGTTAATGCACCCTCGGGCTATCCTTCTCCAGGCCGCGTCCATGCCCGTGGTGAAGGGGGGGGGGGGCCTGCGGCACACTTGGCCGAGCCTGCCAGTCGAGGGAAGAGAATATGAGGAGGAGGATTTCTTCGGGCAGGCCCAGAAGAGAGAACATGTCTGGCCAGCCGGCCTCCAGCGGTTTCCTCTGCCTCCAGGCGCCTGTATCCTAAAGCTTGTGGGCAGCTGACCTTCCTTCCCATGGTGTTTTCTGAAACGGCAAGTCAAAAGTAGCTTGGAGTGGAAGCCATCATAATCGGAGCGTCAGAGTGTCACATGGCCCGGCAGCTGCCTGTCAATCAACGGTGCCTCTGCGCGCAGGAGAGCTGGAGCAGATCGCACTTGGGGCCGTAATAAGCGCACATGCGCACTCTTGCCAGCCACAGACCTACGGATCATGAAAGCACGCCGATAAGAGTGCACATGTGCCGCTTAGGGTTTTAATATAAGAGAGATATATATTTTTTAATTTATAAGGAGGGAAGGGTAGGGGGGAGATGTTTATTTTATTTTAGGCTTCTATATATCTCTTACTTATGTTGGGAATTATGTGGAAATATTTTGAAAAATGTATTCTACAGTCTAATTGTTTATATGAAAAAAAAAATTTCAATAAAAATATTTGAACTAAAAAAAAATGTAGAAAAAAAAATAGGCAGTATGGAATATAAATCTTAAAATAAAATAAAGAAATGGGACTATGGGCTCCTTTTACCAAGATGCGCTAGCGTTTTTAGCGCACGCAGGATATTACCGCGTGCTACACTGCATGCTACACGGCTAGAACTAATGCCAGCTCAATGCTGGTATTAAGGTCTAGGAGGCATGGCAACTCAGCGCGTTATTGCCCTAACACAGCTTGGTAAAAGGAGCCCTATAATTAGCATAATAGCGTGAATCTCTGCTCTCCTTAGGAAGCATTTCAATAGAGGCATCGGAGAAAGAATTAGGAGGCTGACCCTTCAATAAAATAGCATGCGAGAAGGCTTCGTCCAAAGCAGGGTCAAATTGATCAACTATGATTTTGTAAAGCTCTTCAGGAAAATAAAAACTGAACCCAGTGCATTATTGTTCTTAATGGTTTTGATAGCTCTTACCTCAGCAACTGAGGATGATTCAGCAAAAAGCTGCTGCATATCCACTTCAGTGCAGGGAAGCTTCTGGAATTTCAACCGTTGAACAATATCATTCGTCACCCACTGTGAGGAATATAAACGGTGATATAAATGAGCAAAGACTGTCACTATCTGACTGCAGGCCATCAGCTCAGAGCCATTATCAGTTTTAATTCTATTTATCCTTTTCCTCAGCCTAAGCTGATTGTGCTGCTAGAAAAAACAACTTAGATGCAGGGCAGGATTAGCCAATAGGCCAAGAAGGCACGTGCCTAGGGCCCGAAATGGTCAGGGAGGCCCAATGAAGGAGGGCATCAAGATTGTTTTTTCCAAACGGCGATGGACCCCTCCAGCATCGATCGGCAACGCGAGCCCCCCCCCCCCCCATCGGCAGAAAGTAAGACAAGCAAGCAACGCGGGTAAGAAAGGCGACGGGAACTGTAATTGTGCAAGCGGTGCTGCTTGGCCAAAGCTTCCCTCTGACGCAGCTTCCTGTTTCCGCCTGGGCGCATGGTGGGGTGGGGTGGGGTGGGGCAGGGGGGCCCAGTGTACCTGGGTGCCTAGGGGCCCTCGATGAATTAATCCTGCCCTGCTTAGAAGGCTTGCTAATATATTCGTAAAAATGGCGTTATTCAGCTGCATGTAATAGGTGATACACATACTCTCCAGCATTGTTAATTCCCCTCTGACCTTCGATAATCTGTGCAATATGTCATCATTCTTTTCTCATTTATGCTCCATTGCTACAGACCTTAGCTGAAAGGCAGAAACCCATTCCCGCCACTGATTCTTGAAAGCAGCAGAGAGAGAGAAGAGGTCTGTCCTCGCAAAACTGCTTTACTAGTGTCCCGTACCATAAAAATATCCCCCGCTGAACAGATCGTTCCTTCAATAATAATTGCCCATCCATCACTCAAAATCTGGGCGAGTCACTTTCCTAAAAGCCTCGCAGTACCCCCAAAAAATCCGTGCATGATATGAAATCAAAATAGGGCTTATGACACAAGTTTGCATCGTGCTGAGTAGATTCGTAGAGATAAGCAAAACAAAAGGAAGTATGTGTTTTGGACCGAGGAATAATAAAAATCTCTCTCCCATCTGTGCGTTTATATTGAAACATTATCGAATATAAAGTCAACCCTTTGACCTTTGAAAATAGTAACATACCCCCTCCTTTACAAAGCCATGCTAGCGTTAACAGGTCAGACGCTCATAGGAATTCTATGAGCGTCGGAGTTGTTACCACGGTGGCCGGCGCAAAAAAACGCTAGTGCAGCTTTGTAAAGGGGGGGATAGGAAATTACAGCAGATAGAGACCAGCATGTTCCATCCAGTCTGCCTAGAAAGGCGGCCAGGATTGCACTTGTCGTTCTTGGCAGATTCCCCCCCTCCCCCTTTGTTGTTAGGGCTGTACCTATTGCTCTGTGTAGGTGACCCTCCCCCCCCCCTTAAATTTGTGCGACTCATTTATGTTTTCCTTTGAGTGGAAATACTCTTACAGGGTCAATATTCAAAGTGATTTACCACGTTTCCACGTTTATTCAAGTTTTGATATACCCCCTATCGAGAACTTCTAAGTGGTTTACAATAAAGTATATTAAGTCAGGGAAAGGATAAAGAAAGAATAAAGAAAGAAATAGATGGAGAGGTTGTAAAAAGAAATACAATAATCAATAGAAATGAACAGTGGGGAAAAAGGGGTCATAGACTAAACCGCGCGAGAAAATCACACGCAGACAAAGCCGGGCCGACAATCACGCGCAGGACATCGGCGCGCCGGATTTCTACTGAATTTTAAAGCACTCCGGGGGGGGGGAACACCCAATGGCAGTGTTGGCGCTGCCATTGGGGGGCGGTGTTGGGGGGAACCCCCCATTATAGAGGAAACAGGCTTTTCCCCTATTTTTTAGGGAAAAAGTTCAGTTTCTCTGTAATGTGTGTGTGTAGGGGGGGGTTCCACCCCCCCCCTCATGGTAGCGCCAACACTACTAAACAGTTTTAAGTTAAGTGTGGTGGTTCCCCCCCACACACACACACACCTTGGAGCGCTTTAAAATTCAGTTTAAATACGGCACGCTGATGTCCTGCGCGTGATTGTTGGCCCGGCTTTGCGCGCGATTTTGACGCGTCACCGAGAAAAAGAAGGGGACAGGAAAGCAACATTCACAGATTGCCAGAGAGATTCTTGCCCATTTAAATCGTGTTTGCCTCAAAATACCATCAACATCTACTTTTACCCACAGGAATGAGGGGATAAGGTATAAGAATGCATTTTTAGAGGATCGTTCTTAGAGGGGTGATGCTGGGGTGATCTTGGGGCCTGAAAACTGCTCCGGAGAGAGATGCACAAGGTTGAAAGTTTGCCTACCATATCAAATGCCCGGCACATCCCTTTGTCAAAAACGTGTTTTAAAGTCTTATTTTCATTCACATTTAAGGTAAATTCTTTTTCTAAGCCTATGCTGCCCACGTTTAAACCTGTGAAGAATTTTTAGCTTCAAATTAATGACCTATATAGTAAGACAACATTTGAGATTTGAGCCTTTAGGTACTCCTGTGGTGATAGAGGCCCCCTTGTAGAGTGAATGATGAGAGCGGCAGAGAGGTGCCGATGCTGGCAGCAGAGACACCGTGCATAAATCAGAAACTAATTGCACAGAATCAGACAGAACATGACAAATTTCTTTAGGAGCAAAATATTGTCAGGAGCCGTAAAGGAAGCTGACTTGGTATCCAGTGATGTGCAGTCATTTATAAAGGAAGACAATGCATCGGTTACTTCTATTGGTGCTATTTGAAAATAGGCCAAGTACAAGAAAAATAATAAAATCATGTACTTAGTCTTATTGTAGATAGATTGCGTAGGCAGAAAATAAGCATAGATGTGTAAACATCCAGATCATAGCTATCATTGTATAAGAGAAGGTCTCCATGAGTAGGTCTGATGTAAAATCTACCTCACACTGGCTTCCTATAACCCACAGAATTGCCTATAAAATTCCACTGTTAACATTCAAAATAAAAATTCTACATAGACCAGGCTTCATGGACAGATTACTTGTCTCTTATTGCTCACCAAGAACTCTAGGCATAGATTCATTAAATCTTCCAATCCTTTACCGAACTGGTTTTGCGATCGTTCCCCAACCCCGACCCGATTCACTAAAGGGCCCAACGCCCACTTAATGATCCGATCCAACCCATACAAATTAGTAAAATCCCATGCGAAATAGGCAAGCGATTGATTCACTAACAATTGCTTGGCTATTTTGAACCGGATTTTACTGTCCTAAAATCCGACTGCAGAAGACCTATGTTACCGACAGGTCTGCTGGTTTTTTGACATGCCTGCCTGTCTTTTTTTTTTTATTCATTTTTTTTCCATGGCACATGCAAAATATCTGTCCCATTAAAAAAAAGATTAAAAGACAGGCAGGCCTGTCAAAAAAACACGGTGCCCCCCTCCCTTCAACAAATGCGCCGACAATCGCAAACGCGCCCCCCATGACCCACAAATGGCATTGCCATCGGCGCTTTACCCCATCCCCCCAAAATGTGACCCCCCCAGCTCCTGTATCTGTAAAGTTGGGAGCAGGAGAGGTGTTCAGTCTCTCCTGCTCCAGAGGCCTCCTTCCCAGCAGTGAGAGCAAGAGGAACCGCAAAGTCCTCCTGCTCCTTCTCCTCTGCCCTGCCCAACGTGAATGCCCTGATTGACTCAGGTGCCTCGGGCTCCTCCCCCCTCAGCCTCAGCCCTAAGGAAGTCCCAGATTGGCTCAGGTGCCTCAGGCCCCTCTCAAGGGCTTAGGACCCTCTCCCTGCATCACGTTTCGCCAGAGGCTGTATCAAAGAACCCATACTGCAGCGTTCAGATGAAACTCTAAAATACAAAGAGGTCAAAGAGGTTGAGTGGTGGGCTTTTTTGCACCACTCATGACAGCTAACTTTGAACTTCCTGAATTTTGGTTTTGATTTTGATGTCACTTCTGGTGCAGTTGCTTTATAATCAGGGGAGCGTCTTCCAGCTGTTACATAACAACACTTTCTGAATCAAGTTTGTGGCTGTGTACGGCAGGTACCATCAGGAGTTCCATGATTGTCTTGTATGAAGTCTTGTGCTATAAGGTATTATGGATCACATCAGTATTACGTTGTCTGAACCATTTTTTACTTCTGTATTTTAGAGTTTCATCTGAGCGCTGCAGTACGGGTTCTATGATACAGCCTTTGGCGAAACGCGGCAGAACCTAGAACCTTTTCAGAATCCCTTACAGCCAACTTTTCAGATAAGTCATGTTTTTTTACTTTTTTGATTTCTAAATTTATGAAGTTTGTTGCAAATAAAAAAATATACAAAAAATATTTACACATTTAAGTGCTATGATTAGAGGTGATACCTTCAGACGCTCAATCACGCGGGTTCATCCCCGCAGTCTGATAATAAGTTCTCCGAACACCAACGAATGTCAGGGGAGTGTGTGGCGCAGTTGTTAAAGCTACAGCCTCAGCACCCTGGGGTTGTGGGTTCAAACCCACGCTGCTCCTTGTGACCCTGGGCAAGTCGCTTAATCCCCCCATTGCCCCAGGTACATTAGATAGATTGTGAGCCCGCCGGGACAGACAGGGAAAAATGCTTGAGTACCTGAATAAATTCATGTAAACCGTTCTGAACTGCCCTGGGAGAACGGTATAGAAAAATTGAATAAATAAAAAATATATAAACAGTAGTTTAAATCACCTGTCTTTTTACTAAATAGTACCACTTCTATGGTTTAATTTTTGCTTTTGCCACTATTTGGGAGTGTGTCACATTTTGAAGATTTTTTTTCTTCCCTATTGTTTTTGGGGGCGCTTTCAAACTTCTCCTAGATTCCAGATTGTGAGGGGAAGTCTGCATTGTGGCAGGATCCTGAGAATCTAGGGAAGGTATCTGTAATTTCATCCTGGGTATTACAAGTGAAAGGGTTGTGTTTTTGGTTGTGTGTTTTGTTTTGTTTTTGCTGTGATACTGGAACGCTCTTCCGGAGTCTGTCATAGAAGAAAACACCCTCCAGGGACTCAAGACAAAGTTAGACAAGTTCCTGCTGAACAAGGACTACCCTGATAGGGATAGTCTCAGTCAGGGCACTGGTCTTTGATCAGAGGGAGCGGACTGCTGGGCATGATGGACCACTGGTCTGAGCCAGCAGCGGCAATTCTTATGTTCTTATACTTGTAGCCTCCCTCCCTTGTGGGCAGTGACGTAGCGATTCTGTAACAAGGCCCCCTCTAAAAAAATTAGGCGGCCTTCAAAAAAATAGGCGCTATGCATGTTAGGCGTGGCATAGCTTTGTGTTAGGCGCTTTGTTACAGAATCGCTGCTCTTAAGCGTGCTTAAGCGCTCGCATGGGCGCCTAAGTTTTAGTTGTGCCTAGAGCTGGCCTATTAATTGGGCGCCTCCGAAATAGGTGCCACTCAACGTGATTCCTTAAACAGCACCCAATTTTACTTGAATCGCGCTGAACGATGCCTAATTCGGCAACTAACTTTTGGGCGCTTCTTATAAAATTTGCCCTTCAGTGCCTCCATATAGGCACCCTAAGGCCACTTGGTAGGAGCCTATTCAATAATGCAACCTGGACGCCCTGGTTCCATTCTAGAATACTTAACATAACCCAGTGTCTCTGTACCTCACATTTACACATCTGCAGTTACAGCAGTCCAGTGGCGTAGCGAGGGTAGGAGGTGCCCAGGGTGGTGGCACCCCCATGCCCTCCTCTCCCTGCCACTCCTTCCACGCCTCATGTTCCTTCCCGTCCCCACTCCATACTCACGCTCTCCCTCCCCCCAACATACCTCTGTAAATCTTTGCCAGCGTGAGTGATTTCTCCAGCATGCTGCTCACACCAGTGCTGGGTTTCCCTCTGATGTCACTTCCTGGCCCCGTGACCCAGAAGTAATTCAGAGGGGAACCAGGCCAGCGCAAGCAACAGGCAGAAGTTTCTTGCACTGGCGAAGATATACTGAGGTACAGAGTGGGGGGGGGGGAAGAGATGGCACGAGTGGGGCAGGGCAGAGAGGTGCCAGTGCCCCCATCAAGATGGCGGCCAGGGCAGTCCATCCTCCCCCTTACTACACCACTGCACCAGTCATAGATCTGACATATTTGAGAACCTAAAAGCGGCAGGGACATGCATAACTTATTGTATTCTATAAGTCATGCTTGTATGTGGGAACCCTGCTCTGCCCTTTTGCATTTATGAGCTGAATAAGTTAGATGCGCCTTGACAGAATAATGTTTACATATACTGCTGGCACTTTTGTGGGTATGTGTAAACAAGCTTAGATCAAGGGTGCATAAATGCTGGGGGCCTAGAATATATGATTGTCCTTTTACTACCTGAGCTGGCTTGTTATAAGTACTCTTCAATATCCAGCAAAAACTTCTTATATATTCCAACGGGCATTACTAATAAAAATTCTATATGTTGTGCTTGGAAGGAAGCTATTAGCATGCAGTACTTGTTGTTAATTACAACTGACTCCAAAGGTCCTGACCAAATGCTGTTATAAATTACTTATGCATTGATTTACGGATCAATTATTTCAGCATATCATATATCTAATTTGCATTTATTTTTTTATTTACTTAGGATCTTTCCAGTATGGCCTGTGAAAACAAAAAGTGCTGCTAAAATCCTGTGATAACTGAAAGGTACCTCTATATTTTCATTAGAAAGCCTAAAATATAATAAATGGGAATGAATCGAAGGGTTTTCCATTCAAGTGGTCCAGAGCTCCCCATGCAACCATCTCGGCAATTGATCATTTCTTTTCAGGAGAGGATATGCAAAGTTTTGGGGCATGGCTTAACTAGGCGCGGAGTTAGGTGGCCTGCCCTGCTGTTCTATAAATGATGCTCAGAGTTGGACAAAGCAAGCGAGCAGAAGAACACTTCGCCTTTTTGCTTTTTTCTTACACCCCCCCCTCCCCTCCCGCGCCCCCATCCTCCCCCCGCTTGACTTTATATCATTTTCATGAGTAGGGCCACTTACGCTGAAGATAGCGTAAAGGACAAATTTAGCAAGGAAAAAAAATGCACGCTCCCCACAAATGGGGAAATGAAGCTTGTACAAGGTTCAGAAGCTCTTCCTGCCTGAAGAAATGCTTGTAATTGAGTTGGCTCACAAACCATATACTTCTGATGATCTCAAACCATACTATGTTTGGTTTTTTTGCCAGGTGCTTGTGACCTGGATTGGCCACTGTGGAAGCAGAATATTGGGCTAGATGGACCATTGATCTGTCCCAGTATGGCTAGTCTTATGTTCTTATGTTTACAGGAACTCTAATATAAACGTTTAAGGCACGTGCTAAAGCCGGTGTCAGGTCAAAAGCGTGCCGGGACAAAGGCGCACGCAGACAATTGAGCGCAGCGCGGAGGCGCGCACCACAGAAAATTACAGTTTTTACGGCTCCGACGGGGGAGGGGTGTGGGGGGGAACCCCCCCCCCCACTTTACTTAGTAGAGATCGCGCCGTGTTGTGGGGGCGTTGTGGGGGGTTGTAACCCCCCACATTTTTCTGAAAACTTCACTTTTTCCCTGTTTTTAGGGAAAAAGTTAAGTTTACAGTAAAATGTGGAGGGTTACAACCCCCCCAAACCCCCCACAACGCCGGCGCGATCTCTACTAAGTAAACTGGGGGGGCTCCCCAACAAAACCCCCCGTCGGAGCCCCTAAAAACTGTAATTTACTTCGGCGCGCACCTCCGTCTTGCGCTCAGTTGTCGGCGCGCGCCTTTGTCTTTCGCGGGGTTGTCTATGAACCGCCAAAGCCTCTTGGCACAAGTTCAGAAATATTTTCCTCCAGTTTTATGTAGCTCTACAAAGGTGCGACAAAACCCAGACCTTATATCCTAAAAACCAAAGAATCTTTAAATCGTTATCTTGCTCAAAGACAAAAGTCACCAAAAGAGAAGCTCTATCATATCCTTCATCACCAGTTCCTTCAAGCAGAGGCAATACATCCAATGGAAATCCAGCTAACTCTTTACTCCTATTCCAGTGCTTTTTGCAGACGGAAATAAAGGACTTCCCAGTTGGTGGTATGGAACCTTTCGGTATATTCCAGATCTCAACAAAATATATCTTCAAACTCTCTGGACACAATATATATTCCTTTGATTGTCTTCAAGTATAAAATGTGCATTAAAAACCAACCTATCCTGAACAACTATGGCATTAATTGATACCTGCTTCTTTCCAGAGTGCTTCAAATCTCCAACCCTCTTAATTGGAACATCCAGCTCTTGTTTTTTTTCTCTGCCCCATGGGAATAGAGCTGAGCTGATAGGGTCCCAGTGTCCTTAGAGTACTGCATATTGAAGTTTCCAAATGAACCAGAGCAGATGGGATACCACTAAACACAGAACTGACAAGTCAGACTAGCCTAAAGATGAGACAACTAGGGTCGGTAGCAAGGAATCTTGCTACTCTTTGGGATACTATCAGGATCTTGTGAATCGGATTGGCCACTGTCGAAAGCAGGATACGGGGCTAGATGGACCATCAGTCTGACATGGTATGGGTATTCTTATATTACTGATTCAGTGTCGGTTACTATTCTAAACATAAGAAGGAGTAGCCTGCACAGAGTAGCAGTTTCAATCTTAATCACCTTAATGGGCAGACTAGATGGACGTGCTGTTAATTATCTGTTGTTATGCAGTATGTTACATTGTAAAATTCGATGGTCTGCTTAACATAGTAATATAGTAAATGACAGTAGATAAGACCTGAATGGTCTATCCCGATTGATCAATAGATACATGCATTACAAATCCATGATTAAGTTCAATTGTCTTTGTTCATTGATATTTCTGGGTTATAGACCATAGAAGTCTGCCCAGTAATATGCTTAGGTTCCAACTACTGAAGTTTCAGTTGAAGCCCACTCCAGCCTACCTAGACCATACCAAATTATAGACCTTAGAAGTCTACAAGTAATGTGCTTAGGTTCCAACTACTGGAGTTGCAGTCGAAGCCCACTCCAGCCTACCTAGACCATACCAAATTATAGACCTTAGAAGTCTACCAGTAATGTGCTTAGGTTCCAACTACTGGAGTTGCAGTCGAAGCCTACTCCAGCCTACCTAGACCATACCAAATTATAGACCTTAGAAGTCTACCAGTAATGTGCTTAGGTTCCAACTACTGGAGTTGCAGTCGAAGCCCACTCCAGCCTACCTAGAACATACCAAATTATAGACCTTAGAAGTCTACCAGTAATGTGCTTAGGTTCCAACTACTGAAGTTTCAGTCGAAGCCCACTCCAGCCTACCTAGACCATACCAAATTATAGACTTTAGAAGTCTACCAGTAATGTGCTTAGGTTCCAACTACTGAAGTTGCAGTCGAAGCCTACTCCAGCCTATCTAGACCATCCCAAATTACTGGAGTTCCCATCAAAGCCCTCCCAAGCCCATCAACCAGAGCTTCAATATGTAGCTGAAATCAAAGAATTTTATCTTAATCTGAGTTGCCTTCTTATCACCTTAGATTCATTAATTAATTACTGCAGTAGTGATTTTTGGTATTTAAGGAAAGGTTCCACTAAGACATTTTTTATGTGGCTTTCCTCCATACACAACTATCAAGAGAATAGATGTAAAAAAAAGTGTGATGTCTACTTGTAATCAATTTTCTAGTGTTTGTTTTCTTTTGGTGTCAACATTTTTATTGCATTTGTGAACTCAGACTCGACATAATTAAAATGAATTCCATTTCTATGTATAGTCCCGAGAATAGAAAGAAGCAAATTAATACTTTCTTGTCAAATATATCTTCCTGACAAGAAGAATGCTTTGCAGACTCTACAGTGTTGAACACTAGGATACAAGAAATAATGGTATGGATTGTTTTTGTTAGAAATCTTTCTCTGCCTTGCTTAAATTAGCACACACATTCAGCATAGCCTGACAAGAAAAGAAGCTGACTACTGTCGTAGGTATTCCATTTGAAGTTGATAAAGCACTGATCTTAAATTGCTTAGATTAATTAACATCTAGGCTGCAGTGGTGAAAAGCCAGCTATTGGGAAATATTTTAATCCTGTTTGTTCTGAGCTCTTGCAAGTGTTAAAATTGGAATTCACTAATTTGGTCTCATGAAAGACATCCTTTTTAGATCTGCTCAAAAATTAGAAGTACAATTTCAGGCTATTTTGAGACAAGAGATGGAAAATTGGTTGCTTTAAAGCTGAGTACATGCCTCGTAACTTTTCAGGGAAGAGGCTTGTTAAATTTATTTTTTCTGCTTTTAAAGAAGGAATTGCGTGGGAAATTTGACTTGATTAGGTGAAGCCTAGGAGCACACAGATCTTGGACCCATGACCCAAGCACATGCTGAAACATGGCTATGTTGGGTCAATAAAGTATTGACTACTGAGGTGGCAAATCCTTTCGAATTACTACTACCCCCAGGCCATCTCTACTCTTCTCTGTTTGTTGATATCTGTAGAGATTGGATTATCCTTCTGGAGGAAGGAGTGGCCTAGTGGCCAGAGCTACAGCCTCAGGATCCTGAGGTTGTGGGTTCAAGCCCCATGCTGCTCCTTGTGACCCTGGGCAAGTAGCTCAATCCTCCATCGCTCCAGGTACATTAGATAGATTGTGAGCCCATCGGGACAAATGACTGAGTACATGAAAGTAAACCGCTTAGACAATTAATAGGCAGTATATAAATAACATAAATAAATAAAACATTTAGGGGAAAATTCATCAAGCAGCGATAGAGCTTTAAGTCACAGTAAACAACCTTTACCTTGATTTAAACAGCTCTAACACTGCAGGGCCAAAACTAGTGTCATGATATTTAAGTCGATGTGATCAACAAGCCACTGTTGTTCAGTCTGACAAGTCATATACTGGTTTGTCTAATACAACTAACTTAAAAGACGAGCTAGTGTTAAATGCATCTACCCTTGGTGGTGCATCTCTTGTATGTATGGCCGTTCAGACAACAATCGGGTATATACCACCAGTTGCTTAATGCTTTGTCGGCCCAACCTTTATTAATTTAATGAATCACTCTCCTATTTATCTAAGTGCCATTTTTTTAGTAATGTATTTTTATATATATATCCTATATAATAAAACGCTAGCCGCCCATGCGCACTCAGACCTGCGTGATCTGTAATCCCTGATCTGTGATCCGTAGGTCCGTGGCCAGAGTGCGTATGTAGCGGACAGATCGGGAAAGCAAAGCACAGCACAGCACAGCTGGCGACTCCCCCCCCACCGCCCGCCCGCCCACCCTCACTCACTGCCAAAACTACCACCTCCTCCTTCTCGCAGGCTCACCCGCTTTTAAATGAAAAGAAAAGCGCTGCACAGCGCTAACGCTGGCTTTGCTGTCTTCTGTCCACTGCGGCCCGCCCTCTCTGACTACTTCCTGTTTCCGCTAGGGTTGGCCGCAGTGGATAGAAGACGCAGAAGCCAGCGGCTGTAGCCGCCGATCTCCGTTCCTCCGGGGGGGGGGGTCTGGGAGGAGAGGGATCGCGGCCACTCAGCGCCCCCACCGAGGAGCCCAGCAACTTTCCGCTGCCCGGGACCTGAGTCATTTGCCGCCCCCCCTCTTCCCTTACCGCGGGCCTGACTGGTGATTTAAGCAGCATGTGCAGCAGTCTTCACACGCTGCTTCTAGCTCTTCTACTGCTTTGATTTGCTCCGGACGTGCCAGAGTAAATCAGGGCAGTAGAAGGACCCGAAGCAGCGTGTGAAGACTGCTGCACACGCTGCTTGAATCGCCATGTGTAGTCGGGCCTGCGGGTAGGGAAAGGGGGGTGCGGCAAAGGGCTCGGGCCCGCGTTTGTAGTCGCGACTGTGGGAAGGGAAAGGGGGTAGAGGGAACTGGTGTGGGGGGAGGGAAATGGAAGGGGGAGGGAATGCTGCTTTGCACAGACAGACAGAGGGAGGAAGGGAGACAGAAAGACAAGAAGAAAGACACAGGGGCAGGTGCACAGGGAACTGGTGTGGGGAGAGGGAAATGAAGGGGGAAGGAATGTTGCTTCGGACAGACAGACAGAGGGAGGAAGGGAGACAGAAAGAAAAGAAGAAAGACACAGGGGCAGGGAGATATACAGAAAGACAAACAGACAAAGGGGGCCAGGGACAGAGACAGACAGAAAGAAAGACAGCAGGAGTCGCGTCAGGAGGGGTGCGGGATGCCACAGAGGGAACTTTACCAATGGGTGCAACTGGGCGGCTGTCGGGAGCCTCTGATCAGGGGCAGAGCAAGGTAAGTGTATCATAGGGATAAGAAGGAGGAGGGGGGAGAAAAAGGAAGGGACGCCTACTGCTGGACAGGGGGAGAAGGAAAGAGGTGCTGATGGACAAGGGGGGGGTGAAGAAAAAGGAACGGAGGACAGGGGGAGGTAAAAACAAAGGGAGAAGAGCTGCTGCTGCATAAGGAGAGCTGTGAAGGGGTGGTGGTGGACACAGGGGAGGTAAAAGGAAGAGGGAATGGACAGGGGGAGCAGGCAAGGGGTGGTGATGGACAGCCAAGGAAAAAGACAGAAAGAAAGAAAGCGGCTAAGGAGAGAGAGAGAAAGAAATAAAGAGAGACACACACACATATATTCTAGCACCCGTTAATGTAACGGGCTATAAGACTAGTATATATATAAAACCTATCATTTTTTCAATAACAGACCATCACTTAGCTTATAGTGAGCCTGTGCTGTCTTCACCTCTCCCTACATGCATGTTTCAAAAAAGAAACCTTTCTTCAGGGTCGAGGGAAACGGTTTGAGGGAGCTGCAATTGCCTTGTAACAATTGCAGCTCCCTCAAACCATTTCCCTTGACCCTGAAGAAAGGTTTCTTTTTTGAAACATGCATGTAGGGAGAGGTGAAGACAGCACAGGCTCACTATAAGCTAAGTGATGGTCTGTTATTGAAAAAATGATAGGTTTTATATATATATATAAATACATTACTAAAAAAATGGCACTTAGATAAATAGGAGAGTGATTAATTGAATTAATAAAGGTTGGACCGACGAAGCATTAAGCAACTGGTGGTATATTCCCGATTGTTGTCTGAAGGTCCATACATATAATAGATGCACCTCCAAGGGTAGATGCATTTAACACTAGCTTGTCTTTTAAGTTAGTTGTATTAGACAAACCAGTATATGATATTTAAGTCTCCATGCGTTACTCAGTAATGAGATGAAAAACAGACAAATGCATGTTTTGCATCTCATTATTATGCTAATTGCCTAATGTGACTTGTGAAGATATTCAGTACTGCAAGTCATGTTAGGTTTGAAAAATGATGGGGTTATTTTACCATTTGGGAGCATTGAGCCTGCAAAACCATGGCCTAATGCTCCCGGGCTGCTGGCTGAATCCTTCCTCCTTCCCCCCATGAAATGACCCTTGCCCCCAACCCCCTATGTAGGCTGCAGGCTAAATTCTTCCCCCGACAAAACCCCATCTCAATGACCCCCACCCCAACCCCCTAGTGGCTACCTGTATTATCCACAATGGTCCAGGGGTGTCTGGTAGAGTCCAGGGGGTGACTTGGAGTGATGCCTCATCGCTTGTGGCCACTCTGGCTCCACTATCAAAATGGTGACCCTAGTGATGACCATCTCATGAGATGACTGCTAGAGGATCATATTTACATATATACGGATTTACATTCCGGCTATGCACACACAAACTTAGAATGTCATATACAGAATCTAGGCCTTACTGCATAAGGTTTAGACTTCATTGACTAGACCTAAACCCATTTGATTACCAGATCAGGGGGTTGATACAGGAATGACAGTGATATCTGACATTGAAGACCTTAAACGGCGCATCTTTGACAGATCCATAGATCAGTGGCGGCCAACGCTGAGGGCATGCCTTCATGCAAAGGGGGCGCACTTTGAACATCTGCTTAAATGAAACATTACTTTTTGAGTTTCCGTTTTTCTACAAGATTTGCCATAAAACTTTTTTATGTGTTTTTATTCAGTTCACAGTTTTTATTCAGGGCTTCACTGGAAATTCCCACAGGTACTTTAACACTCACACTTTGCCCTACTCCAAAGTTTGTGAAAAGTACACTGGAACACCTACCAGCTGCATTTTTAAAAGCGATCCATTTGGGGGTCAAATGGATAGACTACTGGAAGTTCCATTGGCATTGACGTAGTGCTGTGTGGTACTTTATTGAAGGCCAAGAGTCCAATAACTCCATATAATAATAGATTACTTTTCATTATGACGGGAGTTGCCATACAGCTTATTATGAAAAATTGAAAAACTTGGGATAGGTTAAATTATAGTTTTTGGTGGGAATCCTTGTGCCAAACTTATAAATTTGAACATACGAGTGCAATACAATTGGGACATTATAAGAAATTCAAGGAGGTTTGGGACCCATTGACAAAATTTTGTAAAGATTGATTATTGGTTTTAGCCCTTTGATTATACACGTCCAGGATGGGTGGGTGGGAGGGAGGGGAGAGGGGATATGCCTTTAATTTATTATTTGATCGCAATTTTGTTTTTTTGATCATTTGTATTATTTTTTATTGTATTTTTACTATATGAAAGGGTGGTTGAGTGAAGAGAGATATGTTTTTATTATATCATTATATCTTTTGATGGAATTAAGTGATGTTTATTTGTACATTGTTTGATAATATGTTGCACTTGATGTTGGCTTTTAAAATGAATAAAAATATGGGGAAAAAAAAGGCACGTGTTCCAGGGAATATCCATTTGAAAATGAAGTTGCGTGCTCTTTGGGGTATACGGTACGGCAGGCAGGCAAATTCCACAGGTATTTTGAAGATTGCTCCCTAAAATCGCTTTCATGTGGCAATCCACCCTTTTCCCTTTTGTTGGCAGACTTTGCTACAATTTTGTTATGATCAGTTAGAGATCATAATGTGAAATATTTCTGATGGTGCCCTTTTATTTTATTTCTTTCTGACATTCAGTTTCACAGTGTCTATGTGCAGAGATTATGCCCTATGCCATTCATCCTACAGCAGCCAAATTTTCAGGATAGACAGATGTATTAACAGCTAGAAACTTGGGGTTGATATTCAAAAGGTTTTGACTGGGCAGGAGACGAGCCTGCCCAGTTAAAATCAGCAGCACTTAACTGACCATCCCCTAACTTTATGCACTGAGTTAATCAGGCACTGCTCTGAAAATCAACTAGTGCCCAGTTACTACTACCGCTATTAATGATTCCTACAGCGCTACCAGACGTACGCAGCACTGTACAGAGTCACAAAGAGGACAGTCCCTGCTCGAAGGAGCTTGCAATCCTAAACAAGCAAGACAGACAAACAGGATGTCATAGATACAGCTAAGGGGAACGGTTAATCAGCTGTCTGGGTTGGAGGGCAGAGGGGAGTACAGGACAATCAAGCCATTGTGACATCACTGATGAGGTTGTCTCTTATTGTTGGAAGGAGGCATTATGACATCACAATCTCAGCTCTGCTTCCCAAAGACAAATAGGATGCCATGGATACAGTTAAGGGGAATGGTTAATCAGCTGGCCGGGTTGGAGGGCAGAGGGGAGTACAGGACAATCAAGCCATTGTGACATCACAGATGAGGTTGTCTCTTATTGTTGAAAGGAGGCATTATGACATCACAATCTCAGCTCTGCTTCCCAAAGACAAATAGGATGCCATGGATACAGTTAAGGGGAATGGTTAATCAGCTGGCCGGGTTGGAGGGCAGAGGGGAGTACAGGACAATCAAGCCATTGTGACATCACTGATGAGGTTGTCTCTTATTGTTGGAAGGAGGCATTATGACATCACAATCTCAGCTCTGCTTCCCAAAGACAAATAGGATGCCATGGATACAGTTAAGGGGAATGGTTAATCAGCTGGCCGGGTTGGAGGGCAGAGGGGAGTACAGGACAATCAAGCCATTGTGACATCACTGATGAGGTTGTCTCTTATTGTTGGAAGGAGGCATTATGACATCACAATCTCAGCTCTGCTTCCCAAAGACAAATAGGATGCCATGGATACAGTTAAGGGGAATGGTTAATCAGCTGGCCGGGTTGGAGGGCAGAGGGGAGTACAGGACAATCAAGCCATTGTGACATCACTGATGAGGTTGTCTCTTATTGTTGGAAGGAGGCATTATGACATCACAATGTCAGCTCTGCTTCCCAAAGACAAATAGGATGCCATGGATACAGTTAAGGGGAACGGTTAATCAGCTGGCCGGGTTGGAGGGCAGAGGGGAGTACAGGACAATCAAGCCATTGTGACATCACTGATGAGGTTGTCTCTTATTGTTGGAAGGAGGCATTATGACATCACAATCTCAGCTCTGCTTCCCAAAGACAAATAGGATGCCATGGATACAGTTAAGGGGAATGCTTAATCAGCTGGCCGGGTTGGAGGGCAGAGGGGAGTACAGGACAATCAAGCCATTGTGACATCACTGATGAGGTTGTCTCTTATTGTTGGAAGGAGGCATTATGACATCACAATCTCAGCTCTGCTTCCCAAAGACAAATAGGATGCCATGGATACAGTTAAGGGGAATGGTTAATCAGCTGGCCGGGTTGGAGGGCAGAGGGGAGTACAGGACAATCAAGCCATTGTGACATCACTGATGAGGTTGTCTCTTATTGTTGGAAGGAGGCATTATGACATCACAATCTCAGCTCTGCTTCCCAAAGACAAATAGGATGCCATGGATACAGTTAAGGGGAATGGTTAATCAGCTGGCCGGGTTGGAGGGCAGAGGGGAGTACAGGACAATCAAGCCATTGTGACATCACTGATGAGGTTGTCTCTTATTGGTGGAAGGAGGCATTATGACATCACAATCTCAGCTCTGCTTCCCAAAGACAAATAGGATGCCATGGATACAGTTAAGGGGAAGGTTAATCAGCTGGCCGGGTTGGAGGGCAGAGGGGAGTACAGGACAATCAAGCCATTGTGACATCCCTGATGAGGTTGTCTCTTATTGTTGGAAGGAGGCATTATGACATCACAATCTCAGCTCTGCTTCCCAAAGACAAATAGGATGCCATGGATACAGTTAAGGGGAATGGTTAATCAGCTGGCCGGGTTGGAGGGCAGAGGGGAGTACAGGACAATCAAGCCATTGTGACATCACTGATGAGGTTGTCTCTTATTGGTGGAAGGAGGCATTATGACATCACAATCTCAGCTCTGCTTCCCAAAGACAAATAGGATGCCATGGATACAGTTAAGGGGAATGGTTAATCAGCTGGCCGGGTTGGAGGGCAGAGGGGAGTACAGGACAATCAAGCCATTGTGACATCCCTGATGAGGTTGTCTCTTATTGGTGGAAGGAGGCATTATGACATCACAATCTCAGCTCTGCTTCCCAAAGACAAATAGGATGCCATGGATACAGTTAAGGGGAATGGTTAATCAGCTGGCCGGGTTGGAGGGCAGAGGGGAGTACAGGACAATCAAGCCATTGTGACATCACTGATGAGGTTGTCTCTTATTGGTGGAAGGAGGCATTATGACATCACAATCTCAGCTCTGCTTCCCAAAGACAAATAGGATGCCATGGATACAGTTAAGGGGAATGGTTAATCAGCTGGCCGGGTTGGAGGGCAGAGGGGAGTACAGGACAATCAAGCCATTGTGACATCCCTGATGAGGTTGTCTCTTATTGGTGGAAGGAGGCATTATGACATCACAATCTCAGCTCTGCTTCCCAAAGACAAATAGGATGCCATGGATACAGTTAAGGGGAATGGTTAATCAGCTGGCCGGGTTGGAGGGCAGAGGGGAGTACAGGACAATCAAGCCATTGTGACATCACTGATGAGGTTGTCTCTTATTGGTGGAAGGAGGCATTATGACATCACAATCTCAGCTCTGCTTCCCAAAGACAAATAGGATGCCATGGATACAGTTAAGGGGAATGGTTAATCAGCTGGCTGGGTTGGTGGGCAGTGGGGTGTAAGGTTATGGATTGAAGTCTATATCATAAAGGTGGATTTTCAGTCTGCTTTTAAACAAGGGGCTTGGCGGACAAACTCGGGTAATTTATTCCAGGCACAGGGGGCAGCTAGATGAAAGGAACGGATTCTGGAACTGGCAGTGGAGGAGAAGGGTACACCTAAGAGCAGCTTATCTGAGGAACGGAGTTTTCTGGAAGGTGTATAAGGAGAGATTTTGAGGGGGCAGCAGAATGAACACACTTGTAGGTCAGCAATAGGAGCTTGAACTGTTTGTGAAGGCGGTTAGTGAGTCAGTGAAGTGACTTAAGGAGAGGGGCGACAAGAGTGTAGCAAGGTTTGGTAGAAGATGAGTCGTGCAGCAGAATGTAGCACAGATTGCAGGGAAGAGAGGCGGCACTGAGGAAGACCAGTAGGTGCGTCAGCCTTGCCATTTTTTGCCATTTCTAATGGCATTTTTCAAATAATGTAGGGTGCCTACCAGCGCCTAACCCCCCTCTTTTACAAAAGTGCGCTAAGATTTTTAGCACACGCTAAACGCTAACGCGTGCATGTTATCCTATGGACACGTTAGCGGTTAGCGCACGTGTTGATTTAGCTCGTGCTAAATCTGCGCTAAAAAAACGTAGCGTGCCTTTGTAAACAAGGGCCTAAGTTTAGGCACCGGTTTTAGAATTTCCCCCTAAGTGTTTCTCCCTCTCTGTCCCTACAAGGAGCAAAACTGGGATCAAACCCACAACCTCAGGGGGGCTGATGTAGCAGCGCTAAATACTAAGGGGCTCATAATCGAAAGAGAAAAACGTCCAAAAACCGGCCTAAGTCGGCACTTGGACGAACATTTCCCAAATACGTCCAAGTGCTGATAATAAAAATGGGTTTTGGACGTATTTTTAAACGACCTAGGCCTATATAGTGCCGCTGAAAGACCAAAGCTAAACGGGGCATTTTAGAAGGAGTGTCGAGAGCAGGACGTGGGCGGGACGTAGGCCGGTTTAGACTTAGTCGTAAGCATGTATAACCGAAAGTTATACAGCCCAGGATCAACGGAACTTGGACATTGTGACTTAGACCATGTAAAACATGGACATAGTAACTTAGTAGATGACGGCAAATAAAGACCCGAATGGTCTATCCAGTCTGCCCAACCAGATTCAATTTTAATTTTTAAAATTTTTTCTTCTTAGCTATTTCTGGGCAAGAATCCAAAACTCTACCCGGTACTGTGCTTGGGTTTCTACTGCCAAAATCTCCCTTAAAAACTACTCCAGCCCATCTACACCCTCCCGGCCATTGAAGCCCTCCCCAGCCCATCCTCCACCAAATGGCAATATACAGACACAGACCAAATGGCCACCCCAGCCCATCCTCCACCAAATGGCCATATACAGACACAGACCGTGCAAGTCTGCCCAGTACTGGCCTTAGTTCAATTTTTAATATTATTTTCTGATTTTCTGTGTTCATCCCACGCTTCTTTGAACTCAGACACAGTTTTACTCTCCACATCCTCTCTCGGGAGCACATTCCAGGCATCCACACCCTCTCCGTAAAGTAGAATTTTCTAACATTGCCTTTGAATCTACTACCCCTCAACCTCAAATTATGTCCTCTGGTTTTACCATTTTCCTTTCTCTGGAAAAGATTATGTTCTACGTTAATACCCTTCAAGTATTTGAACATCTGAATTATATCTCCCCGTCTCTCCTTTCCTCTAGGGTATACATATTCAGGGCTTCCAGTCTCTCCTCATACGTCTTCTGGCGCAAGCCTCCTATCATTTTCGTCACCCTCCTCTGGAGCACTTCAAGTCTTCTTACGTCCTTCGCCAGATACGGTCTCCAAAACTGAGCACAAGTGGGGCCTTACCAATGACCTGTACAGGGACATCAACACCTTCTTCCTTCTACTGGCTACGCCTCTCTTTATACAGCCCAGAATCCTTCTGGCAGCAGCCACTGCCTTGTCACACAGTGTTTTCGCCTTTAGATCTTCGGACACTATCACCCCAAGGTCCCTCTCCCCGTCCGTGCATATCAGCTTCTCTCCTCCCAGCATATACGGTTCCTTCCGATTATTAATCCCCAAATGCATTACTTTGCATTTCTTTGCATTGAATTTTAGTTGCCAGGCATTAGACCATTCCTCTAACTTTTGCAGATCCTTTTTCATATTCTCCACTCCCTCTTCGGTGTCTACTCTGTTACAAATCTTGATATCATCTGCAAAAAGGCACACTTTTCCTTCTAACCCTTCAGCAATGTCACTTACATACATATTGAACAGAATTGGCCCCAGCACCGAACCCTGAGGGACTCCACTAGTCACCTTTCCTTCCTTCGAGCGACTTCCATTAACCACCACCCTCTGGCGTCTGTCCGACAGCCAGTTTCTGACCCAGTTCACCACTTTGGGTCCTAACTTCAGCCCTTCAAGTTTGTTCAACAGCCTCCTGTGAGGAACTGTATCAAAGGCTTTGCTGAAATCCAAGTAAATTACATCTAGCATATGTCCTCGATCCAGCTCTCTGGTCACCCAATCAAAAAATTCAATCAGGTTCGTTTGGCACGATTTACCTTTTGTAAAGCCATGTTGCCTCGGATCCTGTAACCCATTAGATTCAATGAAGTACACTATCCTTTCTTTCAGCAACATTTCCATTATTTTTCCAACAACTGAAGTGAGGCTCACCGGCCTGTAGTTTCCTGCTTCATCCCCATGACCACTTTTATGAATAGGGACCACATCCGCTTTCCTCCAATCCCCAGGAATCACTCCTGTCTCCAGAGATTTGTTAACAAGTCTTTAATAGGACTCACCAGAACCTTTTTGAGCTCCCTTAGTATCCTAGGATGGATCCCATCTGGTCCCATCGCTTTGTCCACCTTCAGTTTTTCAAGTTGCTCATAAACACTCTCCTCCGTGAACGGCGCAGAATCTACTCCATTTTCTCATGCAACTTTGACAGAGAATCTCGGTCCTTCTCCAGGATTTTCTTCTGTGAATACAGAACAGAAGTATTTGTTTAGCACATTTGCTTTTTCCTCAGCACTCTCCACATATCGGTTCCCAGCATCTTTTAATTTAGCAATTCCATTTTTCATTTTCCTTCTTTCACTAATATATCTGAAAAATTTTTTGTCTCCCTTTTTTACATTTTTAGCCATTTGTTCTTCTGGCTTTCACCAGACGTATCTATCTCTTGGCTTCTTTCAGTTTCACCCTGTAGTCCTTTCTGCACTCCTCTTCTTGGCTTTTTTATATTTCACGAACACCAACTCTTTCGCCTTTATTTTCTCCGCCAGTAGTTTGGAGAACCATATCGGCTTCCTTTTTCTCTTGTTTTTATTGATTTTCTTCACATAAAGGTCCGTAGCCATTTTTATCACTCCTTTCAGCTTAGGCCACTGTCTTTCCACTTCTCTTATGTCCTCCCATCCTAACAGCTCTTTCTTTAGGTACTCTCCCATTGCATTAAAGTCCGTACGTTGAAATCTAGGACTTTAAGTCAGTCTAGGACTAAGTCAGTGGTTCCCAACCCTGTCCTAGAGGACCACCAGGCCAGTCGGGTTTTCAGGATAGCACTAATGAATATGCATGGAGCAGATTTGCATGCCTGGCATCTCTATTATATGCAGATCTCTCTCATGCATATTCACTAGGGCTATCCTGAAAACCTGACTGGCCTGGTGGTCCTCCAGGAGAGGGTTGAGAACCACTGGTCTAAGTCACATAAACCCACCTAAAGTCACCAGATAAGCACTGCAAACACATAAAACAGACCCCCACACACTACCCCAGTGATCACCAACCCCCACCCCTATAAAAATATTAATCACACCTTTAAAATTCAGCCTCCAGACCATCATCACCTGGCCAGCTGGCATAGGAAAGCCTAGTTGTCCAGCACAGAGGTGGCTTAATCCATCTTGGAGGTGGGTTAGGGACTCATGCAGAGCAGGACCCATGCCCATAAGCCCCTGTAATCACTGCATTGATACTTAAACATGTGCACTCCCCTATATACCCTCAAAACCCTTTTGTACTGGCATATAAGTGGCTCCTGCAGCCATAAGGGCTATTGGGATGGTAGATAAGTGGGTCTAGGGGATTCTGGAGGTAGTTTGGGAGGTTCACCATGACCTATAAGGGAGCTGTAGTGAGGAGAAGACATGGCACCCTTTTTGTGAAGTTCACAGCAGTGTCCTGTAAGGTACCCCACTATTTAGGTGGCATGTCTGGGTGTTCAGTCCATCACTTTGTAGACCCCCTCCCACGTCCAACAGGGCTTGTTCTAGGCGTTTTTGACATGGACAAAAAGTTAGATGAAAATGTGGTATAAAGGTGGACGCTTTAGCGACTTGGACGATCAGATCAGCAGGACATATAGTTAGACGATTTTCGAAACAAAAAAATTTTGGACGTATTTTTTGAAAATGTGTCCTAGGCTGTTTTTTGACTTTGGACGACTTGCGATTTAGACGAAAACGGATTTAGACGTCCCTTTCGATTATGCCCCTCCACGCCACCCAGTAACTGGAGTGCTAAGTGGTTCTCTGTTAACTGCTACCTAATTACCACATTGTAAGGGAACTTTTAATGCAGGGCCTAAATTGAAACATGCAGCCTCCCTCCCCCAACAGGTTGCACATTAAAGGCCCCTTTTACAAAGCTGCAGAAAATGCACCGATGCTGTTAGGAATTGAATAGGCTTTGGTATATTTGCCGCATGGGGAATTGTTACCATGGCTTTGTAAAAGGGGCCTTAAATTTGCAGCTACTACGCAGTAAAATCTCAGGTTAAGCTAAACTAAACTAAACCTTAAGTTTATATACCGCATCCTCTCAAATTTTATTAAGATTTCCTAAAAGGACCTTTAGATTGTTTGGGTATACTTATTTTGAGTTACCTCTAAAAATGTGTGAACTACATAAAAAAAAAAATATCCATAGCTGATTATCTCGGGCTCTTCTTAACTGCATGCTTATGCAACAAGCAGTACCGTATTTTCACATAGGTAATGCACACCCGTGTAAAACGCGCACACGGGAAGATGTAAAAAAAAATTTATACAACGCGCTCACGCGTATAACGCGCAAGGTTATGCACGGTTTGTAAAAATCGTGTATAATGCGCGCGTTATATGCATGAAAATACGGTAATATTTCATTGCAGCAACCTTTTCCTAGCTATACCAATCTACCAATAGAATTTTGTATTTGTAGAGCTGGAGACTGTTAGGTTTTGGGTTGGGTTCTTGGTTTTGTGTTTTGTTTTGTTTTTAATTCTGCAACTCTAAATACTGATTAGACTTTCTGAAAGAGATCTGGATCCAAAGGCCTTATACAATGCTTTCTATGGCTTTTTTTGGAACGAATGCCAATTCAAGTATCATGTTCACCCCCTAGCAAATGAGACTATCAGAAATTAGGTTTTCTTATAAATGAGCCGATTTAGATTTTCAAATATGATTAACCTCTGTAGGATGTGGCAACGATTCTACTGCTGTGCTTCCAATGAGTCCCGATTTGCCAATTGTTGAAAAATAAAATGCTGCTTTGTTAAGCACTGCAGTATTGAGAAGGCAGAGCGTTCCAGGAAAGAGCTGGAAAAGGAAGATTTAACCTTCAGATTAGGGACCACATTTTACTATGGTGTTTTAGAAGAACCATTAAAACACTTTTTGCCATAAGCCTTTTTGAGTAGAAGGAAATCTGCTGATGTGTGGTTTAAAATGCGCTATTTTTTTCTTTTAGGAAGAAGCAACAGAAATCGTTGCATTATCCTGTGTAGTAAGGCAGATTTTGCAAGGTCAAAAAAGTTTCATTTCAATGTATGAAAACTGAAAAGGATTGTGTACTGCTATTGTTTCATATCCCTTTGGATCTGATAGGAAGAATCAGTAGAATCTAACAAATTATAATAAAGGGCTTTTTAGAGCAGCCCACAGCTACAAGGTAAAAATTAAAAAAAACCTCTATAACTCAGAGAAATCAGTATATTAAATATTTTTGGGGGCTTGTCCAGAGAGAGAAAAATGAAAGAATTATGTTGAGGTGTTGATACAGGCTTTTCTGTAGCAAAAGGTTCCCTGATTTCCAATCTACATGTATGCACTTAGGGCTCCTTTAACAAAAGTGCGTTAGGGCTTTAACGCGTGGAATAGCGTGCGCTGAATTTCCCGCGCACTAGACCTTAACGCCAGCATTGAGCTTGCGTTAGTTCTAGAAGCGTAGCACGCGGTAATGTCCTGCAAAAAACACTAGCACACCTTAGTAAAAGGAGCCTTAGATTCATTTTATAAGCAACATTTTATGCACTCAAGTAGGTACTTTAAATTACACCCATGAAAGTCAGTGGTTAGAAAACATGCAGGTAAAATGCTAATCCATGGCTGATGGTATTTTTTTAAACATATGTGGCTGATTCTTCAGATATTCAGCATTGATATCCAGAAAATGCCAGTTCTAAATATCCATATGGGGCCCAATTCAGTAAAGAGTGTTAAAACTTAAGCCCATATTCTATAAACGCAATTCACGTCAAAGGTAGGCGCTAGAAATGTAGGCCCTGAAAACCCTGGCCTACATTTCTGTGGCCTTTTTCTGACGTCACGATTCTATCAATGGTGCCTTTGCATGACTGACACACAATCGGCGGCCATTTTTAAGACAGCTGCAGATAATGGCACCATTTATAGAATCCGAGCCTAAGTGCACCGATTCTAACACAGCAATAGCATAGGAATTTGCTGTCATAGACTACTAAAAGTCCACATTTTGACAACTAACTCTAGGCATGAGCACGTATGCCTTAACAGGAGCAGGTAAATGTTCGTCCAGATAAAGGCAGTTACACATGTAACTGATGGTGGTAGGCCCTGAATATGCCTAGGCCTCTCTCATATCCTGTGACAGACACAGGGTCATGCCCTATCTTGGAGATGACACGGGGGAGGAGCTCTAGCTCCCTATTTTCAAGTTGAAGCCAAAGAAAAAGAAGTTTCCCCTTTAAGCTTTGATAGGCACAGCTTTGATAGGTGAAAGAAGGTCATGAATGAAAATGAATGATAAAAATTAAAGAACTAAGGCCAGTACTGGATAGACTTGCATGGTCTGTGTCCCATATATGTTGATTCGGTATGGGATGGACAGAAGGAAAAGGTACTTAACGTGGAGCTGGGGATAAGGCCTCCTTATCATTTTCTTTGCACTTTTGTATTGAACTGAGACTAACAGTGGAAGATAGTACAGTACAGGATGGTCACATTGAGTTTTGTTCTGTTCAGGGAGTGGTACCTGTTTAACTGAGTTAGCCTTTTTGCAGGCTTAACTTTATCGTGCTACCAATTCAGTAAACAGACTCAAGAACACTAGTAGCTTCGCTCTTGGACCACCCTGGCACTACCCAAACAGTTCTAAGGAGCTCTTGTAAGGATAGTCAGTGGCACTATCCTTATAGCGTAGTTATGTCCTGAATAGCCAACACTTCAGTCTGCAGTATTGCTAACCGGATGACTGCCACGAAATATCGGTTTGGTCAAGCCTACTTTGATGCAATATATGCCAAGGTCTTCCTTGTAACAAAAATGGATGGAGCTGCGGCAGAACCTCTTTTATTCAAACATTGAAAAAGACTCAATACGATCGTGTTTCAGCCTCGTGGCCTGCATCGGGAGTCTTAGTCGTAATTGAAATAAACCATCATCCTGATAATTATGCGGAACCTTAATCCTGATAATTATAATGGAACCTCGATGTGAAATCGATGATCCGATGCAGGCAGCGAGGCTGGAACTCGATTGTATAATGTTTGAATAAAAGAGTTTCAGCATCACAAGGTCATCTCCACCGTTTTTTGGCAACATGATATAATATGTGGAGCCAGTTCTTCTGGGTTTTTTGGGGTTTTTTTTACAGGGGGGAAAACCAGCATTAAGGCATACAGTATATTTTATGAAATACACACACATATAGGTATATAGTAATTTTTAATGGCACTACATACACAGAACTACTATGACCTCACAGCACGTGTAAATATATGTCATTAATTTCCCTAAGGTAATTTCTTAATGACACAAAAGTACAGGTGTATAGCATTTATAAAACAGGTATAAAACATGTGCCTTGAAAGTCCAAACTCCCTTTTAAAAAACTATACTTACCAAGGGCAAATTTCAAAGCCATTTAAATGGATGGATATTGATTTATACAGACAGAATGCCTTGGATGAAATTTGTCCTTTTGATATATAGTTAAAAGTATGCTCAGAACTTACATGCATGTATTTTTAGCCACAGAAGGGGCAATTTCCTTCCTAACTGCCCATTCAAAAGAGCAGCTGCAGGTAGTTCAAACAGAGTTCATATATTTTAATTTTTAAAAGGAAATTATGTCCATGGTAAATGATGCAGGATGGAAAAATCCTAGCTATTTTGCAGTGGAAGTCAAGGCTTCTTGATTGCTGAACACTGCCTTTTTAAACCATAATTTCTTCTCTGGCTAAGAGACTACTACAGGAGAACACTGCATTTTTCTGCTTCAAGGAGCGTCTTCAGAGCCAGTATGAAAATACTTGTTTGACTCCCTTTTATCGGTCTGTGAATGACACTACAAGGCACTGTGGGGAAAAAAAAAAATCTCAGCTTTTCCATGGAAGCCTAGACTCTTGTTATAAACAACTTTTTATGTGTTTCTGATTGATGTCAGAAACCGCCACCTCTTAGATGCATACAATTTACCCCTCATTTTACGAAGTTGCATTAGGCTTTTTTTTTTTTAATCATTGATTGCGATGGTATTAGCTCTGATGCTCATAGAATAAGACTAATTTATTTTTATATACTACCTAACCAGCAGTTCATAGTGGTTTACACAATAGGTACTCAGCATACAATATAATAATATCATACATAATAAAATTCTAAGTAACTAATACAAGCATTAAAACTAATGAATAAAAAAAATAATATAAACTAAAATAAGTATAGATAAAAAGATTAAAAGTACATTATAACTATGAGATAATATGAAAATCAGTAAATGTATATTATATTGTTTAAAGAAGTGGGTTTTAAGATCTTTTCGAAACTGATAGTAAGTATAAAATGGAGAAACGAAAAGATTCAAACATGAATTCCTATGAGCATCAGAGCCACCGGTAATGTGGCTTTGTAAAAGGGGAGGTTAATCTCTACTGTATAGAAACATAGAAACATAGAAATAGACGGCAGATAAGGGCCCACGGCCCATCTAGTCTGCCCACCTTAATGTCCCTCCCCTACCTTTGCCCTGTGAATAGATCCCATTGCCGATCCCATTTGGCCTTAAAATCAGGCACGCTGCTGGCCTCAATCACCTGTAGTGGAAGACTATTCCAGCGATCAACCACTCTTTCAGTGAAAAAGAATTTCCTGGTGTCACCTCGTAGTTTCCCGCCCCTGATTTTCAACGGATGCCCTCTTGTTGTCGTGGGACCCTTGAAAAAGAAGATATCTTCCTCCGCCTCGATGCGGCCCGTAAGATACTTGAACGTCTCGATCATGTCCCCCCTCTCTCTGCGCTCCTCGAGCGAGTATAGCTGTAATTTGTCAAGCCGTTTTTCATATGGTAGATCCTTGAGTCCCGAGACCAATGATCTTGCTATTGAGGACTTCATTTTAGGTTCCCTGTAAGGACTCGTTAGAACTTTTATTTGAGACTTGGCTGAAATATCTTTTGTCAGTGTCAAGGTTTGTGCAGTCTTGTGTAGCAGAGCTGGCATCTATGGCCTGTCTTACTCCAAATATTTCTTGGAAGTTGTACAGAGCTCAAGATACCACTATCCAACTGATATCAACTGCTATTTTTATTGTATTTTTTTTACAAGATCCTTCAAAATCCTGGTGTTGGTGTTCAAGGCCATTCAGTGTGCATTGCTAAAAGCAATGGCTAATCTAATAGCACCATATATACCTTCTCTTACTTTACGGTCCGAGTCGCAGCTTCTGTTCGGAGTTCCTTCATTGAGGTCCATTGCTAAATCCACAATTTGTTCAAGGATTTTTAGTGCAGTAGGTCCACAAATGTGGAATATTCGTCAGAAATCTGTATTTTTATCCTTTTGTAAGTCATTGAAGGCTTTCTTTTCAGGAAGCTTTTAGAAATATACGATGGGAAGAAATTGTGGTTTTGTGTATTTATAATTTTAGTTTAGTTTTAATTTTAAGAAGTTTTTTTGTAATGATTTTATTTTGCTTTAAGAATGATGTCCTGTTATGCTGTTTGTTTACTAGCTTATATTGTAAATTCTAGACCAGTAGTTCCCAACCCTGTCCTGGAGGACCACCAGGTCAATCGGGTTTTCAGGCTAGCCCTAATGAATATGCAAGAGAGAGATTTGCATATAATGGATCAATGTAGTCTTGTTAGAATGTTTATTTTCTTATTTTTTCCTCTATTTCTATTTCTTACTTTTATTACTCAACTAATTGTTATTTTTCCAGGTACTTTAGTTAGATTGTGAGCCTTCGGGACAGTAAGGGAATTTCTAAGTACCTATTTACTTATAATTTTAATGCACCCTAATGTATATTTTTCTGTAAACCGCTTAGAACCTAACGGATTAGCGGTATATAAGAAATAAATTACATTACATTACGTTACATATATGAACTGGAGACAGAGATGCCAAAGGGATTGAATTCAAGTGTTGATTGGTTTTATTTCTACTAAGGAAGATTTGTACTATGGGTTTATTTCACTTTAGGGGACTGTTCATTAACATATTTTCTGCCAGATCAGATGAAAGATTCAGAGTGGTGCAACTGGATGCGATTGGCAAATCTCACTATGTCATAATGGGATGGCGAGTGTGGATTGGTTGGAGTCTCATTTATAACGCTAAGACACCAAGCAGGAAATAGAACAATAGAAGGATTAGAAAACCACGCCCTAGTGAATGCACGCTTGGTTTTTTTTTCAGATTTTAAATGGTTTGGAAAGACTTTTGGTTTTTTTTGATATACAGAGCTCCTTTTACTAAGGTGCTCTAGCGTTTTTAGCGCACGCACAAAATTACCATACGCTAAACCGCACGGTACGCTTCTAGAATAACGCCAGCTCAATGCTGGCATTAAGGCCTAGCGTGCACGGCAATTTAGCGCGCACTGTTCCATGCGTTAAGGCCCTAACGTACCTTAGTAAATGGAGCCCACGATGGGGTGATCCAAGATGGCCGCGGTTGTGGAGCGCTGAGCAACTGCCCGCAAATCTTCACTTAAGGAAACTTTTCTTGAGGCGGTTTAACGCCGCAGAATTCTTACCATGCCGAAAAGGAGGGGAAAGGGAGCCTCTTCGGCCCCGCGGCGTCCCGGTTTAGCCTCCTCTGGCAATATCGAAGATCTGCTGCGACGGATGCAGGGCGTCATGGGAACGTCGGTGGTGTCCCCGGCTGAGACGCTTCTTGGTAACGGACTCGAGGCGTCTCTTCGGGCTCATGAGATCTCTTTGAGCCCCGACATGAGAATCCCTCCTCCCAACCCTCGAGCCACCAGTTCCCCGGGAGCGGGGAGCCAGCCGGAAGTCGGCGTGAGCTCTCCCCCAGAGGCTGCAGGGAACGGTGAGATGAACATCGACTCAGGCTCACAAGGATTGCAGCAGAGCCTGAGTGTATTCGAGGATACAACAACGCTGGGATTAACTCCAAAACAGGAAGGACGGAAAGGAGAGGTTCCTATAGCTGGTGAGCCTAATATACAACTATTAAACTTGCAAAATGTTGATCTAGTAAAGCCCCAAGAAGTCACAATGGGAGCTCTGTGGGATTTGATTGCCAATCTGACTAGAACAGTAAATAGTAACCATCTTCAAATAGAGGGGAAAATAAAAACTCAAGAGAAAGAAGTTCTTCAGATAAAACAAGACTTGGGAGAATCAAAATTAGATATCCAGTGCATTAAAGATCAACTTAAATCTTCCAAGCTCCTTCAGGACACTTTAATCAAGGATAATATAAATTTAAGAAGGAAGATTGAGACATTTGAAAATTTCTCCAGGAATAATAACTTAAGGCTAATTAATTTTCCACGAATCTCAACAGTGACTCCAAGAGAAATGTTAAAAAGGTATTTGCTGGAGATATTGGAAGTATCGGAAGATTCATTGCCTCCTTTCACCCAGGTCTATTATTTGCCTAATAAAAATAAGGATCTTCAAGAAAAAACGCAGGGACCAATTGATGTATCTGCTTTACTTGAACTATCTGATAAAGAAATAGCAATACCTGCTACATTGATCGTTACCCTGGCTATTACGCTAGATAAGAATTGGCTTTTGAGACTATTCTTCAAAAATAAAGAGAAAAAGTTTCTCGATTTAAAGATTCAGATGTTCCCAGATTTGGCAAGAGATACACAAAGACGTAGAAAAGAGTTTTTATTATTAAAACCTGGTGTTTTGGCTCTTGGGGGAACTTTCTATCTTCGCCATCCTTGCAAGTGTATAGTTCAATATAATTCTCAAAAATATGTTTTCTTTGAACCAAATCAGTTAACGGCCCTTCTCTCTATGTCCCGCCTGGAAAAGGGGAAAGAATGAGGGTTTGAGCTATAGGGCGCCTGGAATTTCAGTTAACCACGTACCATTTATCTTTTATAATATGGTTCTTTGTTAAATTCCGTTTAATTTACATCATGGATTATAATGGTGGACTTGAGAGATTATACAAATATCTGATTTCTATATAATTTATCAGGTTTCTTTTGTTCTTTTTGATGTAATCACTTTCTGTACAAGATGTATCTTGATCTGTTAATTTGAAAATTATAAATAAATAAATAAATTAAAAAAAAAAAAGTAAATGGAGCCCACAGTTTTGTTGTTTCTCAGCGCTGCTTTTGGGATGGTGAAGTCCGTTTTGCCCTGAAAAAACGGTCTGAGTACCGTGAAACGTTGGCTTTGTTTTATGTGAATGGACTGAGAAAGTAAGAGGTGGTTTAAAATTGGACTGAAGTTTTTGTGGTTTAATATCCTGTTCCAAACATCTTTTCATTAGAACTTGGCAATGTTCTTAACAAATGTTTTTTTTTTTTAAATGCCAGTGATGTGGGCGGTGAAGGTAGAGCTTGCATAGGCTCACTTAATGACCTGAGGCTTTTTCTTTCATCAAAGAGTGGCAAGCTTGGCAGGATAGTGGAGTGGTATATTGTTTGAATATATATTTTTTGTATTTGACCTCCGCTCCTCCTTTTTTTTCATTTTGTATATTGACACGCAGCTCTTGATTGGTGAGGCCCAACTTTAGTGCAGGACGAGGCAGTCGGAGCATACCGCGAGTGATTTCCTTCACTTGCTGGCACTCCAGCTGCCCTCTCCTGCCCGGTCGTTCGTGGTCAGAAAACACCGCGAATGACTGGGACCGCAAATTGCCGACCGCAAATGACCAGGGGAGCACTATACTGCTGACGCCTACCCTCATACTTGCATCATATCAAAAAGAGCATCTGTCTGGTGTTCATAAGATGTAACATGTATAGACAACCTATCCAGGTACACTTGAAAATTCCTTTTAATCAAGCCTCTTTCTCCAAATACAATGGGAAATATTCCTCGAACTTTCTATCACATCTTCTTGGTCTCCAATTGCATTTCTTTGTACTTGAGAATCTTCTCTGTCTCCAAATGATTCACTGAATAGTTTCTAGGTACTGACACTTCTGTTATTAATGCAGTTCTTGTATTTTTTCTCCTTCACCACTAAGTCCATTTTTCTTAAATTCAGCCTTTTGTCAGAATAGGAATGTCCCAAGTGATCATAACTTCTTCATTCTCCATAATTATGTTTGAGTTGTGTTCCCAGTGCTTTTTCAGTGCTGCAAGGTCGTAATGTTTACAGAGTTTCCAATGGATGAGAAGTGTCACCTTATTGTGCCTTTCTTTGTAGAAAATTTCTGCCAGCTATGAGATGAGTAACCATGTCTAACGCTTTCTTACAGAATCTACAAATGTCTTTTGTGTCAGGGATAACTACTTCTCATTAATGGCTAGTATTTTCAGCTTGAAGACATTCAATAGCGCATTCAAATTCTATCCACAAGCACACCATAAATATTTCAATTTCTTCCCAGGACCTCAGCGGTACAACTCGTGGCTCAAACACTTTTATTGCCATAAGCTTTATGCAAGTCCCAATGGTTCAACATTGGGTTGATGAGGGACATTCAGTAACACAGATTTGATGGCGTATTATTGACCAAATATTTAGGAGGGAGGGTGGTAATCTAGAAGAATTTTTGAATTGGAAAGAACAGAGATGGATTTATAATTTAAAATCAGTGACTCCATTGGGGTTAAATATGGAGATAGAATGGGTTACGCTATTTTAGTTAAGGGGTGGATGATTATAGGAGTAGTTATTTTCTGATGGGAGGAGTTTCTATGAGGTTATTTATGGGAGGTTATTTAAATGGAGAATAGATGCACTGAAGCCATCTTGGTCTGGGAAAGAGCTGGAGTGAGGTGTTACAGCATAAGTTATTGGTAAAATAACTTTTATGAACTGAATTATACAATAGAGGGTACTTGAATTGCAATTTTAATTTGTTGTATCCTGTTTAGGGGTATGTCCGTGAGGAAGCAATTTGCGGAAAATGTTGGGCATTAGTTCTTGAACGCTAAGTTTCATTAACATTCATGGCCTATCTGCAAATGTAAATGATGATATTTAGATATGGAGAAGCTTTTAAAAATGAACTCCAAAATATAGCATTCTGATGCTTCAGCCCCTCGCTGTCTTCTTCTTTATGTGATTGGGCTCTTAGCAGAAATGCTGCTGAGACAGAATCACTTCCTAAGTTACCTTCGTTCTGAAGGAGTCATCGTCTCACATATATCAGTTACCTTAATGGCATCCAACAATATCACTTTCAGTAACAGTACAGACCTCATTTGGCCTATCTGCAAATGAATCTGTTCTTACTCAGGATATTTTTGCAAAGTGAGTGATCACATTTAAGCTACAGAAAATAGCCTTCAGAAATCTGTTTGTTAGGTATCCGTCGAGTGACCTATTGTCCAACGCACTGAGAAATTGCCCATGAACACAGTAGGATAAGTTTTTCGGTCAAAGGCCCTCAACTTTGGAATTCTGTGCCTGTGAAACTTCGAATGATTAGTACAGCAGATGCATTTAGAACTGAATTTAAAATATTCCTTTTTATAGATGCTTATGTAATGCATAGCTGTCCTATCTCCTAACTGTATTTCCCCTTCCCCTCTACTTTTCTATCAAAATTGTATTTTGATTACTTACCTAATATGTTGATGTAATGTGATTTAATTGTATTGGAAACCATTTTAGATTGTTCACCGCCCAGACGGTTATTACTAAACTAAACTAAACCTTAAGTTTATATACCGCATCATCTCCACGGAAGTAGAGCTCGGCACGGTTTACAAGAACTTAAAAATGAGAAAGGGTAGGAAAAGGTTTACATAAGTTTATAAATCGAGTGGAAAAGTAAGGGAAAAGAAATTACATGTTAGAGAAGAGCCAGGTTTTTAGTTGCTTGCGGAATAAATGGAGGGAGCTCAGGTTCCGCAGCGGGATAGTAAGGTCATTCCAGAGACCTGTGATTTTGAAAAGAAGTGATTTTCCCAGTTTACCTGCGTGGAGAATACCATGTAGGGAGGGGAAGGATAGTTTTAATTTATGGGCGGTCCTGGTGGGAGGAGTCAGGGCACGAGGAGTTGAAAGAAAGTGGGATTAGGTATGGGATAGAAAGACATTAATAAACTTGGAAACTTGGAATGTGTAGTAGCATCATAGCTGACACTTGTTTTTGGCTATGTTTTGCATGTACACTTCCCCCTCAATATTTGCGGGGGTTAGGGACAGAGCCGGTCCGTGAATATTACAAAAACGCGAATAACTTTTAGGGCCGACTCTGACCCACCCCGCCTCCCTCCTGCCTCCCGGACCTCTACAGCTTACCTGGTGGTCTGGCGGTGAAGCGGGGCAGCAGCGCTTTTCCTACGTTCCTGTCCCGTGCAAAGCTATCCACAAAAATGGCTGCCATGAGTTCCCGCTGTAGTCTCGTAAGACCACGGGAACTCACAGCAGTGATTTTTGTAGACGGTTCTGAACGGGGCAGGAGCGTAGGAAGAGCGCTGCTGCCCCGCTTCACTGCTAGACCACCAGGTAAGCTGTATAGAGGTCCAGGAGGCAAGGAGGCGGGGGTGGTTCCGGGTTTTAAAAATAACACTCGTGAATAACCGAAGTCGCGAGTCTTGAAAGCATGAATCGGGAGGGCGAAGTGTACATTAACCTCAAAAAGAATAAGGGTCGGATTCTATAAATGGCGCCTAAATCAGTCAACGTCTAAAAAATAGGTACCGGTCACGAGTCAATCTCACTTAGGGGTCGTTTAGAGAATGGTGCATGATCCGCGCACATTTGCAGACTATCTGTAGAGGGTCTGCGCATGTCCGTCCGAGCCAGGACTGGGGTTTTTTTTTGGTTGTTTGTTTTTTTTACTTTTCTGCACGTGTCCTGCTCTCCTGCTCTCTGCCGCCTTCCCTGCAGTGCGAGCCCATGGGTTTAAAGCGGGGCTACACTGCGGCGTGCAGCCCCGCTTTAAACCCGCGGGCTCGCACTGCAGGGAAGGTGGCAGAGAGTAGGAGCTCGGGGCTGGAAGCAGGGCTGGAAGATTGGGGCAGAGAGCAGGGACAGGCGCCACACATTTCATTTTCAGGGCAGAGAGCAGGGCTGCAAGATCGGGGCGGAGCAGAACTGGAAAGTCGGAAAGATGTTTTCGACTGGTCCCCAGCAGTCGCTTTTCAGGATGAGCGGAAAGCCCAGTCAAATCGCAAAATTTGTTTAGTGAATCGCATCCCTGCCTACTTTGCATGCAGTTCCCCTCGTTTGCATGCAAGGATTGTAATCGAATCGCTACACAGGTTAGTGAATAGTGCAGGAGGGAAATCTGGTCGCAAAGTGCTCGCAAACCAATCAATACACGATCAGTTTGCTTAGTGAATCTAGCCCTTAGTTCCCTCCAGCGCCGCACTTGTTCCATGTCTACATACGGAGCCCCGGTACGGACAATTTTAGAGTGATTGCACTCTAAGAACTTAGAAAGTTCCAGTAGGCCGCACCGCGCAAGTGCGAGTGCCTTCCCACCCAACGGAGGCGCACGGTCCCCAGTTAAGATAAGCCAGCTAAGAAGCCAACCCGGGGAGGTGGGTGGGACGTAAGAATATCTGCCTGCTGTCCCTGGATAACACCTGTTACGGTAAGTAACTGTGCTTTATCCCAGGACAAGCAGGCAGCATATTCTTAACTGATGGGTGACCTCCAAGCTAACAAAAAGAGGGATGGAGGGAAGGTTGGCCATTAGGAAAATAAATTTTGTAAAATAGATTGGCCGAAGTGTCCATCCCGTCTGGAGAATGTATCCAGACAATAATGAGAGGTGAAAGTATGAACTGAGGACCAAGTAGCAGCCTTGCAGATTTCCTCAATAGGAGTTGATTTGAGGAAAGCCACAGATGCTGCCATAGCTCTAATCTTATGGGCCGTGACAGAACCTTCCAGTGTCAGTCCGGTCTGAGCATAACAGAACGAGATGCAAGCAGCAAGCCAATTGGATATCGTACGTTTAGAAACAGGATGACCCAATTTATTGGGGTCAAAAGATAGAAAAAGTTGGGGAGATGATCTGTGAGGCTTAGTGCGTTCTAAATAGTAAGCCAAAGCACGCTTACAGTCCAAAGTATGCAAAGCCTGTTCTCCTGGATGAGAATGAGGCTTCGGGAAGAATACAGGTAAGACAATGGGCTGGTTATGGTGAAAGTCAGAGACAACCTTAGGGAGAAACTTTGGATGTGTAAGTAGAACCATCTTGACATGGTGAAAAACAGTGAAAGGTTGATCAGCCACTAGTGCATGCAACTCACTTACCCTCCTGGCAGAGGTGAGGGCAATAAGGAAGACCACTTTCCAAGTGAGAAATTTGAGATGAGCTGTGGCCAGCAACATCCAGCTTCATAGATTCTCTGTGTAGTCTACTAAACAGACCTGGCTACATGAAAACTCTGTGTTTCCACTATGGCGTGGTGGTTAGAGCTACATCCTCAGCACCCTGCATTGCTCCATGTGACCCTGCGCAAGTCACTTAATCTTCCACTGCCCTGGGTGCATTAGATAAGATTGTGAGCCCGCTGGGACAGATAGGGGGAAAATACTTGAAGCACCTGTATGTAAACCGCTTTGAATGTGGCTGTAACACTACAAAAAGGCGGTATGCAAGCCCCGATCCCTTTCCCTTAATTGTAGCACTAGTAGTTTGCCAGAAAAACCCACTTGCTCATCTGGATAAAATCCTGACTTTTTCTCCGCCTTCATAAACAGTGGGGTTTGAAAACCCTACGCTATGCCCTTCAGAGAGAGAGAGAGAGAGCTTGGCATCAGAATATGGGAATGATGTATAAAGGCTTTTTTTCCGAGGTACTAATTAACCATTTTTAAACCCACTCCTCTAGCAATTAACCTGAGGAATGGGTAGGCTCAGGGGTTTGCTTCAAGATTAGAGTTGCAGGTTTCAGCATCTCCTTAGAAGGTTTCACTGTGTTCGTGCTTTATATGCATCGGTTTGATGCCAGCATTAGGGTCAACATATCAGCACCCCCCCCCCCCCCCCAATGCAGCGCATTCAAATTCAAAGCAACAGGAGTAGCGAAGCAGAAGCAGCTGAAATATCACCTCGGGATATGAAAGCAAGAAACACAAAACGAGGATCTTAAAGGTTGTGTTAGTATTTTTTTTTTAACTGCCAAATTTGTCACTGCTTGCTACGGGAGCTGTTCCAACAGGCTTTATTTACAGCCCTGCTGTTCAGTTGTTGCTTTGTTTCATGCATTTTCCAAAATTCAGCTTACTCACCTGTTTCTGAGTTCCAGCAGCTAATCTTACCATCAATCCTACAATGTAATTTTGCACAGGATGTCATGAAGATGACTTCCCACCCCCCCACCCCCTCACCCCCCGCTCTAATTTACTCATGGTTCATTAATAATACTGCATCACCTTAGGTTGTTATATGACTTTTTTTTTTTTTTTTAAATACTGAAGGCTGAAAAACCTTCATTTGGAGGCTTTGCTACTGCCAGCAATGTGGGCCTGCGCAGTAAATGCTCCGATGTCCGGAGGAATTGAACGGGCATCATAGTATTGGCTGCACGGCACTCAGCTATGCGGCTTTATAAAAGGGAGCCTTAGTCTTTAATATATCCTGCCTTAAAACATATGTAGCTCTGGTTGTGCCATGATTTCATTCACAGACCCCAGAGAACTTTAACACTCTCAAATTTCAAAACTGACCCCAGCACATATCGCTATCATTTAAGTGGTTTAGCCTTGAGTGAGACATCAATTAAACATTCAAACAACATACTTTGCCATTTAAATACCCTCTGAAAAAGGTTGCATAATCCACTCTGGGATTTAAACACAACCACCCATTCCATTATTGGACTCGCACCTACCCCAAAACTTCTTTATATTTTAAACTTGGTTCATAGACAGTAACGCGGAAGACAAAGGCGCGCGCTGACAACTGAGCGCAAGACGGAGGCGCGCGCTGAAGAAAAAGACTGTTTTTAGGGGCTGCGACGGGGGGTTTTGCTGGGGAGCCCACCCTCCACTTTACTTAATACATATCGCGGCGGCGTTGTGGGGGGTTTGGGGGGTTGTAACCCCCCATATTTTAGTGAAAATGTAACTTTTTCCCTAAAAACAGGGAAAAAGTTAAGTTTTCAGTAAAATGTGGGGGGTTACAACCCTCCAAACCCCCACAACGCCCCCACAACGTGGTGCGATCTGTATTAAGTAAATTGGGGGGGTTCCCCCACACACACCCTCGTTGTAGCCCCTAAAAACAGTCTTTTTCTTCGGCGCACGCCTCTGCACTCAGTTGTCTGCTCGCACCTTTGTCCCGGCGCGCTTTTGACCTGACACCTTAAACTTTCTTATGGGGTCTCCAATTGAATTAAAACAACATGCACTTAACATGCTGTGAATATTTCACCCGACCATTGCCGACACGGCCAGTGTTTCGTCTCCTGCTTCAGGGTAGAGGTCCGATTTTTTTTTTTAGCAACATTAAAAAAATTAAAATGTATGTAGTCATTTATGTTTATTTAGTTTTCTGTCCCATCCATGCAGAACAGAATCATAAATGAGAATCTCATTTCAGCAGGCCTGGCTTAAAATTCTAGTTATTGTCTTTAAAAAACACATCACTATGTAAGAGGGCTAAAGCTACTTTAATTTTGCTGTCATTTATTTTTCTAGAGGGGAGGTGGGGGAGGCAAGGTGGTTTGGTGTCACCCAGGACAGGATGTGGGAAGGATTGATCCTGTCTACGCTCATCGCTGGACCACCAGGAAAGGAGGGCTGGATGCAAGGTAGGGCACTTGAATATAACCCCCCCCTCCCCCCCTCCGGTTTATATTTGAGGTATCCTTTTTCCCCTTTTTGGGGAGTAAAAAGGTTACCTTGGTTTATTTTCCAGTATATATGATAAGATTAGTTCTCATTTTCTAAAAAGATTGTCAAACTTTCCTGACACGTTTTTTGTTCATTCCCTCCACCCCACCCTTTTTTTTTTTTTTTTTTAATCAAGCTGCACTAGAGGTTTATACAGTAGTATGGGCCAGCGAGATAAGTGTTCCAACGCTCATAGGAATTCTATGAACATCTACCATGCCGGCCTGCCCTAAAAACCTCTAGTGCAGCTTGATAAAAGGGGACATTTATTTACTGAATTGTCAAAGCAACAAGAGGTTGGTATAGAGAATGACATGGGGAAAAAATTTGTCCCCGTCACCGCCCCGTCGCCATCACCCGCAACCACTGTCCCCGCCTCGTCCCCGCGATCACTGTGCCCGCCCCGTCCCCACGACTACTGTCCACTCCCTCCTTCCTAATGTGAGGAAACAAGCACGATCACGGATCGCGTGATCCAGAAGCACCCTCCTGCCCGATCGCCGCATCCTGCCATCTCCCTCCCTCCAGCTCACCTTAGGTGCCTGCCGAGTCTGACTTTAATTCTCCTCCCAGCCACACGCTTTCGATAAGTCACGCGCACGGCTGCTTGAGCTGTTGAATCTTCTCCTCTGACCCAACTTCCTGTTTCTGGTTGCGTCAGAGGAGATTCAACAATTCAAGCAGCTGCGCATGCGCGACTTATTGAAAGCGTGCTGGCTGGGAGAAGAATTAAACTCGGATTCGGCAAGCACCTAAGGTGAGGTGGAGGGAGGGAGATGGCAGGACGTGGGATACGGCGATCGGGTGGGGATGCTGGGCCGCGCGATCCGTGCTGGCTTCACAGCGGAGACGAGACCATTCACCACTCCACGGGGCGGTGAATGGCCTTGTCCCCATCCCCGCAGCGACCACTAATTTTCTCTTCCCGTTTTGGCGGGTTACCCGCGGGTAACAACCACTGTGTCATTCTCTAGGTTGGTACAATTAACCATGAACATCATCACATTCTTTTGTTAAAAAAAAGAAACGCAGTAATGCAGTAATGCGGAACAAACCAAGTATTTTTTAAAAAAAAATCTTTAAGTTTTCAAAGCTAACAAAAAGTGCAAAATAATATGGGGTTCATAATAAATAAAAAAAAGTCTAAAAAGTGGCCTAAATGGCTACTTGGACGATCAAAAAGCCTGATCGTCCAAGTACCCATAATCAAAGCTGGTTTTAGACGTATCTAAAACCAGCTTAGGCCTTTCCCCTGCCACTAAAAGCACAGAGAGAAAAGAGGCGTGTTTAGAGGAGGGGAAAGGGCGGGTGGTGGGCAGGAGGTGGGCCGACCTACGCCTAGGCGTGCAGCAGGTATAACCAAAACCTTAGGCAGGTTGCCTAGTCGGCACTTATACGTTTTTGACTTAGACGAAGTCAAAGCAGGTCTAAGTGCCGAAAAAGGGGCCGCTGAGCTGATGGTGGCTGCTGCGATCAGCTCAGCGGCCCCAGCAACCTGCCTACCCCCTACAGCAATGATCGCGGCAGGAGAGATGCCTCATCTCCCCTACCGCGATGCCATCACTCTACCCAAACTGCTGCGACCCGCGGCAGGAGAGATTTTGTAAAAGGGTTTCATGTTAGGCACCGAGCTTCTGCTAGGCGCACCGGTATAGGTGCCTAGCGTCCGGCGCTGTTTATAGGATCTGGGCCAAAATGCATTAAACTGAAGAAAAAAATGAAGCAATTCTTATCCGCAGTGATCATTTTCTCCTCTAAAATAATTTAAAAAATTTGCTCTCTTTCTATCTGTGATAAAGCCACTCTAGTTTTAAAGTTCTAGCCGATTGATTACTTTTTCAATTTGTTCTATTTAGGACTTGATTTAAGTTAAATGTAAACCATGCTGAGTGGCTAAATTATACATGTTTATCAATTATTGAAACTTAAAATGCTAATTGCTAATGGTGTATTGTTACGAACAAACCCTCTCACTGATGTGGAATAATTTAATGCAAAGAAAACATTTTAAAGATGATTTGGTTGGAAGCCTCTGCTCCATCAAAAAGCAATGAAACACCAGATTTTAGATCAGTGAGTCAGGATGCTACCGAGACCATGATAATTATTCAAAGTGCTACTGTGAGAGAGTCTTGCCCTTCTGATATTTATTTGGCTCTGCCTAAGGAAGTAAATGCCCGACGAAGTAAATGTCAGAGACAGCGTCGGATGGGGATCGGTTTAATAACGCACTTTAAATGCATTTTAATTGCATACAGCTGTGAACTATCATTAATAGTATGAGAAAAACATTGACATCTCAAATTATCATCTCAAGATTTTTCACCCAATATAGCCTTCTTAGACCCTTTGACTTGGAAAATTAGGCAAAGATAAATTTGCATTCAGACACAGAAAAGTAATCTTCTTGATAGACATCCTAAGTCAAATTCAATCTAGGTTGGTGGTTTCCTAGAGAATGCGTTCTTGTTGAGTGTTGGTTGTTTTTTTTTTTTTTAATAGTAATGAAAATGGATGTGGATGTTTTTAATACATATGATAGACAACACATGTATGGCATACGTGTATAGAACAAGATATGATTGGCTGGTGACACTGCTACCTTGTTATTACGTTATATGAGGAAAATCTCCAACACTTCTTACTAGACGCTTCTCACTACACACATCCATTCAGTTCCTCATTTCACATGTCCGTCTCCCAGATTCTCAGCGATGCCACCTTAAACTCAAATATATCTCACCGTCTAAGGCTTTATGCATCCATTCATCATTGGATCTTCTTTTATTATTTTAACATTACTTAATGCATTATGTACTAAAAGTACTTAGCTGTATAGTCTCTCGCACACAGGGATATGCCAACATGTTTCACCCATTGGTTTTTTTCAAGGCTACTAATCCCTACTTAACTTTATGCCAATCCAACAGACCACAGCGTCTTCTTAATAGATAAAGATTCTTCTAATCATTACAATACTTTGTTAATGGCTCCCCAATATCTTGAAATTTCCTGAAACAACCCTGTTGTATTGCAATAAGTCTCTCCATTTTATAAATATGACATAAGGAGTTCCACCAAAAATTATAATTTAATCTATTCCAATTATATGTAATTTGTTGAATGGCAACCCCAGTCATTATAAGTAATAATTTGTTATGATTTGTAGAAATCTGCCATACCATTGCCATACCAAACAGCATAGTATCATATGATAATGCCACAGGGTTATCTAATAAACAGTTAATTTGGTCCCAAATTGATTTCAAAAATTCATAATGAATGGACAATAGAATAATAAATGATCTAAAGTCCCTGCTTCGAGATGACAGTGCCAACATTCATTAGACTTAGAGCTATCCAATTTTTGTAAACGAACAGGAGTCCATAAAGCTCTATGTAACAGAAAATTATGGGGTGGGAGGGAGGGTATTTTTATTGTTACGTGTTGTATAAGTATTGATTATATGATAGATAAGGGTGGGGAGGGGGGGAGATAAGAGAATATTATATGTATCATTGTTGATTATTAAGTGATATATTTATGGTTATTTGTATGGATATGTTATCACACTTATTATAAGTTTAAAAATGAATAAAGATTAAAAAAAAAAAAAGATAAAGTTTCTTAATAGACGAGTATAGGGCTTGATTCTCTATAGGATGGCGATCTCAGCAGATGCCCTGTAAGGTACGCCACTATTTAGGTGGCATGTCTGGGTGTGCAGTCCATCACTTTGCAGACCCCTCCCACGTCCAACAGTGCTTGTTCTAGGCATTTTGGACTTGGACTTAAAGTTGGACGGAAATGTGGTATAAAGATGGACGATTTAGCGGCTTGGACAATCAGATCGACAGGACGTATAATTAGATGATTTTTGAAAGTAAAAAAAAGTTGGATATATCTTTCGAAAATGTGTCTTAGGCTCTTTTTAACTTTGGACAACTTGTGAGATGGATGTAAACGGACTTAGACGTCCCTTTCGATTATGCCCCTCCACGCGTTTTAGTGCATGCACCGGATTAGCGAGTGCTAAGAGAAAATCTACCGCCTGCTCAAAAGGAGGCGGTAGCGGCTATCGTGCGTGACAATTTAGCGCACGCTATTCTGTGCGTTAAGGCCCTAATGCGCCTTCATAAAAGGAGCCCATATTTAAAGAGAGGTTCAAATTGATTTCTCTCTAATTTTTCTTAGTGTGTATTTTTTTTCTCATTTGTAATATTGCCTTCTATTTCTTCATGATGTGGACTTTCTGTAAAAATTATTTGTTGTAATAAGTTTCCTATGCCATTTTTTGCTGAGTTTATTGCTTGGATTTTCTCCATTACTGGAATTTGAATTTTCTTTTTATAAAATGCTGACAATTTTGAATGCTTGTACTGAATATTTTCCTATACGAGGAACTGCTGAAAAGTTCTCAGCCCATGAGAATGATATGGAGCCATGAAACTTAGAAGCTATTCCACACTTTTCTTGACACTTTCTGTTTCAATGATGTGAAAGAAAAGTGTCAAGAAAAGTCGTAGGTTTCATGGCTTCACATCATTCTCGTCTTGGTTGGGCTGAGAACTTTTCAGCGACCCCCTCATATTGTGATGTCATAATGCCTCATTCCACCAGTGCCTAAGAGCCAACCTCTTCGGTTATGTCACAATGGCTTGGTTTGCCTATACTTGCGCCCATTCACTAGATGCATTTGCCTCATTGAAACGAAAAGTGTCAAGAAAAGTAAGTTTCCTGGCTCCACATCATTCTCTTCTTGGTTGGGCTGAGAACTTTTCAGCAGGCCCTCCTGGATGTAAGGAAAAGAATGCACTGGGGGTAGCTTTAGTTTTAGGAGTAGACCAGTGGAAATAACTTTTGATTTAATGCAATTTGAAATGCATTATTTAGAGGGCAAAATATATATTTTTTAATGGGCAGGAATACATTTGCAAAGCACTGTGCATCATCATATCTGCAAAGCACTGTGCATTATCATATCATATATGTAGTTAGCGAACAAGTCTGTTAAAGGCAAACATATATATTTCCTTAGCAATGATGGGCACAGCAATACAACAGTTGTCAAAAAAGCACACCTACTAATGTTTTCCACATGACACAAGATATCTTTTTAGATATAACCCTATAATAATGTATCAGCCTTAAACAGCTCTTCCTATTGGAAATCAGGAAGCAATGCTTTTTAGTTTGACAGAGCAATCATCCTTCCTGCAACAACGCAATGCAGACAGATTTGTATTCAATGAAAATACTTGTCAGGAAGGGGCAGCTACCTTATTAAAGATTACCTCTATGCTAGAAAAAGAGGCATCTCACAATTATCTAGCAATGAAGGACACAAGCATTTGAATTTTATTTCTTATACTGTATAACTGCAGTGTTACAATTTTGAAGAGGGCTAAAGTTCATGAAAATGAATTAACCTGCAGAGTAAAAGAGAGAGTTGGTTTTCTCATGCAAGCCTGCTTTTCATTTGCTAGTAAACAGTTAATTGTACCGACTGTTCACAAAGAGGGTCGTGTTTCCGATTTCGATTAAATGAATAAATTTACTGCAGTGCAGATTTGAAAAAGTACAGCTCGACAGCAAAGAAAATACGAGTTTCCCGTGATTACACTTGATTCAACTTGATAAATTTAAGATAAGCCTGAAGACTTTCTTATTTAGCGATGCCTTTTCCTGTGTTTAGATTTTCCCTCTTATATCCTTTTTTTTTTCTTTCTTTCTTTTTCTTTCTTTTCTTCTTTCTTCTTTTTCTCCCCTTTCTTTCATTCTTCGTCTTTTCTTCTTTTCATATTCAACCAACCACTTTTATAAAGCGATCCCACCCTATTTGTTTTACCCTCTTCCCTCTCTCTCCTTTCTTCTTTCAACATGTAACTTCCCCCCATCCTTCCTACTTTCCCTCACATTCAAGTCTGTCTAGTTAATGTCTTTGGTGTGCACTTTCATTATTTTTTATATATATATATTTATCTTCTTTTTTTAAATTTTTATTGTAAACCGGCCAGATACTTGTTGATGGTCGGTATATTAAAAGTCAATAAACTTGAAACTTGTCTGTGTTACAACTGAAATGAATAGGCGCTAATTGGCGTAACAGACTAAGGATTTGCTTTCTTTTGAAACAAAAGAAGAGTATTTCACCAAAATGTTGTATTTTATGTACTTTTGAAAAATAAGCAACCAAAAAGGCCAAAATATCTTTGTTGAATTAAAAAAAAAAAAAAAAATCAGTAGGGAAAGCATGAGTTCTCCATCTCTCCTGAAAAACCTAGCATTTCGTAACCAAAATAAAACGTCTCCCATCCGTCTGACTCAGAACCACCGCTGAGACGTCTAACCTCTCTTAAATGGGACAAGTATGAAGCCCAGTCACTTCTTATCCATTGCTGCTAGATATAGGTTCATTCCATTTTCTTGTGTGCGAGAATCATCCTACAACAAAATGGTGCCAGCCTCAGTTCATCAGGTGCCATTTTGAAAATTAGCTTTGGTGAGATAAGAATAACTGTTGATCACACTTATCCCAACATAAACCCATGGGGGTAAGAGAGAATGTGGAAGGACCTAGAAGACTTTTTATAAACCTTGGCAGGAAGGAAGGCGGTGTTTTTTCCTGTTCTTTTCCCTCCCCCCCCCCCCCCATTTGAAAGCAGCAAACAAAAACAAATATATGAAACAGAAAATGATAAAAAGAAGCAAACAAGAAAACAAAATGAAAATAAAAATCAGTGCTTGCCTGTATAGATAATACATTTCTAAAAAGAATTGACTTTATTTCTTTCCCCCCACCCCCCCTTTTTTACAAAAACGTAGCTCAGTTTTTAGCGCCTTCCATGGCGGTAGCAGCTCCGACACTCATATGAGTGTTGGAGCTGTTACTGCCACAGCCGGCGCTAAAAACCATGCTACAGTTTTGTAAAAGGGGAGTAAATATGAAAAAAAGGAGAAAACTCATCATATACTCAAATAAAATCAATAGAGGAGAAACAAAATGTTCATATGAGTAATATTAGTAAGAGCCTATAACTTCCTGATATGGATTTCTTTGTTCCTTAGCTACCATATTATTACTCAAGAACATGACTGCCTAGGACTGAAACTCCTGTTTTATAGGAAATAATTTATCTCACGTCTCCTATTAAATAGGCTCTTCCATGTGACCCTTTCCATGCGGCCCTTTCCTTTCGGAAAATCCCATTGTTGAAAAAATTACAAAACCACCATCAAACCAGCCAATTTGGATTTTGGCAGAGCGGCTGTGCAAGCTTTCAAAAAGGCCAAACAGTACTCAGTGTTGCCACAGAAGGCCTCTAGCCTTGTCCAATCAGATGTTAGCTTGCATACCACAATGGCAGATCTGTTACAGTTCAAAGACAGCGATGGATTTTTTTTTTTCTTTTTTGCTTGAAAACATTGCAGCCTTATGGCTGAAATACCTCAATGGAATGGCAGCCATTTTAAAAAAAAATATCTTTGATTGACTGCTCTGTTGAATGGCGCGTTTAAATGGCCTGGAAATAGAAGATCACATTTTGATGACATCAACACTTAGCATCTTGATAAGATCGGCTTTGTTACTCTTTCAGAAATTTTAGGTAAATATTTTAAATTTAATATTCATATGTCTTATAATTGGATAATGGCCAGAGGATATTATTCCGACATAGAATCTATGTTCCAACGTAGCTTTATCAAGACACACCCCTACAATTAAAAACACCTTGTTAGAGTGCTCATTTAAAACTGTTCAAAAACCTCATAATACATTCAAAAACCTAGCATTTACCTTAACCTGTCATCAACATTGCTCCTGCACTCTCTTAAAAGCAGAAACATGGCCGTGGCATTTAGTCATCGTTCTTATACGTTTGATCACATGTCACAAAGCTACCTCTCATAGAACCTATAACCCCACCCCCCCTTACAACTACATTCAATCAGTTAAATTAAATTTGATTAATGTTGACCACATTTAACCCATTTGGTGTAATGGTATTTAAATAAAAAAATTCACTTCTTTTCTTTATAATTAAGTATAGATTCTAAATTGGGTCTGCTGATATGCTAGGCTTTTGAATGTATTATGAGGTCTATGGTTGTATTTTCAAAACTGGTATAAGTAATTGATTATATTTTCAAAATTATTTACATTTTCCACAACAATCCTACCTATATAAGAAGCAGGTGCAAAAGGTTGACAATTTACAAAGAGAAAGTTCATGAATCCCAAAGTGGACAGTCTGAAAATTGCTCACAAATGCTGAACCAAAATTAGGAAGAGAACTGGAGCCAAGTCAAGGCTGACTTGGACTTTATTGAACTAGGTCAAAAAAAAACCTCAGAAATTCATTTGATCCACGAAGAGGAAGAGACTGTTTCAGCTTGGATGGTCCCTGTTCCACTGAATTCCCTCATTTCAAAGATTGAATCTGAACTCATCTAACCATCACTAATCCTACTTATTTGACATCTCATAATTGCTTTCTGACCTCAAACCGCCCCCCCCCCCCCCACACACACACACACTTTCCTCCCTCGACTGAATGACAAGACTATGTTGAATATTTGGTAATGATAGATATTTACAACATGGACAAAATAGGAAACAAGAAAACTCCTTAAAATAACTTTTTTTAAAACAACTTTCAACTAGAAATATAATCTGCCAGTAAGGCAAATTTATTTTGTGGACATGATTAAATATCTTAATTTCTGAAACTATTCTATGCAAAATAACATAGTAAATCTAGATATTATAAACTTGAAATATGATCAGCTCTCACTTTTTAATTATGTTAGCATTACTTATACCAATCTAAAGTATTTCAGGTTCTGAAATCACTAAGAGCTTTGGGGTTCTGTAAGGGAGACGCTCTCTGTTCCACAGGCCTTCAAGCAAATTTTTCAATGTGACACTTCCAGGTATTTCTTTTATATATATCAATCGTGAGCCTCCGCTATGGGTCTTCTGGGCCAGGTGGGATACTCTGCAGAGCAGGTGGGGTAAAATACAGATATGGATCTGAAAATGAAACCCTTGAGTACGCTTTAGACCTAGGATTACCAGATTTTCCGGAATTAAAATCTGGACCCATGGCCCCGCCCCAGGCCCACCCAGTTCCATCAGTTCCCTCCCAGCCCTGCCCCCCTTAACCTGTTCGCTTGTCGGGAGGGCATTTGGGCATGTGCTGATGTGAGGCGATCATTACATTACATTGGGGATTTCTATTCCGCCATTACCTTGTGGTTCAAGGCGGATTACAAAAGAATTATCAAGGATGTATTACAAAAAGATCTTACCAAAAAGGTATCTGGTCATTTTCAAAGATATTAAGAAATGAGTATGGCTAGATGTTTTAGGTAGGTGGCTTTAGTGAGAGGCGGTATTTGACACTCGAGGAGTTATTTCTTTTCCAGGGATTTCTTGAAGAGTATGGTCTTTATTTCTTTTCTAAAAGTTTTGTAGTCTAGGGATGCCGTCAGTAGATTGGCGATTTGATTGTCTAGTTTGGTTGATTGAGTGGCTAGCAGGTCATCATATAGTTTTGCATGTGACATAGTGATACATAGTGATGCACATGACATCACTAGGGTGCATCCACACATGTGCAGATACTGTCCCAATGTCGCTCCTATCTGGAAGCTTTTCAAAACCAGGACAAAGTGCTGGGTTTTGAAAAGCCGTCCGGACACCCGGACATGTCCTCTAAAAGAAGGACATATTTGGGGAAATCCGGAAGTCTGGTAACCCTACTTTAGCCTACTCCCACCACCTCTTTTCCCTACAGCAAAAAATAGGTATGTTAATCAGAGCATGCAGATGTTCCCCCCACATATCAGGGAAGGAGCAATTGCTCAGAGGCACTTTTACTAAAGTGTTGTAAACACTTAGGGTCCTTTTATCAAGGGTTAGCGCGTCGGACATTTCATCACGCACTAACCCCCGCGGCCGGCTAAAAAACTAACGCCTGCTCAATGCAGGCGTTAGCGGCTAGTGTGGCAGGTGGTTTAACGCACAGTATTATGCACGTTAAACCCCTACCGCAGCTTGGTAAAAGGACCCCTAAATGATTCCATAAATGGCGCCATTATCGGTGGCTGCCTTAAAAATGGCTGCTGATTGCATGTTAATCGCGCAATGGTGCCATTTGTAGAATCGCCGCTTTGGGAAAGGTAGGCGCTATAAATGTAAGCCAGGGTTTTCAAGGCCTACATTTCTGGTGCCATTTTTTTATGGCATCGGTAGGTGCCTACATATTTTTTTTTAAATTTAAATTGGGTATTAATATTTTTAAGTGGCATTTTCAACTTAAGTTAGGTGCCAGTAAGTAGGGTTACCAGATTTTAGTTGACTAAAATTCAGACCCATAGCCCCGCTCCCAGGCTGACCCAGTTCCGCCCATCCCTGCCCTATTACGCCCGTGTCATGCCCCCAAGCCCCGTCCCCAGCTTCCCTCCCTCAACCTGTTCTTGTCGGGAGGGAGGGCGTCCGCACATGCACAGATGCAACGCAATGGTTTCATTCATGCGTTGCATCCACGCATGTGCGGGTGCCATCCCAGTGCGGTCCCGAAGAAGAAGCTTTTCAGAACTCGGACAAAGTGCAGGGTTTTGAAAAGCCTCTGACAACACTTCCTGGACCAAAGAGCTAACGCTGGCACGACAGCTCCTTGCTCCTTGCGCCTGGAATGTTACAGAGGGGGGAGAGGGAAGGAATTGGCACACATGTGGCAGGAGAGGGCGAGCAAGGAGCATGTGGAGTGGGGCAGAGAAGAGGGTGGGAGAGGATGCCACCACTCCAGGCACATCTCACCCTCACTACGCCATTGCCGAGATATCTCCTTCTGTTTGCAAAAGTCATGCATATTTTGTGCCAGTACCTGGGTTAGGCCTGACGCTGGATAACTAGCTCTAATTCAGCCTTTGGTGGTCAGTTTAAAAACAAAATGTAAAAAAAACCCCACTGACTGCCAGTGCTGAATATTGATCTCTTTGTCTTCATACATATTTTACCTCCTCCAGCCTAAGCAGGTCTCCATAAATACCTCATCTTAATGTGTCTAAATGTCTGCCCATCGTAGTATAATGCACAGACTTTTAGTCACATTGGACGTGGTCAATTTTCAGACAGCAAATTAATATAGTGGGCAAGTCCTAAGAACATCCCTAGTGCCATGCCCTTTGGGAGAAAGTTATAAAGCAACATTGGGACAATAATCCACATTATTTGTCCTTACTGTGACTTATAGGGCGCAGTTTGTTTTGCCATAATGTAGCATTATTTAAGTCAACAAAGGGTACATAGCAATGGCCTAGTGGTTAGAGCAACAGCCTTAGCATCCTGAGGTTGTGGGTTCAAATCCCACGCTGCTCTTTGTGACCCTGGGCAAGTCACTCAATCCTTCATTGCCCCAGGTACGTTAGATAGATTGTGATCCCACCAGGGCAGACATGGAAAATGCCTGAGTACCTGTTTGTAAACTACTTAGATGACTTTGATAGGCAATATATAAATAAGTAAATGTTTTTTGTCCTTATATGGAAAGATGACTCCCACCCCCCTCCGCCCCAGAGGTAGCACTGTATTTTGGACGATGGTGCCAGTGAGGGAGACTGGACTGGGGATTGCTCTTGCCTGTACCTAGCCACTAGGGATATTTGCCAGCAAGTAGGCCCGAGGGCCTTCAGGAGGATAAAGGGGGGTGGTAAAGGATACTGGAATGAATGTACAACAGAGGGGGTATTAATAAATTGGAGGTTATCCTGAGATGTTTTCACTCGTGAGGCCACAGGTTAATTTTGGGCTGCTGGACCTTTTAAGGCAGTGCCCGGGAGCATCAGACTGCAGCTTGGTAGTCCCATGTTCCCGGGCTTATAGGCTACCATTGCTTGCATTGGCAATGTGTTTACGAGGGGAATCGGTCATCTGTGGCACAGAGGTACCTTAATAAGTACAGATGCTCTCAACCTATATTTTTCACAAGCAGGCTTGGTTGCCCATTGCTCCAGCTGACCTGCTGGTTGCTAGGAAGCTCTTATCAGTACTGTGTTTGCCAGGGTCTATGAATTCCTTACTAGGATTCAGACAGAACATCTGTTTTCACTGCTTGGGAACTTTCACATGCTGATATGCCTTCGGTTTGTTTTTTTTAGGAGGGGGGGGAGGTTATTCATTATGTCTAATCTAGATGTAACCTTATATTTTACATGTATTATTTTCATATTCTGGTTTCATGTATCATCCTGTGCTTTGTGTGTATATAATCACACAATAACTCCAAAAAATACTGCAAAAAGATACTAAATAGAAACCACATGAAGCGGTGAAAAGACTAATAGACTCTCAGAGCGACCCACTCTGACTAAAGCACCAAATATTTAGTCCATGTAATTATTTCATCCACTGTTGTGTGATGGTGTGCAGGTGGAGGTTATCATATCTTCACCAGTGTGTGTAAAGCGCTGGAGAATCTTCTCCCTTCGCTTATCCTTCACACTGAGGACCCCTCCTTCACATATTATATTTTGGACTAAATATTTGGTGCTTTAGACAGAGTGGGTCGCTCTGAGAGACTATTAGACTTTTCACTGCTTCATATGGTTTCTATTTTGTGTGTATATAAAACAATCCTCTCAACGTGACTATCTTTGAACCTCAACTATGGAGTGAAAGGGGCTCCACTGCCCAGCAATCCCTTTTGCCAGGCTGTGTAAGAGTTTTCCAGTCTCTGAGGGGCAGAATGATGTTATTGCCTCCCATGGTGAAGTATATTTCATATTATTCTTTTGTAAATACTCTGGTATGTATTTCTCTCACTAATAAATGTTGTATTCACTTGTAAAAAGAAGCTAGTATGGACTAGTCTATTTAACCCTAAAACATTAGTGGGCTATAAATCTTGTTACAGTTATTCAAAACACTACCTCCCTTAAATTCAATCACCTGGTGAAATTAGGGAGCGAAGGGCCCCTTTTATCAAGCTACGCTAGAGATATTTAGCGTGAGCCGGCGCGGTAAATGCTCTGACGCTCATAGAATTTCTATGAAGGTCAGAGCAATTACCTCACCGGCCTGCGCTAAAAAAACCTCTCGTGCAGCTTGATAAAAAGGGGGGGAGGGGGGAGCCGTAAATGTGTTCATCTTGTGAATTATGGGGTTAAATTTAAATTTAGTCAATCAACAGGAGAAAATATTTTAAAACTGTGAATTAACCTGCCAAGTCTTGAAGTTGGCCAATTAAAACATTTGAAATGTCACTCCTGTGCCTCTATTATGTAAATGTTAATGCTATGCCTATAATTAAACATTATTATTCATCATTCAGCATACCCAGTCATATAAATACACTTTCTCATATGCATACCTAGGTTGCATATCAGCAGACTTGATACCAGTGTACTTAGGGCAGTGTATTTTTTTATAGGGTATTTTTATCTGCTTGGGTTAAAATCAGCATGCTTGAAGGTCTGATGAGCAGTGAATGGGCTACTTGTTTCTGCTTTCATGTGTATCTTTCTTCTCATTGATAGAAGTCAAGGCATAGGTAAATTGGAAAAAGTTTATATATGCTATTGAAGAATGAGGCTTTCTATTTTTTTCCCCCCTGATTCTAATTCATACAGAGCCATAAAGAGAGATTGTTTTTCATGGAAAACAACTGCTGACAAAAGCCTTGGAATGTTAAAAAGGTGTTTTGCTTTCTTCCCACTACAAACTATTCAGAATATGTACTGTATTAGCTGCCATTGTTCTTGTAAGAAAACAGTCAGCTTTTGATTAGAGCGGGCTTTGTATACATTCGTCTTTTCCCGAAATTGGTTTCTTTCTCTCTTACTCCACGAGATGTTTCCATTTTCGCAAGACTTTCTTTAGCGAGATTTCTTGGGGTTGTGCAACACCTCGGCGCATTTCATCTGCTAAAGTTTAATGCAATAGCATTACTGATCTTGTACAAGACGCATGACTTATTAATGCAGCTTATACAACAACAAAGATACATAACTACTCCAGCTGCTCTTTGCTGTTCAAAGAGTTTGTATCCGAGGCACAGAAAGGTTTCATTATCCCTTGCCACCGAAACAAGCAGTGTACAAGTTCTCTTAATCATTGTTCTTAGAAGGTGCAATCAAAGCATAAATCTTTATATACATTTTCTGGTAAGAAGATAAGAAAAAAACTATTTTTCATCAAGAAAGAAACCTCGGGTCCAAGTTAGATTGTAAGCTCTTCCAAGCAGAAAATGTTTATTAAATGTCAAAATGTACAGCGCTGCGTACGCCTTTCAGTGGAATATAAGTAATAAATAGAAATAGTAGTAAGTGCCTACTTTATTGTGTTATACATTCAAATAACTTTTAAAAGTGTTCCTTTAAAGAGTGGAGGAGTTGTCTAGTGATCAGAGCTGCTGTCTCAGCAGCCTGAGGTTGCAGGTTTGATCCCTGCACCACTCCTTGTGACCCTGGGCAAGTCACTTAACCCTCCATTGTCCCAGGTACCATAGTTAGATTGTGAGCCTGTTGGGTCAAATAGGGAAAATGCTTAGAGTACCTGATAGAAAAAAAAAACTACACTATTCTAAACTTCTCCAAAGATAGGGCAGTATATCAAATGCCCATAAGTATATTCCTTTAAAGAGCAATGCACTAAGGAGTCCTTTTACTAAACTGCAGTACAAACAGAACTTAGCATGTTCTAACACAGGACTTTCCCACATGCTAAACCTAGATCAGTGGTGTACCTGGCTTGGTGGCCACCCGAGGTGGAATACCCTTTCCTCCAGACAATGGGGGGATGCATGGAGCAGTCATGGGGCCACGGTCTACATTTGTGTGGCCATCAGCTCTGCCAGTCTCCTACCTTGATACAGGAAATTGATGTCAGAGGGGCCAGGAGCCAGCAATCCAATGGCTTTACACATGTGACCATAGACCTGTGACCTTGCCGTGCACCCACCACTGGCTGTACCCAGAGCAGACAACCCCTACTACCCTGCCATTGGTACACTAGACTATAGGCCCAGAGTTAGAACAGCACTTTATAAGACTTCTTTCCTTATTTATTTATATTTGCAGGTTATGCACTAGCTCTTACCTATGGTCATTTTATCTCCCCCCTTTTTATAAAACTGCAATAGCTTTTTTTAGCACAGGTCAGTGCGCTGAATGCTCTTCGCTACTCCTGACATTCATAGAGTTCTCCCATGGTCTGGCATCTCTCTCTCCTTCCCTCCCTCTTCCCAAGGTCTAACACCTCTCTCCTCTCCTTCCTGCAATCTGGCATCTCTCTCTCCCCTCCTTCCCTTCCATTCCATGGTCTGGCATCTCTCTCATTCTCATTCCAGTGGTCTTAATATCTCTCTCTTCCCCATGTAACCTTCCTCTCCCACCACCATGTCCAATATTTCTCTCTCCCTCCCTCTTTCTGCCCAACAATTCACCTCTTTCTTCATCTCCCCATGTGTACCATCTCTCTTTCCTGCTCTAAGACACCCAATTCTCCCTTTCTATTCCCTCCCTCACCTCAGCATCTCTTTCCCTCACTCTCTCCATTCTTCCATCCTAAGGCTCATGCTCCCCTCCCTCCTTCCCTTCAATCTATGTCCCAAGTTCATGCTCCCTCCTTCCTTCCTTCCATCATTTATCTGAAGTTTGTGCTCCCTCCTTCACGAGTCCCAACACGCCCCTATCCCTACCTCCATTCTGTGCCTCCCTCTGGCGGGTGCTTACATTCTGGCCGGCTCCCTCCTCCTCACTGCTGCACTTGTTTCTCTGTAGAAAGCCACGGGCGGTGGCTCCTACACTCATCCCGCGGCTGAGCCAGAAGCTCTCTCTCTGACATCGCAACGTCAGAGGGAAGGCTTCCAGTTCAGCTGCAGTACATGCGAGGAGCCGCCACTCTGTTTTTTGAAACTTTGCTTATTTTAAACTTTGATACAGACTGCAAATAAATGGATCTCTGACCATTCGGTTTGATTTGACATCTCCAGTGCTGCCTCTTGTTCATTTTGCTGTGCTTCGAGGCTTGGTACCTTCTTTCCCCTTACCCTTCCCTATTGATAATGAATGTGACTGTTGGGTGGACCGAATGGACCATGCGGGTCTTTATCTGTCACCATTAACTATGTTACTAATTTCTACCAGTAAGTATTTTTCTTTGGGAGCTGTTCTGTAACAAAGTTTGGCATGGAGGTCCTGAGGTTGTTGTCAGTGGGATCAGGACATGGATAACCTGTATATGCAGACCTAGTAGGGTGTGGATATTGTTGCCCTCTGGTCTACCTACTGGACGTAGTTCAGGTACAAGACATGGTCATTCGAGTAGTTGTTTCCAGGGAAATGTGGATGACATGATGGGTGTTTACACTAGCCCTGGATCCAGCATTTAGTGCTTGTAAACCCTGTGGATGGCACATTTATCAGCCAAAACATAGTTCTTATGTTCTTATAGTAGGTGGGAAACCTGAGTAGTAGCCTCAGAACCTTGATATCAGTAGGGCAACCAAGGGCATTGAAAGGAGAACACAGAACAGTCATATTTAGAAACAACCCTTTTATATTTTTAAAAACCCAAACATATAATAACCAATAGAACAATAATAAAACAAAATTATGATTAAAACAATAAAATTAAAAGTACAAAAATGTGTCAAAATAAGATTTGTGAAAAATAAAATATAAAATGAACAGAAAGAGTTAGAGAAAGTTGACGGAATACTGTGGCCATGGGAGGGGGGAGCGAGGCCATCCTCAATAGCTCCAGCAGCTGCTTTAGGAGACAGAGCAGACTAACTGCCTCCTTTACTAACGCACAATGCAGGTTTTAGCGCCGGCAGCGGCGGTAACTGCTCCGACGCTCACAGGAATTCTACGCATTAGTAAAGGAGGGGTGTAAGAGTGCTGGGAAAAATGGGATCCTCGGATCCCAAAATGCTCAAGCAAAAAAATGAGCCTTTGGTCATGCTCTAGCCCAGGGGTGTCAAAGTCCCTCCTCGAGGGCCGTAATCCAGTCGGGTTTTCAGGATTTCCCCAATGAATATGCATTGAAAGCAGTGCATGCACATAGATCTCATGCATATTCATTGGGGAAATCCTGAAAACCCGACTGGATTCCGGCCCTCGAGGACCGACTTTGACACCTGTGCTCTAGCCTCTCCGCTGCCCTCTCCAGCCTCTCACATCACAGTAGCACTGCATAGTTAAGCGTTACGGAATATTCGTTCATAGCCAGCTACTTGTGTTTAACCATGCAGAGCTTAAATCACTTTGAGTTCCAACTGGTATATTCCCAGTGACCAACAAAGCTTTTCAGATTGCATCAAAAAAAAAATCTGGGGCCTGATAAATATGCTAAGAAAACCTTTACATAGATAAAAGTTGAGCAGACCTGATGTCTCTGGCTGATGATTGTGACATAAAGGAACGTGAAAAGGACTGCATATATAAACATCTAGGAGAAGAAGAAGGAAGGAAAATCCAAGAATAAATCACTGAGACAAACAAAATTAGTAAAGAATATTTTGGGAGAAAACTGATATTGAAAAGTACATGAACATATAAAAAAAGAAAAGTCCTCAAGCAACAAGGGAATTTTTTTTATTTTAAAAAATAATTATTAGAAACATAGAAAAGTGATGGCAGAAAAGGGCCATAGCCCATCAAGTCTGCCCACTCTATTGACCCTCCCTCCTAGTTACCCTTTGAGAGATCACACTTTGATGACCCCCCTTAACTTTATCCTCTTAGAGATCCGACATATGCATCCCATCTATGCTTAAAATCTGGCACGCTGCTGGCCTCGATCACCTGCACTGGAAGCCCATACATGTAATATAAAACAGGATGAAAATAACTCAATAGAACTTGTACACGTGATTTCCAACTGGCCTACTTTTTGAGGAATATCAAGGGTCACAAAGGTAAAAAACAAAAAAGGCAAGTATACTCATATACTAAGAAGAAGCAAGCTAAATATTACATACTAGTTTTTTAGCCCATTACATTAACGGGTGCTAGAATAGATGAGTAGACTTTTAGCATAATGGGGCGCTGAGGCGTTTCTTTCTTTCTGTATGTCTGTCTTTCTGTCTCTCTCCCTGCCCCTGTCTTTCTGTCTGTCTTTCTTTCTTTCTTTCTCTCTCCCTGCCCCCTGCCTGTCTTTCTGTCTCTCTTCCTGCCCCCTGTCTTTCTGTCTGTCTTTCTTTCTTTTTGTCTCTCTCCCTGCCCCCTGTCTTTCTGTCTCTGTCTCTCTCCCTGCCCCCTGCCTGTCTTTCTGTTTCTCTCCCTGCCCCCTGTCTTTCTGTCTGTCTGTCTATCTTTCTTTCTGTCTCTCTCCCCCTGTCTGTGTCTTTCTTTCTGTCTCTCTCCCTGCCCTCCCTGTTTTTCTGTCTGTCTGCTTTCTTTCTCTCTCTCTCCCTGCCCCTCTAGCCACCGCCGCTGATTTAAGCCATTTCCACCGATTTAAGCCTGCTTCCTTGACGCCGACATTGATATTATTGTGCGCTGAAACACTTTCCTGCTGGGCGGTTATATTGTATTGCCAATGCAGAGCCATGGAGGCACGCTAAGGGTTTTATTATTATTGATTTCCTATATATATCTGTCTAAACAGTTATTTATTTATTCCTCATTTTACAAAACCATAGCATGTTTTGTAGTGCCGGCCATGGTGGTAATAGCTCTGACACTCATATGAGCATCAGAGCTGTTACCGGCCGGCGCTAAAAACCATGCTATGGTTTTGTAAAAGGGGGGGGGGTAGTAACAGTAGAAACTTTCCCCCTCTTTTACAAAGCCACGCTAGCAGCTGCCGTGCAGCAAAAGCTCCAAAGCCCTTTAAATCCCTATGTGCTATAGTTATCGCAACAGCAGCAGCAGCTAGCACGGCTTTGTAAAAGGGAAGGGGGCTGTTATTTGCAAGGAAAGGCTCTAAATACATCACATCCAAACATATATGAATCAGTACCCAAAGTAATCAGACATTTGCAGGGAAATTGTACAAAGAATGTGCCTCCACCTGCTAAGACCTTAGGCCTAAGCTGTAAGAAGGCTTTTAGGGGCATTTTCAAAACACTAAGGCCCTCTTTTACTAAGGTGCGCTAAGCGTTGTAGTGCGCATTTAGAGTGCGCTATATCAACACGCGTGCTAAACGCTAACATGTCCATAGGATAATATGCACGTGTTAGTATTTAGCGCATGTTTAGAAGGGCTAAAAAGCATAGCGCACCTTAGTAAAAGAGGGGGTAAGACATCCCCCCCCCAAAAAAAAAAAAAGTTATACATTGGCCGACATTTTTCCTAAGTGCCAATTTTTGGAAACCGTCTTTCTGGACAACTTGCAAGGTGTCCTAGCTGCTGTGCATCCAAAACAAAAGGGGGCTTTTTGGAGGTGTGTTCTGGGTGGTCTTTGGGTATGCTTAGACTTGGATGTTTTGTTGTCATAATCAAACCTTTCCCGAGACGACTTGGATGGAACATAGATGTTATGAATTAGACCTGTTTTAAAAATGTCTAAGTGCCAAAAAGGTACATAAGAACATAAGAATAGCCTTACTGGGTCAGACCAATGGGTCTATCTAGCCCAGTATCCCGTCTTCACGGAAGCCAATCCAAGTCACAAGTATCTGGAAAAAACCTAAATAGTAACAGCATTCCATGCTACCGACCCATGTCTGTCTCAACAGCAGACTATGGACATTTCCTCTAGGAACTTGTCCAAACCTTTTCTTAAACCAATAAGATCATAAGCATAGCTTTAGGTCAGACCAATGGTCCATCTAGCCTAATATCCCATCTTCGTGGAAGCCAAACAAACTGACCAGATGGCCACTGGAAGGATTAAGTTATGACTCACACACACATTACCCTAGTAATCATTGGCCCCCTCCTACAACCAAAAAAATCAGAATGAAATAGAACATACCTGTTTATAGAACAGCAACACCTAGTATGGAAAATCCTAGTTATAGCATCACAAAAGTGTCTTAAGTAGCCTGGTGAGTGGGCCAGTGAACCATAGAGAGGAGAACTCAGGCCCATAAGCCACTCTAAACACTACATTTATGATGGAAAGTGTGATTTTGCCAAAACCCACCCAAATTCTAGGATACTGCCATATAGATGCCATCTGCAAACATAAGGGCTATTTGGATGGTAGACAGGTGAGTTATAGTAGGTTGGGGGGGGAGTTTTGGAAGACTCACCATACATTAGAAGGGGGTTATGGTGAGATGTACTTCTGACACTTTTTATGTGAAGTTCACAGTAGTGCCATCTAAAGTGCACCACTGCTCTATTGGCAGGTCTGTGTGGCCAGTCCATTACAATGCTATCCCCTTCCGTGTCCATTTTGAACTTGGACAGTTTTGTGGTCAAAAATGGTAAACAAAGTTGGGCGTCCTAAGGTTGGATGTCCTGGAAGCCATTGTTCTTAACCCTAATTGTACTACTTTATAATCAAATTGTAATTCATTCCCAAGTTTCCTTATGTCTCTACTTGTATGTGTAATTTAATTTTATATTAAGTTTTAGTCGTTTAGGTACCTGTCATTTAAGTCTATCTTCCTTTATTCTGTAATTTTTATTAATTTGTACATCGCTTAGAATTCGGATTAAGCGATTAATCAAATGTGATAATAAACTTGAAACTTGATATCTACGTAGGCAATTCCCCCCCCCCCCCCCAAAAAAAAAAACATTTTAGGACCTTTTGTGGTGTTTCCATTTTCAAAAAAGTCCATTTCTCTGCCTCTGACTTTGAATGTTTACAGGAAACGTCTAAAGTCAGACTTAGATGTTCTATCAAAAATGCCCCTCTACATGTCGTAACTGAATATGTCTGAATATATGTATTGATTGACCACAAAAAGGTACCTTCTTTTTTGGAAAAAAAAGTTTTCAATATTAACATTTTATTCTCCATTGAAGACATAGTTACTAACAAGGTAGACCTTTTTGGAATTGATTTCTGGGAAGATTCTAGAAATCTAGTAAGAGCTAGGCTATCTGGAGAGCTCAAATTATCTATCTCCCCTTCTTGAGCCTCCACTCTAGAGGTCCAAAGTATATAATAAGCATTTAAATTGTCTTTAACTTCTAGAGCTAATTGGAGAATCTCCTTAACATACATACTGAAGAGTTCTCTTGGGGAGAGATAATGAGTCACAGGAAAATTGAGTAGGCTTTCAAATTAACTGCCCTAAAAGCATTCTCATATGTCTTCATTTGAATAACAATCATCAAATTATTTATTGTAGCAGCTGCCACAGCTGATTGACAGGATTTAACCTGAGTTCAACCTTTCCAAGATTCTCTTCCATAGAAATTAATCTAGTGTCTTAGCAAATTTAGCAGACGCCTCCTCAGTAAACTTATTAAAAGTAGCAAATTATCCATCTTTGCTATAGCTACTAGTATATCTTTAAGGAAAATATCCTGTGATATGGAGTTGGGTTCATTTACAGATGAAAAAGTAAAAGGACGAGGTACCTGAACCATCCCGATCGCAGTTGCTGCTTATAATTGAGAGAAGAATCCCCATACATCGATAACTTCTGGGGGAATTGTGAACTCTTTCTTTCCTCAGAGCGCAAGATTCTTCTCTGACAAAAAGAGGTTGTGGGGATGAGAAACGACCCCTGAAGAATTGGGAGCTTCGGAAGGAGAAGAATTTTATGTAACACACATTAAGGAGATACTAAACATTTGTCCATCAGACTTCTTAACACAATAGGAAGAAATTTCTTCATTCCTCCTTGTCTCTTCCCCATTGGAATGGAGCCAAGTCCCCTGTTCTACACTCCTCAGGTGTATCAAAGGGGCATTCCTCTTTAGTCACACTCTTTCGGGCACATACCCATGGCCACATGCCCACAGCTATGTTCTTTGGGACTGGCGCCAAAATGAAGGTTGTGTATAAGGGCCTCTTCTGACAGGAGAATGTCAGGGCATCCCAAGATATGCCTGTTCCAACCAGTGGGCCCCAACAGGGAAAAAGTGAGGTCCAAAACATTAAGTCCAAGGAGTCCAAAAGATAATGAGAGAACACTTCAGTTTATTGCAATTATAAACAATGACGAGAAGCATGGCTCAACACGGACATGTTTCAGCAAATTTGCCTGCGTCAAGAGTCCAATGCACTTCCAAACCTTTCTTTACTTCTTACTGGATAATGACAGCTGCAGCAATGAAGTCAAAGACTGAGAAAATATGCCAGAAAAATTTCTTATCTTGGGTGCTACCAACTTGGTTGAAATATATTATCAAGCACATCTTATGAACTCTACAAGGAATATCTCTTTGGCATGATACAGGAACTAAGGCAGGCATTAGCAGTAAATTGGGAGACTGAGATTACAGTACAGTTCACTTACCATGGCTAAGTAATGAAGTTCATTACTGTTATGATGATAATGAACCTCACTTCTTAGCCAAACTAGCCCACTCCTGAGAGAAACAAGCTTTTTTGTACAAGATATTTTCAAAAAAAAAAAAAATAAACAAAAAACACACTAGTGTAATTGCTGTAACTTCTTAAAAGTCCTCTTGGAACTCCATAATCCTTATACTTTAATCATTGGATAGATTGTTCTCAGAGATATGGAGGAAAAAGGGGACAGCAAGTTCCCAAAAAACCTCACCACCCAATCATAGCATAACTTCCACTTTAACACACTTTTATATGTGCATGACTTGAAAGATTGTATTATTGAAAAAGCATTTATCTTTTGTATATAGTTCTTTGGCCTCGACGTGCCACGTTTCAAAATTTCTTCAGGAAGATATTTTCCAGGCCGCATTTCTTACTTCAAAACTAATAATTTTCAGAATGCAAATGTGCATAATAAAATATGACACAGTTCCCAAAATAGCAATGTTCACTCAGAATTAAGCTTAAAAATGTCAATGACAACAGGCGTTTGTATAATTACACAGCTTCAAGTTCACGTTTACATTTTGCTATTCTAAAAATTTAAGAATAAATCTGTCAAATTGCTATGAACTCTGATTCTTTTACATAAATGCAAACAAATGTTACTTGTATGGTTTATTAAAGCTTGATATACCATCCCACCTTTTCAGACCAAGGCAGGTTACATTTACACAGTGAAATCATTCATTTATCCTCCCTCCCTTTATCCCTCTTTCTTGGAATTCCTCAAACCCTAATACCACCAGATCCTCCCACAAATTAAAACTATCCTTCCCCTCGCTAAAAGGCATTTCCCACACAGGAAAGCTAGGGACCTCCCTCCACTTCAAAATCACTGAGCTCTGGAACAACCTTACCTCCCCCTCTTCAGAACTTGAGCTCTCTCCAAGTTTTCCACAAACATCTGAAAACCTGGCTTTTCTCAAAAAATGTAAGTCTCCCTCCAATTTAGGAATCAAGGAAACTCTTATATCTTGGCATCCCAAGTCCTCTAAATTTTCTTCACACTTCTTCCTCTAACCCTCTGTTGTAGTTCCTTCCTATTTCTCCTACTGTAAACCGCGTCGAGCTCTACGAACGTGGAGATGATGCGGTATACAAACCTAAGGATTAGATTAGATTAGATTTAAGAAAAGAACCCCATCATTAAAAGGAAATACTTGTGTAATCCTTCAAGTTTCAAATTTTTATTTAAAATTTGATTAGTCACTTATCAAAAGGTTCTAAGCGATTAGAATAATATGTAAAAAAGGGAAATTACAACTGACGAAACGCACAGAAATGCAAAGAAAAAAGGGAAGAACTACAATAATTAAAGGAAAGAGACATAAAAGGTAAAAACATTAGGTGCTCCTTTTGCACTAGCATTTTTAGCTTGCGCTGCACCCCACGCTATGCGTGAAAACTAACGCCAGCTCAATGTAGGCGTTAGCGTCTAACATGTGTGGCAATGCAACGCACGCTAAGTGCACACTAAAACTGCTAGCGCAGCTTAGTAAAAGGAGCCCTAGGAGGGAACTGGATCGGTCAAAAATGCCTAAAAAATCATAGTCAAGAATTTCTGCGCCTAGGTATTGGCAGTAACATATCCAAGTTTCTAGGATTAAAAAGCTTCTTTAAATAAGAAACTTTTCAGATTTCCTTTAAACCTGTCAAGTTCTAGATTAGCGCGCGCTATAGCATTCGCTACCCGAAAAACTACTGCCTGCTCAAGAGGAGGCGGTAGCGGCTAGCACGCGCTATTCCATGCGTCGAAGCCCTAACGCACCTTTGTAAAAGGAGACCTAAATTTTGAGTGCTGCGTTGCTGAAACGAGTGCCATGACATTTATATGTGTGGGAGTTAAGTTGTGGAATGACCTTGTTGGCCAAATTCGAAAATGCGGAGACAGGAACTCTCTCAGGAAAATGTTAAAAACACAACTATTTGTAGATGCATTTCTTTGTAAAGATTGAATCAGTCTGTTTTGTTCTGATTTTGTAATATTTTATGTATGTAACTTTCTGTAAACCGTTTTGGAAAAAAACGGTATAGAAATTGTTAAAATAAACATATAAGTGATCTTGAAGGTATACGGCCAATCAGAATATCTACGAATAAGGGTGTTTTGGCGGATTGAACCTTGAATGTTAATAGCGCTATTTTATAAGTGATTCTGTGCGAGATAGGAAGCCAATGTGTCTTCCTCAAAAGGAGTGTTACATGGTCAAATTTTCTGGACAACCTCATTTCAGTGCAACGCAGGGAGAGGGGGGACATGATTGAGACATTTAAATGCATCACGAGACGTGTCGAGGTGGAAGAAGACATCTTCTTTCTCAAGGGACCCTCGGTCACAAGGGGGCATCCGCTCAAACTCAGAGGAGGGAAATTCGATAGTGACGTAAGGAAGTATTTCTTCACAGAAAGGGTTGTAGATCACTGGAACAAGCTTCCAGAGCAGGTGATCAAGGCCACCAGCGTGCTTGACTTTAAGAATAAATGGGATGTCTTAGTGGGATCCCTACAAGGGTCGAGTTAAGGAACTAGGTCATTAGTACTCAGACGTAATGGGGTGGGTCAGTAGAGTGGGCAGACTTGATGGGCTATAGCCCTTTTCTGCCGTCATCTTTCTATGTTCTATGTTTCTAAAAAGAAGTAGAGAATTTGCAAAGTGGATATAAACGGAAATATCAAATAATGCTGCCCCATTTACTAAGGTCTTGTTGTCCACCCTTCATAAGATAAGAAAAACAGTTTAATTTCATTAGAGCCGCAGTTGAGGTTTTTAATAATAATTATTATTTTATTTTTTATATACCGCCCAATCAGTAGTTCTGGGCGGTTAACATCAAGAGGACTGTAACATTTCAGTGAAAATACGAATGTCGATAAAAATACAATAAAATCAGCGTACAAACCTTTCGAACAAATAGGTTTTCATCGACTTTCTAAATAAATAGTAAGACTGTGCTTGAATAATCGGAGAGCTCATCCAAGAGTTCATTTTTCCTGCTTTGAAAGCGATTGTCTTTTGCAAAAAAGCAGTCTTGAAGCGACCAAGCTTTTGTAGTGGGATACATAAACATGCAGGAATTTCTAGTGTTTTTGCTCGACATAGATAGTTTGAATTGAGAGGATAAATCTGCTGGGGTTAAGCCAAACAATGCTTTAAAGCAAATACAACCAAACTTGAAGATGACTCTAGCTTCAAAAGGCAACCAGTGAAGTTGTTGATACAAAGGACTCGCATGGTCGTACTTTTTCGAGCCAAGTGTGGGAAATGCTCTGATGCTCTTAGAATTCCTAGGAGCATCGGTGCATTTACCTCACCAGCCTGTGGTAGAAACCCTCTACCGCAACTTTGTAAAAAGAGCCCTTTATTCTTTTCAGCATTTCGAGGCTGCCCTGTTTACAACGATTGTGTTGCCCACACTGCAAATGGTAGGTAGTGCCATGCTTTTCATTGCCAAGTTTATTTTATTCAGCATTTTGAGGCTGCCACTTAGCATCCACTTTGCAAAATTCTAACTATGCTTTGCATACAAATGAGTTCATATATAATAACATGACTGTCTAAACTGTATGCTATTCTGAAAGTGTGATTTAGGAATGTAGGCTAGGGTGCTTTGTTATCTTGTCTTACCTTAGTATTTTGAGAATCCCTTGGATGTTTCCATAAAATATACAAATTTGCAGATTTCCGACTGCGATTGCTGATTTCCTATGGTGCGATCGATGCAGTGTTATCTTCGGACCAGCTCCCCTCTTCCTTACTGCTGCAGTGCAGAAAGCCGCGGGCAGCGGCTCCTACACACGTCCTGCGCCTGAACTGGAAGCCTTCTCTCTGACGCTGCAACATCAGAGGGAAGGCTTCCAGATGAGGCGCAGGACACGCGAGGAGCTGCTGCCCGCGGCTTTCTGCACTGCGGCAGTAAGGAAGAAGGGAGCCAGCCCGAAGATAACACTGGGGGGCGGCATAAAACTGCCAGGCAGGAGCAGGCCAGAAGGTAAGGCACAGCATGGAGCATACACAGCATGTGTATAATGGGGGGGGGGGGGGAAACCCTGCTCTTTGAGGCCTCACTGCTTAAATAGTATCCTAGGCTAGCTTTTCCCCGATTGTGGTAGGGAAATTCCCCCTCCCCATCCACTGAGCGGCAGGGACTTCCCAAAACCATGATTCTGTAACTGGCACCCAAATCTGTTTGCCTGTCAATCATTCTAGGGCGCCAGTTATAGAATCACGGCTTTGGGAAGTCCCCGTCGCTCAGCTGATGGGGGAGGGGGAGAATTTCCCTGCCGCGATCAGCTGCTGCGGTCTAGCGGTAAAGATAAGTGGCTAAAATGTAGGCCAGGGTTGTCTGGGCCTACATTTCAGATGTCTATCTTGACTGAATAGGCGCAATTCTGTAACCGGTGCCCTCAAATGATTGACAGGTAATCGGCGGCTGCTTTCAAGGTGTCTACCGACTTGGGCGTGGGTTACAGAATCCAGCCCTAAATTCCTTCATATCTTCAAAGCAAGTCCCTTAAATGGTCTGTGTTTTCTATGTAGCAAGACAGATCAGGATGGGCTGGAGTAGATTTTGACCGTATCTCGGTAGCTGGGAAGGACGGTCAGTGCAGGGCAGACCATTTTACAGTCTGAGCCCTGAAAATAGCAAAGATGAATCAGGAGCAAGTATGTCTATTTTATACCACATTCATGTTGTCTGAGTATGAGTCTTGTATATTTCAGGGGGGAGGGGAAGACATTTTATAAGGAACTTAGCAAGTAAATGTAATAATCTATAGGATTGTTAATTCAGCATTGCCTTAATAATGAATGCAACTGCTGGGCAGACCAGATGGACCACACAGGTCTTTTATATTACATTACATTAGTAGTTATGGGTCGTTAATATGCTCCAAAAGGAGTTCAACGCAATTTGCAATTTAGAAGAGCTTAGTTATATCCAGGGATTATTTCATTAGGGTTCATGACACAGATAACTTGGTTTGTGTTTGAGTAGCATATGATTATGGCATATGGTTTGGAGAGAAGACTGGCTATTTCTGGTGCTGTAGTCTTGATATTATGGGTTCTTGTATGGGTGTCTTTTTTCCGGTTTGTAGGGAGCTTGGTCATCTATCGAAATAGGAGAGGCAGTTGTGTCTTGTTTGGTTTCTGGTGGTCATGGCCTGTTGTGTGGGGTAAGGTTAGGGTTACCAGATTTTATCTTAAAAAAAAAGAGGATGCGTGGCCCCGCCTCATTCTGCTCACAGCTCCACCCCATCCCCACACAAACCTCATTTCTTTGGGGCTGCGTCTAGAGGATGCAACGCGATGATGTCACATGCATGTGCGGCCCCGAGCTCAATGGTTTTCAAAACCCGGACAAACTCTTAAAAGAGGACATGTCAGGGTAAATCCAGGACATGTGGTAACCCTAGGTAAGGTATTTTCCAAATAGATAGGTTTTTAGGTCTTTATCTGCCATCATTTACAGATGTACATTAGAATCCTGTATTACACCACACCCCTGGTCCCAGGAAGATTTCTGTTGCATCTTTCCATCTAGCTATGATCTCCTTGTTAGTGCCCTCCATAGAAATAGTCAAGGCAAACATTATGAGGAATTGGAGCCTGTCCTTTAATTAAGCTTTAAAAGACTGCATTTCCTAATACAAAAGCATGTGGCAGAGTTTATCGACCCTGGCCTCTGTCGCCAGCTCAGCACATTAGCTGATGGTATTGATTGCAAAAGCACTAATGAAAAATGGAACAATAAAATAATAATTCAATCCAAAAATGCGATGAAAGTGGTTCCCAATTAGATAAAAGGGAAAACCTGTTCAGCAGAGGTTTTGTTTACCAACCATTTAATGTGGGAATATATTTTTATGAAAGTAATATATTTAGTCAATGCAATTTTTACAGCATTACTTTTTTGTATTCCGGGCCCTCTGTTTACTTTAAAAGGTAAAGTGCAGCCCATGAAGCATCTGGTCGGGCAAAAATCTATTTAAAGGCAAACAGATCAACAATGAGCCTCCCCAACACTGCTGTTTTTACACACTATTTAGAACAGCTAAAAAACATAGGCCCAGATTCCATAAAAGGGGCCTAACTTTTAATTTTCTTAACCCCACCTCCCCTTATACAAAACCGCACAAGAGGTTTTTAGTTCCAGCCGGCACGCTGAATGCTCTGCACTGCTCCAATGGTCCTAGAGTTCCTAGGAGCCCGATATACCAGAAGCAGATCGAAACCCCGCTCTCAGGCAGGAATTAATTAAGCAAGGGGACCAAAAAATAGCAAACTTATCTTGACTCAGACGCTCTTCATAAAGTTTTCCAAAGTCCCCTGTTTGTCAAAAAATGACAAGGAAATCCCTGTTTCGCCTTTGCCGTGTCAGAAGGGCACCATTTCTTTCGGAGAAGATCTGGTGGTTTGAGCAGGACTCCCTTTTCCCAGTTAGTCGCTCATTTATCGTGTGATTTTTGTGATTTTTGACTCCGTTTTTGGGATGTCTTTCTTGTGAATATTGAACCCCCACATGTTTCAATTCCATAGCAAGATACCCCTATAGGGCAACTGTTAAATCATGACTTGTATAACTGCTGGGTAGAGAATGATACAGTGATAGAATTTGTCACCGTCCAAAAGCATCCCATGTCATTCTTCAGTGTCTGTCTCAACCTTAGTCCTTCTACACCAGCATTCTTCAGTGCAAGGCTTGAGGGTCAGTGGCTGAGCCCATTCATACTCCCATTCTTATGTGAGCCAAGTATAGGATAATAAAGCCATTGTGACATCACTGATGAGGTTTGCTTTTAGGCATTGGTGGAATGAGGCTTTATGACATCACAATCTCAACTCTGGAATGTTGCTACTATCTGGGTTTCTGCCAGGTACTTGTGACCTGGGTTGGTCACTGCTGGAAACAATGGACCTTCGGTCTGTCCCAGTATGGCAACACTTATGGTCTTATGTTCTAACCATCCGGTGCCATTCTTTAGTGTCTGTCTCAACCACAGTCCTTCTACACCAGCATTCTTCAATACAAGGCTTCAGGGTCAGTGGCTGAGCCCATTCATACTCTGATACTCTCCTTAAAGAATGACATGGAGATGATTTCCCACGGTTGCTGGGCAAAGTTGATGGACCATACAGTTGGATTATAAATAATAAACCATTTTGCTCTGGACCCTCGGGCACTGCCCTGTTGTCCCAATGGTCAATCTGACCCTGGTTATAGCAGAGTGATTTCTAGAAGCTGCAGAAGGAAGTAATGGCCCAGCTTTTTCAGATCTACTGCTTACCTATGAAAAGAGGAACGAAAGACAGTTTCAATGCATGGCTCAAAATCTAGCACAGACAAGAATGTTTTAGAAACATTGATGGCTGCAGGAATATATGGACAAATAAAAGGCTCTACTGAAATCATGGCCTACATTTTTTTTTTTTCTGTAGCAGGACACCGGATCTTAAGTGAGGCATTTAGACAAGCATGACAGCAGTGGGGAAAATAACAAAAGACATCATCGTAGCAACTCAGTTTTCAGGAACAAAATAGAAGAGGGGGCCAGACAAAAGCCCAAATGAAAGATGAGAAAACCCAGAACAGCTGGGAAGCACTGAACACAAATACTTACAATCTGAACAACAAAATTCTAGATACTGTAAGACCTAATGGTACAGGCAGATTTAGATATTGTTCCTGGTTCGGAGACATGGTTCACCGAGTCCTATTAATGGGACCTACCTGTACAGGGCTTTAATCTCTTTATGAGGAATAAAGATGGCTAAAGTGATGGATGAGTAACCCTTTAAGTGAAAATCAATATAAAAGCGATTGAAATGCAGGGGGCTTAGCAAGGCCATTCCAAGGTGAAGCATCAGTCTTCCAGCCTCTTTCAATTAGCTTTCTGGTGTATTCCTCCCCTGAAATTGTGATAAACTCAATGATTATGATCAACCCCAAATCATCCTTCTAGAACATCCTGTAAAAAAAATTATAGCTGATTATAATTATGTATATACAGTGATACCTTGGAATCCGAACTTAATCCGTTCCAGAACCCCGTTCAAGTTCCAAATCGTTCGAGTTCCAAGACAATTTTTCCCATTTAAAATAATAGAAATTGGATTAATCCGTTCCTGGATCCCACAAACTCAAATTTTAACAGTAAATACACTGGATTTTAAGATAAAATATTAACAAATAATAATAATACAATATTTTCCTCACTAAACTACACAAAGGCGAAAATCACACAAGATGCTGAACGATGTACGGGTGGCCCGAGGTCTAGGGAAACGTATGCACAAATACACACGAACAAAGTGCAGGGTGTTCAGATTCCAAAGCAGAGTTCGGATTCTGGGGCAAAATTTGCTCAAATTTTTCGTTCGGATTCCAAGTTGTTTGAGTACTGGGGCAGTCGGATTCCAAGGTATCACTGTAATATATTTTGCTATAAACAGAACTTCTGGGCACCACCGTTTGGGCACAAGGCTACAGGTGCCACAGTATAATTGCTGCCTTTTGGGCACCTATACTAAGGTGACCATCCCTTTTTCAGATCCCCTGTCCCACTGTCCCCCATGCACAGCTTCAGGATGCCAAAATGTCCCGATTTCAAAGACGGCATCCTGAAGCTGTGCGTGGGGACAATGGGACAGGCGATCGCGGGAGAATGGGCTCTCTCCCTGTTTCCCCGCCTGCCGCCACAACAACAGCTGGAAAGGCATGTCCATGCGCCAGCCCAGAAGCCTTCTCCCCGATGTCAATTCTGATGTCAGAGAGGAAGTTCCGGGCCAGCCAGGCAGCGATTGGCTGGCCCAGAACTTCCTCTCCGACATCAGAATTGACGTCAGGGAGGAGGCTTCTGGGTCGGTGCCTGGACATGCCTTTCCTGCGGTTGTTGCAGTGGGCAGGAAGTAGCAGCAGGCTGTGGCGAACCGGGGAGAAGCAGAAGAATCGGCGGTAGGCTTCAGAGGGAGAGAGGCAGGCTTCGGAGGGAGGGAGGCAGACAGACAGGCAGGCTGTTGATTCCTGAGCTTTCTCATATTCGATGTGGCAGGGAGGGAGGAAGGCTGGCTGGCTTCGGGGGAGGGCGTGGAACAAAGACTGGAAGGCAGTGAGGGGGAGGCAGGCAGGCTGGCTCGCTGGCTTCGGGGAGGAGTTGGGACAAAGGCAGGAAGGCAGTGAGGGGACCATAGGAAGGACGGAGGGAGGGAGAAAGGAGAGAAAGGGGGGGTTTGTAAGCAGAAGAAAGACTAGTAAAGGAAGGCCTGGACCAAAGGGGAAAGATAGGAGGCAGATGCAAGACTATGGGAGGTTCAGACAGAGGGGGAGAGACCCTGAGGAAGAACAGAGAGATGCAATGTCATAACAGAGGAGGGAGAGAGAGGGAGACCTGGAACAAAGGTACAAAGCAGAACTGACACAGGATCTGGGGAGGGTAACAGAGGGAAAAAGAGAGAGACCTGGACCCAAAGGGGAAGGAGCTGGATTGTGAAAAAAGAAAGAAAGAAAGATTGGATGCATAGTCAGAAGGAAGTGCAACCAGAGACTTATGAAATCACCAGACAACAAAGGTAGGAAAATGATTTTATTTTCAATTTAGTGATCAAAATATGTCAGTTTTGAGAATTTATATCTGCTGTCTATAGTTTGCATTATATTTGTCTATTTTTCTAAAATTACTGAGGTGACATTGCATATTTTAAAGTCATTTGCCTTGACATCTTTGGGGGGAAAAACCCCTGAAACTCGTAAATGATAATTAACATTTTCTTTGCATACAGTGTGGCTTTGTGGAGTTTTTTTTAAGTTTTATGGTTACCATTATGAATTAATAAGATATTGTGTATACATGAAAAATGAATGGAAGAAATTGGGGGGCGGGGCTAGGGTGAGGCTAGGGTGGGACTGAAAATTAACAGATGTCCTGTTTTGATGAAAAAAAATAAACAATCACGTTAACCTATACACATTGGCATTGGAATTCTGAGAACTCAAACAAGAAGTGTCTAAAAGTCCCGTCCCCCCAGCTCCACTCACCAGGATCTGAGCCAGGGCCTGTCTGGGCCAGCAGAGACACAGTACTGCTGGTGGGATGGTTCTCTGATCATAAAACAAAGCATAGCTGCCCCAGTAGGTGCCCGTGAGAGTAGACAGAGCAGACAGCATCCTCCCTCACAGGTAATGCTTGGGGCATGTATGATCTACCCTGCTGCAGTGGTCCTCGAAGCATAAAGGAGATAATTGCTGCCCCAGGCAGTGCCTGTGAGAGAGGACAGAACAGCCAGCATCCTCCTTCCTGAGCTGGCCTAGGGCTACTATGCTTTCCATTATGTTCCAAGGATTGCCCCACCCATGGCACAGTGCCTCTGTCAACACAGCCAGCCTCCAGCTCTGATCCAGATGAATGCAGGGAAGGGGGAGAAGGCTGGTGCTAATACATCAGTGCTTAAAAAGTCACGGGCACAAAATCTGCAGCATCCAACCATCGGTGCTCAAACACCCACGCCCACAAGTTTACATTTATTATACATAGCCACTTTTTGTTTTTTAATTTTTTTTACTTCACTCTAGCCCTACCCAAACATGCCTAGACCCCCAAACCCTTACTTAATCCTATAACTTCTATCTTCACTGCATCCAACATTGGTCTCCCAACCTAAAGAAGGATATAAAACTGCTGGAGAGGGTGCAGAGATGAGCAACAAAACTGGTAAAAGGTATGGAGAAACTGGAATACGAGGATCGACTTAAGAGACTGGGATTGTTCTCCCTTGAGAAAAGGAGACTGCGAGGGGATATGATCGAGACCTTCAAAATACTGAAAGGAATCAACAAAATAGAGCAGAAAAAACTATTTACATTGTCCAATTTGACACGGAATGAAGCTAAGGGGGGACAAGTTCAGGACTAATATCAGGAAGTTATGCTTCACGCAGAGAGTGGTTGACACCTGGAATGCTCTCCCAGAGGAGGTTATTGTGGAATCGACTGTCCTAGGATTCAAAAGCAAACTAGATGCACATCTCCTTACGAGAGGCATAGAAGGATATGGGTGACTAAAAATTACACCAGGTGTACACCTGGCAGGGCCTCCTTGTGTGCGGATCGCCAGACTAGATGGACTGAAGGTCTGATCCGGAGATGGCGCTTCTTATGTTATGATGTCTTGAAAATTTTGGTTTGGATTCCAAAAGAAGGAAAGGTTCTCTGAAACAGGGCTCTGTTGAATCCTCCCAGGTATGATAGAAGAGTTCAGATTGAGATAAGTGGACATATACCCCCAACATTTACAAAACTGTAGTGCGCTTTTAGTGCCAGCCACAGCGGTAACAGCTCCAGCGCTCATAGAATTCTTATGAGCGTTGGCGCTGTTGCCTCCGTGTCTGGCGCTAAAAACCGCGCTACAGATTTGTAAAAGGGAGATAAAGTGTTTCTTCATTCTTTGAGCAGTGATTAGTACACATGAGGGTAGGCTCCAAAAATTAATCAACACATTTTGTTTGTCCAAAAGGCTAATTTTATTCCTGTATATAAAAATGAAAAACACAAAAAAATTTTATTTAAAGTTTAGGGATCGCCAAACCTTGCTGTTTTTTTTAAACTATTGCTAAGCTTAATAGCATATTGCAATTCTTGTGCACTCAACAAATCAACGGTCTACTCTATGATATAAAAGCCGCCTTTGATACAGAAGGAAACTTCTTTCGGTGGCTGGCCACTAGCCGAAGAACAGATTGCTTCTATTCTTCATCTTTTGTCAAAGTATTGTGTTTTTTCAATAAGGCCTATCCCTCGTTCCACTGCATCATTAACAACAGTCAGTTTGGATGCCTGATTTCAAAGTTCCTTGAAAACTGGATCATCAGTCCACTCTGCCGGATGTTTCTTCAGGAATATTTTCGCTTTTGTCGATTCTCCTTCAGTCCAGAGTTAAAAAAAAACAATGACTGTTTTCTCTGTGTTACAAGACTTTCAACGGTTACAGGTTCTATTTAATCTGTACGCATGAGACAGGGATTGGTCCTTGTATACCGCCTTTTTGTGGTTTTACAACCACACTCAAAGCAGTTTACATACAGGTTCTTCAGGCATTTTCCCTATCTGTCCCGGTGGGCTCACAATCTACCTAATATTCCTGGGGCAGTGGAGGATTTGAGAGCAAATTCTTATAAGAAGCACCCAAAAGGTAGTCGCCGATATAGGCACTGTTCAGCGCGAGTCAACTAAAATTGGGTGCTGTTTAGTGAATCACGTTGACCGGCACATATTTTGGAGGCGCCCAATAATTTGACCAGCTCTAGGCGCAGCTAAAAGGCGCCCATGCGCGTGCTTAAGCACGCTTAAGAGCAGTGATTCTGTAAGAATGCGCCTAACACATAGCCACGCCCACGCCTAACATGCATAGCGCCTATTTTTTTTTTTTTTTAAGGCCGCCTAAATTTTTAGAGGCGCCTTGTTACAGAATCACGCTTTCTTGATAGGCGCCTATATTTCAATCAGTGCTGATTAAAAAGCTTAATTGAGCTTGTTATTCAGTTTAGATAGGCGCCTAATTTTAGGCACTGGTTACAGAATTTGGGCCTAAGTGACTTGCCCAGGATCACAGGGGGCAGCGCAGGGTTTAAACCTGCAACCTCAGGGTGCTGAGGCTGTATCTCTAACCACTGCGCTACACTTGCCTCTACAAACTTTGTTTAAATGGTATGAAATGATATGAAAAGTGTCAAGAAAAAGTATGGAATAACTTGTAAGCTTCATGGCTCCACATCATTCTCTTCTTGGTTGGGCTGAGAACTTTTCAGCTGCCCCTCGTATTGTGATGTCATAATGCCTCATTCCACCAATGCCTAAGCCATCCTCATCGGTGATGTCACAATGGCTTTGTTTCCCTATACTGGTGCCCATTTGCTAGATGCATTTGCCTCATTGAAATGTAAAGTGTCAAGAAAAGTGTGGAATAACTTGTAAGTTTCATGGCTCCATGTCATTCTTGGTTGTACTGAGTACTTTACAGTGGCCCCATGTATTATGATGTCATGATGCCTCATTCCAATGCCTAAGAGCCAACCTCATCGGTGATGTCACAATGGCTTGGTTTCCCTATACTTGTGCCCATTCACTAGATGCATTTACTTCATTTGAAAAGTGTGGAATAGCTTGTAAGCTTTATGGCTCCACGTCATTCTCTTCTTGGTTGGACTGAGAACTTTTCAGCAGCCCCTCGTATCATCTAAGTTCAAAGTAAACATCATACCAACTTGGTAGTGGCCTGCTGTTTTACTCTCAGGCTTTGAACAGTGCCATAGATTGGAGTACATTTTTGGAGAATACACAAATGAATAAGCTATGTCGCTAATACTCAATATTGATATTGATAAATGAAGAGTCACAAGATCCGAATGGTAAGGTCTGAGTGGACTTCATTGCAGTCAGTGTCCTTAGCCCTTAGCGTAGGATTACCATATGGCTCCAGAAAAAGGAGGATGGATTGAGACATCCGGGTTTCACTTCCACTAAAAGCAATGCAAATAAGGAGGACAGATAGAGACATCTGGGCTTTACTTCCATTGAAAGCAATGGAAGTAAAACCCAGATATCTCAATCTATCCTCCTTTTTCTGGAAAACATTGATGAAAAAGCCTCACACCATACAGTAAAAATATACTGTACAACAGAAGTGAGGTGATACCAAAACAAATCTACTGTGTCTATGTTATTTATTAGCTTTGAACCTTGTATTTAATAGAGGAAAAAGGACCTCAGTCTCCCAGCCAACTCTCTTAGCTGTGTTCTGCCCCCATGTTACATGGACATTTGCTCGGTTAATTGTTTATATTAGACATGTAGGTAATGAGTGCTCTGTGGACTCGAATTCCCAGAGGGCTTAGCTTTCCACAGAACATGGGCCCGCCTCCTTCTCCAGTCTGGGAAAGCAGTGGCAAATGCCTGGATGAGAGCCTGAGTGTGCTGTTCTCCCACCAGGTTTTTTCACCCCTTTCATTCTAACGATCTAACACAGCTTTGGTTATTTCCTAAGTCTGGAGAACAGTGTCATCTCCACAGGGTGGACACTCCCAGCGTCGCATTGATATGCTGCTGGAGTGAGAAGACATGTAAAAGGCTTGAACTGCATTGAACTACCATCCGACAGTAAGTTGTTTGCTTCATTTATTAAAGAACTGTTCAATTAATTCAGAGTTTGGCTGGTGACATCAAGATTATAGAATTAGGGGTTAACCGAACAGGAACCTCTTACAATGACCAGTAACTTAGAGGAGTTCTTGCTTTCAGCACAAAGACCTGAAGACTATGCAGACAGCCGTATCTGTATAGTAGGAGTTAGACAACACAAGCTGCATAAGCTTTTTAGGTGGGACATCATTGATCATTGGTCAAAAAAACCTCCTTATCAAATTTACAATAAAGTAAAACCTTGGTTTACGAGCATAATTCGTTCCGAAAACATGCTTGTAATCCAACACACTCATATATCAAAGCGAATTTCACCATAAGAAATAATAGAAACTCAGACGATTCATTCCACAACCCAAAAACTTTAATACAAAATACTATACGTATTTGTATTGCAAGACCTCGCTCATTTAGAACAGTCACTACACTCCTGCAGCGTCAGAGAGAGAAGAACCAGCGGCTCAGTTGTGATGATGTGATGCGTGTATACTGTATGTACTCGTATTGCAAGACTTTGCTTGTTTAGAACAGTCACTACACTCTTTCAGCGTCAGAGAGAGAAGAACCATCGGCTCAGTTGTGATGATGTGATGCGTGTATACTGTATGTACTCGTATTGCAAGACCTTGCTTGTATATTAAGTTAAAATTTAATAAAATGTTTTGCTTGTCTTGCCAAACACTTGCAACCAAGTTACTTGCAATCCAAGGTTTTACTGTATATATAATATACAATTTATGAAAACAGCATGGTCCTGATCCCAACAGGACCCATTTCACATTAGGCTTCTTCAGGTTCCCACATATCTAACTCATGTTGAAGTCCTTCCAATGTAGCACTTTGAAAATGCCACCTGCACATCCTTTTTCTGGAGCCATATAGTAACCCTACGGCTGAGTGCAGCATACTCCAAAGCAAGATATGATTAAAATAAGAATGGCTAAAGGTTGAGGAAGGTATTGTGTTTGTACAGTTATAAAGTTAAAAACAAACACCTGAAGAAGCCTAACTCTGACGAAAATGTGGTATAAAGATAGACGATTTAGTGGCTTGGACGATCAGATCGGCAGGCCGTATAATTAGATGATTTTTGAAACGAAAAAAAGTTGGACGTATCTTTTGAAAATGTGTCTTAAGCTGTTTTTTACTTTGGACGACTTGCGAGATGGACGTAAACAGACTTAGACGTCCCTTTCGATTATGCCCCTCTTATTATATATGATATATTTATGTATTGCACTATTTAAGTTTGGAAAATCAATAAAGATTTAAAAAAAAAAAAAAGAGGGGGGGAGAGAAAATCAAACTTACCTATTGTTGTACTTTGTTTTCTCGATGTTGTTGGCTACTAGTTTGCTGTGCTTGTTTGTTGTACAACAAGAAAAAAGATTTGCACTAAAACACAGGCATACTGAAATTAAATTATATTCACAAGAAGATCTTGAAAAACATTCTCGTGGCTACTGAAGACTGATCTGACCTCGAGTCTCATAGCAGTGCTCTGAACGAGCTGAAGCCTTTTAATTTTAGCTAAGGCCAGACTTTGATACCAAGGAATTACAATTATCAAGCCTAGAAAGAAACTAGCAAGTGTAATAAGAGATAGAGTGCATTCTTATCCAAGGGAGTTTGTAAGGGGGCAGAGCTGCTTAAGGCTGTGGAATGGTTTTTGAACAATATTAGAAATATGGGCATCAAAGTTTAAGCTATTATCAAAAATGACAGAGAATTTTAATGGAACTTTTCAGGGGAATTATAATCTCTTGAATTTTCACTTTAAGAGAACTAATTTTCTAGGTATTTCAGAGGCAGGCCAGAGGTGGGAAATGACTGAAAAGTGCTCGTGACAAATGTGTGCAAAGAGAAGAAAAGGTGTCTGTGCTTCCAGTCAGTGGACAACGACCACAGATGGATGACGGAGTAATACCACCTCATTCACAGAAGAAAGTGATTATGAACAACATGCAAGAGTAGGGATGCCAGATTTTCCAATCGCAAAATCCGGACCCCCTAGATCCTCCCCCTGGGCCTGCCCAGTTCTGCCCATCCCCGCCTCAATCCCACCCCCAGTCCCACACTAGCCACGTCCCCCACTGCCTACTCTTGTCGGGCAGGGAGTAAGTCCGTACATGCATGGATGTCACGCACAAAATACTTTATGGGGCCGCAGGTTGGACACCCCTGCCCTAATGCAAAATCAACTACTATTTTTGGAAGTGACACAGCTAATCTGATGCTTTTTCTATGAAATTCTGCATAGCATTCAGTGCCATACCTTGATTAGATTAATATGAAAGCAGGGCCTTGTAATAAAATATTTGTAGTTTATTGTTTTCTTTTGCCTTTAGTGAAATTCTCTTTTTCAGCCCTGTGCTATTCAAAACACTCCTATGCAGCTATCTTTGGGTTAACAGCCACATTGCTGCCTCCTGAAATGAGTGACAGTTTCCTGAGGGCAGACAGAACAATGCATATCTAATTACAGTTAGTGCTACTGAGCTACACAAGGGTGGAAGGACTTATCAAGGGTCAAATAGAGCCTGGGGATTCAAATTCATGTTCCAGGAGGTCTCCTGGCCCGTTGTGATATCTGTTTATATGTATAACCACCAGAACCTAGGGGTGCAAACTACAGTGCAGAAGGGCTGCTTAAAGGTCTACTCTTCAGTACCGTATATTCGCTCTTAGTCAAGCAAGGAAACAGCTGCAAAATCTTTACTGATAAAAAGTACAGAGGAAAATGATATAAACGGTACCAGTAGGCGCCCTACTGGTGCCTAAGTTAATTGGGAAATGCCATTTGAAATGGCAAGCAATGTCAAAGTTAAAGCGTCTGCCGGCGCCAGAATCATGCCTCCGGAGATGCCTACCAGTGCCTAACGCCACTATAGGCCCCGTGAATGATGTCTGTTGTTTTGCTGCTGCTGCTGCTGCTGGCAGGGCCGCTTTAACCACCTATGAAACCCCCGCCAAGGACCACTGGAAATTCTTCCTTAACCCCCTCCCCCCCCCCACACACACACAAACCAAACTTCTTCCCTTTGAAACAAATATGGCATAAATGCACAGATCTACTGTCTAGGTCAGTGGTTTCCAACCCTGTCCTGGAGGACCACCAGGCCAATCGGGTTTTCAGGCTAGCCCTAATGAATATGCATGCAGCATATTTGCATGCCTCTCACTTCCATTATATGCAAATCTCTCTCATGCATATTCATTAGGGCTAGCCTGAAAACCCGATTGGCCTGGTGGTCCTCCAGGGAGGGTTGGAAACCACTGACTTAGACAGTAGATCTGTGCCTTTATGCCATATTTGTTTCAAAGGGAAGAAGTTTGGTTTGTGTGTGTGAGGGGGGGGGTTAAGGAAGAATTGCCAATGGTCCTTGGTGTGGGTTTCATAGGTGGTTAAAGCAGCCCTGCCAGCAGCAGCAGCAGCAAAACAACAGACATCATTCACAGGGCCTATAGTGGCTGTTTTTTTAAAAATATATTTTTATTGAAATTTTAACATAAGAAATGTACATGAATAAATTAAAATCAAGGAGATTGTACAATTAAAATGTTACTTATAAAATCATAGATGCAATGAAGACTAAAAAGCATCTATGTTACGTATGAAGTCATTTATTCAAAGACGGCTATAAATACTCCCATTTAGGCCAGGGACTAGATTAAATTTGATTATGATAGACCATTAAAATTACACTTATATATTATACTCAATAATACCAGTTGGATAGTATCTATAATTGGGGTAAAGAAGAAATTTTATTAGATTTAAAACTTTTATTAGCAAGGGAATTGGCTTTACATTCATATTTATGAATCATCATAATCGTTGCCCACCAGAATGATGTGTTCAATAACTGAGCAGATTTCCAATGCGAAAGAAACATTTGTATAGTGACAGCAATTAATCTATCAAGTAATTTGGAATGCCATTTATTCAAGTCTTCAAGCAAAGCAAGAGATCGAAAAAGAACAATGTCAAACAATAAATGAGACGAAAAAGATAATACAGTACCTATGATTTTCCATACTGATTTCCAAAATGGTTGAACAATTGAGCAATCATAAATTATCCTTACAGTCACCTAAATTATCCTTACAGTGTTAGAATATGATAAATGAGCTCTATGTAATTTATTAGGGGTTCAATATGCTTTATTGAATAGAAAAAATAATGATTGCATTAGAGGCGCTCCCAATTCGAGTGAAGTAACTATAAAGCTAAGTAAAACTTGATTGATGAATAATTTAAGATAAAAATATAAAAAATATATAATATAAACAATACATAAATTACTGATCCTATGACGATTGGGTCCGGTGATTATTATCATTAGAACCTATGGGACATTCTAAACCCTCTGAGGATCGTTAAGAATTTATGTTATTTCTTATGAGGATTGTTTGACTGGTGTTGAATTTGAAATAAGTATGCTAGAGTCCAGTCTGGAATAGCCTACAATATAGATTTAGATAACATGGGGCATTGCGAATGCTTAAAAAAATTAATCCATTGCTCCTCAGAGCCAGCCCAATTGGATTCAGAGGTCCATATACGTTTTGTACATGTAATTGGGGTTAAAGAGACCAACCCGGTCTTCTACTAAACCGCGCTAGCAGTTTTAGCGTGGGGAGCCACGCTAAATGACCCGCGCTGCTCCTGATGCTCATAGAGTTCTTATGAGCATCGGGAGCAGCGCGGGTCATTCAGCGCAGGTCCCGGCGCTAAAACCGCTAGCACGGTTTAGTAGAAGAGGCCCCAAATTTAGCTTGTAATTGTTGGAAGGTCATTAGAGATTTATTTTCCACAAGTTGGCTAATATACCAAATGTCTTTCCCTATCCATGAAGACCAATGTATTGGCACCCATCCAATAATAATATTTGAATTATGCCAAAAAGGAGTGGAAAGATAAGAACATAAGAAGTTGCCTCCACTGGGTCAGAACAGAGGTCCATCGCGCCCAGCGGTCCGCTCGCGCGGCGGCCCATCAGGTCTATGACCTGTGAAGTGGTTCCTGACCATTTCTATAACTTACCTCTGCTTCTATCTGTACCCCTCAATCCCCTTATCCTTTAGGAACCTATCTAAACCTTCCTTGAACCCCTGTAATGTGCTCTGGCCTATCACAACCTCCGGAAGCGCGTTCCACGTGTCAACCACCCTCTGGGTAAAAAAGAACTTCCTAACATTTGTTCTAAACCTGTCCCCTCTCAATTTCTCCGAGAGACCCCTTGTACTTGTGGTTCCCCATCGAGAGAGTTCAGGAGAAGCTTTTTCAAATGCTTGTACGGCCTGATTTGTAAATATAACAGTATCATATAATGATAAATATTTAATATTATTTTGGAAGGAAATACATTTCAGTGGGATCGGCGAAGTTAAATATGTTTCAATAATATACCATGAAGGTGAATCCACTAGGGTCTGAGAATGATCAATCATCCATAAAGTGCCGTATGGCAAAAACATTGCCAAATGATATTTATAAAAATCTGGAAATCCCAAACCTCCGTTAACAATACGTGGAGGCTTGTTTCGCCAGATGAATTTGGACAGAATGGTTTCCAGATCTTTATAAAAGGAACGATTGACCATTCTAGGAAGCATCCCCAAAACATAATTAATTATAGGCTCTAAGGAGAAAAGAGGAATTACAAAGCCAAACTCCCCCTTCTAACCCAAAACTTGCTAATTGAGATACATAGAAACATGACTGCGGATAAAAGCCAAATGGCCCATCCGGTCTGTTCATCCACAGCATCCACTTTTTGTACATAAGAACATAAGAATTGCCGCTGCTGGGTCAGACCAGTGGTCCATCGTGCTCTAACTGAGACTAGCCTTATGTGCGTACGTTCTGGTTCAAGCAGGAACTTGTCCAACCTTGTGTTGAATCCCTGGAGGATGTTTTCCCCTATAACAGACTCCGGAAGAGCGTTCCAGTTTTCTGCCACTCTGGGTGAAGAAGAACTTCCTTACATTTGTACGGAATCTATCCCCTTTTAACTTTAGAGAGTGCCCTCTCATTCTCTCTACCTTGGAGAGGGTGAACAACCTGTCTCTACTAAGTCTATTCCCTTCATTATCTTGAATGTTTTGATCATGTCCCTCTCAGTCTCCTCTTTTCAAGGGAAAAGAAGCCCAGTTTCTCTAATCTCTCACTGTACGGCAACTCCTCCAGCCCCTTAACCATTTTAGTCGCTCTTCTTTGGACCCTTTCGAGTAGTACTGTGTCCTTCTTCATGTACGACGACCAGTTCTGGACGCAGTATTCCAGGTGGGGGGCGTACCATGGCCCGGTACAGCGGCATGATAACCTTCTCCGATCTGTTCGTGATCCCCTTCTTAATCATTCCTAGCATTCTGTTTGTCCTTTTCGACGACGCCACGCATTGCACGGACGGCTTCATTGACTTGTCGACCAGTACTCCTAAGTCTCTTTCCTGGGGGGGTCTCTCCGAGTACTGCACCAGACATCCTGTATTCGTGTATAAGATTTTTGTTACCGACATGCATCACCTTACACTTATCCACATTAAACCTCATTTTCCATTTCGCGGCCCATTTCATGAGTGTGTTTATGTCACGTTGCAGGTCTTTGCAGTCCTGTGTCTTCACTACTCTGAATAACTTCGTATCTTCTGTAATTGTTTTCCTATCTGTTTCCAAGTACATCATTAGTATTCTGAAAATCTTATAGTATAATTATGGCCAGAAAGTAACCTTTGTAAAGTCCATAGTTAAATTTTTAAAAAATGACACATGGCTCTTGGACAGCAAAACGCTAAATACCAACTGTATCATATATCAAAGTGAATGAGTACATTTTGACCAGTTATAAAATACCTCAGCCTACAACTGTGGACTTTACCTGACAAAGAACAAAGCTCATTACCGCTGCAGTAATCAATAATCTCTGCTAATGTGTTTAGCTGGCGACAGAGACCAGATCAATAAAACCTGCCACATGCTTTTGTTTTAGGAAATGAAGCCTTTTAGTTCTTAATTAAGACCTCACATCCTTAATGATGTTTGCAGTGAATGTTGCCACAGAGGACGAGGGGAATATACATTGAGGTTTGCATTTCAAGAGTTTGACAAAGTAATAACAACAACAATGAGATTTGGTCTAAGCTTACTTAAATTTAATTGAAAATTTATTTTTTAAAAGTAGAATTTTCGATGCTAGAAAATTTAAAAAGCACATCTATCATTAATTGCAAAACCAATGACAGAAATGCAGTATGTTGGAAAACTTACATAGGTCTAAAGCTGTTTGAGCGGCTGGTATCTTAATGCATTCTGCTTCATTTTTTTTATCAAGTCCCTTATATTCAACTTGAGGTATTTGATCTGTTCTATGTATTACTTCTTTCCCTAAAAAATAAAACAGAGAGCTACAACTGTTGGGTGTGGCAGCTGTGTACTCAGCGTTGCACTTTGCATTTGGTTTTGGCTCCCTGCCTGTTGCTTTCTTCCTCTTGACAAAGATTTCATCGAAACTAGAGGTCTGCACAGGAACGGGGATCGCGGGGGTCCCGCAGGAATCCCCCCTAACCCACGGGACTCCCACGGGGACCCCCCTCTGGCCCACGGGACTCCCACGGGGACCCCCTTCTAGCTAACGGACTCCCACGGGGATGGAAGGCTTTGGAAGTAGGTTTCATCCATCTAATATAATAAAGAGCTAGCCGCGCATGCACACTCCTATTTGCGTGTTCTGTGCGCTGTAGGTCTGTGGCTGAAGGAGTGCACATGCGTGCTAATACGTCACCAGCCTATCGCCTCCACAAGCCGGACCGCAGCCAGACGACGATCTCCGTTCCTCCTGCCGCCGCCGATCTCCGTTCCTCCTTTGCCGCCCACCCCCTTCTCTTCCCGTGGGCCCGAATGGTGATTCCAGCAGCGTGTGCATCAGTCTTCACACGCTGCTTTGGGCCCTTCTACTGCCCTGATTTGGTCTGCCGCGTCTCTGATGATGTCATCAGGGACGTGCCAGAGTAAATCAGGGCAGTAGAAGGGCCCAAAGCAGCGTGTGGAGACTGATGCAAGCGCTGCTGGAATCACCACCTTTGTAGTCCGGACCGCGGGAAGGGAAGGGGGGGTAGAGGAAACGCTAATGCTGCTGCACAGGGAACTGGTGGGGGGAGGGAAATGGAGGGGGAGGGAATGCTGCTTTGGACAGACAGACAGAGAGAGGAAGGGAAACACAAAGAAAATAAGAAAGACACAGGGGCAGGTGCACAGGGAACTGGTGTGGGGGGAGGGAAATGGAGGGGGATGGAATGCTGCTTTGGACAGACAGACAGAGGGAGGAAAGGAGACAGAAAGAAAAGAAGAAAGACACAGGGGCAGGGAGATACACAGAAAAACAGACATGCAAAAGGGGCCAGGGACAGAGACAGACAGAAAGGACAGCGGGAGCCGCGTCAGGAGGGGTGCGGGATGCGGCAGTGGGAACTTTTCCAATGGGTGCAACTGGGTGGCTGTCAGGAACCTCTGATCAGGGGCAGAGCAAGGTAAGAGTATCATAGGGATAAGAAGGAGGAGGGAGGATAAAAAAGGAAGGGATGCCTACTGCTGGACAGTGGGAGAAGGAAACAGGTGCTGCTGGACAGGGGGGAGGTAAAACAAAGGGAGAAGGGCTGCTGCAGCATAAGGAGAGCAGTGAAGGAGTGGTGGTGGACACAGTGGAGATAAAAGGAAGGGAAAATGGACAGGGGGAGCAGGCAAGGGGTGGTGATGGACAGCCAAGGAAAAAGAAAGGCAGAAAGAAAGAAAGTGGCTAAGGAGAGAGAGAGAAAGAAAGAAAGACAGACACACACACATATGTTCTAGCACCCGTTAATGTAACGGGCTTAAAGACTAGTATAATATAATGGGCACGTCAGCCTTAGTAAAAGAGGGGGTTTATAAGTGAATTACTTGAACAGAAAACAAAAAAAGGGTTCCACCAAAGAGATTCCACAAGGAAAACAGCAGCGCAAACACAGAAACTGTGGAATTGATGATCCTGTCAGAAGTAATTGCTGCTTTTTATGGGGATGGGCGGGGATGGAGATAATTCCTTGCGGGGATGGGTGGGGACGGAGAGGATCCTGACGGGGATGGGTGGGGATGGAGAGGATCCTGGCGGGGACGGGTGGAGATAGAGAGGATCCTGGCGGGGACGGGCGGGGATGGGTGGGATTTCTGTCCCCGCACAACTCTCTATTCGAAACACGGCTTGTGTTGAGGAAGTGTGAGGAGATGTTAGAAGATTGGTTCCTGTTATGGCATTTCACCTCTGCTTGTGAAGACTTTGAAAATTTTCTCTGTCCTCTTGGTTTGAGACTTTTTTGATTATCTAACTTATTATACTGTTTACTGACAGCATGTTTGCACTTGCACCTGCACTTTGTGATATGGAGGTTGGATTTGAACTCTAATCTGTTTGGGATGTTGGTTTTTTTATTTTTTTTTCCTTTCTGGATGGCCCACAATCATCTTGCTTGCTTTATTCCTCGTGGACATTGTTCCAGGAAGACTTCAAATTTTCAAGCTAAGTGATTTATGAACTTTTGAACACAGCTATATTTATATATCATTGTATGATTTTTTTTGTGTGGCCTTTTCCAGCCTGGTTTGATAGTGCTTGTTATATGTTATATGTTGTTATATCTGGTTTGTTTGGTTTGTTTGTAGAGTTTGTATGGTGTTTTGTGTATGCTTTTCTATGAAAATTTTATGATATTTTTGCAGATTTTAAATTAATAAATATGTACAATATTTCTAACTTTGTAATTTGAGTACATTGCTCTGATATTATAGTATTTTTCTGTGGTATATACCCTTTAGAGATTTCTTTTTCTTATCTTTGAGATTTACTTCTTTCCCTGCCTGCCGGTATTCTATTGCCTGTCTGGCTGGCATTTAAATAGTTCTTTTTAAACTATCAATAATGCTTCCCCAATTTTAAACTGTTGTTTTCTTTTCTGCATTATATTGTAAATGCTTTCTGTTTATCTGTTTTTTAGTCCATTATTCTAATTTGTATTTTATCTGGATCCCATGTATTAGCTCACCTTGTTGTGAACCGCCTAGAACTTTTTCGGTATTGCAGTATATAATAATAAAATTATTATTATTTTGTACCATGAAAGATATAAATTCAGCAGTCATCATAATGAAAAGTGACATGCTGTTCTGCCCCCATATTATATGGGCATTTGCTCAGTTTCATGTATAAGAACTAGTTAAGTGTTTTTAATAGATGTACTGTATAAGTAATGTGTGCTCTGTGGACTTAAATTCCCAGAGGGCTTTGCTTTTCCTGAGAGCTGGGCTGCTTCCACAGAGCACAATCCCGCCTCCTCCAGTCTGGGAGAGAGCAGCGGCCATATTGCAGGGCACATGGCTAAATGGGAACCTGCGTGTAACATTGCTCTCCCACCAGGTTTTTCCCCCCTTTAGTTCTAACGATCTAACACAGCTTAGGTTGGTGTCAGGTCAAAAGCGCGCCAGGACAAAGGTGCGAGCAGACAATTGAGCGCAGCGCGGAGGCGCGCACCGAAGAAAATTACTGTTTTTAGGGCTCCGATGGGAGGAGTGTGGGGGGATCCCCCCCACTTTACTTAATACAGATCGCGCCACGTTGTGGGAGGTTTGGGGGGTTGTAACCCCCCACATTTTACTGAAAACTTCACTTTTTCCCTGTTTTTAGGGAAAAAGTTACAGTAAAATGTGGGGGGGTTACAACCCCCCAAACCCCCCACAACGCTGGCGCGATTTGTATTAAGTAAACTGGGGGTGCTCCCCAACAAAAACCCCCGTCGGAGCCCCTAAAAACAGTAATTTTCTTCGGTGCGCGCCTCCGTCTTGCGCTCAGTTGTCGGCGCGCACCTTTGTCTTCCGCGTTGTTGTCTATGAACCGCTTAGGTTTATTTCTAAGTCTGGAGAATGGTGTCATCTCCACAAGGTGGACACTCCCAGAGTAACTCTGATATGCTGGTAGAGTAAGAAGATATGTAACAGGCTTGAACTGCATTGAATTCATCCAACTGTAAGTTTGTGTTGCTTCATTTATTAAAGAAACTGTTCAATCAATTCAGAGTCTGGTGGCACCAAGATGACAGAATTAGGGGTTGGCTGAATAGGAACCTCTTACAGTGGCCAATATAACTCTGAGGAGTCCTTGCTTTCAGCACAAAGACCTGAGATCTATACAGAAAGCTGTAGCTGTATAATATAAGGTGACCCACCGCTTCGGGACACCAAAATGTCCCGTTTTCAGGGACAGTGTCCCGAAGCTGTGCGCGGGGACACCAGGACGGCTGATCACTTTCTCTCCCTGCCGCGCCGATTGAAACCCTGGGCTGCCGCCGCTGCTTCTTGGCTTCTTCCCGACGTCAATTTTGACGTCGGAGAGGAAGTTCGGGCCAGTCAGGCAGCGATTGGCTGGACCCGAACTTCCTTTCCGACTTCAAAATTGACGCCGGGAAGAAGCCAAGAAGCAGCGGCGGCGGCCCATGGTTTCAATCGGCGCGGTAGGGAGGCAGACTAGCAGGCAGCGGTGGTACACAGGCGGGCGGGGGGGTGAATCGCTGGGGGGTTGAATCAGGCACTGGAGGGAGGGAAGGAGGTAGGCAGTTAGGCTGGCTTCGAGGGAGGGACAAAGGCAAGGGAAGACATAGGAAGGAGGCACTGGGGGCACTAGGGACATAGGACAGAGGCACTGAGGACATTATGGACATGAGAAGGAGGCACTGGGGCACTTTGGACATGGGAAAGAGGCATTGGGGGCACTATGGACATGAGAAGGAGGCACAGGGGGCACTAAGGATACAGGAGAGGCACTGGGGACACTTTGGACATGGGAAAGAGGCATTGGGGGCACTATGGACATGAGAAGGAGGCACAGGGGGCACTAAGGACACAGGAGAGGCACTGGGGACACTATGGACATGGGGAGGAGGCACGGGGGGCACTAGGGACACAGGACAGAGGCACTGGGGGGCACTAGGGACATAGGAAGGAAGGAAGGAGGGAATAGAAAGGGACAATTGTTGGGCCTGAGTACAGAAGAAAAGAAAGGATACACAGACAGAAGGAAACGCAACCAGAGACTCATGAAATCACCAGACAACAAAGATAGGAAAAATGATTTTATTTTCAATGTAGTGATCAAAACGTGTCAATTTTGAGAATTTATATCTGCTGTCTATATTTTGCACTATATTTGTCTATTTTTCTATAGTTACTGAGGTGACATTGCATATTTTAAAGTCATTTGCCTTGACATCTTTGAAAACCCCCCAAAATATAAATGATAATTAACATTTTCTCTGCGTATAGTGTGCTTTATAGTTTTTTTTAATTTTAAGGTTACCATTATGAATTAATATGAAGATATTATGTGTACATGAAAAATGAATGAAAGAAATTGGGGGTGGGATTGGGGGGCGGGGCTAGGGCAGGGTTGAGGCGGGGCTAGGGTGGGATTGGGGCAGGGCTAGGGCAGGATTAGGGGCGGGACTGACAATTAATAGATGTCCCCTTTTGATGAAAAAAATAAATGGTCACGTTAGTATAATATGATTTAGACAGCACACACACAATCAACATTTGTATTTATTTATTGAATTATCTGCCCATTCTGAGCTTGTTGGGGGAGGACGGGATATAAAACAAACCAAAGTTATCTATTGCTTTTGGCAAAAAATAATTGATCAAAGGGATGTTGACATTTGCTCATTTCTGTTCTGAAGAAGTGTTACCTTCAAAAGCTAATTAAAAAATGCATTTCTATGTCTTAATGATGTTTCTTTCTCTTTTTATCATTTGTAAACCGTGCTGTGGTTAAACCGAAGCGCGGTCAAAAATTTTAATTAAACATAAGCATATAAACAGGTTAGTCCCAAAAAATTGGCATCACCTTATTTTCATATATGTTTTTGTTTTATTTCTAGATACAACCAAAGAAAATTTAAAAATCATATTTCTTTAGTAAACATCTCAGTGAATAATTTTTATTATTAAATTGAGTTATGTCCCTTCTCAGTATGTTTAGCTGGTATTGTAATCTGCACGGAAACAATTACTGTATATACTCGAATATAAGTCGAGACCTCCCATTCCACCCCCAAAGGAGGAAAAATGGTTGACTCAAATATAAGACGGGGGCTTAATATTCAAGTGCCATTCCCTGCCAGGATCTGCGCCCAGGGTCCCCTCCCTCACATCCTCCCCTGCCATGCTCCCTGCCAAGTTCCGCACCCAGCCCCCTTCCCTCCCTACCCTGCATTCATCCCCCTTCCGTCCCTGCCCTACCATGCTCTGAACTCAGCCCCCTTACCTGCCGGGCTCTGAGCCCAGCCCCCCTCACTCCCTGCCAGGCTCTGCACCCTGTCCCCCCTCCCTGTCAGGCTTTGTACCCTGTCCCACCTTCCTTCCCTGTACCCTGGTTAAGTTTAAGTTATTTAAGTCACAGAATTACTTTGCTCCCAATAAGATGGGTTCAAGGGGTTTTTTTCCTCCAAAATACAACAGTCTCCAAAATTAAGAAAATAACAGCAATATATGTATACTAGTGTTTAAGCCCGTTACATTAACGGGTGCTAGAATAGATGTGTAGAATTTCTTTCTTTCTGTCTCTCTCCCTCCCGCTGTCTATCTTTCTTTCTGTCTTTTTCCCTCCCGCTATCATTCTTTCATTTTGTCTCTCTCCCTGCCCCCTGTCTATCTTTCTTTCTTTCTGTCTCTCTCCCTGCCCCCTGTCTATCTTTCTGCCTCTCTCCCTGCCCCGTCTTTATTTCTGCCTCTCTCCCTGCCCCCGTCTTTCTTTCTTTCTTTCATTGTCTCTTTCTTTCTTTCTTTCTGTCTCTCTCCCCAACCCCTGTCTGTCTTTATGTCTTTCTTTCTTTCTTCTATTGACTCCCGGTGCTATGCATCACCATTTTCGTAGTCCTCTGCACTCTTTTGGCCCTCATAGATCCTCCACTGCATTTATCACCCTTTCAGTCCCAGCTCCATTCCTGTCTATCCTTCCTTCCATTGCCTCCAAGGCCATTCTTCCTGTCCCTAAATTCCACCCCACCCAGCTTCTCTTCCTTTTGTACCCTTTCTCTTGTACTTCACCCCAGCACCAATTTCTCTATTGTCTCTCCCCTGCCCTTTCTCACGGTTCTGCAACTCTCCCCCTCCCCATTACTTTAACCCTCTTCACCCAACTGCACCCCAACACCAGAGCCTACACCAATTCAAACCCCACTCCCCTCCCCCACCTACCTCCTTTCTGGCCACCACTAAATCTTTGGGCAGACTGCCCCTCCCCATCCCTTCACCCTGATGGATCCTCCACACACACACACACCCCTGGTCCACCGCCCCTACAGGTCTGCCCTCCCTCCCTCCGCGTGGGTTTGGCCTCCTGGAACGGCTCCCCAGACATGCCTTAAGGAGAGGACCAGAGCCAATGGGCTAAGGGGGTGTGTGCACCCATCCGCCAGTAGCACAAATCATATGAATCACACCCAGTGTCGCAGAAAAGGCATTCACTACAGTTTTATTTTGTTTGCTTGTTAATTATTTGGATCGTTCCCCTTTCATCCCGTTTCATCGAGCAGCTATAGAGGAAGAGTTGAAGTGCCGTGTGCGGCTGCCTATTTCGGAAGCAGGTCATCCTGCCCTGCTCACACAATGTCTGCCTTCCATGCACCCGCGCCATCGCATTGCAGACCCCGGACGCCGAGCACCTGCCCCTATCTGCCCGCCCCCTGCGGCTGCTGCCGGGCAACTCCAACTGTGCGGACCACACCAGGTCAGGACTGCTGCCACTGTGTTGATTCCCTGCTTGGAGATTCCTCCCTGCTCAGCGGTTCTTCAATTGCACATGCGGAGGCAGGTAGGCACGGAGTTTCAAGTTCACATGCACAGCTAGGGTTTTATTATTATAGATATTATCCTCGATTGAAGTGTTCTGCTTCCTGTCCCTGAGAGAAGATGATTCTCCCCTAGAGAAAACTTCCCCCTCTAGTTGTGTGGTAGTCTGGGACAGGAGGGATTATTCCCGTCTCCTGTCCCAGCCTATACTAACTATTTGTTACCCCTCCCCTCCCCGCGTACGTTTTCCATGCCAATGTCAGCAGTCAGAAACAGCAGCTCACTCAGGCCACGCAGGAGCGAGCTTTTGGAGCTCCTGCCCGGCCCTGTGTGGCTCTCTCAATGGCTGCCGCGAGTCCCAGAAGAACTGGCGGCAGCATTTCAGTGTGCGGGGCGGGAGCTCCAAAAGCTCACTCCTGCGTTTGCCAGCCCAAGTGTGCCTCTAGCTTCTGACTGCTGACATCAGCAGGAGGGGCTCAGCACAGGATACACTGCTGGACCACCAGGGAAAAAGTGGCTAGAGGCACATCCTATAGACAATCAGCGGGTGCCAGCACCTATTCTTCCCTTCTGGCACCCCTCAACTGACATCTCAGAGCCTGCCTGGAGGGCCTTCACACACACGCGGACATCGACATCAGGGCCGGATTAACCAATAGGCCAAGTAGGCACGTGCCTAGGGCTCGAAGTTGTCAGGGGGACTGATGAAACAGGACTCGGTTTGGTTTGTTTTTTTCCCTTGGCAACTCGGACCCCCCGGGAAAGATCAGCAGCGCTGCCCCCCCCCCCTCCGGGAAAGATCGGCAGCGCTGGGCCCCCCCGGGAGATCGACAACACTGCCCTCCCTCGGCATCGCCATCAACCAACCTGAATAAGTGACGTTGGAAGGGGAGGACCGGCAGATGCAAAGAGTTGCTGCAAGTTCCCGCGATGACTGCGTCTGTAGGCTCTGCTCAGGGAAGAGGTAAGTGACATCGGAGGGGTTGGACCGGCAGATGCAGTCATCGCGGGACCTTGCAGCAACTCTTTGCATCTGCAGGTCCACCCCTTCCGACATCATTTATTCAGGTTGATTGATGGCGATGCCGGGGGAGGGCGGTGTTGTCGATCTCCCTGGGGGAGGGCCCAGTACTGCCGATCTCTCCGGGGGAGAAGCCCAGCGCTGCCGATCTTTCCGGGGGAAACCGCGTTGCCAAGGAAAAAAAACCCACTGGGTCCTCTGTTTCTTCAGCGGGTCCCCTCTAAACTAGAAGGGTGGTAGAGGGAGAGAAAGGGGGCAGGATGGTATGGAAGGGAGGAGGAAGGAGAGAAAGGGGCAGATGCTGATGGAATTGGGGTGCAGGGAAAGGGGAAAACATAAGGGGGAAGGATACTGGATGGAATTGGGTTGAAGGAAAAGAAAGAGGGCAGATGCTGATGGAATTGGGGTGCAGTGAAAGGGGGAAAGATACTGGATGGAAATGGGTTGGAGGGAAAAAAAGGGGGCTGATGCTGATGGAAGTGGGGGGAATGGAGAGGAGAGAGTTAAATACCAGGCCATGGGGGTGTGGGAGAGGGAAGGGAAGGAAAGAAGAGGAGAGGAAGCCAGACCATTGGAGGAGGGAATGGAAGAATATGGATTCCAGACTAATGGGAGTGAAGGGAAAGATGGAAGGGGGAGGCATACAGTTTCTGGAAGTGGCACAGAAGGACAGAAGATGAAAGGAAGAGAGTGACAAGAAGATGAGGAGAGCTGAAACCAGACAAGACAAAGGTAGAAAAAAATTTTCTATTTATTTATTTTTTTTGCTTTAGGGGATATGCATTGCTGTTTCTGTGGTGTTGCATTGTATGCAGAGTCCAGCGTCTTGGTGATTTTATTTAACCTTTGTCTACGTATTTCTATTTTATTCCCCCTTATATAAAACTGTAGAACATTTTTTTAGTGCTGGCTGTGGCTAAAAACCATACTACAGTTTTGTAAAAATGGGGGAGAGGTTAGTTTGTGATTACTTATTCCATACTAGGCGAAGGTGTTTTCTGTGTTCTGTTTGTATGAAAAGATATGGTTTTTTGTTAGCGTTGACTAGCCTTGTTTGGCGAAATTCATTAGGCATGGTTCTTGGAAGCTCCTTGAATTAACCTGATTTGAATCTCCTTATTATCTACAGATCTTCTTTTGTTTCATGTTGGATTCTTTGGTGGACTGCTTGCCTTGTTGTTTCGTTGTAAATTAACATATATGGAGTGGAACGTACTAGAGGAGTTACAGATTTGGTTGTTTATACATACATATGGGTTACAGTTGGTTGATGTAGAGTGAGGCAGTTGAGAGGCATTGTAAACTTGGTTATTAATATAGACTTATATTTCGGATAGTATTGCTTTACAAATATTTGAACACTTTCATATATGCATGGAAAGGGTTCCGAGTTAAATTCCTGTGGTAAGTAGGTGGGAAGGGAAGGAATTTTAAATTTTAAATATTAAAAGAGCTATAAAATGACTTTGTTTAGTGAATATGTTTTACTGTAACATTTTTGCTTAAGGCTCCATAAGGAGGAAGTAAATGTTGCAATACTCATTCAATTCTTACGAGCATCAGAGCATTCCACGGTTTAGTAAAACCCAGTATTAGTTATAATCTGATAAACTGTACTTCCTAGATAAATGTTCTAGAGCTTCATATATTAATCCACCTTGAACTTTGTAGTGTAGGTGGAACAAAATAAGCGATTATATCACATTTTAATAAAAACTTGAAGAGATGGATAGAATGTAGACTGAATAGGAAAGAAATCCTACTTGTTCATCCAAATTATGAGTAATTACAGAAAACTGTATCATTAATCACTCTCATAGATGCAAGGCATCATAAGTCATGAACTGTCTGTTCTAATGGCCTGCTGCTTTTATTTTATGTCTAAAATGCACTAATAATTATAGAAAATAGTACTTGACACAGGGCAGAAGGCCAAGTAACCTTACTGGTATTAAACTAATTATGCAAATTGTACCAGACTGTTCAGTAGACACTTGAACCCCCTAAAAACCTATAAAAGCATATTTTTATCCCTATTATCCTAATGGCAAAAGCAAAATGAAGTCTAATTTTAATGTAATAGCCTATAAAAAGTATAGTTTCCTTAATGCTCTAGGTAGCCTTTACAAATAATAGAAAATATGCCCCTTCGGAGCCCTTCGTAGAGTTTTACAATGTAGTAGAATTGATTTTTTTTTTTTTTTAAGAATAATGCAATTCATTTAAAGAACAGCAGCACTCTGTGGTTATGTTAAAGTGGCCCACATATAAATTAATCCTAGATATTCGGAATATTGAATGGCACTGTTCCTATTGACAGCGCTGCCGGAATCGTGCAAAATGGAAAATTCCTAATTGTGTTTTCCCCTCCCCTCTTTACTATTACATTTTATAGTTCTCCCCCTGACCTAATCTTACTGAATCTTTTACATTTTGATTTGATATTTGTTATTTTATCTCTGCTTTTTTCTTATTAAATGTATTTAGACTGTAAGCCGCTCTGATGCGGGGTATAAGTTTTAATAAACTTGGATACTGAGGGCTCTTTTTACTAAGCTGCGATAGCGTTTTTAGCGGGCGCAGAATTTTAGCGCACGCTAAACCCCTGCTACGTGGCTAGAACTAACACCAGCTCGATGCTGGCGTTAGTGGCTAGCGCGTGGGGCAATTCTGCGTGAGTTAAAACCGCTATTGAGGCTTAGTAAAAGGAGCCCTGAATATTCAGTACATGTATGTTGTCCTACCCTATCGTTCTTCGGACAGCAGTGACATTCAAACAACAATTCGGATAGGGACTATGGGTAAAGATAGGGCAGCCTTTTTGCTCTCCAAGTTTTATCAGGATAGTTATCCAGATAGTGGATAGAATTCCATTGTTATCTGGATAATTCCAATGAACACTCATGCCTTGGCACTCTACGGATTGGTCAGGAAGCATTTCACGTCTGCATAGGGCCATGGAAAATCCACAGAGAGCACTGACTAAAGCTTTGGACCAAATTCTATATATGGCATCAAAACTTTAGCACAGGTACAAATGCAGGGCCGCCATCAGGGCAGTACTACCAGTCCTGCATTCAGGGGCCCGGAGCTGACAGGGGGCCCGGGCTTCCCCAGGGTCCTAGGCAGTGTTCTAAGGCAGGGGCGCCAGTAGCTCGCCAAGGCAAAGTGAGTCGATTACCCAGGACTCACTTTGTCTTAGCGATCTAATCTATCGGGCCGATCAGTCTTCCTCTCCCCGACGTCAATTCTGCAGTCGGAGAGGAAGTTCGGGCCAGCCAATCGCTGCCTGGCTGGGCGGAACTTCCTCTCCGACGGCAGAATTGACGTCGGGGAGAGGAATGCTGGTCGGCCCGAAGCAGGGAGAGCATGCGTCGGCTTTGGGGCCTGTTCCCCGATGGCAGCGGCAGTGGCAGTGGCTTGGGGAACGGCAAGGAGAAAGAAAGAAAGGGGGCAGGCAGGGAAACAAAAGGAAAGAAGAGAAACAGAAAAAAAGAAAGGGGGCATGAAGAGAGGAAGAAAAAGTTGGGGGAGGGAATGAGGTGTGGAGGAGAGGAAGCATACAGGCTGAAAGAAGGGAAGAAAGATTGGATGCACAGTCAGAAGAAGAAAGTGCAACCAGAGACTCATGAAATCACCAGACAAGGTAGGAAAAATGATTTTATTTTAAATTTAGCAAAGTGGAGGCAGTATTACCACAGTTTTCAAAGGAATTTGCCCAAATAACTTAATAGTTAACTGGGTAAATTCCCAGAGATGAAAACTTCCCTTCACTTACTATGCACAGTTCTGAATTTATATCTGCTGTCTATATTTTACAATATGGTCCTCTTTTACTAAACCGCAATAGTGGTTTTTAGCGCAGGGAGCCTATGAGCATCAAGAGCAGCGCTGGGCATTCAGCGCAGCTCCCTGTGCTAAAAACTGCTATTGTGGTTTAATAAAAAGGATGGAGGGTATATTTGTCTATTTTTGTATGGTTGTTACTGAGGTGACAATGCATAGAGTCATCTGCCTTGACCTCTTTGAAAAAACCTCAGAATAGGAATGATAATTAACATTTTCTCAGCGGATAATGTGCTTTGTGTTTTTTAATTTTATTGTTGGTAGATCATTTTGACTTGGTCATTTTAAAGTAGCTCACAAGCTCAAAAAGTTTGGGCACCTCCGAGCTAGAGCGTTGAAACTGTGTATTTCTATTTTATCCCCCCTTTTACAAAACTGTGGAGCATTTTTTAGCGCCAGCCGTGGTGGTAGCAGCTCTGATGCTCAGAATTCTATGAGCGTCAGGGCTGTTACCACTGTGGCTAAAATCCACACTACAGTTTTGTAAAAGAGTGAGGGGTTAGTTTGTGATGACATATTCCATACTAGGCGAAGGTGTTTTCTGTGTTCTGTGTGTTCGAAAGACATGGTTTTCTGTTAGGATTGACGGTGTAGGATTGATCTGTGCTGGTCTGGCTTGTTTAGTTTTACAATGGGTGTATTGATGTACTGCTCACTGCAATATGTAAGATGCTGCCTTTTCCTAGGTACTCATGTGTGACGTGTGGTTTGTTACTAAAAATCATGTTTTTCTTACAGATGGGGAGGGGTGCCAAAAAATGAAGGGCCCCGGGTGTTACTTATGCTACGTACGCCACTGTATGTAAAGATACCAGAAAGCTGGCGTAGCAAAAACTTTAAGTAAATTGTTATTCTTCTAAGTTTTGAGTATTTAACCCTCCCACAATCTCACGGGCACTCGTTTCAAGTTTATTGAGATTTTGATTTAAACGCAATATCAAATATTTTCAATGCGTATAACAAAAATAAATTTGGGGAAATAAATAAAACCATTTGAACAATAAACATACAAACATATCCATAGATGATTAAAATTACATAAGGAGTACAAGGATAAACTACATTTGTTTAAAAATGCGTTCTCTGCGCCTGCTCATAAATTTATTGACTGGAAGGATCCAGCAATTTGGCCAGATGTCATTCAGGACAAAGACAGAGAAAGAATTGTGCAATTTGGATTAATGATGGAAGATGATTTAAAGCAAATGGCACAGTCTATGAGTAAAGATCTTGATGGACGTTCTTTTTATGAATATCTCCTCTATGCCAAATCACCCAATGGACGTGAGAAGATTTTATGGGACTGGCTTAGAACATAAGAACATAAGAAATGCCTCCGCTGGGTCAGACCCGAGGTCCATCGCGCCCAGCAGTCCGCTCACGCGGCGGCCCAACAGGTCCAGGACCTGTGCAGTAAATTTCTATCTATACCCCTCTATCCCCTTTTCCAGCAGGAATTTGTCCAAACCTTTCTTAAACCCCAGTACTGTACTCTGCCCTATAACTTCCTCTGGAATTGTATTCCAGGTGTCCACCACACGTTGTGTAAAGAAGAACTTCCTAGCATTAGTTTTGAATTTGCCTCCTTTCAACTTTTCCGAATGCCCTCTTGTTTTTTTATTTTCTGAAAGTTTGAAGAATCTGTCCCTCTCTACTCTCTCTATGCCCTTCATGATCTTGTAAGTCTCTATCATATCCCCTCTTAATCTTCTCTTTTCTAGGGAAAAGAGTCCCAGTTTTTCCAATCTCTCAGCGTATGAAAGGCTTTCCATCCCCTTAATCAGTCGTGTCGCTCTCCTCTGAACTCTCTCGAGCAATGCCATATCCTTCTTAAGGTACGGTGACCAATACTGGACGCAGTACTCAAGATGTGGACGCACCATTGCCCGATACAGCGGCAGGATAACTTCTTTCGTTCTGGTTGTAATACCTTTCTTGATTATACCTAGCATTCTATTCGCTCTCTTAGCAGCAGCTGCGCACTGTGCTGTCGGCTTCATTGTCATGTCCACCATCACCCCCAAGCCCCTTTCTTGGGTACTCTCATTCAAAAACATCCCTCCCATCACATAATTATACCTCGAGTTTTTGCTTCCCACATGCAATACTTTACACTTCCCAACATTGAATTTCATCTGCCATCTCTCTGCCCATTCCCCTAGTTTGTCCAAGTCTCTTTGCAATTCTTCGCAGTCCTCCTTTGTCCGAGCTCTACTAAATAGTTTGGTGTCGTCCGCAAATTTTATTATCTCACACTTCGTCCCTGTTTCTAGATCATTTATGAATATGTTAAAAAGCAGTGGCCCGAGCACCGAGCCCTGCGGAACACCACTCGTGACCTTTCTCCAGTCTGAGTAGTGGCCCTTCACCCCTACCCTCTGTTTCCTACCTTCTAACCAGTTTCTGATCCATCTATGCACGTCTCCGTCCACCCCATGGTTCTTCAGTTTCCGGAGTAGACGTTCATGAGGCACCTTGTCAAAGGCTTTCTGGAAATCTAGGTATATGATGTCTATGGGATCTCCTCTGTCCATTTGTTTGTTAATTCCTTCGAAGAAGTGCAGTAAGTTAGTCAGGCACGATCTTCCCCTGCAGAAACCATGTTGGCTGGTTTTCAGAAGTGGAGCATTAGCAGAAAAGTATGTGTGTATTCGGCCCATGGAAGAAGGGGGTGGGGGCATCGGGGGGGGAGGGGAAGGGGTGCGTGGGGGGCCCAATAGGATTGCTCAGTAAGGAGCCCAGAAATTTCTGATGGCGGTCTGTACAAATGAGTGCTAAGCTCTATTCTGTAAAAGGTGGCTGCATCGCGCCTAAAGAGGTGCTTTACGATGCCTAATGCCACTGCAGGGAGGGTGTTATAACTGGTACAAAATGCCGCAGCTAGTTTAATAACGGGAGTTAACAGGATGGCACATACTAAGCCAATTCTGAAGCAATCACATTGGCTACCACTTGTATGTTGGATGCAACATAAAGTGGGGAGTGTGGCACAGTGGTTAAAGCTACAGCCTCAGCACCCTGAGGCTGTGGGTTCAAACCCGCGCTGCTCCTTGTGACCCTGGGCAAAGTCACTTAATCCCCCCATTGCCCCAAGTACATTAGATAGATTGTGATCCCATCAGGACAGACAGGGAAAAATGCTTGAGTACCTGAATAAATTCATGTAAACTGTTAGAAACATAGAAAGATGACGGCAGATAAGGGCTATAGCCCATCAAGTCTGCCCACTCTCTTGACCCACCCCTTGGAGTCAACTGACCCCTTTAATTATACAGCCACTCTACTTTACCCTAGTGACCCTATTCCTGGACTTGACCCCCGTAGGGATCCCACATAGGTATCCCATTTATTCTTAAAGTCCGGGATGCTGCTGGCCTTGATCACCTGCACTGGAAGCTTGTTCCACTGCTCAATCACTCTTTCTGTGAAGAAGTATTTCCTTGCGTCTCCACGAAACATCCCCCCCCCCCTCAGTTTGAGCGGATGCCCTCTTGTGGTCGTGGGTCCTTTGAGAAGAAAGATGTCGTCTTCCAACTCGACGCGTCCCGTGATGTACTTAAATGTCTCAATCATGTCTCCCCTCTCTCTACGTTCTTCGAGAGTGTAGAGCCGCAATTTGTTCAGTCTTTCCTCGTACGAGAAACCCCCGAGCCCTGAGACCATCCTGGTGGCCATCCGCTGAACCGATTCCATTCTGAGCACATCTTTACGGTAATGTGGTCTCCAGAATTGCACACAGTACTCCAGATGAGGTCTGACCATGGCTCTGTACAATGGCATTATGACTTCAGGCTTCCTGTTGACGAAGCATGCAGGCAAGAAGGAGAATAAGGAGGGCATGGGATCCTCGGTGGCAGCAGCCAGTGTTAGTACCCCCAACAAACAGCTCACGTCGTCCTAATAATTTGTTTTCAATCTCCCTGACTTAGTTTCATAGAGTACCCTCTTGAATTTGTGCTATTTGAAAGGCTAAAGCACTATTCCCTATTTAAGAGAACCAACACCTGGATTAATATTTATTTCAAAAAGGTGGTGAGGATGGTGGAAAATAACAAGCCAGCCACCAGAGGCAGCGCTGTGGATAGGTTGCTTGCGACTTACCCCGCCAGGGCTTCCCTCCGCGGCGTCATCATGCAAATCTCTCTCATGAATATTCATTGTAGATATGACCAAATTGTATGCTAAACATGACTCTCTTTATAGCTAAAATTACTGTACACACGTAAATTCACAATTTGTTTGTCTATGCATTATGTACAGTATGTCAGCCTTGTTACCCGTTCTAAGCTCATTGGGGAGGACGGGATGTAAAACCAACCAAATTAAAAAAAAAAAAACACATCCTACCTCTCATGATTTTCTAAACTTTTATCATATCTCATTTTAGTTATCTCTAAAGGGCCCTGTCATCTCTACCTAAGAGAGGTGCCCCATCCCCTTTATCACTCCTGTTGCCTTTCTCTGAACTTTTACGAGTTAGTCCGTATTCTTTCAAAATGGGAAAACCAGAACTGCGCACCCACAGCGGCATAATGATATTCTCTGTTTTGCTTTCTGGATAACATTGTCTGGATAAGTTTTTCACTCTCTGGGTCGCTGAATATCTTATTATCGTTTTTATACCACACGCAAGATACATGTAGTGCTGTATACGTGGCATGTTGACGCTCCACACATACGCTTAAAGGTTTGCCCCATTAGCAGCACTTTTTTCTAGAACGCATACGAAATCGACTTTGCGCCAGCTTTTTATCCCAGAGGTTTCAATCATTCATAGTTTTGTACCCACGATTTGAGTGGATGTCTTTTTGCGAACCAATCTATTCGTATCAACAATGAGATTTTTTAAACTCCTGAGGCAGGCCATCTGGGCCGAAACATGCGAGTCATTGAGTTACTTTTTGGATGAATAAAGGGACACATTTGAGTCCAGCAGTCTGTATAGAACATTTTCACTTCTTTGCTTACGATCCTGTGTTTGTGAATTTGACTCTCCTGTTTTATACTCTGTTCTTTAGAAAGACCCATATGGATCTACTATATAACTGAGCGCATACTGTATGTGGAATACCAACAAGGTGCCTCTTTTATAAAGGTAATAGCGATGGGTTCACAGTCAAAAGCGTGCCGGACAAACAGGCGCCAACAAATTGGAGCGGACAGTTGAGCGCAAGACATCAGCGCGCCGCACAAAAAACTTATTTTAAAGGGCTCCGATGGGGGGGGAACCCCCTCACTTTACTAAATACTGTTCGCGCTGCCTTTGGGGGGGTGATTTTGGGGATTTGTAACCCCCCCATTACAGAGGAAACTTAACTTTTTCCCTATATTGGGGGGGTTTTCTGTATAATTATACAGTTTTCTGTATAATGTGGGGGGTTACACCCCCCACGCCCCCCCAACATGGCAGCGTAAACAGTATTCAGTAAAGTGGGGGGGTTCCCCCACACACACCCCCGTCGGAGCTCTTTAAAATAAGGTTTTTGTGCGGCGCACTGATGTCATGCGCTCAATTGTCCGCTCCAATTTGTCGGTGCCCGTTTGTCTGGCGCGCTTATGACCCGTCACCATAGTGATGTGTGCAGGGCAACATTGTTTGTACATTTTCTTTGGGAGTTTTTTAATCAGCTTTTTGCATGTTTTTTTTGGTTCCAAGTTTCCAAGTTTATTTGATATTTGATTAATCGCTTATTTAACATTCTAAGCGATGTACATAGTACATAGTTCCTATCATTATAAAGTTTTTAATGTGTAAGTGAGGGAATGGACGGCGCAATGCAAGGTTCCCTTACACACACTCTCTTATTGTGGCGGAAACTAAACTACTTTAAGGCAAGGAATATCCTAGTTACGAGGGGGCTGCTGAAAAGTTCTCAGTCCAATTAACAAACTTGGGGCAGTCTCCGTCGAGGGCTACACACTTAGACCCTCTTTTGCTAAGGTGCACTAACTGATTAGCGCGCGCTAATTGATTTAGCAAGCGCTAAACGCTAACGCGTGTATGTTAGTCTGTGGACGCGTTAGCGTTTAGCGTGCGCTAATTCGATTAGCGCACCTTAGTAAAAGAGGGGGGTTAGTCCAGTGATTTCCCTCGTCTTTCACTACGTATTTTTCCGACGGGTTGAAAAAAAAAGTTGAAAATCGCTTGACTAAGGGCTCCTTTTACTAAGCTGCGCTAGCGTTTTTAGCACGCGCTGCATTGCCACGCGCACTTACCCTGCGCTACGCACCAAGAACTAACGCCAGCTCAGTTCTGGCGCTAAAACCGCTAGCGCAGCTTAGTAAAAGGAGCCCTGAGTGTATAGCCCTTGGAGACTGCCCCAACTTCTGATTTATCAGGGCGCTGAGGCTGCAACTCTAACCACTAGGCCACACTACCTATAGTGCAGTCGTAGCATCTGTGCGTGCTTTCGTCTATCATTCTGCTGTACTGGAGTCGGCAATTGGGAGAGAGTGGAGTGCAAGTTCCAGACTCAGTTATAGACCGAATTCCAGTTTTGAGTGTGAGCCTTGCTACTGTGGGACAAGCACAGGACAGGGTTAAACAGGTGTAGCTTATTTGCTGAACCAGGTTTTCACTAAGGCAAAATAAAAATGTTTTGCCTCTCATGATCAACATCATTAATGTAATCAGGAATCCAAAACCTTCCAAATATAACATTCTCACTCACCATATACTATCTAGTGGTCTTCCTTCTGGTCCCATATTCACCACAAAGAACATTACGTTCATCTCAACAACAGCTGCTGATTGTCACTTCATTTTAGCAATTATTTCTCGATTGTCAAAGGAATTCCTCTTTCTCCGTTATGGCCCCCCACCCTTTGGAATTCCTTACCCTACTACCTCCACATCGAAAAAATATTTTGCGCCTTTTAAGGAGCAATTGAAGTCATACTATTTTTCTTTGGCTTTCCGCTCTTGACCTTTTCCCTTACTTTACTCATTCTTGACTTCTTAGGGTGTGTCTCAAGTAGAGAGCAGGACAGGGAGGGAGGCCCCAAGTGTTCAGGTTTGACTGCAGTACCTGAGGGGAGTTCCAGAGAAGGGCAGTGGCCCTAGTTCAGATGTACCCTATTCAAAATGCCACGGCCAAGCTCATCTTTGCAAAAAGTAAATTTGACCACGTCTCACCGCTCCTTTCCAAGCCTCATTGGCTCCCGATGATTTCCAGAGTTCACTTCAAATGCATCTGCCTAACTTTCAAGATCCTCCACGGCATCCTCCCTCCATTAATTCCACTTTCTTGGAATTCCTCAAATCTTAATACCACCAGACCTACCCAAAAATCGAAATTATCCTTCCCCTCACTAAAAGACATTTCCCACCCTGGAAAACTGGGGACTTCCCTCCTCTTCAGATTCATCGAGCTCTGGAACGGCATTGCCTCCCCTCTTCGGAACCAGAGTGCTCTCCAACCCTTCCGCAAGCGTCTGAAAACCTGGCTTTTCTCAAAAACCTAACTCTCCCTCCTTCCGACATCCTAGCCCGCTAACACTCTTCCTTCTCCGATCTTCACCCAACCCTTCCTTGGAGTTCCTTTCTCATTATAAATTCCTGTAAACCGTGCCGAGCTCCACAAATGTGGAGATGGCGCGGTATATAAACCCAAGATTTAGTTTAGTTTAGTTTAGTTTTTTGGGGGAAGGAGCCCTCAAATCTATGCCCCAGGGAATTTATGAGAGATGACTGCAGACTGCTAAAGTAGGCCAATTGTTCTCTGGCTGTTGAAACTGTGAAGCCATGCCAGGGACAGGCTACTGAAACTATGACTGTGATTAAAGAGTCTTTTGTAGAAGTGCCAAGCCTGTGAGGAAAGAGAACTGGCTATTTCCCTTGTGTACATAAATAAAGTGCTTTGACTTTTATCTGTAGTCTGAGTATGCTGCATTTTGTGAGATCCTGCAGCCAGCTGCTAATCCGCATTACCACACCACACAAAACCTTTTAACATATACTAATCTACTTAAAACACATTAATTTGTAGGTGAACGCACATTAAGCCACAGAAGAACATAAAGACAGTAACAATTCAAATGCACACTAACAGATGCACATCTTTAAAGGTAACATAGGCCCCCAGAACTAAGGTTATTAAGAGTCCGAATAAAGCCTGCCAGGAATGCTAAAAGGGTTCTGTTTACTTCTTAGGAACAGGGTTACCAGATTTCATTCTGATAAAACCTGGACAGGTGGCCCCGCCCCCATTACGACACAGCCCCGCCCCCCAAACCTCTTCTCTTTCCTCCATCTCAAGGCCGCGGCCCTTAGCTTGAAAATCCAGTCGAGCTGCTGATTTTCAAGAATCCATCCAGATTTTATGCTGCAGAAACCCAGACATATGGCCCCCGTCCTGTCCTGCCCCTGCCTCGCCATTGTTCCACCTCCAGCCCTGCCCCCCACAAAGCCTCGTCTTTCTGCTCTGACTTCGGAGCCATGTCTGGTCGGAGGTCAGGGCTTTCCAAAACCCGGGTTTTGTTCCGTCGGAAAAATATGGAACAAAAAAACGGGAAATCATTGGACTAAGGCCCAGGTTCTCTAAAGTCACCACGCATTTAAGGATGGCACTAAACTATCATTAAATGCAAGTATTTTACCTCCCGATTCTCAATATGTCTCACCGTGGTATTTTCTGAGCTTTTTAGCAGCCTCCAATTGTACTATGCAAATGTAGTACAATGATGTCATTAATATTAAAATAGCCTCTCCATATGATTCTCAAAAAGGAATGGCCTTCCATTTACGAGGAATCAGAGTCGATATTTACCGCTGTCGTAGTTTTAATTTCCTGTCAGTGCTTGAGTGCTGATTGGCTCAGGCATTGACAGGAAAATAAAGTGGCTCAGACCCGCCACCGAAAACGAATGGCCCTGATTCCCTCCCCTTCTGCAGAGCCCAAAACCAAACCTGGTGGTCTAGTGGCCCCCTGCCGATGCCCCCCCCCGCCCCCCCGAACCCATGCAAAAGATTGGCAGGAGGGATACCCACTCCCTCCTGCTGGCAATCCACCCACCCCTACACCCCCGTATTGTAGATCAGCAAGAAAGATGCTCACTCCCTACTGCCAAAAGGTTCTCTCACCCTGGTGGTCTAGTGTTGCCCCCCCCCCACCTCATATCTTGTTAAGAAGGCCGGCAGGAAGGATGCTCAATCCCTCTGGCTAGCAGGACAACCTATTCATAATAGCAGGCCTTCCCCTTCCCAAAGCATCCTGGAATGCACTGGCAGGGGCCTCAGGCCCTGATTGGCCCATGTACCTAAGACCCCTCCCCCTAGTGGCTTTGGGAGGGGCCTTAGGCATCTGGGCTAATCAGGGCTTTAGGCCCCTCCCAGTGCATCCCAGGATGCACCAGGAAGGGGAAGGCCTGCCATTTTGAAGAGGCCAACCTACCAGCCAGAAGGTCTGAGCATCCCTCCTTCTGGCCTTCTTAACAAGGTATGGAGTGGGGGGGGGGGTGTCAGGGTCCACACTAGACCACCAGGGTAAGAGACCCTTTCAACAGGAGAGAATGGGTATCCCTCCTGATAATTTACTTTAACAGTAAGGGGTAGGGGACTCAGGGGGGGGTGTCTCAGCTCAGTGGGGGAGGAAGGAGGCTATCCTTGAGGGCATATGGAAGGGAGAAGTTGGGGGCTCTCCCTGCCAGCTGTGCCAGCAGGGAGAGCAGCAGCTGTGGGCATGAGTATTTTTTTTTTTCATTGTTGACAGGAGGGAATAGCTGTGCCTAACAAATGCTCTTCTGAGCTACTGCCAGACACAGTACCCCCCCTCCTCCTCACCCATTGTGCTGAGAATCACCAGTAAAACAAAAATTGCTCCAACCATGGTAATTTTTTTACTGTGGTGTCAGAGCTTAGAGAATCTGGCCCTAAGTGTATAGCCCTCGACGGAGACTGCCCCAACTTTGCTGGTTGGTCTGAGAACTTTTCAGCAGCCCCTTCTTTACCAAAAGGAAAAGTCTGGCAGTCATAAAAGTCATCATTTTCCCTCTTGACACTTACGTCTCCTTTTACAAAGGTGCGTTAAGCGTCTTAGCGTGCACTAAATATTAGCGCACGCCAACCACGTGCTAAACGCTAAGGCATGCATGTTAGTCTATGGATGCTTTAGCGGTAGCACGTGCGTATATTTAGCGCGTGCTAAAATGCATAGTGCACCTTAGTAAAATGGGGGGAGGGGGGTTAGTGATTTTTTAAAAAAAAATTTGCCCATTCAGATTAATATTGTAAACTGTGTGTAAACTACCCTGTGCTGGGACCTTCCTGGCTACGAATGTCATGGCCAAATATAAGCTGTGTGGATCTTCCCTAGATGTGGTGTTTAGAGAATAGTTTCTACAAAAAAAAAAAATACATTTGTTATTAGTTAGATGAGTAATTTAGTAGAATTAAAGACTGCACTTTTGATTACATTTTTAAAAATGTGTTTTCAAACAAAGGTTGCTTTAGATCAGTGGTCTCAAACTCAAACCCTTTGCAGGGCCACATTTTGGATTTGTAGGTACTTGGAGGGCCTGTGAAAAAAATAGTTAATATCTTATTAAAGAAATGAAAATTTTGCATGAGGTAAAACTCTTTATAGTTTATAAATCTTTCCTTTTGGCTAAGTCTTAATAATAATATTATAATTTATAGCTAAAGAGACATATGACCAAGAAACTGTTTTATTTTACTTTGGTGATTATGATAAACATACCGAGGCCTCAAAATAGTACCTGGTGGGCTGCATGTGGCCCCCAGGCTGTGAGTTTGAGACCACTGCTTTAGATGATATGTTGTAAACTCTATAGAAATGTGCATTTAACACAATGAAACCCATAAATAAAATAACCTCTAGCTGTTCAGATTTTCATAATAGAATGTACTAATATTTCCTCCTTTAGCTTAAGCCAATAGGATTACAATTTCTTCTCAAAGCAATACCAGATAAGTAATATTTTTTATCAGCTCAGTAAATCATTAAGCTATTTTGTTACCAAATGCTTTGCTTAAAAAAAAAAAAAGTATTGCTACTTTTATTCAACCTTTCTTCTTAGGAACAAAGGATACTAAAGATTACTCAAATAAGGAGTTACTTTCAGCTAAGCATGTTTGTATGACCTTTAATTTAGGGGCCCATAGTTTTGTTTCCTATCCCCATATCCAACCTGCATTTAACAGACCTTGTAATGTCTTTCTTTCTCCCACCCCCAGTCTTCCTACCTCTATAACCTCAGATCCAACTCTCTCCCTCCCTCCCTCTATCCCCAGCTCCACCCCCTCCCTTCCCTCTCCCTCTACCACAAGGTCCAACTCCCTCCCATTCATCTCTCTCCCTTCTTCCCCCAAGTCCTACTTTCTTCCTCTCTCCCTCCCCTACTCCCAGTTCCAACTCTCTCCCTATCTGCCTCCAGTCTCAGGTCTATCTCCCTCCCTCCTTCTCTTCCTCTACCCCTAGCCCACCTCCATCCCTCTATTCCCAGTCTCTCCTTCCTTCTTTCTTTCCTCCCTCCCTCTTCCTCCTGGTCCCTCCCTCACTTCCTCTACCCCCATGTTTCCCTCCCTTTCTCTCTCTACTCCCAAGTCCAACTCACTCCTTCCCTCTCTCTACCCCAGGTCCAATTTCCTCCTCTCTCTACCCCAGGTCCAACTCTCTCACTCTCGGTTCCCTGCCTCTAGCCTCCAACCTCAGTTACAATTCTTTCTCTCCCTCCCTCTTTTTCTCTCTACTCCCAGATCCAACTCTCCCTTCTCCCTCAGGGACATCTCTCCATATTTCCTCCCTCCCAAAATAACATGCGAGGAAAACAAGAAGCATCACCAATTAAACCAGCCTGAGCATAAGAGCCATAGCTGTGGAAAAATGGGCCTTCGTGCATGAACATCCTGGAACCACGTCCCTGTATATGAATGTATCAGCAGTCAGACTAGAAAGTGATGCTTTTATCCAGTTTACAGTGCTTGTAACTCAAAACAAAAATGTACCGATAAGCCAAACATGCACTTCAAGTCTATTTGCAACTCAAACTACTAATAGAGAACAGCTTTAAGGTTGTCAGCTGTTTCCACCATCTGATAGGTCTATTAATTCTTCATAGTGCAAGCACCGTGCTCTTCAGAATAACATTGCAAAGATGCTGGGTCCTCAAAAGATCGAGTACTATTATTTAATGTAACCCATTTTATAGCAGGGAAAACAATCCATATTTAGCATTCTACACCTTTAACTGCAGCTGCAAAGCAAGTAGCTGCTTATGGCCTGCAAGAGTCTATTTGTGAAGGTCCAGGACAAATATAATGTGGTAGCATCATTGTATTGAGTAGGTGCTTAGAGTCTGGCCATTTGAAAACATGTTCAAGCTTATGAATGTCTCAACACTTTAGCTATAATCGGACTTGGATAGCATACTCCTGAGACCCAGTGTGATGGAGCACGGTGCTCCCTGTCCAATTCAAATGGTTATCGAATTATAAATGTAAAAGGCAAGGGATGAGGTCTTCTAGAGACTGAACAGTATTTGAATCCATTGATCCCTCAGACAGGCCTAAAATTCTTATTTCATCTGGATCGTTATCTAGGGCCTGGCATCGTCATTTGCCTACGTGTATTCTTCAAACACCATTAAAGATGAAAATCAAAGCTTTATGCTACAGTACCTAAGCCTGCTTTCAGTTCATCCAGAAAGCGCAAAATCTCCGCAGGTTTACGCTGGCAGGACAAGGAAGATAGCGTAAAGCTCTAATACCTTACTTTATATTACTTTATTAATCATTACTAATTAACTGGGTTCTGAAGACTGGCCTGATGTCTTTATCAGGCAGATCTATATTATTGTATGCTGCCTTTTTTTTTTTTTTTGAGGGGGGGGAATTGAGTTGAATTGCCAAGTCAGGTCTTCCATTCCTGAAACCTCTCAACAATAATAGCTAATTGCCAGGCTAACCTATACCTAGATTTGTGGTTCCTGATGCTCAGTGGTGTAATGAGGGTAAGAGGCGCCCCCCCCTATCTTCTCCTTCTGTGCCCCTGCCACACTCGCACCCTCCCTTCCCCCGTACCTCTTTAAATCTTCGCCAGCACAAGCAGCTTCTCCGGCCTGCTTCTCGCGCCGCGTTGGCTTTTCTCTCTGATGTCACTTCCTGGCCCCCACGACCAGGAAGTGATTTCAGAGGGGAGCTATGCCTGGGCGAACAGCAGGCCAGAGAACTTGGCTCACGCTGGTGAGGATTTAGAAAGGTAGGGTGTGGGGGAAGGGAGCGTAGGGGATGGGGGGGGGCAGAGAGGTGCCGTCACCCCCCACCAAGACAGCGCCTGGGGTGGTCCACCCCTCCTCCCCTTACTGCACCACTGCTGTCACTACAACTGGAGTTATAAAATAGAAGACACATACCCCCTCTTTTACAAAGGTGCGCTATGCTTTTTAGCGCGCGCTAAACACGTGCTAACATGCGCATGTTATCCTATGGTTGCGTTAGCAGTTAGCACAGACATTGATTCAGCACGAGATAAATCCTCTCTAAAACACTTAGCGCGCCTTTGTAAAAGAGGGCCTTAGTAATTGTAAATTACTGTTCTTGTTACTGAAATTCAGTACCAGTTCTAGCTTAGCGACATACAATGAAAGAAAGCACAACGGCCTGAAGAGCTACGATCAGGATATTCTTTATTCTAATGACCCGATACGGCCTATCTTTTAGCATAAAGCCTAGCAACAGCAGCAGATGAATCCAGAGACCAATGGGATAGCCCACATCTACCATTGGTCTCTGGATTCATCTGCTGCGTCTAAGGGAAAGAAAATTAACAGGTAAGAACATAATTTTTCCTTCCCTAGCAACAGCAGCAGATGAATCCAGAGACCAATGGGATAGCCCACATCTACCATTGGTCTCTGGATTCATCTGCTGCGTCTAAGGGAAAGAAAATTAACAGGTAAGAACATAATTTTTCCTTCCCTAGCAACAGCAGCCTGTGTCAGGGGTCTGTATAATGATGTATTCCTTCAACACATTTTGCGCACGACGGATAGCGAAGTCTTATGAATCGAAATATCATTAGAGCAGACCTGGTGCTTAAAATAAATTCCTTTACATGCAGCCCTCAATACCCTGGAATCCCGTTATCAGTAGTTTACATAACATTTTCAGTGAGCGAAGTGGAAGCTGCCAGGAATAGGGAAATAAAGATGAAACAAGAATAGGCACCACTTTCTCCAAATTATTAATTAACCAAAGAGAACATGGCAGTGCTTTTCAATATAAAAAAAAAAAGTTAAAAACGGAGAATGTTAGACAAATAAAATCATTTGAACTTAATCCTACCTTTGTGCTTTCTGGCAGTCTCCAATGAACAGAACCGCTGACAAAATTATTGATATTTTTAGCATTGCTGTCTTCTGAAATATGTTGTGCTGTCTGCACAGAGTGCAGGTATCATGATCTCTATCTGACAGAGGAGTCTACCATGGGAGGGAGAAGAGGAGATATGCTTTTATTGCATTTTTGTGTGATCTGTATATGTACAGAAGGAAAAACAGACAGTGTTGTTTTAATAAGGCGCTTCATAGAGGTTGCAGACAGAATATGAAAACGGTTTTAAAGTACTGTATTGAACTCATTTCACTTATTTATTCATTGATGCATATTGATACATAGAAACATGATCTAATCTAATTTTCCATTTATGAGTCGCACATACCTATACAGGCTCAAGGCGACAGATCAAAGAGGGAGGGGAAGAGGACGTGGAGAGATAAGAGGAGGGACTTAGACGTAATGGCAGATAAAGGCCAAATGGCCCAACTAGTCTGCCCATCCGCAGTAACCATTATCTCCTCCTCTCCCTATTGGCTAAGGCTCTTAACATTTGCATCTCCTCTTCCTATAGGCTAAGGGGCTCATAATAATAATTAAAAAAAACTATATGTCTAAAAAGTGGCCTAAATGGGTACTTGGACAATCAGAAAGCCTGATCTTCCAAGTACCCATAATCAAAGCTGGTTTTAGATGTATCTAAAACCAGCTTAGGCCTTTCCCCTGCTTCTAAACGCATAGAGCAAAAAGAGGGGAAAGGCGGAAGGCGGGCGGGAGGTGGCCTGATCTACACCTAGGCATACAGCAGGTATAACCAAAAGTTTAGGCAGGTTGCCTAGTCGGCACTTATACATTTTGACTTAGACCAAGTCAAAACAGGTATAAGTGCCGAAAAAGGGACCGCTGAGCTGATGGCGGCTGGTGCGATCAGCTCAGCGGCTCAGCAACCTACTCACTCCCCACCGCAACCATCGGGGCAAGAGAGATGCCTCATTTCCCCTGCTGCAATAGCAATACTACCAAGTGCCACCAAATGCGGCACTTAGGATCGCTAAAGCAGTAGGAGAGATGACCCTTCTGTCCTGCAGCGATCCACCCCTCTTCCCGAACCGATCGGGCCAGGAGAGAGCCCAAGCCCTCCTGGCCCTGCCGACAGTGATCGGGGCAAGAGGGAGCCCAAGCCCTCTTGCCCTGGCAATCCGTGACCCCCCACCCCGCCGACATCGGGCCAGGAGGGAGCCCAAGCCCTCCTGACCACGTGACACTCCCCCCTCCCCCCCCGCTGACATCAGGCCAGGAGGGAGCCCAAGCCTTCCTGGCCATGCGACCCCCCCCCTACAAGATCGGGCAGGAGGGAGCCCAACCCCTCCTGCCCAGGCGACCAAACTATCCTCCACCCCCACTAAGATCCGGGCAAGAGGGATCCCAGGCCCTCCTGCCCCAATGCAACCCCCTCACGACCGCCCCCCGAACCCCCGATCTGCCCACCGAAAACCTCCCCCCACCTGCCGACCCATGAGACCCCCCCCTGCCAACCCCGCAACCCCCCCCCAACCCCACCCTGTACCTGAAAATTGTTGGCCAGACAGATGGGTGCCAAGCCCGTCTATCCGGCAGGCCAGCCATCCCTTGAATGGCTGGCCTTAGGGCCTGATTGGCCAGGCAGCTCAAACTCCGCCCTCAGGTGGGGCCTGAGGAATCTGGGCCAACCAGAATAGCTGTTGAAATGACATTTTTCTTATAAATTCTTTATTCATTTTCAAACTAATAACAGCGCATTCAAGAAATCATACAAGTAATTTGAAAAAACAGCACTTACTTCCATCAGTAAAATAATAATTTCCCCCTGATTCCAATGCATTCAAAACATAGAATAGTATTTACAAATCATTAATAAATCAGTCCCTGTGTATTCGTCTTCTCCCCCTACCCCACCCCCACCCCACTTTCCCTGGATGTGCAAATCAGAACCAAAAGTATAGGGAAACATAACGAGTGCCACCAAAAAGTAAAATTTAAACGGTCACAATTTTTCCAATTTTTTGTAATTATTTGGACGGCTACCCCAGTCATAATACCCAGTAATCTATTTTTATGACTATTTTGGAAATGACATTTTTAACTGAGTTTCAAGGCGCTCAGCTGAATCTGCAATGAACCGGTAAAAGGGATAAAATTAAATAATTCTTTTGGGTGGGGGTGGGGAAATGGTAGAAGCAGCTGAGGCATTAAGTCTGCTTGGGCTGTCCCTGTTCTAACCCTTTTCACTGTCAGAAGAACAAGATTAACCAGAGCTGTAACATAACTGCTGTGTGCCAGTTACATCAATGCTCCCTCTCTAGATAATCATTTCATGCTTAATCTGAGGTCAAACTGTATTTTTGTTGACTAAGCCAGCGGAGTGATATTGCGCCCGTCTCCGCCCTGTACATTTTCGCTGCTGAAATGCGTCATGGATCAAAAGCACGAAGTACAGCTAAAAGATTAGTGTATGCGTGTACTTTTCTCTAGCAACAGCAGCAGATGAATCCAGAGACCAATGGGATAGCCCACATCTACCATTGGTCTCTGGATTCATCTGCTGCGTCTAAGGGAAAGAAAATTAACAGGTAAGAACATAATTTTTCCTTCCCTAGCAACAGCAGCAGATGAATCCAGAGACCAATGGTAGATGTGGGCTATCCCATTGGTCTCTGGATTCATCTGCTGCGTCTAAGGGAAAGAAAATTAACAGGTAAGAACATAATTTTTCCTTCCCTAGCAACAGCAGCAGATGAATCCAGAGACCAATGGTAGATGTGGGCTATCCCATTGGTCTCTGGATTCATCTGCTGCGTCTAAGGGAAAGAAAATTAACAGGTAAGAACATAATTTTTCCTTCCCTAGCAACAGCAGCAGATGAATCCAGAGACCAATGGTAGATGTGGGCTATCCCATTGGTCTCTGGATTCATCTGCTGCGTCTAAGGGAAAGAAAATTAACAGGTAAGAACATAATTTTTCCTTCCCTAGCAACAGCAGCAGATGCATCCAGAGACCAATGGTAGATGTGGGCTATCCCATTGGTCTCTGGATTCATCTGCTGCGTCTAAGGGAAAGAAAATTAACAGGTAAGAACATAATTTTTCCTTCCCTAGCAACAGCAGCAGATGAATCCAGAGACCAATGGTAGATGTGGGCTATCCCATTGGTCTCTGGATTCATCTGCTGCGTCTAAGGGAAAGAAAATTAACAGGTAAGAACATAATTTTTCCTTCCTAGTACCAATTTGATGAATATAATTCACCAGAGATATATCGAACTGTGCTTTAGCACCAGTTCCCATGCCCTGGGCCAGACTTGCGTCTGCTGAAACCTGTGTGAATGCTGGCACCTGAGTTGGGAGTGCTAACCTGTTATTCCGTAACAATACATGCAGATTTTTATTGAGCTGCCCTGGCACAGCCAGGCTCCCTTCTGAGTTGACGCCTACGGGATTTGTGTGGCCAGAGTTATAGAAAACCTTGCAGCCAAACGTCCACGCCAATCCCAATTGGCGCCAATTAATGTCAATAATTGGTTGCTAGCATCATTGTTGCTTGTTAATGACTCATTAACCAATTAAAATGTGCATGCATCTCGGCAGTGTGCCCACATTTGGATGCTCAAATCTTGGCACCTTGTATAGAATCTGGGGGATAGTGTAATATCCTATCTCCTTTTACTTCTATTACAGAATTTAAGCATGACTTGAGAGGCATAATTAAAATAGGAAGCTACCTTTTGAAACTTCCCAGAGACAGAAGTGCTTCATCTCCATACAGCAACTATGGGGTTCCTTTTATTAAGCAGCAGTAGAGCATTTTAATAATAATAATTTTATTCTTATATACCGCCATACTGAAAAAGTTCTAGGCGGTTCACAACAAGGTGAGCTAATACATGGGATACAGATAAAATACAAATTAGAATAATGGACTTAAAAAACAGAAAAGGACAGAAAGCATTTGCAATATAATGCAGAAAATACCGGCATGGCAGGGAAAGAAGTAATAATTCGTTGAAATATAACTTGTGCCTCGCACTTAAACACCACTGTATATGTAAGTTGCTGCTCGAGCCACACTTCTCATTTAAAAATTCCTCATAGACCTTTATGATAAAAGAATTTCGTAATGGAATTCAAGCGCTCACAGTTACAATGCCGTTAATGTATTTTTGGGCATATAACTTTAATGTGTGCTATCATCGGTCCTTTTATTCTTTTATTATTATTAATTACTTAAAATTTTATTTTGTTTTATTTTAACTACACTTCTCCCTCCGGATTCGCGGGGGATAGGGGCAGAGCCAGACTGCGAATGGTGAAATACCGCGAACATCTTCTGGTCCGGCTCTGACCTACCCCCGCCTCCCTCCTGCCTTACCCCCGGCATTCCGGCCTTACCTGGTGGTCTAGCGGGCTTTCGGGGCAGGAGCAATCTTCCTACACTCCTGCCCCTTGCAGATCGCCAATAGGAAATAGCTGCCGTGAGTTCCCGTAGTCTCTCAAGACTACGACGGGAACTCCCCACAGCCATTTCCTATTGGCGATCTACACAGGGCAGGAGCGTAGGAAGATCGCTCCTGCCCCGAAAGCCCGCTAGACCACCAGGTAAGACCGGGACGCCAGGGGGAAGGCTAAACTGTGGGGTTTTTTTTCTTTTTTTCCCCCTCCCCAAAAAATCACGAATATGTGAAATCGCGATTGCCGAAATCGTGAATGGGGAGGGGGAAGTGTATTAACTGTAGCCATTTACTACAAAAATTTCCTTATATTGTTATTGTAGTAGTACTTAGCTTGTGAATACTACACAGCCATCAAAAAATGACGGATGATCTCCGTTTCGCTCTCTCACTGTAGAACAGCTTCTTCAGGAGCGCTATGATTAATCTTATCAGCACTTTTAGTGAAACATTTATTATACGGGCGGTTCAAAAACTCCAGACTCTCAGGCCTCGCTTCAGTTTACACAGCGTCTTTCATCACACCCGGGAGTAATCAATCATAGTGCTCCTGAAGAAGCTCTGTTCTACAGTGAGAGAGCGAAACGGAGATCTTCCGTCATTTCTTGATGGCTGTGTAGTAATCACAGGCTAAATACTACTACAATAACGATATAAGGAGATTTTTGTAGTAAATGGCTACAGTTAATAGTTAAAATAAAACAAAATAAAATTTTAAATAATTAATAATAATAAAAGAATAAAAGGACCGATGATAGCTCACATTAAAGCAGTGGTCTCAAACTCAAACCCTTTGCAGGGCCACATTTTGGATTTATAGGTATTTGGAGGGCCTCAGAAAAAATAGTTCATGTCTTATTAAAGAAATGACGATTGGCCTGAGGTAAAACTCTTTATAGTTTATAAATCTTTCCTTTTGGCTAAGTCTTAATAATAATAATATTGTCATTTATAGCTAAAGAGACATATGATCAAGAAACTGTTTTTTATTATACTTTTGTGATTATGATAAACATGCCGAGGGCCTCAAAATAGTACCTGGCGGGCCGCATGTGGCCCCCGGGCCACGTGTTTGAGACCACTGCATTAAAGTTATATGCCCAAAAATATTTTAACGGCATTGTAACTGTGAGCGCTTGAGTTCCATTACGAAATTCTTTTATTATAAAGGTCTACAAGGGAAACAAGTAATACATAGAACAGGTAAAAATACATCAAGTTGAATATAAGGAACTTGATTTAAAAAATGAAGCAGAATGCATTAAGATACCAGCCTATCAAAGAGTTGAGTCTTTAACAATTTTCAAAAATCAAGATAGGAAGAGAGCTCTAACATAATTTTTCCAAGCCATACATTCAATTTAGCGGCTTGAAATGAGAGGGTTCTCTCAAGGAACTTCTTATAGCGACAGGATTTTAATGAGGGATATGAAAACAAGTGCACTCTACGTGTGGTCTTTTTGGCGTGACTCAAATGAAAATGAGACACAAGATAACCTGGTAACAAACCTGAAACTGATTTATAACATACAGGAAAATTTGAACAGAATTCTCGACTCTATCGACAACCAATGGAGTTTCAAATAAAAAGGAGTGATATGCTCCCATTTTTTTAAACCAAAATTGAGGCGATCGGCAGTATTCTGAATCACTCTCAATTTTTTGAAAATTTTCTTGCAAGCACCTAGGTATGTAATCTTACAATAATCGAGAATACTTAAGATAGAAGACTATACCAGTAAACGAAAAGAAGTTTCGTTGAAATACTTCTTAATAGTACGAAGATTCCAAAACATAGAGATACATTTCTTAAACAATAAATCTGAATGTTGTTCCAATGTGAGATGTTTATCCAGTTAGCCAGCGAGGTAAATGCTCCAATGAGCATTTCAGTTCCTATGAGCATCTGAGAATTTACCTTGCCAGCACACGGTAAAGCGCTCCACCGCTGCTCGATAGGAGGGGGTGCTGAAGTGTTATCCAACCAAGAAGAGAATGACACGGATATGGTTTAATCAGTGATCTGAAACAATTTCAATTCTGCAAATTGGCGCTTAATGAACTAAGATAACACTCTTTTCCGTTCATAGTCGCGTGCGAGACACCAGCACGCAGACAATGGAGGGCAGACAATTTAGCGTAAGACACCAGCGCGCCGTGGGAAAACTTAGTTTTAAAGAGCTCCGAAGTGGGGTGTGAGTGGGGAACCCCCCCACACACACACACTCACTTTATTGCGCAGTGTTCGCGCTGCCGTTGGAGGGGGCTTGGGGGTTTGGAACCCTCCATTATAGAGAAAACGGAACTTTTTCTGATTTTGGGGGAAAAGTTCCATTTTCTCTATAATGTGGGGGGGTTGCACCCCACACCAACGGCAGCGCAAACAGTATGCAGTAAAGTGGAGGGGTTCCCTCCACACACACCCCGTCGGAGCTCTTTAAAACTAAGTTTTCCCGTGGCTTGCTGGTGTCTTGTGCCAAATTGTCAGCGCTTGATTGTTGGCGTGCTGGTGTCTGGCGCACGATTGTCCCGTCACCCTCTTTTCAGCTACAGTTGCAAAATGACGCTCAGAATTTAGGAAGTTGGTTGGGCTGAGAACATTTCACCCCCCCATACAAGGAGCCCTTAATTAATGCCAGCTACTACCAAAGAACTACGAATTAATTATGGTGTGCCTTGGTCAGATCATGGCACCAGTTGTGTGGCGAGGGTGAGGTGCCCAAGGTGGTGGCACCCCTCCCCCGCCCTCTACTCCCCACCTTATCTGCTCCTTCCTCGCCCTTTCCTGCTGTGCGCGCACTCCTTCCTTTTCCCCGTACCTCTTTAACGTTCCTGGCACGCGCCAGCATCGGCTCTTCCTCTGACATCACTTCCTAGACACAGGTCCAGGAAGTGACATCAGAGAAAGAGCCAACGCTGGCATGAGCAGCAGGCTGGGGTTGCTGCTCATGCCGAGAACCTTAAAGAATTATGGGGAACGTATGCGTGGTAGTGGGGGGGGGGGCAGAGAGGAAGATGGGTGCCGGAACCCCCACCAAGACAGCGCCTAGGGCAGACTGCCCCCCCCCCGCACTACGCCACTGTATGCCATCCCTTCTTTCTTTTTATTTACAAAGCTCCCTGTCTCTCGTAGAATTAATTCAAGATTCTAATCTTAGCACACAGAACATACTACAGCTCCCCCTCCTGAATTGCGGTTTCCCCACTCGCGAATTTGATTTTTTTTTTTTCTTCTATTTGCAGGCTGCTCAAACTTCCCCGGACCTTACCTGGTGGTCTAGTGGTGACGCAGGGCAGGAGCGGTCTTCCTGCGCTCCTGCCCCGTGCAGAGCCGTCATCAAAATGGCTGCCGCGAGTTCCCGTTGTAGTCTCGAGAGTACAACGGAAACTCGCAACAGCCATTTTGGTGACGGCTCTGCACGGAACAGGAGAGTAGGAAGATCGCTCCTGCCCCGCATCACCGCTAGTTCACCAGATAAGGTCGGGGACGCAGGAGGGAAGCGGGGGTGGGTCAGAGCCAGTCCAAAAACTTAATCGCGATTTTTCCCTATTCGCGGGCCAGCTCTGCACCTAACCCCTGCAAATTCTGAGGCCTGCTGTACACTATACCCCAATTTACCGTACCTCCCGGATTTATTTGTGCATTTTACATCCATCAGAAGCCTCTAAATTTCTCAGCACAATATGATGTTTTTGTTCATCCACTTTTCACTGTCAGAAGAACGAGATTAACTAGAGCTGTAACATAACTGCTGTGTGTCAGTTGCATCGACGCTCCTTCTAGTCTAGATAATCATTTCGTGGTTAATATGATGCTTAAGGTTAATTTGATCCTGGAATTCTTCGAGACCTGACACTACCAGATCCGCCCACAAACTCAAACTATCTTTCCCCTCGCTAAAAGGCGTCATGTATGCAGGTAAATTAGGGAAATCCTTTTTCTTCAAATTCACTGAGCTTTGGAATAACCTCCCAGCCCCGCTGCTGAACCGAAAGCATCTGAAAACCTGGCTTTTCTCCAAAATGTAAAGCTATCTATTTAAAATGTAAAGCTAGCTATCCTCTTCTTAACCTCTAATTTCTTATTATGTCTTCCCTCATTTATTGAATTACCTGTAAACCGTGTCAAGCTCTATCTTTATGGAGATGATGCGATATACAAACTAAAAGTTTAGTTTAGTTTCTCTTCCTCTCTCTCTTTTCTCTCTCTCGCTTCCTCTCTTATTTTTTTTCTCTCTCTTCCTGTCTTTTTTACTCTTTCTATTCCTCTCTCTCTCTCTCTTCCTCTCTCTCTCTCTTTTTTCTCTCTTTTCCTCTTTTTTCTCTCTCTCTCTTCCTCTCTTTTTTTCTCTCTCTTCCTCTCTCTCTTTTTTCGATCTCTTCTTTTTTTCTCTCTCTCTCTTTTTTCTCCCCCTTTCTCTTTTTTTCTCTCTCTCTTCTTTTTCTTTCTCTTTCTCATTCTCATTAAAAGGTGTCATGTATGCAGGTAAATTAGGGAAATCCCTTTTCTTCAAATTCACTGAGCTTTGGAATAACCTCCCTGCCCCGCTGCTGAACCTAGGCTCATTCCAATTACTCCAAAAGCATCTGAAAACCTGGATTTTCTCCAAAATGTAAAGCTGTCTATTTAATATGTAAAGCTAGCTATCCTCTTCATAACCTCTAATTTCTTATTATGTCCTTCCCTCATTTATTGAATTTACCTGTAAACCGTGCCGAGGATTAATTTAGTTTAGTTTTTCTTCCTCTCTTTTTTTCTCTCTCGTTTTCTCTTTCTCTCTCCCTCTCTTTTCTCTCTCTCTCTTCTTTTTTTTCTCTCTCTCTTCCTCTCTCTCTTTTTCTCTCTCTGTCTCTCTTCCTCTCTCTCTCTTTTTCTCTCTTCCTCTCTTTTTGTCTCTCTTCCTCTCTTTTTTTCTCTCTCTCTTTCTCTCTTTTTTTTCTCTCACTTTCTCTTTCTCTCTTTTTTCTCTCTCTAGTCCTCTCTTTTTTCTCTCTCTTCCTCTCTCTTTTTCTCTCTCTATTCCTCTTTCTTTTTTCTCTCTCTTCCTCTCTCTCTCTCTCTTTTTTCTCTCTCTCTCTCTTCCTCTTTTTTCTCTCTCATCCTTTTTCTCTTTTTTCTCTCTCTCTCTCTCTCTTTTCCTCTTTTTTTTCTCTCTCTCTCTTTTTTTCTCTCTCTCTTCCTCTCTTTTTTTTTTCTCTCTTTCTCTTTCTCATTCTCATTAAAAGGCATCATGTATGCAGGTAAATTAGGGAAATCCCTTTTCTTCAAATTCACTGAGCTTTGGAATAACCTCCCTGAACCTAGGCTCATTCCAATTATTCCGAAAGCATCTGTAAACCTGGCTTTTCTCCAAAACGTAAAGCTATCTATTTAAAATGTAAAGCTAGCTATCCTCTTCATAACCTCTAATTTCTTATCATGTCCTTCCCTCATTTATTGAATTTACCTGTAAACAGTGCCGAGCTCTATCTTTATGGAGATGATGCGGTATACAAACTTAAGGTTTAGTTTAGTTTAGGTGTTGTGGGAGTTTCCTTTGTTCCCTTTTTCCCCTCTTTCCCTTTCTTCTATTGCTTTTGGAATCCACTAATGTTTGTACATTGCTTTGTTGTATTACTCAAAATATAGCCAATCAAGTTTTCTAATCGACTAAAGATGAAACTAAATTAAATGAAACCACATTGTGTATATTTTGCTTGTATAAATGTTCCTGCAACATTTTGTAAGGTATAGTTTGCATTATTACTTTTCGTGCAACCTTAAATCACTATAAAATATACACATCGTAGGACAAGCGATAGACAGGATACTGTAAATCTATTAGATATCTTATATAGACGGTGATCAATGTGAAGATTACATTTGCAGCTGCAGTCAATAGTCATGATTCTTCCATGTCACAGGCTGCTGTACAGAAAAGGTTCGTTCATCTCAATCTGTGGTCGCCTAAAACTGTGTCCACAACCTGTTGGGAAATTATTAGATGGTAAAGACTTATTAAGAACTGTATTCTTAAAACACAGATAGTTTCTCATTTAAAAAAAAACCCCAATTTGCACTAGTATCATTGCAAAGAAAGATGTTCACATTTCTGTGGAAGGATTTTTTTTTTTAACAACATTGAAAAGTGTTGTATTTTGTCTCCCACCTATCTGCTATAGATAGATAGGGTTCATAGACAAAAGCGCGCGCCGAGACAACTGAGCGCAAGGCGGAAGGCCACGCCGAAGAAAAACAGTGTTTTAAGGGGCTCCGACGGGGGGTGTTCATGGAGAACCCCCCCCACACTATACTGAATACAGATTGCGCCGGCGTTGTGGGGGGTTTGGGGGGTTGTAACCCCCCTCACTGTACGGGAAACTTCAGTTTTTCCCTGTTTTTTAGGGAAAAAGTGAAGTTTTCAGTATAACGTGGGGGGTTACAACCCCCCCAAACCCCCCACAACGCCAGCGCAATCTGTATTCAGTAAAGTAGGGGGTTCCCCCCCACACCCCTCGTCGGAGCCCCTTAAAACACTGTTTTTCTTCGGCACGGGCTTCCACCTTGCGCTCAGTTGTCTGTGCGCGCCTTTGTCGGCGCGCGCTTTTGACCTGTCACCGAGAGATAGATAGGGAGGCAACATAAAGTATACGGTACATAGACGAAAGCACGCAAGACAAAGAAGCGCCAACAATGCTTCCCAGACAATCGTGCACAGGACGTCAACGATCTGGATTTAAACACTATTTTAAAGTGCTCCGGAGGGGTGTGTGAGGGGGAAACACCTCCACTTTACTTAGAACTGTTGGTGCTCCTGTTGGGGGGGGAACACTCCATTAAAGAGGAAACAGCCTTTATCCCTCTTTTTTTGGGAAAAATTACAATTTCCTCTGTAATGGGGGGAGTGTTAAACAGGAGCACCAACAGTTCTAAGTAAAGTCACACACCTCCTCGGAGTGCTTTAAAATAGTGTTTAAATCCAGCGCGCTGACATCCTGCGTATGACTGTCTGGGCGGCACTGTTGGCACATCTTTGTCTCTCGCGCTTTTGACTCATCACCACAGTATACACATTATATATTTGAAGAGAGAAAGAGAGTGATTTTTTCATGTTTATTATATGCCTGTGCTTTCTAATTTTCTAGTAATAAGATGTCCTAAACCAGTGTTTTTCAACCTTTTTACACCTATGGACCGGCAGAAATAAAAGAATTATTCGGTGGACCGGCATCGGTCCGTGGACCGGCGGTTGAAGAACACTGGGCTAACTCGTGGGCCAGATCCCGCCCATCTCTACCCAATCTCCACCCCAGACCCGCCCCCATAATAGTACTAATTGCACCTTGCACGTCCTGTGCCTCATCTGGAAGCCTTCCCTCTGACGTTGCATCATCAGAGAGAAGGCTTCCAGTTCAGGCGTAGGATGCCGTAGGAGCCACTGCCCGTGGCTTTGTGCACTGAATCAGTTAGGAAGAGGGAGCTGGCTCGAAGATAATGCCGCATCGATCGCACCGTGGACCGGCGGTTGAAGAACACTGTTTTGGGCCTGATGCACATGCTGGCCCTGTGGACCGGCAGGAAATTTCTGTGGACCGGCACTGGTCCATGGACCGGTGGTTGAAGAACACTGTCCTAGACAATATGCTACTACTGTTAACTACTACTAATCATTTCTATAGCACTACTGTACACAATATATGCGCATATTTTCTCTGTCCCTAGTGGGCTCACAGTCTATGGTTTTATAGAATGTTATATGAAGGGTTTTCAATAATTTATCTACCTGAGTATGAAAGAAGTGTGTTGAAACAAGTCTGTGCATGTAGTGACATAACTCAAGGTTACTCATGCACAGTTGTGGCTCAGGGTGAGTCTAACATTCCAAGAGATAGGATGTCAGGAGAGTCCTCGTGCGAATCCAGTAAGAAGCTGCTAGATTTGGAGCACCGTTCAGTGATAAAATTTCTCGAAAAAGTCAAAGGAGATCCATGAGTGCTCGACTGCAGTTTATGGTGAGTCTGCCCCATCATCCTACAAAGTAAAATTTTGGAACAAGAGGCTTAAGTGGGGTAGAGAGTCTATTGAAGATGACCCTCACGTTGGACGGCCTGTGGAAACAACTTCCACAGAAATGTGCAAGAAAATCGAGGATTTAATTTTGTCAGACATGAATTAAGGTTTCCCAAATAGCTGAAGAAATGGGCATTTCTGCAGGTACAGTTTGGGAAATATATCATGAAAAGTTGGGCATGTCCAAGGTTAGTGCAAGATGGGTTCCAAGAATGCTGACGCCATGTCAAAAGGCCATGAGGCTCCAGTGCTGTCAGGAAAACTTGAAGATGCTCCATGAAGACCAAGTAAATTTTTTTCATTGTTCGATGACTGGACATGAGATTTGGGTCTATCACAGAGATCCTGAGTCCAAAATTGAGTCAATACAGTGGAAGAACAAGTCATCCCCCACCCCAAAAAAGTTCAAGACAGAAAAATCTGCAGGCAAAGTCATGGCAACTGTCTTCTGGAATGATGAAGGACTTTTGCTTGCGGAGTTCATGCCACACAAGACAGTCATAACCAGGGAGAGTTATGCCAACACAATGATTGCTTTGTGGGAGTCAATGAAGGAGAAAAAGCAAGGAAAATTCACAGCAGGTGTGCTGCTTCTTCACAACAATGAGAGGCTGCCATCTGAGAATATGGGCTTCAGCAGCTGAACCATCCACCCTACAGTCCTGACCTGGCTCCCTCAGATTTTTTCCTGTTCCAGGTTTTGAAGAAATCTCTCCATGGACAGCAGTTATTTATTTTCAAAGGGGTTAAACTCACTGCAGGAAAAGTAGATGAGCTATCAGGGGACTATACTAAAAAATAAAACAAAAATTTTTGGAAAACTATTTTCTTTCCTACTGAGGTAGATAAATTATTGAACACCCTTCATACAATATCCTCATACTGGGTTAACTGAATCATATTCTTTTAAACAGCAATCATTACCAGAATGGATGAATTTTGCTAGACACGTCCAGGAGCAATCGTCAGCATGGGCTTAGTTTGAGGAGTGTAAGGGGGAAGGGAGGCAAACCAATTGCTACAGTTCATTTCCTACTTTCCCCTTCTATCCCCTGTCCTCTTTCTCTGACATCACTTCCTGGACCCGCACCTAGGAAGTGACATCAGAGGAAGAGCCAACACTGGCGTGAGCAGCACATTGGGGTTGCCGGTCATGCCGGGAGCGTTATAGAGGTACGGAGAAAGGGAGGGGGTGTGCGTATGCCCGGCAGAAAGAGGCAGGAAAGGAGCAGATGACAGGGAGGGGCAGAGAAGAGGGTGGGGGATGGGGCACCACCTCTTATCCTTGCTACATCACTAACATCATGCTTATGTGGCATAATTTACCAAAACACCGACCACTGTATATTAATATTCAAACTTGTTGGCGCTACTGGATTAAGGCAATGGATCCATCACCTTAATTCAGTAGAGCAGGGGTAGGGAACTCCGGTCCTCGAGAGCTGGAGCCAGGTCAGGTTTTCAGGATATCCACAATAAATATGCATGAAATAGATTTGCATCTCAAGGAGGCAGAACATGCAAATCCATCTCATACATATTTATTGTGGATATCCTGAAAACCTGACCTGGCTCCGGCTCTCGAGGACCGGAATTGCCTACCCCTGGACTAGAGGTTTGAGTATTAATATACAGGGGTCAGTTTTTGGGTAAATTACGTCCCATAAACATCACACCCCTACCTAGACATCTGAATTCATTTCCAAAATAGGACTCTAAATAACTAACAATTTCCTCTTTCAGGTGACCTTATATGTTTGATCCTCAAAGTGCTAAAACCATATTTTATTGCTGGTTTCTATAAAGTAATTTGAGATACCAGAATCCAAAAGTCAAAATACAAAGCCAGAAGTGGAATGGTGGGAGGGGGGAGTAAGTTTTAAATTGGGTTATTGCAGAATATTAAGTGTTGTATCTAAGTTAAAATGTTGACATGCTTATTATAAGTTTTAAAAATGAATAAAGATTTTTTTTTAAAAAGGAAGTGGATCTTGTTAATAGCCAAAAAACATTTTAAAAAAAGAAAATATGCATTATGCAATTCTTTATTATTAATAAATCTTCTTTATCGATAAATCAGCCCCAAGAGTTATGGAGAAAGGATCTCAGAAAGGTTGTTAGTGCCTACAAGTCAGCTGAAATTGCTGTTCATTCTAATCATTGATCTTCCGCCACCTCCGTAAAGCTTTTAAGTGTGCAAACTGCAACTTTAGGTGCGCAATGGGGGAGGGGGGATTAAGTGACATGCCCAGGATCACACAGAGCAACAAGGGTTTGAACCCACAACCTCTGGGTGCTGAGGCTGCAGCTTTAACCATTGCGCCACATTCCAGTGAAAACTCTGTATTAATGCTCTTAAATAAATTCCCAAGTCCCATTTTCATGTCTATCACATCCAAGACATTACACTATTATATTACCATAAAACCCATGACATTCATGGCAACCACAGATCATATTCTGTATAGTGCACTTAGTATGAGTGGTAATGATTAACCTTAATTATGTCAGGCTAAATATAACAATAGTGGGCAAGCAAGCTTGAAATTATGCAGGTGAACTGGAAACTGCCTTATTCTCCCCAAATTCCTGATAATTTTTGACAAGCCAAGAAAGTTTTACTCAAAGAATGCTAATGCCAAAGTGTGGATTCCTTTGCAATATGCTGTATTTTATATCATAACAACATTCTAATACTTACGTGCCTGGTTTTCAGGAGGGAGATTTGCATAAAAAGGAGGCGGTGCATGCAGCTGCCTGTGACCTTGGGCAAGTCACCCTCCATTGCCCCAGGGACATAAAACTTAGGTTGCGAGGCCACTAGTGGTGGAGGAAGTACCTGCATATAATGTTTACAGCGTTGTGTATGTCTAGTAGCCCTACCGAAATTGAGTAGCAGTAGTAGACCAGAATTAGTAGCCCTGTCGTACGCAGGTAAAGCTAGTCTCAGTTAGGACACTGGTCTTTGAACAAAGAGCCGCCTCATGAGCGGACTTCTGGGCGCGATGGACCACTGGTCTGACCCAGCAGCGGCAATTCTTATGTTCTTATGTCCAAGCCTTGGAATTAATGCTTACATTACAGAATTGTCACTGTCAGTATTCTTAAATTCTAGGCAACATCCACCCATCTAATCTAATCCAATCTAATCTAATCTTTTGTTTTGTTATACTGCATCAATCCAGACCAATGTAAGAGCTTGAAGTGGTTCACAAAAGAATTAATTAGAAACAAAACAATAATACATTAAGATTATCATTCTAAAAGTGTTTGAAAAAAGAAAAGCTGTCTGGTATTTTCTTTTTAAAAAAAAATCTTTATTGATTTTCCATTGCTAACAAAACATGCAACACAATATTCATATCAGTAACAATAACCAATAAGCACTTAAATTGGTGTCAGGTCAAAAGCGCTCCGCGACAAAGGCGCGCCCAGACAATTGAGCGCAGCGCGGAGGCGCGCGCCGCTCTAAATTACAGTTTTTAGGGCTCCGACAGGGGGTGTGGGGAGGGGAACCCCCCACTTTACTTAATAGACATCGCGCCGCGTTGTGGGGGCGTTGTGTGGGGTGTGGGGGGTTGTAACCCACCACATTTTACTGAAAACTTCACTTTTTCCCTGTTTTTAGGGAAAAAGTTCAGTTTACAGTAAAATGTGGAGGGTTACAACCCCCCAAACCCCCCATAACGCCGGCGCGATGTCTATTAAGTAAATTGGGGGGGTTCCCCAACAAACCCCCCCCATCGGAGCCCCTAAAAACTGTAATTTTGTGCGGCACACACCTCCGCGCTGCGCTCAATTGTCGGCGCGCGCTTTTGTCTTTCGCGGCGTTGTCTATGAACCCTTAAATTCAATCAGTAGCAATACAACAATATAAGGCTCCCCCCCCCCATCCCACAATTACATCAAGGAATTTCAACTAAAGATATATCCCTCCCCTCCCTCCCTTTCTGGTATTTTCAAAAGATTCGATAAAATGTACATGATCTTAGATTGACTAATACTTCATTCCAACTAGAGGTAAAAATAAATGACAAAAAAGGAAAAAGTAAATTCTTAAATACATAAGAACATAAGAATTGCCACTGCTCAGTCAGACCAGTGGTCCATCGTGCCCAGCAGTCCGCTCACGCGACGGCCCTCTGCTCAAAGACCAGTGCCCAGAGACTAGCCCTACCTGCGTACATTCCAGTTCAGCAGGAACTTTTCGAACTTGGTCTTGAATCCCTGGAGAGTGTTTTTCCCTATGACAGACTCCGGAAGAGCATTCCAGTTTTCTACCACTCTCTGGGTGAAGAAGAACTTCCTTATGTTCATACGGAATCTATCCCCTTTCAATTTTAGAGAGTGCCTTCTCGTTCTCCTTACCTTGGAGAGGGTGAACAACCTGTCCTTTTCCACCAAGTCTATTCCCTTCAGTATCTTGAATGTTTCAATCGTGTCCCCTCTCAATCTCCTCTGAGGGAGAAGAAGCCGAGTTTCTCTAATCTTTCGCTGTATGGCAACTCCTCCAGCCCCTTAACCATCTTAGTCGCTCTTCTCTGGACCCTTTCGAGTAGTACTATGTCCTTCTTCATGTACGGCGACCAGTGCTGGACGCAGTACTCCAGGTGAGGGCGCACCATGGCCCGGTACAGCGGCATGACAACCTTCTCTGATCTGTTCGTGATCCCCTTCTTTATCATTCCTAGCATTCTGTTCGCCCTTTTCACCTCCGCCACACATTGCGCAGACGGCTTCATCGACTTGTCAATCAGAACTTCCAAGTCTCTTTCCTGAGAGGTCTCTCCAAGTACCGCCCCGGACATCCTGTATTCGTGCATGAGATTTGTGTTACCGACATGCATCACTTTACACTTATCCACGTTGAACCTCATCTGCCATGTTGATGCGCATTCTTCAAGCCTGATTATGTCACGTTGCAGATCTTCGCAATCCCCCGTGTCTTCACTACTCTGAACAACTTCATATCGTCCGCAAATTTAATCACCTCACTCGTCGTACCTATGTCCAGATCGTTTATAAAGACGGATACCATATCATATCAGTTTCTTACATACTGCAAATTTCAAGAAGGATTCAATGTGGTTTACAAGAGTAGAAGTGTAGCAAATAGTTGGTTAGTTAAGAGCATGTATGTTTTAGGCATTTCCAGGACGATCAGTTCAAGGAGAAGAGATGTGTCTTTAGCAGTTTTCTAAAATGGTGATATGAGTCAGATTAAAGCGAGTGCTGTTGTAGATCATTCCAGATTTTAGGGTCGAGGTAGTACATCAAAGAATGTGCAGAAGTAGATCTATGATTAGTTTGTCTAACAGGGATCTCAAAGTCCCTCCTTGAGGGCTGCAATCCAGTCGGGTTTTCAGGATTTCCCCAATGAATATGCATGAGATCTATGTGCATGCACTGCTTTCAATGCATATTCATTGGGGAAATCCTGAAAACCCGACTGGATTGCAGCCCTCAAGGAGGGACTTTGAGATCCCAACAAAATTAGAAATCAGAGATGTAAAAAAATCCTGCTAATTGACCATGATAAATTTAAAAAGTTTTACAGGCACTCTTAAACGATGACATCAAGCGCATGCACGTGTGCATGTGATGTCACCGCATTGCATCTGCACATGCACGAATACCCCCTCCCGACACGATTTCTTTTCAAAACCTGGACAAAGTGCCGGGTTTTGAAAAGCTATCCGGACCCCCAAATATGTCCTCAAAAGGAGGAAATATCTAGGGAAATCCGGACGTCTGATAACTATATGCATGTACACTTCCCCCTCCCTATTTGTGGCTTCGGCGATCGCAGTTTTGACTATTCGTGATTTTTTTTGCCCGGCCTCCCCCCTAGAGAATCGCTCGGAGGCAGCCCGCATTGACCAGAACCGGCCCCGGGACTTGAATCGGGGTGAGGAGGAGGTGGAGGCGATCGGAGGAGGAGGAGGCGATCAGAGGAGGAGCAGGCGAGCAGCCGCCCCAGGAGAACAGCCCTCAGCCGTGGATGCAGCTCCGGTGGCAATTTCATGCACGGACCTTACCTGGTGGCAGGAATGATCTTCCTACACTCCTGCCCCGTGCGGAGCCGTACAGTCTCGTGAGACCACAAGAACTCACAGCACGGGTGCACAGCACGGCTCTGCACGGGGCAGGAGTATAGGGAGATCGCTCCTGCCCTGCGTTACCGCTAGACCACCGGGTAAGGTCCAGGAGTGGTTAAGAGTTGGCCCAGTAGTTATTCACAAATTTTCCTTATTCGCAGGTTGGCTCTGCCCCTAACCCCCACGAATACGGAGGGGGGAGTGCATAGCGCAACTCCATCCTATCTCTGTCCAAATGATACCCTCATATGCACTGATCACAGTTTTCCAAGATGTATCTTTGTAAAATGGCTGCTCTCATTGCACATAATAGGCGAATCCCTTTTCTAAACTACTACTGGAATTGTGCATGTCCTGACCTGGGCATAATCCGTTTCAATTTCTGTCTAAAATGAGGCTGCATAATTCTTGATTATCCATGGGACAGAAATAAGCGCTGGATTCTGATTCTATTTCACAGATTCCTTCACATTAATCCGTTTATTAAACTTCTTTGGTTTAGTAAAGAGGACACACACAGTTTATTCATCTATTTTTGAGGACTATAGCTTAAGATAGATGATTTGGTTATATAAATGATATACTGATTTTAATTATTCACCATAAATTGATGTTATCTCTCACCTGTTTGCTTACTATGGCTAATTTACAGTATGAATAATTAGTAATTGATTAATGATAATATTGTACTGACTAAGGTTGATTAATTGCTGTACTTTATTAGAATTAGCATCCATAAGATGGATTCTGATTATGAACAGCTGTTCTCTGTTTCAGGTCTGTGATTGCTTTTATTGACTATCTCTATATAAAGGTTGCATGTGAACAGATAGCGGCGAATCAGCGAAACCCTCGGGAAGAAGCAGAATGTCATAGAGGCCTTTTGCTTTAGGATCTCTTTTACTAAGCCTGGGTAGAGGTTTCTACCGCAGACAGGGGCACTAAGTGCTCTGACGCTCATAGAATTCCTGTGAGCATCGGCGCATTTAGCGCTTCAGGCCACGGAAGAAACCTCTACCGTGGCTTAGTAAAAGGGGGAGTTAGTGTTCTGGTCTTTGAATTACTATAACTGTTTAAAAGGATTTTCAGAACTTGATTATTTCCAAGAGTAAATTTATGCATTGAGATTTTCTTTATCCCCTTCAAGGCGCCTCCTGGAGAGAAATCCTGTCAACTGAGAGGGTTCAAAGAAAATATAATTGCAAGATTTATACTTTACAATGCATTTGCAAGGATATCGTAAAAGAAATGATGCCCCCATTGCAGCAACCCCAGACTTAAGAAGCAAAAATTCATTCCTTCGTTTCTGAGATTCCCTTGTCACGTCCGGAAATATTTGAACTTTATATCCAAGAAATTCTTTATGTCTATTCTTAAAATAAAGCTGTAATATCCAATTTTTATCCGGTGATAAAACCACCGTAGCCAATAGGGTAGCTGGAATAGCTACTACCTCCCTCATTGAAGATTCCAATAATGATGCTATGTCCATTTGTTCGCCCTGACCTTGTTGTTCTAGTTGATGTTGTTCTTGCAAATTTTTTGATGTTGGCAAATAATATATTTTAGAAAAAGGAGGAAAAGCATCATTAGGAACATTAAGAACCTCACAAAAGTACTTTTTCAAAACTTCTTTTGCTGATAAAGAAGGAATCTTTGGGAAGTTCAAAAATCTAAGATTATTCAACCTCATATTATTTTCCATCATTTCCACCTTTCTCCTAAGGTTAAGATCGTCTTTAATCAATGTCGTTTGGATCTGATTTACTTCTTATCTTTTTATCTATTTTTTCCACATTATTTTTCATCGATATAGAACTTGATTATTTCAAGGCCAGTTTTCAGAATCCCCTGGAAGTTTCTCTTTGAAAATTTCTGTCCCGGCAGAGTCCATAAGTTCTTTAGTCCTTGTAAGCTCACCAGAAAGTGCATGCAAGGAAGAGGGGGGGTGGGGAAATAAACTCTTTCTGCATACTTTGTCAGGGCATCTCTGTCTTGGACCCCATATCACCACTTTTTCCTATGGAGAAAATATACACAGTGAAGCCCAAAAAAAGGGAAGTGTTTCCTAATTCTGGGGAAGATTCTCAAATGTTTGCAGTAAAATCCATGGATGCTAATGTAACAATTTCAAAAAGGTGAGTCATTCTTTAAAAAAACCATGTATTCAAATGAAGTTTGTGGAGAGTCAGGGAGGGTCACTAAATTTCCATGTGCCGATTGCTGGTGATAGCAATCGGCACATGCGCAGAATAAACGTGCAAAAAAAAAAAAGACCCCCAAATCGAAGATCAGCAGGAGGGATGCAGGCCCACTCACTCCCACCGCAATCAACTCCCCCCCCTCCCAACAGTGGGAGAGATGCCTACTCCCTCCACCCTCCACCATGCAATCTCCTTCCCCCCAGCAGCAGGAGAAATGCCCTCTCTCTCCCACCACCATCATGTCCCCATGCCTCCAATAATCCCTATCCCCCCTTATCTTGTTTACGAAGGCCGGCTGGAAGGATATCTACCCTCTCCAGCCAGTATGCCCACTTCTTCAAAATGGAAGGCCTTCCCCTCCCTGATGCATCCTGGGATGCGCCAGGGAGGGCCTAGGACTCTGATTGGCCCAGGGTCCTAAAACTATGATCGGCACAGATGCCTAAGGCCTTTCCCACAGGAGGGGCCTTAAGCAGTTGGGCCAATCAGAGCTTTAGGCCCCTCCCTTGCACAGCACAGGATGCACCGAGGAGGGGAAGGCCTGCCATTTTGAAGAAGCAGGCCTGCTGGCTGGAGGGGGTAGGAATCCCTCCAGTCGGACTTTGTAGACAAGGTAAGGGGACGGTGGGTTTGTCGGGGGCATGATGGTGATGACAGGAAGGAGTGGGCATCCCTCCCATTGCCAGGGGTGGTGGCGTGGGGATTGCTTTGTGGTAGGAGGGAGTGGGCATCTCTCCCTCTGATGGGGGTTATTGGGGGTTGTTGCATGACGGCGGGAGGGAATGGACATCTCTCCCACTGCCAAGGGGTGTTGGAGGTTGTTGCATGGCAGCGGGGGGGAGTGGGCATCTCTCCCACTATCGGGGGGAGGGGTGTCGAGGGATGTTGATTGGCGGCAGCTAAATTTTCCAGCAGGTCTGAGCTGTGAAGCCTTACCTTCTCGTCAATGCCTGAGCCAGTCAATGCCTGAGACAGTTCAGACCTGCTGGAAAATTTTGCTCTCAAATGGACAGCGAGGTTAGGGACTCTCCCGGTGATAACAGAGAATTGCCCGGAGTTCTTTAAATATTAATGACCTTGTAAGACATCTGCATGGCAGAGTTAGAGACTGCTAGGAAGCTCAGAAAAAGAAATTCCAGACCCAACACAGTCCATGTTTCAGCTAAATGTAGCCTTCCTCAGGGGTCCAATAAAGATATATATGTAACTAAAGATGGTGCATCATGCATCAGTGATGAGAAGTGAAAACATCCTTGGCACTATGGAAAAGAGTTCTTAATTTATCATTTTTAGTAGAACTCTGTAATTTAAATGTTTCAGTCCGAATGATTATATTTGTCTTTATTTTATCCTGTGGGTCACATTTTGCATCAAATGTGCAATCTGTATAATCTTTTTGTGTTTTCTTATATGCGTCTAAACAGCAAGACTACTTAGCTGGTAACAGAAAGATAATTAGATTAGGGCTGAGAAAGTCTTTTGGTGCTGTAAGAGTGAAACTAGAATTATGCCTGAGTAATTCGGCAATCAGTAAGATCAAAGGTAGTAAATCTGTGCCTCCCCTCCCCCACCCCCAGGTTGCAGTGCCCACAGAGGCGGATGCACAAAGCATTAATATGGTTTTAACCTGGTTTTACTGTTCAAGCAATGCTCAAATGGTTTCAGCCTGGGCATTAAATCATGGGGAAACACCATTTTCACAGACCACATTAAAATGTATGAGAATGCATGTTAATTCAATCAATTGGTATTTTCCAGTCGTACTATAAAAAGAGAGAGGTTCGATTATGATGGTCTAATACTGGAGGTTAATATTTTTTCTTGATTTTGTAAAAATTTTGCCTTTTATTATTACTTCCCTGTTTCTGTAACAAGTAGATACTTGTGTGTTGAATTTAAAAATCAATAATAAATTTTTAAAAAAGAGAGAGGTTTTTCACATGCATTGTTCATAGGAAACTTTTTGCAGGATCTGGGGCAGCGTATAAAGGTTGGTTAAGAGGACCAGGTTTCTAGTGGCGCCCCCTTCTTCCCCTCCAGCGCAAACCCCCTGCTTGTGTCTGCTTCGTGCACTGGCCCCTAGCAGACTCCCTCCCTCTTCCCAATCTGAACCTACCCAAGCACCCCCACACACACACACGAGCCCTAGTTTAAAAATCCCCCCATGGTAATCTAATGGACCCTCTATTCCCCATTACTTTCTGACTCAGCCCCACATCCTCCCTCTCATTGGATCTTAAATTTGAGGTGTTCTAATGGCCCCTCTTCCAACCTAACCCCACCCCATCCTCTAATATTTTTTTTAAAAAAAATCTCTGGTGGTTGAGTGCCCCCTCCCCCTCTTCCCACATATAAAAATTCCCTACTAGTCCTCTCTTTCCATACCCCCATTCTCACCCCCAAATCCCTGGCAGTCTAGCAGAATTCCCTATCCCCACACTAAGACCCCCAAGCCTAGCCCCGATCCTATATCTTGAACAAGGCAGGAGAAATGTCCACATACTCCTGCTTCCTGCCAGCATCATATGCAAATGTCCTGCCCCATGCGGTACATCCTGGAATGCACTGGGCGGGGTCTGTCTACCATATAAGGGACAAATTTCCCTTTTCATATTAGATTTCAGATTTGCAAGTATAAAATATGCACCAACCTACAAACTAAAAATTAACCCAATTAGTTTAATAGCCCGTCCTCCTCAAGAGCTCCCCCCCCACCCCCCCAGGATTCCAGAACGGGTTACGTTTATGGATTGCTAATTACTTTATGCCATAAATACCAAGGTGAAAGGGCCAGTTAGCTTGGGGATTTCAATTTCCAGCTCCCAGGTTATTTACCTACCTAAAAAGTGATCTCCATTCTAGAGAATGACACGGTGACAAAATTCATCACCGTTCCCGTCCCCGCGGATAACCATGGGAAATAATCCCATGTCATTTTCTAGTGTCTATTTCATCCTCTGTCCTTCTACACCAGCATTCTTCAAAGCAAAGCTTGCGGGTCAGTGGTTGTGGCCATTCATACTCTGATTCTTATGGGAGCCAAGGATAATGAAGCCATTGTGACATCACTGATGTGATTGGCTCTTAGGCACTGGTGGAATGAGGCATTATGACATCACAATATCTGCTCTGGATATCAGAGACTGTCATTCTATAGTGTCTGTTTCAACCTCAGTCCTTCTACACTAGCTTTCTTCAAAGCAAAGCTTGCGGGTCAGTGGTTGTGGCCATTCATACTCTGATTCTTCCCTCTCTCCTTAAAGAATGACATGAAGATGGTTTCCCACGGTTATCCGCAGGGACGGGAACGGTGATGAATTTTGTCACCGTGTCATTCTCTACTCCATACATCAAAACCCAACCCTACATGTAAGGACTTTGAATCCCCTGAATATCAAGAGCCTCCCCCCCCAAAAAAAGAAAAAAATCTGGGTTTCCCTTCAAATATGAAAACCCTCCCACAAAGGCAAGACCCTGCATAAAGCCCAAGCAAATACTCATAAGAATTCCTATGAACATCAGAGCAGCATCGAAGGTTTAGCGCAGTGGTTCCCAACCCTGTCCTGGAGGAACACCAGGCCAATTGGGTTTTCAGGCTAGTCCTAATGAATATGCATGAAGCAAATTTGCATGCCTATCATTTCCATCATATGCAAATCTCTCTCATGCATATTCATTAGGGCTAGCCTGAAAACCCAATTGGCCTGGTGTTCCTCCAGGACAGGGTTGGGAATCACTGGTTTAGCGCCACAGACCATGGTAGAAACCTCTCACAGGGATCTCAAAGTCCCTCCTTGAGGGCCGCAATCCAGTCGGGTTTTCAGGATTTCCCCAATGAGTATGCATTGAAAGCAGTGCATGCACATAGATCTCATGCATATTCATTGGAGAAATCCTGAAAACCCGACTGGATTGCGACCCTCAAGGAGGGACTTTGAGACCCCTGCGTCTAACTGTTCGGTCTATGATAAGACTGTGCGTAGGCTCCAATTCTGAGGCCTTTTCCTGAATAACTAACAGGCACTATATAAAATACTGTTGATTCACCTCCTATATAGAGTGGTATAAATTATATAATTTAGTACAGTGTGTATCTGAGCCACGTAGGGTGATAATATTTTAGTAAAAGAGGGCCTTTATTGGGTATATTGCAGCTTATACTGTATATTTAAATGCAAATTAAATTAAAAACTCACAAAAATGTCAGGGGAGAGGTTTCACCTGCACACATTCGTGATTTAAATGCTCATTTTTGTTCTTGCTAATTTCATTCAGAATGACGCAGAGCTTTAGTGCATCGGCCCTTTTGAGTCCTAGTAAATGCATAGCCGGGGAACGACATTTTAAAATGCACAGCCTACAGTGAACCTACGTTAAAACTTAGTAAAATGTTTAAGCCATGCTTAATTAATGGAAAGTGCTGAGCTACAGTGTGCCTCAAACTGTGTTCAATATTTGAGTACAATAAAGTAATACTTAATGCTTTTCTTACATGGGAGCATAACTTTATTGCACTCAGATATTGAGCCCTGGAATAGACTTTTCCTAACTGCACAGTCTGAAATGACAAACTGCACATCAGCACTTTCCATTAATTGAACCAACTTTAAATGGCTTGAAACACTGAGGGCATTTGCAAGATAAATGTAGTCAATGCAGGGATCGCTATTTTGATCCAAATTTTGCAACAATAACAAAAGCAATCAACCAACTAAAAAAAAAAAATAATAAGTTACTGGCAACTATGAAGAATATCAAGAGATAAATTTACGATGTTTTCCTTCATTATGTGAACTAACCCCTCCTTTTACAAAATCGTGGAAGTGGTTTTGTAGCTAAATGCTCTGCACTTTTGTGGTTTTATAAAAGGGGGAGGGGCGTAATATTGTGATACAGAGTCTACATCAGTGGTTCCCAAACCTGTCCTGGGGGACCACCAGCCAGTCGGGTTTTCAAGTTATCCCTAATGAATATGCATGACAGAGATTTGAATATAATGGATGTGACAGGTATGCAAATCTCTCTCATGCATATTCATTAGGGATATCTTGAAAACCCAACTGGCTGGTGGTCCCCAGCGGAATTAGAACAGGTACAGTGAAGGGCAATGAAAATGATAAAAGGTTTGGGACAATTTCCCTATGAAGAAAGGCTAAAGCGAAAAGGGCTCTTCAGCTATATGATATGATAGAGGTCTATAAAATACTGAGTGGAGTGGAAAGGGTAGATGTGAATCATTTGTTTACTCTTTCTAAAAATATTAGGTCTAGGGGGCATGCGATGAAGCTACTAAGTAGTAGATTTAAAACAAACTGTAGAGAATATTTCTTCACACATGTAATTAAACTCTGGAATTTGTTGCCAGAAAATGTGGTGAAATCAGTTAGCTTAGTAGGGTTTTAAAAAGGTTTGGATAATTTCCTAAAAGAGAAGTCTCTAGAGTAATCAGCAGCCTGTTCTACCACTTGGGATCTAGCTAGGTACTTGGGACCTGGGTTGGCCACTGTTGGAAACAGGATACTGGGCTTGATGGACCTGCAGTCTGTCCCAGTAGGGAGGGAAATTCTTATGTTTTTAGGTGAGCCAAGTATAGGAAAATCAAGTCATTGTGACATCACTGATGAGTTTGACCCTTAGGCATTGGTGGAATGAGCCTTTATGACATCACAATCTCAGCTCTGGAATGTTGCTACTCTTTGGGTTCCTGCCAAGTACTTGGGACCTGGGTTGGCCACTGTTGGAAACAGGATACTGGGCTTGATGGACCTGCAGTCTGTCCCAGTAGGGAGGGAAATTCTTATGTTTTTAGGTGAGCCAAGTATAGGAAAATCAAGTCATTGTGACATCACTGATGAGTTTGACCCTTAGGCATTGGTGGAATGAGCCTTTATGACATCACAATCTCAGCTCTGGAATGTTGCTACTCTTTGGGTTCCTGCCAAGTACTTGGGACCTGGGTTGGCCACTGTTGGAAACAGGATACTGGGCTTGATGGACCTGCAGTCTGTCCCAGTAGGGAGGGAAATTCTTATGTTTTTAGGTGAGCCAAGTATAGGAAAATCAAGTCATTGTGACATCACTGATGAGTTTGACCCTTAGGCATTGGTGGAATGAGCCTTTATGACATCACAATCTCAGCTCTGGAATGTTGCTACTCTTTGGGTTCCTGCCAAGTACTTGGGACCTGGGTTGGCCACTGTTGGAAACAGGATACTGGGCTTGATGGACCTGCAGTCTGTCCCAGTAGGGAGGGAAATTCTTATGTTTTTAGGTGAGCCAAGTATAGGAAAATCAAGTCATTGTGACATCACTGATGAGTTTGACCCTTAGGCATTGGTGGAATGAGCCTTTATGACATCACAATCTCAGCTCTGGAATGTTGCTACTCTTTGGGTTCCTGCCAAGTACTTGGGACCTGGGTTGGCCACTGTTGGAAACAGGATACTGGGCTTGATGGACCTGCAGTCTGTCCCAGTAGGGAGGGAAATTCTTATGTTTTTAGGTGAGCCAAGTATAGGAAAATCAAGTCATTGTGACATCACTGATGAGTTTGACCCTTAGGCATTGGTGGAATGAGCCTTTATGACATCACAATCTCAGCTCTGGAATGTTGCTACTCTTTGGGTTCCTGCCAAGTACTTGGGACCTGGGTTGGCCACTGTTGGAAACAGGATACTGGGCTTGATGGACCTGCAGTCTGTCCCAGTAGGGAGGGAAATTCTTATGTTTTTAGGTGAGCCAAGAATAGGAAAATCAAGTCATTGTGACATCACTGATGAGTTTGACCCTTAGGCATTGGTGGAATGAGCCTTTATGACATCACAATCTCAGCTCTGGAATGTTGCTACTCTTTGGGTTCCTGCCAAGTACTTGGGACCTGGGTTGGCCACTGTTGGAAACAGGATACTGGGCTTGATGGACCTGCAGTCTGTCCCAGTAGGGAGGGAAATTCTTATGTTTTTAGGTGAGCCAAGTATAGGAAAATCAAGTCATTGTGACATCACTGATGAGTTTGACCCTTAGGCATTGGTGGAATGAGCCTTTATGACATCACAATCTCAGCTCTGGAAAGTTGCTACTCTTTGGGTTCCTGCCAAGTACTTGGGACCTGGGTTGGCCACTGTTGGAAACAGGATACTGGGCTTGATGGACCTGCAGTCTGTCCCAGTAGGGAGGGAAATTCTTATGTTTTTAGGTGAGCCAAGAATAGGAAAATCAAGTCATTGTGACATCACTGATGAGTTTGACCCTTAGGCATTGGTGGAATGAGCCTTTATGACATCACAATCTCAGCTCTGGAATGTTGCTACTCTTTGGGTTCCTGCCAAGTACTTGGGACCTGGGTTGGCCACTGTTGGAAACAGGATACTGGGCTTGATGGACCTGCAGTCTGTCCCAGTAGGGAGGGAAATTCTTATGTTTTTAGGTGAGCCAAGTATAGGAAAATCAAGTCATTGTGACATCACTGATGAGTTTGACCCTTAGGCATTGGTGGAATGAGCCTTTATGACATCACAATCTCAGCTCTGGAATGTTGCTACTCTTTGGGTTCCTGCCAAGTACTTGGGACCTGGGTTGGCCACTGTTGGAAACAGGATACTGGGCTTGATAGATCTTCGGTCTGTTCCAGTAGGGCAATTCGTATGTTCTTAAGTAGGACATCAGACTACTCCAAGGCCCTTTTTGTGATCAGTGAGGTGGTCTGAGCGCTCACAGATGTTCTATTTTTAGGTCCTTATTAGTCTCACCCAAGACCCCTACAACTTAGACAATCTGCAGTGTGAAATATCCAAATTCTGATTTTCCCAAAAGCATTTTGAGGTTTCCATCTACTTTGAAAATGAAAACCGTACTATATGCAGCTGCTCTGAATTTACTAAGAAATGAGTAAATAAATCTTTTTATTGAACTAGCCTAATCTACTTGTGACTAGCTTCCATGAGCTATGCTCTCTTTACTACATTAAAATTCAGTCTTATATTCCATTGCTCTCCAAAAAATGATTCAGAGCAAGTACATTCAAAGACAGTAACAATCTGTTCTGCCACATATCGCCTTCTTTTTCTCATAAAGCAGGAGAGAAATCTGCCCAGAATGGTAGTAACCTCTGCCAATAGCAGTAGGCCTTCTCTTATAATTCACTGCTTATGACATCACAGTACGAAGCAAAATTATCTGATGCAACAGCAGGTTCTGAACAGGAATACAGTGCATATTTGGTTGGAAGAGGACCCATATGGCAGAGGTCGATCCCTGTTCACTGGCTTTTCAGTTCACAACAACCTCTAAGCAATACAGAAAGGTCATACAAGAAGGTACAGTGAACAAAGCAACCAAATCACAGGAGACATCAAAAACACGCCAGGAAACTGGTAAGAAAAGCCTCCAGGCAAGTTCCATTATAGGATGTAGCCCCTCTCTACCCAACCGCCCCATCCCGCCCCCCCCTGCGTCCTGGGAGTCAAGCCACTCTAGAAAGAGCTCCAGCAGCCCAAACAGGACACAGCAGTCCAGCCAGTCGCACCCTTCCTGCGCAGTCGTTCCCATTGCCATTTGGGACATACTAGCCCTCCACTATTGCACAGTAGGACACGTCTCCCCCACCCAATATTGCAGAATAAGCTTCTTAACTAGACCCAAACCCAACCAGCACAAAGCGCCGACGGGGCTCCGGAACACCAGCCTCGATCAAGGGACTCGTGACACCCAGCAGCAGAGTCTTATAGGACCATTCCAAAGATAGACCAAGGACGCCCTCCACCGCCCGAAGCACCTGCACCCAAAGGTCCCCCAAGCGAGAGCATTCCAAAAAGTGGTGCACCAGTGTGCCCTGTAGGGCCGGACAACGAGGACAGAAAGCGTCAGGCCACAGCCCCATCTGATGTAAGAACATAAGAACATAAGCAATGCCTCCGCTGGGTCAGACCTGAGGTCCATCGTGCCCAGCAGTCCGCTCACGCGGCGGCCCAACAGGTCCAGGACCTGTGAAGTAATCCTCTATCTATAACCCTCTATCCCCTTTTCCAGCAGGAAATTGTCCAATCCTTTCTTGAATCCCAGTACCGTACTCTGCCCTATTACGCAATCTGGAAGTGCATTCCAGGTGTCCACCACACGTTGGGTAAAGAAGAACTTCCTAGCATTCATTTTTAATCTGTCCCCTTTCAACTTTTCCAAATGCCCTCTTGTTCTTTTATTATTTGAAAGTTTGAATAATCTGTCCCTCTCTACTCTCTCTATGCCCTTCATGATCTTGTAAGTTTCTATCATATCCCCCCTAAGTCTCCTCTTCTCCAGGGATAAGAGTCCCAGTTTCTACAATCTCTCAGTGTATGAAAAGTTTTCCATCCCTTTTATCAGACGTGTCGCTCTCCTCTGAACCCTCTCAAGTAACGCCATATCCTTCTTAAGGTACGGCGATATAGGCCTTATGAAGAATATTAAGATGTACCTCCTGCAAGCCCACATTAGGGGAAGCCCGAGCACATTGCACAAAGCTCAAGGCCAGCTCATCCGCAGTGACTCCCTTGCTCAAAGCACCTCCCCAATCCGCCCCATCAACCTCTGTGCATTGTTCCTTAATAAACACATTTTCAAAAAAAAAAGAAACAACCTCTAACAAGAAATGATGAATACTAATAAAATAATGGGCCTGATATTCAAAGGATTTGTGCTCCTAACTTTCAGTTATGCTCATACATTGTCTGAGGCCCTGATTTTATAAAAGACACCTAAAGCTATTGGCTTAATCGGTGCTGATAATTGAAAAAGCCATTAATAACCAATTAAAATATGATTTAAAAAAATTAATTTGCAGGTAGGCACCTAACTTGGTAGGCATCTATACTAAGGTAGGCATCTATACTATACTATACTAATAGGCACACTTAGGGGTGGATTTGGGGCAGAGTTTGCGTGTAAATTGACTTAGACATACTCATTTAGGCCAAGAAATCCCTAGCTTAAATGGCAGTGCGCCTAAGGATTTAACACCTACTCGTATCTTAGAACGTTTAAGCGCCTCTAGGTACATAGAAACAGAGAAACAGAGAAATAGACGGCAGATAAGGGCCATGGCCCATCCAGTCTGCCCACCCCAATGACCCTCCCTATCTATCTCTGCGAATAGATCCCACATATCTATCCCATTTGGCCTTAAAATCTGGCACGCTGCTGGCCTCAATGACCTGAAGTGGAAGACTATTCCAGCGATCAACCACCCTTTCAGTGAAAAAGAACTTCCTAGTGTCACCGTACAGTTTCCCGCCCCTGATTTTCCACGGATGCCCCCTTGTTGCCGCGGGACCCTTGAAAAAGAAGATATCTTCTTCCACCTCGATGCAGCCCGTGAGATACTTGAATGTCTCGATCATATCTCCCCTCTTTCTGCGTTCCTCGAGTGAGTAGAGCTGTAACTTCCCTAACCGCTCCTCGTATGGGAGATCCTTGAGTCCCGAGACCATCCGGGTGGCCATTCTCTGGACTGATTCCAGTCTCAGCACATCCTTACGGTAATGCGGCCTCCAGAATTGCACACAGTACTCCAGGTGTGGTCTCACCATGGATCTATACAGTGGCATAATGACTTCAGGTTTACGGCTGATGAAACTCCTGCGTATGCAACCTATGATTTGCATTGCTTTGGATGAAGCTTGCTCCACTTGATTTGCAGTCTTCATGTCTTCACTGACAATCACCCCTAAGTCTCTTTCTGCTTCAGTTCTTGTCAGTATCTCGCCATAAACAGTGCCTAGGAGTTAATTGACAACCACACTGAACGGTGCCTAGGATTTAGATCCTGTGTATAGAATCGGGGCCTGAATACGTACATTTTACTCAAAATTTCACTGACAGGTCAATATTCAATTGGCAACACTTATCGTTTTCCATAATTTCCAAAAATTAATCCCCAAATAACCCTTCCTAGGACGCAAAGGTGTTTGTACAGAAAAGCTCCAGCCTAAGGCTCCTCAAGTGATGTGAGCCATAAAAAAATTGGTTTCTAGAGATGTCCCCTCCTGACAAAGCGATGTAAAGTGACACTCGAATCAAGGAGAAGCAATTTGGGAATTAAGTTCACAAAAGAGGACAAAGGATTGCTATGGAAAAGATTTTGAAGAACCAGCCACCTTTTTCAGGTAAGTCAATTTAAATACATATCAGCGATAAGAGTAAGCTTAAGATATATTTTTTTTTCTCGGTGACATGGGACAGTGGAGCTGCTATGATAGTCGCATGAGCAACCTTTGCCAACTCTGGTGTTTTAGGTTAAGGGTCTGAGCATTTTAATTATTTAATTATTGATTACGAAGTATATGAAACTGTGGTTAATTTTGGAAAATGTTTAAAGTGGACACTGGAATTGTTATTGTCCTCCTAATATTGGGTATTATTCATAGATTAATGATCTAGCTTTGAACATCTGGTTTTGCAGAGCTGGCTAACATATTTTTATTTATTATTTAAGGTATTTATATTTTGCCTATCAAAGTTATCTAAGGGGTTTACAATCAGGTACTCAAGCATTTTTCCTATCTGTCCCGGTGGGCTCACGATCTATCTAACATATAATAATAATAATAATAATTTTATTTTGTATACCGCCATACCCAGAGAGTTCTAGGCGGTTCACAACATATCTGAGGTGATGGAGGATTGAGTGATTTGCCCAGGGTCACAAGGCACAGCATGGGATTTGAACCCCCAACATCAGGGTGCTAAGGCTGTTGCTCTAACCACTCTGTCACTCCTTCCTCCTATACACATAGTTGATTAAGTCCAATATTCACTGCTTAACTGGCTAGAGGCTGTATAAAGATAGTACAGCCTTTTATGTGGTCTTATTTATGCAGTTAACCTAACCAGGGTTGAATATCGACACTTAACCGGTTTGTGTCAGTTCTAGCCCCGGAACACCCCTAAAATAGCCAGTTTGCAGTTGGGAGCTAACAGGTTATTTTCAGCAGTGTTAATCAGTTAAGTGCTACTGAAAATTACCTGTTGGCTCCAGAACAGGCAATATAATTAGCCAGGAGTCGTTTCTGGCCACTTAAATCACATTTGATATCGCCCACTAGCCCCCTTTTTTTACAAAGTTGTGCTAGAGGCTGCCGCGTGGTAAAAGCGCTGAAGCCCTTTAAATTTCTATGGGCTTCGAGGAAGTTACCACAGCAGCCTCTGCTAGTGCGGCTTTGTAAAAGAGGGCGTAAATTCTTAAATTTAGGAGAATAAAAAGTGGGTGGATAAGAAAATAGTATAAAGAAGGAGGGGGGGAGGGGTTAAGGGGAGGGAATTATTCTCTTTATCATATATTATAAATAAAATATTATAATAGATGATATTCTTACATGAAAATAACGTAATAAAGGGAGGGGGAAAAGGTTCATATTTAAATAATAATTGATAAAATCATTACAATATATATATTGTATAACTTTATAAGAAAAATAATTACAATTATATGATATATAAAACCATAAGAAAAATAAGACAAGAAATGTTATATATAAAATATATTATAAAAATATCAAGTGTATTGTTAAGATAATTGTATGAAAATTTATGACACTTGTTAAATGGAAAAAAAATTCAATAAAAAAAAAACTTAAAAAAAAAAAAAAAAAAAGTGGGTGGCGACAGGGGAAGATTTACCCCCTCTTCTACGAAACCGCGCTAATGGTTTTTAGCGCAGAGAGCCGCGCTGAATGGCACCATGCTGCTCCCGGAGCTCATAGGAACTCTATGAGCGTTGGGAGTAGCGCAGGCCATTCAGCACGGTTCTCTGCGCTAAAAACCGCTAGTGCGGTTTCGCAGAAGGGGGGGTGAGTGTAGGGAGACTATGTTAGGAGCTTAGCACTGATTTTCAGCACCAGGCTCATAAATTAGGCTCATAAATCCAGACAAATGAATGTCAGGCCTAAATTTGTAAGCATAACTGTTAAGCTCCCAAATTAAGATGAATTTTCATCTGAAAAAAATGATGCTTCTACATTTGGCTGAAAGGGCACAGATTTAGGAGCTCAGCATTTTCTAACTCAGGGGTGTCAAAGTCCCTCCTTGAGGTCTGCAATCCAGTCGGGTTTTTAGGATTTCCCCAATGAATATGCATGAGATCTATTTGCATGCACTGCTTTCATTGTATGCTAATAGATCTCATGCATATTCATTGGGGAAATCCTGAAAACCCGACTGGATTGCGGCCCTTGAGATGGGACTTTGACACTCCTGGTCTAATTGCTGGGCCCAGGATTGGAAGTGGAACAAAAATGACTATTATGCTATCAGAGACCTTTGCCAAGCCTACTTACTACCCATGTTGTCCAGTTATTAATCCAGTTCAGAACTTCTGTGAAACCTTGTTAACCCCTGTACCTGGAAACCTCCACACTTCCCCTTCCATATTCGTGCGGGTTAGAGCAGTGGTCTCAAACTCCAACCCTTTGCAGGGCCACATTTTGGATTTGTAGGTACTTGAAGGGCCTCAGAAAAAAATAGTTAACGTCTTATTAAAGAAATGACAATTTTGCATGAGGTAAAAAACTCTTTATAGTTTATAAATCTTTCCTTTTGGCTAAGTCTTAATAATAATATAGTAATTTATTGCTAAAGAGATATATGATGAAGAAACTGTTTTATTTTACTTTGGTGATTATGATAAACATACCGAGGGCTTCAAAATAGGACCTGGCGGGCTGCATGTGGCCCCAGGGCCGCAAGTTTGAGACCACTGGGTTAGAGGCAAAGCCAACCAGCAAATAAGAATTATTCAAGATTCCCCACAAAACCATCTCCCTCCCTCCCCCAATTTTTAAAGACAAACTCCTTCAAGCACCAAAGGAAGGCCAAGAAGGGCCTTGTATAACTAAGGAAGATATCCATACAAAGAGTTTTAAACTTCAAGTGTCTTATTATCGAAAGTAGAGCTAAGAAAGAAATGTAAGTGACTGGCAGACCTTCTGTGGTAAATATACTATCCTACTGTTACAATATTAATGCTACAAATGTCACTCCATGGGAAGAAAGCGTCTGGTGCAAAGACAGCTAGAATCATTATTGATTTGTTAATGCAAATGAGAATCACAGTCTGTTTACTTCTCTAATATTCATCAGTATCACAGTATACGGTTGTGAAATTATCAAGGCACTGGGGAAAATAGAAATGACGTCTGCTTTATAATCAATCTATTCTATAATATGAATAAATATGAAATATGATCAGACACTCTAAAATGAACAGAAATGGATTTGGAGGCACCACATTCTTCACTCCTTAGCGGTCTTGCAAATTCTCTCCTATCTTTCTCACCCCTCTCTGAACCTATGCTTTCCATGCCATCCCCTCCCCTCCCCACCAGTCCTTTTTTTTTTTTAACTTTACAACTATTTTAAGGTTTAAAAATCAATATCATCTAAAATCTGCTAAACAAAATAGAGGGTCATTCCTAAAAAAATATACCGGTATACAATGTAAAAACATTGCTAAGATCTGAATCTGCCATGAAGCTATCAACAGAGGTGCTTGGTGAAACTCATTACAAAAAGACGCAAGCAATAGCCATTTCTGTGGCGGATCCTCTGAAATGGAATGCTCTACCAGGATACTTGAGGCTATGTAAGAACAAGATGGTCTGAAATTTGGCAGCTGAAATTTAATGCTAAGAAATGCAAGGTCATGCATTTGGGCTGCAAAACCTGAGGGAATGGTACAGATTAGGGAGTGAAGAGCTTATGTGCAAGACAGAATGGCGGGACTCGGGTGTGATTGTATGTGATGATCTTAAGGTGGCCAAAGCTAGAAGGCGGTGAAAGCTAGAAGGATGCTAGGTTACATAGGGAGAGGTATGGCTAGTAGGAAAAAGGAGGTATTGATGCCTTTGTATAAGACTCTGGTGAGACCTCATTTAGAATATTGTGTACAATTCTGGAAGTCACACCTTCAAAAAGATATAAAAAGGATGGAGTCGATACAGAGGAAGGCTACTAAAATGGTATGTGGTCTTCATCATAAGGCGTGTAGGGACAGACTTAAAGATGTCAATCTGTATACTTTGGAGGAAAGGTGGAAGATGAGAGATATGATAGAGACGTTTAAATACCTACGTAACATAAATGTTCATGAGTCGAGTCTCTTTCATTTGAAAGGAAACTCTGCAATCAGAGGACATAGGATGAAGTTAAGAGGTAATAGGCTCCCGAGTAATCTAAGGAAATACTTTTTTTACAGAAAGGGTGGTAGATGCATGGAACAGTCTCCCAGAAGAGGTGATGGAGACAGAGACTGTGTCTGAATTCAAGAGGGCCTGGGATAGGCACGTGGGATCTCTCGGAGAGAGAAAGAGATAATGGTTGCTGCAGATGGGCAGACTAGATGGGCCATCACCCCAGCAAACATAGGATCCAAGCTAACCCTGTATACCCCCATCTGCCTCCTCCGCTCTGAAACGGAAAAACGCCCATGTATCCTCCCAGGAAGGTCTCTTCTGTCAGAAACCGCCCGCAAACACTCCTACAGCCACTTCATCCCCCATCTCTGGAACCAACTCCCCCCACAAATCAGACTACAGAACTCTCTGATGACCTTCCGGAAAGCAGTAAAGACCCTCCTCTTCAACTGAAATTATAACTGCAAACTACCCCTTGACCCCCCCTTATATTCCCCCTTCTTTCTGCACTCTCCTGTACTTAAGTTGCTGTATAGTCTTGTATTGTCCAAAATGTTTTCCATTGTGAATGTTGGCTTGTAACCCATTCTAAGCTACTGGGAGGATGGGATAGAAATCAGAATAAATAAATCTGCCATCATGTTTCTATGTTTAAGAAGCAATTAAAAACACATCTGTTTGTGAGAGCTTTTTACTAGGTTAGATTTTGATACCCTTTTTTTACTGAAGTTTTACTAGTTTTGTGTTAGATAATTGCAATGAATCAATGTATTATGTTGTCTTGATTGCGTGTGTTTACATGATTATGCTTTCTTTGTAAACCGCTTAAGTTTTAAACGGTGTAGAAAATTTTAAAATAAATAAATAATAAGGGCAGAAACATATAAACAAAATTACTTTATGGGCATTAATTATATAGACATATAATTATATATATTCCTCTTTCTTGGAATTCCTCTAACCGCAATTCCACCAGATCCACCCAAAAACTGAAACTCTCCTTTCCCTCTCTAAAAGGCGTCTCCCTTGTAGGAAAACTAGGTTCCTCCCTCCCTTTTAGAATCACTGAGCTCTGGAACAACCTTACCTCCCCTCTTAGGAACCCGAGCTCTCTCCAACTCTTTCGTAAACATCTGAAAATCTGGTTATTCTCAAAAATGTAACTCTTCCTCCCTCTCTGATTATTCTAGTCCTCTAAATTTCCTCTTCATCCTTCCCTCTTCTGGAGTTCCTTTCTACCCTAACTCCTGTTAACCGTGTCGAGCTTTGCGAATGTAGAGATGATGCGGTATACAAACCTAAGGTTTAGTTTAGTTTAGACATGTATATATCAGTAAAAGAGTTTCACATATGATGGTGATCAATTTGAGCTGAAATAATGGAAGAGTCTCACTTTCATGTTATCATTTTTAAGCTCATTTTACACCACTTAAGCCTTTTATTTCTTTATTTTTCTTTTCTTCAGAATGAAACATAACACCCAAAACTATAAAAATTCAAAACAGAGTAATAACCAGTGTTTTTGTCAAAAATAGACATTATTATGTCACTCTTCAACAGAGTTAAGCATTATAGTGGAAGAGAGCTGAATATTGAATCATTTTGTTCTTGGTGAATCACACATCAATCAAAAATGAAACTTATCTGGAGCAGACACTGTTCGTGGTTCTACAGAGACACATTTCAGTATGTCTTTTCTCAGGAGCCACCATCTGTAAATAGGCAGATTCCAAACTTGTGTTGTATACAGGCATGCCTCAGTTATTTTACATATAGACTAGCTATATATATTTATTTTCAAATGCATGGACCTTCAGACTAGAGAATGACACGGTGACAAAATTCATCGCTGTTCCCGTCCCCGCGGATAACCACAGGAAATAACCCCATGTCATTTTCTAGTGTCTATTTCAACCTCGGTCCTTCTACACCAGCATTCTTCAAAGCAAAGCTTGTGGGTCAGTGGTTGTGGCCATTCATACTCTGATTCTTATGGGAGCCAAGGATAATGAAGCCATTGTGACATCACTGATGTGATTGGCTCTTAGGCACTGGTGGAATGAGGCATTATGACATCACAATATCTGCTCTGGATACCAGAGACTGTCATTCTGTAGTGTCTGTTTCAACCTCAGTCCTTCTACACCAGCATTCTTCAAAGCAAAGCTTGCGGGTCAGTGGTTGTGGCCATTCATACTCTGATTCTTCCCTCTCTCCTTAAAGAATGACATGAAGATGGTTTCCCGCGGTTATCCGCGGGGACGGGAACGGTGATGAATTTTGTCACCGTGTCATTCTCTACTTCAGACCACCATAAGGATACACACCCCTAGCCATATTACTCTTCGTCGGTCCACCTTTTATTAACACATTTATTAATTTTACATCGTGAATTAGCTCCTGTTGTTGTTCCCCTCGACCATGAAGAAAGTTTCCTTATGTGAAACATGCATGTCGGGAGAGGTGAAGAATGGATAGCATCACTATAAGAGAGAGCTAAGTGATGTTATATTGGTTTTAAAGTATTTAAAATAAGATTGATAATGAACGGAAAAGAAAAAGAAAAGAAAAAATTAATAAATGTGTTAATAAAAGGTGGACTGACGAAGAGTAATACGGCCAGGGGTGTGTACCCTTATGGTGGTCTGAAGGTCCATGCATTTGAAAATAAATATATATAGCTAGCCTATATGTAAAATAACTGAGACAACTACTACAGTTTTTGATTAGATTGAAGTTACACCTGAAGCATTATTTTTTGACGGTACACAGGCATGCAGCATCTGAATAAAATGGTGATCAACCCAGAAGAGGGCGCCATCTATCTGCTGAAAAAAGAGATGGGAAAACATAAAAATCCCCTTTTACTAAACCGCAATAGCGGTTATTTGCGCAGGGAGCCACGTTGAATGCTCCATGTTGCTCCCGATGCGAGTCCCGTGAGAACTGACTGCAGCCATTCAGGGAGCGGCGCGGGGCCAGGCTGGAGCGGAAAAAGCTCACTCCTGCCTTGTGTGCCGCTGGCCACAAGATAAGATGAGGCAGCCGTCCAGCGAGGGAGGGGCAGGAGCGTAGAAAGCTAGCTCCTGCCATTACACCACTAGACCACCAAAATTTTAAAAGGTACCAGGGGGAGGTGTAAAAAATTGTTAGTCGGCTGGGATGGATCCCTCCTGTCCAAGCCTACCACAAGACCACCAGAGGGGAGACAGGGTAGGGCAGTGGGACAGAGTACAGACCTTGGCATGGAGGGGGGACAGGGTGCAGAGCCTGGCAGGGAGAGGGGCTAGCTGCATAGCCTGTTAGGGCAGGGAGGGAAGGGGGCTGGGTGCAGAGCTTGGTAGGGAAGGGTGCTTGGTTCAGAGCCTGGCAGGGAAGGGGGCTGGGTGCAGAGCCTGGTAGGGAAGGGGGGACAGAGCATGGCAAGGAGTGTTGGGTTGGGTGTAGAGCCTGGCAGGGAATGAGGGGGGCTGGGTGCAGAGCCTGATATATTTGATTTAATACATTAGTACACAATTTGGTTCAGAATGGGTTTTTTTTCTTGGTTTTCCTCCTCTAAACCTAGGTGCGTCTTATGGTCAGGTGCGTCTTATAGTGCGAAAAATATGGTACATTAGATAGAGTGGGAGCCCACCGGGACAATTAGGGAATAGTGCTTGAGTACCTAAATAATTTGTAATCCGCATAGAATTGTAGGATATGCGGAATATAAATTATTAAAGAAAGAAAGAAAGATATGGGATTGAAGTCTACAAACCCTGAGTGGAGCAGATCGGGTACAAGTGGATCCATTTTTCATTCCATCAAAAATTATAATGACTAGGGGACACTTGATGAAGTTACAGGGAAATACTTTTAAAATAAATAGGAGGAAATATTTTTTCACTCAGAGAATAGTTAAGCTCTGGAATGCGTTGCCAGAGGTTGTGGTAAGAGCAGATAATGTAGCTGGTTTTAAGAAAGGTTTGCACAATTTCCTGGTGGAAAAGTCCATAGTCTGTTATTGAGAAAGACATGGAAAAAGCCACTGCTTGCCCTGGATCGGTAGCATGGAATGGTGCTACTCCTTGGGTTTTGGCCAGGCACTAGGGACCTGGACTGGCCATCGTGATAACGGACTACTGGGCTTGATGGGCCATTGATCTGACCCAGTAAGCTAATTCTTATGTTCTTTATCTCATCTATATTCATTTTGGATATCCTGAAAACCTGACTGGCTGGTGAAAACCTACCTTTTTGATATAGCTTTCAATCCTTAACCCTAGTCCTCTGCCCTCCACCCAGCCCGCTGATTAACCATCCCCCTTAATTGTATCCATGACATCCTGTTTGTCTTTGGGAAGCAGAGCTGAGATTGTGATGTCATAAAGCCTCCTCCCACCAATAAGATACAACCTCATCAGTGATGTCACAATGGCTTGAATGTCTTGTACTCCCCTCTGTCCTCCAACTCAGTCCACTGTTTAACCGTTCCCCTTAACTGTATCCATGACATCCTGTTTGTCTGTCTTGCCAGTTTAGATTGTAAGCTCTTTCGAGCAGGGACTGTTTTCTTACTCTTTGTGACAATGTACAGCACTGCATACATCTGGTAGCGCTATAGAAATAATTAATACTAGTAGTAGTAGTAGTAGTGTGTCCCGAGGACTGGGATGAAAACCCCTGTTTTAAATTAGCTATTTACTTGCTTTGTTGTCTGTATTATCGATTGAATTTTGTATTTTCTTTATGTATTCTCCTTGTTGATGCCTTGGTCTCCCCTATAAGATTATATTTTATTGTAAATCGCCTAGATACCTATGCTGACTTTGTAATATATCAAATAAAAATGCTGATGATTTACTTAAGATCTCACAATACCAATGGAGGAAACAAATGTTGAATTCATAACCTATTTATGTTCTTTCGAGAAAGATATTTTAAACTTTGCACCATAGGAGGCCTTCTCTTGCAACAGCTTTCACTTTCAAGTACAACTTCCTTCCTTAAAAAAAAAAAAAATATATATATATATATATTGAATATTAAAATATCCATGATCAAGAATCAAAACACCATTTCGGAATGTTTATGCTATTTACTGCTTTCACTTCTGAGATGATTAAAAAATGCAAATCACAAGCCATCTGTTGTGTTATCTATCTTTTTACCAGATTTATAAACGATCACATCTGAAAAAAAAAAAAAAAGAAGCCTGGTTTAATTTAATTTCAAGAGTTGCATAACCCTTTGATTGCCAATGCACTTGTCTCTGATGTGGCCTCACCAGTCTAGTGTTCTAGGGAAAAATACCCTGGCCTAATAATCACTTGTGCCCCTTTGGGCTCGGCAAAATTAGTTCTATTTTTGTCTGGCTAGATTCCACATTCACACAGAACATAAATATAAATCAAAAATGAAGCCTAGTTTTTCCATGGATTTGTGTTTAGTCATTTCCAAATGATCATGAGACACTAATATAATTTTAATAATTTCTTCTAAAAAGCCAATTACAGTACTCCCCCGAAATTCGTGGGGGTTACATTCCAGGAACCCCCCCACGAATTTTGAAAAACCACAAATGTGGTTTTTCAGCTGTCAAAAGGCAGGAGAGGGTAGCTGCAGTGCCGGCAGGTGAAGAAAATCACTCGTGGTCTGCTCCGACTGCCTCTTCCTGTAGTAAAGTCGGGCTACACCAATCAGGAGCTGCTTTGGCACGCAGCTCCTGATTGGTGTAGCCTGACTTTACTACAGGAAGAGGCGTTCGGAGCAGACCGCGAATGAGTGAGTCTGCGATTCGTGAGCCGCAAATTCGCAGGGGAACACTGTATACATTTGACATGAGTAATCAAGGATGACCTGATAGTTCACTCCTTATTGCTATGTCTCAAAAAAGATATAGTGGTGTTTGAAAAGGTTCAAAGAACAGCGACCAAGATAGTAAAGGGGATAGAACTCCTCTCGTATGAGGAACGACTAAAACGGTTAGGATTCTTCAGCTTCGAAAAGAGACGGCTGAGAGGAGATATGATTGAAGTCTACAAAATCCTGAGTGGAGTAGAATGGGTACAAGTGGATCGATTTTTCACTCCATCAAAAATTACAAGGACTAGGGGGACACTCGATGAAGTTACAGGGAAATACTTTTAAAACCAAAAGGAAGACTTTTTTTTTTCCACTCAGAGAATAGTTAAGCTCTGGAACGCATTGCCAGAGGTTGTGGTAAGAGCAGATAGCGTAGCTGGTTTTAAGAAAGGTTTGGACAAGTTCCTGGAGGAAAAGTCCATAGTCTGTTATCGGTAGCATGGAATATTGTTATCGGTAGCACGGAATATTTCTACACCTTGGGTTTTGGCCAAGTACTAGTGACCTGGATTGGCCACCATGAGAACGGGCTAGTGAGCTTGATGGATCTTTGGTCTGACCCAGTAAGGCTATTCTTAAGTTCGTATGTTCTTTCCTATTTTAGGGCTCCTCTTACAAAGCCACAATAGAGGTTTCTACCGCGGGCCGGTGAGATAATTGCTCTGACTCTCAAAGGAATTCTATGTGCATCGGAACATTTAGCTCGACAGCCCGTGATAGAAACCTCTACCGCAGCATTGTGAAAACCAGCATTAATAGGAGTATCGGTGTTCCTCTCTTTTACTGTTTTATTGTAGTCCATATATCGCTTAGATCTATTTGGCTGGTATATACAGTACAAAAATTTTTACTAGACAATAAACGTAAATATTGATTCTTCAAATTAGTCCACAGACAGGCAGGCGAGGTCAATGCAATACCCATGTTGCAGCACTGATTCCATTCCTAGTATATTTGGGGCAGAAGGTTCCCAAATAGGAAATATAGGGGACATGGGCCTGGAATCATGGGCAATCCTTGAAAATCGGTGACATCTTGTCACCTTATTATATGTGTGCTTCCATTAATCTTCTCTCTTGTTCTTACCAAATGTGATGTCAAGCACAGTCCATGCCTCTTCCTGGATGCCTTCCCAAGGACAAACTTTTGTACAATTTTTTCAGATATTACCTTTGCAGTACTGATAGAAACATAGAAACATAGAAGATGACGGCAGATAAGGGCCATAGCCCATCAGGTCTGCCCACTCTACTGACCCACCCCCAAGTCTACTATCCTAGGGATCCCACTCCTGGTGACAGGTTCCCTTGGCTTAACCCTCTAAGGGATCCCACATGGGCATCCCATTTGCTCTTAAATTCTTGCACGCTGTTTGCCTTGATCACCTGCACCGGGAGCTCGTTCCAAGGATCAACCACTCTATCGGTGAAGAAATATTTCCTGGTGTCGCCATGAAATTTCCCGCCCCTGAGTTTGAGCAGATGCCCTCTTGTGAGGGTCCTTTGAGAAAGAGAATCTCTTCTTCCATCTCGATACGGCCGGTAATATATTTAAACGTCTCGATGATCTCTGTGTGCTCTTTCCCTCTCTCTTGCTACATCATAATGATCTGTTGTTAGGTGCCATCGACTTGTGTTCGAATCCTAGCAAATTCATGAAAATCATCAAGTTTTCATGGCAGAATGCAAAAGTAAATGGCCGGGCCTTTCTTCTGTGCAATATAAATTCAGCGTTGTCGCCATTGTCGCATCATACGCGATCCTCCGCCTCCAACACTGCCCGTCTGCTGCTGCCCAGATAGATGGTACATCATTAGTCTGACATCTCCGCTGAAACCTGTCCGCTTTGGGAGGCCCTGCTGGTAGTGAAACTACCGACGGCATAGCTTTCAGCTTCACAGAAGCGCGCAAGCCCCAGTGGCGCGACAAGCCCATGTACCATGACTGGAGATCTGTATGACCACAGAAATGACAAAAGACTAGAAGATCAAGCAAAACAGAGGAGGCCTCTAAAATAATCGAAACAAGTTAAAAGAAGAGCAGGGGATAGGGGAAAGCAAAATAACCAGCTGCGAAAAAATTCTTAATTCATTTATTGAAAGGCAATAAAATAATGGAACAATATACATAATAATCTAAGGCCCTCTTATACTAAGCTGCAGTAGAGAAATTCTACGAGTGTTGGAGCTGCGTTGAAACATTTATCGTTCCGGGCCGTGGTAGATACCTCTACCGTGGCTTAGTAAAAAGGGGGGGGGAGGGGGTAAATCATTAGAAGTGACCCAGCATGTTGATGTTTCAGAGTACCAATGTCTAGATCAGTGTATCTCAAACTGTGGGCCCTGGCACACTCGTGTGCCTCCTGAGATTTCAGGTGTTGCCGCGACAGGCACATCCTATAGGCAATCAGCCGGCGCCTCTCCTCTCCTCTCCGTGCCTCTTCCCTGCTGGCACCCCCCACTGGCAACTCAGAGCCTGTCTGGAGGGCCTTCGTACATGTGCGGACGTTGACATGATGATGTCTTGCATGCGTGTGATGTCATCGCAATGATGTCCGCACACTTACGGATGTCTCGAGCCACAGCCACTATGTTTAGTGTGCCGCGGCTCGACAAAGTTTGCGGGACACTGGTCTAGACGAAGGATTTGTGCATAAAATTCAACACTCAAACCTAATTTGCCTGAATATGCAATTGAATCTCTCAAACAGTGGTAATTTTTTCCCCTTACTGTATGAATTTTTTGAATGGAAATGATGAGAGGACAATACAGTGTCCCCCCGTGAATTACGGACTCGCTCATTCGCTGTCTGCTCCGACGGCCTCTTCCTGTAGTAAAGTCAGCCTACACCAATCAGGAAGAGGCCGTCGGAGCAGACTGCGAGCAATTTTATTCACCCGCCAGGGCTCCAGCTGCCCTCTCCTGCCTCTTGACAATGTGATTTTTCAAAATTCGCGTGGGTTCCTGAAACGGAACCCCCCACAAATTTCGAGAGAGTACTGTACGTCTGTTCTTGGAGGGACATAGGCCTGCTTGCTTTGCCTGGATATTCAGCTGTTTTAATGCAGTTGATTTTATGCATATAGCTCCGTTTTTAACCCATCTTAATAATTGGTGGGATTTCTTTAAGAAGTGGAAACATTTTGTAGGACAGTAATGTTTAGGCATGTGCGGATCCTATTGGCATAGCAAGGGTGATAGGTGACCATGGTAGTGGTGCCCCTCCCCCACCCTTTTCTCAGCCCCCGCTCCTACATGCTTCTTCACCCCTCCCCCCTACCGTCACGTGCATCACTGGTACGTCACTGATGCAGCAGAGGGAAGGCCGCGAAGCAGCCCATTCAGAGCGGGGAAGGCCGCGAAGCAGCCCATTCAGAGCTCTGCCACTCCTGCTGCTTTAGGAGGACTCGGAGCGGAGGTATTTCAGTCTCACGGTGGGAGGGTCAGTGGGGTTCTGCTGCATAGGGGGATGGGAGGGAGGATGCTGCACAAGGTGATGGGTGAGAAGGGAGGAAAGATGCTGCATATGTGGAGGGAGAAAGGAGAGAGGAAGAATTGGGGTGGAGGAGGGGAAGGGAGAGGTGATTGCTGTACATGAAAAAATAAGGCATCCCCTGAAAATAAGCCCTAATGCATTTTTTTTAAACCCAAAATTTATATAAGACACTGTCTTATTTTCGAGGAAACACGGTATTCAAGCCTTTGTCAGTACTTGGATTCAAGGAGCATTTTTAGCCTGATATTTCTTATATTCTCCTTGGGGATTTTTTTTGTGGAGTGAACAGTATCTAAAGGTGACACATTAAAGAATAGTCAAATCCAAATAAACCTTATAAAATATATATTAGGTCAAATATGTATTGGAAAGCACGGAGCTATATTTGCTTTTCCTATTGATTTTAGCGTCCGAGGCAAATTCCAGAGCATACAACATAAAGTTGACCAGGAGAAAAGCAAGAAGGACCAGATTCTATAAATGCGCCTCTCAGCGTGGTTGTCAGTCATACTAGACATAGGCACCGCTCCAATAGGCTAGCTTTCACTCACCTAATATGTCAGATGACTAACAATGTCTAACTCAACCGCATCTATTCTCCGCCCATAACCATGCCTACTGTTTGAGATTATGAAAAAGTCACTCCGTTAAGGTCAAACTAAATTCAACCAAATTTAATTGTTATATCTGGTAGAACTCTGCTCAGAGACATGAAGGCTGTGTGTGCCGCCTCACCACCCAATCATCGCAGTGTTCAATGGTAATAAACTCTACCACCTCTCCTTCCCCCGATCTCTCCTTTCCTCCCCCTCAATCCAATACTTCCATCCTTCCTACTTACCCCTCCCCCTCGGCACCCTCCTGTAACTGATTCTGGTTGCATTCTTCTTGTCATTCACCACTCTGAATCCTCGCTATATATATAACTATCTTTGTATATCTTAACCGCATTATACAGTCTCTAGCATCATATCTTGCTCTATAAGTCTCTCGCACTGTATTTTCACTGTATAAATATCTCCGCTGTATATGTACAGTCTCTTGCATTGTAAATCTGCATTGTATCTTCGCTGTATAAACACCTATGCTGAATATGTACAGTCCCCTGCATTGTAAACTGCTCTGAACTACATAGTACATTCCCTTGCATTGTAAACCGCTCTGAACTGTTTGTGGTATTGCGGTATACGAAAATAAAGTTATTATTATTATTACTAGTGTTTAAGCCCGTTAGATTAACGGGTGCTAGATGTCTCCTGCTTTTGAACTTGGGCAGGGGCAGAGGCAGAGCCGGGGCGGGAGGGAGTGACGGTGGGAGAGCAATTTCAAAGCCTCAGCAGCGGTGGCTCCTTGACCAATCCGCGCTTACAACGTCCCCACACTTGCGGTCTGGCTGGCTCCCCCACCAAAGCCCTTCGCAGCGGCAGCCCCTCCCGCATCCGTCCCCGCGTTCCAAGCCTCTCCGAAGGCCGGCTCCCACGAAAATGGTACCCCTCTGTCCAAAGCCGCCGCGGCAGCCTCCCTCAAGACACATTTCAAATCTGACATATTGTAATCACAAAACAGAAAATAAAATTATTTTTCTTACCTTTTGTTGTCTTGTCATTATTCATATTATGTAGGGGTCCCAGGCTATGGTTGACTTTTGATAACTCGCTTGCCAGGGCCCCTTCTTTCTTCTTCCCTCCCTCCATCCCGGCAGCTGAAGACAGGCACCTCCCCCCAGTGGTCTGAGACAGGAGGGAGCAGTTAGGAGAGGCTCTAAGGGCAAAGAGGGGCTCAACAGCGCCCAACCACCTTTCCTTCCCTCCCTCCATCAAGTGCAGTGAATCCACCAATGTTAAAAGGAGCCGCGTCGAAATCGGAGGCCTGCCACTGCCGTAGCACGTTCCCTTCTGCCTTGGTCCCGCCCCTTCTCTGACCTATGGGACCGCGGCAGAAGGAATGTGTTACGGTGGAGGCAGGGCTCCAATTTCAAAGCAGCTCCTTTTAACATAGGCGGAGCTGAACTGAAGGGAAGGAACGGTGGGGCCGGGTGAGTAAGGCCGCCTGCTAGGTAGGGGGACAACAATGGCGCTTATGCTCAAGCCCCCGCCGCAGCTCCTCTCTCGATCCTGGTGCGGTTTGAGAGAGGAGTCATGGCGGCGGCTTGAACATAAGCGCGATTGTTGTCCCCCTACCTAGCCGCGAGGCTGCGGCGGGGTTTCCATGGCAACCCGATCGCGGATCTCAGTGTAGGGCCGGGTCTGGCGGCGCCGTGTAGGGCGAAGGCGGGACCTTAGCACTGCACCGCCGGGCGGCTCGCGCCGCCGGCCCCCAGGAGCTCGAGGCCGGTTGCGGACATGCCTGGCGTGGCATGGTGCAGGAGGAGTGATCGGTGGCGCGAGGTAGAGAGCAGGTGATGACAGTGATTGGTGGCGCAAGGTGGAGAGTAGGTGATGACGTAAAACGCGCGCATGCGCACTCGTGTTTTCGGGACGGATCAGGGAACACGTTTTTTTTAGTGCGCATGCGCGGCCTAGCATTTTATTATATTAGATTACACACCAATACTCATTGTAATTCGTTATTTTATCACTAGCTACTCAAGCTACAGGAAACATCTCTTAATCACTTAAGATTATATAAAGTGACTGAAACTTAGCTTGGACTAGTTTCTGGTTCCGACGTGCCACGTTTCGGTACTGCGTCAGGGAACCAACACAAGCTTTAAGCTACAATTCAAACTGGAGGTGAAGTCTCTGAAACAAGAGATAAACAATATTTAAAACCCTTTATTTTTATTTAACAAATGTTTAAAATCTCACTTATTATACCATTACAAACTATATATGGCTGAATCTAAAAGTAGGGACTGTTTGAGATTGGCATCCATAGGCGTGGGAGGGTGCCTCCACTTAGCCATCGCAAGGGGTTCTAAGTTTGGTGGCAATCTTTTAAATTGTTTAATTTTTATTTTTTTTGATTGGCTGAAAACCAGTGTAATTAATTACCACACCGATTAAGTCAATTTAAAAAAAAATAAAAATTAGGGGCAGATCCTGACTGAGGCATCATTAAGCGACTGCAATTAGAGCTTCATTTATAGAACATGGTCCAGAGTCTCTAGGTCAAGACCTCTTATCTTAAAATGACTCTCTTAAAATGAAGCTCCTTAAGCTTTATTGACGGAAAGCCAAAGACGGCATGTGTTCTGCTCAGGATGGCATATAATCAAAGAGAAAGAAAAGAGAGAAAAACTTACTTTAAGGAACAAATCTTTACCAGCTTCTATAACTTGCACTTGGGATATATTTTGGGAAGCGTACTTTTTTGATCAGAACTGAAAAGCTAATTGGTGGAGGTTTTTTTTTTGTGACACCAGCTACTATGATGTTGCAAATCCCAGTATCCACAAGCTGTAGATGAGAAGATAAAACACTGAACAAATTCAATATTCCAAAGCACTCTGACTTGCGCAATGTAGGTGGCTCCAATTCACAGCTGTACAAGGATATTAATGATATCTTTTCCAATGCATAGATAATTTGTTACTCACCAGAAATATAGCAGCCAGCAATTAAAAGTGTTTCTTTACACTGGCTGGTGATATTGGAAGAAACAGTCTCACCTTTACCCTCAGTCTTCTTTTCCCTGTGGTGCACTATATTATTTGCTCTGCTGACAACATACACTCAGGCACTTGACATTAAATCACTTTCAATTATGCATAGCAGAACTGCAGATACAATAAAACACCTAAGGGAAGGAATATTTTGAATTAATGTCAGCTTGTCTATAAAAAGATTTTACCGAGTCAGGTGACACTGCCAAGAAAATATCATGATTTCTAATGTCATTTTTAATTCAAAATTTGTATATGTATTATATCATTAACTTTTTTTCAGCTTTTACAACCTATGCTTTCATTTTCATTGATGGACAAATGGAGAGATAGCTGTCAAAGATCAACTTTTACTAGAAGGCGTTAATCCTTAGCGCATCCTTAACATGCAAGTATACGCTTACCGCAAAACGTGTTAAAGTGTTTAGAGGTAATTCCCTTTAATACCCTGCTTTCCACATGCCAAGGTCTAAACTCTATATATGGCGCCCATAAGACTTGGCACCCAAAAAAAAAGCACTTAAGCCCGGGAACTGTGACTAACCGCCTCTTATACGAAACTGTGCTAGCAGTTTCTAGCGCAGGGAGCCGCGCTGAATGGCCCGCGCTGCTCCCGATGCTCTCTGCGCTTGAAACTACTATCGCAGTTTTGTAGAAGAGCGGGTAAATTTACGCACAGCCATTTTCAAAAAAGAAAACATGGTGCAAAATTTTATACCTAAATTTAGATGTGAATGCCCTTTTTCTATAATTATGCACATACACTTCCCCCTCCCCATTCGCGGTTTCGACACTTGCGGTTTCACATATTCATGATTTTTGGGGGGAGGGGTGAAAAAAAACACACCATAGTTTTGGACGTTCCCGCCTCCCTCCAGCCTTCCTCCCGGCATCTCGGCCTTACCTGGTGGTCTAGCGGGCTTTCGGGGCAGGAGCGATCTTCCTACGCTCCTGCCCAGTGTAGATCGCAAATAGGAAATGGCTGCCATGAGCTCCCGTCATAGTCTCGAGAGACTACGGGAACTCACGGCAGTCATTTCCTATTGGCGGTCTGCACGGGGCAGGAGTGTAGGAAGATCGCTCCTGCCCCGAAAGCCTGCTAGACCACCAGGTAAGGCCGGGATTCTGGGGAGAAGGCGGGAGGGAGGCGGGGGTGAGTCAGAGTCAGATGAGAAAGTTATTTGCGGTTTTTCTCCATTCGCGGTCCAGCTCTGCCCCTATCCCCCACGAATACCGAGGGAGAAGTGTAACTTAAAGTAATGCCCCTAATCCACCCATGATCTAACCATTTCCATACCCCCTTTCATGACTCATGCGTAAAATTTCGTACCTTCTGATTACTGCATGCTAATTGGATAATGCAGACTTGGCACAGAAGCACTGCCAGAGGATGTGGTAAGAGCATAGAGCGTACCTGGTTTTAAGAAAGGTTTGGACAAGTTCCTGGAGGAAAAGTCCATAGTCTGTTATTAAGACATGGGGGAAGCCACTGCTTGCCCTGGATCAGTAGCATGGAATATTGCTAGTCCTTGGGTTTTGGCCAGGTACTAGTGGCCTCGATTGAGAACGGGCTACTGGGCTTGATGGACCATTGGTCTAACCCAATAAGGCTATTCTTATGTTCAGTATTTGATTAAGCTTTCTTCATATTTTTTAAGTGTGACTGAGGTGGGGTGTAGGTGAGGTAGCTTAGTTTGTGCAAGAAAGCAAAAACAATTTTGATTCATCAGATCTCTACATCCCCAAAAGAATGTCACTTCCAGAATAAATCCCACTCCAATTCTCTGTCACTCTCATCCAAAATCACCCAGACCAGTGTCTCTTGTAATATCACTCTAAGTGCCACCATGGGCTGCTAACATCATGTAAAAATGTCCTGGAAACTTTAGACTTATGTAATATAATCTCTTACCACTGCGAAACACCAGCTTTTTTTTTTTTTTTCTTTTATATCTAATTCCTGACACTAATGGCTGAGGTATTAATCCCCTTATCAGAAGCTCAACAAACAGAGCTGAATCGTATTTCCTTTACTTGTCAGACTAAATGCATTGACAGTTCCCTGACGTTCCCCTGCCAGTTTTACCATTCAGCCCAGTTAACATTTCTCAGGGATAAAGCCAAATTTGCTAGCTCATTCTTGGCCAGATTTGCCCTTAATATTTGATTTTATTTTCCTGGCAGAACATTTCTTTAGTTAATTATTTGTTAGACTATTTTTTCCTGAAACAGCAACGCAGTTTACAAAATTAAAAAATGCAGGCGAAAAGATCACATATTAGGGTTACCAAGAAACTGAAGCTAAACACAACTAAAACCAAAGTTCTATACTTCCAAACGGCACCTACAAGCATCACCCTTCCATCGGGCGAAACCCTCTCCATAGATAAGTCCTCCAAAATCCTAGGTTGCATACTGGACTCCACTCTAACTATGGAACCTCAAATATCTAGTCTCCAAAAGAAATCCCTCTACACCCTGAGACAATTAAGATTAATCAGATATTACTTTCACCAATACCAGTTTGACTTAATTGTACAACTGATGATCCTACCACAACTGGACTACTGTAACTCCATCTACATGGGAATCAACACTACTCTAATTCACAAACTGCAACTCATCCAAAACACTGCCGTAAGACTTATCTTCAACCTGAGAAAATACGACTCAGTCACAACCTTCATCAAACAAATGCACTGGCTACCCATCCCATCACGAATAACATTAAAAATATCTTGCATCATTCACCGCATACTTTATGGAAACTCTGTGACCCCACTCATCCAACTCTTCTCAATAGCATAGTCTACTTTCCGCAGAACCCTCAATCGGATGCTACTAAATCTCCCATCCACTAAAGATCTTCACTATAAATGAGTTTTCCACTCCATGCTTACCTTCCTAGGAGTCAAAACTTGGAATGCCCTTACAGAAAAGACCAGAACTTAATCTTGCCACATCATCTTCCGAAGAAGACTGAAAACCCATCTGTTCGATACTTAATCTCCTTTACGCTTCCTTCTCTCCCTTTCCTTTCCTCCCTTCCTCCTCTCTCCCCTCTTTTTCTCTCCCCCTTACCTATACACCTCCTCTCTCTCCCTCCTCTTTCTCTCCCCTCTTACCTCTCTTTACAGTCTCCTTGAGCCTGTATAGGTATGAGCGACACACAAATAGATTAGATTAGATTAGATTATCGGCCAGCCTTTAACATCGGGTGCCTTCCGCAGTTTGGAGGACCTCTGTCTGGGCCTGTGCAGCTGGGTGCTGTCCTGCCTGTGCACAGCATCAATCATCGGCGGCGTGCGCAACATGCGAGTGGGACGGCACTTGGCTGCGTGAGCTTGGGTGGGGGCTCTCCAGCATGCGAGGATATCCGACATGGAGGGCTGGCCAGCAGATGGAGGAGGCATCCCTCTGAAGGCACTGCGAGGTTCTCCGGTGGCTGGCATCCCCCCCCATAGCGGCACTATGGGGTTCTCCGGCGGGTGGCATCCCCCCTCCCGAAGTGTCACTGTGGGGTTCTCCGGCGGTTGGCATCCCCCCAAAAGCGGCACTGTGGGGTTCTCCGGTGGCTGGCATCCCCAACCCTCCGAAGCGGCACTGTTGGGTTCTCCGGTGGCTGGCATCCCCCCCCCCCGAAGCAGCACTATGGGGTTCTCCGGCGGGTGGTATCCCCCCTCCCGAAGTGGCACTGTGGGGTTCTCCGGCAGTTGGCATCCCCCCCAAAGCGGCACTGTGGGGTTCTCTGGCGGCTGGCACCCCCCCCCCCCCGAAGCAGCACTGTGGGGTTCTTCTTTAGATGACCCACGGAGGAGGCAGACGGAGGAGATGGCGCTGCAGCACCCGGCACCCGACAGGTATAGACCCCGGGTTCTAGAACGAATCGTTGCTGTTGCCACTATTTTCTATGGGGAACTTTGTTTTGATAAATGAGCATTTTGGATTACGAGCATGCTCCTGGAACGGATTATGCTCATAATCCAAGGTACCACTGTATATCACAGTTATTTATTTATTTATTATTTATTACAAAATTTATTATTTATTACAAAATTACATGCATACATATTAAAAATGCTAAACCTGTTTAAACAAAACAAACACAATAAAACTGTCATTTCTGAAAAATACCTTTGCCATCATGCGTCACCACAGCTGCTATTTTTACTTTTCATTTCCCTCAGTTTTACAGATATCCTTCCTCAGCTATTTTTTTTTTCCTGTGATCTCTTGTACCTCTCAAATCTTTATAGCATAATATAGTCTTACCACACACGATATGGATCAAAAGCCGTTTCTCTGACTCTGCTATATCACTGAAGAAGAATATGTTCAACATTTTGTAATTGCCTTGAGCTAAAAATAGGATAAAATGAAGTGAATTTAAACAGGTCAGCAATTAGCAAAATCTGTGAAAATCTAATCATTTCTTTGTTCCCATTAAAGTATAAAACAGATTGATACTGCGTTTTCTACAGGTTATGAAATGTTTCTGGTTTGCTAAAAGTAGACCCATTGGCAAGTTATTAGCTGGTAATCAGTGGCACTGTTGAACAATTAAGTTGCAAAGATACAGGCTGTACTTAAGAAGAGATAATGATGCAGAAATAATCTCACAGCACTCGGAAAAGCTGTGTAACTCTTTGATGAGCAATGGTCAGTTTAATAAAGGTTAGGTCTCAGTCCTATACTTAGGGCTCCTAGTTTTAAGTTCTTATAAATTGTAAATTCCGATGTTTGCTTTCCAGCTAATTTAACCCCCCACCCCTTTTACGAAGCCAAGTTAGGTTTTTTTATATCGCCAGCCGCAGCGGTATTAGTTCCAGTGCTCGAGGGCGGGGGAGGGGGTGTTTAGGGATTCTTTGAGATTACATAAAATCAGTTTTTGTTGGTATTTTGTAGCATAGGTTCTGACCGTCTGATCAAATCAAATATTTTGATTTTAAAAAATGCACTACCTTAACAAAACACTTTTTTTTCCCACCAACTACCTCCTGAGGTAGATAGGCCGCTGTCTAGGCCGCTGTCTAGGCCTACCTCGGTAATGAGACCTCGAACGCTATATACTGGTTTCAATAAGTATATATTTATTTAGTCAATCAATAACAGCTTACAAGAATAGATCATATAGTATATAGCGTAACAGAAGGTGATACAGAAGGTGACCTCTAGGCCTAGAGGTCCTCCAATGTCTGTTCTGCCCTTTCCCTTCTAAAGGCCTGGTTTTTATACATTTCTTAGTGGCCAACACCATGTTGGTTTACATCACATGATACATCCTTATTGGTTATTTACTTATGCATTACTGCCTAACTACATTCATTTATTGGCTATTCTCATCTACGTCATGTTATATGTCTACTCTGTTTTCCGTAAAGCCTACCTTTTCCCCGAAATGCCTGTTTCCCCACCATATTAGTACTTCCGAGCACAAGCCCCCCTCCCAACTTTAAACGTCTCTGATACTTTCTATTAGATGATTTTTCTTATGAATTCTTCCTTCTGAGAATTCTGTCTTCTGACCACGGTCTGTTTATCTCTTTATGGTATCTGGCTGGGTGGGCCTTGGTGTAAAACCACAGCTAGCCCACAGCCTCAGGACCTGTTGCTTTTTCTCTAGCTTTATTCCTATAGTAGCTAATTGAACTCATAAAACAGTGTATTTCTCCATCTTTGCATGCTCTTCAGTTAATGGTGAAATATCTTTCCATAGTTAATCTACTGTTTCTATCATCTGCAGAGATAGATAAGGTAGATGTCAGTTGCAGGGGGTGAGGGCAGTTTTTTCTGTAAAGAGAAAAGTGATCTTTGTCTTCTTTCCATCCCCCTTCACCTGGCCAATGCCAGGACTTATCTCGGGATGTATCCAAGCTTTATTCTCTCTCACTCCCCACTCCCGCTCAATTTGCCTCATTCATGAGCACATGCCACCCTGCCTAGTATTCTTTCCTCGCTCCCCCATAACCCCAGACCTCTTGACATCACCATAACCACAGCCCACTTCTCTCTCCCCATCAGTCTGTCCTCTCTTTGTATAGGAGAGGAATCATCACCACAGAAAAGCCAAAATAATCAAAGTGGAAAGATCCAGGGTAGATGATGGATGAGAGAATACAAAAGCAGTGTTCTTTTTCTTTTTCCTTTTCTTTCTGGTATTTGTCCAATGAGCACATTTGCGATCAGGTATCAAAAGTGGGGGTTGTGACGCATTTGTACCACAAGATAGAGGGTCATCAACAACATGTTTTATCTTTGTGATGATGTCCGGCTGTGTATCTGTGGGCCTATCCCAGGGGTGGGCAACTCCGGTCCTCAAGGGCCAGAATCCCTCGGGTTTTCAGGATTTCCACAATGAATATGCATTGAAAGCATTGCATGCAAATAGATTGCATGCATATTCATTGGGGAAATCCTGAAAACCCGACTGGATACTGGTCCTCGAGGACTGGAGTTGCCCACCCCTGGGTTAGAGCCACAGCCTCAGGACCCTGAGGTTGTGGGTTCAAACCCACACTGCTCCTTGTGACCCTGGGCACTTAATCCCCTATTGTGACCCTGGGCATTTAATCCCCTATTGCCCCAGGTACATTAGATAGAGCACGGGTCTCAAAGTCTCTCCTTGAGGGCCGCAATCCAGTCGGGTTTTCAGGATTTCCCCAATGAATATGCATGAGATCCATGTGCATGCACTGCTTTCAATGCATATTCATTGGGGAAATCCTGAAAACCCGACTGGATTGCGGCCCTCAAGGAGGGACTATGAGATCCCTGAGATAGAGTGTGAGCCTGCCGGGACAGATAGGGAAAAATGCTTGAGTACCTGAATATATACCACTTAGACCAGGGGTCTCAAAGTCCCACCTTGATGGCCGCAATCTAGTCGGGTTTTCAGGATTTCCCCAATGAATATGCATGAGATCTATGTGCATGCACTGCTTTCAATGCATATTCATTGGGGAAATCCTGAAAACCCGACTGGATTGCGGCCCTCAAGGAGGGACTATGAGATCCCTGAGATAGAGTGTGAGCCTGCCGGGACAGATAGGGAAAAATGCTTGAGTACCTGAATATATACCACTTAGACCAGGGGTCTCAAAGTCCCACCTTGATGGCCGCAATCCAGTCGGGTTTTCAGGATTTCCCCAATGAATATGCATGAGATGTATGTGCATGCACTGCTTTCAATGCATATTTATTGGGGAATTCCTGAAAACCCGACTGGATTGTGGCCCTCAAGGAGGGACTTTGAGATCCCTGACTTAGACTATAAGTGGTATATAAATGCTTAAATAAAGAAATAATAAATATTTTTAGTGGAGGTCCAACTAAACCCCTCTATTACTAAGCCATGGTAGAGGTTTCTACCGTGGCCCGGAGCGCTAAATGCTCTGACGCTCATAGGAATTCTATGAGCATTGGAGCAGCGGCGGAACATTCAGGCCATGGTAGAAACCTCTGCTGGGGCTTCGTAAAAGAGGAGATAAGTTTCTTAAACATATTTGAAGATTCAGAAGCCCGAATATTATTTTGTGAACTGAATTGACTAGTAAGGCCCCAATTCTATATAGGTCGCCTAAAAAATTGGAGCCGAGTATTGCGGTGCTAAGTGCAATTTCATAAAACTTAAGTGCACTGTACAGAATCACATTTAGCACCGCCTAAGCGGCATTAAGCATCGCTAGGCATCTTAACTTTAGGGGCACCATATTTATGCCAGGATTTTCTTTGCCTACAAGAATGAGCCTAAGTTAGGTATACAATGACACCTATGTCACCTAACGTGAAAAAACGCCCATGATTTGCCCCCCCTAACCACGCCCATTTTTAGGTAGGCGTTTTGGACTAGGTGCCTACTTTTTATAGAATCGTGTTTTGGGAGTTAGGCACCTAACTTTCAATTAAGTTCAATTAACTGGCTATGAGGTGTTCTGTGCCAATTATTGGCACCAATTAAGCCTCTCAACCAAATTATTTAGGTGCGCTTTATAGAACTGGAGGTTTAGTAAATACCCCTAAAACTAATAAATTATGCCCTATTGGAAACCATAGGAGGGACCTACCTAGACACTACCAGGTCTGCCCACTGCACTCATACCAAGACCCACTCATTCACTTAACACACACAAAACAAGAAAAAAAGTGGAGAAAAAGCCTCAGTTCATCTTCATATGGCAAAAAAACTCCACTTATAAACAACCATTAAGCAAGGTCCAAAATGTATCAGTTCACTCAGGAGTGAGAAACAATATAGTAGCCCTCGTAGGAACCACCTCAAGAAAACTCTAGCACGCCAAATTACAAAACTTCAAAAAATGTGAGTAAAGCAAGCAGCACATATATGAATCTCAAACACAGTCAATGGTAAGCAGAGAAAAATAAACACTTAGCTGCAGACGGTGTCCAGGCTGTCTTCCATGCATCCAAAAAGTGCAAGCCTGCCTGGCCCCGCAGCCACTCTTTCCTGACGGGGAAACCTCCGTTTCGCTGAGCTGCGTCAGGGGAATGATTCCAGCCTACTCCACCAGCAACTGTAGAGGTTCTCCAAGTGCTCCAACTGCTCACATTCACACACATAGAAGCTGAGGTATGGGATTCTCCGGTGACGGGATTAAATCGCGCGAGACAACGGCGCGCAGACAACTGAGCGGAGACAACTGAGCGCAAGGTTGACGGCGCGCCGAAGAAAACTACTATTTTAATGGGCTCCGACGGGGTGTGTGGGGAGGAACCCCCCCACTTTACTTAACAGACATTGCGCTGGCATTATGGGGGGTTTGGGGGGTCAAACCCCCCACATTAAACTTAAAACTGAACTTTTTCCCTAAAAAACAGGCAAAAAGTTCGGTTTCAAGTATAATGAGGGGGGTTACAACCCCCCAAACCCCCCCACAACGCCAGCGCGATATCTGTTAAGTAAAATAGGGGGGTTCCCCACCAACACCCCCGTCAGAACCCTTTAAAATAGTGCTTTTCTTCGGCGCACCGTCAACCTTGTGCTCAGTTGTCTGCGCTCAGTTGTCAGCGCGCCGTTGTCTCGCGCAATTTTGTCTATGAACCGGATTCTCCAGCAACCAGTGTCTTCAAAATGGAGTACAGACTCCTCCCCCTTCCAGTCAGACCAATCCCCAGCCAGCTTCAACCAAAGAACGCCGCCCACTCAATTTGGGCATTCAGCCCAGCTGGATGGACGGTTTGTAGATTGTAGATCCATCTTTGTTCCCTCTGATGTAGCTGACGTCTCCAGTCACCATGTCTCACAGAGCAGGGGAGATGATCAATCACCACACACCGCAGTGAACTAAAAGCATGTTGGGCTTCAAGGCAGTGCACCGCCAGGGGTTCTTCCACTCTTTTAGTATGTATACATGACTTGTGCTCCAGTAATCTGACCCTCAATTTCTGTGAGGTCTGTCCCACATATAACAAAGGACAGGGGAATATGATGATGTAAATAACCCCCTCTGTAATGCAGGAAGTGTTGCTCTTAAGTCTAAACCTTTGTCCTGAAACCGGATGCACAAATTCAGTGATATTTAATATCAGAGAGCACACAGAGCATCCACCACAACTGTGGTGTCCCCGTTCACCATTCTGAACACCCTCCTTGTCCACTACAGGTAACATATTAGGGCTCAAGATGTCACATAAATTCCTGTTCCTTCCATAAGCAAAAAGGATCCTAGTATCCTGAAAACAGGGGTGAACCCGCAGGAGCCCAACATGTGTTTGCATGACCCGTTTCACCCGAGGGAACATCTGATTAAACTTAGAAACAAAAAGGATCACATCCCCTTGAGGTTGTTCCCTCCGATACACCAATAGAGCCTCCCTGTGATTGTAAAGAGCCCGTCTAGCTGCTATAGACACAATAGTTTCTGGATATCCTCTCTGATGAAACTTCTCCATCAATGTTACTGACTGGTGCCTATATTCGGCATTGGAGCTACAAATCCGTCAATAGTGGAGAAACTGGGCAAAAGGTATACTGGACTTAGACAGGTACGGGTGCATGCTGCTAAATCCTAGAAGGGAATTGCGATCCGTATCCTTCACAAAGATAGTGATGTTAAAATGTCTATCCAGGATCTTCAATCTCACATCTAGGAACGAGATTTGTGTCCGATGATATGTCATCTCAAAACGCAAAGCAGTATGACAAGAATTCACATATTCTCTAAATTTGAACAGTTCCTCCAGGGACCCCTTCCACAGACAAAAAATGTTGTCTATGAAACGGGCCCACCCCAAAATCGCTCTGAAAAAACAAGAGAGATATATGAATTGTTCTTCAAAATGTCCCATGAATAAATTTGCAACCGTCGGGGCGAAGGTCGCCCCCCATAGCCACCCCAGACATTTGCATGAAGAATTGATTCTCAAACAAAAAATAATTCTTCTTCATAGCTAAAGCACACAACTCAATCAAAAAATCTGGTGGAATCAACTAAGGGTGTGGAAGATGGCATAATGCTTGATGTAATATCTCAAGAGCCTCATCCTGAAGGATTGAAGTATACAAGGTAGCAGCATCAAACGTCAGGAAAGAGTGGCTGCGGGGCCTGGCAGGCTTGCACTTTTTGGATGCATGGAAGACAGCCTGGACACCGTCTGCAGCTAAGTGTTTGTTTGGTTTTCCCTGCTTACCATTGACTGTGTTTGAGACTCATATATGTGCTGCTTGCTTTACTCACATTTTTTGAAGTTTTGTAATTTGACGTGCTAGAGTTTTCTTGAGGTGGTTCCTACGAGGGCTACTATAGTGTTTCTCATTTTGGACCTTGCTTAATGATTGTTTATAAGTGGAGTTTTTTTGCCATATGAAAATGACCTGAGGCTTTTTCTCCACTTTTTTTCTTGTTTTTTGTGTGTTAAGTGAATGAGTGGGTCTTGGTATGAGTGCAGTGGGTAGACCTGGTAGTGTCTAGGTAGGTCCCTCCTATGGTTTCCAATAGGGCATAATTTATTAGTTTTAGGAGTTTTGTATGTCCTTCCTGAGATTTTTGGGTTAGTAAATGCCCATAAAAACTGTGCTTCTCCAGCTTTTTGGATACTCTAGGTGAAAATATGTGTAGAAAACAGCTTATTCTAAAACATTTTCAACATTCAGAGCTACACACACAGCTCAAATTCACAGTGGGGTCATAATATGGGTCTTCCCATAAAGCAGGCTTAGAAATGTGACAATAAAGTTGTTTTGCAGCCAAGCAATCTTACACCCATTTTTCAAAGGTACCATAAAAATCATCACAAGACAAGTTCAATCTGCCAGTGAAAGGAAATAATTTTAGAGTTCCGTTATGACCAGGAAATAGATAGATGTATATTACTTCATAGCGATTTGTGGTAACAATGAGTGGGTTTATAATCAGTAAAATGGATATCTATCATTCAGAAAAGAAATGAAGTTCAAGAAAAAGACATATTAAGAGAAATTGGCAGGAACAGTGATAAAAAAAGGTAATTTAACTCTATGAGTCAACCTTCATTTGCTCGTGAGAAGAAAACAGAATTCCAGTCCCACTTATTTTTTTTTTTTCCAGCCTATCATGTGGCCTCCTCAATGTGACCTTTCTACCCTCAGGCTAGATAAGCTGTAGTCTTTATCTGTCATCGTTTTCTATGTTTCTACAAGTACATTCATCAACTAATCCTTGTGACTTTGCCCCAACACTGGAACCTCTCAGCACCATCCATCACTCCCTTGTCATCACGCGAGACCTCCTTCTTATGTGCAAATGAGGTTCTGGTTTTCCTACAGAGAGAAACACATTATGAAATTGATTCTTTCACATTTTCTGTGCTTTAATTTTTTCAACATGGGGGTTTTTTTTCCCTGTTAATATTATTTAAGGTCTAGTTTTCTGAATTTATGCCCTCCAAATTAGGCACATTATTCACATTCACTACAGACTGCAGTAAAGCCAAAGAGGCTCATAATCGAAAGAGAAAAACGTCCAAAAACCGGCCTAAGTCGGCACTTGGACGAACATTTCTCAAAAATGTCTAAGTGCTGATACTAAAAACGGGTTTTGGACGTATTTCTAAACGACCCAGGCCTTCATAGTGCTGCTGAATGACCAAAGCTAAACGGGGCGTTTCGGGAGGCATGTCGAGGGCGGGAGTTGGGCGGTATGTGGGCTGGCTTAGACATAGTCGTACAGCATGTATAACCGAAAATTTTATAACAGAGCCTAGATGGAACTTGGACGTTGTGACTTAGACCATGTAAAACATGGTCTAAGTCACAAAAATCCACCTAAAGTCACCAGATAAACACTGCAAACACATAAAACAGACCCCCCACACACTACCCCAGTGATCACCAACCACCCCCCCACCCCCATAAAATTTTAATCATAACTTTAAAATTCAGCCTCCAGACCATCATCACCTGGTATAGGAAAGCCTAGTTGTCCAGCCCAGAGGCAGCTTAAGTCATCTTGGGGGTGGGTTAGGGACCCATAGAGAGGAGGACCCATGCCTATAAGCCCCTGTAATCACTGCATTGATACTTAAACATGTGCACTCCCCTTTACACCCCCAAAACCCTTTTGTACTGGCATATAAGTGGCTCCTGCAGCCATAAGGGCTATTGGGGTGGTAGATAAGTGGGTATAGGGGATTCTGGAGGTGGTTTGGGGGGCTCACCGTTACCTATAAGGGAGCTGTAGGGAGGAAAAGACATGGCACCCTTTTTGTGAAGTTCACAGTAGTGTTCTGTAAGGTACCCCACTATTTAGGTGGCATGTCTGGGTGTGCAGTCCATCACTTTGCAGACCTCTCCCACGTCCAACAGGGCTTGTTCTAGGCGTTTTGGTCTTGGACGGAAAGTTGGACGATTTAGTGGCTTGGACGATCAGATCGGCAGGACGTATAATAATTCGAAACAAAAAAAAAGTTGGACATATCTTTCAAAAATATGTCTTAAGCTGTTGTTTTTACTTTGTATGACTTACGAGATGGACGTAAATGGACTTAGACGTCCCTTTCGATTATGCCCCTCCACGTATTTGTCTCGCCCAGTCTGTCTCCGTGACCAGTTGCCTTCATTCCTGAAGACTCTTCCACTATACTTAACATGACCATTTATTTTTTTCCTCAAAACGGGAACCCACGGACCCCCCCTCCCAGATCCTCTCCCGGATCCCCCCCCCCGGAACCCATTAGATATAGTGCAAAATATAGACAGCAGATATAAATTCTCAAAACTGATGCATTTTGATCACTAAATTGAAACTAAAATCATTTTTCCTACCCTTATTGTCTGGTGATTTCATGAGTCTCTGGTTGCACTTCCTTCTGACTGTGCATCCTTTCTTTCTCTCTTCCGCCCCCCCTCCCCTTTCTTTCTTTCTGTCTTTCTTCCTCTCTCTGCGCCCCCCCCCCCCAAGATGCCGTCGCCTATTTCTCCAAGCCACCGCCGCAATAACAGATCTTTGTGCAGCAACTGCACAAGCCTTCCCTCCCCCCCCCTCCTTCACCCCTGATGTCAGTTCTGACATCAGAAAGGAAGTTCCAGGTTGGAACTTTTTCTCCGACATCAGAATTGACGTGGGGGGGGGAGGCATGTGCAGTCGCTGCACAAAGATGATCTGTTAGTGTGGCGGTGGCTTGGAGAAATATGTGGCAGCAGCCTGATTTTAGCTCACCTGTTCCGCTCCTTCTGAAAATGGGACATTTCGGTGTCCCAAAACTGTGCGTGGAGACAACAGGACAGGGGAGCTAAAAACGGGACTTATGGTCACATTAACTATACTATCAGTTACTATAGGCATCACATCCTCTGCTGAAAACTAGGCGACTAATCTTTCTCTGTTCTAACGCCTGCAATGTCATTTGTCCACATCTGTATTCAATGTGAGAGCTCCTGGCACACCCTAAGACCTGAGGAGCCAATGCAGAAAGGCACAACATGTAAAACAATTTTTTTCTGTTACTGCTTCTTCCTTATGGAACGCCATGCCTCAAGATCTTAGACAGGCATCCTCCATAACAAAATTCAAATCAAAACTCAAATCATTCCCGTTTAAAGGCACATTCAACACATGAGAACAATAATATTCCCCACCTTTTGTATTTACCCTTTTCCCTTCCTTTTTCTTTTTTTAATATAATGTATTCCCTTCCCTCCTATCCTCATGGTTTCAGGTCAGCTGAATAGTATATCCTATGTGCGTTTTTGTAATTTTTTTTTTTTTACATAGTTTAAAATCTTTTATAACCAATTTTATTGTAAACTGTTTCGATATGTTTGATAGTCGGTATATCAGGAAACGAATAAACTTGAAACTTGAGGTAGAGTCACATGCCGATGGCTCAGCTTGCTGCTTTTACTGCAAAATGATCAATTATGTTGTGGCTATGCAGTAATAAATGAGCTTGCAAATTAATGCCTCTCATTGCAAAATGTACCCCTTTCTCTTAGCTTGTGAGCAATTTTCCTCAACAGAAACGCTGAATATGTTCTCTTTCACAAACATGAGCAGTAGCATTAGATCTCTTTGAGCTGGCACAGTCCGCATCTGTGCTGCTTCATAGACTGCACACACACGTTGCTATTAATTTAATTTAATTTTTTGATTTAATTTAATTCTTATGTACCGCTAATAACCGTGAGGTTTCTAAGCAGTTTACAAAAATGATGCATTAAAAGATACAATAAATAAAAATAAATAAGATAGGTACTTGGAAATTCCCTAACTGTCCCAAAGGCTCACAATCGAACTAAAGTACCTGAAGAAACAATTTATGAAAAGTAAAGATAAAAATATAAAGACAGAGGTAGAGATAGACTATTAGACTACCTGCTAGCAAGAAGACAAGAAGAGTGACAAGAAGAGCGACCAAGATGATAAAGGGGATGGAACTCCTCCCGTATGAGGAAAGACTAAAAAGGTTAGGGCTCTTCAGCTTGGAAAAGAGGGTGCTGTCAGAACATGGTGATGCTCTATGAAGACTAAGTGAATTTTTTTTCATCATTTGGTGACTGGAGATGAGACTTGGGTCCATCACAGAGATTCTGAGTCCAAAATGGAATCAATGCAGTATAAGCACAAGCCATCCTCCCTCCCCCCCAAAAAAAAGCTCAAGAAAGAAAAATCTGCAGGCAAAGTCATTTCAACTGTCTTCTGGGATGATGTTGGATTTTTACTTTTGGAATTCATGTCGCACAAGACAACCATAACCGGAGAGAGTTACACCAACACAATTATTGCTTTTAGAGAATCAATCAAGGAGAAAAGACAAGGAAAATTCAGAGCAGGGGTGCTGCTTCTTCATGACAATGCGCCGGTGCACATAGTCACAAAACTCACAGGTTGTTATCCGAGAATGTGGGTTTCAGCAGCTGAACCATCCACCCTACAGTCTTGACCTTGCTCCCTTAGATTATTTCCTGTTCCGAGTTTTGAAGAAATATATCTGTGGACAACCCAGAAAAAACTAAAATCATCCTGGCTTCGCCTTTCAATAGGATCACAGAGAACACTATAAAGGTGAGCAGCATTACATACTCTATTATGCCAGTTATAAAAATTTTAGGGGTTTATTTAGTCCAAAATCTATCACTCGATGTTCAAGTTAATGCACTAGTTAGATAAACTTATTTTATGCTATGGAAATTGCGATCACTTAGGGCATATTTTGATCCTTCCTCATTTAGACTACTGGTTCAATCATTGATTTTGAGTTCCCTGGATTATTGTAACATCATATACTGTATCTAGCCTCCAGCAAAAAGAATATCAAAAGGTTGCAGATCATTCAGAATAGGGCTGTTCAGTTAATTTTCAACTTGAAAACATTTGATCATGTAACTAAATTCTATCGGAAGCTACACTGGCTCCCAGTTGAGCATTTTTTTGCTACTTCAGCTTGTCTGCGGTGTTCTTTGCTCACATATTTAAAGACAATAGACTGTTTTCAGTCCAATTCTTTATATGTGAGTTTGCAAACCACTGGACCCCTGAGGAAGGCGTGTTCACCGAAACACGGACTGTGTAGGGTCTAGGTGGATTTTTATCACTATATTTTTTAGCATTGTACTTTTTAAATTGAATTTTCATGGTTTTATATGTCAGTGTTTAATAAATTATCTCCAGAACATCTGTATCCACAGTTTTTGTTTTTGTTTTCATCGGTGGATTATTTCCACTGTGGATCATCGGGTCTCCCCATTTTTCTTTGTTGTGCTGTATCTATTAAAAGACATTATTTGGCCTTATACCTGATTATAATTATTGATCACTTTAAATTTACTGACAGCATTTCTTACTGTAAAAGGTTGCATATATAAAAGATTTTTCCATATAATTTTATCTTGTCAAGCTGGATCATGGGATAAACCCTTTTCTGTCTTGATAAACTCCAACTCCTACATTCCTTTAGAAAAAAATTCTAAAAACCTACCTATTTGAATAATTCTTCTGACTGTGATTATAATACACTGTGCTTGTATAGTTTCTTGATTGTTTGTTAGCCGTGTTGAACTGAGAGGTTAATGCGGTATATAACTGAATTTATTATGTTATGTTACATTATGGGTTCCTTTTATCAAGCTGCGGTAGGCGGTTAACCAGACTCGCAAATACAGAGACTTTACAAATCTTACAGCTGATCTAATTGTTGAAAATTTTAACTTAAATCTCTTAGATCTAAAATCATACTCCTTAGAAGATCTTTTATCCCACTGGAACGTTTCCACCAATCTTTTGTTAGACAAATTAGCTCCGACCAAAACAAAATTTATTTCTGCACGGAAAAGGTTAAATCCTTGGTTCACAACCGAATTAAAGCTTATGAAAAATCAAATTCGTTCATTGGAGCGAAGCTGGAGAAAAGATAAAAGTCAACATAATTACGAAAAATTTAAAAACCACTCTATTTTGTATAAGGAAAAAATAAACCAGGCAAAAATGAAATATTATTCAAATCAAATTCTAAAAGCAAAAAATGTTTCTATGCTTTATTCTATCCTTAAAACGGTTGCTTTATCTTCTAGAAATCAAACCCAAACCTCTAATTCTCTACCTTCTGCTCAAGAACTTGCAACTCATTTTTCTGAGAAAATAAACAGAATTAGAAGTAATTTAACTATCAATCTTGATTCTGATCCTTCTTTGGAACCTTTGGATTTAAGACTATCACTATCATCAAAATGTTCACAATTTAATCTCCCCAGTCTTCATGAGCTACGGAGAATGGGCTAGTGATCAGTTAAGTTGTCCATAAAAGGACAATCGTACTTCAAAAGCATCTTTAAAAAGCGTGGTTTTTAAGCTGGTCTTGAAATTATCTAATGTGTGCATTCTAAACATTTTTTATTTTGTTTAGTTCCCCAAATCATTCATGAGATTTTTCGTTTGACCTGATTTTGACTTTTTTTTTTCAATTTAAAGAGCAATGTGATCAATATGGTACACTATGCTTCAACAGTACCAGTACACCCTACTTCTCAAAGAGTATGCCCTATTGCTAAATAGTACTAATTCCCCTGAATTCTTTATAGGCTGCTCAAATTTGTGCATGCTACCAAGATATGCGTGCAAATTAAGTGGTTAACAAGCTCTTAACCATCAATAATTGAGTGTCAACAACCAATTATTGATGTTAATTGGCACTCATTAGAATTTGCGCATGCATCCTAATACTACTACTATTACCATTAATTATTTCTAGAGTGTTACCAGATGTACACAACTCTGTACAGAGTCAAAGGAGACAGTCCCTGCTCAAATGAGCTTACGATCTAAACAATCAAGACAAACAGGATGCCAGGGTAGAGGTTACAGTTAGAGGGAGTGGTTCAACTGCTGGCTAGGGTGGTGGGCAGAGGGCAGAGGGGAGTAGGGTTATAAGTTGAAGGCTGTCTCAAAAAAGGTGGGTTTTCAGCCTACTTTTGAACAAGGGAAGGGGCATGGCATATGGACTCAGGTAACTTATTCCAGGGCAAACAGGGTGGAACAAAGTCTGGAACTGGAAGTGGAGGAGAAGGATACAGATAAAAGCAATTTGTCTGAGGAACAGAGTTCTTGTGGCTATATATAAGGAGACAAGAGAGGAGAGATACTGAGGGGCTGTAGAATGAGCACACTTGGTAGGTTGGGAATAGGAGTTTGAACTGTATGCGAAGGCGGATAGGCAGCCAGTGAAGTGATTTGAGGAGAGGGGTGAGGTGAAAGTAGCGAGGTTGGCAGAAGATAAGTCGTGCAGCAGAGTTTTATACAGATTGCAGGGGGGGAGAGGCGGATCAATGGAAGGCCTGTTAGAAGTAGATTGCAGTACTTTAAGCATGAGGTTACAAGAATGTGGACAAGGGTCCAGGTAGTATACTCAGAGAGGAAGGGACAAATTTTCTTGATGTTGTGTACAAGATATTATTTTCTAATATAAAATATCTTGGTACAAGATCAAGAAGCATACTATGGACAAGAATCAGAAATATAGCACTAGAAGAGATGCAATCCAAGCACGCACTGGCAAGGACACTAAACCAAGACTGGGTTTATATACAAATGACACAGAAAGAAGATGGCCTCCAGAAGGAACAGACAGGTATAAAGTGGATAAAGAGCGACCTCCCAGCCTTACTGAGCCTTCTGCCCCCCCTGATGACATTTTTGTGGTCAAGTATTTATTGCGTTTGGGAGTTGCAATTGTAGTATCGCAGCGGCTCTCATCTCTTTACGCTGACTGCAGGCAAAAGTATGGTCAGAGCGTCAATCGTCTCCATGATGGTTGAGATTGTGGGATCTGCGGACACCTGCTTTAACCACGCTGCTTATAATATACCAGCTTTCCTTAATAATAACAAAACGGTTAACAATAAAAACACACACGTACAACGGGAAAAGGAATGCCAATAATAACAGGAAAGCCAAAAATATTATTAATGAAATTAAAATTATTCATCCGTTTCATGCCGATGATATATAGCTAATAGTTCTACTTCGGTCCTATAAAGATACAATTGCGCCATGCACTAAGTCATTCAGTTCTTCTTTAGTAATTCTAAAGGTACACGAATCAGAGGAGCTATAAGTCTTTTCTTCAGACTAATACATAAGCCTGATGTCCTCTATCCAAGCCTCCTGAAAACCACAATGTCTCCCCTAGGATTTTTCCCAAATCCGTCTTCCTGCTCTGTATAACCCTCACTTCAAAGCTCTGATCTAAGGTCAAAAGATGTTTACTGAAACTTGTACAAACTTATCTGGAGCCAGTTCAGCATTATCTATTGAAAACTTTCATTCAGTGACCCTAGGAAATTCTTTATCACTCATAACAACAAAAGAGAATTTAGAAAGAATCCATACCTTTGGACTGACCAATGTTAGAGACAAGTGGAAGGTCACCAGCGGGTGAAGCTCTATGGAGGCAATTGTAATTGAAAGGAGAAATGAAATCAATATTTCACTTGAAAAAGAAGCAAAACAAATGAATAGAAAGAGCAGAAGGAAATCTAACAAGGACGGCGATGAAAAGACCAATCTAGATAAAACTTGTATTTAGGAAAAACAGAGCTAAAAGGTGTAGTGGATGAAAGTCCATAGTCTGTTGTTGAAACTGACATGGGAGGAAGCCACTGCTTGCCCTGGATCGGTAGCATGGAATGTTGCGACTTTATGGGGTTTTGCCAGGTACTAGTGATGTAGATTGGCCACCGTGAGGTCGGGCTTCTGGGCTAGATGAACTATTGATCTGACCCTGTAAGGCTATTCTTATGGAAGCTCTATCGATCAGAGGTTGTCTCTTTCATGTATAATGTTCAGTGCTGCGTACATCTGGCAGCACCATAGAAATGGATAAGTAATAGTAGGAGGAGGAGGAATATGTAGAGAAAAATAAGGGGAAAAACAAAGGAGGAAGGAGGAGAATGATTGGTGTACACAGTAGGGAAAGAACATAACTGAAAAATCAGCCTCCATTGACTTGAATAAAGATAGACTTTTAATTCCATATGATCCCCCCAGAACTTTAAGGTCCACCTCGCAACATACTCTCAATGTCCCCTCGTTTAAAATAATTGGCACCCGTCGTGCTACCATCTTTTCAGTTACTGCTTCCTCAATCTGGAACTCTGTCCCACTATATATTAGTAAAGTGCATTCGGGGATATAGTAAATAGACACAGAGCCAGAAAAGCTATGATAAACACCGGAGAGAACTGGCCTGTATAGATAACTAACCTATGAAGGGTGATCAAACAAATTTATAAAAAAGCTCAGAGATACGAAACTCTGAAAGGAAGGTTGTGAGACCTCCCTTGGAAAAAGAGTTTACCTACCAGTCATAGTCCTTTTATAAAATCTTTGATCGCTTCCTTCAAAGGTGTATATGAAAAACTCTTCTTCAAAAGCTTCAAAAAGATTTGTCCTAGCAAGGTACTGCTTTTTCAAATTGCAAATGTCACTGCACCTGTGGCAAATTCTAAAGAATTTACTTAGCTTGTAAGCAGGATTTAGGGGGTCCCAACGCGGCCCCGTTTCGATCCCTGCTTCAGGGGACCCGATTGTGGATACTCTAAACAGGTTCCTAGAAACAGTTCAAGCTGGAAAAGGTTTCTGTTGTGACATGCAGATGAAGATTCACTGCTAGGACGTAGTAGCTTCTAAGTCCTTAAACCGCCTGCAGTGAATCTTCATCTGCATGTCACAACAGAAACCTTTTCCAGCTTGAGCAGAACAAAACTTGGATAAATTCAAGAATAGTTTAAAATGTTTTCTTTTTAAAGATGCCTACGATTGAGTTATCCTTTCTTTTCTTTTTGTATTCCTGAAACCAATCCCTACCTTTTCATATCCCATTGTTTTTATTCTTTTGCGTTTTCTTTACTTATAAATTGTAATTCTCCCTTTTTTCCTCTTGTTTACAGTGTGTTTTCCCAATGAAGTTTGTCTGTTGTACAAAGATTTTGTCTATTATCTGTTGTTTGTTCACCATCTATATTTATAGCATTTTATTGTACAACGCTTCGAATGTAATGATAAGCATTTAATCAAAATTTTATGAAACTATTAGCAGGTTCCAAGAAGCTCAACCCCTGATCACAAGAGTATTTTACATCCAGATCTACGTATATGGTAGAGTTAGCATACTTTAATTGTCTATGAGCTATTCCTCAAATCATTATAATATGTAACAATTTTTTTGTTGTTGTTCTTGGCTAATAAGTACCTATGCCACAAAAGTATAGAAAATGGCTATCATTCCCCTTAAGCTCTGCTTTTGTGACCAGGATATTAATATTTTGAAATCTACCTTTTTTGTAGAACATTCAGATTGATTCCAAGCTTAGGGGTCCTTTTGACATCTAGGCTCAAGTACTGGAACTTGTTGGATGAAAGTGTGCAAGTCATAGATCAGAGGAAACGTCACCAAGCTTTTCCTACCTTCTTCACCCATCAAGATGGACTCTGCTTCTGCCACAATGTGAACAGTCTGTTTGAGGCAATTGGAATCATCTGTAATCTGAAAGAGAGGTGTCTCTTAATTGACAGCTCATCTGGAGCTTCAAAGCCATGCTGTTCCATAATGGGAACAAGTACCCATCTCTTCCACTGGTTCACTCAGTTTCCCTCAAAGACAATTACCACACCATCAAAACCTTACTAGGCACTTTGAAGTGTGATGGGTACAGCTGGGAGGTCATCAGAGACTTCAAAATGGTGACATTCGTAATGCATCTCTGAGGCAGTTTTACCAAGTTTCCCTGCTATCTCTGCCTTTGGGACAGCAGGGACATAAAGGCGCACTACCAAAGACGGGACCAGCCACAGTGGACCATGTTCTCTGTGGGGAGAAACAGTGTCAAATGGGAATCACTGGTGGACCCCCGGAAGGTGCTAATGCTACCACTGCACATCAAATTGGGCCTAATGAAACAATTTTTTCAGAGCTCTAGATAATGAGTTGGCAGCCTTCAAGTACCTTCAAGCCATCTTCCCTAATCAGTCTGATGCAAAGGTCAAAGTGGTGTCTTCGTTGGTCCACAGATAAAGAAGATCCTGAAGTGCAATGAATTTTCCAAGAAGCTAACTAGGAAGGAGAGTGTGGCTTGGAACAGCTTTGTCACAGTGGTATGGGGCTTCCTGGGTAATCACAAGGCTGAAAACTATCTGGAGTTGGTTGAGAATCTGGTGAAGAATTACAGTAAAATGGGCTGTAGGATGTCTCAAAGTCTATGTCCTTGATGCTTATCTTGAGATGTTCAAGAAGAACATGGGACCATACTCAGAGGAGCAAGTTGAGCGCTTTCACCATGATATACTGGACTATGAATGCTGCTACCAAGGACAATATACAGTACTCCCCTGAAATTTGTTTTTTGTTTTATTCCTTTATATTACCTAGGTAGAAAGTTGAAATTGCTTGTTGGAGTGACTGGTCATTAGTGCAAGAGGTAACAGTGTTGGATCAGCCAGGAAACAGTGATAATAACATGATCAGATTAGATCTGAGTTAATAACTGGGGTGAAGACACTAAGGAAAACTACTGTAGCAGCATTTAACTTTCAAAAGGGCAAATGAGGAAAATGGTTTAAAAAAAAAACAGAACAAAATGGAACATAAACAATGGTTAGGACTTTAAGCCAGGTACAAAAGTTCTTTAAAAATACCTTGCTGGAAGCCCAGATCAAATGTATTCCATATGTTAAAAAAAAAGTCAAAAGAAGAGCAAATAACAGATCTGAATGAAGAAAACAAGGCACAGTATAAGCTCTGGCAAGTTAGATGCAACACTACAATAAAGAAGACTAAAAGATAATTTGAAGAGAAACTTGCTGTAGAGGCAAAGACTAAAAGATAATTTGAAGAGAAACTTGCTGTAGAGGCAAAAACTCATAGCACTCACTGTCACTATTAAATCATCAAGGAGGAAAAGAAGTACTCAGGGAGGATAAGGCCATAGTTGAGAGACTAAATTAATTATTTGTTTTGATCTTTACTGAAGAGGACATAAGAGATCTACCAGAAATGTTTTTCAAGAGTGACAGTATGGAGGAACTGAAACAAATCTCAGTAAGCCTGGAAGAAATACCAAGCTAAATTGATAAATTAAAAAGTAGTAAATCATCTGGACTGGATGGTAAAAATCTCAGGGTATTTAAAGAATTCAAACATGAAATTGATGACCTGTCATTAAAATTGTTCATGAGAACCAGTGGCGTGCAGTCAGGGTCTTCAGGGGGCTGCATCCCACCTGCCCTGAGGACAGTGCTCTAAATTTTATTGGTTGAGCAGGCAACAGGCAGAGATGCTGCTCAGCCAATCAAATTCAGACCAGTACTGTCAGGGCCTTCAAGGGAGTTCAGAATGGCATCAAAGACATAAAAGAGAGTAGTTTTTTTAGTTTGACTACTCTTATATGCAATGTGTTTTCATAGAATTGGGTATTTAATTTAGTATAGCTTATCTTTAGTTATTTTTTTCTAATTGGGTAATTTTTCCACCTCATTAGGGTATTTTGCACAGCATTGATAAAGCTTAAAAAAAGCAGGAAGGTTTTTTTTAGAACCAATGATAGAAAGCTGGAACCGATAAGTCTCAGACTAGTTTACTTTGAGTCGGATTCTGAGCGGTTCTTTTCCTTCCAGTCGTATAAGCTTGTTTTCTCATTGGCTGGTTCAGAGAAGAGGCCTGCTTTTTTGTTTTGTTTACTTTTGGTCTGATGCAGTTTGACTGGTTGAGCAGGCTGCCTACTCAACAAATCAACCTGCATCAAGCAAAACAAAAAAAAGCAGGGCTATAGAGCTGGGGATTCAGTGAATCACCTGAAAGCCCTCACCACACGCCACTGAGGGCAACTGACAATTGTAAAATGGCCAAAGTAACACCAGTTTTGAAAAAGGTTCTGGAAGTGATTGGCAAAGTACAAACCAGGAAGCTTGATGTCAGTTCCGGACAAAATGATACCGTTATAAAGAATAAAGGCTCTCGTTAACTAAGCTGCGGTGTTTCGATTCTGCGCCAACGCGCATAGGAATTCTATGAGTGTCAGGGCAGTGTCGGAGCATTTAGCACTCCAGGCCGTGGTAGAAACTTCTATCGCAGCTTAGTAAAACAGGGAGGGAGGAGGGAATTGCTAAACACATGAACAAAAATGGCTTACTGAGCCAAAGGCAACGTGGATTCAGCCAAGGGAAATCTTGCCTCGCCAATTTGCTTTATTTCTTTGAAGGAGTGAATCAAATGGCCTAGCATTGAATATCTGGGCCTAGTCAGCCCAGCTAACTTCCATGGTCTGAGAACTATTTATGAGGTTATTAAGGGGTTCCTATTCAAAACACTTAAACCTATGGTACTTAGGGGTCCTTTTACAAAGGCGCGGTAGCGGTTTAACGCACGGAATACCACGCATTAAACTGCCTGCCGCGCTAGAACCTAACGCCTCCATTGACGTAGCGTTAGGATTTTAGGCTGCCGTGGGGGTTAGCATGTGATCAAATGTCCAACGCGCTAACCCCCGTAGCGCGCCTTGATAAAAGGAGCCCTTAGTTGTTGGCAGGGGCATTTTTAATGTGATGTTCAAAACTCAAGTAGAAAAAACCAGCCATTTTCAAACCAGAAAAATATCCAACTTTTTGTTTTGAAAATGGGCCATTTGTTAGATGTTTTTGCGTTCAGTGCATCTGTATTTTAGGAGCAATCAGAAAAAAATGTCTAACAGAAGAAAATACCCACAAAAAAAATCAACAGTAAAAAAAAAAGGAGTGGGGTTGGACGACAGTCTTTCCAAATAAAGAGAGACCCAAACGGATCAATAAAACATTTAGACAATATTTATTGTATGACTCCACGTCAATGTAGACCCTGTGGTCTGAGAAAGAAATCCACAAAAATTGAAAGAGGTTCAAGGTCAGACCCATTGCTAGAAACTATGAATAGTGAATTTGTGGATTTTAGGTGGTGTATAAATAGTTGGAATCACATGAGCATCTATAATGAAGAAGTTTCTTTCTTTATTTGTAAGATAACCAGCAGAAAGGGCAATGTGAACTACATCACAAATCTCTTAGCTCAAAAGTTGGGTCAGATGTCAGAGTAATATAATACTTTCTATCTTTTAGTTGTCGCTCTATTTCTTTAACATAATCAGTTCTATTTTGAATAACAATACTGCCACCCTTATCTTCTGGCTTGATGACAATATTGCGATTCTTTGACAGATATACTGGCTAAACTTTCTGTCTTTGTAAAATTGTAAAAGCGTTGTCTCTTACTCTGTTCTAATTTTGCAATATCACGTTCTACACAAGATGAAAATGTATATATTAATGGATCAGTGGGGCCATGCGGTATGCAACGAGAAGGTTTCATAGCACAAATTAAAGTATTCAGTATTACTCACAGTCAGGCTGAATACTCACAAACTGGAAATCAGCAATCATCAGACCAATATTTAAAAAAAAAAAAACATACTCGACCCTAGCTTGTCCAGCAACTTTAGACAGGTCTCCAACCTACCTTTCATCTCCAAGATCCTGGAAAAAAAACATTGCTCAACCAGCTACACCTCTTCATCAACAAACACAAAACCCTATCCACCTGCCAATCAGGATTTAGAAAATTCCACAGTACAAAAACCGTCCTACTCGACATCATAGACAACAGCTGGAAACACATAGATAAAGGAAATTATGTCCTTCTAGTGCTGCTCAATCTCAGTGCAGCCTTCAACACCATTGACCATCCCCATCGCGCAACTCTCTGAAATTTGCATCCAAGACAAAGCACTACATTGGTTTACTTCCTTCCTAAGCAATAGAAATCTAAGGGGCTCATAATCGAAAGAGAAAAACGTCCAAAAACCGGCCTAAGTCGGCACTTGGATGAACATTTCTCAAAACGTCCAAGTGCCGATACTAAAAACGGGTTTTGGACATATTTCTAAACGACCTAGGCCTTCATAGTGCCGCTGAATGACCAAAGCTAAATGGGGCATTTCGGGAGGAGTGTCGAGGGCGGGAGTTGGGCAGGACATGGGCCAGTTTAGACTTAGTCATACAGCATGTATAACCGAAAGTTATAGAGCCCACGATCGACGGAACTTGGATGTTGTGACTTAGACCATGTAAAACATGGTCTAAGTCACAAAAACCCACCTAAACTCATCAAATAAGCACTGAAAACACATAACACAGACCCACACACACTACCCCAGTGATCACCGAACCCCCTCCCACCCCATAAAATTATTAATCACATCTTTAAAATTCCGCCTCCAGACCATCATCACCTGGCCGCCTGGCATAGGAAAGCCTAGTCGTCCAGCACAGAGGCAGCTTAAGTCGTCTTTGGGGTGGGTTAGGGACCCATAGAGAGGAGGACCCATGCCTATAAGCCCCTGTAATCACTGCATTGATACTTAAACATGTGCACTCCCCTATACACCCCCCAAAACCCTTTTGTACTGGCATATAAGTGGCTCCTGCAGCCATAAGGGCTATTGGGGTGATAGATAAGAGGGTCTAGGGGATTCTGGAGGTGGTTTGGAGGGCTCACCATAACCTATAAGGGAGCTGTAGTGAGGAGAAGACATGGCACCCCTTTTGTGAAGTTCACAGCAGTGCCCTGTAAGGTACCCCATTATTTAGGTGGCATGTCTGGATGTTCAGTCCATCACTTTGCAGACCCCTCCTAAGTCCAACAGGGCTTGTTTTAGGTGTTTTGGACTTGGACGAAAAGTTAAACGAAAATGTGGTATAAGATGGACGATTTAGCGACTTGGATGATCAGATCTGCAGGACGTATAATTAGCCGATTTTCGAAAGTAAATAAAATTTGGACGTATTTTTCGAAAATGTGTCCTAGGCTGTTTTTTACTTTGGATGATTTGTGAGTTGGACATAAACGGACATAGACGTCCCTTTCGATTATACTCCTCTAAGGGGTCCTTTTATCATGCTGCGGTAGGGGTTTAATACGCGTAATACCGCACATTAAACCACCTGCCGCGCTAGCCACTAACACCTGCATTAAGCAGGTGTTAGTTTTTTAGCCGGCTGCGGGGTTTAGTGCATGATGAAATGTCCGACGCACTAACCCCGCTAGCGCGGCTTGATAAAAGGACCCCTAAATATATTTCTCAACGAGACCCTATTGAAACCTAAATCAATTAAATATGGTGTTCTCCAAGGAGCTCTTCTATGATCTCTATTATTTAATTTCTACATCAGACCAGTCCTGGACATAGCCCTCAAACACCAAATCCAGATTCACTCCTTCGCTGATGACATCCAACTCTATCTACCCCTGGGAAAAACTCACGATTTCCAAATCACAAAACTCATGAACTGCCTCTCAGAAATCAAGAACTGGATGTCCTTCAACAAGTTACAACTGAATGCCTCAAAAAATAAAATCCTTTGGATCAGCAAAAGAACAATGCACCCATACTCGGCCCACTCTACTCTGAGACTTAACTACCATAACTGCAATGGATTAAGTACGCAGCTTAGGGATACTCCTCGACTCCAACTTATCACTTTCCCAACCACTTCTCTCAGGTGATCTCCTCCTCATTCTACTACCTAAGACAACTGCAAAAAATAAGGAATTATTTCTCTGAATCTGACCAGCCAACTTCTATATGGCTTTGTCCTATCCCACATGGACTACTGCAATGCACTATTTAATGGTCTCACAGCAAAGAATATACAACATCTCCAACTTGTACAAAATATAGCAATCAGACTCCTGAAGAATCTCCACGCCCATGACCTGGTCTCTCAGGCTCTCGCAGCTGTTCACTGGCTACTCATAGCTAAACACTGTTTCTTCAAAGGCTTAACACTAGTGTGCACGTCCTTGCACAACATGGCACCAGATTAAATATCATTCAAACTACCTCAATACACGCCAGATAGGCCACTCCACTCTCAGGAGGAAATACCTATTGTCACGAACCTAGCCCTAGAGCTGGGCTCGTGCCAAGCTTTGCTAAGGCAAAAGCTAGTCCTTTAATTCAAAGGGCTAATCAGGAGTCATCCTTTTCCCTCTGCTGACCCCCAGCTGAGGGTGATTAACAGGAAGCCATGCAAGGCTAGGCAGGCAGGGCAACTAACTCCTCCTCCTGTGAGAACAGGGCGTGGACGTCTCGGCAATTTAGAGGCTGCTCTCAGAAGGAGAAAGTTAGTCTTCCCTGAGCCAGCTTCAGGAGAGGGCTCACCTGAGGAAGGGCTGCATTCCCTTGATGTTGAAATGCAGGAAGCAGATACTGACCTGGGGCTAAGTCAGCAAGCAGTGCCAGAGCCCATGGAATGTTCACAACCCGAGGATCTGCCGGAGAATTGTGGCATGGATTTAAGCTAAGTAGCTGGGTTAGGTGTTGGGCAAGGTAACAGGACTCTGACTGTTTGTTCCTTAAAACAAGGTGCTAAGTGAATTAGCTGAGGTTTGTGCTGCTGTGCTGTCTTGAAGCAAAAAGAAAAAAAACGTTTTTGTTTTCAACTTTAAAGTAGCAGTAAGCAGGAAGTTTATATATTTTTTCTGCTGAAGAATGTAACAGAGGGAAGTTAAGCAAGTGGGGAGAATTCACTAACAACTAGGTTGGGTTAGTGGGGCCATTCTTGGCATTCTGTTTTCAGAAAGTGTAATAGTGAATTCACTTGCTCCCCTCCCCCCATTAGCTTACCTGAGCTGATTGGGGAACAAGCCGGTCTAATCTGAGGGCTTGAACTCAGCACCATAAAGTGTGCTATCAGGAATCTTGTTGTCCTGGTGAATTGTAAGGGCAACAGCAATTTTGGACTTTCATTTGCTGACTTGGACAATATTAACTTTTGAGTTTGGTTAGGATTTTGACCTACCTGAATGAAGGTGTGGGCTGTGATATACCTTTTTGTAGCAGCCACATATTTGTGTTTTGTTGGACTTATTGGATAGTGTAGAGTCTGAACTGGATGCAAGTAGACTCACATGCCATTGCTCATTAAATCGTTTGAATGAGTACCAGGAACTGATTCTTTTGGATTGTTTTTCTGTTCCCTGTATGGAGAAGGGTCCAGCAGGACTTCCTACCTTTTGGAAGCACGCAGGAGTGAAAGCAAAAGTGAACAGGGTCCAGCCCCATTAATCATATTGAGCTGGGCGCTTTGTTACAATTGGTATCAGGAGTGGGATAGTGTGCCTCCTGCTGGACATTCTGGGAACTGTTGGAAAAAAAAAAATAAGGTTGTTGAAAAAAAAAAAGTTTTTGGACTTTAGCTAATTTGTTGTTTTAGCTTGTTATTTTAGTTTATTATATTGGTTCCTGTCCTGGAGGATCTAGTGACCGGACGTTCTGTTGGAGTGACCAGAGGGATCCTGCCTGACCGTGGAGAATCGGAGGCCGAGAAGGATCGGGAGAACTGGTGGAAATAATAAGAGGACAAAAACGCAGTAACGACTGGGGGCCAAGGAGGCCTACAATCAAAAGGCTCAGACTCACCTTGCTCTCTGGTAAGCTGCTAGACCAGGGGGGGTGAGGGAATTGGCTGCCCTAGTTATATGGTACCGCACTTGGGTTGGTCTTTCTGTTTGTTTCTATCGGCAGGCCGCACGACACGATGGACCAGCAGCAGCTGATCGCGTTCCTGACCGCCGAGAGGCAAAAACAAAGCGAAGACCTACAGGCTGTACTCAAGGCGACCCAGGACTTATGGGAACACAGCCAGGAACAAGCCAGGCAGCAGCACAATGAACTTGTGATGGCTATGGGTGAGCAGACCAAGCTATTAGCTCAGCTGCTACAGTGCTCATTCCCAAGTACAGCCGGTGGACCAGTCCAGAGACTGGTAACAGAAAGGACTACTTCCTTACAGGCCCCTGAAGAAAATAAGGAACAGGCCCGGGGGGATAGGAATACGGGATCCCAAGGTCGGACCCAGGAAACGGGGTGGTCCAAGCCCAGGGAGGTCTCACGGGAGAGGCTACGGTGTTTCTGCTGTGGGAGAGAGGGGCATACACAAAGATTCTGTAAAAAGAAAAGAGATTTTGTGTACGCCCGGGGACTAGCGGACAAGCACCCTAGGGAATACCGGGTAAAAGTCCAAGTAGAGAACAAAGAAGTATCGGCACTGGTGGATACAGGAGCCGAGCAATCGGTGATCTCAGGGCAATTGTGGAAACAGTTAGGGGGAAGCCCAGGCCCAGGAGTGGAGAAGGTACCCATAACATGTATCCATGGGAAGTCCCATGAATACCCTCTTACCCAGTTGAACCTTCAGTATAAGGGAAAAAAATCCCTCTTGCCTGTGGCCGTATTAGAGTCGACACCGTACCCATTAATTTTGGGTCGGGATTGGCTGGTACAGGCACAGATAGGAAGGGTCAGCGGTGGGGAGAGACAGGGAGGTTATGTGTTGGGCACTCAGGTAGAAGGAAGTATAGTTGAGGCTCCAGCAAGGACACGCAGAGCCCGAGAGCAGAAAACGAAGCAGTGGAAGCCTACGATTAGGTGGGCCCCACTGTCGGACCAGGCCAGGGCTCCCACACGGGCATACCCTAGAGCTGCGGGTTATGGCCTGTATGCTGCTCATGACCAAGTTATCCCGGCTAAGGGAAGGGCCCTGATAAAAACCGACATTCAAGTGTCGCCCCCGCCAGGTGCTTACCTTAGGGTGGCGCCCAGATCAGGGTTAGCATTAAAACACTCCGTAGATGTGGCGGCGGGAGTAATCGACCCTGACTTTAGAGGGAACTTGGCAGTGGTATTGGTTAACCAGGGGGATACCGAATACAGTGTCCAACCCGGGGATCCCATCGCCCAGATGGTGTGCGAACGAATTTGGCACGCCAGGTTGGAGCAACGGGTGAAGCTCCCAGATACAGAAAGGGGAGAACAGGGATTTGGGTCCACAGGGGTGAAGACACCAGAAATAGGAACACCCTCGGACTTAAGTCTCCACCCGAAGAAAGAGATTGAGACCGCTAAGCTAGCCTTCCTGGATGCTGAGATACTTAAATTAAGGGATGAGTTGACAGCAGCCAGAAAGGATTGGGAGGCCAAAGGGAAATCTCAAGCAGAAACCAAGGATCAAGCTTGGGCGGATCAGTTAGACAGGAATAGGCAGCAGGCTAGGGACGAAAGCACTGCCCAATTCCAGAGAGAATCTGAGAAGCTGACTAACCTCATAGAGCAGGTGAATTCCCAGCTTAAGGTGGTCCAAGAGCAAGTTAAGGAAAGTCAGACTCAGCAACAAGCAATACAAAATAGTGTCAGGGAAATCAAAAATACTTGCGGTGAGCTAACCACCAGAACTGGCACGACAGAAGGTTGGGTGGCAAGGCAGAGATTGCAAGAAGAACAAATAGAGGAACACGCTCAACACTTTGAAAAGGTTCTAGATACATTTAAAGGTATGGACCAGGACCTTGAGGAAGTGAGACAGCAAATGGAAAACATGCAGAAAGAAGAGTTGGGTGGTATAACCCAGGTGATAGCTGCATTGGCTCAGAGGGTGGATGGTTTGGAAGGGGCCAAGAGTCAGGTTCATGGGGCTTTAGGAGAACCATGCAAGCCACCTCTGTTGAGATGGCCCGAGGACTTTGAGGACCCCGATCCGCCAACTTTAGAGCCAGCTAAGAAATTTAACAAACCAAGGAGACGCTACTAACTTGATGTACTGCTAGCTCAGATGTTATTGTCAGGCTTAGTGGCAATGTAGGAAGGATAAATCAGAGGACAGTCATCATTTTAGGGTGAGGGTATGTCACGAACCTAGCCCTAGAGCTGGGCTCGTGCCAAGCTTTGCTAAGGCAAAAGCTAGTCCTTTAATTCAAAGGGCTAATCAGGAGTCATCCTTTTCCCTCTGCTGACCCCCAGCTGAGGGTGATTAACAGGAAGCCATGCAAGGCTAGGCAGGCAGGGCAACTAACTCCTCCTCCTGTGAGAACAGGGCGTGGACGTCTCGGCAATTTAGAGGCTGCTCTCAGAAGGAGAAAGTTAGTCTTCCCTGAGCCAGCTTCAGGAGAGGGCTCACCTGAGGAAGGGCTGCATTCCCTTGATGTTGAAATGCAGGAAGCAGATACTGACCTGGGGCTAAATCAGCAAGCAGTGCCAGAGCCCATGGAATGTTCACAACCCGAGGATCTGCCGGAGAATTGTGGCATGGATTTAAGCTAAGTAGCTGGGTTAGGTGTTGGGCAAGGTAACAGGACTCTGACTGTTTGTTCCTTAAAACAAGGTGCTAAGTGAATTAGCTGAGGTTTGTGCTGCTGTGCTGTCTTGAAGCAAAAAGAAAAAAAAACGTTTTTGTTTTCAACTTTAAAGTAGCAGTAAGCAGGAAGTTTATATATTTTTTCTGCTGAAGAATGTAACAGAGGGAAGTTAAGCAAGTGGGGAGAATTCACTAACAACTAGGTTGGGTTAGTGGGGCCATTCTTGGCATTCTGTTTTCAGAAAGTGTAATAGTGAATTCACTTGCTCCCCTCCCCCCATTAGCTTACCTGAGCTGATTGGGGAACAAGCCGGTCTAATCTGAGGGCTTGAACTCAGCACCATAAAGTGTGCTATCAGGAATCTTGTTGTCCTGGTGAATTGTAAGGGCAACAGCAATTTTGGACTTTCATTTGCTGACTTGGACAATATTAACTTTTGAGTTTGGTTAGGATTTTGACCTACCTGAATGAAGGTGTGGGCTGTGATATACCTTTTTGTAGCAGCCACATATTTGTGTTTTGTTGGACTTATTGGATAGTGTAGAGTCTGAACTGGATGCAAGTAGACTCACATGCCATTGCTCATTAAATCGTTTGAATGAGTACCAGGAACTGATTCTTTTGGATTGTTTTTCTGTTCCCTGTATGGAGAAGGGTCCAGCAGGACTTCCTACCTTTTGGAAGCACGCAGGAGTGAAAGCAAAAGTGAACAGGGTCCAGCCCCATTAATCATATTGAGCTGGGCGCTTTGTTACACTATATACACATCCTGGTCATGCCTTCCTTCTACAAAATGCCAGAAGACAATCCAACTCCCAATTTCTACCAAGCTATTGGAATCAATTATCCCCACTGGTCAAATCCATCGAAGGACTCCTGAATTTAGGACAGTAATAAAAATGTACCTCTTCATCCAATCCCCTGCCTGAGGATTAATGAAGAAAAGATGTACTGTTAAAAGGGGATAGATTCCATACAAATGTAAGGAAGTTCTTCTTCACCCAGAGAGCGGTAGACATCTGGAATGCTCTTCCAGAGGCTGCTATAGGGGAAAGCACCCTTCAGGGGTTCAAGAAAAGGTTAGATAAGTTCCTGCTGGACCAGAACATACGCAGGTAAGGCTAGACTAAAATAGGGCCCTTGTCTTTGACCTATGGGCCGCCGCGTGAGCGGAGTGCTGTGCACAATGGACCACAGGTCTGACCCAGCAGCGGCAAATCTTATGTTCTAAGAAATGTATATTAGAACTAGATCCTCTGTCTAGACCAATTCAGATAAACCTATTGTAAATACATAAACTATAACCTATCTTGCCTGTATTCTATGTATGTTAACCTGTCATGATTATATTCTATGTACCTGTAACCCGTTCTAGGCTCATTGGGGGAGAATGGGATATAAAATCAAATAAATAAATAAAATGTCTGAATCTTCATTATTGGTTTTTCTAACTCTCGGAGAAACTAATCACATCATTTTGCTTAAAATATTTTTTATGCCAAAAATGAATTGCATGTTAATTTATTTCTTACAAACAATATCATGCCATCCAATAAATGTAGGGGTTTTTTTTTTTCCAGTCTGGGATAAAAGTGTATGCAGGGAATGACTTTGAAGACTTGTTTTATTAAATGGTGGGCTATTGATTGTAAGAAGAAGGATCATTAAGTATTAATAAGTGGTTTATTATGGATAGACCTGATTCGGCTGAACTCTACTGCACGTTATTTTCAGGATGAGCATCAATTCAAAGCACTAAATGTTCTCAGGAAAAAGCAATGGTGTTCCTTGCACTATAGTTTATGCTGCGAGGAAAGATGGTCTCCAATATTCATCATTCAAGTTGCCTTTGCAATAACTGGCACTGGACCTCACTTGCATCTTCAGTTATCTTCATCTATCTTTCATGTTACCCTATGTATGATACTCTCAACATCTTAGAAACATAGAAACTGATGGCAGAATAGGGCCATGGCCCATCCAGTCTGCCCACACTAATGACCCACCCCCTACCTTCCCCTATGAAGAGATCCCACGTGCCAATCCTATTTTGTCTTAAAGTCTGGAACACTGATGGCCCCAATTACCTGTAGTGGAAGGTTATTCCAGCGATCAACCACCCTTTCGGTGAAGAAGTACTTTCTGTTGTCGGCATGAAATTTCCCACCCCTGAGTTTCAGTGGATAACCTCTCGTTGCCGCGGGACCTTTGAGAAAGAAGATATCTTCTTCCACCTTGATACGGCCTGTGACATATTTGAACGTCTCGATCATGTCACCCCTCTCTCTGCATTCTTCGAGTGAGTATAGTTGCAATTTATGTCCTCTTTTTTCTACTTTCATTTCATTAATTAGATAATTTTCAGAAAATGTTCACAAAATCTGCAATAATTTTTCTATTACAATTTGTACTTAATTCAGTACCAACCGTCTAATTTAGGGGTGGTCCAGGTCAGAAGCGTAGCAAGGTTAGGAAGTACCCGGGGTGGTGGCACCCTCTTCGCCCCCTCTGTGCCCGCCTCTCCGCCCCCACCCCCATTCGTGCCCTCTCTTCCTTCCCCTGTACCTCTTTAAATCTTCACCAGCACGAGCAGGTTCTCCAGCCTGCTGCTTGCGTTGGCGTCGGCTTTCCCTCTGATGTCACTTCCTGGCCCCATGACCCAGAAGTGATTTCAGAGGGAGCCAGGCCTGCGCGAGCCACAGGCTAGAGTAGTTGCTCACGCTGGCGAAGATTTTAAAGAGGTACAGGCAAGGAAAGGAGGGCACAAGCATGGCATGAGGGCAGAGGGGTGCCAGCGCCCTCACTGAGATTGCCTGGGGCAGTCCACCCCCCCTTACTATGCCACTAGTCCAGGACATAGTTGGTCAAAGCCACTATTTAGCCAGATAATGGCAATGTTCAGTCTACTAATCAGTTAAGTAAGCAGATAAATTTAGGACAGCACTGAATATCTGAAGTTAATTTAGCCCAGGAGTAGGCAATTCCGGTCCTCGAGAGCCGGAGCCAGATCAGATTTTCAGGATATCCACAATAAATATGCATGAGATAGATTTGCATCTCAAGGAGGCAGTGCATGCAAATCCACCTCATACATATTCATTGTGAATATCCTGAAAACCTGACCTGACTCCGGCTCTTGAGGACCGGAATTGCCTACTCATGATTTAGCCTAAGGTTATGAGTGGCTTACAAACTGCTTATCACTGCAGGTAGAATATCAGGCCCATAGTTTCCAACAGTTTAATACAGACATACGAGGTCTGTTCAAAAAGTTCAAGGACTGATTTTATAAAAATTAATTAAACAATCTTACAACTTATTCCATTAGGTCCTCTTCAAAGTACTCCCCTTCCCTATGTAAACACTTTTCTCAATGTCGTTTCCACTTCTGGAAACAGTCCTTAAAAGCATCTTCAGGAATCGCCAAAAGTTGCTGTGTCGAATTTTGCTTTAGGTCTTCAATGGTGTCGAATAACTTTCCTTTCAGCATGGATTTAAGTTTAAGAAACAAGAAGTCAGCAGGGGCCAAGTCAGGAGAGTAAGGTGGCTGGGGGAAAACTGTCATTGCGTTTTTTTGTGCAAAATTCACAAATTTTGACGGCAGCATGAGCGGGCACATTGTCATGATGTAGGAACATATGGCTGCTCTTTCCAAAGTTCGAGCTGCTTCCTCCTGATTCTCTCACGGAGTCGTTTCAACACTTTCAGATAGTAATTTTGATTGACAGTTGTCCTTGTGGCAGAAATTGATAGCGAGCATCACTTTGACGTCTTCCACTGATTCATGACCACTTTTGAAGTGTGAATAGCATTCAAAACACCTTCCATGACTCATGAGTACCTCATGAGCTGCTACTTAGGAAACTGTGGAACCACGGGGTGGAAGGGGACGTACACAGATGGGTTAAACACTGGTTGGCAGGCAGAAGGCAGAGGGTTGGAGTGAAGGGTCACTACTCAGACTGGAGGAGGGTCATGAGCAGAGTTCCGCAGGGGTTGGTCCTCGGATCGCTTCTGTTCAATGTATTTATTAATGACTTGGAAACGGGGACAAAGTGTGAAGTAATAAAATTTGCGGATGACACCAAACTCTGTAGCAGGGTTAGAACTGCGGAAGAATGTGAGGACCTACAAAGGGACCTGAACAAACTGGAGGAGTGGGCGAATAAATGGCAGATGAACTTCAATGTAGGGAAATGCAAGGTCATGCATGTAGGGAAAAAACCCCCAATGTTCAGCTACCAAATGGGGGGATTAGTACTAGAGGGAAGTAACCTTGAAAGAGACTTGGGTGTACTGGTGGACACACCAATGAAGTCAACGGCACAATGCGCAGCAGCCTCGAAGAGGGCAAACAGAATGTTGGATATCATTAAGAAGGATATTACTACCAGAACGAAGGAAGTCATCATGCCGCTGTACCGCACGATGGTGCAACCACATCTGGAGTACTGTGTCCAATATTGGTCGCCGTACCTAAAGAAGAACATGGAGATACTTGAGAGGGTTTAGAGAAGAGCGACAAGAATGATAAAAGGTATGGAAAACCTTTCATACGCCGAGAGGCTAGAAAGGCTGGGGCTCTTCACCCTGGAGAAGCGAAGACTCAGAGGAGACATGATAGAGACTTACAAGATCATAAAGGGCATAGAAAAGGTGGAAAGGGACAGATTTTTCAGCCTAACTACAAGAACAAGGGGGGACTCGGAGAAATTGAAAGGGGACAGGTTTAGAACCAATGCTAGGAAATTTTTCTTCACTCAGAGGGTGGTGAACACCTGGAATGCGCTTCCGGAGGGTGTGATAGGACAGAGTGCATTAAGGGGATTCAAAGAGGGATTGGACAAGTTCCTGAAGGATACGGGGCTGGAGGGATATAGACAGAGGTAGAGATAGGATCATGGAAGAGAATAGATAGAAGAAAAATAGGGACTAAAGGGTTTTAGACAAAGGATCATTTACAGGTCATGGACCTGATGGGCCGCCGCGGGAGCGGACTGCTGGGCGTGATGGACCCCTGGTCTGACCCAGCAGAGGCAACTTCTTATGTTCTTATGTTCTTATGACATGTTCCACATAAGCCACTTTCAACATTTTATAAGTTTCTTCAGGGGTCTTACCCAATTTGAAATAGGACTTCATGGCGCTGCTCATTGAGACTGCGCATGATGAAAAAATAGCTGATCATGAAAATGCACTTTCACAAAAACTGCTGTACCTCAGAGACAAAAACAGATATCAACAAATGGAAAAAAGGAGGTTACTCGTGAGGTTTCAAGCTATTCAGTGCCACTTAGCACATTTCAAAAGAACTTCCCATTGGCACGGAAATTAGGAATCAAGGAAACTCTTTTATCTTGGCATCCCAAGTCCTCTAAATTTTCTTCTCACTTCTACCTCTAACCCTCTGTTGTAGTTCCTTCCTATTTCTTCTCTGTAAACCGCGCCGAGCTCTACGAACGTGGAGATGATGCGGTATACAAACCTAAGGATTAGATTAGATTAGATTAAATTGTCCTGGAACTTTTTGAACATACCTCGTAAATACAATATGTGGCGGCATGAAAATCATTGAAACATGAGTGTAACAGAGCCTGTCTGAATTAATAGTCCCTGTTCTTCAGCCATTGACAGAAATGGCTGCTAATTTGGTTGAATGATCTCCATGTGAAATAGATAGAGATGGATATTATAGTTGATAAATGTTGACTTGGTAAAAAAAAAAAAATAGTGATGGATTTGCTATCTTGAGAGAAGACAGAAGCTCATGAGACTTGCTAAAGCCAAGATGGAAGGAAGGAGAGGAAATACCCAAGATGTTAGGGGTTCTGCAACTGACCAGTAGGATCAGAGTTATGACCTGGCTGAGATGTGAACAAAGGGCAAACAGAGATTGGAGAGAAGAAGTCACATGCAGCATTAGATCAATGAGTGTAAAGGTACAGGAGAAGCAGAAAGTATCTTGCATTAGCTATAGGTCGTCAGTACAATACAAATTGAATTTAAACATGCACACATGGCAGAGGGGGGCAAAACAGTTGTATATAAATGTTAATCAGGTATGCACAAGCAGTACCTCCACCCTCAGTACCGTTCCCCTTAACTGTATCCATGACATCCTGTTTGTCTGTCTTGGCTGTTTAGATTGTAAGCTCTTTCGAGCAGGGACTGTTTCTTTTTCTTTGTGACTGTACAGCGCTGTGTACGTCTGGTAGTGCTATAGAAATAATTCATAGTAGTAGTAGTATGAAGAGTTTCAGTCTTTGGGAAGCAGAGCTGAGATTGTGATGTCATAATGCCTCCTTCCACCAATAAGAGACAACCTCATCAGTGATGTCACAATGGCTTAATTGTCCTGTACTTCCCTCTGCCCTCCAACCCAGCCAGCAGATTAACCGATCCCCTTAAGTGTATTCATGACATCCTGTTTGTCTGTCTTTGCCTGTACAGCGCTGCTTGCGTCTGGTAGCGCTATAGAAATAATTAATAGTAGTAGTAGTAGTAGTATTTTCTGGAGGTTTATAGATACTACTGCCAGCAACAAACTAGCAAAATACTATAAAAACACTCACCCAACCCCCTTTTACAAAGCCGCCTGGCAACAGCACAGAAGCCCATTTATTCCCAATGGGCTTCGGTGTGATTACTGCAGGCCACCATTCTTTTTTTTTTTCCAATTCTTTATTCATTTTCATATCTCATAACAAGTATACAATAATCATTCAATATTCATACAATTCACTTGTATACTTCATATAATATTAAATCTTATATTATCCCCCCTCCCCCCTTCCCTTCCACACATATCAACATTTTATTTGAATCTCACACATTATACCCTCCCAATCCCATATCATATTATTCTTCTATAAAAAAAAAAAAAAAAGTGTCTAATCATTCGAATATTCAATCAATGGCCCCCAAATTTTTTTAAACTTGTTATAATTTCCTTTTTGCATAGCAAGAATTCGTTCCATTTTATAAATATAACATATAGAATTCCACCAAAAAGTATAGTTAAGTCATCAGCTTAGTATTAGTATGGGGAGGTTAATAGCGAATGTGATTGGACATTCAGTCAGTCATTATACATTCTTAAAAAAACCGTTGATTGTTTTTCTTAAAGCATGTTTCCTTTATTTTACTTAATTCTCTCCTCCTTTTCTGGCTAGGTCTATATTTCCCATTGGCCTTGTGATACTAATAGAATATGACATAAAGGGTCTCTTGATAACAGTCTTCCTTGTGCCAACACAAACTCTTCTGATTTCACAGCTCTGAGAAATAAAATTGCATTTACTCCTCTTTGTTCTGGATTTATGCCTAAGGGGGGGAAACCCACTAGATTTAAAAGATGTGAATTCAAATTGCAAATCACTAATTTCCAGCGTCATTGGAAATGATTAGTTATTAATCAGTTTGGCCTGCCTGCATTCAGCTCAACACACTTTAATTGGCCTTACCTAGGCTCATCAATTGCCTTTTTTTTTTTTTTTTTAATCATTTTAGTTCATTCCTTTTCAGTGGAAGCTGAAGAAAGCCTTTTCAAAATTTTTTTTTTTTTTTTTTTTTTTTACCTTGTTGGTTGTTCTTGCCTGTCTGGACCGTTTGCCATTCTCAATAAACAAATATTCAAAATTTTACCTTCTCCGGTCCATTTCATGTTGTCACTGCATAAACTATGAAACATGTACATACAGTATCTAGAGAGCAGCTGTGCTTCATCTTTCTGAAAATAAGTTTGAAACCAGTTTCAAACTAGTTCTAAATGATCCCCATAATGACTGAAGAAAGCTTAGTTTGCCACTGTAAGAACTATACCAGTGGTCTCAAACTTGCAGCCCGCCAGGTACTATTTTGAGGCCCTCGGTATGTTTATCATAATCACAAAAGTAAAATAAAACAGTTTCTTGATCATTTGTCTCTTTAGCAATAAATTACAATATTATTATTAAGACTTAGCCAAAAGGAAAGATTTATAAACTATAAAGAGTTTTACCTCATGCAAAATTGTCATTTCTTTAATAAGACATTAACTATTTTTTTTTCCGAGGCCCTCCAAGTACCTACAAATCCAAAAGGTGGCCCTGCAAAGGGTTTGAGTTGGAGACCACTGGCCTATAGGAAGAGGAGATGCAAATGTTAAGAGCCTTAGCCAATAGGGAGAGGAGGAGATAGTGGATGCTGTGGATGGCCATCGTGTTATTATGTTTCTATAACCATAAAGTTCTATGACATCACAATGCAGGTGTAAAGAGCCTTAGCCTATAGGAAGAGGAGATGCAAATGTTAAGAGCCTTAGCCAATAGGGAGAGGAGGAGATAGTGGATGCTGTGGATGGCCATCGTGTTATTATGTTTCTATAACCATAAAGTTCTATGACATCACAATGCAGGTGTAAAGAGCCTTAGCCTATAGGAAGAGGAGATGCAAATGTTAAGAGCCTTAGCCAATAGGGAGAGGAGGAGATAGTGGATGCTGTGGATGGCCATCGTGTTATTATGTTTCTATAACCATAAAGTTCTATGACATCACAATGCAGGTGTAAAGAGCCTTAGCCTATAGCAGTGGTCTCAAACTCGCAGCCCGCCAAGTACTATTTTGAGGCCTCGGTATGTTTCTCATAATCACAAAAGTAAAATAAAACCGTTTCTTGATCATATGTCTCTTTAGCTATAAATGACAATAATATTATTAAGACTTAGCCAAAAGGAAAGATTTATTAACTATATAGAGTTTTACCTCATGCAAAATTGTCATTTCTTTAATAAGACATTATTTTTTCTGAGGCCCTCCAAGTACCTACAAATCCAAAAGGTGGCCCTGCAAAGAGGTTGAGTTTGAGACCACTGAACTATACCATAGAAAGTAGACATGACCTAAAAATCATAAACCACAATCTCTAAGCTGCAGATGGTATTTAAGAGGTTTAATATTGCCAGCCATGATGATATATACTCAGTAAATGAAGTAAAAATGGTATTTTATCTAGTTAAAATTCCATTTTAGCTGGTCTGAAGAGGCTCATTTTAACCACCACTTAAATTGGCTAAGCTCTTTGTTTTTGGAAGACACTCCTGCCAAGGACATCAAATAAGTGCAGATATAGACCATCATTATGGAGCCCTTTTACTGAGCAACAATAAAAAGTGACCTGTGATAGCCCCAACATGGGTCTTGCCTGAGTACTGCGGTCACTTTTAGCGCTGACGGTAAAAGTCAGAGTTTTCTATTTTGGCATTGGCCATGCTTTAGTGCATGGCCATTAGAGCATGAGGCCTTAACTACACCTAGAGAATGACCACCCCCGACAAATTTGTCCCCATTCCCACAGGAACTCAATTTCTCCGCCCCGTCTCAGCGAGTTTTGTCCTTGCCCCTGTCCCTGCTCCATTCCTGTATGCTCTACCTTAACCACACTTATGATTTTAAAGTGTTTGAGGCTTGTGCAGATGAGAATGAAGCTTGCAGGAATGGGGCAGAGGGAGGAAAAGAACTTGCAGGGACAGGACGGGAAAATGAGTTCCCGCTAGGACGAGGACAAATTTGTCCCCATGTCATTCTCTAACTACACCTATTTTGTAGGCAGTAAGGGCTCATGCATTAATCCTGCACTAATCGGGGGAGGGGAGAAGCAACCTACTGAAATCAAACATCACGCCCTCTTAGTTCATGCTGTCATTCCAGCAGTATCAAGAGTTGACCATTCCCGAGTCACGGTGAGACTGGCAGTCAGTGTATGCAAAGCTGTGGATAGATTTATTTCAATGGGTATGAGTAGTTGCACATTATCAGCATAGATACAGAATTTTGTGTCCACTACCTGAAACAGCTCAGCCAGGGGCATAAGGTAGATATTAAATAAGATGGGAGACAGTATGGACCTTGTGGCATCCCACAGTTCAATGCCCAAGGTAATGATGTGCAATTGCTGAACAGAATTGATTGTTGTCTGTCTGGCATAGGATTTGAACCATGTAAATACTATTCCACAGATACTTGTTTCTGCTAGTCTTGTGAGCATGATATTATGGTCCACAGTGTTGAAGGCTGTTGAGAAATCCAGCAATACTAGTATCGAGGCAGATCTCCTGTCACAGTTTCTGTGCAGATCATCAAGGAGGGACACAAGAACTGTCTCTGTCCCATGCCCAGGTTTGAAGCCAGATTGATGTGTCTAGGCAATTACTTTCAATTAGCCTGTTGAATTGAATGCAGACTGTCCATTCTATAAGTTTTGCCAGGAAAGGAATGTTAGAGACTGGTGGGTAGTTTTCAAGCTTGTCCTCATCAGCTCTTTTTAGTGTTGTTGACAGCTGACCTTCCATAAGTGAGAAGTTAACAATTTTAGTGGTGCCTTCAATGAGGCCTATGCTCGCTTGTTGTATTATCTTTGCTGGATAGGGGTTAAGAGGACAGGTTGTAGGCTTTTAAGGCCTTTTTCAAGAACTGGTTGAACGAGTCCCAGATGGCTGTGTATGGTGGGGGGGGGGGGCGTTTTCTCTTCATTAGCTGGTGGAGCTTTGATGGGACTGTCTGTTGGTCTGTCTAGGTGTCTTAATGGAGACCTTTAATTTTGTTGGCAAAATCATTGCAATTTAGTGGCAACCAGGAGGGATGGTTTTGATGTGATCAATAACAGTTAGTATGAAGACATGAAAATTTAACTTTAGACACCCCTCCGCATTTTACAAAACTATAGCAACGTTTTTAGCGCTGACCACGGCGATAACAGCTCTGATACTCATAGGAATTCTATGAGCATCAAAACTGTTAATGCCACGGCCAGCACTAAAAACTGTGCTACGGTTTTGTAAAAGGGAGGGATAGTAAAGCTACCATTTCGCCTGGCAGCATTCAGGTTTCTTCAGGGGTATAAGTCCAACTTCTTCATATTTTTTTATTAAACCAGCATTCTAAAATCTATCATATTCCGATTATATATATATATATATAATTTTTTTTTTTAATTAATTAATTAATTAATTAATTTTAATACAACAACTTACTGTTTCCTGAAATCAGTTCTCTTTTTTTTTTGCTCTGTAAAATCAGCATAGATTTAACTGCTAAAAAGATGCCATCTCTCAGTATTATGAATAGTCAAAGGATTTCCCTTTGTGATATCATCACATAGGGCCCCTTTTATCAAACTGCGGTAGAGCTGTATACTGCGGGCCAGCGAGGTAAATGCTCTGACGCTCATTCAATTCCTGTGGGCATCAGAGCGTTTACCTTGCCGGCACACAGTAAAAATCTCTACCACGGTTTGATAAAATGGGATTTGCGTGGGTTGTGTCTTGACCCTTTCACCACCATTGCTTCCTTGGAATATCTATGGGGTCCTTTTATTAAGGCGCACTAAATGCTAAGGCATCCATTATATTCTATGGGCACCTTAACATTTAGCACGCACTAAATCAGTTAGGGCACCTTAATAAAATGACTCCTATATTTTCTAGTTATCTCTCTACAGCAGGGGTGCACAAAAGGTCGATCACGATCGACCAGTAGATCGCGAAGGCAACGCGAGTCGATCGCATTACTTTCATATTCTACCTGCTTCCTGACGCAGAAGCGCCGAGCCGACCAGCCTTCCCCACTCGACGTCAATTCTGACGTTGGAGAGGAAGTTCCAGGCCAGCCAGGCAGCGATTGGCTGGCCTGGAACTTCCTCTCCAACGTCAGAATTGATGTTGGGGGTGAAGGCTGGTCGGCCCGGCGCTTCTGCGTAGGGAAGCAGGGAGAGCTTGGGGCGGCGGTGGTTTAGAGCCTGTTCCCCGATGGCGAAGGCAGTGGCTTGGGGGAGGGCAGGGAGAAAGAAAGAAAAAAGGGGGCAGGTAGGGAGACAGAAAGAAGGGAAACAGAAATAAAGAAAGGGGGCATGAAGAGAGAAAGAAAAGAACAGGGCAGGGAGAAAGAAAGAAAGGGGAAGGGGCAGGGAGAGAGGAAGAAAAAGTTTGGGGAGGGAATGAGATCTAGAGGAGAGGAAGCATACAGGAGGCTGAAAGAAGGGAAGAAATATTGGATGCACAGTCAGAAGAAGAAAGTGCAACCAGCGACTCATGAAATCACCAGACAACAAAGGTAGGAAAACTGATTTTATTTTCAATTTAGTGATCAAAATGTGTCCATTTTGAGAATTTATATCTGCTGTCTATATTTTGCACTATGGCCCCCTTTTACTAAACCACAATAGTGTTTTTTAGCACAGGGAGCCAATGAGCAGCGAGAGCAGCGAGGAGAATTCAGCGCAGCTCCCTGTACTAAAAACTGTTATCGCGGTTTAGTAAAAAGGGAGGGGGTATATTTGTCTATTTTTGTATAGTTGTTACTGAGGTGACATTGCATAGAGTCATCTGCCTTGACCTCTGAAAAAATCCCGGAATATAAATGATAATTTACATTTTCTCTGCGTACAGTGTGCTTTGTGTTTTTTTAAAATGTTTTTGTTGGTAGATCATTTTGACTTGGTCATTTTCAAAGTAGCTCACAAGCCCAAAAAGTGTGGGCACCCCTGCTTTACAGAAATATAGTTCATTCCATAAAACTATTGAGACCATTAGGGTTCCATTGTTTTAAGTCCATAAATTCATCTTAACTCTTTGCTCTAGGTTTTGTTTTTTTTACTACTACTATTTATCATTTCTGTAGCACCTCTCTTTCTTTTAGGTTCTATATCTAAAATAAAACATCTTAGATTTTCAAACCCCCAAGCAGCTTCCTCACAATGTGCAACCAATGGTTCTTCTCTCGTGTCTTTTAATATTGGAATTATGCTCAGACATTCTCTCTAAAAGATTTTGATGTCTGTCTAATATAGATCCTATTACAAGGACAAAAGCAGGATGCCACTTAGTCACTTTTGCAGTTAGTGAAATATTACAACTCATAAACACTGCCATCTAATGGATTTTTAAATTATTTCAATCGCAGAATAATTCCACAAATCTGACAGCTACCACAGGGTTTGTTTGGGGTTTGTTTGTTTTTTTGGTATTAAAAAAATATATAGATGCTGGTTTTTGGTATTAAAAAAAATATATGCTGGTTTAATGATAAATCTCAAGAAAATGAAGGAGCAGGGCTTATAACCCCGAAGAAGCCTAAATGCTGTCAGGTGACACGGTGGCCTTATTGGTCCAGATTCTAAAAATGGCGCCGAGCGGCACCTGCATTGTAAGCGCCGCTCAATGTGGTGTCAATTTTAAAAAATGGCATCATGTATAGAAGCAGGCCTAGCAGCGCCTAGGCATCCCGGACGTAGGCTTTGCTCCATTTTCACTCGCCTAATTTGGCAGCGCTGGTATTGAATGATTGATGGCGCCTAATTCAACCACACCTATTCTCCACCCATAACCATGCCCATTTTTTAACACAAGCGTCGTTAGGCATCGCTATGTATTTGATGGCGCCTCCACTTAGGCGTCGCTAGGCATCCTAAGCGTTTGGCGTTGAACTCTTAAATTGCTTCGTTTTTTGTTTTGTTTTGTTTTTTTGATTGACTGAAAACCAGCATGGTAAACCAATTAAAAAATGGAAGTTTGCCGTGAATCTCAAACGTAGACATCACTAGACGACCACGATTAGGGTTCCTAGCAGTGTCTAAATAGGGCACCGTTTATAGAATATGACATCACTGATGAGGTTGGCTCTTAAGCATTGGTGGAATGAGGCATTATGACATCATAATACCGGCTCTGGTTATCAGAGGCTGAAACTCTTCACATTATTTATTTATTCTCTCAGGGGGTTTAAAGTTTTAGTAGCTCTACGTCAACTGTTTTACATCTGGTATTGATCACATAATTTAAAAAGTTTTGAACCTGAAACTATGAGCACTGAACTCAATTATCTGTTACTTGTGTAATTTCCTGAGATTGTCTCTGTTTCTAAAAATGTGAACCGCATGGAACTGAATAGGTTATGCGGTATATAAATGATAATGTAATGTAATGCTCATATATTCATATGATTAGAAGAGTTTGGAGTAGAGAATGACACAGGGACAAATTTTTCCCCGTGGGAACTCATTTTCCATCCCATCCATGCGAGTTCTTTTCCTGTCTCTGCCTCATTCCTGCAAACTCCATGCAGGTTATGTTTGCTAAATAGAAAAAGTAATAAAACAGAGATTTCAGCTATGAAATAAAATCACATATGCCTTGAGGTTAACATCTTTGCCTATAACTATTTGTTATAAATACTGGGAATGGCCTAAAACAGTGTTCTTCAACCTTTTTACACCTATGGACCGGCAGAAATAAAATAATTATTTGGTGGACTGGCATTGGTCTGCAGACCGGCGGTTGAAGAACACTGAGCTAAGTTGTGACATCAGAGAGAAGGCTTCCGGTTCAGGCGCAGGACGTGCGTAGGAGCCGCTGCCTGTGGCTTTGTGCACTGAGTCAGTGAGGAAGAGGGAGCCGGCCTGGAGATAACGTCGCATCAGTCGCACCGCGAACCAGCGGTTGAAGAACACTGTTTTGGGCCTGATGCACATGCCGGCCCTGTGGACCGGCAGGAAATTTCTGTGGACCGGCACTGGTCCATGGACCGGTGGTTGAAGAACACTGAGCTAAGTTGTGGGCCATCTGGAAGCCTTCCCTCTGATGTTGCGACATCAGAGAGAAGGCTTCCGGTTCAGGCGCAGGACGTGCGTAGGAGCCGCTGCCTGTGGCTTTGTGCACTGAGTCAGTGAGGAAGAGGGAGCCGGCCTGGAGATAACGCCGCATCAGTCGCACCGCGAACCAGCGGTTGAAGAACACTGTTTTGGGCCTGATGCACATGCCGGCCCTGTGGACCGGCAGGAAATTTCTGTGGACCGGCACTGGTCCCTGGACCGGTGGTTGAAGAACACTGGCCTAAAATGCGTATCTGACTTGTCCGCTGTTATTTTTTAAAAATATATTGAGGTATACTTACCAGTTTTGCCTTACTGAAATGTATCTGCCCAGATGAGCCTTTGAACACTGTTGTGACTTGACCGTGCATCAGATAAAGAGATATAAAATAAATAGGAAGCAATCATCAAAAGCCAAGAGGCCTACAATAGAGCTTCCCAAACTGTGGGTCGGGACCCCAAATGGGTGTCACAAATCTTGTGATTGGGATCATGACCTGCACTGGCTCTCCACAGGCGCATGATTGTTCAACACCTTCAGGGATCACACAATTTTATTTGACTGTGATCATGGGCTTATGACCACAAAAAGATTGGTAACTACAAATTCATTTTTGCAGTTTACCTTTTGAAAATGCCTTACCTGGAGGGGACTGTGAGTTCATAAATCGCTGGGAATACCTTGCTGAAATGGCCATGACAGCATCCTGGGACAAGAGTAGTAAAAAGTCTATTTCTTCAGCAATTTGTGTTATGGCCTAAATAGAACATAATTATTCAGAGGGAAAATTTTGGTTGATGAACAGTTGATGTAGGGTTGTTAGGTTTTTGGGTTTTTTTTTGGGGGGGGGGATGAAGGTTGAGATGAGTTTTTAATTTGATGGTTGTACCATGTACAAGGAAAAGGAAGATCTCCAAATATATTGGTTTTTATATCTTTATCAAGCCTCAACTTTCAATGAAAAATACTGACCCCCATGGCCTCTTAGGGGTGAGGAATTTTCAGCACCTCGAGGAATAAGTCATCTCTATGGTACCTAGTTAAATTCCTTTGAAGACGACCTTATAACTCCTGAGTTTTCACTGTCAACTGGAATCGGAAATGATTATATAAAGGCATGTGGATCAAATTTCTGGTAAACTGCATTTTCAATACAGGGTGATTTAAAACCAAAATTTATTGGACTATTCTTTCACCTTTGAGGCTAAAGTTTCATCAACTTATAAAGTTTCATGTGGTATCAGATGATTCCATACACTCGATGTGCACCCCACCTGTTACTCGGCAAACATCAATTCGATAATCGAGCACGGACCAGACTCTCCGAAGCATATCCGGCGTGATCGCGTTTATAGCTTCAGTGATGCTTTCCTGCAGATCATCCATAGTTGCGGGTAATGAAGGTACGTACACTCTGTCTTTCACATACCCCCCAAAGGAAAAAGTCACAAACAGTAATGTCTAGTGATCTCGGGGGCCACTTGAGGAACACCTGGTCATTTTGTCTCATTGCATTGGCTGAAGGTTGTAACTTCTGCACCAATTGCAGCTTATAAGGGTGAAAGCACAAGCGATTGTGTAAGATCTTGCTAACTGTGCTTTTTGGGACTTGTATTTGCTGTCATCTTATTTATAAACATATTCCAATAAGTTTTGATTTTGTAACCATTTAAAATCAAGGAGAGTTTTTGTGGGCACCCTGTGTTATATTAAAAACCTTAGATCAATGGGCGTAAGAAGTGAAAAAAACTAACCTGTGGTCACCTCCAGTAGAGCAGGAAGTATGTGATAGACTTAACACACTATGGCCATGAATTTGGACTTGGAGGATGAGGTGTTCGGCGTCTGCATCTATGAGACAAACATGGTTTTTCTTGTTACATAGATCTTTTTGGACCCCTGTTCGTTTACAGAAATTGGATAGTTCTAAGTCTAATATATGCTGGCACTGTCATCTCGAGGTAAGGACATTGGATAATCTACTGTACTATTGTCCCTTGATACTTAAGTTTTGGAGATCCATTTGGGGTCAAGTAAATAAAATATTGGAAAATCCAGTGGCATTGACATACGATACCGTGCTATTTGGTAGGATAATGAGGGCTAAAAGCCCAATATCTTCCCATAATAATAAACTTCTCTTTATTATGACAGGAGTGGCCATACAATTTATTTTAAAGAACTGGAAAAACTGGGATCAGTTAAATTATCATTTCTGGTGGGAATCTTTATGCCGCATTTTTAAAATGGATTCTTATATTAGGCTTAGACAATAAATTCTGATAGAAGGTCTTAACCAAAAATCTTTATTTAGGGTGAAGTGTGTTTAGCCACCCCTAAAATACAGTACCTTCTATTTCTAATTCTTCAGGCCCTCTGAAATGCCACCAAATGTTCAATAAATTTTCATGACACTTGGTTTTATGCATCCAAATCTTCATCAGGTCACTTTATGAGACATTATGTTAACTCATTAATAAATTAGGTTAAACTTTCAACTATTTTTGTAACTTTTTTGTTTTTTTATGTTTTTAGCAACTTTTTCTTATCAACTTTTTAATTTAAAAGAATCTTAAAGAGATGTATTGTACTTATCTTAGGTGGTGAACAGCAAGGGACAAGTTCGCCAACATGTTTCACCCTTGGGGGGTTTCCTCAGGGCTACAATTCCTAAAACATAAGACCAACCTCAATAAATAATGAACCTCTCTCCTATATAAGTTTAACCAAACTTATGGGGATGCTTTTACCAGTTGAAATAAAGTTTATACTCCTGGCTAGCTGTCAATGCTGAGGTAGTGACGTAAAATCTTCACGTTGCCGTTGGTAGTGTTAGCCCCGCTCAGGAACGTCATTCACAGCTGAGCCGGTGAGTACTTAATGAAAGGAGTAGCACGCTGCGGCCATCTTGTTAAAAACACTGGGTGGTCGCGTCGTGAAGTTCAAGTGATACCAAGGTAAACTTTTGAGCTATATATTAGAAAATAGCATTGGTTAAACTTATATAGGAGAGAGGTTCATTATTTATTGAGGTTGGTCTTATGTTTTAGGGATTGTAGCTCTGAGGAAACCCCCCAAGGGTGAAACATGTTGGCGAACTTGTCCCTTGCTGTTCACCACCTAAGATAAGTACAATACATCTCTTTAAGATTCTTTTGAATTAAAAAGTTGATAAGAAAAAGTTGCTAAAAACATTAAAAAACCAAAAAGTTACAAAAACAGTTGAAAGTTTAACCTAATTTATTAATGAGTTAACATAATGTCTCATAAAGTGACCTGATGAAGATTTGGATGCATAAAGCCAAGTGTCATGAAAATTTATTGAACATTTGGTGGCATTTCAGAGGGCCTGAAGAATTAGAAATAGAAGGTACTGTATTTTAGGGGTGGCTAAAGACACTTTACCCTAAATAAAGCATTTTTAAAATGGAACATACAATTGCATACAGCAGAGACATTATAGGAAATTTAAGGATGTTTGGGAGCCATTTACAAATTCTGTAAGGAGTGATTGTTGATTTTGCCCTTTGAACATATACGTCCAGGGTGGCTGGGAGGGGGGTGGGGAAATGCTTGTAATTCAATTCTGGTTAAGTGCAATTGTTGGATATATAGAAGGGGGGATGATACATGTATTTGTTACGAGATAGAATTTAAGTGCTGTTAAAGTGTAAATTGTCTGTATAATATGTTGCACTTAATTTTTAGCTTTAAAATAAATAAAGATATAAAAAAAAAAAAGACTTAACAAACTAATAGTAATGCGATCCAGATGAGATGTAGCGATTTTAGTTCTCTGGATTACGTTTGCCTATCCTGACCAGAAAATACTGTTAAGGAAGAAATAGAAATACAACTGAGCTAAGTCACTGATTGCCAGGCATTAGAAGAAGTGACTTTAAATGTCAGAGATTTTATAGATAAACGGGAAGACAAAGGAGTATTAAAAATGTAGAATCAACAGCAAAGATAATTAGGAAAAGCTAAACGGATTTGCTGTGTGTTCTTTCTCAAAAGAAATTGCTTTGGAAATAGAAAGCAGCTGAGAACTAAACAAAAATAATCATCAAAGCATGACTTCTTCCCCTTGGCTCAGCAGTATAATATGACGGCATGATTGAGATGATAGAGAATTCATCCAAGAGCGAGAGCACACTGAGCTAATGAAGTGAATAATAGGTGGCACAGATTTTCAGTGGCAAAGGTGAGGAATACATATGAAAGGTACTGTGAAAATGGTACCCATGTCCACAGGGCTAAAAGGTGCCTGTTTTGGGGAGCTTATGTGCTATTGTATATTCAATACTAAGCAAATAGAGGAGCAAAAACATCTACATTGAAAGTGAGGGCATTGTCATAGAGTAGTACTGAGTGCTGTGCTCACTTCCTCCCCTCCCCCCACCACCCCTTTTTACAAAACCATAGCGCAGTTTATAACACCGACACTGTATTCTTGTCATTACTATTGGCCATTGTTTTGGCCAATCAGGGACTTCCTTAGGCTCCTCCATAAGGAAGTCCCTGATCGGCTCAGGCACCTCAGGTGCCCGAGGAGCCTGAGCCAATCAGGGCCTTAGGCTCTCCCCTTGCATCACATGAGGCACCGGGGTGGGGCCTAAGGCCTGCATTGCGCCGGAGGAGCAGGGGCGACTGAGCACCCCTCCTGCTCCCAACTTAAAGTTATGGGGAGGGGACATCTGGTGGCAGGAGAGAGTGGGCATCCTCCTGTTGTTTCGGGGGAAGGAGAGGGCCCGATGGCAGGAGGGAGTGGGCATCCCTCCTGCCATATTTTTCAGCATGGGGGTGTTCGGCGGGTGGGCATTCAGCAGGCAGAGGGAGTGTTGGGTGGGCGGGGAAGGAGGGGCCGATGGCACCAATGCCAAGAGGGACTGGGCATCCCTCCTACCATATTTTTCAGCGCAGTGGGGGACCGTCAGATGGCCGAAGGGAGTGGGCATCCCTCCTGAAATTTGTGGATCTCCGCGTGCCGGGGGGCGATTTTATTACAGGTCTACCTGTTTCTTATTCTTTTTTATTATGTGGCAGATATTTTGCATGTGTAATATACGTAAAATATCTGGAGCCGTGGAAAATAAAATACAGGCAGACCTGTCAAAAAAACAGCAGACCGACAGGTCTACAGCAGTCGGCTTTTAGGATTGTAAAACCCGATGCAAAATAGCCAAGCAAATGTTAGTGAATCATTTGCTTGGCTATTTTGCATGGGGTTTTACTCATTTGCATGGGTTGGATTGGATCGGAAAATATGCAGTGGGCCATTTAGTGAATCAGGTGGGTAGCAGCAATCATCGCTAAACCTGTGAAAACAGGTTTAGCGACGATCGCTGACTTTAGTGAATCGGGGCCTAAGTGACTTGCCCAAGGTCACAAGGAGCAGTGTGGGTTTGAACCCACAACTTCAGGGTACTGAGACTGTAGCTTTAACCACTGTGCCACTCTAGAATCAAAATGTAGTAGAAGTGAGCCATTATGACATCACTGATGAGGTTGGCTCTTAGGCATTGGTGGAATGAGGCATTATGACATCATAATACCAGCTCTGGTTATCAGAGGCTGAAACTCTTCACATTATTTATTTATTCTGATAGACAGGACCCTGAAACCGTCAGCTCAATGCGCAAAGAAAGAAAACAGGATGTTGGGCATGATAAAGAAGGGGATTACGAGTAGATCAGCGGGCGTCCTAATGCCGCTTTACAGAGCAATGGTCAAACCACTTGGAATACTGTATCCAACACTGGTCTCCATACCTAAAGAAGGATATAACCCTGCTGGAGAGGGTGCAGAGGCGAGCCACGAAACTAGTAAAAGGAATGGAAAATTTGAGCTACAAAGAGCGCCTCGGAAAGCTGGAACTGTTCACCCTCAAAAAGAGGAGACTGCGAGGGGATATGATAGAGACTTTTAAAATACTAAAAGGATTCGACAAAATAGAGCAAGAAACATCGTTATTCACATTGTTAAATGTGACACGAACAAGAGGTCATGGACTGAAACTGAGGAGCGGCAGGTCCAGGACAAATGTCAGGAAGTTCTGTTTCGCACATCGAGTGGTGAACTCTTGGAATGCTCTCCCGGAGGAGGTTGTGACGGAGACTATTATTCTGGGATTCAAGCGCAAGTTGGATGCACACCTTCTTGCAAATCACATTGAGGGATACGGGTAATCAAGGTCTCCATCAGGGGGCATCTGGCTTGGCCTCCGCGTGTGCGGGTCGCCGGACTAGATGGACCTAAGGTCTGATCCGGTGAAGGCGTTTCTTATGTTCTTATTCTCCCTTGGGAGTTCAAAATGGTTTACATTAATTTTTTCAGGTACTCAAGCATTTTCCCTGTCTGTCCCGGCAAGCTCACAAGTAGTAGCATGAGTTTGAACCCACAACCTCAGGCTCCCCCTGTACGAATGAAATAAATTTGCAAGCACTACCCCCATTGCATGGAAATCCATCTCATACATATTCATTTAAGTATCCTGAAACCCTGACTGGCTAAGTTTATCCCAAAGACTAAGCTGAGAACCACTGATCCGGATGAAAAGCCATCCAAAACGTGCAGCCTTCTTCCAAACTTATGGATTTATTTTCTGAGTCGTATCTCCATTTGCAAAGGATATACATTAGTCAAATTATCAGAGTGTTGTTTCTATTCTATGCCGGGGATTAAATTTATTTTTTCAAACCACTACAAAACAATGCATGTTTCTTTCTGACACTAATCCATGCAGTCTTATTTTCACACTTTTCAAAATGAAGTCAAGTGTGATGTTGCTTCTCTGAATACCAGGTAAAATGTGTGTAGATATTTGGATACCTGCCAAGCAAAAGGATCCCTGAGCGAGTAGTCCATGTTTTTCTCACCTTTCCTTTATGAAGTGTTAAAGCTTTGGTCTGCATGAGGAGCAAAAGGTACATATGCTCTTTCAGAATGTACTGACCTGGAAGGGAAAGGGTGAGATAGTAATTACCCAGACATTTGCCAGCTAGCTGAATTGCTGTATGGATGATGATTCAGTGCATTGTGTTGAGCAATTTATCAACCTGCCTTATATAAGTCAAAATTGGGATAAGTTTTATGAAGGAACCAAAATACTATATTCTGTGAGCAAATAGAACGAAAGGAGGTCATTTAAATTACTAAAGATATGGGGGATAGAGGAAGCACTCAGAACTGCAAGCGATTCAGCAATGCAACAGAGACTTTGGAAAAGGAATTTGGTCAAAAACATGATATATCATTTTGTTTTATTGTGTGTGATTTTATTTGTTTGAATTGGTAATTTGCACTAGATATGTATTTGGTATGTCACCTTAAACTGTGGATAGTGTGGTAAAAATTATTTTCCCAAATCAAAAAATAAAAGAAGCAGGTCAAGTCTCACGGATTAGGTTCCTCACTACAGCACACAGTAAATTCTGGGTTCTAATCCCCTCATCCAATGTTGGTTAGATCTGGCGTACCACAAAGGAGGCAAACGAAGACCTTTGAAAGAAAGGAATTCTCCCTTTCTATTCCCTTCCCACCTCAACACCTCTTTTTCTCACGTCCTCCATTCTTTCATCCTGTGTCCCACTTGCAGTTACAGGGAAATATTTTTAAAACCAATAGGAGGAAATATTTTTTCACTCAGAGAATAGTTAAGCTCTGGAATGCATTGCCAGAGGATGTGGTAAGAGCAGTAAACACAGTTGTTTTTAAAAACGATTTGGACAAGTTCCTGGAGTCCACAGTCTGCTATGAGACAGACATGGGGGAAGCCACTGCTTGCCCTGGATGGAATGCTGATACTCTGGGGATTCCGGAATCTTGCTATTCTTTGAGATTCTGGAATGTTGCTACTCTGGGTTTTGGCCAGGTACTATGGAACTGGATTGGCCACCGTGAGAACGGGCTACTGGGCTTGATGGACCATTTGTCTGACCCAGTAAGGCTATTCTTATGTTCTTAAGATAGATTCTGCTAAACAAGAGCTCTTACAACCCAACCAGCACCACTGAGGATGCACCTTGAAGGGTTCCAAAAAGTGACCTCGACATAACAGAGAAGAAAGGTCAGCCAAGATCATTTATTTAGCATCAGTACTCTGGGTTACATGCCATCCTAGGCAATTGCCTAATCTGCCAAATTCTAGATTGGCCCTGCTTGTAAAAACTTTGGGAACTTGTTGAAATTCAGCAGAGGGGCCTGTGTCTTGAAGAGGGTTAATGTCTTAAGTGAAGATTGTAGGGGGGAGGGAGAAGACTGCAAGCAATATATGTGAGATATATATGCGTAAAAATACTTTCAGGACCCTCATTAAGTTTCAGGACCATACTATCTTAGTGCAGTGAGCAGGTGCATACCATTCTGCACAAGCATCTTCTCCTGGGATGGCTGCAATGATTCTTCTTAACATTATATAAGGCACAAGAAGAGCAGAGGTGGCCAGAAGAGAAGGATGGATACTCAAATTGTAACACCTGCTTCGGGGGGCAGGAAATTCCAACAGGAATAAATGAAACACAAACAACATTCCACAATGTTCCCTTGTTTCCTTCAACCTCGGAGAACTCTTTGACAAAGCACAGTTACCTTGAACAGCAGAATTCACCATGTTGCTAAAAAAAAGTTGCACGACTCAAAGACCCTAGGCCGGGGTGTGTGTAGACGTTGTGTGGTAGATTTATAGTCAGAAGTAGTGTTTTGTTTATGATTCAGTTTTTGAGCCTGGTTAGATTTGCCCAGTGAGAATGTTCTCTAGAATTTTAATTCATGTCTTTATGTGAAGTGCATTAAAAGATGTAAAAAAGAACCACCAGTTTTGCCCATCCATTCTGCCTGACTGGAGAAGTAAAATATGAACGTGAAGGCTTGAAGTCCAAACCAACGAAAAAGAGGGAGCAGGTGAAGAGAGTCTACACTTCTCCCTCCGTATTCGCGGGGGATGCGGGCAGACCATAGCCGTGAAAACTGAAAAACCGCAAATAACTTTTTGCATGTTATTTGCGGTTTTTCAGTAAAATAGACCTGAAAAAGATAATAAACCATGAATAACCCGACCTGCAATTTGCTCCGTACAACACCGGGAACAGTGATTTCCTCCATGAACCACCGGCCGAGTGCCCTTACTAGGCTCTGTCTTTCCACAGTGAGCTCCTAATGCTCAAACCACACTCCTAATGCTCAAACCTACACTCTTCTCAACCCTTTTCAGGACCCACCGAACTTTATTGCAAGGAAATCACCTTACAGACCGCACACATGCAGTAGGAACAGCGCCGAAAAAAGGGATCCTGTCTCTCACTGATAGAGCTAATAGCCTCCTCCACAGTCTGTGCACTCACGGCAGAGCGACGTTCCCAGTGCTCAACCACGCCTCTGCTCTCGTTCTCCTCTCTGCCTCGGCGGGACACTCTCCACTGCAGCTAGTACATTCATGGCAAAAATGCCACAGAAAGAATCCTGTTTTACTCAGGTAGGACCGATAATTGAAAAATTAGCATTTAGTGAGGCAGCTCTGTCTGTTTGAATTTTTTGAAAAAGAAAGAAGTTAAAGCTCTGGAAGATTTCCCTTTATGAGTGAGGATTTGTTTGGATGCGAGAAGTTTCTTCACCTCACCTCCGTCTTCATCATCTTTGCTTCTTCAAGGAAAATCCCTTCCTTCCAGAAAGAACCTACCCTCTTAGAGAAGAGAGTTCATGTGCTGAGTAAAGAAGGGGAGAGAACTGGGAGAAAATAATCTATGGGCTTTTGTGGATATGAAACATCAAATGGGCTACCCCAAAACAAGATACAGGTGAACTAAGTGCATACAGGGATAGGGAGGGGACGGTGGTCTGGGAACGGAGAGGGAGGATAGTGCAAGTGCAGGGTAAGATTGGTGAATCATATATATGGTGAGTAAGTAGGATAGTGAAAGGGGAGGGGAGAAAGAGGGAAGATACTGCGACAAAGGTGAGGGGGGACATAAGAATAGTCTTACTGGGTCAGACCAATGGTTCATCTAGCCTTGTATCCATTCTTCACAGTGGCCAATCCAGGTCATAAGTACCTGGACAAAACCCAAAGAATAGCAACATTCCATTATTTCACAGTAAGCAAGATTCCAGAACTCCAAATAGTAGCAACATTCCATACAGAATCCCCAAAGAGTCGCAAGATTCTAGAATCCCAGAGAGTAGCAACATTCCATGCTACCAATCCAGGGCAAGCAGTGTCTCAGTAGCACATTCTCCATGCGTTTTAACAACTTTGAACGGTTTAATGGCATCTGCAAATTTAATCACCTCATTCATCGTTCCAATTTCCAGATCATTTATAAATAAGTTAAATAGCACCAGTCCCAAAATAGAGCCCTGTGGCAATCCGCTATTTACCCTCCTCCACTGAGAAAAATGGCCCTTTAACCCTACCCTCTATTTTCTGTCCGATAACCAATTCCTAACCCACAACTGAACATTGCTTCCAATCCCATGACTCTAATTTTCTCAGGAGCTTTCTGAAAATCTAGATACACTACATCAACCGGCTCACCTTTATCCATATTGTTGCAATCAACACCTTAACATAGAAACATAGAAATAGACAGCAGATAAGGGCCACGGCCCATCTAGTCTGCCCACCCCAATGACCCTCCCCTACCTTTCTCTGTGAATAGATCCCATGTGTCTATCCCATTTGGCCTTAAAATCAGGCACGCTGCTGGCCTCAATAACCTGAAATGGAAGACTATTCCAGCGATCAACCACCCTTTCAGTGAAAAAGAATTTCCTGGTGTCCCCGTGTAGTTTCCCGCCCCTGATTTACCACGGATGCCCCCTTGTTGCCGCGGGACCCTTGAAAAAGAAGATATCTTCTTCCACCTCGATGCGGCCCGTGAGATACTTGAATGTCTCGATCATGTCATCCCTCTCTCTGCGTTCCTCTAGTGAGTACAGCTGCAACTTATCCAGCCGTTCCTCGTACGGGAGATCCTTGAGTCTCGAGACCATCCGGGTGGCCATTCTCTGGACCGACTCCAGTCTCAGCACATCCTTACGGTAATGCGGCCTCCAGAATTGCACACAGTATTCCAGGTGAGGCCTCACCATGGATCTATACAATGGCATAATGACTTCAGGCTTACGACTGACGAAACTCCTGCGTATGCAACCTATGATTTGCCTTGCCTTGGATGAAGCTTGCTCCACTTGATTGGCAGTCTTCATGTTCTCACTGACGATCACCCCTAAGTCTCGTTCTGCTTCAGTTCTTGTTAGGATCTCGCCATTAAGGGTGTAAGTCTTGCATGGATTTTGGCTGCCCAGGTGCATGACTTTGCATTTTTTGGCATTGAAGCTGAGTTGCCAGGACCTAGACCAGCGCTCCAGTAGGAGTAGGTCGTGCATCATGTTGTCGGACATTGAATTTATGTCTGTTGTGCTTTTGCCCACTACTACATTGCTTAGTTTGGCGTCATCGGCGAATAATGTTATTTTACCTCTCAGCCCTTCTGCCAAGTCTCTTATAAAGATGTTGAATAGGATCGGGCCCAGGACCGAGCCCTGCGGCACTCCACTGATTACCTCCGTCATTTCGGAGGGGGTGCCGTTCACCACTACCCTCTGAAGCCTACCTCCAAGCCAGTTCCCAATCCATTTCATCAATGTGTCACCCAATCCTATAGAACTCATCTTGCTCAGCAACCTGTGGTGTGGTACGCTATCGAATGCTTTACTGAAGTCCAGGTATACGATGTCCAGGTATACGATGTCCAGTGCAAAAAAGGAGTCAGTGCTTCATCTCAAAAACTCCTCCATTCGTATCTGCTGTTCCAGTAGGGCACCTTGAAAATTTGTGAAAACTGGCATTTAAATAGCGTTTTTCCACTGAGCTTAGGCGCCCTACCAGTTCCTTAAAAAACGGTACTGTTTAAAGAATCCAGGTTCTAGTGTTTAAATCTCCTTCAAATTTCCTTAAAAGAAGGGGGTTGTTTGTTTTGCTCGCAGACTCCATTGACTGATCTTCCATGAGAAAGCCCCCAGTAATACCACTCTTTTAAAAGTTGCTTCTTACTGGTATGATCATTCTCATTGAAAATGCTGGCATTTGCACATGTATTCTCACAGATCCTTATAGTATATGTAGTTTACAAAAGGCTCCACATTCAGATCAGCCTTTTATAAAATATACAGGGTATATACAGCCTTTTATAAAATATACAGGGTATATATACAGACCCTGTGAAAGATAAGACCATCTTGTTAATTGTATCACCTATAAAAAAAGAAATTCTCAGCACCATGTTAATTCTCCAGTTGCTCAATCTTTGTGGCCTTATGTGAGGTTCGCTATGTTATTTTTGCTCAGTATATTTATTTTGTAACTGTAGCGGGTCCCCTATCAGATCATTGTATTTCAGCTCCAAATGCTTACCGTTGAGATGTATTCTAGTTTTGAGCCCTGAGGAGAAAAATTGTCTTTGAATCCCTATTTTTAGATGACTCACTAATAGCATCAGTTACTTCTCGTTTTGTTTTGGTATTTTTTTAACCAGGTATTTAATATAAAAATATGGGCCCCAGTCAGTCAAATAAGCTTAGTTAAAATGTGATCTACTGGGGGAATGAATATACAAGCAATTCATTTGGCAATTCACAGATAGGTAACCAGACAAAATTCATTAATGCCAAAACAAAAGAGGCAAAAAAGAGTTAGAGCTGCACATAACAAAGGGCTCCTTTTACTAAGGTGCGCTAGTGTTTTTAGTGCACGCTAAACGAAAAATACTAAAGCAAGCTCTATGGAGGCATTAGCGTTTAGCGCGTGCAATATTAACCACCAGCACGCCTTTGTAAAAGGAGCCCAAAGTAGGGCAGACCAAAAGGCATATATTAAAAACAAAAAGAGTCACCAAAGATGTGTGAAAAATCGTCAAGGTTTATTGACATAAACACAAGAAAAAGACCTATAAGAGCAAACGAAAGGTTTAAAATAGGTCAACGGCTCAAAAAAAAGACAAATAAGCAATGCTGAAATGAAGGACTTGACGCGATACCGCGTTTCAACGTAGCCATAAGCATCAAAAAGGTTTTCGGCATAGCTGCAAGGAAACAAGTCATCGTTCCACAGTGAAACCAGTTTGGTCAGGAAAGCCACTTGCAACAGACGCATGTCCAAAATGCAACACTATCCCTCTCTTTTACAAAGGTGCGCTAAGCTTTTTAGTGCGCGCTAAACGCTAATTCATGCATGTTATCCTATGGACGTATTAGCGGTTAGCGTACGCGTTGATTTCGCTTGTGCTAAATCTGAGCTAAAACGCTTAAGCGCGCCTTTGTAAAAGAGGGCCTATGTCAAGTGTTTTACTTGTGTCATCAAATGTAAGAATTAATCTCACATTTATGCAGCACTTCATTCATCCAATTTAATATACAGTGGTACCTTGGATTACGAGCATAATCCGTTCCAGGAGCATGCTCGTAATCCAAAATGCTCGTATATCAAAGCAAGTTTCCCCATAGGAAGTAAGGGAAACTTGCGTTGATATGTTCCCACCCCAAACCATCCCCCCCCCCCCCGAGGCCAGAAGCACTGCTCCCCCCCCCCACGCGAACCGGCATTGCTCCCCCCGAAGGCCCCCCCGCCGCCATCGGGCACCCCCCGCCGCGCACATGCTCAAGGCCCGGCACAGGAAGCAGATTTTCGGACACAGAACATGCTGGTGCCGATGCGGAGGCTACACTGGAAGTAAGAAGAGGGTTCGGGTGGGTTGGGGGATCTCAGGTGGCGGCGGGGGGGGTGCCCGATGGCGGCGGGGGGTGCCGGATCGCGGGGGGGAGGGTGCCGGTTCTTGGGGGGGGGGCGCTCGTACAGCGAGGCAAGCTCGGTTTACGAGGCACCAAATTTGCGAATGTTTTGCTCGTCTTGCAAAACACTCGCAAACCAGTGCACTCATAAACCGAGGTACCACTGTACTTTAATATTGATCTTAAGTGAATAGGTACTAAAAAGTACTTAGCTGTGCAAAAGACGCTTTGTACGCTACGCTATGGTCGGTTTGAATGGGTGTAAGTAGGCAGGGAGTGGTAGCCTTGAAAAAGCCTGTTGAAACATGCGGGCGAAACATGTTGGTGACTCTACCCCCCGTAGAAAACGTCTTTTGCACAGCTAAGTACTTAAGATCACTTAAGATCAATATTAAAGTATATTAAATTATTAACAGTAATAGTATTTAAATAATTTATTAAACTGGATCCAATGACGAATGGGAGCATAAAGCCCGGCACTATGAAAGAAGTTTGAGTGCCTGGTGGCCCGCTGAGGATCAGTAAGACTGCACGGAGTTTTGGATGAATGAAGGGCTGCATAAATGTGAAATTAGTTCTTACATTTAATGACATCAGTTATTGGAGTGTTCTTCATCTAAGTGTGTTAAAATAGTGCCAAAGGTCGACAGAGTGTTTTACTTGAGCATTGCCTTTTTTTTAACTGTTTGCCTATTTTGGACCTTTAAGGTAGTGGTCATTGGAAATCTCTCTGAGGAAAGGGATGTTACCGGTGGTGTGCCACAAGGCTCGGTTCGGGGGTCTGTTCTTTTTAACATTTTTGTAAGCGATATTGCTGAAGGGCTGAATGGTAAGATTTGCCTCTTAGCGGATGATACCAAAATCTGCAATAGAGCAGATCCCCCACCACCACCACCCCAGATAGTGTGATGAGGAAAAACCCAGCAAAGCTTGAAGAATGGTCTGAAATTTGACAACTAAGATTTAATGCTAAAAAATGCAATATCATGCATTAGGACTGCAAAAATCCAAGGGAACGGTGCGGTTTAAGGGTGAAAGAACTTTTGTGCACAAAAGAGGAGCACGGCTTGGGTGTGGTCAAATGCAATGATCTTAAAGTGGGAAAACAGGTAAAAAAGGCAATGGTGAAAGCTAGGAGGATGCTAAGTTGCATAGGGAGAGGAACGGCCATTAGGAAAAGGAGATATTGATGCCCCTGTATAAGAATCTGATTAGACCTCATTTAGAATATTGCGTAGAAACCGCACTTTCAAAAGATATAAATGGGATGGAGTTGGTCCAAATGACAGCTATTAAAATGGTCAGTGGTCTTCATCATAAAACATATGAGACAGACTTAAATATGTATACTTTGAAGGAAAGGCAGGAGAGGGGAAATACGATGGAGATATTTAAATACCTTTGTAACAATTGAAAGGAAGCTCTGGAATGAACATAAGAATTGCCATACTGGGTCAGACCGAAGGTTCCTCAAGCCCAGTATCCTGTTTCCAACAGTGATCAACCCAGGCCCCCAGTACCTGGCAGAAACCCAAAGAGTAGCAATATTCCAGAGCTGAGATTGTGATGTAATAAAAGCTCATTCCACCAATGCCTAAGAGTCAAACTCATCAGTGATGTCACAATGCCTTGATTCTCCTATACTTGGCTCACATAAGGACATAAGAATTGCCATACTGGGTCAGACCAAAGGTTCATCAAGCCCAGTATCCTGTTTCCAACAGTGATCAACCCAGGCCCCCAGTACCTAGCTGCTGAATGTCCAGAAAGTTGGTTTTGATTATCGGTACCTGGACGTCCTTGCTATTAGGATGTTCAAGTGCCGATTTGGGCTGATTTTTGGACGTTTCAAAGTATTGATTATGAGCCTCATAGCCTTCTTGGCCAATATTCAGTGCTGGTCTTAACTGCCAAATATAGAGCCACCTAAAAGGGTGGGCTATCTGGCCACCAAAGATAGCCAGCAAGCTGCTGAATTTTGGCAGTGATTGGTTATTTCAAGCAACATAGCCAGTCACCAGCTAATCCGCTGTGCCAGATATTCAATGGGCGATAGCCAGCTATGTCCCATTGAATATCAACAGATAGATGGCTAAGTGCTATTTAGTAGGCCGGGAACCATTCCCGGTTGGCTAAATAGCGCTGAATATTAGACCCATGGTTGTTAGCCACCTTCATTTTCCTCTGTTTCTGTTAATCGCTAGCATTGAAACAAAGCACTGCACATGTTCTATCACTTTAAATAATCCAGCTTTCCTGTGCTGCAAAACTGTTCACACCATCAAAAATCACCAATATTATTTTTTTTTATTAAAACCCAACAACTTAAAACTCCACAAAGGGCTCCTTTTACAAAACGGTGCTACCAATTAGCATGTGCTGAATGCCAAGAAGCCATGGGAATTGAATGGACTTCTTTGTATTCAACATGCTGCTCTTTGAAAAGGAGCCCATAGAAAATAAAGCCAACTGAAAAAAATAGAAGAAAACCTTTATTAGTTCTGTGAGCATTTTCTATAACAGCTCATAAGTGTCTATAATTTGTTTATTTGATAGACATAAAATAGGTACCATTTAGAGCATTCCATAGAGGCATATTTTATGAATTACCAATGTGTGCAGCCTTGATCTTTGTGTGTTTCTTTATAAATATTTTCATATTTTAACAAGAGTAGAATTTAGGCATAGCCCCAAAGAAGCACCGTCCCACACCCAAGAAGACTTTGATGCCCTCCACCAAACCCTTGAAGACACAGGACTTTTGTTGTGGTTTCTGCCCTGCGTAGGACTCACACAGTTTGCGCAGCTGCTCATCACCATGTTCTTCCCAGTTGTTATCCATATGGTTTCCCTGTATATGACACACTTTTGGACCCCTGAGGAAGGAGTGTTTCTTTGAAACACGGACCATGTTGGGTCCGGGTTCGTCAACCCTTGTGAAAACAAACTGTTTTATGATTATCTTCGTGATTATTTTTATGTTTGTTTATTAAAGACGTGGCGTCTTGTACACCATTCCTGTAGGTTTTTCTTTTGTTCTTCGACAATGTCATAATGAAATCTATTTGTATTAGGCATATTAATTTAGCTGCCTCTTCATTGATCGCACCTATAGAAAATGTGAGAATGGAATCTGAAATTCAGGCTGCACTTAGTCCCAAAGGGACTGATTCTACAAACGGCATCACGATTGTAGGCGGCAGCTAAACGTCCTACCACCATCTCACCAGCCAATCAGGAAACACGTTTTTTTTTTATAAATCTTTATTGATTTTTAAACTTTGACAATGCAATACAAATATCTGAACATAAATATTTCATAAAACGCATTATTAAACATACAATTTATACTTAGAACAATCATTTTCTCCCCCTCTAACCAAATTACTACAATAAGACTAATTATATAATTATAATATTATAATTAAGTATTTTAATAAACAAAATATCTTTCCCTCTCCCCTCCCTCCCCTGGATGTATAAGGAATTCTACCAACCTCATAAATAAATAGATAAATACATTACAATTATTAAGATGTAACAAATATAGTCAATGGACTTCACACTCTATTAAATGTACTGCTAAACCCCAAACACTCTGCATTCATTTTTTCATATTTATACATGGTACAAACATTTGTCCACCAATACGTGTAATTTAGTCTGTCATATCTCTTCCAATTATGTATAATCAATTGGATAGTTATTCCCGTCATTATCATAAAAAGTTGACTTTTATATTTATCCAAAGAAGGCTTGACATGTAAAAGTGTACCACAGATTATGGCTTCATATGTTAGGGGAATTGCTGAATCAAGAATAAGATTAATTTGTCTCCAAATTGATTTCCAGAAATTAAATATCAAAGGACAATAATATAACAGATGATCCAAAGTCCCTATATCATTATGACAATGCCAACATCTATTAGACCTGGAATTATCTAACTTTTGTAAACGAACTTGGGTCCAAAAAATCCTATGTAATAAAAATAACCAAGTTTGTCTCATAGATGCTGACCTTGTACACTTCAGCCTCCAAGACCAAATTCATGGCCAACGAGATACAGAAATATACTGTTTTATCTCGATGCTCCAAATGTCTCTAAGACTATTTTTTGGCTTTTTATTCAAAAATTTAGAAATTAATTTATACCACTGGGTAGCCTGATGTCCTACTAAATCTGCCTGGTAACAAAGGATCTGCAAGCTATAATAATTTTTTTAATTTTTCCATTCAGGGAACCTACTCCGAATGGCCTGTTTCAACTGCAACCACCTATATTGTTGAGACCTCAGAATGCCAAATGATTGTTGTAGTTGTATAAAATCAAGCAGTTTTCCATTAAAAATAACATCATCCAATGTTTGAATACCTGCTTGCATCCAATTCTTCCAGGAGATTCCAGCACCGCCCACTTGTATCTTGGAGTTTAACCATAAGGACTGAAAAGTAGATTTTATTATAGGAATATCTGTTAATTTAAACACGTTTAAAAAAAAAAAATCCATATGGTGAAGGACGCCTACAATATAGACAACTGACTCGTGCCTAAGGAGGCGTCTAGGCATGCCTACCGATGTCCAAGGCTGGCATGGTTTCCACCAGAAGTGGCCTTCGGCATCTATAAGTGTCCCTATGTCTCTCCGTAGGAGCAAGACAGATGCTTTAAATGTAGGCCTGAAAAATGTTGTCTTACATTCAAGGCGTCTATTAGAAAAAAAAAAAAAGATGCAATTCTCTAAAGGACTCGTGATCGGCGTCCTTTAAATCAGGCCAAAATGTTCAAGGCTATCAGAAGGGCTGGAATTGGATTTCAATCTAGCCTGTTGAAAGCTGGGAATGGTTTATAATATTGGAGCTAAACTAACTCCTTCAGCTGGAGGGGGGGGTTTTCACATCCGACTCAACATGCATCGTCCATCATTTCTGTTTAATATATAATGATTGTAAAGATATGCCTATTAATAATTTATCCTTTGCAGAAACCATTTCCAGAAGTATTCTAGCTGATTTCTTCTGGCAGCTAATTTTTTGAGGGCATACACTGTTAATGATGTATAAAACAAGCCCAGACCTTTGAACCATTGTCCATTGCAAATGAAAGGGAATTCATTAGTAAGTACTCTTGAGGTACTGTACACAATAGGGCATGTAAAGCTAAGAATAATGATAATTGCATTTGTGTCCATAAATTATTTGTTCTTGACCTTGTTTTGAAACACTAGACATATTAGAGAAAGTGAAAAAAGATCACTCCCACTGGTATTTTTAACATTATTAGGAGACCTTTTGGGATGGTAGCATTGAAGAACACTTGATAACATCTTAAAATGCATGACATTAAATGTGTTTCATAAATATTATATGTCATAGTATATTTTAAAAGTCAGGGAACATTCACTATATAAATGACCCTTTTTTGTAGTTTATTATTAATGGGTTCCTGATTCATTTAGTTACAGGCTGATGTTTCAGGGCCTGTCAATCATAAATCAATTAATTGTGCAGAGAAAGGATTAGTCAGTCTGCGTTTATCATACTCAAGGCCCATAGTTTGCTATGGCAATTGCCACAGATTTTGTTCCTCCGGCCTCCCCCATGGAATTGTGGCAAGCTTTCTCCATTCACCGGATGGTGCCCTGAAGCCAGAGCTTACCTGCAAATAAATAAAACAGTCTTCCATGGGACTTGTCTGGTCTTCAGTCGATGGTTCCATTCCACAGGCTTGTTCTGGCCCCAAACTGCTCTTGATTTCTATCTTTTATTTTGGAAATTTCCTATGTAGACATTTTGGTCCTTAGTACTGTACATCTATCTTTTTTGGCCATTTTCAAAAAAAAAACCATCTACATGAAAAATGCAGAAAAGGAAGTTTGCAGACGTACCTAACTACCTTATCTGATCGTGGCAGGGGAATCCCCATAAGCTGAGCCATTTTTGGGGGATTCCTGCTAGCTCAGCTGGTGGGGATTTCCCCTGCCAGGGGAACTGGCAGGGCAATTCCTCTCTCCCTCCCTCACAGGCACCGATCCTCCCCCCAGTACACCTACAAACTAACCAAATAAAAAAGAGCCGTCGAGCCCTACACCCATACACCCCTCCCCCCACATCCCCCCAACATCTCTGGACCCCCCAACATTCCTGGATACCCTCCCCCCCAACACCCCCGTATCTTCAGTTGACAAATTGGCAGGAAGGAGGCCCATTCCCTCCTGCCTATAGGGCCGCATGCTCAGAATGATGGCCCTTCCCCCTCCCAAAGCATCTTGGGATGCAGTGGGAGGGGCATAAGGCTCAAAATCGCATCACACAGCTATAGTTTGGGCTTCTCTTTCCCACAAGCATCACTTTGCACTTGCTCACGTTAAAAGTCATCTGCTGTTTTGATGCCCGGTCTCCCAAGGTCCTTTTGCAATTTTTCACAATCCTCTTATGATTTAACAACTTTGAACAACTCTGTGTCATCAACAAATTTAATTATCTCACTAGTTATTCCCATCTCTAGATCTTTGATAAATATGTTAAAAATCAGCGATACTAGCACGGACCCCTGGAAAACCCCACTATTAACCCTTTTCCATTGAGAATATTGACTATTTAAAACTATTCTCTGTTTTGTGTCTTTCAACCAGTTCTTAATCCATAATAGGACATTAACTCTTATCCCATGACTTTCTAATTTCCTCAGAGTATATGTGAGCTGAAGGTAATTTATGAGGGGATTGTGTGAAGCATATAAAACATTGATAAGTGGATTATAAGCTTGACCTATTTATGATGCATTACTATTTTTTAACTATGGTATACTGGGAGTGTATGGTGCTACATAAATGTTTGTTTTTAGGAGCCTTTTTGCCCTGACACGGTGTACGAAACATAGCTATGTTGGCATTTGGCTCTCCTGCACAATTCAAGAGAATATTCTAAAGATAAGTTTTGTCTATTTTGAAATAAGTCCAATGAAGTATATTAATCATGATAACAATAGTACATTGAAGCGCAATAATTCTGCTGTGTGGACACATGAGAAGGTGTCGGTGAGCCATTGTTGCCAGCATGAAAAGTTTGCTGACAGCGACCACTTCTAATCAGTCTTGAAAACAGCCTATCAAATATTTATACAGGATTGGTTGTGGACTTGGCACAAAATGTACGCGCGTGACGTTTCCAAGTTTATTCAAATTTGATATATCACTTAAAAATTGTCAAAGCGGTGTACAATATATTTTAAAATAAGTATAAAAATTGGGGGGGATATATAGTTAAGACGTAAACCGGAACAAGACAGACTGAGACACATAGAAAAATGGGGCAGAACTGCAGTCATAATAGGAAAGAAAAAACAGAGGGTCGACACAATGGGGGAGGGAAGTTATGCTCTTCCTTAGTTAATTTTAAGGGAAGTAGGTTTCGAACAGAAAGGATATCATATGTCGTAGGCGTTCTTAAATAAAAAAGTTTTAAAGTTTGTTTTAAATTTATCAATATTTTCTTCCTCTCTTAAGTAGAGTGGTAGTGAGTTCCAGTGTACAGGCGCGGTAACTGAAAAGATACGTTTCTGGGTCGGGTCGTAGAAAAGGTGTCTTAAGGATGGAACATGTAAAAGGAATTGATTGCTAGATCTTAGAGTTCTTGATGAGCAGTAGGGGATCTATCAATAAAAAATCTATCAATAAAGCTTGGTGTATGTAATATTTTTGTTTTGAATGTAAGAGCATAAGAATATCCATATAGGGTCAGACCAATGGTCCATCTAGCCCAGGATTCTGCTTCCAACAATGGCCAATCCAGGTCACAAGTACTAGGCAGAAACCCCAAAAGTAGCAACATTCCTGAATCCCAAAGAATAGCAAGATTGCATTCTACCAATCCCCGGGCATCAATGTCTATCTCAATGGCAGACTAGACTATGGAATTTCCCTCCAAGAAATTGTCCAAACCGTTTTTTAAACCAGATCTGCTAATCTCATGGGGTTAACCTTATGTAGAAAAGGTTCAAAGAAGAACTCTCATTTGAGGAAAGACTAAAGAGGTTAGGGCTCTTCAGCTTGGAAAAGAGACAATTAAGGGGAGATATGATTGAAGTCTACAAAATCCTGAGTGGTGTAGAATGGGTACAAGTGGATCGATTTTGTACTGCATCAAGATTTACAAAGACTAGGGGGGGGGGGGACACTCGATGAAGTTACAGGGAGATACTTTTAAAACCAATAGGAGAAAATAATTTTTCACTCAGAGAATAGTTAAGCTCTGGAATGTGTTGCCATAGGATGTAGTAAGAGCAGTTAATGTAGCTGGTTTTAAAAAAGGTTTGGACAAGTTCCTGGAGGAAAAGTCCATAAACTACTGTTGAGACAGACAAGAGAGAAGCCACTGCTTGCCCTGGTTCGGTGGCATGGAATGCTGCTACTATTTAGGTTGTTGCCCAGTACTTCTGACTTGGATTGGCCTCCATGAAGATGGGATACTGGGCTAGATGGACCATTGGTCTGATCCAGTAAGGCTATTCTTAGTTCTTATGTAACCGTGCTTACCACATCTTCTGGTAATGAGTACCAGAGCTACCCCTGTTCCACTACACCCTTGGGAACATCTCCATATTGATCACATTCTTTCCATGCTGCGCACGTGCTTACACTGTAGAGTTTTACAAGAACCCTTTTACACGTTTGAAATAATGTGGTACAGATAGAAAATGCTTTGCAAAATTATTCCCGTAAATTATGCTGTTATTTCCATTTGCTTAATGTTGGATTATAATAGATATTTAATTGTACCTAGAAGTGAAAATACAAGCATTTTTTCAGTATAAATCCAATTTTTGAAAATGATTTATCACAGAGTATTTTTTATTCAAATGATATAATCAGTGACATTCAAAATCATTTCATGCCATTTCACAGTCCAAGAATAATCCTGATGTGAACTTACACACTGTACAGTTCAATAAAGTCAATTACTTTACATAACGGAGGAAGGAAAACAAAGAAGCGCATCTAGAAAGAATTTCATTAAAAACAAAAATTCAGTGCCAAAGAGTTAACTCACTCAGACCATTATCAATGGGGGGGAGGGGGGAATCCCCATTTCTTAGAAAGGCTTCTTTTAAAAAGTTCTTAACAATAAACCTTCCCAAGTTTTGTTTGCAGTCGGATTTAGCTTGTTCCATTAGCCTTCCATTAGAATTGTGCAGTGAGGTAGATGTTTTTTCATAAGAAACTGGCGACATTTTTATTTATTGAGGCTTTTGGAGTTTAAAGGTTAAAGTAATGTTATTAAGGATCGGCAGAATGGTTTGAAGTTTTTAATTTATTTATGTGCAGTCATCGTAATGTTCCAGGCTTGATTTGGTGTTTTTGTATATGAGAACTTCTAAGCCACTGAGAGAAGAAGTGTGTCTTGGCTGGGGGCAGGGGTAAAATTTTTTGCAAATAAATATATGCCTGTTCAGCTAACGCTCAATGTACTTTACATTCAAGTACAATAGTCTCGGCATGACTTAAATGCTAAAGGTTAGTTCACTCATATAATCAAATGCAAGAATTTATCTCACATTCATGCCGTACTTCATTCATCCAACATTGCAGCTTGGTATAAAATGAACTAAGGCCTGTACTGGGAAGACTTGCATGGTGTGTGTCCCCTATATGGCAATGTGGTTTAGGATGGGCTGGGGAGGGCTTTGACGTGGTCCAGTAATTTGGAACCTGAGGACAGTGTTGGGCAGACTTTTACGGTCTGTATCCTGCAGATGACAAGATGGTTTGAATAGGCTGGAGTAAGCTTCGACGGCAACTTCAGCAAGTTGGAACCTAAGGACAGTACCGGGCGGACTTCTATGGCCTATGGGCAAGAAATATCAAAGAAAAAAAAGACAATTTAATCATGAATTCATAATGCGAATAACTATAGGGCAGACTGGATGGACCGCTCAGGTCTCTATCTGCTGTCATTTACTATGTTGCCATATTTTAAAAAATGACAAATCAAATTCATTGAACTTTCACTTATACCTCAAGTGGTATCGTTTTTAATTATTTACTGTTACTACACTGAGTAACTGATTCAACACATAATTGGGACACAAGGGGAATAAAATATTCAGCAGAGGCAGGGAATTCATTAGTTTGACCTTTTTTCAGTCCTGTCCCCGGGGCTTTTTCAGATCCCACTGCCACCAGGAGCATCTGAAATGAGAAAGGGTTATCCATGGAAAACTGGACAGCTTTTCTGATGAGCTGGTCGACTCTGCATTCAAGCAACATACTGAGCATGCATCAAATGCATGCATTCTCTGTGGCAAGGCTATTTGCATGTCTTCCTTCGGCTCGGTCCAGTTCGGAACTGTAACAAAAGGAAGCGAGATCGGCAGACATTTATAAATGCATAATGATGTTATTGCCAATTCAAGTGATAGGAAGGGTGAACTGCAAACAGAAACTACTGGCAATTCTGAACTTTTTAAAGCAGAACTACCGGATATTTTTCAGGAGCAGCCAATTATCCCTGGCTTATATTAATCATCTTTCTGTCATGCCGTCTCATCAAATTCAGAACCGCAGCTGAAATAAGTATGTAAATATTTGTAAATGGAATTCTGAGCCTTGGAAAATGAACCAATAAAACAAAACCACAACTTGAAATATTTCTGTACAGAATTGATTTTCCGTCTTTTTTCTCAATATTCTAATTTCTAACATTAATGCTTCTGCAGGCAAATCTGTCATGTGTTAAAATTTATTAAAGGCTCTCTGCGCCTTATTTTAAAATTTCCAAAAGCCTGTATCTCCTTTGGCTTTCCTTTGAATCAAAACATGGTTCAGTATATATGCGAGGGGCCATTGAAAATCTCTCAGCCTAACCAAGAAGGGAATGATGTGGAGCCATGAAACTTACAAGTTATTCTACTTTCTTGACACTTTTTGTTTAAGAGATATGAAATGAAAAGTGTCAAGAAAGTAGAATAACTTGTAAGTTTCATGGCTCCACATCATTCTCTTCTTGGCTGGACTGAGAACTTTTCAATGGCTCCCCATATTATGATGTCATAATGCCTCACTCCACTAATGCCCAAGAGCCAACCTCATCGGTGATGTCACAATGGCTTGGTTTCCCTTTACTTGTACTCATTTGCTAGATGCATTTGCCTCATAACATTAAAAAAACATAAAACTTTATTTATAGCCCACTGAGCCTTACAGTTCACAGCGGCTTACAAAAGAGTCAAGCTGTACAAAAACAGCGAAAATATAATTCTAACATCACTAAGTATAGTGCTACATCAATATACAATCACTGATTTCCCAGAAATTTGGTAAATTAAGCCGTTTTTAACATGCGCCTAAAATTTAAATAAGTAGACACATTGATTACCAGAGGGAGAATCACAGACTCCCATTGAGCTCTTTGATGAGAGAGCATGCAACTCAAAAATTTCTTACGTATATTACCTTTTGCTGAGGCGAAAGCAACCATGCGGAACGGCACCTACACAATAGGCACACTTAGGGCTCCTTTAACGAAGGCGCGTTAGGGCCTTAACTTGTGGAATGTGCGCGCTAGCCGCTACCGCCTCCTTTTGAGCAGGCAGTAGATTTTCGGCTAGCGCACGCTAATCCGGTGCGTGCGCTAAAATGCTTAGCGCACCTTCGTAAAAGGAGCCCTTAGGTGCCAATTATACAATCGGGCCCTCACTGCCCCGTACCTGGATCGGTGCCAACATCCAGCCTGCATTTTAAAACTTTTACTTTGATGATTTCTTAAAAATAGTTGTTCTTGAATCAACTTTTTATGCTGATTCTAGAAATGACTTCCATTTTTGCCTATCACGTCAGGTTTTTACACACACAAAAAAAAAGAAGTTATGTTTTCACAATTTTAACTACTGTAAGCACAAATGTATTCAAACCATTTCACACGAGGTCGATATTTATTACCGAAAACCCCAAAACACGGGAAGAATGAATCCTAGATTGGCACACTTCCAAAGGTAGCAAATGCAAAGCAAAACGCAGAAATGGCCGTATAAAATGCAATATAGGTGATTCAACATGACATTTTTTGCATCTTTTCTGTGCTCACAGATAAAGTTTTCAGACTCCGGGACAAGTCCAGAACGAAAGAAGTTATCCTGCCGTTGTATCGGGCGATGGTGCGTCCGCATCTGGAGTACTGCGTCCAATATTGGTCGCCGTACCTTAAGAAGGATATGGCTATACTCGAGAGGGTTCAGAGGAGAGCGACACGTTTGATAAAAGATATGGAAAACCTTTCATACGCTGAGACATTGGAGAAACTGGGTCTCTTTTCCCTGGAGAAGAGGAGACTTAGAGGGGATATGATAGAGACTTATAAGATCATGAGGGGCATAGAGAGAGTAGAGAGGGACAGATTCTTCAAACTTTCGAAAAATAAAAGAACAAGAGGGCATTCGGAAAAGTTGAAAGGGGACAGATTCAATACAAATGCCAGGAAGTTCTTCTTTACCCAACGTGTGGTGACACCTGGAATGCGCTTCCAGAGGGCGTAATAGAGCAGAGTACGGTACTGGGGTTCAAGAAAGGATTGGACAATTTCCTGCTGGAAAAGTGGATAGAGGGATATAGATAGAGGATTACTGCACAGGTCCTGGTCCTGTTGGGCCACCGCGTGAGCGGAATGCTGGGCACGATGGACCTCGGGTCTGACCCGGCGGAGGCATTGCTTATGTTCTTAGATGAACGTCTGAAGGGGTCACCTCTAATCATAGCACTGTGAAAATATATACGTGGCAACTTAAATCATTCGTGATAGGAAAAAATAAAAAGTGTAAACTTATCTTAATAGTGGCTGTAAAAAAAACCATCAGTGGTGGTCAGCAAAACATTGATTGCCACCGACTGAATATAGGGCCCCAAATACTCAGGCATAATTCAGTCACCATTTGAATATAAGCTGCATAATTAACAATATCTGAGATAAAAGGAAACACTGAGAGAGAGGTTTAAAATACTCTGAATACATTAGATTTACTCAAAGCAAAGGTTGCACTCACTCTCTTGAGTGGAGCTGGAGTGAGCTTTGATGGAGACCCCAGTAGATAGAAGCTAAGCACACTACCGGGCAGGGCTCTGGGTTTCTAAGAACATAAGAATAGACTTACTGGGTCAGACCAATGGTCCATCAAGCCCAGTAACCCGTTCTCACGGTGGCCAACCCAGGTCACTGGTACCTGGCTAAAACCCAAGGAAATAGCAATATTCCATGCTACCGATTCAAGGCAAGCAGTGGCTTCCCCCATGTCTTTCTCAATAACAGTCTATGGACTTTTCCTCCAGGAACTTGTCCAAACCTTTCTTAAAACCAGCTACACTATCTGCTCTTACCACAATCTCTACCAATAAGTTCCAGAGCTTAACTATTCTCTGAGTGGAAAAATATTTCCTCCTATTGGTTTTAAAAGTATTTCCCTGTAACATCATCGAGTGTCTCCTAGTCTATGTAATTTTTGACGGAGTGAAAAATCGATCCACTTGTACCCATCTACTCCACTCAGGATTTTGTAGACTTCAATCCTATCTCCCCTCAGCCGTCTCTTTTCCAAGCTGAAGAGCCCAGAAATATCTAAGAAAAAAGGACCATTTAAATTAAATGGCTAATTTATGGAGCATGTTTGGTTGGGCAGACTGGATGGACCATTTGGGTCTTTATCTGCCGTCATTTACTATGTTACTAGTTCTCTTGAGCAAATATTCATCTAACAGAAGAAAATCAGAAGCCAACGTAGTGATGAATTTCTCTTTCTTTTCTCCTGCTTACTACAATACTTATATATATATATATTTTTTTTTTAATTGTACAAAATGAGCTAAGAGGCAGTTTACAACCTACATTGTGCATATTGCTTCTTTTTAGAAATGGATCTCTGTTGACTAAAATTCACTGTACATGTTGAGCAATGAAGCATTGCTGATGCCCCCGAAATGCCAGTTTCCTGCTATTTTGAACGTGTTCGAATTTTTAAATTGTCAAAGCATATCAATTTCAAACATCCCTTTGAGCCATTTAGACATTTTTCTCATTACCAGTGATGAGTAAAAATCAGCTTTAGAGAAAGCATTCTATGGCTTTATCTGTCTCATTTACCACTGGATATGAATGTGTTACATTCCCATTTTTTTATAGGCAGTAACCCAGCTGTGCTAGGCATTTGCCAGTTGTTGCTGTGCATGGAGTGGACTATTATTTCATTCCAGCCCTCAGCAACATGTCATTTATTGATCTCAAAATAGAACACTACTACAGCTCCCATTGCCGGTTTTAGAATATGGTTTTACAGATTGAAACTATCTTAAAATTAACAGCGCAATATGTTTTGTTTTTTTGCCATGCTGCACTAGGTGATAGACTTATTAAAGTTCACTATTGCATTAGAGCATGCTAATACCATAGGCATCGGAACATGGCCACGGCCTCGCCAAAGATTGGCGGTCTCTCGATTGGCGCCCGCCGTCCCACCTGCTTCCTGGTGTTCTAATTTTAAATCTTCCGGCAGCTGCCGCGCAGCGTCAGTGAGCAAGCCTGCCCCGGAGCACTTCATTCTACTTCCGGGGGCAGGCCCGCTCGCTGATGCTGCACGGCGGCTGCCTGAAGATTTCCGAGAACAGCGCCGGGAGGAGGGGAGAGGCCGCAGCGTAAGATTCAAGTTCAACTTATTTAATATACCGCAAATATAAAACCAAGAGGCAAATCTAAGCAGTTTACAATTTAAAAAAATAGATTTAGGGTAAAAACAAAACAATCAACAAAAGAGTAAGTCATAACGTGAAGAAAGACAATTGAGAACATGGGGAAAGAGGGAATCAACGGATTACAATAAAAATAAAAAGGTTGGAGAGAGGGATGAACAGTGTGGTGAGGGAGGAGCTTCTGGGCCCTTCTGGGAGCTTCTGGGCCTAGCAGCAAATAAGTCTTATTGTATAAAATGGGCCCTACAGTCAAAACTGTGCTCAGTATTCAAAGCCAATGAACTCCTGGTTATTTAAATGACTGGCTTAGGGTTACCTGGGGTTATTCAGTGTGGCTCTCAACTGGTTAGTCCCTACTAACTGTCCATTCCCTAACCGGCTAGAATAGGGGTGGGTCAGTGCAGCTTTGGTAGCTTTGGATTGGTAGATTTTGATTTCATGATTGATACTTTGAGATATTGGATTCTGGGCCAGGTGTTTTCTTGAATTAGTGGGTTTTATCTTTTTTGAAAGAGTGACATTATACCTTGAAGAAAAAGGGACAGTTTTCTGAAAATTGGAGATCCCATAGTAGAGTGCCTTTTTAATTTGTTACTCCAATGTCTTGGGGTCGCTCTCGACCAAGTTTGGTTTTAAATATTACCGTCACTCGATGAAGTCACAGAGTAGCACTTTTAAAACCAATAGGAGGAAATATTTTTTTCATTCAGAGAATAGTTAAACTCTGGAACGCATTACCAGAGGATTTGGTAAGAGTGGTTAATGTAACTGGTTTTTAAAAGGTTTGAACAAGTTCCTGGAGGGAAAGTCCATAGTCTGCTGTTGAGACAGACATGGGGGAAGCCACTGCTTGCCCTGGATCGGTGGCATGGAATGCTGCTACTATTTGGGGTTTTACCAGGTACTTGTGACTTGGATCGGCCTCCGTGAAGACGGGATACTGGGCTTGATGGACCATTGGTCTGATCCAGTAAGGCTCTTCTTACATTTTTAGGTTCTTATTCTTCCAGTATCTCAATTATGGTCAGAGACATTAGCTAATATCCAAAAATATGTAAATACTATTGAAGATTAGGTCTGCTCTCATTGTCTCAAATAAGAACAAAACCAAATTGTTATGGCTTGGCCCCTCTACTGACACAAAATATATAAGTTATGAAGGTTACCGTCACTCTCACTCTAACCCAGGGGTCTCAAAGTCCCTCCTTGAGGGCCGCAATCCAGTCGGGCTTTCAGGATTTCCCCAATGAATATGCATGAGATCTGTGTGCATGCACTGCTTTCAATGCATATTCATTGGGGAAATCCTGAAAACCCGACTGGATTGCGGCCCTCAAGGAGGGACTTTGAGATCCCTGCTCTAACCTGACCCTCCTCCCACAACCCTGTCTCCTCCACCCTTAGCATTTACCTTTAGCCAGGGGTGTCCAATGTCGGTCCTCGAGGGCCGCAATCCAGTTAGGTTTTCTGGATTTCCCCAATGAATATGCATTGAAAGCAGTGCATGCAAATAGATCTCATGCATATTCATTGGGGAAATCCTGAAAACCCGACTGGATTGCGGCCCTCGAGGACCGACATTGGACACCCCTGCCTTTAGTGGTCTAGAGCAGGGGTAGGCAATTCCGGTCCTCGAAAATCACAGGCAGGCCAGGTTTTCCGGATATCCACAATGAACGTGTATGTGATGGATTTGCATGCACTGCCTCCTTGAGATGCAAATCTATCTCATGCATATTTATTGTGGATATCCTGAAAATCTGGCCTGCCTGTGGCTCTTGAGGACTGGAATTGCCTGCCCCTGATCTAGAGACTAGCATGGAAGTACAAAATAGTACCAATTACCCCTAGCAGGTAGCCTTGCAGTAGTACTGCCAGGGATCAGACTTCCATGTAAGGGCTGAAGTTCCAGCTCAATTAATCCAGGAAACTCTGCTGCAGCTTTAGGCTGCTACAATGAAGCTCCAAATTGCTGTTCCAGTTCCACAGAGCAACGGGGAAAAGTGTGTACTAGCATGGCTCTATAATATGCTTAATAACATTTTCCAACTGATGTTACGGGATAATAAATATTCCAAGACAATTATGCATTTGAGTGAAAATAAAACAGTACGTAAATACTGTTTATTGAACCTGAATTGCTTTATTTATTGGTGTAACAAGTCAGCTGCTGTGGCATAATGAGTAGGGCTGGGAAAGTGATATATTTCTTTAAAATTAACTGGCACAGAAACTACAGTACAGTTGCATGACATTAATTGCATTCCAAAGCAACATATAAAACAAACTTCCTAAATAAAGATTTGCTTCCATTTTTATCCCTCATTAAACTGTTTTCCCCCAGTATCCGTCTGTTCATTGCTTACTTAAGAATAGATTACAGTTTATCAGAACAATTTTCTCATTTGCAAAACTCAGTCTTGTTCCGTGATCAGTAATTAGATCTCCTGCTTTAGAGAGGAGCCTTGTGCTGTCAAAAGATTTTTCCTGCACCTAAACTAATGAGCCCCCGCAAAATCCCTTATTTGTAGATTCAGTGAGAATAGCACAGTTGTTCTATCACATACTCATATCATTGCATCGATAAATATGGCACATACCGCCAAAATAAGCAAAAGATAAACAAAAATTATTGTGAGATACAGTGTTCCCCGGACTCGCTCATTTCCGGTCTGCTCCGACCGCCTCTTCCTGTAGTAAAGTTGGGCTACGCTAATCAGGAGCTGCGTGTCAAAGAGCCTTGCCTTTAGATGTTCCAAGAAAGCAAGTCCAATCCAATTCAATCTTTCAGTTTATATACCGGATCATCCTCCAGACAACAGAGGCTCAACTCGGTTTACACAACAAGAGGTTGTAATATTTTCTTCAACTAGAATTATTCATGTAACAATTTTTTGAAAAAGAAAAGTCTTCAGATATATTCTAAAGACATAAAGAGAAAAAGTAGATCTGATCTCAACTGGTAGTTCATTTCAAATAGAAGTAAAGATGTATATAAAGGAGCGAGAGACATAGCCTAATGTCTTTATTCCCTTAGGTGAAGGAAAAGAAAGTTTATACAGTTGAGAGGTCCTTGGCCTTATAGTTCGTAAAGAATTAAGAGAAATAGGAACCAAAGACAGAAATATTCCATTTAAAAATTTTGAACACTATGGTAGCACACTTGAACTGAATTCTAAGATGAACTGGCAACCAATGAAGAGCCTTCAACAAAGGAGATACATGATCGTGCTTCTTTTTCCTATAAATCAATTGGGCTGCTGTATTTTGGACCAACTGCAACCTCTTCAAGCTGCCCTTAGTTAGTTAGGATATGAGGTCAAATAAACTAGTTGATCAAAATTCTGTTTTGGAAAGTCAAAATTCCGTTTTGAAAGTTAAAAGGGTAAGACCATACTACAAAAAAAATGAAGTTTCATGGATAAAGTTCAATCCTATTTCGTAGAGATAGTAACAAGATAGATCTTGTCATTTTTAATGCATTTTTATTAATCATGTTGAAGTTTTGATCATGTAAATGTTATGACATTTTCTGTGTTCATTACTTTCATTGTCAAGAAATTGAAATGCTATAACTCAAATGTTTCACCTGCTCAATGAATTTCACAAGTGCGCTATATTACTTTGACCTTTTCAGTATTCTATCATTCTAAGGACTGGACATTCTTCGTTCTCTCTACACCTTTAAAAATCATAAGTCTGTAGAAAAAAAACCTGTAACACTAATCGGTACAAACTCTATGCTGTCACCACGGTTCAGGAAAATACCTAGAAATAGCTTAACAAATTTCACTTGATTTTAAAGAGTATTCCATGCAAAAGTACCTTTTAAAAGAACCAGTGCTATTTTTCTAGCATTGTGTAGAAAAAAAACATTTTGGTATATTCTAACGACCGACGCCTCCACTCAGGGCAGGATTAACCAATAGGCCAAGTAGGCACGTGCCTAGGGCCCGAAATGGTCAGGGAGGCCCGATGAAGGAGGGCATCAACATTGTTTTTTCCAAACGGCAATGGGCCCCTCCAGCATCGATTGGCAACGCAGGCCCCACCCCAATCGGCAACGTGGCCCCCCACCCCCATAGACAGAAAGTAAGACAAGCAAGCAATGCGGGTAAGAAACGCAACGGGAACTGTAATTGTGCAAGCGGTGTTGCTTGCCCAAAGCTTCCCTCTGACGTAACTTCCTGTTTCCACCTGGGCGCATGGTGGGGTGGGGTGGGGCAGGGGGCCCAGTGTACTTGTGTGCCTAGGGGCCCTCAATGAATTAATCCTGCCCTGCCTCCACTCCTGGCTAAATGGAATCTCCCATACAACAAATAGACTCCCACGGTAACTAAAATGCCACCAAAATATAACGTACACAGTCTCCAATCCTATCAAACGCTCCAAGCATAACCAAACTGTACCACATACAAAAATTGAAATGCTATTCCCAGTAAAATTTATCTGTGCTACCTGCCGGAACCCAAACGCTGACCATCATCCATATACTCTCCTGCAACGTAAAAGATGCATTACCTTTATGTTATGTTCTGTCAGTACTGTGAAAACAGCAAAATTAACGACACTATGTATATTATGTTATATCTGTACTGTGAAAGCAGCAATATCAACTAAGGTATGTCTGCTAAGTATGTACTGTTCACTCTAGTCTATACTGTGAATGTACTTTTGTAACCTGTTCTTGGCTTCTTTGGGAGGACGGGCTAAATAAATAAATGAATGAATAAATAAATACCCTATCCCTTATTTATTGATTTATTAATTTACTCCCCTCCTTTACAAAACTGTGCTAGTGTTTTTAGCACCAGCCGCTGTAGTAATGGCTCCGACGCTCATAGTAAAAGAGTGCCCAAAATTGATAAAAAAAACTGACTAAAAACAACAGTATTCCACAAGACACAAAGAAAGGGATGAATAGCACAAAAAATACCTTAAAACAAGAGTAAATATACAAAACATGAAACAGAAACACACAGGGAAAAAAGAGAAAATGAACTATTTAACAAATGAATCAAAAGCCTTTGAGAAAAAGTCACCGAAGCCTTTTTAAACTTAGGTCTTGAAACAATACATCTTAAATCAGAAGGAAATTATTCTACAAAGCATAGGCAGTGGAGGGCTGCTTGATTTGGGTGGGGGGGCCAGGAGCTCCGCCCTAGCAGAATCCTGCAGCATGGCCAGTCACCAGCTCCTGACTCCATCCCACCTCCTCCCAGTGTTGTACTTTAAATCTTTGGGGCAGTCACCATGCAACGTCAACGAGAAGGCCTGCCCCTGGAGGTAGAATGAATGGGTTCCGGGGCAGGCTTACTCATTGACGCTGTGTGGTGGCTGCTCCGAAGATTTAAAGTACAACATCAGGAAACAGGTGGGAGGGCGCCTGTGGCCTCCCCCGATCTGACACCTATACCACAAAGAGAGGACACAGCAGCAAAAAGCTTTTTCACAGGAATGACCAATCATTACCATTAACATTTATATCTTTATTCTTTTTGTCTCATGTTTAATTACACATCATAATCACAGCTTCCTCGACTTGTCCCAAAAATCCCACAGCGAATCGGGTTTTCAAGATGACCACAATAAATGCTCTTGCTGTCTGACTGTGCAGTTACTACCACAGGTTTAAGAAGCCAAGGTGCGCATTTTCAAAGTAGATGGACATCTTAAAATGCCTAAAAAAATGTTCATATGTTATAAGCATCCAAATCCTGATTTTGAAAGGTCAGAATTTGGATGTTTCACACTGCAAGGGAGTATATTGCGGGCAGAGGCGTACCACGTTGGGGGCATGGCTGTGGGTCCACCCCCTCTGATGTAACTTCGTTGTTCTGGAGCAAATCCAGCAGCCACAGGAAGGTGCAGGAAGGTCCCACGATTACTGAATTTAAGTTTACAGCCGCTGCTGCTGGTTTGAGAAGCATACAGCAGCAGTGGGGAGGTGAGGGGGCTAGATACTGGATGGCATTGGGGTGGAGGAAGAGGGAAGGGAGCAGGATACTGGTATGGAAGGGTGGGGAGGGAGAGAAAGGGGCAGGTGCTTATGGAAGTGGGGTGCAGAGAGAGGGAGAGAGAAACAAAAGGGGGAAGGACACTGGATGGAATTGGGTTGGAGGGAGAGAAAGGGGGCAGATGTTGATGAAAGTTGTGTAAAGGGAGAGAGAAGGGGCAGATGCTGATGGAAGAGGGGTGGATGGAGAGAGAGAAAGCTCTTCCAAGCAGGGACTGTTTTCTTATTCTTTGTGACTCTGTGCAGCGCTGCATGCATCTGGTAGCACTATAGAAATAATTAATAGTAGTAGTAGAAAGGGCAGCCATTGGATGTTAGTGGAGAGGGGTGATGAAGAGCCTATGCTGGATGGAAGTGAAGATAGGAGAGAGAAGGGAGCCTATGCTGGATGGAAATGGGAAGGAGGAATAGAAAGAGGAGAGCAGATGCAGAGAAGAAGTTGGGAGGAGACACTGAAAGGAAGTGGAGAGGACAGAGGGAGGAGAAGATGCTGGATGGAAGGGATAGAGAAAGAGGGCACATGATAGAAGGAGGGGATAAATAAAAAAAGGGCACATACTGGATGGGGAGAAGAGAGTTAGTGAAATACTGGAGGGGTGAGGGAAAGAGGTGGCAAGCTGTAGGTAGACACAATGAAAGGGAAATTGAGGACTGGATAATAAGAATTTAATCTAGACAGATGCAGAAAATAAATTGAGAAGGAAAACGAGGGAAGAAAAGGAAAGAGAAGGGAGAGGTGAGAGTGAAATGCCAGATGATGGAGGTATGGGAGAGGGAAGGAGAGGAGAGAGATGCCAGACTGTGGAAGGAGGGGAGGGAAGGGAACACGATGGGTGCCAGACCAATGGGGGTGGAAGGAGAGATGGAAGGGGGAGGCAGACAGTTACTAGAAGGGGCATAAAAGGAGAGAAGATGCCATATAGAAGGGATAGACAGAGGGCAGACAGTGGATGGAAGGGAGTGATGAGAAGAAGAGGAAAGTAGAAACCAGAGAAACAAAGGTAGAAAATAAAATCTATTTTTTAAACTTGAGGATAAAGTAATATTGTAGCTGTGTAGATAAATATTTAGTGGTTTCTAGCGCAAGCTGGCTGGTTGATTTTCAATTTGAAAAAATTAGCTCATGTAACAAAATATTACCTGATGTTACATTGGCTCCCAGTCAAGGCAAGAATATTATTCAAGTTAGGTTGCATTTGCTATAAGACATTGTGTGGCCTTATACCTGATTATTCCCCCCTCCCCCCTCCCCCCCACACCTTTTTACAAAACTGTGATAGCGTTTTTTAGCACAGGTCAGCGCGCTGAATGCCCTGTGCTGCTCCTGACACTAAAGAAAGCAATAACTGCAATTGGTCTATAATTGCTGGCAAGGGCTAAAGATTCTTTTGGATTCTTAATTCTGGATATAATTAAGATGTGGCCTAAATTCACCAAAAATTCTCCATTCTGCAATAATGAGAAGCCAGAATGCCACTAGAATCGGTTCCGATTTGTATATTTTGGTTTCTAATTTGTGGTTCCTTATTCTGACTGTGTTCCTTGCTCTTTGTTGAATGCAAGATACAACCCTAGCCAATTCTCCATTCATACCAAGCCTTAAGCATTTTAACGAAAGTTAGCACATGCTAAATCGATGTGCTACATTCATTTATAATGTAATGTTGTCTTTGATAGTAAAAGTATAGTCAGTCATTTTATAGGTCCGTCCCTCTTATTGTGGACTAACTAACTTTGGAATGTATCATTTTACCTATAATTATTATGCAGGAATGTTTTGATTTTTGCTAATTAGCTATATTTCTGTTTCCATTGTATTTTTGTTTTTGACTTGTTTCATTGTTCTATGATGAAAATACAATAAAAAATTATTAAAACAAACAAAAAAAAATTTTTTGACTCAAACTAACCCCCTCTTTTACTAAGGTGCGCTATGCTTTTTAGCGTGTGGTAAATATTAGCACGCGCTAATCACATGCTAAATGCTAATGCATGCTTATTATCCTATGGACATGTTAGTGGTTAGTGCACGTGTTAACTTAGCATGCGCTAAAATGCTTAGCGCGCCTTTGTAAAAGAGGACCTAAAGTCACATTGAAGACCTGTTTGGTAAATAGGTCCACAAACTAGTTAAAATGTAATTAGATAGTGAGTTGTCAAATGAACTCGTCTGTAGGCACAGAGATCCTCCAGATGCCGCCTGGACAACTAGTGAGAACTAGGTAGCCCTTTGAGGGCTCAGGGCCACCTTAGAGGTGGGGGTGGGGCTTGTATTTGGCAGAATAGACAGGCCCGTGCTGGGGAGGGGCTTATGTCATGAGGCCCAGAAGCGAGAAGAGACCCTTCTATGCCTGCCTGGAAGTACTGGGCCTTGACTTTGCGGCCCAATGCCCACGGGCTGCTTGCAAAATGGGAATAGTGCCGCTCGCAAGGTGGCTCACAAACAGCATTATTTTCTTGAGCTGGGATTCATCAACCTGCGGCCCTGGGGTCTCTCAGGTTGCCGATTCCAGTGATTCATTGAGGGGGAGGTAAAAGATGATCTTTTACCATACATTGATGAATTCCCCCCTTTGTACTTATAGGCTTCTCAGCATGTAGGCCCTCATTTACAAAGGTGCCCTAAGCGTTTTAGCGCGTGAGTAGCGCACACTAAACGCTAACATGGCCATAGGATAACATGCACGTGTTAGCGTTTAGCGCATGTTTAGCACACGCTAAAAAGCATAGCGCACTTTTGTAAAAGAGGGGGATTCAAAGAAGGTTTGGATAGGTTCCTAGAGGAAAAAGGGATTGAGGGGTACAGATAGGTGTAGAGATGGGTTATAGGGATAGGAGTAGAGGTAAGTTATAGGAATAAGAGTAGAAATAGGTTGTAGAGCTAGACAGGGACCACTGCTCAGGCAGTGGGCCTGATGGGCCGCCGCGGGAGCCGACCGCTGGGCAAGATGGACCTCTGGTCTGACTCAGCGGAGGCAACTTCTTATGTTCTTATGTTCTTAAGTGTGTGCTAAGTCCATTTCCGTGCACTAATTCCATTAGCACACGCTAAGCTTTAGTAAAAAAAATGCCCCAAAGTTAATTACTTTGGACATTTGAAAATCACCCTATGAAATTTCAAGTAATTTACTAAGGGTTAGTAACTGTTCTCAGCTATTGACTTTTATTGGGATAAAGGGAAAGGAGACAGGGAAAGGGGATGGGATTTAATATACCGCCTTTCATTGCTTACAAAGTAGTTTGCTTATTATATACAGTTATTTTCTTCTTATAATTTCTTCTCTACTTTCCTTCATTCTTTACTTTGCCTTCTAAAATTCAGTTGGTTTCCAGCATATTAATAACATAGATTTAATTGGCTTGATTGAGTAATGCATTTCATAAGTTATTAAAGATACCACTCTGTGCTCGAAATAACTTTGACCGAACACTGGTTTTACTCCCAATTACCTGAGTTTCAGGCATTTCTTGCTTTGCTTTCTCTCCCGCTATGAAGGTTTTCCTTCAGTCTGTTTAATATTCCCCTAAATAATTTAAAAAAGTTCAATTAGGTCTGAATAAAATCTTCTCTTTTTACACTGAGAATGAGTCGCATTACACTAATTTTCTCCTCATAAAATAAATCAATAAGACGAGGTCTACCTAGCCGGTAGGGCACCTCAGTGAGTAACTATCCTTTTGCTGTGATGAAATGTGAAGTGTTATATGCTGAAATATAATTCCTCAACATTCAATAACTTCACCTTGTCAAATAAAAACCTTATTCTATATATGGCCTGAGAAAATTGTGCACGGAAATTAGACACGCACCCAATTTTTAAATGATCCAATTAGCACCAATTATTGGGTGCTAATAATCATCAGTACAAAGGGCTAGATCCGGGCCCGATCCGGGCAGGTCCGATGAATTCTCAAAACCCCAATATGCAGATGGGGGCGTTCGGAGGAGCGCCCCCATCTGCCTGCCCGGATCGCTCGATAGCAATCCCAGTGCATACGCAGACCATCTGTAGATGGTCTGCGCATGCGCTGAACCTCTGGGCCCGGCATAGACTTTATTTTTTTTTTTCAGAAGCTGGGACGTGAAAGCTTTTGCTTGAGCTGTACAACTGGCCTGTGCTTGCTTTCGTAAATTTCCAATGTGACCTCCCGAACAGAACACGACTCTCCTGCTCTCCCCTGCTCTTGCCGCCCAGACTCTCCTGCTCTCTGCCGCCTTCCCTGCGGGCTCGCACTGCAGGGAAGGTGGTAGAGACAGTCATACTTCCTGCCTCCTCTTGTTAGAATCGACTCCAAAGCAGAGCTCAGGACAGAGAGCAGAGCAGGGACAGGAGCTGCACGATTCCCCCGGTGCCTGAAACCTCTTCCTACACAAGCAGAGAGCATGGCAATGGAGCAGGCGAGTCGGCAGAGACCTGTGCGACTGGTCCCAAGCAGTCGCTTCTATGCTTGATCGGCCAGCACAATCGGTGTCCCAAATTTGTGTTGTGAATTGCGTCCCTGCCTACTTTGCATGCATTTCTCCTCATTTGCATGCACGGATTTGAAGCGGATCGCTGGAGAGGTTAGTGAATGGGGCCCGAGGGAAATCTGGTCGCAAAGGGGACGCAAACTGATCGGTACACGATCGGTTTGCTTTGTGAATCTAGCCCTAATTGGCATTAATTAAAACTTACACTTGCATTTTTAGGTGCCAGGATCCACGTGTATAATTGATTGGTGTAAATCCTTGTACTTAAAGCTAGGCACAGATCCCAGCACTAAGGGCTATTCTATAAGCAGAGCGCAACTTGCCATTTTGGAAAGGCACGAAAGAATGGACTTCGCTCCTGCCACCATTGTCCCCAATGGACCACCAGAGATTGCAGGGAGGCTTATCCTGCATGTTGGAGGGGTGGGGGGGGGGGTTTGCATGGGCATAGGGAGAGGGAGGGAGCTTGGAGTTGCTCGGAGGGGGAATTGGGCCTGGAGTAGATAAACTGGTACCAGAGGGCCTCTGCACTTGTTTGTCAGCTGTGTGGGATCCAGACGATATTGAATCAAGGCCTGCTTAACTGTCTCATGAGGGCCCCACCTAAATATCTGCCAAGACCAGCCTAAGCTTGAGCAGACAACACTGGGATAATTAGCCCCGGATATCTAGTGCTGGTGTCCACACGTGGCCCAACACTGAATATCTGGGGTTAATTTAGCCCGAGATAGTCAGTGTTAAAAAAAACACTGTCCACCACTGTCTGAATAGTGGACCCTGTGGCCCTGAGTCTATAAAGTTTGCCTAAAGTCAGGCACCGATTCTATAAAACTTAGGCACTCATTATAGAATCAGTGGCAGTTAGTATCCTAACATTTAGGTGGGGGCGGGGGGGTTGCCAAAGTTAGCAAACAGGCTCCTAACTTAATCTGCATGTTGCAGGTTCAAGCTCAGCGCTGCTCCTTGCGACCCTGGGCAAGTCACTTAACACTTCATAACCCTAGATATATTAGTCAGGTAGGGAGAAATACTTGAGAACCTGATTGTAAACCACTGAGTCTGTAAGTCAGGGGTGTCAAAGTCCCTCCTCGAGGGCCGCAATCCAGTCGGGTTTTCAGGATTTCCCCAATGAATATGCATGAGATCTATTTGCATGCACTGCTTTCGTTGTACGCTAATAGATCTCATGCATATTCATTGGGGAAATCCTGAAAACCCGACTGGATGGCGGCCCTCGAGGAGGGATTTTGACACCCCTGCTGTTAGTGGTGTATAAATAAAAATTAATTAATTAAAAGAAAAAAAAAAACCCAAAATAGAGTTCAACAGATTTGCACTAATAGTGCTGCTGGGTTTTTGTTTTAATACGATAGTTGAAAGTTGAGATTATTAGCAATTTTTCATCAATATTAATCTTTAAGAATGAAATAATGCTTCCATCCTAGATTTAATCTTGCATTTCATATCCGATCCTATCATTTGCTGCTACTCATTATATGCCAGAACAGAAGGAACAGGTGTGTGTAGCTGAGGAGGAGGTGAGAACCCAGAAAGTATAAACTAATGAAGACAGATGGGAAATTCAATGAAAGAAAGAGGAGTGATGATAAAACGCAGGAGGTCTCCATTAGCCTTCTCCCCTGCGAGTTCCGCAACCAAGTCTTATAATTTCTGCTCTCTGCGGAAGCGAGAACTTCGGTGAGAAAATGACTACCTTTGGTTTCTGTATAGCCAGACACTTCTCTGCGCCTGTTCTGTCACACAGGGCTCGTCATTCTCCCACCTTTAAGAACAGGGACTAGAGAAGTCGTTTGGCAAGAAAACAGGTGCAAAGCTGTACGTGGGATTTATAGCTACTAAAAAGACAAATGGAAAAACTTCAAAGCAAGCAATGGAGCAAATTTCTAGAACATTTTCTAGAAATGTTGCATTCCATTTCATTGATAGAACGTGGATGTAAATATTTATTTATTTTATTGTTTATATACCACTTAATACTTAAATGATTTACATTCAGGTACTCAGACATTTTTTTGCTATCTGTCCTAGTGGGCTCACACTCTATGTAACGTACCTGGGGCAATGGGGGGATTAAAGCCCAAATTCTGTAACCAGCGCCAAAAATTATAGGAGTTACTTTCGATAATAAACTAAATTTTCACGATCACATCAGTAATACTGTTAAATCTACTTTTTATACATTACATAGGATTCGATCTATTTCAAAATTCTTATGCCCAAAATCACTAAATATTCTTATCCACTCTCTGGTGATTTCAAAAATAGATTATTGTAATGCTCTCTTTAAAGGAATATCATTAAACGAAATTAAACGTCTCCAAATTATCCAAAATATCTCCATTAAACTCATAACCAAATCGAGAAAATTTGACCACGTTACACCACTTTTGAAAAATGCGCATTGGCTCCCAGTTATTCACCGGATAACATACAAACTCTGCTTACTTACCTTTAGCACATATATAAGCACATAAGCAATGCCTCTGCCGGGTCAGACCTGAGGTCCATCGTGCCCAGCAGTCCGCTCACGTGGCGGCCCAACAGGTCCAGAACCTGCGTAATAATCCTCTATCTATACCCCTCTATCCCCTTTTCCAACAGGAAATTGTCCAATCCTTTCTTAAACCCCAGTACCGTACTCTGCCCTATTACATCCTCTGGAAGCGCATTCCAGGTGTCCACCACCCACTGAGTAAAGAAAAACTTCCTAGCATTTGTTTTGAATCTATCCCCTTCTAATTTTTCCGAATGTCCTCTTGTTCTTTTATGTTTTGAAAGTTTGAAGAATCTGTCTCTCTCCACTTTCTCTATGCCCTTCATGATCTTGTAGGTCTCTATCATGTCTCCTCTGAGTCTCCGCTTTTCCAGGGAGAAGAGCTCCAGCTTCTCCAATCTTTCAGTGTATGAAAGGTTTTCCATGCCCTTAATCATTCGTGTCGCTCTCCTCTGGACCCTCTCAAGTATTGCCATATCCTTCTTAAGGTGCGGTGACCAATACTGAACACAGTACTCCAGGTGTGGGCGCACCATTGCCCGATACAACGGCAGGATGACTTCTTTTGTTCTGGTCGTAATACCATTTTTAATAATACCCAACATTCTGTTCGCCTTCTTCGCGGCTGCTGCGCATTGCGCCGTTGACTTCATTGTTGTGTCCACCAGTACACCCAAATCTCTTTCAAGGTTACTTCCCTCTAATACTAATCCCCCCATTTGGTAGCTGAACATCGGGTTCTTTCTCCCTATATGCATGACCTTGCATTTCCCTACATTGAATTTCATCTGCCATTTATTCGCCCACTCCTCCAGTTTGCTTAGGTCCCTTTGTAGGTCCTCACACTCTTCCGTAGTTCTGACCCTTCTACAGAGTTTAGTGTCATCCGCAAATTTTATAACTTCACATTTCATCCCCGTTTCCAGGTCATTAATAAATACATTGAACAGCAGCGGTCCAAGTACAGACCCCTGCGGAACTCCACTCGTGACTTTTCTCCAGCCCGAGTAGTGACCCTTCACTCCAACCCTCTGTCTCCTGCCTGCCAACCAGTGTTTGACCCATCTGTGTACGTCCCCTTCCACCCCGTGGTTCCACAGCTTCCTAAGTAACCGCTCATGGGGTACCTTGTCAAAGGCCTTTTGGAAGTCAAGGTAGATGATGTCTACAGGTTCCCCTTTGTCCAAATGGCTGTTTACCCCCTCGAAGAAGTGCAGTAAGTTTGTTTGGCACGATCTTCCCTTGCAGAAGCCATGTTGGCTCGCTTTAAAACTCTTTTGAACAAAACTCCAGCATCCTATATAATAAAGAGCTAGCTGCGCATGCGCACTCCTATTTGCGTGTTCTGTGCGGTGTAGGTCTGTGGCCGCAGGAGTGCGCATGCGCGAGTCCCCAGCCTTGGCCGCAGCTTGAGGCGTATGTGCCAGTTAGCTGCATCGAGCGACAGGAGCGGCTCTGGCCGCGGATGGCGGGAGGAGGGCTCATGGTCCTGCCGCCGCTGCCGCTCCTGTTCACAGCGGCCTGCACGTCGCCGACTCACCCCCTCACGCAACAACCCTTACCGCTCCTGTTCTTCCCCTCTCTCCAGTCACCGCTGCCATTCCTATTTAAAACGGCCTGCTGAGGTTCGCGGCTGGCTGTAGCGAACCTCACAGGCCACTCTCCACGTGGTAGCACGTTCCCTCTGACGCAATCGCGTCAGAGGGAACATGCTACTGAGGTGAACAGCGGCCTGCGAGGTTCGCTACAGCCGGCCGCGAACCTCAGCAGGCCGTTTTAAATAGGAATGGCAGCGGTGACTGGAGGGAGGGGAAGAGGAAAAAGAAGGGCCATGGAGCAGGCAGGAAAGGGGGCTGTTCTGGTGGGAGGGTTGTGCTGAGTGCAGATAGCGGAGAGTTGGGCCAACCTCTCCTTCCTCACCGACGCCAAAGAAGCTGCAGGCCCCGCCCCCTGTCGCACTCTGAGCACTCACGATTGGCTGAAGGGTGTTGTGCCAGTGCTGCAGGTACAGGGGGATGCTTTTGTTGGAGAGGTGTGCTGGGGGGTAGACAGCTTTGCTCGGGGGGGAGGGGGGAAGACACAAGGGGGTCAGGGAGAGGGAAAGGACACAGACACGAAGAATGACACACAGGGAGCCATTGAGACAGACAGAAAGGAAGACATTCAGGCAGCGTCCAAGGAGAGACAGCCAGTGTCCTAGGAGAGAAAAACAAATAAACATAGACAGACAGACAGCGGCCAAGGGGAGAGAGAGAAAGAAAGAAAGACAGACACACACATCTATTCTAGCACCCGTTAATGTAACGGGCTTAAAGACTAGTTTATATATAAATCATTAATTCCATATCATCCATCTAGAACAGTGGTCCCCAACTCTGTCCTGGAGGAACACCAGGCCAATTGGGTTTTCAGGCTAGCCCTAATGAATATGCATGAAGCAAATTTGCATGCCTATCACTTCCATCATATGCAAATCTCTCTCATGCATATTCATTAGGGCTAGCCTGAAAACCCGATTGTCCTGGTGTTCCTCCAGGACAGGGTTGGGAATCACTGATCTAGAACATTAAGATCCAATGAACAACATCTTTTAACTATTCCCTCGCTTAAGATCATTAATACTAGACGGCAGTTCATCTTTTCTGTGACCGCCCCACAGACTTGGAATTCCCTCCCAATTTATTTGCGAATGGAGCAGGATCTAGGGAAATTCAAAAGTAACTTAAAAACCTTTCTTTTCAAAGATGCTTTTAGTAACCCCTAGGCCATAGATTACACTTTATTAAACTGTGTTTTAATTTGTCTTCCTATTGTACTTTCCTTTGTATTGCTTTACTATTCCTAATTGTATTTCACAATCCTTTCCTTCCCTATGTTCCCTAAATGATGTCTTAGTTTTTAACCCAATGTTATTATTTAAAGTATGTATTGTATTGTTCATTCTGTATTTTTTAATGAATGTATTTTAAATTGTTCATCGCTTTGAAATTTGACTAAGTGATCAATCAAGTGAACTATTAAACTTGAAACTTGAACTTGAAACCTATTTCAGAGGCGCCTATCTAAATTAAACAACAAGCTCAATTAAGCTTTTTAATCAGCGCTGATTGAAACGTAGGCGCCTATCAAAGAAAGCGCGATGCTGTAACAAGGTGCCTCTAAAAATTGAGGCGGCCTTCAAAAAAAAACAGGCGCTATGCACGTAGCTACATGTCAGGCGCCTTGCTGCAGAATCGCTGCTCTTAAGCTCAGCTAGGCGCTTAATTTTTAGTTGTGCCTAGAGTTGGCCTATTTCTTGGGCGCCTCCAAAATAGGTTCTGCTCGGCACCCAATTTTACTCGAATCGCGCTGAACAGTGCCTAATTAGGCGCCTAACTTTTGGACGCTTCTTATAGAATTTGCCCTTAAGTGACTTGCCCAGGGACACAAGGAGCAGCATGGGATTTGAACCCGCTGTGGCTCTAACCACTGTACCACGTATAAGTAACCTCATGTAAGTGACCTTTTTCCACACTTTTTATGTTTCAGGTCATCCTCGGTTAATCCATGAGCCAGTGGCTGAGACTGGTGCAGCTATAAAAAAGAGGGACGAAAGATTTGCCGGTATATATCCAAATTCATCAACTCGCCAAGCTTTTGAGATAAGAGTGCATTTAGGTAGACCACCACGGTGTCAGGTCAAAAGCGCGCCGGGACAAAGGCGCGCCCAGACAATTGAGCGCAGCGCGGAAGCGCGCGCCGCTCAAAATTACTGTTTTTAGGGCTCCGACGGAGGGGCGTGGGGGGGAACCCCCCACTTTACTTAATAGACATCGTGCCGCATTGTGGGGGCGTTGTGGGGGGTTTGGGGGGTTGTAACCCCCCACATTTTACTGAAAACTTCACTTTTTCCCTGTTTTTAGGGAAAAAGTTAAGTTTACAGTAAAATGTGGAGGGTTACAACCCCCCAAACCCCCCATAATGCCGGCGGGGTTCTATTAAGTAAAGTGGGGGGGTTCCCCAACAAAACCCCCCGTCGGAGCCCCTAAAAACTGTAATTTTGAGCGGCACGCACCTCCGCACTGCGCTCAATTGTCCAGGCGTGCATTTGTCTTTCGCGCCGTTGTCTATGAACCGACCACCACATACTGCTTGACGTAAGAAAGCTGGAAGAGAACACCACAGCAGATCACCTGAACCTTTTCCAAAACAAACCATTACTATGGTAACTCAAAGAGATTTGCTAATGGAGTTTAAAGTGACAGTCTTCTATGGTGTAATGAAACCTTTTAAGATCTACTTCAGGGGCTGCTAATTCTCTTAGCAACATAGTAAGTATAATGAACATAAAGTTATCCTCGCAGCTGTTACATGTGTCACTTCTAATAACAAAATCTCAGCATGGGAAGGACCAAAATAGCATCTGGCTTTTTGACTCGTCCACTTTAATCACAAAGAACTGCTTATTTGCCATTTTGCTTCCAGAATGTTAAGAACATAAGAATAGCCTATAGGGGATCCCTAAGAGGGTCAATCTGAATAAATAGTCATTAGGTATAGACTTAAGAGGAAGGGTCAGTAGGGTGGGCAGACTTGATGGGCTATAGCCCTTTTCTGCCGTCATCTTCTATGTTTCTATGTTTGGATCAGACCAATGGTCCATCTAGCCCAGTATCCCGTCTTCACAAGGGCCAATCCAAGTCACAAGTACCTGACAAAACCCCAGATAGTAGCAGCATTCCATGCCACTGATCCAGGGCAAGCAGTGGTTTCTCCCGCGTCTGTCTCAAACAGCAGTTTATGGACTTTTCCTCCAGGAACTTGTCCAAACCTTTTTTTAAACCATCTACTTTAACAGCTCTTACCACATCCACTGGCAATGTACTCCAGAGCTTAACTATTCTCTGAATGAAAAAACATTTCCACCTATTGGTTTTAAAAGTATTACTCTGTAACTTCATCGAGTGTCCCCTAGTCCAGAGTTTCTCAACACACAGTACGCGTACCCTTAGGAGTATGCAAGCCACTTGTTGTGGGTATGCAGCACCACACAGGTCTCCTGCCCCTTCTTCCTCCTGTCAGCGACAATGTCGCCAGGAATCCCATGTCCTCCTTCCTGCCCTCCGCTGAAGCCAACCTGGAAGGCTTCCCTCTGATGTTAGAGCTGACGTCGGAAGGAAGCCTTCTGGGTCAGCAGGGGATTCAGGTTACCTCCTTTAGGGCCATCCAGCTGGGCTGCTCCTTCCTGCCTTCAGTCGCAGAGGGAAGCAGGCGGCAACTCTTGCACACTGGAAGTGGCTGACCCAGAAGCCTTCTCTCTGACGTCAGAGTTGACATCAGAGAGAAGGCTTGTGGGTCAGTCACGTGCAGCATGTAAGAATTGGTGCCCGCGTCCCTGTATAGCTAAAGGCAGGAAGGAGAAGCCCAGCTGAACGGCTCTGAAGGGAGCAAGTGTGGCCCTGGAGCAAGCAAGTAAGGGAGAGAGAGAACATGATCGTGTGACAAAGGGAGAAAGGAGGGGGGAGGAACGTGTTGAGACATGGGGGGCACAAATGTGGGACAAAGGCTGGAAGGCAGGGAGGGATCATAAATTCAGAACATAGAAAAAAAGGAAGGGGCACATGGGACACAGAAGAAAGGGAGGAAGGGGGCACTAACTTGGGGCATGGGAAGGAGAGAATAGAAAGGGAAAATTGTTTGGCATGAGTGTGTGAGTGAGAGGGAAGGAGATGACGCACATGGGAAAAGGAAGAAAGAAGAAAATTGGCCAGAGAGAGAGAAAGAATGAGAGGGAGAAATGTTGGATATGGTGGTGAAGAGGGAACAGAGGGATAGATTAGATTGGCTGCTGATCAACCAATGATGTATATTAAAAGGCTTAGTAATGGCCTATAAACTCTTTTACCACATGGTACAGGCCTATATGGCCTCCAAACTTCTGTCCTACACCCCGAATCGACTGCTCTGCTTGCAAGATGAAAAGCGATTACACATGCCCTAGGGGGAGTGCGCTTCACCTTGAGAATGCCTACAAATGATCCTACTTGCACTACCTACCGTGCCTCTGAAATAAACTACCTAACCACATGAGATCATTAAAAGGTCTACTGAGCTTCAGGAAGACAATAAAAACTCACCTCTTCCCCTGATCCTTCTATGAGTGTGCCGATCCAGATTCCCCTAACCTTCTGATGAAGTGCCCTGATCCTCAAGCCTCAAATGCTAGGTGATTCATTCCATTTCAGACCATACCATATATTCTCATTCAGTGATCTTCCACACCTTGTCCTACTGATCACCATCTCTGTCCTAATACACTAGAATATACTCTACTATACACTATACTATGTTTGCCACACTATGTCCACCATGCCACAATCTCTCCTACCATATTTGCCGTTAAATGTTTACTATACCATGTCTTCTATGCTATGCATGCTTGCCTTACCATTTTTGCCAGGTCGTATTTCACTTTGTCAGCCATGCTTGTAATACTATGACTGCCGTGCTATGCTCTGCCATTCTACGTTCACCATGTTGTCTCACCATACCATGTTATGGCATTTTATGTTGTCCATGCCATGTTAACTATGTTTGCCATCTCTAGTACACAAGGGTTTACTTGCTATTTTCTACCATACAATGTCTGAGAGTATGGTGCAGGGTTTATAACAAAAAAAAAACAGAGTGAAATTGTCCTAATCAGAATGATGAGCACAAATAAAGTGTCTTTCAACTCATCTGATGATTCAAATGTCTTTATTCATCCCATAACTCAATAATTCATCCAATGACTCAATGACTTGACATGTACATGTTTCGGCCAAACAGGCCTTTTTTTAGTTGCAGAAACGCCCGGTACATCTCTGGGCTCCAAGCACTGTTCCATAAGCTTTTATTCGGTAGCAACCGAGTGATTGCACATAATGCTACTCGATATAACTGTTGAAGACTCTCAAGACTCCTGAGGCAGGCCTGTTTGGCCGAAACAAGTACATGTCGAGTCATTGAATCATTGGATGAATTTTTGAGTTGTTGGATGAATAAAGACATTTGAATCATCAGATGAGCTGAAGGACACTTTAGTTGTGCTCATCATTCTGATTAGGACAATTCCACTCTGTCTTTTGTATATTTGAGTTTGTGGTTTTGTTTCCCCTGTTGTATTCCTTGCAGGGTTTATTAACTACAGCCTCAATACCCTGTAGTTATGGGTTCAAGCCCACATTGTCTCTGTGACCCTGAGCAGGTCGCCTGGTCCCCCATTGTCCAGGAAAGGCAGGAGAGGGGAGATATGATAAGAGACGTTTCAATACCTACATAATATAAATGTGCATGAATTGAGTCTCTTTCATTTGAAAGGAAACTCTGCAATGAGAGGGCATAGGATGAAGTTAAGAGGTGATAGGCTCCGGAGTAATCTGAGGAAATACTTTTTTACGGAAATGGTGACAGATGCATGGAACAGTCTCCCAGAAGAGGTGGCGGAAACAGAGACTGTGTCTGAATTCAAGAGGGCCTGGGATAGGCACGTGGGATCTCTCAGAGAGAGAAAGAGATAATGGTTACTGTGGATGGGCAGACTAGATGGGCCATTTGGCCTTTATCTGCCTTCATGTGTCTATGTTTTCTATGTTTACATAAAATAGATTGTGAACCCACTGAGACAGGTAGGGAAAAATGCTTGAGTACCTGAATAAATTCATGTAAACCGTTCTGAGCTCCCTTAGGAGAACGGTATAGAAAATTGAATAAATAAATCATTACATCCCTCTTCAGCTGAGCCCTCGAGGTGGACTTTGGGGGGTCATCATAACCTGTGTCACTTGCAAGAGACAGAGAAAAGGCTCCATGAGTGCTAGTGAATGGTGTCATAGTGGTGCCAAACCACAGCACTGAAGACTGCAGAAGCATGCAGGGCTGATTGTTTCACATAGAGGGAATCGTTTGTGTGGAGAAAAGGGCAAGAATTGTAATATGAGTTCTTTGTATCTTCTTTTAGGGTATGTCCTTGATGAAGCATTTAGCAAAACATGTCGGACACTAGGACCCCTCACCAAATGAAACACTGTTTCTAAAACTACCGTATTTTCACTCATATACCACGCACCTGTGTAAAATGCGCACACGGGTATAGCGCGAGGGAAACTGTAATTTATGTAAATAAATTTTTATATACCGCGCACACCCATATACCGCACATGCCGCCCCGACTCTCCTTTCGCCCGCCCCGACTCTCCTCTGGCCACCCCGACTCTCCTCTCCCCCTTGAAGTCCTGTCCCCACCCTGAAAGCCTGATGCCCCCCCCCAATGTCCGATTCACCCCCCTCCCCCGCAGGACCGCTCGCACCCCCACCCCGAAGGACCGCTTGCACGCACTCGCGCCCACACCCTGAAGGACCGCTCGCACCCCCACAGCCTCCCGACCCCCCCCAATCATGTAGAAGCTCCTACCGTTGTCCTGCTGCTTCCTCTTGGCGGTCCCGGCCCTTCTGTGAGCCCTGCATCTGCGCTGCTTCCTCTTCCGGCGGTCCTGCCCTTTCTCTGACATCATAGAAAGGGCAGGACCGCCGGAAGAGGAAGCAACGCAGACGCAGGGCTCACAGAAGGGCCAGGACCGCCGGCAGAGGAAGCAGCAGGACAACGGTAGGAGCTTCTACATGATGGGAGGGGGGGTCGGGAGGCTGTGGGGGGTGCGAGCGGTCCTTCAGGGTAGGGGTGCGAGCGGTCCTGCGGGGTGAATCGGATGTTGGGGGGGGGAACTATGTAAAAAAAAAAGTTGTAAAACGCGCTCAACGTGTATAACGCACATGGTTATGCACGGTTTGTAAAATCGTGTATAACGCGCGCGTTATATGCGTGAAAATACGGTAAGTGTTAATTAGTATTATTTACAATCTTTTTATAAAAAGCGTGATAAAAATATAAATAAGCTAGATATCAAAGCATATGTTGAGAAGTGAACCAGTGACGATTGGATGCATAAAGCCCTAGAGCTATGAAAATATTTTGAGCCCTGAGTTGTATTGCTGAAGTACTGGGTAAACTATTGAAAGCTTTGGGCTGTGCTTGTAGAATTTGTGAAAATATATAAGAGAAATGTCAATGGCATTTTTCCATTTTTATTTGCAGCTCCACTGTCTTCCTTTTGAAGCCAGAGTCATCTTTAAATTTGGTTGCATTTGTTTTAAAGCACTCTTCAGTTTAATACCAACATACCTATCCTCTCAATTTAAATTATACCTGTCAAGTAAGAATACAAGAAATTCTGGTATTTTTATGTACCCCACTCCAAAAGCATGTCATTTTAAGAGTTCTTTGGAAAATACACTTGCTTTTCAAGCTGGAAAAATGAATTCTTGGATGAAAACTTACCTGTTTGAAAGATTTGTACGCTAACTTTATTGTCATATTCTCTGGCTCTGTATTTTCAATGAAATGTAACAGTTCTCTTGATGTGAACCACCCAGAACTATTGGTTGGGCATATATAAAAAATAAAATTATTATTATTATTTATATCCCGCTTTAAAATAAAGCAGACCTCAATAAAACATACTTAAAATCTCTCCAACTATAACACAGACATCCATCATAGAATAAGTGCAGGTCTCACAGAATGTCTCCTAATCAATAACTCTTACACAGTAAAAACCTAACTCTCCATAAAAGCTTTCACAAAGCAATGAGTTTTGAAAATTTTTCTAAACTGTTGAAAATTTGAAGAGTGTCTCACTCGTATATCCTGGCAAATGATTCTACAGTCACAGAAAATGCATGAGATAAAATCTCCACCTAATGATAAGTTCAATAATGAAGTTACTTAATATTATTTTTTGTTCTTTATTTTTTTTTTTTATAATCTTTATTAATTTTCAAACTAATACAAAGTGCCATGAATTATACAAACATTAATAATCAACATAAGCACTTAAAATCTATCAATAACATTACAGAAGAAAATATCCCTCCCCTTCCAGCAATTCAATCAAGAAATAAACCAGCCAATCAGCCAAGAAATAAACCAGCCAATCAGGGCCTTAGGCCCCTCCCTGCGCATCAGATGATGCATCAGGGCTTGGCCTAAGGCCGCACTTGTCGGCGGAGGAGGCGTGGAGCAGGAAGGACTGATATGGGAAGGGGGTGGACCTTGCCCGGTCATCCTGCTACCTCGGAGGGGACCTGGAGCAGGAGGGAATGAGCACCCCTCCTGCTCCCAACAATTCTTAAAGGTAGGGGGGAGTGGGTGAGCCTGGCCCGGCTCGGCCCGGCCCGGCAGCTTAGGTTGAGATACAGGCAGGCAGGGAGGGAGGGAGATTGGCGGGATGGGGTTTCACATGGCAGGAGGGAGTTGGCATCCCTCCTGCATTTTGTGGGCATCGGCGTGGGGTGGGCAGCGTGGGGGGGGGTAAATGGGTCTAGGCCATGACTTTTTTTAAAAAAAAACTTTTGTAGGCAAGGGAGCCCGTGGGTTTAACCCGCGGGTTAAAACCATGGGATCGCAGTGCAGGGAAGGTTGGGAGAGTCAGAGCAGGCAGGCAGAGGGTTCGGGGCAGGCAGGCAGCGTGTTCGGGGCTGCAGGATAGGGACTGACAGGGCATAGAGCAGGGCGGCAGAAGGCAGGGCAGCCAGAAAGGGCTTCAGCGACTGGTCCTCAGCATTGGGGTTTTTTTTGATCAGTCAGCCCAGTTGGTGTTGCAGGGTTTTCTTTAGTGAATCACGTCCCTGCCTATTTTACATGCTGTTGCCCTCATTTGCATGAGTGGATCGGAGGATGGTCGGAATTGGGCCGGGGTCACTAAGGGGTCGCAAACCGATCGGTACACGATCGGTTTGCTTTGTGAATCTAGCCCCATGCTTACTTCCTTGTCTCAAAGTGGTAGGTGTCTACTATCCAATTAAGTGCAATTTATATCAATTACAAGGTGCTAATTGTTAATTATCAGTGCTAATTAAGCATTATAATTAAGGTCCCCTTTTATTAAGCCCCCAAATAGCTAATTGATTGTCTATCGTATTATATTGCACTCCCTAAGTTGTGTTGCTCTGATCACTGGTATTTGAAGATCCCAATGAGAAAGGCGTTAAAATTCTAAACAACAAGGGAGGTGAGCTCTCCTGTGTTGGTCCAGAGGAATGGAACAGGCTTCCGCAATATATACGGTGACAAGGGAATTTGAAAACATTTAAAAGATTGCTAAAACGTCGTCTGTTTTGCAAAATGAAATATGGTTGAAGAATGTGGGACTACGTATGTGGCTATGAGAAGACACGTTATGAACATTGATGTTTAATTGCTTTTAATTGTTTTATGTTCTTATGTTTTTTATATTGTACTTTTGTATGGTTTTATGTCTGTTATGACATTTATTATGTTTGTTGATTTGTACTTTGCTTTAAATAAGGCGAATAATAAATAAACACACAAAAACAAAGAGAAAAGACAAAGGTTTCTACCATGACCTTAGTGTCGGAGCAGTGTCAGAGCATTTAGCACTTTGGGTCACAGTAGAAACCTTTACCATGGCTTACTAATCAGTGTGCCTAGCCCAGGGGTAGGCAATTCAGTTCCTCGAGAGCTGGAGCCAGGTCAGGTTTTCAGGATATCCACAATGAATATGTATGAGATGGATTTGCATGCACTGCTTCCTTGAGATGCAAATCTATCTCATGCATATTCATTGTGGATATCCTGAAAACCTGACCTGGCTCCGGCTCTCGAGGACCGGAATTGCCTACCCCTGGCCTAGCCCATCTAAGCACCTAATTTTAGGCATCATTTATAGAATCAGGACCTGAGTGCTTTTCTATAAATGTCACTCAACTTGGAATGTTGATTTCTTTTTTTTTCCAGCACCAATTATTCTATGCCAGTGGTTCTTAACCTGGGTTCGACCGAACCCCAGGGGTTCGATGAGTCAGTCTCACGGGTTCGGCGGAGGTCAAAACACACTTCCGACTCATATAGTGCTTCGGTCACGTTCAATCATCTATCAGTTATTCAGTGATTTTGATCAAGACTGATCGTGTACTCGGTTTCTTGATCTATCAATCTGTAACTAACGCCTTATATACATCAATCAATTCCTGATCAAAATTTGTGATTTAACTGATAGATGATTGAACGTGACCGAAGCGCTTATGATTCGTGATGATACGCCCCGCTTGTCCATAATTGGCTGCAGGTGATCACGCAACATCGCTTGGCCTATCTGTGCTGCAGGGGATTTGATGCGCACAGTAGTCGAATTGTAGCTGTTGTGATGGTACGTCGTGTGATACCTATCTTAATATTTTAATCCCTTACTAACTATGTCGAGCAAAATACGAAAGTGGTCAGACGAATATGTACAATATGGATTCACATGTATAACGGAACGTGATGGGAGTCTGCGTCCTAATTGCATGATTTGCAATGCCAAGTTGAGTAATTCTAATCTAGTTCCGGCAAAACTAAGGGAATAAAGAAGGGTTCGGTGAACATGCATATGAAACTGGTGGGATTCAGTACCTCCAACAAGGTTAAGAACCACTGTTCTACGCCATTTATAGAATTTACCCCACATGAATTTCTCCCATGATGAAAAAAAAAAAAAATGGCCAAACGTAAAATGAACATTTCCAGAAGTGACTTGGGAAATGGCACGAAAAGAACGTTTTCTGTCTGCCCACCCTTAATGATTTCAACGAGATCACAGATTCTATTGGCACTCACAATGTACACTGCTAGTGCTATAGTGCAGAAAATGATGGTCTAACGCATGTAGCAAATAAAAATGAAATAAAATAACTGATTCCAGGGAAGGCAGCGGTCTAAGAAATATGGTTAATATGCTGTTCAAGGCATGCCGAATTCTAATGCACTTCATAATCCTTTCACAACCGGTACACAATGACATTCTGTACCTCAGAAGAGATATTGCCCAGTGCATCTATTAACTTGTACAATAAATTATTCTGGATAGTGTAGGTGAGACGCAGAGTCAGCATGTCATACTAAGTAGGAATTCATTGTTTCCAATGTCTCATCCATGTTATTGGGTGCATTAATCATTTGCATTATCTTTGAATAGTATTTAAGATTGCCTGTGCTACCGTTGTAGAGATGTCAAAAAGTAGGCAGGGAACTTGTGCATATTGCTAATATAAATCTCTGCTTCTCTTTCTTCCATTTCAAGTTCCAGATATTGTTTTTCACTGGGGAAACTAAACAGGAAAAGTAAACAGAACTTTTCAAAGGGCACTAAATGCCACACAGGTCCAGGAGAAATTTTCACAACAGCTTTCCCGGGTGCAAAGTCTCATTACTTGGTGAGGGCGCTGGCACCTGTCCTCCTCTCCTTCCCCACCCTGCCATGCATGCGCTCCGCTTACCTTCCCTACCCTTCTGCAACGTTCCTGGTGCAAGCAGAAACCACAACCTGCTGTCACACCAGCGTCTGCTCTTCCTGTGATATCACTTCCTGGACCCATGCCGAGGAAGTGACATCAGAGGAAGAGCTGGCGCGATAGCAGTTTGGGGGTTGCTGCTCACGCCAGGCATGTTACAGAGGTACAGGGGAAGGGAAGCGGTGTGCATGCAGCAGGAAGGAGCATGTGGAGGTGGGGGAAGCAGAGAAGAAGAAGGGGGAGGGCTGCTACCACCCCGGGAACCTCTCACCTTCGCTGTGCCACTGTTTGCACCAATAGACTTTGTACTCATTTTCAAATGGAAAGTCTGCAAGTGGTAGTATCCTCATTAAATAAATAGCACAGCTTAGCGGATAGAGGCTTCTTTGTATTTTCTAATTCTCAAAATAACGGGTCCTTTTACTAAGGCGCGCTAGTGCATCTTAGCGCGTGATAAATGCTAACGTGTGCTGATGCGCCCATTATATCCTATGGACGTGTTCGCATGCGTTAGCATTTAGCGTGCACTAAAACGCACTAGCGCGCCTTAGTAAAAGGACCCCTAAATTTGGTAAAGTGCGCGCATTTAAAGAGTCTGTGCAGTTTGCAGCTCTGCTGACTACTTGAAAATTGATCCTGCTGTATACATTATATGTGTCCTGCACTCAGGCCTTGACTCTAGAAATGCTGCCTAACTCCTAGGTACTAATATACTCAAAAAGCTGTGTGTTAATATGGGGTATTTTCTTGCATTGCGAGGGGACCATTGAAATTACTTACAGCAAGCAAGCCTCATAAGCTCAACGAGCATAGAAAATCAGCAGATGACACCACAGTTACTAATGCTTTTTATTTTTTTTAATTCAAGGTTCAAGGTTTATTAATATTTGATTTATCGCTGAATCTGTTTACAAAGCGATGTACATAAGTAAAAAAGCATAAAATATAGAGATACAAATTAAAACTCAGTAACAACAAATTTAAGACAAGACAAACTTGAAACTACAAACTACAAATGCGCCATAAATGAATCACATATAAGTACATTGTATAATAAGCACAGCAAACATTCAAATATTACTGCAACAAAGAAATTTCCCTCCTCCCTCCCGGCTAATATAAAAACAAATAACTCAAACCTTCATGAAACCAGTCATAAAATCATAAAATTCCATTCTCTTTCCTACCCCCCCCCCCACCCCTCCCAGGATGTGTACATTTACTTGCTTATAAAAATGCCAGAAAAAAAAAAAATTAAATAAAAAAAGAATGGCCCAGGCAAAAAACCCACTGGGCAAAAATGACCATCTGCTCCCCCCCAAAAAAACTGGCACACCCTAACTATACAAAATATCCCACTCAATGCAAGGAAAATATTCCTCCACAAAAGGCAAAAAAAAAAAAAGATAGTTCTTAAAAGGAACTATTAATTGGCACTTAGTTCTCTCGTAGTTTCATGCAATATGCATCGAGTGGCCTGTAAAATTCATAGTCTCAGTTCAGAAAAACAGCACAGCTGCTCAACTCCACCACTCATCAGCTCATTCAGGCCAGGGTTTTCTTGCCCTAAATGAGTGCGCCGAAGTCAAACCATGCCCGGAATCTAGCGTGAATTCACCCAGAATCCACCCCTAACCACACCTACTTTCTAGTAGACGCCTACCTTGAAATGGTAGGCACCTAGGGGCAAATTCTATAAGCGGCGGCCAAAAGTTGGGCGCCGATATAGGCACCGTGCAGCGCGATTCAAGCTCAATTGGGTGCTGTTTAGTGAATCACGCTGAGCGGCACCTATTTTGGAGGTCCCCGTTAAATAGGCCAGATCTAGGCACAACTAAAAGGCGCCCATGCGAGCGCTTAAGCACGCTTAAGAGCAATGATTCTGTAAGAAGGCACCAAACACGTAGCCACGCCCATGCCTAACATGCATAGCGCCTATTTTTATGAAGGCTGCCTAAATTTTTAGAGGCGCCTTGTTACAGAATCGCGCTTTCTTGATAGGCGCCTATGTTTCAATCGGCGCTGATTAAAAAGCTTAATTGAGCTTGTTTTCCCAATTTAGATAGGCGCCTATCTAGTTGGGCACCTCCGAAATAGGTGCCCAACTTTAGGCGCTGGTTACAGAATTTGGGCCCCAGTGATTTAGGCACCTACCAGCTAATTAATTTTAAAAATTTTTTAATTGATTTATTGGTGCTTTCAATCATTTGCACTAATTAAGAAAATTAATTTAGGCACCTAGATGGGCTGGGTGCGCTAATCTAAGCACCTAACTTTAGGCATCATTTATAGAATCTGGGCCTTAGTGATTAGTGCTGACAAGCAACAAGTGGTTGAATTTAAATCCTAGTCCATATGGAGAACTTTTTTTTATTTTATTTAAAAAAATTATCACACGCATCTCAAATATTCTAAGAGGATAACAAAGTCACAAACACAACAGACAAACAAAATACATTCATAGTACATAAGAACATAAGAAGGTGCCTCCGCTGGGACAGACCAGAGGTCCATCTTGCCCAGCGGTCCACTCACGCGGCGGCCCATCAGGCCTATCGCCTGAAACAGTGGTCCCAGTAGACCTATAAGAAATCCCAGCAGACCCATTATAATAGACCAGTCTTCCTAAATGTACGTAATCCCTGCCTTAAGTCTGTTAGAAAAGGAAAGTTAATAACATAAGAATTGCCGCTGTTGGGTCAGACCAGTGGTCAATCGTGCCCAGCAGTCCGCTCCAGCGGCGTCCCCCAGGTCAAAGACCAATGCCCTAACTGAGACCAGCCCTACCTGCGTACGCTCCGGTTCAGCAGGAACTTGTCTAACTTTGTCTTGAATCCCTGGGGGGATGTTTTCCCCTATGACAGACTCCGGAAGAGCGTTCCAGTTTTCCACCACTCTCTAGGTGAAGAAGAACATCCGTACATTCGTACGGAATCTATCCCCTTTCAACTTTAGAGAGTGCCCTCTCGTTCTCCCTACCTAGGAGAGGGTGAACAACCTGTCTTTATCTACTAAGTCTATCCGCTTCAGTACCTTGAATGTTTCGATCGTGTCCCCTCTCAGTCTCCTCTGTTCGAGGGAGAAGAGGCCCAGTTTCTCTAATCTTTCGCTGTATGGCAGCTCCTCCAAACCCTTAACCCTTAACCATCTTAGAACTTCCTTACGTTTGTATGGAATCTATCCCCTTTCAACTTTAGAGAGTGTCCTCTCGTTCTCCCTACCTTGGAGAGGGTGAACAACCTGTCCTTATCTACAAAGTATATTCCCTTCAGTATCTTGAATGTTTCAATCGTGTCCCCTCTCAATCTCCTCTGTTCGAGGGAGAAGAAGCCGAGTTTCTCTAATCTTTCGCTGTACGGCAACTCCTCCAACCCCTTAACCAGTTTAGTTTCCAGCTCTTTTTTAAACTGACTTCATATTTGCAATTCTCAAATCTCCAAAGGTAGGGCATTCCATAATTCTGGCCCTACCACAAGAAATATAAACATTCTATATCCATGCAACCTTATTAAATGAGCTGATGGTACTTCTAACAGACATTTATTAGCCAATCTCAAGGCCCTGGAGGTTTGGTATAACTTTAAATTGAAGAAATCAACACTGACACATACAGGTAGTTAGCAGCCGAGGCAAACATTGGTTAGTGACAGCTATCAGGAATTGTTCAAGATGATAAATTATTTGCCAACCAGACTGCTCTATTGCTTGAAGCTTGGAGAAGAGTAGGAAGTCACAATAAACTGATCTTGTCTCTCCCCCCCCCTTTTGTTTTTCCCTTCATCGTTTGCTTTTCTTTTAAATATTGTAGTTCTCCCCCTTACCTCCTGTTCTATTGTATGTCAATTATGTCCTGTTTTAATAGACTCTCGTTTGTATTTCCCTTTTTTATTATTGTAAAACGCTAAGGGGCTCATAATCGAAAGAGAAAAACGTCCATAAACCAACCTAAGTCGGCATTTGGACGATCATCAGTCAAAAACGTCCAAGTGCCGATAATAAAACTGGGTTTTGGACGTATTTAAAAACGACCTAGGCCTTCACAGTGCCTCTGAATAACCATAGCTAAATGGGGCTTTTCAGGAGGATTGTCAAGGGCAAGATTTTGGCGGGACATGGGCAGGCTTAGACATAGTCGTACTGCATGTATAACCGAAAGTTATACAGCACAGGATCGACGGAACTTGGACGTTGTAACTTAGACCATTTAAAACATGGTCAAGTCACAAAAACCCACCTAAACTCACCAGCTAAGCACTGCAGACACAAACTACAGACCCACAAACTACAGACTACCCCAGTGATCACCGACCCCTCCACCCCCATAAAAATCGTAATCACACCTTTAAAATTCAGCCTCCAGACCATCATCACCTGGCAGCCTGGCTTAGGAAAACCTAGTTGACCTGCACGGCTTAAGTCATCTTGGGGGTGGGATAAGGACTCATGGAGAGGAGGACCCATGCTCATAAGCCACTGTAATCACTGCATTGCAGGTTAAACATGTGCACTCCCCTAAAAAACAAACCAAACCCTTTTCTACTACCCTATAAGTGGCTTCTGCAGCCATAAGGGCTATTGTAGTGGTAGATAGGTAGGTCTAGGGGATTTTGGAGGTGATTTGGGGGCCTCACTATTATCTATAAGGGAGCTGTAGTGAGATGAAGACATGGCACCCTTTTTGTGAAGTTCACAGCAGTGCCCTGTAAGGTACCCCACTATTTAGGTGCCATGTCTGGTTGTCCAGACCATCATTTTGTAGACTCCTCCCACGTTTAAAAGGTCTGTTTCTAGGCTTTTATGTCTTGGATGAAAAGTTGGACGAAAATGTGATATAAATATGGATGATTTAGCAGCTTGGACAATCAGATTGGCAGGACTTATAGTTAGACATTTTTCAAAACGGAAAATAATTTGGACGTATTTTTCAAAAATGTTCCTAAGCTGTTTTTTATTTTGTAAGACTTGCGACATGGACGAAAACGGACTTAGACTTTTCTTTCAATTATGCCCCTCCACGAATTTATGATTGGCGTTTTATCAAAATTTTAATAAACTTGAAACTTGAACTTGAAACAACAGTGGCTTATGTTTATGTGATCCCACTTCAAATCAGTACTTCCCTCTAACAGAAGTATGTGTAAAAGCTGGAAATTGCCAATTAGATGCATACTTTTGATCGGTCTTTCCTAACTCTGGGCATTTTTGTAACTTCTTTTTTTTTTTTTTTAATATGTTATTGAAGAATATGTAGGTCTTGCTTTCATATGTGTTGATATTATTTTAAAGAATGATTTGTATTATTTTTGTTTCTGATTTCTGTATGTATATTTGGAAACCGCCTTTGACTCCAGGTGGCATATTAAGTTTTTAAGTTTTTTAAAATTAATATAGAGATTCACACCACACGGACATTTCAAGTGGGCAAAGTTTTGGTTTAACTTGGGTAGCCCAAAATCTACACATGTACTTCTCATTATACATGGGAACGCGTGTGCATGGGAAAAAAATGTCCCCATTCGGTTTTGTACCTTCTCCGAGACATGCAAAAGTTTTTTAAACTCTTCTCATTATGGGCAGGGTTTTACATGAGAAGTAATAGATTAATTCTCTTTAATTGTCTGATCTTTCCTCAAATTCCACTTTTAAATTAAAAAAAAAAATTGCAACCTCACTACTTAATTGATAGTGCTTGTAATGTTATTTATCTGGGATCGTATAAAATAACTACTAGCCGACTAAAAATCATACAAAATACAGCTATTCGTTTGATTTTTAATCTGAAAAAACACGATCATATCAGTGTATATTATCAAAATCTTCACTAGCTACCATTTGAGGCTGGAGTGCTATTTAAATTTGGATGCATTTGTTTTAAAGTTTTATCTGGCTTAGCACCGGCTTACCTTACATAGTAACATAGTAGATGACGGCAGATAAAGACCCGAATGGTCCATCCAGTCTGCCCAACCTGGATTCAATTAAAAATTTTTATTTTTTTTTTATTTTTTCTTCTTAGCTATTTCTGGGCAAGAATCCAAAGCTTTACCCGGTACTGTGCTTGGGTTCCAACTGCCGAAATCTCTGTTAAGACTTACTCCAGCCCATCTACACCCTCCCAGCCATTGAAGCCCTCCCCTGCCCATCCTCCACCAAACGGCCATACACAGACACAGACCGTGCAAGTCTGCCCAGTAACTGGCCTAGTTCAATTGTTTCTCATTTTAGTTTTTTGTTTCTAAGAAAAATATTCGTAGATCTGGTTGGTTTTATTTTCCTTCAGCAAATGCATGTCGTTACAAAAAATATTTGGATAGGACCTTAGCATTCCAAGCAGGATTAATGAATTCATGTTTGAATCTTCTTTGTTTCTCCATTTCTTACTTACTATTAATTTTGAAAAGATCTTAAAACCCACTTATTTAACAATTTAATATACATTTTTTTTTTGTCAATGGCCCCCTGAAAAAAGGAGGAGAGATATAAGTACTCTTTGATTATATGACCTTCTAAATTAGCCTACACAATCCTTAATCTTATAGATTGCTAGTTTGTAATTTCTTATTATATTTTTCACCGATTCTACATCTTGGATTGATGAGGACTTTAGTTAAAGTTAAGCTATATATGTATGCTTATGTATATGTTTGTGGATATATGTGTTATGATAACAGATAATAATCTGTTATGATAACAGATAATAATCTGCTTTGTTTTGTATTATATTGTAATCCGCATTATATTTTATTTTCTGCCTAACTTTACCTTTCAGTACGTTTATACTTGTTCAATTAATTGAAAAATGATAAATAAATAAATAATATACATTATTGATTTTTATATTATCATGTAGTTATAATGTACTTTTAATCTTTTTATCTATACTTATTTTAGTTTACACTTCTCCCTCCATATTTGTTGCAATAGGGGATTAACAGAACTGCAAATACAGAAAAACCGCAAATAACTTTTTCATATGTTATTCGCTGTTTTCTATTAAAAACCATCGTGAATAGGGTGAAACCGCAAATAACATGGTGTGAGATCTGGTCTGTTCCTGAAGGAGAGGCAAAACACAGTGAAGAAAGTGCTGGGAATCAGCGATTTTTCTCTGTAAACGCTTGGAAAAAGCGATTTCTCTATGCAAGCTGATGTAATTTGGGGGGAGGAGCCAGCAAGCTAAAAACCATGAATAATCGAAACCGCGAATGCTGAAACCACGAATATGGAGGGAGAAGTGTATATTATGTTTTCCATATTCGTTTTAATTCTTGTATTAGTTACTTAGAATTTTATTATGTATGATGTTATTATTATAATACTAGTATTTAGCTCGTTACATTAACGGGTGCTAGAATATATGTCTGTCTATCTTTATTTCTGTCTCTCTCTCTCTCCCTCCCGCTGTCTTTATTTCTGTCTGTCTCTGCCCCTGGCCCCCTTTGTCTGTCTGTGTTTCTGTGTCTCTCCATGCCCCTTTGTCTTTCTTCTTTTCTTTCTATCTGTCTCTCTCCCTGCCTCCTATGCAGCAGCATTTCTCTCCCACCACTTCCCTGTGCAGCAGCCAAAGCAGCATTCCCTCCCCCTCCATTTCCCTCCCCCCACACCACTTCCCTGTGCAGCAGCAGTAGCGTTTCCTCTACCCCCTTTCCCTTCCCGCAGTCTGTCCGGCTCCCTTAGTCCCTTACGGCTCCCCCCCCTTCCCTTCCCACGGTCCCGACTACGAACCTGGCAATTCCAGCAGCGTGTGCAGCAGGCTTCACACGCTGCTACGGGTCCTTCTACTGCCCTGATTTACTCTGGCATGTCCCTGATGACATCATCAGAGACGCGGCAGATCAAATCAGGGAAGTAGAAGGGCCCGAAGCAGCGTGTGAAGACTGCTGCACACGCTGCTGGAATCGCCAGGTTCGTAGTCGAGACCGCGGGAAGGGAAAGGGGTGGGCGGCAAAGGACTAAGTGAGCCGTCAGACGTCGGGAAGGGATGGGAGGGTCAGACCGGCGAAAAAAAGCTTACCGAGTGGGGAGCCAGCAAAGGAGTGTTTTCTGCTGCCGCGAGCGTGGGGTCTGTTATGCGCGCATGCGCACTTCTGTGGCCACAGACATACGGAACATGCAGATAGGAGTGCGCATGCACGGCTAGCGTTTTATTATATAGGATTGTGTGCTGAGCTCCTATTGTGTAAACAGCTATGAATTGCTGGTTAGGCGATATATAAAAATAAATTATTATTATTATTATAGGTTTGTAAAATAGGACAGCTATACATGGAAATGATGCCGGGTTCAGTTGCTCACTTTTTCCATATGTATAGTTGTAAAATGGCTGCTCTTGCTGTGCCTGCCAACAGACACAACATGCATTCCTATATGTCCTCATGTGCATTTTACAGAAGGCTCCATGTTCACCATACAGCATAGTCTTTTGTAAAATAGAAATGGAATAAACCAGGGCTGCTCAATTCCGGTCCTCAAGATCTACAGACAGGCCAGGTTTTCAGGATATCCACAATGAACATGCATGAGAGAAATTTGCATACCAAGAAGGCAGTGCAGGCAAATCTCTCTCATGCATATTCAGTGTGGATATCCTGAAAACCTGTCCTGCCTGTAGATCTCGAGGACCGGAATTGAACAGTCCTGGAATAGACCATATCCCAACCTATGGTACTCATTTTCAAATCAGATGGATTTCTTAAAATGCTTGAAAAAAGATATCCAGATTCTCATTTGGGAATTTTGGAAAGTCGGAATTTGGATGTTTCATGCTGCAATGCATCTAAAGCAGGGATCTCAAAGTCTCTCCTTGAGGGCCGCAATCCAGTCGGGTTTTCAGGATTTCCCCAATGAATATGCATTGAAAGCAGTACGTGCACATAGATCTCATGCATATTCATTGGGGAAATCCTGAAAACCCAACTAGATTGCGGCCCTCAAGGAGGGACTTTGAGATCCCTGATCTAAAGAGCAAGGGGGAGTGTTGTGGGCATGTTTTGGGTGGGACTAGGGAAGACCCAAAAGCAGGACATCCAACAGGAGTTTTCAAATGGGAATAAACCATGATGCGAGCAGCATCGTGAACTTGCTGCCTGCATCGTGTCTGCTCTCCCTCTGATGTCACTTCCTAGGCGTGGGGCCCGAAAGTGAGATCAGAGAGAGCCAACACGGATGCAGGCAGCAAATTCATGATGCTGCCCACGCCGAGAAAATTAAAGAGGTACGAGGGAAGAGAAGGAGCGCATGCGCATGGCAAGAGGGTGGAGGGGAGGATGGGTGCAGCGCCCCCACCAAGATGGCACCCGGGGAGGACCACCCCATCCCCACCTTACTATGTCACTGATAGCAGTGGATAAAACAAGGCATGGATTCTGTATATTATGATCTGAACTGATTTATTACCAGTGGAATGCTCAAATCTCAATAGTCGCAAAGTTAAAAAAATAAATATCAACATATAAACTCCCACGATGGCATCTTCCCCTTTTTTATTCTCATTTGTATGCTCTTCAGTCCTTCTTTTGATCTTTTTATTTTCTGCTGCATCTTTATTTTTGGTTACGAATGTAATTGTTTGCTTTCCTTAACAATTCCAGTCACATCATTTTCCCACAAAAGAATACAGAACAACCAATTTTCTCAAGAGAAAATAAATGTGCACATTGCAGCCAAAGAGGTAGTTTCTGAAATCCATTTTCCTCTTTTAACACAAAGTAATTTTCATAAGATGTTTTCCTATCATTGAGATACAGCCTGTTGTCTCCAAAAGGATATATTGCCTTTAAATTTGTTTTGAGTTAGCCAGTGAAAATGTAGTGTAGCCATGTCAGAGTAACATAGTAAATGACAGAAGAAAAAGACCCGAACGATCCATCCGGTCTTCCCAACAGAGAAGGCTGCGAGGGGATATGATAGAGGCTTTCAAAATACTAAAAGGATTCAACAAAACAGAGCAAGTCAAATGTGACTCGGACAATGGGTCATGGACTGAAACTGAGGGGCAACAGGCCCAGGACAAATATCAGGAAGTTCTGTTTCACACAGCGAGTGGTGGACGCTTGGAATGCTCTCCCGAAGGAGGTTGTGTCGGAGACCACCATTCCAGGATTCAAGGGCAAGTTGAATGCACACCTTCTTGCAAAACACATTGAGGGATACGGGTAAACAAGGTCTTCAGCAGGGAACACCTGGATTGGCCTCCGCGTGTGCGGGTCGCCGGACTAGATGGACCTGGGGTCTGATCCGGTGAAGGCATTTCTTATGTTCTTATGTTATTAAATTACAGTGGTACCTTGGATTACGAGCATAATCCGTTCCAGGAGCATGCTCATAATCCAAAATGCTCGTATATCAAAGCAAGTTTCCCCTAGGAAGTAAGGGAAACTTGCTTTGATATGTTTCCACCCCCCACCTTCCTCCCCCCCCCCCCCCCGAGGCCAGCAGCGCTGCTCTCCCCCCACGAGAACCGGCATTGCTCCCCCCGAAGGCCCCCCCAGCGAACCGGCACCCTCCCCCCCCCCGATCCATCACCCCCCAACCCACCCGAACCCTCTTCTTACTTTTCTGTAGCCTCCGCAGCGGTACCGGCACCAGCATGTCCTGTGTGTGGTGCTGGTGCCTGAAGATCTGCTTCCTGTGCTGGGCCTTGAGAGTTCACGTTCGACGTGAGAGTTCACGTTCGACGTGAACTCTCAGGCCTTGCACAGGAAGCAGATCTTCAGGCACCGGCACCACGCACAGAACATGCTGGTGCCGGTGCCGCTGCAGAGGCTACAGAAAAGTAAGAAGAGGGTTCGGGTGGGTTGGGGGACCTCAGGGCGCGGCGGGGGGTGCCCGATGGCGGCGGGGGGGTGCCGGATCGCGGGGGGGAGGGTGCCGGTTTGCAGGGGGGGCGCTCGCAAATCGAAGCGCGCTCAGTTTCCGAGGCGCCGATTTTGCGAATGTTTTGCTCGTCTTGCAAAACACTCGCAAACCGGTACACTCGTAAACCGAGGTACCACTGTATCTTTCTTTGGCATTTCTAGGACTACAGAAGTTGCTATCAAAGCCCACGCCAGCCTATCTGAATCATTTTGTCGCTTGCAGAACACAGATCAGGGAACAGAGGTGCGGCCTAGGAAGGGTTGTGGCTCACTGGCTGGGATGCTGCCTCTGCAACCAGAGGTTGTGAGATCAAATCCCAGTGCTGCTCCTTGTGGTCCTGGGCAAGTCGTTTAATCCTCCAGTGCTGTCTGCTTTGAAATGTCAAAGAGACAAAAAGGCAGTATACAAGTCCCTATTCCCCTTCTCTTTCCCTAGTGGTTAGAGATGCTGTCTCAGCACCCTGAGGTTGTGAGTTCAATTCTATCCTGCTCCTTGTGACTCTGGGAAAGTCACCTAATACTCCACTATCCCAGATACCACAGTTAGACTGTAAGCCTGATGGGACAGATAGGGAAAAGGACTAAAACAGGGGAAACAAATCCACAAACTCAAATACATAAAGTAAGGAGTGGAATTGTCCTAAACAGATTGATGACCACACATTATTGAAAAAAATGTCCTTATACTCATCTAATGGTTCAAATAACTTTATTGATCCAGTAACTCAATTGCTCGACATGTACATGTTTCGGCCAACAGGCCTGCTTCAGGAGTCTTGAGAGTCTTCTAAATCAGTGTTTTTCAACCTTTTTACACTTATGGACTGGCAGAAATAAAATAATTATTCTGTGGACCGGTATCGGTCCGTGGACCGGCGGTTGAAGAACACTGGACTAAGACGTGGGCCAGACACTGCCCATCTCTACCCAATCTCCACCCCAGACCCCGCCCCCATAATAGTACTAATTGTAACACTATTTTTTCCATTCATTTTTCAAAGATACACAATATACCGTATTTTCACGCATATAACGCGCGCGTTATACATGATTTTACAAACCGAGTATAACCATGCGAGTTATATTCGTGAGCGCATTATCCCCTTTTTTTTTTACATAGTTCCCCCCCCCGACGTCCGATTCACCCCGCAGGACCGCTCGCACCCCCACCCCGAAGGACTGCTCGCACCCCCACAGCCTCCCCACCCCCCATCATGTAGAAGCTGCCTAAAGTCGTCCTGCTGCTTCCTCTGCCAGCGGTCCTGCCCCTTCTCTTAGCCCTGCGTCTACGCTCCTTCCTCTTCTGGCGGTCCCGCCCTTTCTCTGATGTCAGAGAAAGGGCGGGACCGCCGGAAGAGGAAGCAGTGTAGATGCAGGGCTAAGAGAAGAGGCAGGACCGTCGGCAGAGGAAGCAGCAGGACGATGGTAGGCAGCTTCTACATGATGGGGGGGTGGGGAGGCTGTGGGGGTGTGAGCGGTCCTGCGGGGGGGTGAATCGGACGTCGGGGGGGCATCAGGCTTTCAGGGTGGGGACAGGACTTCAAGGGGGAACAGGACTTCAAGGGGGAGAGGAGAGTCGGGGCGGGCTAAAGGAGAGTCGGGCTGGCCAGAGGAGAGTCGGGGCGGGCTAAAGGAGAGTCGGGCTGGCCAGAGGAGAGTCAGGGCGGGCGAAAGGAGAGTCGGGCAGCGACGGGAGAGTCGGGGCAGCATGCGCGGTATATAAAAATTTATTTACATAAATTACAGTTTCCCGCGCGCTATACCCGTGTGCGCGTTTTACACGGGTGCGCGGTATATAAGTGAAAATACGGTAATCTTTTTAACAACACATAATGGTTAACCACAAAATTAAACTACACAGAGCACACTGACAGCAGATGTAAATTCTCAAACTTGACATAATTCAATCACTAAATTCAAAATAAAATCATTTCCCCCTACCTTTGTTTTCTCCCTCCCTCCATGCTATGCCTTACCTTCTGGCCTGCTCCCACCTGGCCATTTTATACCTCCCCTGGTGTTATCTTCAGGCCGGCTCCCTCTTCCTCACTGATGCAGTGCACAAAGCTGTGGGCAGCGGCTCCTTGCGTGTCCCGTGCCTCATCTGGAAGCCTTCCCTCTAATGTTGCAACGTCAGAGAAAAGGCTTCCGGTTCAGGCACAGGATTCAGGTAGGAGCCACTGCCTGTGGCTTTGTGCACTGAATCAGTGAGGAAGAGGGAGCTGGCTCGAAGATAACGCCGCATCAATCGCACCGTGGACCGGTGATTGAAGAACACTGTTTTGGGCCTGATGCACATGCTGGACCTGTGGACCGGCAGGAAATTTCTGTGGACTGGCAATGGTCCACGGACCGGTGATTGAAGAACACTGTTCTAAATTATATCGAGTGTTGTTTGAGAAACTGTATGGGTTCTCAAGTTAAAGCAACTGTGTGATCTTCCGTGATGGTAATCGGAGTCAAAAAAGTATTGGGTTTTCTGAATGAGAAAAGATAGGGAAAATACAAGATTACCTGGTTGTTACTCAGTGTATTGTAAACTGCTTTGGGTGATTCTCTTTGAGAAAAGACAAGTACACCCAAATTATCTATACAACACCAATATCTGCAGCCATTGATTACATGTAGGGTTACCAGATTTTCCAAATGGAAAATCCAGGCCCACCCCATTATGCCACAGTCTCCCGTTGCCTGCTCTCGTCGGGCATGTGCACATGATGTCATCGTATGGCATGCACGGATGCCCTCCTGCCTGACAGGGATTTGTTGGAAGCTTTTTTTTAAAACCCAGACAAAGTGCTGGGTTTTGAAAAGTCGTCTGGATCCCTGGGGAAATCCGGACGTCTGGTAACCATGATTGCATGTCAATCACATGACAGTACTGTATAGAGAACCATGCCTCAGGGAAAGATAGGTGTCAGGAATGTAGGCCAGGGTTTTCCAGGCCTATATTTCCAGCGCCTCTCTTTGTCATGAATTGTACCTATGTAGGTGCTTTATGGTGCCTAATGCTACTTACCGGTGTTAGCCTTACTCATAGTGGCATAAAGCGCCTACATAGGTGTAATTCTAGATCAGGGATCTCAAAGTCCCTCCTCGAGAGCCGCAATCCAGTCAGGTTTTCAGGATTTCCCCAATGAATATGCATTGAAAGCAGATCATGCACATAGATCTCCTACATATTCATTGGGGAAATCCTGAAAACCCGACTGGATTGCGGCCCTCAAGGAGGGACTTTGAGACCCCTGGACTAGATCCTTATATATAGGCGCCTGTAGGTGTTTTAACTTTGATGTTTTTTGCTATTTTAAATGGCATTTCTCAACGTAGACACCGGTAGGGCATTTTTTTTTTTTTTTTTTCAATTAGCATTTAAGATCTTCTTTTTTTTTTAGTTCAATAAATTTTATTATATAATACTTATAGATACAACCAAGTCATAACAGATTTACATTATACATAAGAACCAACAATCATCCTATACAATAACAGTTATAAAATACATCAGAAAAAAAAGGTATTAATTAACACAATTAAAACAAAGTACAAATAAAGGTAGCTCCCTAGCAACTACCAATAGATGATAACGATAATCAACATATAATTAACAGCATGGATGTGCTTTAATAAATTTCAACAAAATAAATCTGCTATGGTCACTATATTTTATGAAAGGTTTCCATATCTTACAATATGTGTGCAAACTACCTCTTTTTTCAGCAAAAGCCCATTCAAATTGAGCTATGAGACTTACAGAATTCCACCAAGTAATATACTCTATCCTTGTAAAATCTTTCCAATGGCTAAAAATTTGTTATGTTTTTTTAAAAAATATCTTTATTCATTTTAAAGCCAAAAAATAAGTGCAACATATTGTACAGACATTTTACACTTTAACAGCACTTAATTCTATCAAATTACACTTTATGACAAATACATGTATCATCCCCCTCTTTATACATATCCAACAATTGCACTCAAATTAAAGGTATCTTCCCACCCACCCTGTATGTGTACGATCAAAGGGGAAAATCAACAATCACTCCCTACAGAATTTTGTCAATGGCTCCCAAACATCCATAAATTTCCTATAATGTCCCTGTTGTATGGCCATAATACGTTCCATTTTAAAAGTTTGGCATAGAGATTCCCACCAGAAAGTATAATTTAACCGATCCCAGTTTTTCCCAATTACTCAAAATAAGTTGTATGGCAACCCCTGTCATAATAAAGAGAAGTTTGTTATTCCGAGCAGATATTTGGCTTTTAGCCCTCATTAACGTACCAAATAGGATAGAATTGCTTTTATTGCCAAATATAGTAATATTTGCAATAATTTAGCCAGCTCATCTGTGATTGGTGCCGGTAAGGCATTTCTAGAATTTCTCTTCTTTAGTGAATAAAAGTCTGCCTGGCACTTTCCCCATATTCCAAATTGGAACAGCAAATAGCAAGCAGATCAGCAGCGGCTGACAAGGCTGCATTTTGCCTACAAGGATGCATCGGGCAAACAAATGAAACAAATGATATATTTAATACAATCAATACCAATTAAAATATGTATCAATACATAATAAGAAGGTAGCTAATTAGTATTGATTGTATTAAATATATTATTTGTTGTTTCAGCAATACACGGTCACAACGGGCACCGATCAGTTCTCAGAAATTAAAACTTGCATTTCCCTCTCTCAGTGATAAAAACAGAACCTTTAAGAGATTTACCCCCTGTTTTACGAAGCCGCGCAGCAACGGCCCCGAAGCCCTTTAAATCTCTATGGACTTTGGGCCGTTACCGCAGCACAGCTGCTAGCGCGGCTTCGTATAACAGACTCTTAGTCATTCTTTTGCTTTTAAATTAACCAAATTCTGGAATGTTTTACCGCTTACATTAAGAAGTTTAGGTTCCTTTTGCTTTATTCCGGAAAGTTCTGAAAACTTTTTTGCTTGCTAAACATTTTGAAAATTAACTATTTCAGTCTACTTTTCCTTGTCAATTTTATGTATTATGTAGTACATTATTGTTATCTGAGTCGACTCTTGGTTGATGACTCGGTCTATAAAACTAAGGACTCCTTTTACTAAGGTGCGCCAGGGCCTTAACACGCGTAATAGTGCGCATTAAATTCCCGAGCACACTAGCCACTACCGCCTCCTTTTTAGGAGGCGGTAGATTTTCGGCTACCGCAGCTATAGCGCACAGTAATTGTGTGCGTGCGCTAAAAACCCTAGCACACCTTTGTAAAAGGAGCCATAAGTTTTAGTTTAGTTTTTATTCCTGGGAACATTTGACCAAAAACAAGTTTTTTTTCTTCATAGGATCTGCATATTGTCTTCTGTTCCACGTTGGATATGTTAGATCGTTTTACATTGTGATTTCCTTACACTCACATTACTGGCGTGTCTGTCAAAGCACTCTTCAGCTCATCCTAAATCATATACAGGACACAAACCATGCAAGTCTGCCCAGTACCAGCCTTAGTTCTTCATAGCTGGAGTCACCATCAAAGCACCACTCGACCCATCAACCATTAAAGTTTTGGGTTTTTTATGCCAGTCATTTTCTAATTAGAGATCATCTGTGTTCATCCCATGCCTCATTTTCAGTAAGACCGCAGAGTGGAATATAGTTAAACTCTGGAACGCATTGCCAGAGGTTATGGTAAGAGCAGGTAGCGTAGCAGGTTTTAAGAAAGGTTTAGACAATTTCCTGGAAGAAACATCCACAGTCTGTTTTTGAGAAAGACATGGGGGAAGCCACTGCTTGCCATGGATCGGTAGCATGGAATACTGCTACTCCTTGGGTTTGGGCCAGGTACTAGTGACCTGGGTTGGCCACCGTGAGAACGAACTACTGGGCTTTATGGACCATTGGTCTGACCCAGGAAGGCTATTCTTATGTTCATATGTTCTTAATTAGCAAAGGAATCAAATAAACATTACATTGATGTCTCCTATCCCGCCAATACCTTTCAGTTCTAGGTGGTTTACAACAAGAAATTAGCCTGGGCATTCCCAGGGAGATTACGAGATTGATAGCTATAGTATGCGTCAAGATCTGGGAATGGTCAATACGGTTTGGTTAGATCATTTGACAAATTTCTTGAATAGTATGGTTTTCAGTTCTTTCCTAAATGTTTTGTAGTTGGGTGTCGTGGTCAGCAGATTTGAGAGGTGGTGGTCTATTTTTGCTGCTCTGGTGTCTAGTAGACCGTCATTTTTTTATTTTTATTTTTTGCTTTGCATGCCTTTGATTTGGGGGGGGGGGGTAAAGTGTGCTTGAGTTCTCCTTGGTCTGGATGTGTTTTTCCAGATTAGGCAGTTGTTCAATCTAGCTTGGCTATTTTTGAAAAAAGAAAAAGAAGAAAAGATAAACGTCTTGCAGGTTTGAAAATGAACATTTTCTCCAGCCAATTTTGGAATAGTTTTCTTAAAACATCCAAAGTCAGACATCCCATATATAGAGAACTTAGATGATAATGTGCAAATTGATGTTGTACATTGGGCTTGCCTTATAAGTAAACAAAATAGCATTGATATGCAAGAAAAGCAATGGGATCATGACCCTGACATAATTGGGAAAAATGGAGAAATTACAATCATCTGGGGCATTCTCATTCCTGCGGATAAGAAGTATGATGCAAGAAACCCAGACATTGTGGTAAAGAAGAAATGTACACGAACAGCATTACTAATAAAAGTGTCATTATCAAATGACTATTCCGTACTATGTGCAGAGAGAGAATATCATCAAATTGAAACAAATGCATTTAGAGAACAAGAAAATGTGGCAGACAGATTCAGAAATTGTCCCCGTTGTATTTGGTGCCACAGCCTGATTAAAAAGAATTCCAGATCACATCTTGACGCGTTGCCAGAGCCCATCACACCTAATGAACTCCAGAAGGGCGCACTCTTTGGAATAATGCAAGTGTTGAGATGAGCATTTGCAGTAAATCTGAAAGACTGAGATCCTTTCTAACCTACTGTGGCACAGGGGTAAATCTCGTTCCGCTCATGGTACGTGCAAAATTAATCAAAAAAAAAGAAGATCCAGAAAATCTTTTCTTTGTAATTGCACTTTACTTTTACTGTGGGGGGGGGGGGGGGGGGGGGGGGGAAAGGCCCAAAAGAAAAACTGAACAGAAATGCAAATAAAAAAGTATTTTTTGCATACTAAGGGATCCTTTTACTAAACCGCAGAAAAGCTTCTTACCTTGGGTTGGCTAGGTAAATGCTCCAATGCTCATTCAATTCCTAGGAGCGTCGGAACATTTACCTTGCCTGACTGCGGTAGGAAAGCTTCCGTGGTTTAGTAAAACCCAGCGAAATGTTCTTTAAAATGAATGAGCTTTATGTGCATGAAACACTTTCCACCTTGAAAGGTATAATATTTTACACCATTCGCACATTTCTTCCATTCAGTGCAAGAGCAATTTTATCCAATATTATTATTTATTTATTTAAAAAATTTCTATACCGTTTACAACTAAATGGTTAACAGAATATACATACATAATGTTAAGAACTTAGTAAAATAGACATACAAACAAACCTTAAAAATTCATAGCTAAAAAATGATAACATAACTTTGCATAAGAATAAAACTTAAGAAATCATGGCTCAAGATTAATAGCATATCATAGCTAAAACTAATAACGTAGGGCCAAAGGTATGATTTTACAAAGTGGAAGCTCTTTAAGTATTTTGACAAAGCCATAATTCTCAATAGTGAAAAAACCTTTAAGAAAATTATGATGATCAGGACACAAGATCCTGATCTAAACTATCCAAGATCTAAACTATCCAAGAAGGAATTTCAGTATGGAAGGCATATGAACATAAGAATTGCCGCTGCTGGGTCAGACCAGTGGTCCATCGTGCCCTGCAGTCCGCTCATGCGGCGGCCCTCTGGTCAAAGACCAGCGCCCTGACACCAGCCCTACTTGCGTACTTTCTGGTTCAGCAGGAACTTGTCTAACTTTGTCTTGAATCCCTGGAGGGTGTTTTCCCCTAAGACAGACTCTGGAAGAGCGTTCCAGTTTTCTACCACTCTCTGGGAGAAGAAGAACTTCCTTATGTTTGTACAGAATTTATCTCCTTTTAACTTTAGAGAGTGCCCTCTCGTTCTCCCTACCTTGGAAAGGGTGAACAACCTGTCCTTATCTACTAAGTCTAGGGAACCAAACAAGCTTAGCAGTGATTAGATGGCTACACCACGGCTTTAAAAAAAACAACCAAAAACTAGGGGGCGAAACAGGTACAGTAATTCAGGAATCCCAGAAACAAGTTCCTATGGACTTAGAGAATATATCAGCAATATTAGAGGATTCAGTGTCTATAATTGAGGAGAGAGCTACTTTGCTTATTTCATTTGCGTTCAACAAGATATTAATGCTGTGATGAAACTCTACTTTCGTAATGCTCAAGCTCCTTTCATGGGGGCAACGTGTTTGGATATACACTTCTCCCTCGGTATTCGCGGGGGTTAGGTGCAGAGCTGGACCGCGAAGTGTGAAAAATCGCAAATAACTTCTCGGTCGGCTCTGACCCACCCCCGCCTCCCTCCTGCATCCCCGGAACCTTACCTGGTGGTCTAGCGGTGAAGCGGGGCAGGAGCAATCTTCCTATGCTTCTGCCTCGTGCAGAGCCATCAACAGAATGGCTGCCGTGAGTTCCCATTGTAGTCTTGAGACTGCAACGGGAACTCATAGCAGCCATTCTGATGATGGCACTGCACAGGGCAGGAGCATAGGAAGATCTCTCCTGCCCCACTTCACCGCTAGACCACCAGGTAAGGTTCCAGGGAGGCTTGGATGGCTTAAAAATAGCCAAAAAATGAAAATAGTTTTTTTTGCAAAAAAATCACGAATAACCAAATCCGCGGATACTGAAACCATGGATTCGGAGGGAGAAGTGTACCCTGACGTTAACAAAGGAACACAGGAAAGGAGAAAGTTTTTCCTTGCCATGAGGCAAAAGACTAAGGAACTTAGAGCTATTTTTCTACTTCCATATCCGGGCAAATGTTTTGTGAGATATGCTGGGGTGAAATATATTTTCTACACTCCAGACCAGCTACGAGCATTCCTGGACGTAAAAAAGATCACCAGGGGATTATGGATATTAGATCGTTTTAGAGGAATTGTTCCGTTAAGCCACTCTATAAATTTTTTGTCTTCTAGAATTATTACTCAAGTTCCTTTGTGTTTTTGTGGCTGCTCCCCACTTGCTAATTATTGGGGTCTAAGAATAATTGTTGCTTATTGATTTGTATAATATTTTGGAATTTGTATTTCTTTTTCGTTTTACTTGAAACAAGTGTATTGCTTGTAAAATATTTTCAAATGAATAAATTACATTACATTACATTAGGGATTTCTATTCCGCCATTACCTTGAAGTTCAAGGCGGATTAAAAAAAAATTATCAAGGAGGTATTGCAACAAGAACTTAAGAAATGAGTATGGTTATTTGTTTGGGGTGGTTGGCTTTAGTGAGAGGTGGTGTTTGATACTTGTGGTGTTATTTCTTTTTTCAGGGCTTTCTTGAAGAGTATGGTCTTAATTCCTTTTCTAAAAGTCTTGATGGTTACGCCAGCAATTGAAAAGCATCCAGTGCTAGACAGACTTCTGCGTTCTGTGCCCTGATAGTGGCTGGACAGACTAGGCCAGTGCCAAGCAGACTACAGGTACAAGATCATTTATCCGATATTCCGAAAACCGAAAACCAAAATGTGACACTTCAGTTTTCTTTGAAGGTATTGCTCTAGTCCAGTGTATCACAAACTGTGTGCCTCCTGAGATTTCAGGTGGGCCGCGGTACACTGGGAAAGAGGAGAGTCTACTGTCTACAGGACATTGCTGTTGTTTTTGGAGGCCTCGGAGCGGAGGTGTCAGTCTCACGGTGGGAGGGTCAATGGGGTTCTGCTGCACAAGGCGATGGGTGGCAGGGGAGGAAATATGCTGCACATGGGGGGAGGGAGAAAGGAAAGAGGAAGAATTGGGGTGGAGGAGAGGAAGGGAGAGATGATGGTTGTACATGAAAAAAATTAAGACATCCCTGAAAATAAGCCCTAATGCGTTTTTTTTGGACCCAAAATTAATATAAGACAATGTCTTATTTTCGGGGAAACACGGTATGTATGCAGTCCTACATGACTGGTTAGTTATGCGGCTACCAGTATTAAATATTGTGGGCACTTGCTTAACTCCCAGCTCTGTAATGCCCCTTTCCTGTCCACTTTCAACTTGCCAATATTAAGTGCTGCTGAACATCAGCGGTCAGGGCGTAGCAAAGGTAAGAAGCGCTCGGGGCAATGGCGCCCCTCCCCTGCCCTCTTCTCTCCCCCTCGCCTTCCACGCCCGCCCTGACACACCCTCCCCCTCTTTTAACTTCCCCGGCATTAACAGTATCACCGGCTCCCTGCCCGCATCTGCGTCGGCATTCCCTCTGCCATCGCTTCCTAGACGCGAGACCCAGAAGTGACGTCAGAGGGAGAGCCGGTACTGGCGTGGAGCAGCAGGCTGGAGTTGCTGCTTGCGCCAGCGAAGGGATAGAGGTGTGGTGGGGTGGAAGTGACGGTGCGCATGCAGCGCCCTCACCAAGATGACGCCCGGGGCAGACTGCCCCACTCCCCCCTTACTACACTACTGCCGCTGGGCACTGTATAAGCCGGCAGAGCCTCTCCTGCCTGGTTAAATTGCTTGGAATATCAGACCCCAGTGGTGTACCTGTCTTGGCACCAATCCTGGATGGAGCATCCCCCTCCTCTAGGCTTAGGGGGGGTGCATGGAGAGGTCTTGATCTGCATGCGCGAGACCATCAGCTCTTCGAATACCCTGCTTTGGAACAGGAGGTTGACGTCAGAGGGGCTGGGTTGGCACAGGCCCTGGCCACGCTCATGCAGACTGCAGCTCTGTGACTTCAAGCACCTCCCCCCCCCAACTCCCTGCACCCGGGAGGACCACCCCCACCACTCCACCCTTGGTACGCTATAGTCAGGCTCATAATCCATAACCTTGGGCGACATTGAAAACGTGTATATCGTCTTTATATTTTAAAAACTGTTTTTACAAACGTAGCTGCATCTCTGCAGTAAACCCTTGCAACAAATAGGCAAAGGTGTTTCCACAGATGTTTAGAAGACCAAAGGAGCAGGAAGAAATCAACCGTCATTGCTTTCTGATTGTTTTCAATCAGTTTTTTTTAGCTCAAGAGACCAGACAGGTGTGGTTTTACGACTGAAGACAACAAATACTCCTATTAGAGAAAGGAACAAATCTCAGGGCAGACTCTGCAAGCATCGTATCCGTTTGCACACAATGAAAGCATGAAGTAAGCCATATGGCATTTTCTTGAGACTAGATAGGTAATCCATCATCTGGGCAAGAAAACTTTATGCTTGCGGTAATTTGTACGGCGTGGGTAATTCCTGAGTGCCTTGAAAGAGATAATTACATAGGTTAAAATATGTATGAGAAATTCTCTAAGAAATTACTCCTAATCAGGTCCGGTGTCTTCTATTTTCAAAAACTGATTAAGTAATGAAAATGCATTCTTGTACAATAATGTTCGAATAAATAACTCTATTTGGTTTTACAGCATTTATTAGATAGATCAGCTGCAGCAGAGAAGAGAAACAAATCAGCATAACATAAAAACTAACAGGTCAGTATTTAGGCCGAGTGGTGAATGCATTTTTTTTTTTTAATGGCACCCACGGCTTTTAAAAAAATACATATGTTCTGTATTTTTATATGGATTTGGAGTGATACTGAATATATGTAGAACGCAGTCACCTCTGGCAGCTATACATAGAGATAGGCAGTTCGGTAAAGAGATCCAAAACAAAAACGGCAAACTTATACTAAACTAAACTAAACCTTAAGTTTATATACCGCATCATCTCCATGGATGTTGTGGAGCTCGGCACGGTTTACAAGAACTTAAAATATAGGAAGAGAAGGGAAATAAAAGGTTTACATGAACTTATATAGAGAAGAGAAGAGTAAGGGAGGGATAGAATTACATTTTAGTGAAAAGCCAGGTTTTCAGTTGCTTGCGGAATAATTGGAGGGAGCCCAGGTTCCGCAGCGGGGGTAGTAAGGTCGTTCCAAAGACCTGTGATTCTGAAGAGAAGGGATTTTCCCAGTTTGCCTGCATAGCGAATACCGTTTAGAGAGGGGAAGGATAATTTATACCTTTGGGCGGGTCTGGTACAGAGAACTATAATAGAAGCCATCAATAATAACTTTTCCGCATAACCAAAAGCTTCCATCAGCTTCAACAGTCCCCAGCGATGCCACCCAAACCGGCTTCGAATGTTCACTGATGTCTGAGATTGAAGCATTAGATTGTCATCATTCAGCAATAAAGATTTAAATACCATATTTGCCGGCGTATAAGACGACTTTTCAGTACCTTAAAATCCTCCCCAAAGTCGGGGGTCGTCTTATACGCCGGGTACTGTTTACATGCCCTTACTTTACATTAGAGAGCTGCACGGGGACACCCCTAGGGTCGCGGGGATCCCGTGGGGACGCCCCCTAGGGTCGCAGGGATCCCATGGGGACGCCTCCGAGGGTCGCGGGGCTCCTGCGGGGCTGGATGCTCAGTCTTCTGGATGTACGCGGCTCTTCTTCTCCCTACCTTCTCTGCTTGCAGCACAGAGCCGAACGGAAGTCTTCCCGACGTCAGCGCTGACGTCGGAGGGGAGGGAGGGCTTAAACAAAGCTTAAACAAAGCCCTCCCTCCCTCCGACGTCAGCGCTGACGTCGGGAAGACTTCCGTTCGGCTCTGTGCTGCAGGCAGGGCAGATAAGGAGAAGGAGAGTAGCCTCGCGGTTCGAGTGGCTACCAAAGGAGAGGAGCGGCCCGCCCCGCCCCGGTTGCAGCACAGCCGGCCAGGTTCCCTTACTTTTGTGGCACTTCCCCGACCGACCGATAACAGCCCGGGTCCGACAATCCTCCCAGCCCTGTAGCCGCGAATCTAAATTACCTTCTTACAGCAGCTGTAAGAAGGTAATTTAGATTCGCGGTTAAGGGCAGGGAGGTTTGTCGGACCGGGGCTGTTGTCGGTCGGTCGGGGAAGTGCCACAAAAGTAAGGGGACCTGGCCGGCTGTGCTGCACCCGGGGCGGTAGAGAAGGTGTGCGGAAGAAGGGGTAGTCTTATACGGCGAGTATATAACAAAACTCTATATTTTAACTAAAAGTTGGGGGGTCATCTTATACGCCCAGTCGTCTTATACGCCGGCAAATACGGTAGTATACTTTCAAATTATACATAAATATCAATCTTCAAATATTAAGACTTTTTAAAGAATTAAACTTAGCTGATCAAACTCTAAATTGGGCAGGTGGAGCAGTTAGTTATATAAGATTTGAAAGTACAGTCAAACCTTGGATAGTGAGTAACGTGGTTTTCGAGTGTTTTGCAAGACAAGCAACACATTTTCTTACATTTTAACTCGATAAACGAGCGTTGTCTTGCAGTATGAGCACATACACATGCGTCACGTCAAATACACACAATATATGCGCGTGGCATTACTGATCGTGTCTGAACGTAATACACGCACCCGCAGTTCAAGCGCGCACAACATACGCACATTTCACGCTGAGTGCGGCTGAACGTAATAAAAGCATCACGCTCAATTTACCCGCAGTGAAGTGACTGTTCGGGTGAGATCTTGCAATACAAGTACGTACAGTACTGTATTTGCTATTAAAGTTTTGGGGATGTGGAACGAATCGTCAGAGTTTCCATTATTTCCTATGGGGAAATTCACTTTAATATACGAGCGCTTTGGATTACGAGCATGTTTCTGGAACAAATTTTGCCCGCAAACCAAGGTACCACTGTATATTTAAAAACATCTTTGCTGACCGATGACGATCTGATGCTTAAATTCCAGACAGCAATGAACATTTGAGCTGGTTTGGGTGGCATCGCTGAGGTCTGTGGAAGTTGATGGAAGCTTGTGGTTATGTGGAGAAGTTATTATTATTGAAAGGTTGCATAAATAATTGTCTGACACATCCAAATTTGGCTTCACCCAGATGTACACCTGTATTTTACAAAGCATACTTAGTTGGGAGCACATCACATAGAATAGGTGAATATGGGGGAAAAACTACATGTCCACCTGTGGTAGGGATCATGGGTATCTGTGCACATCTCTATATCTGTATTTAGTTGTACATACCAAGCTTGCTGACATGACAGGCGTGAGGACATTCCCAAAATGACTGCCAGAAGCAGGAAAGCCAAAAAAGGAGGAGAAAAAAATCTCCGTACCAAGGCCCAAGCTCAGTTAAAGATGCTGTTCAAACCTAAACCTATAAATTTGGTACCAGAATCTCGCCTACATAGGTGCTTTAGGCTGCCTAACGCCATTACGGGTGTGGCTAATGCCAGAAGTAGCGTTAGGCGGTCTAAAGCACCTTCATAGACAGAATTCACAGCAAAGATAGGCATCGGAAAGATAGGCCTGAAAAACCCCGGCCTACATTTCTGCCACCTTTCGTGGAGGCACCCCATTCTTCTGTCCCTAGATCCATCATTTGTCCACTTCCCGATCTACCTCTGCATCTTCACAGGCAGCGGCAGCGATGTACATCTACTGCTTGTGCTGGCCCTGTATCCTTTTCTGTGTCCTATCCTTGCTGATGTCACTTCCTGTTTTTTCTCTAGTGGGACAAATCAGAGAGAAGCCTGCGAGCCCAGAACAGGCAGTGGATATGTGTTGCTGTCAATGAAGCTGCAGAGATAGACCAGAGGTGGAACAAATGCCAGATCCACAGGCAGAAGAGAGGGAGTGGGGGGAGGGGGGAGAGTTTTGGAGGGTCTATCCAACTTAATTGTGGACCCATTCAAAATGACCATTTTAGCTATACCACTTTCAGACACATTCCTCCTCCAATTCAAAAATATCACTATGCTGTATAGCATAAGCCAATGATTAAGCACCTCCAGGGCTGGCACTTGGGACCATGGCACCTAGCGGTGCCTAGTGACACCAGAGCCCGAAAGTGGGCATGTTTAGAGGCAGCGCCGGACCTCAGCATCATTAGGCACCACTGGCCGTGATTCTACAAGGACCCTAGGCAGCAGAAATAGAGGCCTGTAAAATCCTGGCCTATATATCCGGTAACTAGGATCCTTGCTAGCCGCTATTCTGTAAGCAGCACCTGTCCGTGATTGACATGCAGCAGGCACTCATTTTCCAGGTGCCTGCCACATCAGGCACCACTTACAGAATTAGGTCCAGTATGTCTACACTTGACAATTTCATAAACACGCATGACATAATTCCTATCTGGCAACTAAAATCCAATGCAAAGAGAGTAATGCATTTGGGGATTAATAATCGAAAGGAATCGTATGTGCTGGGAGGTGAGAGGCTGATATGCACGGACGGGGAGAGGGACCTTGGGATGATAGTGTCCGAAGATCTAAAGGTGAAAAAACAGTGTGATAAGGCAGTGGCTGCTGCCAGAAGGATGCTGGGCTATATAAAGAAAGGCGTAGTCAGTAGAAGGAAGAAGGTGTTGAGGCCCCACTTGGAGTATTGTGTTCAGTTTTAGAGACCGTATCTGGCGAAGGACAGGGGAGGGCGACGAAAATGATAGGAGGTTTGCACCAGAAGTCATATGAAGAGAGACTGGAAGCCCTGAATATGTATACCCTAGAGGAAATGAGGGACAGAGGAGATATGATTCAGATGTTCAGACATTTGAAGGGTATTAATGTAGAACAAAATCTTTTCCTGAAAAAGGAAAATGGTAAAACCAGAGGACATAATTTGAGGTTGAGAGGTGGTAGATTCAAGAGCAATGTTAGGAAATTCTACTTTACGGAGAGGGTGGTGGATGTCTGGAATGCGCTCCCGAGAGAGGTGGTAGAGTCGTGGAGAGGAAACCGGTGACAGAGTTCAAAGAAGCGTGGGATGAACACAGAGGATCTAGAAACAGAAAATAATAGTAAATATTGAAGAACTAAGGAAATACTGTGCAGACTTGCACGGTATGTGTCTGTATATGGCCTTTTGGTTGAGGATGGGCTGGGGAGGGCTTCAATGGCTGGGAGGGTGTAGATGGGCTGGAGTGAGCTTTGACGGAGATTTCGGCAGTTGGAACCCAAGCACAGTACCGGGTAGAGCATTGTATTCTTGCCCAGAAATAGCTAAGAAGAAAAAAAAATTTAAATTGAATCAGGTTGGGCATACTGGATGAACTATTCGGGTCTTTATCTGCCGTCATCTACTATGTTTCTATGTAACCTTTTAATACCATCTCATAACTTCCAATGAATGTTCCTTTACGCTACATAAATCAGTCGGTGCATATCTGTTGTAAAGAAAACATTCTATTTTATATAAATAGGCCTTCAATTGTTTGTACAACATCAAGATTTGTTCAACTTGTTTGTAATTCAGTAGATAATGAGTTCCATAAGTGGGGGCCTTCAGCTGAAAACACTGATGTAAGTTCACCTTGCGGAAAGATGGTACATATAATAAATTATTTTCTGCTGAGCACAGTGCTTTAGTAGCAAAATTCTATTGGTTACATCTAGGCCTTTGTGTTGTTAAACCGAGCCTGTTAGCCCTGAAAGTTAACCTCTTGAGTTGTCTTTTTTTTAATGAGGTTAATTTTGGCCTTCCAGCTATAGAAAAAAAAAATGAACAAAAGTCATGAGTAAAAGAATCTTTTTCAAAGAAAATAAGAAATTCTTAAAGTGCGTACTCTTATTAATAATACATCATACAGTGTCCTTGGGATATTTTGACTCAAACTACCTTTACAACAATAAAGAGCTTTATTGCAAATTACATAAACAGAGTGAACAGAAGACAAAAAAAGACCATGTGGTGAATGCATTATGCAGATGAATGCAAGACTTATGAATCACCCAAACAGCTTTGAAAGGGATTGATTTTTGTCTTATGCAATATTTATGAAGAAAACTTTCATGGCTAAGGGGATATACTCTTATTTACTATAAGAGCCACTCGTATATTTTTATGAGGTTTCAGTATAGCATTCTATTGACAATCATAAAACTAGTAATCTTGTGTTCCTTCTACTTACGTTTTTGATTCTAATGTTAATTTCAAAATTTCTACATTCGGGAGGTGGGAGTGGGTTTCTTCAGGGAAAAAACTCCTGCTCAAGCTGAAGCCTCCGAAAGCATACAGTGTTCTTGACTGACCAACTGGAACAGTGTCCTGAAAATTTTCTCAAGCCGCGGTGCACTACATACGACTCACTCTCATACAGCTGGGATAACTCCTGCGGAGTTCAGCAGGGCTCCCCCCTGTCCCCCACCCTATTTAATGTTTACCTTGCCTCCCTAGGAAACCTTCTACAAAGCCTCAAACTCAAATTCTTCATCTACGCAGATGACATCACAATAGTCACCCCGCTAACCAGCTTCACACCAGAGTTCCTTACCTCCCTCTCAAGTATACTTACTCTGACAGAACGCTGGATGTTATCCTACAGACTAAAACTAAACCCTGACAAAACAAAATTTTTTCTAGCTGCCCCCAAAGGCAAAATCAAAGACACCACAATTCAAGTGAAAGGATCAACTTTTCCCCTCGAACAAACCTTAAAAATACTAGGAGTCACACTAGCTAAACATCTATCCCTGGAGAAACACACAGATATCACAGTCAGGAAAAGCATCTCGGTGCTCTGGGAACTCCGCACCATTAAAAAATACTTTGACGAGACCTCATTCCGCCTGCTAGTACAATCCTCCATCCTTAGCATATTGGACTACTACAATATCATTTACTTGAGCTCCACAAAGAAAACCATTAGGAGACTTAAAATGATCCAGAACACCGCTGTCCGCCTCATATTCGGCCTGAATAAATGGGAACACGTCACCCCTTTCTACCACAAACTTCATTGGCTACCCTTAGAATCCAGAGTCCTATTTAAATTCGCCTGCTTCTGTTATAAAACAATATTTGGCCTATCCCCAAACTACATCAACCCTCACTTCTACCTGAATCGCAACAACAAGCACTCCCGCAGAATTCAGCTGTTCGCCTTCCCCTCCCTAAAACTATGTCACTCCAAAAGATTCCTCGACAAAACCTTCGCCTTCCAAGCTGAACCCATGGCTAGCCCAAATGGTCCTCGAGACCCCCACCTACCTCGGATTTAGAAAATTACTCAAAACTCACCTATTCCATGGACAAGACCCTTAACATCCCTCCTCAATGAACCTAAACCTCCCCTATTCCCCTCTACCATTCTACCCCAACCTTCTCACCCCAACCTTCTCCACCCTGACCTACTTGTCCCTTCTCTCTCTAACCTCAACTACTTCGTTGCTTGCAACTTTGTTCAATTGTTCTGAACCGCTTGTAATTTTGATAAACAAATGTGAACCGCCTAGAACTCCCTGGGTATGGCGGTATACAAAAATAAAGTTATTATTATTATTATTATTACTTCTTGTCAGTCAATGCTGTATAGTAAGTTCTAATCTACTATAATAAAATGCTAAGCACGCATGCGCATTCTTACCGGCGTGTTCCCTGATTCCTGATCTGTAGGTCCGTGGTCAGCAGAGTGCACATGCGTGAGTCTCCAGGACTGTCTTCTGCACCTGTGCTGTGCCAACTGCGGGGTTTAAAAGCCGCGGCGTCGCCTCCTCTCACGAGCCGCACCAGTGTCGGAGAAGGGTTCCACGCTGGCGGAGATCGTGAGAGGAGCCGCCGTGGTACCTGTAAACTTTTTAAAAAAAACTTCAAAATGCGGTAAGGGAAGGGGGGAGGCCGATAAAGAAGAGGACTCCAGCCGCGAACCACCATAGCACCTTTGAACTTAAAAAAAAATTTGGCACGAGCAGACAAGACCGCGGGAAGGGAAGGGGGGGCTGACAAAGAAGAGGACTCCAGCTGCGAGCCGCAGGCTTGCCTGCCTGTGGAGAACGCTATAAAGGAAAGGGGGCCATGGAGCAGGCTAGACCACGGGATGGAGGACCCGAACGGAGCAGCCAGATCGCAGCAGGCCAGAACGTGAGGGAGGGGCCGAACGGAGCAGGCCAGATCGCTGTAAGAGAAGGGAAGAGGGGTGGGTGGGGGGAAATACTGCTACTGCTGCACAGGGACCTGGAGGGGAAAGCAAATACCGTTGCTGCTGCTGCACAGGGAAGTGGGGGGGGAGGGAAATGCTGTTGCTGCTCCACAAGGAAGTGGGGTGGAAATGCTGCTGCACAGGGAAATGGAGGGAAAGAATGATAGACAGACAGCAGGAGGGAGGGAGACAGACAGACAGACAGAAAGGAAGAAAGACACAGGGGCAGGGAGAGGGACAGAAAGATAGACAGAGAAAGGGGGCCAAGGAGAGAGAGACAGACAGACAGAAAGAAAGAAAGAAAGACAGACACATATATTCTAGCACCCATTAATGTAACAGGCTTAAAGACTAGTAAATAAATATTCTATTTAATCTCTTTTAAAACCATTGGCACATTGATAGAAAGTCAGGGGAGAGGAGGTAGTGTCTTATTGTAGATTAAGAACTGGTTAAAAGATTAAAGAAACAGAGAGTAGGGTTAAATGGAGAAGGGTAGATAGTGGGATAAGAATCGCTGGTTCTCACGGTGGCAATCCAAGTCCCTAGTACCTGGCCAAAACCCAAGGAGTAGCAACATTCCAGCATCTAAAGGAATAGCAAGATTCCAGAACCCCAATGACAGCAACATTCCAGAGCTGAGATTGTGATGTCATAATGCCTCATTCCACAGTGCCTCAGAGCCAACCTCATCAGTGATGTTACAATGGCTTAATTGTCCTATACTTGGCTCACGTAAGAACATAAGAATAGCCTTATTGGGTCAGACAAATGGTCCATCAAGCCCAGTAGCCCGTTCTCACGGTGACCAATCCAGGTCACTAGTACCTGGCCAAAACTCAAGGAGTAGCAGCATTCCATGTTACCAATCCAGGGCAAGCAGTGGCTTCCCTCATGGGGTCTGTGCTGGGACTGCTGCTTTATAACATATTTATAAATGATCTAAAGGTGAGATTAATTAGTGAGGTAATAAAATTCGCTGACAGCACAAAGTTGTTCAAAGTTGTTAATTCACAAGAGGATTGTGAAAAAATTGCAAGAGGAGTCGCCACCCAGGAAAATGATCTAGGTCAGTGGTTCCCAACCCTTTCCTGGAGAACTACCAGGCCTGTCGGGTTTTCAGGATAGCCCTAATGAATATGCGTGGAACAGATTTGCATGCCTGGTACCTCCATTATATGCAGATCTCTCTCATACATATTCATTAGGGCTATCCTGAAAACCAGACTGGCATGGTAGTCCTCCAGGAAAGGGTTGAGAACCACTGATCTAGGTGTCATCTTGATGATACGTCGAAACCCTCTGCTCAGTGCACAGTGGCATCTAAGAAAATAAAAAAAACGTTAGGAATTATTAGGAAAGAATGATGTGGTACTAAGAAGAAGCAATTTAGGAAGCTGGGGATTTAGCATTGTTGGTGGATACGAGGAGAATCATACAAACCAACCTTTCTTCATTAAAACTATTGTACTTGGAACTCCAGCATGCTATGATGGACGATTAAAGTGTGATGACATGATTATTGCTGTAAATGGACTTTCAACTGTGAGTATGTGAAACTTCTTTTGAAAAATTTAAAAGCACATTAAAAAGCCACCTATACAAAGATGCATTCGAGTCATAAACAGGCTAACTCTTTTATCAACAATTTCAGGTTCAAATATTTATATCTAACCAGATCTATATATAGTTCACAACTTCTCCCTTTCATTTTTAGACCTAGTTTTATTTGTAAAACATTTTTAATTACCCTCCTGATGTTGTTTTTCCTTAAATGTTCTTTTACTTTCTTTCATAATTGTAGTTCAATCCTTTTTCCTTATGTATCACTTATTAATTGTGTACATCGATGGTATGTTTGCCTGTTTAAATTGTTTTATGTTGTCCTCCCCCAAAAAATGTTTTTTTATTGTTATACACATTGAAAATATTTGATATTGCGTTTATATCAAAATTTTAATAAACTTGAAAACAAAAGCAGGCCTTTGTATTGCTCCATGGGGCAACAACAAAGGCTCTTCAACTTTTGAAAACACACAGCTGAGGGAAGATATGACAGAGGTCTATAAAATGCGGAGTGGAGTGGAATGGGTAGACATGAATCACTTATTTACTTTTTCCAAAAATACTAGGAGTAGGCAACATTCAATGAAATTACTAAATAGTAAATTTAAAACACGCTGGAGAAAATATTTCTTCACTCAAACGTGTAATTAAATTCTGGAATTTATTGTCAGAGAATGTGGTGAAAGCAGTTAGATTAGCAAGGTTTGGATAATTTCCTAAAGGTCCATAAGCCATTATTAAGACGGGCTTGGGAAAATCCACTGCTTAATTCTGGCACAAAATGTGTTTTACTCTTTCGGGATCTTGCCAGATATTTATGACCTGGATTGGGCTGGTGGTGGTTATGGCCATCCAATACATGGCAGCTGTTTCTAAATTTTAATCCCTCTATGAGGAAGTGCCTAGGTACACTCTAATTCCCCTAGGGCAGGGGTAGGCAATTCCAGTCCTCGAGAGCCAAAACCAGGTCAGGTTTTCAGGATCTCCACCATGAATATGTATGCGATGGATTTGCATGCGCTGCCTCCTTGAGATGCAAATCTATCTCAGGCATATTTATTGTGGATATCCTGAAAACCTAACCTGGCTCAGGCTCTCGAGGACTGGAATTGCCTACCCCTGCCCTAGGGTCACTCTGGTTACTCGCCACCTGGTTGCTTCAGGTAGGTTTGCCACACTGGCCATACTCCAATGTAAGAGTCTTGTGAGCGATGCTGCTTGTTTGTAGCCTCTTAACTCCTTGGATTTTTTGTGACTTTTATGTTTTTATATTTAAGACATCCAAGGACCTATAAGACCCCTGAGGAAGGCATTTTTATTTTGCCGAAACACGGCCTGTTTTGGGTCATATGTATTTTATACATTATTTGGTTTCTATCCTGTGGGGCACTTGTGACTGTATGCACCCTTTGTGGATTGTTTTTAAGATTATTATTTTTAAGTTATTTGGACGCTTATTAAACTACAAACTGGTACATCCGATCTTCTGTTCCACAATCTTTTTGTTGTTTTGCTGCTTCATTTCCTTTGTGGAACCTTTTGGTGTTATTTGGATTTTGTTGCATTGGCAGATTGAATAGAAATACAAAAATTAAATAAAGCTCTGGTTGAGTTCTGCTGTGCTAAATGTATTCCTTGGGGATTATATATTTATAAGCAGCCTAAATTATTTGCCAATAATGTGAAGTGCTCGAATATGGTTTGATTCAATGTTCTCTAGATTTGATGTTTCTTATAACAGATGCAATTAATAAATTGATTGATACTCAAAAGGAGCTACAACAGAAAATGGTGCTGCTATAAACAACTGTAGAGTAGCCAGTGTATGCTAAACAAGTTGAGTATTTACTGAAGCAAACTGTTGCTTTTCTTTTTAAGAATTGCAATCTCTTAAAATGAAAAAGTATACCCCTGGATGGATAAGACACATATAAACTCATCAGTTAGAGATATGACCTTTGCATTTTCCTTGAGTAGATCATCAGAGAATGTGATTGAAGCAGTTAGCTTAGCAGGGTTTAAAAAATGTTTAGAAAACTTCCTAAAAGAGAAGTTCATAAACCATTATTAAGATGGATTGAGGGAAATCTACTGCTAATTCCTAAGATAAGCTGCATAAAATATGTTTTACTCTTTGGGATCTTGCCAGGGACTTGTGACCTGGGTTGGCCACTGTTGGAAACAGGATACTGGGCTTGATGGACCTGCGATCTGTCCTAGTATGGCAGCTCTTATGACTTCTACTAGGGTGACACATTTTGAATCTTTTTTTTTTTTACCTCAGTCCAGTTGGGCTTAATGTGTCAAGCCAGATCTAACAAAGAGTATCAATACGCGTATCAACAGACCTAATGCCTAACGTTGTCAATCTTTTATCACTGGGTTTTTTTCTTCTGCAACTGAGATTAGATTGTTTTTTTCAAGATCAGATAGCATGGATTTGTTTGACTGTTTGGTGAATTCAGGATCTAGCCCAACCTAATTTTATGAATTTAACATCGCAACTTCATACGTTACGAGATTATTGCTAATTATACTTCTATAGTGGTTAAGCATGCTGAGATGTGTGGCAAAATTGTTATAATGGATCATTCCACCTATACTCAAGAGGTTTACAGACAGTTAACTGATACTGATGCTGATCCCACTGAGAAGATAAAATAAATTATTAATTGAATTCTGAATGAAGCATGAATTGTAGATGTAATTATAATCTCGGAACTTAGACAATTGATCCGACAATATTCAATTGTTTGTATGATAAATTTTGTGCCAAAATTTATAAATTTCTTCAAGTACCCCTGAGTAGGCCCATACTTTCAGGCTTAGGGTTATTATTTGATATTATATCCATGATTCAAAAGACTTGCTGCATTTTTGGCTCAAAGAATGCAATGATTTTGGCAACCTTTTAATATAACTGTTTTTTCTATGAATATAAAAGATTTAAAAGGAGAAAAGTATCCCTATGAAACAAACATACTAGAAAGTGGAGTAGGGACAGGCTAAATGGCACAGCATGAGGAACGTTGGTGCTCAATGGTAAGGTTCCTCATAAGACATAGCTCCACAAAAATGTAAGTTAGAGGTTTTGTTGGTATCCAACAGCTAATGTCCACTTAGAGGGTTTGTACTGGATAAATTGTAATGCACACGTGACTTCCTCTTTTAGTTTCTAGCAATGTCACCCAGATGGGCCCTTGGCCTTGCCTGGTGACCAATTCGGCTTTTTGTCCTCCTCTGAGTTAACACTGTATCCGGTAGTGTTCAAACAGAAAATTCACATCCTCTATAATAAAACCCTAAGCGCGCATGCGCACATACGATGCCGTGATCCCTGCCGCCGTGATGTGTGCTTCCGTGCCGCACATGCACACTGCCTGCCTTCTGGCCCGATCTCCGATGCCGGCTGACTTCCTGCGCTGTCGCTGCCGGGACGTCTCTTCTCACCTGCGGACCAGCAAACACAGCAGCCGCAGTTTCATCTTGCTGCCGCAGGGCATTTGCTAGGCCGGCCCACTTCGATAATGCGAGGTAGGCCGGCCTCGCAAAAGCCCCAAGGCTGCCCGGGCTAGCGGATGCTGGACAGGGGGAGCAGGGAAGGAGAAGGGGTACTACTGGACAGGGGGAGCAGGGAAGGGGTGCTGCTGGACAGGGGGGGAGGTAAAAGGAAGGGAGAAGTCCTGCTGCTGGACAGGGGGAGCAGTGAAGGGGTGCTGCTGGACAGGTATTGATGGACAGGGGGAGCAGGGAAGAGGTGCTGCTGGACAGGGGGGGAGATAAAACAAAGGGAGAAGGGCTGCTGGACAGGGGGAGCAGGGAAAGGGTGCTGCTGAAAAGGGGGGAGGTAAAAGGAAGGGAGAAGGCCTACTGCTGGACAGGGGGAGCAGGGAAGAGGTGCTGCTGGACAGGGGGAGGTAAAATGAAGGGAGAAGGGCTATTGCTGGACAGGGGAAGCAGGAAAGGGTTCCTGCTGGACAACGGGGAGAGAAAGAAAGAAAGACAGACAGGGGGCCAGGGAGAGAGAGAGAAAGAAAGAAAGACACACACACATCTATTCTAGCACCCGTTAATGTAACGGGCTTAAAGACTAGTATCTAAATAAAAGTGTCCAGTAATATCTGTTTTAATTTAAAAATGAATATACAAAACACAGCCCTGAGACTGATTTATTCGCTGAAGAAATATGAACATATCACCGCTGCATACCTTGACTCACACTGGCTCCTAATACAATTCAAATTTTATTGTCTCCTATTAAAAACAATCAAAGGAGACAGCCCAGCCTACTTGAACAACCGCCTTATCCAAACTGACACAACCAGGCACCCCCCCCCCCCCAGTATCCAAACTGACACCATTCACGCACCCCCCAGTAAGAGGCATCAAATGCAAAAAAAATGTACAAAGGCCTACTGGCCATGCAGGCAACAAAACTTGACCACCAATTATCCAATCTACTGATGGCGACACCAGACTACAAAACCTTCAGAAAATAAATTAAAACCCTACTATTCAAGAAATCCATCAAGACAAACTAACTCCACAGGAAGTATCTCAATCCACGAAAGTAAATTTGCTCAACTATGTAATCTCTTCTGGAATTGTCCAGATTACCTCTAATGTAATCCGCCTTGAACCGCAAGGTAATAGCGGAATAAAAGTCACTAATGGAATGTTACGTAATATACAGGGGTGTGTTAACATGAATGAGGGTGGGCCCTGGAGCCAGGATAAACCAGAGAGACACAGCAGGTTAAGGTGAACAAAATAATATTGAAGGTGTCAGGCAGAGATTCTGTTCAATTCACAGGTGGGGAAGAAAAGTGAACACAAAAACTATTCCTTTCATACAAAAGTGTCCTTCTGTGGCCTGTTCCTGAAGGCCACAGCATGCAACATACACTACAGGCCTCTAGTCGGGCTCCTCAGAGTTACCAGTACAATTGTTATTGGTTTAATGAGTCTGGCTTGCGACCAGCTGGATCAAAGATACCAAACCGCAAGGTTCTAAGGCAAACTTGGCCTACCTGACTGTAGTGATTGCAGTTAATACATAGATGATGAAGGCATATACAGCGGGGCGTCACGGCTTCCCTTTGGGCCTCCTTAACCTACCTGGGCTTTGGGGTTTTATACTTTCTAGACCAGGGGTGCCCATACTTTTTTGACTCGTGAGCTACTTTTAAAATGACCAAGTCAAAATGATCTACCAACAATAAAATAAAAAAAAAAACACAACGCACACTGTATGCATAGAATTGTTAATTATCATTCCTATTCCGGGGTTTTTTCAAAGAGGTCAAAGCAGATGACTCTATGCACTGTCACCTCAGTAACAACCATACAAAAATAGACAAATACCCACCCCCTCCCTTTTTACTAAACCACAATAGCAGTTTTTAGCGCAGGGAGCTGCGCTGAATGCCCAGCGCTGCTCTCAACCCTCATAGGCTCCCTGCGCTAAAAACCACTATTGCGGTTTAGTAAAAGGGGACCATATTGTAAAATATAGACAGCAGATATAAATTCAGACACATTTTGATCACTAAATTTAAAATAAAATCATTTTTCCGACCTTGTCTGGTGATTTCATGAGTCTCTGGTTGCACTTTCTTCTTCTGACTGTGCATCCAATCTTTCTTTCAGCCTGTGTGCTTCCTCTCCTCCACACCTCATTCCCTCCCCCAACTTTTTCTTCCTCTCTCCCTGACCTTTCTTTCTTTCTCTCTTCATGCCCCCTTTCTTTTTTTCTGTTTCTCTTCTTTCCTTCTGTCTCCCTGCCTGCCCCCTTTCTTTCTTTCTCCCTGCCCTTCCCCAAGCCACTGCCACTGCCGCTGCCATCGGGGAACAGGACCCAAACCGCCACCAATGGATAACAGGCCCCAAAGCCGACGCCGACGCCACCCCATGCTCTCCCTGCTTCGGGCCGACAGCATTCCTCTCCCCGACGTCAATTCTGCCGTCGGAGAGGAAGTTCCGCCCAGCCAGGCAGCGATTGGCTGGCCCGAACTTCTCCGAAGGCAGAATTGACGTCGGGGAAAGGAAGACTGATCGGCCCGATAGATCGCCAAAGCAAAGTGAGTCCTGAGTGATCGACTCACTTTGCCTTGGCGAGCTACCCGTTGATCGCGATCGACCTATTGGGCACCCCTGTTCTAGACCTGGCTCCACCTCTTCTGTGTTTCTTCCCCCTTGGGCAAGACTGTGGATTGAAAGGTGGCTTCAACACTGTGAGAAAGTATTCTTAAGGGGAAGCAGCAGCAACCTCTAGACTCTCTCACATGAGGCACCAAAAAACCCTTTGGGTCAGACCCTGTCCCAGCCTGCCCTCTTGCCACCACTCACTTGTCCTCAGTTGCAGTTATATCCACCTGCTGGCAGGTAATAGTTCCACACAGTCTTGTCCAGTCCAGTTTAAAATAAATGTATATAAAAGAAAGAATCATTTCATACCTTCATATGAACTGAAATCTTCAATTTCTGGTTTAGCTCCTTCCTACCTACTTAAATCCCTTGGGGGCCACTTAACCCCCTATATTCAGCGATACTAAACTAGGTAATGCTGCTGAATATCCCCTCTAATTGCTCACAGAAAAAGTGAATAGGTCAGGGGAGGTACTGGGGGCAGTGTTAGGGTTATTCAGGTGGCAGCAATATTCAGGGCAGGCACCCACATCGCTAAGTAACCTCATTTGGACAACTCCAAAGATGTCCTAATATAGGCCGCTTTGTGTTGCAGATGCCAGCACTGAATATCAGGCCACATGACATACAAAATCTTTTCAAAATGCCAGAATCCCCCTCCCTGCTCCATCTTTTTAATCTGCCCTCACCACAGCCTACACCAAATTTAACAACCCCCCTCCACACACACACACACACACACATGTCATTACCTTCCCCAACCCCAGCGCTCTAGGTATCCCCCGGCCTATCTTCTAATCCCTGCTGGTCCAGATGGTCATTAGGGACAAGAACATGACTCCCTTGTTCCTGCTCCTAGTGGCTGGCCTCACAAAATGGCTGCCATGACCTTTTTTTATAGGGCAGTGGACTCCTCCCCCAAAACTTCACCCTGATACCTGGTTGGAAAGGGCTAATTGCTCATTTAGGCCCTGTCTTTGGAACTCTGGTGTTTGCCCTTTTGGCCTTCCTCCAAAAGGACTGATGCTGTGTTTGGGGTATGGAGCTTATTTTGGGGTTCTGGTTTCTGCCTTGGCTATTTTCCCATTTCCCTGGATTTTTCTAAGTTACAGAATGGATACCCCTTCACGACTGAGAAATCAACTTTTACACTTATATGCCATTAACACATGTACTGTAAATGCCCCATAAAACTTCTAAAATGGCCTCCCTTATTTCAGTCCTCTACATACAAAGCTGTGTTATGGTAATAAACTCATTTATGTATATAGCAGTTTATGGTAATAAACTCATTTATGTATATAGCACTTTTTTAACTTTTTAATATGAATGAGCTAAAAAAAAAAACCTTCCAAATGCATGTAGAGCAGCTCATAATTATGCAAATTAGACAACACCGTTTGCAAAGTTTAATGCATTATTCATTGAAAATTAACACCACCTCAAGAGGTGTTAACTTTTCTTCCAGAGCTTCAGTTTCACCAACACTTGATGCTCCTAGGAATGTTGTCAAAGGTGTCTACCAGGCACATATATACCTTTTAAGTGGCTCTGCTTCAGATTTATTCTCTTGCTACCTGCCAGCATAGTAGGAATGTTCATTTATTAGCACATATTCTGTACGCTAGCAAACCTTTAAAAATGTAGTGCACATAAAATCGAGATACGAGTAATGGCACACATTTTAGAAGCCCTGTTCCTGATTTGCACATGTAAATACCACTTTACATGTGTATATTTTATATACGTGTAAAATACAATGCTAAAAAGCTGACATTCGCATGTTTAAGTCTACACTACCCCCTCATTCTATATGTGTGCTTAAATTTATAGAATACTGACATAATAATAAAACACTCAGCAATATATAACATAGCCACACACAATACCTTAGTAAAGTGGTCTCCGATATACAGTCCACGGGCCACATGTGGCTGCAGCAGTCCTCCATTGCAGCCCTCAAACACACACACAAGGCGTCCTCCCACTCTCTCAGCTCTGACGGACAGCCTACCTCGGACCTCTGAATCTGCCTCCTGCTACTTTTCTGCACCACCCAAGGTCTTTCTGCAGCATCCCACCCAGGAACAGGAAGTCCTGTCGGAGGAGATGGGGCTGGACAGGACGGGATGCTGCAGAGAGGCCTTGGGTGGCGCGGAAGAGCAGCGTGCCTTCAGCATGGCAGCACTTGAGGCAAGTTCAGAGGGTTGAGGTGGGCTGTCCTTGGGAGAGGAGAGTAGGAAAGATGCTGATCGCGGGGTGGTGGGGAAGAGAGAGGGGGTGTTTGAGGGCTGCAATGGAGAACTGAACTTGTTCAGTCATCCCTGCACAAGGCCGTCCCAATGAAAACGCAGTTGGGAAGAATGAATTCCTCATATGCTAAGCCGCACTGCAACAAGGATTGTGAGGAAGAGAAAAGTAGACGTCCCTCATCTTACAGGCTGACAGCAGCATAAAGTGACATCACTGGCACTGGATGCACTCTCAGTGTCATGCATGTTCAGTTGTTCAGTTCGTGCACAAGAACTGAGCATGCTCACAGCGCCTGTGTCAGTGGTTGAACTTTGAGCCATTAACAGCTGTGCTAGTTTCGATTGGGACCATTCTGGATTTCTTTAGCTGGCATGCCAAGTTAAAAATGTGCTTATACGAGGGTAAATCAAAAAGTAAAGGATATCGTCCGCGAACAAGCTGATTTTACATTCGTGGACCCCCACTCTTACCCCCCGGATATGGTCACACCCTCTAATTTTGATGGCTAAGGGCTCCATGGCCAGCAAGAATAATAAAGGGGACAGTGGGCAGCCCTGCCGAGTGCCCCGCTGAAGGCCAAAACGAGCTGTCAAACACCCATTGATTAATAGGCCAGCCTGCGGCTCAACATACAGAGCCTTCACCCAGGCCAGAAAGGAGTCCCGAAATCCGTACTGCTCCAAAGTCCAAAAGAGATATTCCCAGGAGATGCTGTCAAACGCCTTTTCCATGTCCAATCCCGCGATAGCTGATTGTCCCCCCCTCCCCGCATGAGTCCGACCATATGTTAAAAAAAAAAAAAGTAAAAGCAAAATACATTTAATGGGGGTTTTTTTGGTTGTTTTTTTTATTTATAATTTTCAAAATTATTGGATTACACAAGGCAAAGGAACGGAAATTTAAACAGAAATAAAAAACTATATATAGACATCATTTTCCAAACAACAGTAATACCATTTAGCCCACAGTTAGAGAGGTTACCATCTTTCATACATCTATTTATCAATATTTAAAGAAGTTCCATGCAATTGTAAAACTAATTATTATACTTCCTGAAGAAATTTTAACTTTTCTTAATCATTTATGCTGGTATTTCCAATTTAACTCCAAATGAAAATCAGTAATTTATTAGTTTATGATCTATGAGATTCTTGTAGTAATAAACCTATTTTCAGAATAAATATAAGAAGTTCTGTGGTAACAATGTTCTGGTATTCCCAGATGTTGCCAAGGCAACACAGTTTAAAAGGAAAGTTTTTCTGGCTTTAAAACCTCGAGTCTTGGCCATTGAAGCATCCTTCTTCTTAAAGTTTCCCTGCAAATGTTTAATTAAATTTCAGGATCAAGATTATATTTTTGAGGATTCCCTACAACTTGAACAATTTTTATTACTACAAGAATCTCATAGATCATAAACATTTAACGGTTTTAATAGAAGTAACTGTGAGCAATTGAGCATATCACTTTTCCACGTAGCCCCCGTGCAAGGCAATGCTAGGGGTCAGTAAGCTGGAAAAAGACCTGGGAGTGATGGTAGACACGACATTGAAGGCGTCGGCACAATGCGCCACAGCCTCGAGGAAAGCAAACCAAATGTTAGGTATCATTAAGAAGGGTATCTCGACCAGAACGAAGGAAGTCATCCTGCCACTGTACCGGGCTATGGTGCGCCCGCATCTGGAATACTGTGTACAGTACTGGTCACCGTACCTCAAAAAGGACATGGCAATGCTTGAGGGAGTCCAGAGAAGAGCAACTAAACTGATTAAGGGTATGGAAAACCTTACATACACTGACAGACTGAAGAAGCTGGGGCTGTTCCCCCTGGAAAAGCGGAGACTCAGAGGAGATATGATAGAGACCTTCAAGATCCTGAGGGGCATCGAAAAGGTTGACAAGGACAGATTTTTCAATTTGAAAGAAACCACAAGAACAAGGGGACACTCGATGAAATTGAAGGGAGACAGGTTTAGAACAAACGCAAGGAAATTCTTTTTCACACAGAGGGTGGTGGACACATGGAACACCCTTCCGGAGGCCGTGATAGGAAATAGCACAGTACAGGGTTTCAAGGAAGACCTGGATAGGTTCCTAGAGGACAAAGGGATTGAGGGGTACAGATAAGAGCAGTGGAAGGTTTAGAGATAAGTGTAGAGGTAGGTATAAAATTAGTCAGGGACCGATGCTCAGGCAATATGCCTGATGGGCCGCCGCGTGAGCGGACCGCTGGGCGGGATGGACCTCTGGTCTGCCCCGGCGGAGGCGACTACTTATGTTCTTATGCACCGTTCAACTAGCTTCTGCATTCCCGCAGAGAAGTTTTTCGGCTGCTCCCAAAGCCGGGTGAGCACCGCTTCCTTTACTTCATCATCTGAGGTAAATCTGCGACCTTGTAGCGTCTCCCATATCTCAAGTCATCATGCATTATGGCAAATGCAGATCCATAGCTGATATCCAAATCTGTAGCCAGCCCTGTCAATGTGATCCCGTGTGCGTGATGTTGATGTGCTTTAAACTTTTTTACTCACTCATAAACCTCTCGTTGATTTCATGGTGCTATATCCCTACTGAGTCAATATCTGACAGGGAATTTCCGCAGGTTTTACTCCCTCTACCTAAAGAAAGCGCACCACTGCACATTTCTCTTCAATGGTGCAATCTTACAATGGAGCGTCCACGTTTCTAACCTTGTGGCTGCCAAACGACTAAAGGCTTAGCGCTGCACTGTGCGTGGACAAACTATCCAACAGGCAATGTACGAGCACATAGGTTGCATTTCCCTAGCTCTGTTCCAGTTATCTCGTAATTTAGAAATTGCCTTTAATTTTTGATTCACTCTCATATCTTGTGTGCAGGCACTTGTGCCAACCATAGAGTGGTGGGAAGGCCCATCTGCAAAGTATTCACTATCGAAGATTGGCATGCACATTTGGATGATAACAAGTGGATGTACATCTCCCCATTATGTCATATTTATGGATGTTTTTGGTTTTTGAAAACGAATCCTATACTCGTGTGCCAATGCAATAGAAAAAGTGTTACCGTTATATAATGGTTACTAGTCTTTAAGCCCGTTACATTAACGGGTGCTAGAATATATGTCTGTCTGTCTGTCTCTCTCTCTCTCCCGCTGTCTCTCTCTCTCTCTCTCTCTCCTTGGCTCCCTTTTTCTGTCTGTCTCCCTCCCTCCTCCTGTGGTTCAATACGATTGATTCATATTTATTTATTCAATTTTCTATAATGTGCTCCTGAGGGAGATCAAAATGATTTATGTAAATATATTCTCCTTCCCTTTGTCTACAAATATATTCAGGTACTCATTTTCCCTGTCTATCTGATGTACCTTGGGCAATGGGGGGATTGGGTGGCTTGTCTGGGATCACAAGGAGCACTGTGGGTTTGAACCCACAACCTTGGGGTGCCTAAGCTGTAGCTTTGGCCACTGAACCACTCTAGAAATCATAATGTAGTAAAAGTGATCCAAGTATAGTACATTGAAGCCATTGTGACATCACTGATGAGGCTGGCTCTTAGGCTTTGGTGGAATGAGGCATTATGACGTCACAATACTAGCTCTGGTTATCAGAGGCTGAAACTTTTCACACTATTTGTTCATTTTTCTATACTGTTCTCCCAGGAGAGCTCAGAACAATTTACATGAATTCATTCCGGTATTCAAGCATTTTTCCCTGTCTATCCTGATGGGCTCACAGTCTATCTGATGTACCTGGGCCAATGGCGGGGGATTCAGTGACTTGTCTGGGGTCACAAGGAGCAATGTATTTTTGACCACTATGCCACACTCTCCCCCTCCCCCATACGCTCTCATATCTCTCTTCCTTAGACAAAATAATATAGTTTGAATGATTTTTCTTTTCCTAGGTGTCCTTTTCCAAAGCTGTGGTAGAAAGTGACTTTAGCGCAATCTTACCTGCATGCTAAGGCCATTTTTACTGCAGCCGTAAAATGGCTGATTTTCCATTTTCTAAATTATCAACCTTGCACTAAGGCTGCTCTTACCACATGGCCATTTACAAAAATTAGCATGTGAGCCTTTACCACCACCTGTTTTGTAGACAGTCAGTTCTCACATGCACTAATCAGTAAACGCATGGCAATGCTGCCGTCTAGCAATTTGCTTTTGGGGCCCATATACTGTATCTACAGAAAAATAATTTGTTCCAAGAATGATGTGCTTAAAAACCAAGCAAATGATAGATCCCAAAGCTGCTCCAAGTGAAATGATTTGATCTCAAATTCTATGTAAAACACATTCACATGGAAGGTAGAAAAGGCTACAACATGAGTTTAGTAAGGCCCCACTCGGAGGAAAAGCCGCAGACAAAGCCCTCCCACCACCACAGTCGTGGCTTAAGGTGTTCGGGCGGTCTCAAATTCTAGACATTATAGATATTTCATCATTCCAAATGTATGATCAGCAAATAAACACCCCCTCCCCTCTTTTTACAAAGCCATAGGAATACTATGAGCATCAGAGCTGTTACCGCCACAGCCAGCGCTAAAAAACACGATATGGTTTTGTAAAAAGGGGGGGGGGGAGTTATAATGGATAAACACCTGTGCACTCAGTTCTGTATATGTGTGCATTCCTGAAAACCAGTGAATTTCCTTAAATTTATGTCAAGGATAATGTGCTCACCAGTGCCATTCAACAAACTGTGACAGGCACTCCTTTGAAATCAATATAGCTGCCAGCCCACTCCAGCAGTCTTATATTAATGGCTGGACAGCGATGTAAATAATTTTTGAGTTATAACATTAGGGGAGAAAATTCAGCTTCAGTATCTGCCAACTGGGAGTTTAGAGCAAATAGGCAGAGAATCCAAAGACAACAGAAAATGTATCAAGCATAAATCTGCAGCTAACAAAATATTTATTGTGCTGAATCCAAGGAAGTGTCTCTTAGCCCCCCCCCTTTCCCCCTTTTTACAAAGCCATGGGAGCGGCTGCCATGTGGAAAGCTCTCCAATGACCATTAAATCCCTATGGGCATCAGAGCGATTACTGCATCAGCAGCCACTACCGTGGCTTTGTAAAAGAGCCCTTAGTTTTTTTCAATTTTTAGATGCTGAAACTTTTTATTGAAGAAATCAATCAAATATACAATTATACAATATATGCTCATTACAATTAAATTCAAAGCTCAAATATTACATAAACTAGTCTTTAAGCCCGTTACATTAACGGGTGCTAGAATACTGTTCACCCTCTATGTTGCCCCTTCCATTCACTGCCCTCTCTTCTCTTTCCATCCAGTGTCCGCCCTCTCTCTCTCTGTCCCATATGGCCTCTCTCCATCTCCTCCTTCCTTTTGCCTTGGTCTGGCATACCTTCCTCCTTCCCTCCAAGCCATTCTCTCCCCCTCTGCTCCCTTTCCTCATTTAACTACTTCATTGGTCAGCAGCAGCATTCACAATTCATTGCTGTTGCTGGCTTCAGGTCTTTCTCTCTGGCCAGTCCTGTCTTCATGAAAACAGGAAGTAGGCAGGACCGGCCAGAGAGGAAGGCCTGAAGCCAGCAACAGCAGCGAATTGTAAACGCTGCTGCTGCCTGAAGCACCCGAGGCAGACGCTTCTCTCCCCTCCCAGCCCAACCCCCGCTGACTCTGCGACCCTCCTAGCAAGACTTTAATATCAAACCTCCCTCCAACGTTGGCAGTCGCTGCACGTTAAACAGGCTGCTTCGGCTTTCTTCTGCCGTTGAGGCTCTCTGTTGCATCATTGATGACGTAATCAGTGACGCGGCAAAGGGACTCAACTGCAGGAGAAAGCTCGAAGCAGCCTGTTTAACGTGCAGCGAGTGCCAACGCTGGAGGGATGTTTGTACCGGTGCAGAAGCGATATGTCTCTCCCCCTCCAGTACCTGTGCAGCACTTTGCCGCGGCGCATCCTCCCATGGGGGGGGGTTTGCATAGCAGGAGCGGGTGAGAGCGGCGATCTCCAGTTGGGGGGGAGGGGGGTGAGAGCGGCGATCTCCAGTTGGGGGGGGTTTGCACAGTGGGAGCGGCGATCTCCAGTTGGGGGGGAGGGGGGGAGAGCGGCGATCTCCAGTTGGGGGGGGTTTGCACAGTGGGAGCGGGTGGGAGCGGCGATCTCCAGTTGGGGGGGGAGAGCAGCGATCTCCAGTTGGGGGCGAGGTTTGCACAGTGGGAGCGGGTGAGAGCGGCGATCCCCAGTTGGGGGGGGGGGGGTTGAGAGCGGCGATCTCCAGTTGGGGGGGGGTTGCACAGTGGGAGCCGGGTGAGAGCGGCGATCTCCAGTTGGGGTTTTTTTATTTTTTTTGTTTTAAGTTGAAAGCCGGCGCTGCAGCTCCTCTCTCGATCCTGGTGCAGTTCGAGAGAGGAGCCGGTACCATTGACAGTGAGAGGCGGGGGTGAGGAAGGCCGCTGCAGCTGTGTAATTTTTTATTTGAAAGCCGCCGCGAACAAGTGGTGACGTAAAACCCGCGCATGCGCAATCGTGTTTTCGCGACGGATCAGGGAACATGTTTTTTTTAGTGCGCATGCGCGGCCTACCATTTTATTATATTAGATAATTTTATCATTTCTCCAAAATATATTTTCTATATTATCTATTCATAATACCATATATACTCCCCCTATACCTTTCCCACCCACCCCAAATTTTTAAAATATAACAATGTAATAAATTAATTATATAAATATTCAATTCAAGAAATTCCAACTATTATTATCATCAAACAAATTCCCTCCCTACCCCCATAATGAAAGATGGCACATATTACAAAGTGTTAAGCAGTAATGAAAGTTTCTTATTCCTCAATATAAAACATTAAGAATCATACTATGAGCTCTATGGGAAAGATTTTGAATATATGGATTCCAAATTTTCAAGAAATACCTAGTTCTTCTAGGAAATTTACGAACCTCCCAGACCTCAAATAAATTAATTGATGGAATTGGTTCCTCCAGTGCCAAAAACTAGGAGGATCTTTCTGTAACCAATATTGTAGAATACACTTATGACCAATCATGCATGCCTTCTGAAATAAAATATTTCTTTCTAATCCAAAAACCCCACAAGCAGCAGCTTTACCAAATATTACCCCCCCCCCCTTACAGATTCCACTAATTGAATATTCCATAAAGCACCTAAAAATAATAAGATGGCAGACCAAAATGATTTAATAAGAGGACATTGCCACAATGCATGAGATAAAGTATTTGGGTCTTTAGTTTTAGATGTTGAATACGTGCATAGAATCGGTCAGACTTCTAAAAGTATTCTGAAGTATATATTGAAGGAACTAAGGCTAGTACTGGGAAGACTTGCACAGTCTGTGTCCTCTATAGGGCCATTCTGTTGAGGACGGGCTGGGGAGGGCTTCGATGGCTGGGATGGTTTAGATGGGCTGGAGTGAGCTTTGACGGAGACTCCAGTAGATGGAACCTAAGCACACTACCGGGCAGAACTCCGGGTTTCTGGTCAAAAAATATCTAAGAAAAAGGACCATTTAAATGAAATTATTAATTTATAGAGCATGTACGATTGGGCAAACTAGATGGACCATTCGGGTCTTTATCTGCCGTCAATTACTATGTTACTATGACACTTTTTGCAATGTAGTCACCATACATATTGAATGGCACTGAACCTCCTGAAACCCTTTATTTGGCATTGTTGCTCAGAAGCAACATGTGTTTCCTATGGCTCTTATGGGAGATCTGCATCTCCAGATGCCTGTTACTTGGCACTATTCCTCTCATTCAACATCAAGTTACATAAAAAAGTCATTTCACCATCTACCAATTATAGGGTTAGCCTAGCATTTTTAATCTTTTCATTTTATATTCTATTATATATTCTGGTCTTAATTATTTGTGAACTTATTGAATTGATGTCCCAATAGCATTCTTAGTTATTTTAGGTTTATATTCTGTTATAAACACTGGTCTTAAATACTTGTGAACCGAATCGGGCTCCATCAGGAGATGGCCCGGTATATAAACCAAAGACTAGATTAGATTAGATTAGGATAGCCTGCAGGCCTCCTGCTTTCAGTAGAAATACAGTCAAACCTCGGTTTGCGAGTAACGCGGTTTGCAAGTGTTTTACAAGACGAGCAAAACATTCTCGCCCACCCACGAACACCCCTGGAACCTTGGTTTATGAGCATAATTCATCCAGAAGCATGCTCGTAAATCAAAGCGAGTTTTCCCTAGGAAATAAGGGAAACTTGCTTGATTCGTTCCCCCCCCCCGAGAACCGGCATCACCCCCCCTCCCCGCTCGTACAGAAGCCATACCCCATCTGGCACCGGCACAAAGCCCACAGGACGTGCCAGTGCCGGTGAACAAAGATCCTTTCTCTTGCCTGGGCCTTGAGCATCTGTGCATGCTCAAGGCCTTCTGGCTCTCGCTCTCTCCAAGATTCTCGGATACCTCTGAGAGGGTGGTGGTGGTGGTGGTGGTGGAGCAGTGCCGGTTGCCTCGGGGGGAGGGAACGAATCAAGCAAGTTTCCCTTATTTCCTAGGGAAAACTCGCTTTGATTTACGAGCATGCTTCTGGATGAATTATGCTCATAAACCAAGGTTCCACTGTATATGCACATAGAAAAATGAATGCAAATAAAAACCATATGGTCTATCCTGTCTGCCCATCCATACCATCTATGAACCCTTCCATTCCCTTCAAAATTCTATGTACTTGTCCCAAGCTTGTTTGAATTCAGATACAGTCTTCATCTGGGAGGCAATTCCACAAATTTACCACCCTTTCTGTGAAGAATATACTCTTAACAAAGATGCATGTCTGTACTTATGCAGCTAAGGGTTCAGGCTAACCCAACAACCCAAGACTTCCCTCAATGGCATTGAAAACACTACTTTCCATCTCGGTAGTCCACAGCAGCTGCCCTTGCTCAGATATTTTTCTTGAGTGGGTAAGAGGGTGGAGGAAGAAACAGTTTGGTGCTCACCATTTTGTCTCTAGGCCCACCCAAAATCTGTTGTCTGGCTAGGCCACTGACTTTCATTCTTTCTGTCCCTTGCTCAACACCTACTTATGGAATCACTATAGAACACAAGTTGCTTGTAAGTTGTGCTTTAACAGCACAAACAGGCCAGTTAGGTTGATAATGTGTGCCAACCTAGCATATATCATGTGCTCAGATTTATTGACTCCAGAAAAGATGGCATAAGTCAGCACTTCTCCATGACCTCAGACACTGCCACCAATGCTTGCCTACATTCTTTTAACTGGTTCTTCAGGATCAGTATTGGCAGGGACTAGGCCTTCTGGGTATACCTCTCAATTCTACTGACATATCTTGACCACTATCTATCTTTGGGAGAAGGGTAGGGTAAGGACCGTATACTTTATAAATCCATTATCTGCTGCTAGAGTAAAATTAAATTGTTTCCCTCGACTAATACTTTGGTTTACGCTTGTTGGACTAGGTCTACTAATGAATATTTTCTGTATGGAATGTTTGTTAAATTCACCTAGAAACTGTAGGGCAATAGTCAAAGCAAGGCATATGGTAGAAGTGGAGTGGGGCATAAAAAGAGAGAGGGGCTTAAGGGTGTGGAGGTGTAAAAGATCCTGGAAAGTTATCTGTGGCTGGTTCAGAAGATTCAGAGCAACAAAAAAGGAAGGCGGGGTCCAACCTTGTCTGCAGAAAAAAACAACCAGGAACAAACAAAAACAAACTGCAGATGTGTACAAGATGCAGGCAGAATTTATTGTGACAAATATAAATTTATAAAAACTTTTTTACCAAACAAGGGACCCGACACGATCCGTGTTTCGGACAAACCTTCGTCGGGGGTCCTATTGAGTACAAAAATAACAAAAGTTTATTATTTAAATTATAAAAACAATATAAAATATCATATACATGGACAGAAAGATGTTGTTGTGTCATGCTAGAGAAACAAGTGTGCGCAAAGCATGCAATTTCCAAACTGCATGCATGAGGATAAGTGAAAAACAAACATTTGTGATAGAAAACACAGATATCTGCACAAAAACAAACAAAACACATAGATGACATAGGAAAGACATGCACAGATGATTGCAGAAGGAACAAACCTTTTTGCATATTGGTACGTATCCCCGCGTCGGCTCGAGACGTGCGTGCCTCGACAGAGAGAGTGCACGCTGCCACAGAGGCAATTTGGGGATGGGCGCTCCCGGCCACAGCGGTTCGCGCCACAGACGGGCCAGCGACGCTCGTAGGCCGCCTGTGCTGTGGCCCAACCCCGTCTAAGCCCCCAGCGCTCTTACCCGCAGGTCCACTGGTAGCGCTTGGGCTGCTGGGGACACGAAGCCGCGTCCGTCTCCCGCTCACCTCAAGGCACATAGCTAGAGAGGGAACCTACCAGGTGAAGAAAATTTTTTTTTTTTTTTTTTGAGGGTGAGCGGGAGGGAAGCCGCGTCTGCCTCGTGGGAAGCCGGATCCAAAGGGGCGACCTCCCCTCCGCTCACCCCTAATCTATCCTACCCCTCCCCCCCTACACCTAGCCGATTGGCCCCAAGGCTTCAGCCGATTTGTCATCGCTCCTCCCTATGTGGCTCGGATCTTGTTCTTTCTTAGTTCTTTGGATCATTTTTTTGTTCCTTTTGCAACCATCTGTGCATGTCTTTCCTATGTCATCTATGTGTTTTGTTTGTTTTTGTGCAGATATCTGTGTTTTCTATCACAAATGTTTGTTTTTCACTTATCCTCATGCATGCACTTTTTTTAAGTTCAGTACGTTTTATTGAAAGTTTTTATAACATAATACATAAGACAATACTAATACAGAACATGAGATCCTAACAATAAAGCTTGCGTTGATATTCAATAAGTGCACAATTCAACGCCCAAAATTAAGCAATGATAATACAACATTCTATATTAGTAAAAAGGAAGGGAGGGAGGAAAAAGAAGAAAAGGACAAAAAAGAATATCTAGTACATGATACATAACCAATAATAATACCGTGCCGTCTGTATACTATCAGTCAAACATACCATACCACATCCATGAACAGTAACCATCACTGGAGAAAAGGAGAGATGAAAGTATTAGTAATAAGGAGAAATAGATGATGTCAAAAGGGGTTAGAGTATTATTGTCATAATGAGTGAGGTCTGAAGTCAAGAAGTGTGTGCATGCTTTGCGCACACTTGTTTCTCTAGCATGACACAACAACATCTTTCTGTCCATATATATGATATTTTCTATTGTTTTTATAATTTAAATAATAAACTTTTGTTGTATTTGTACTCAATAGGACCCCCGACGAAGGTTTGTCCGAAACACGGACCGTGTCGGGTCCCTTGTTTGGTAAAAAAGTTTTTATAAATTTCTATTTGTCACAATAAATTCTGCCTGCATCTTGTACACATCAGAAGATTCAGATCAGAAGAGTTTCTCTCGAGGGCTGTTTCTTCATATATTGGTTCATTTTTCACATAACATGACAGCACTGAACCTCACTTCTAAACCAGGGTATTTTGAATTGTCAAATGTACTGTTAATGCTCATCTTGGTACCTTTTTTTTTTTTTTTTTTTGCCCAAAGATAGCTTTCTTCTGGAGTTCATGTGATGGGTATAGGCAATTAATCATGGTGCTCTTGTAAATTCTATGCAACCTGACCACATTAGCTTGGTCTCTGATTGCATTTCTTGACAACTGAGACTCTCCTATCTCTCCATATGTTTTACAGAATAAACATTTGACATTGGCATCTCTAGCAATGATCTATTTTACCACTATATCCAGTTCGCTTCTGTTGGGCTATTTATCAGTTAAAAGGCACTTAATATACTGTATTTATTTATTCAATTTTCTATACTGTTCTCCAAGGGGAGCTCAGAACAGTTTACATGAATTTATTCAGGTACTCAAGCATTTTTCCCTGTCTGTCCTGGTGGGCTCACAATCTAATGTACCCAGGGCAATGGGGGGGTTGATTAAGTGACTTGCCCAGGGTCACAAGAAGCAGCGTGGGTTTGAATTCACGTCAGGATGCTGAGGCTGTAGCTTTAACCACTGCACCACTCTAGAAATCAAAATGTAGTACAAGTGAGCCAAGTCTAGGACAATGAAGCCACTGTGACATCACTGATGAGGTTGGCTCTTAGGCATTGGTGGAATGAGGCATTATGACGTCATAATACCAGCTCTGGTTATCAGAGGCTGAAACTATTTATTTATTCAATTTTCTATACTGTTCTCCCAGGGGAAATCAGAGCAGTTTACATGAATTTATTCAGGTATTCAAATATTTTCCCTGTCTGTCCCGGTGGGCTCACAATCTATCTAATATACCTGGGGCAATGGGGGACCAAGTGACCTGCCCAGGGTCACAAGCAGCAGCATCGGCTCAAACCCACAACCCCGAGTGCTGAGGTTGCACCTTTTCTTTTCATATTGGCGTTCTTTTAAATTTGATTTTATTTTGTAAGCTGCTTTGACCTTTTGCATTAAGCGTGATATCAAATGAAAAATAAACATAAACTTCAACAGATGTTGTTGTCTATTCCCCCCCCCCAAAAAAAAAAAAAAACAACAGTCTGCAAAGATATCATCATGCCTCATTTTTTTACTGAATTCTGAAATATAGTAATGAGCTACTTGGCATGATAAAACATCACAACAGTTTATTCATATAAAATTTTAATCAAATTTAGTTTAACCGCTATAATTTACCTACTTGAAAAGGGGCTGTTTTTAAGGGAGGGGGGGTTATAAATGAGCCCATAAATTTAAACCACCACTACCACAATACCTGCAATTGTTCATGTATCAACCTGATACATGAACAAATGAGATCTTAACATGTGCTGACTCTTGCCTGTGAAATAATTTGCAGCTTAATACATCAGTTCCTAGGGAGCGTTTTTACTAAGTTGTCTTATGCACCAACATGTGCCTAATGCAGCTTAAAAGGGCTTAGCACACACTAATTCCATTAGTGCACACTATGTTTTAATAAAAGGGCACCAAAATAGCTTTCAAATAAAAATATTTCTCAATCCAACATCTGGCTACATCAAGACCAAACTGTAAACAATTAGCAGCATCTATAAAAGAAAAAAAAAAAAAGAAGAAGAACGTGACCATTTTATTTCATGTTTTATCTTTTTAGTTTGATAGATTAAAATCTCCCTCATCTGCGCTGCAGCTACAGATTAATCTCCTGAAATGTATACAGCTATCTGTTCAAATTAGTGATACATGACAGGTTTTATGAAGAGGTTCGGAATTATGGAATGCTTGACTAGATATAGTGAAAGTAATCCCCGTAACATTATTTTGTCAGCATGATAGCCCATCTTCTACAGAGGAACCATCTCCATGGTTCTGCGTGCTGTAAAGATGACTTGATGAGAGGAAGAAATATCAAAACCAAAGGTTAGGTCTAGGAAAGTGACTGCTTTTACCATGCATTAATGCGCATTGATGCTGATTTAAAACAGGGCAAGGTAAAAACCAGGAGAAAAACCTCCACAAGCACATCAGGATCCAACAGAAAACAGCGGAGGTCCAGAAAGATGCTGGCGTGCAATTTTATTCATCAAATCACAGATACTTGTGCGGTGGCTCGACACGCAGGTGGTTTCGGCCTCTACGACCTGCTTCAGGAGCCTTTGTACATCAAACTGCAATGCTTGCCTTAGGATGATATAGAGCATAGGTGTCGAAGTCGGTCCTCGAGGGTCGCAATCCAGTCGGGTTTTCAGAATTTCCCCAATGAATATGCATTGAAAGCAGTGCATGCACATAGATCTCATGCACATTCATTGGGGAAATCTTGAAAACCCGACTGGATTGCGGCCCTCGAGGACCGACTTCGACATCCCTGATATAGAGAATGGTAGATCACAAAACAAAATTGAAACTTGTATTTGCTGCACACACCGAACAATTGTGTAGACGTTTCAATTTTGTTTAGTGATCTACCATTCTCTATATCATCCTAAGCATTGCAGTTTGATGTACAAAGGCCCCTGAAGCAGGTCGTAGAGGCCGAAACCACCTGCGTGTCGAGCCACCGCACAAGTATCTGTGATTTGATGAATAAAATTGCACGCCAACATCTTTCTGGACCTCCGCTGTTTTCTGTTGGATCCTAATTTAAAACAGGACCCCTTTTATGCAACGGGACATATTTATTGATAATGGGGCCCTTTTACTAAACTAAGTTAAGTGCAAAAACAGGCTTAATGTGGGAGAAAAGGCTTAACACATTAAAGCATTTTGCAGTAATTTGCCTGTCACTGCACGCTAATAATGTGCTATGTAATTTTGTTATTTTATAGAAGGGGCACGTTGTGGGTGGGGATTAGTCAGGGAAGCATCATCGAGGTACCCACAAATTCTGTATACTGTATAGTGCTATATGTTGCACTGCAAATCGGTACACACAGTCGATTTGCAAATACAATTTAATGGTTTAACAAGGCCAATCAGCACCAATTGCCAATTAACACTTTATAATTGATGCCAACTGACACTAATTAGAAGTTACGTGCACAACTTGGTAGTCGCATTCTATAAAATGGTACGTGTCAGTTCTATTGCCGAATCTCAAAAGGGGGCTTGGCCAGTGAAGGAGCATGGGCACATTGTGGGCATTCCTAAAAGTTAAGCATACTGGAGTAGAATATGCTTGATCGCTGGAATAGTCTTCCACTACAGGTGATTGAGGCCAGCAGCGTGCCTGATTTTAAGGCCAAATGGGATCGGCACATGGGATCTATTCACAAGGCAAGGTAGGGGAGGGACATTAGGGTGGGCAGACTGGATGGGCCGTGGCCCTTATCTGCCGTCTATTTCTATGTTTCTATGATCTATACACTATTTAGACGTGAGTATTTAGGCCTGAATTTTCTTGGCCTAAAGTGTGTGCCTAAATGTTAGTCACGCTTTTGGGTGCTAAGTGTAATTCTATATATGGCAAGTGCCTTTTAAAGAATCACATTAAGCATCGTTTCAGTCAGTGCCAATTGTTTAGGTTCCAGAAATAAATTTTGGGGGTAAACAGGTAATGCAGACTTAACTTGGGAGCACTTAGCACCTCCTAAATAGAAAGCCATAAGTTCTCCCAAATTATAATTTTACAGATCTCATATGTTATTGGAAAAATTGGTGTGGGATCTGCAAAAATAAAGAAAGAAAAAAACAAACAAACCCACAAGGTGTGGACACACTCCTAGCTTCAATAGGAAAGCTGGTAGAGTGAGAAGATTCTGTGAAAGTTGAGCTGCCTTGAAGTCATCAATTGTGAGTGTTTAGTCTTTATTTCATGTTATTAAAGAAAGTTGCTCAACAAATACCGAGATTACAGGAGTAAGGGTTGGCTGAATAGGAGCACGATGAAGGGCATATCCAGCCAGCAGCACCATGATCCCCCAACAGCAGAGGAACGGCAAACCACCCGCATCAGCGGCAATAGGACTAGAAGACTCCAGAGGAAGGAAGCCATCAGTATGACTTTCAGACGCAGCACAGTTCCATCAGCAGCACAGGGGAGCCACGCCGGAGCCAAGTGTCCACCATCCCCAACAAAGGAGAGTCCAGGGGGCCCAATCCTAATCTATCTGTCAGCGCTGACCCCCTCCAACCACTACCGTGAATCCAGACAACAGTAGCAGGTTGGAGGCCCATTCAACCATTGGATAAGAGCCAACGGTCGGAAAGTTTTAATGTTATGATATGAACAAGAAGATTGGATGCCCCAGACCTGAGAAACCAGATTCAAAATATATTAAATAAAACAAAAGAATAAAATATTAAAAGAAATATAAGCAAGGTAGAGGAAAAAACCCAAAAATAAAATAAGCGGGGTGAGGGAGGCACCACAGTTGATGACTTAGCTGGGCACTATCTTAAAAAAAAAAAAAAAGTACAGATACATCAGACAGTTAAAATTGTGTCTCTTAACTTTTAAAGGGATCCATCAACTTGTTAAAAGGAACAAAATATTGATACCGGTAGGTCTTAATGTAAAACTGGCCATTTTTATTTACATAAAGCTCATTTTCTTCAATGCTGTGCTCCCCATTTCTGGGCTGGATGGATAGAAACTGAGATCTTACTTAGTACAGAATGCAGAAGTGAAAACTGTCACGTATTCAGAACTCAAACTGATCCAGCTGGCAGACAGATTATAACCAAGGTTATTATTTATCACAGAATCTATTAATGTCTGCTATACATTTTGATAACTTATCCCAGATGGAAACAGTCTCTTTCCCCTCTCCCAGACACACAAACACACATACACTTCTCCCTCTGTATTCGTTGTGATAGGGGATTAACAGAACCGCAAATACAGAAAATCCGCAAATAACTTTTTCCTATGTTATTCACTGTTTTCTATTAAAAACCATCGTGAATATGGTGAAACCGCGAATAACATGGTGGGAGTCCTGGCCTGTTCCTGAAGGAGAGGCAAAACACGGTGAAGAAAGCGCTGGGAATCAGCGATTTTCTCTGTAAACGCTTGAAACCAGTAATTTCTCTATGCAAACTGAAGTAATTTGGGGGGGAGGAACCAGCAAACTAAAAACCGCGAATAATCAAAATCGCAAATGCTGAAACCGCGAATACGGAGGGAGAAGTGTGCTTCTAGTATCTGTGGTATGGAAGGGAGCTATACCCATGCTTTGTTAACAAAATAATAGCTTCACTGTTTAGGGTTTATCTTTTAAACTGAGATCCTCTCAACTTCACCTCCCTTTTCCTAACTTTGTTTCTCATTTTGCATTTCTTATTCTTCTATTATTCCTGTCTCTTCCACTCAATGTCTTGGTATTCTGTTCTATCATTATCCTTCGCTATTTCTTCATATTATATCTCGTGGCAGGATTTGCAATCCACATTTCTTTTTTTTTTTTTCTTCAAAATATCCATAATTGTTATTTTATCCTTTCTGCTGCTGCAAAAGTACTGATCACATTTCTTATTTTGTCACGTATTGATTTGTTTAACTGACTTCTTTCAGTCTCCTTAATTCTAGTTGATCCTTTCATCTATTTTTTCATGCCTCTCTATTCTGTCTTCCCTCTTCGCCATGACCTTTCGTGGCATTAAATCTATCACCAAATTAAATACAATGTTCTTTCTTTTGTTTAATGCTGAATCCATATCACTTCTCTAACCTATCTAAACTGTTGACATTGTCTTACTTTTTTCCCGATATCTTTCCTGCATGCACTACATTTCTTCTCTTTTTTTTCTCCTTGGGCTCTATTATTTAACAAAGCATCCTATCCAATTGCTTTGTCTTTCTGTTTTCTTTTTCATAGTTCCCATCAAAATCTACCTCATTCCCTCTCACAATTAATCTTCTAATGGTCCTAACAAATTGGTTTCCTAAAGGACTGGATGGGTATCTCAGAAATGTTAGCCTATTATTTTCACTCAAAGTCATAAAATAGCCAGTTTTCTATTTTTGTACTAATGGCTATGCACTGACGTTGCTATTAGTACATGCTACTCAGTATCTTAAAATAGGAGGAGTGAAGGAATATAATATAGAAACATATAGAAACATAGAAATAGACGGCAGATAAGGGCCCACGGCCCATCTAGTCTGCCCACCTTAATGTCCCTCCCCTACCTTTGCCCTGTGAATAGATCCCATGTGCTGATCCCATTACCACTTAGGACAATTCAAAAACTCTCCACTGTTTCAACAAAGCTGAACGCTGCCCAATGTTAATGTCAACATAAGAAAAAGCCTTAGTATTAGGTGAGTCATAAGACCCTTCTGCCAACACCACATCATTGACATAAAAAACTTTCATAATTGCATTAATTATATACCGCTTTCTGTTAAAAAAAAAAGTTGTGGCGCTGAATCACTCAACAACATGCTTTAAATTCCAAGGTTCAATTAAATGGATCAATGAGCTTTTCGTGACCAACTGTCACTGCCTCAGGACCTGTGAACCAAATACCAACGCAACTCTTTAGCAGTTCAATACTCTAAAGCACTGTTCTTCAACTGCCGGTCCACGGACCGGTGCCGGTCCGCAGAAAATTTCTGCCGGTCCGCGCAGGGCCGGCAAGATCAAGTCGGCAGTTAAATTTCCTGCCGACTGCGGTTCCTCCCGACTGCGGTTCCTCCCAGCCTCAGGCGATGAAGACAGGCTGCTGACGTCGGGGCCTTCTCTCTGTGAGTCTCGTCTGTTAGGAAACAGGAAGTTGAAACAAAATAGGCGGGACTCAGAGAGTGAAGGTCCCGACGTCGGCAGCCTGTCTTGATCGCCACCCCTGCCGCGGGGAAGTTGCAAGTAGAACGGAGAGAACTGCAGATACAGGTGCAGGTGAAGGGAGATAGTCAGCGTGTGCAAGCAAGATCCTGGGGAGCCTTCACAGTGGCTGTCTCCCCTCCTACCAGCTCTCCTACTTGCCAGGGCAATGATTTACCAGCAACTTCCTGCAGGCAAGTACTGAGAGCTGCTGGAAGAGGAGGAAGCCACTGTAGGAGGCTGGAAAGCTGATAGATAAAGGAAGAGCTGTTACTGGACTTGGAGGGAGTTAGAAGGAGAGATGCTGCTGGAATGGGAGGAGGGAAAGGGATGGGAAGAGAGTTAATGTTGGATAGAGGGAGGAGGGAAGGGAGAAGGAAAAAAGGAAGGAGGGAAGGGAGAAAGAAAAAAAGAAGGAGGGAAGGGAGAAAGAAAAAAGGAAGGAAACAGCAGGCAGGGAGATTACAGGAGGGGAAGGGGGTCAGGGTGGAATGGAGAGATCAGATGAGGGAAAGGGGAGAGAGAGGAATGAGAAAGTAGAGAGACATTGATGCTGGAAAGGGGGTCAGCAGAGAAATGAGAGTGGGATAAAGATGCTAGATCTGGTGTAGGAGAGATTAAAATGAAGAAGGCAGTGAAGCTGGAATGAATGATGTAAAAAGGAGAGAGGAGGCACAGGCTGGATGGACAGGGGAGAGGGGCATAGAAAGAAGTCAGATACATATGGAAGGGGGAGAGGGCAGACATTGAATGGAATGCGCAGATGCTGGATTGAAGAGACAGGGCAGACGCTGGAAGGAAAAGAGTGAAAAGAAGATGAAAGCAGAAACCAGAGAAAACAAAAGGTAGAAAAAAATAATTTTATTTCTATTTTGTCATTAGAATATATCAGATTTGAAATATATATCCTGCTAGAGACATAACTGGGGACTGCAATATTCTGTTAACATGATATTTCTATGTAGCATTCTATAATAACTTGGCTTATTCAGTTTTCTTGATAGTAGAGGGGATATATGTGAAGAGGAGGGGAGACAGGGGTTTTGTTGGTCTGTGCTCTGTATATTTGTATTTATAAAATCACAATTGTTCAGAATATTGTTTCATTTTATACTTTAATAAAATAAGTTCAATATAAAATCATAACTGCGGCTTGTGCAGATGGGATCAGATGGTTTGCGGGGACCAAACTCGCAGAGATGGGGCTTAAATGGGTTTTTTTAATTTTAGTCCTAGTAGTTTGTCGGTCCACAAAATAATTATTTTATTTCTGCCGGTCCACGGGTGTAAAAAGGTTGAAAAACACTGCTCTAAAGAGTGGCGTTGGTACAAAGCTGTACATAGTTAGTTATTTAGAGAATTATTATATATAGTTAGTTAATGTCATTATAAAAAGTTTTTTATGCCAATGATGTGGTGGCGGCGGTAAGCTCTTAAGCCACCTAATACTGAGGCTTTTTCTTACATTAACATTAACATTAGGCAGCATTAAGCTTTGTGGAAACAGTGGAGAGTTTTTGAATTGTCCTGAGTGCTATTAGTACATGGCCATTTTTAAAAATTATCAAATGAGAACTTAATACCACTCAGGGACATAGCCATGGGCAGGCCTAAATGAACCTGGCCTACCCTGTGGGGCTAAGGCCCATCTACCCAGCAGCCACAGGCTGCCAGTAGCTGCCCCGAAAGCCTTCCCTCTAAAGTGTTGGCGTTTTGCGTCAGAGGGAAGGCTTCCAGGTCAGCTTCCGGCAGCATATAGGACCACTGCCGGTGGCCTGAAGAGGAAGAGGGAGGCTGCACAGGGAAATTAAGCCATTGTGACATCACCGATGAGGTTGGCTCTTAGGCATTGGTGGAATGAGGCATGATGAGGGACTGCTGAAAAGCTCTCAGCCCAACCAAGAAAAGAATGATGTGGAGCCATGAAACTTAGAAGTTATTCCACACTTTTCTTGACACTTTTCGTTTCAAGGGCCCCTCGTATTATACTGTAGATATCAGTTGAAAATCACTGTATTGTATATGATCAACAAAGTTTCAAGGACTCACTGGGGAATGATTTTTCTAATAGTGAAACTTAGTTAAACTTTAAAGTAGCCCATGATGTAATGAGTTGCATGAAAATAAGAAGCTTTGATGATTGAGAGCTAGATGCTGAATTAAGGAAAAGCCTGGAAATCTTTCCGTAAGATTGGCAAAAGGTCATATAAAAATGAAACAGAAGCTGTTTCTCTGAAAGTGTATTTTTTTTAATATACTGCAGTTGATGAAAGATGGATGAAGGGAAAAAAGAGAAAAAAAAAATTTAAATGAAGTCACCTTCTATTCTTCAAACATTAATAGCACAGTTGATTACAGTATGTGAAAATAGAAATTTATAATTGGGCCAAATGTGTAGTAGGTTTTCAAGTTATTAAGAGGTCTGACAGTGATTAGATTAATCTTGAAAGATCAATTTCTTCAGCTAAGGCTCAACATCTATAAAGCTTCCCCAACGGATATTGGAAAGGAACATGAAATTGTACCTCCTAATGAAAGAAAATCTGAATCTATTGTATAAGATATTAAGTAAGAATTTTTGTAAAGATACAGATTTTGAGTCACTTTAATATAGGAGAAAGTCTGCGGAGTCACGTGATGCCATGAGCGAGTGAGGACGTCTCCTCGTTCGCTCCGGGGCAGCCCTGCCGAATCGCGCCAAATTGCTGACACCCTGCCGACCTGATCACTGTGAGAGACTCCTGGTACGATCACAATATATATGGACCGCTACCTTACCCGATCCCAGGAGTCGATGCAGCCGAAATCGGCGAAGAAAACCGGACCACGTGCAAGACCGGTGGAGCCCAAGATGGCGGCGAGTCCCGCGGCGGCGGTATCCAGCCTGACCGAGTCGGCCCTGAGCGATATTAAAACGGCGCTCTCGCAGGTTTTGGGGCCCCAAATGGAGGCACTCACCACCCAAATTGCTAACTTAGAGTCTTTGCTGGCTACAGCGGCGGCTCTCACTACAGAGCTAGAAAGAAGAGTGTCTGACTTGGAGGATTCCTCGACGGCGCGGGACACAGACATTAGCACGTTGCAGGCGCAGGTTAGGGCTCAGAATGAGAAGATTGATGATTTAGAGAACAGATCTCGTCGCTCTAACCTGCGTCTGATGGGCATTCCAGAGACGTTGCCGGAGAGAGCCTTACCAGAATTGCTGGAGACCTGGCTGCGGGACGAGTTCACTTTGAGACCTTCGCTGGGGCCCTTACGCATAGAACGGGCACATCGGCTGGGACCCCGACCTGGCCTGGACAGGCGCCCGCGTGTGGTGATACTGAAATTGTTAAATTTCCAACACAAAATTGAGCTGCTGCGCCAGTACAGAGCCAAGAAGGATGACCTGAAATATGATGGTCAGCCTGTCCGACTGAGCCAGGACTTCTCCATAGCTTTGCAGGAACGGCGGCGACCTTATTACCCTTTATGTGCACGCCTGGCGGATCTGAAACAGCGCTTTCAATTCAACTACCCAGCTACGTTGAGAATTCACAGCAATGGAGTCTGGAAAACTTTTCAGACCCCAGAGGAGGCAGATGCTTTCATGCAGCAGCTGGGCTCCCCGAAGCCGGGAGCGGATTAACCTGGGTTTGGATACAGGCTGAGTAGGGTTGGTGTTTGCATATGACTCTTGTGCTAACTGCTGTTTGCAGGGACAGTGTTTTTCATGTATTATGGTTGCAGACAGATAATTGAAGGTCAGGGTTGCCTTGGGGGGTGACACTTTCTGTGACTCTAGTTCCTCCAGATGGGGGTTCTGGGAGTAGTTCATGGGGATGATGGGATTGGGAATTTCTTGGGGGCAGCAGCGGTATGGTTTGGGGATGTTTGTATGTATATTGCCTTTTCTGTTTTATTGAACGGTTTCCAGCGGAGAGGGTGGTCTGCTTGGGAGTGGATTGTGTGGTCTCAGGGCGAGGCTGGGCGTCCCGGGACTCTTCATACTACTGGAAGTGGTATTATTGACGGGAGGGACAGGGATCCTTACGGGTGATCGTAATTTACGTATTCTTTCCTGGAATGTTTCAGGAATAACGTCTCCGGTTAAACGCACTAAAATACTTTCCCAATTGAAACATCACTCTGCAGATATAGCTTGCTTACAGGAGACTAGGCTTACTGATAGTGAACACCGGAAACTTCAGAGAGGATGGGTCGGAGATTTACACTTTGCTTCTGCACCCGGGAGGAGAGCTGGGGTGGCCATATTGATTCGCAAGGGCTTCTTAGGCTCGGTACGGGTATTGCGACGTGACCCTCAGGGTAGGTATCTATTGGTAAGGGTGGAGGGACCTGGCGGGATATTCGGACTATTGGTGGGATATGGTCCAAATAGCTATCAACATGCATTTTTTCAGAATTTGGTGAATATTTGTGTGCAAGATCTGGGCTGCCCCCTAATTTTGGTGGGCGACCTAAATCAGGTACATAATCCCACTATGGACCGCTCTGGGTTGACGAGTATGCCTAGAGTGAAACAAACGAAGGGCATCCCCTATTTGTGTAGAGCCTTGGGGTTGGTGGACCCCTGGAGACTATTACATCCATCTGAACGGGATTATACGCACCAGTCTAGAGCACACGGTTCTTTTTCTAGACTAGATTACATTTTACTCTCTGAGACTTTGTTTACTAAGGTCTCGGAGGCCACGATAGGCCCTCTGGAGATATCGGACCACAATATGATCTGGATTGATGTGGCACTGGGGGGTCAACGGGGTCCGGGGACTGGATGGCGATTTCCCTCTTATTTACACAAAGATGCTCATTTCCAGGAATTCTTAAAAGAAAAATGGGAGGCTTACTGTACACACAATGCACAACATGTTGACCAACCAACTTTATTTTGGGATACGGCCAAAGCGGTATTACGTGGGGATATTATTGCTTATGTCGCTACTAGAACCCGTAGAATAGCACATCGCATAATATTTTTGGAACGACAAGTGACACTGTTGAAAAAGGACTTGTTGCGTGATCCATCTGAGGCTCATACTGAGGCATACAGGGCGGTGTTGGTGGAGCTTAATTCCCTAATTCACGAACGCACCAAGAAACTTTTGTTTTACCGTAAATTTCAATTTCATAAATATGGTAACAAGGCGGGGAAATTGCTAGCGGCTATAACAAAAAGTTGGAAGGGGTCCAGATACATACCCATGATACGGGAGAGCTCGGGGAGGTTTTTAACTTCGTCGGTGGATATCGCGGGGGGTTTTCAGAAATATTTTGAAGCATTTTATGCATCCCCTGGCGGATACACGGGTCCTGACGTACGGGACTATTTGGCGGATGCGGGATTGCCTCGACTGACAGTGGCCCAGATGTCCAGATTAGACAGGCCATTACATGTACAGGAGGTGACCCTGGCAATTCAAAAGCTGAGATCTTGTACAGCACCGGGTCCGGATGGCTATTCACCCGAGTTTTACAAGATTTTATCCCCCTGTATAGGTAACTCTCTTTTGGATTATTACATAGCTATACAGGAACAGGGAGTTTTCCCCCGTCATAGTAATGACGCCCTGATTACTTTGATTCCAAAACCATCTAAACCCCCCGACGACATAGAATCCTATCGACCGATCTCTCTACTGAATGTTGATGTTAAGATACTAGCTAGAGTCCTAGCTGATAGATTGGCCCTTGTTTTGCCCTCCATAATAGTGCCTGAACAGGTGGGATTTGTTCGCAACAGGCATTCCACCATTAATGTCAGGCGCATACTTTTAGCTCTTTCCCGTGCACAATTAGAACACCGCCCTGGACTGCTTGTTGGGTTGGATGCAGCAAAAGCCTTTGATAAAGTTAACTGGCACTACCTGTTTCAGGTCTTACACTATATTGGGATCCCCGCGAGCTTCCTATCCTCTGTGCAAGCACTTTACAATGGTCCGACAGCCTCAGTATTGGTTAATGGAGTGAGATCTTCTCCTTTTGCCATAGGTAGGGGGACCAGACAGGGCTGTCCACTATCTCCCTTGCTTTTTCTGCTGTATTTAGACCCATTGTTACGCACTATGCAAAGGGATGATATACTTGTGGGTTTACCTGAGGGCACGTCGCAATTACGGGTGCTGGCCTTTGCGGATGATCTTTTACTTGCCTTGGATACTCCACACAGCTCACTACCAAGAGCGTTAGAACTATTGGATGAGTTTCACATATATTCTGGCCTGGAGTTGAATAAGCAAAAATCTTTAGCGCTTCCCACTCTTCCAGAGGTGAGACACACTTGGCCGGGTGAATTTCCACTACAGTGGGCTACCTCCTCGTTGACATATTTGGGTGTAATTATCCCCCAAAATTTGAATAGACTCTATTCCGCAAATATAATACCCCTGCTTCATCGAACTGCTCGTACACTCCATGGCTGGCGGACATTCCCTATTTCCCTGTCAGGCCGAATAGCTCTATATAACATGATGGTAGTGCCTCAATGGACATATGTCCTACAAATGCTCCCTCTCATGTTAACCACTTCTCACACTGCACTTCATAGCTCTCATCTCTCTAAATATTTATGGCAGGGTAACAGAGCGAGGATTTCTTTGGCTAAGTTAAGGCTTCCTGTGGATCAAGGGGGGCTGGGATTACTATGTGTATCTCGGTTTAACCTAGCATGTCAATTACATCACATCCACGACTGGTTCTGTGACACTTCTGATTTTTCTATGCCTGTGATTGAACGTTTTTCCTTCCAGCCATATCATTTTAGCTATCTTCTCCATGCTCCGCAGTTACCGGACTTACCTCAGCTGAAGTCCCATCCACTTTTGCTAGCGATGCGTACAGCATGGAGGTTGTTGTGCAAGGGCTTGCAGATTTCTCCACATTATACACCTTGCCTTCCACTGCTTGGAAATGGTGACTTCTTACCTGGCATGGATTCTGCAGTGTTCAGACGTTGGTCTCGTGAGGGCCTACAATATGTGTCCCAGACCGTACAAGATAATGGTTCACCGATTCCCTTCAGAGATCTACAAACGCAGTTTCGGCTATCATCTACGGACTGGTTTGCGTATCAACAGCTTACACATTATTTACAGTCCTTGACTCCGGTGAGGTTGCAGGAGGATGTGCAGGACAGATTGCAAGAAGCGATTGCACTCACAGCTCCTGAGTCAATGTCCCTCAGATTCTTCCATAAGTGGCTACAGAAACGGGCGGGTGAATTAGACTTTATCGCCTTGGCTCAGAGGTGGTCTGCTGATCTTCAATTGCCCATTGCAGCGGATGTGATTCGCAGAGGCATTCGCTCGGGAAGGACCACGACTGTATCCTCGATGGAGAGGGAACGAAATTACAAATTTATACTGAGAGCCTTCTGTACGCCCAAGAGGGCACATGTGATTGGGATAAGTGCGGATCACTGTTGCCGGAAATGTGCGGGTCCTCTGGCATCGTTTGGACATATGTTTTGGTCTTGCCCCATGATATCTTCCTTTTGGATACAGTTAGTGTCTTTGGTGGCACGACTTTGGCATTGCTCTTGGAGATTACACCCTAACTTCCTTTTCACGATGCAGATTCGATTTCATCCACCTAGACCAGGTTGTGCAGCATTCTTAAGGAAAACTGTATTGCTGGGACGGAAATGTATCTTGTTGCAATGGCTTTCACCACAACCTCCGACTGTCCCCCAATGGAGAGCATTAATGTTACACCAAATGTTACTGGAACGACGTGAAGTGATGGACTTGTCAACTAAAGCTGGACGTTTATACACTCAGTGCTGGTACCCTTTTAGCTTGACTTTTACACCTTATGTTCAAAACCAACTTTGGGGTACTTAATTGACTTCTTTTTTATTTTTCCCCTTTTGCTTTATCTATCTTGATTTGTTACCGCTGCTGCCAGGGTGGGCGGGAGGGTGGGAGGGGGGTTGGTTGGTTGGGTGGGTGGGGATTGGCTTTGTGTGCTATTTGAAAATTGTGCCATGCTTTGTTCATTGCTATGTTTATACTTTAATAAAAATGATTTAAACATAGGAGAAAGTCTGCCTACATGTATTGATGACTGTACTGTGCTGTACGCCTATTCTCACTGACTGTTCGCTGACTGTTCCAGCCTTTCCTATCCCTTTTTTTTTTTTTTTTTTTTTTAGAAAGTGAAGTTTTTTATTGGTTTTGCACAGTCACTTTACTCCTGCATCTTTTCAATGCTTTCCTCCTTATATTTGCCCTTCTCCTTGCCAACTTGGCGAGATTTGGCTTTGCGTTCTAGGATCTTCTTACGATCCTTGTCCAGTTTAAACCTGGTGATCACCACCTTACTGGGGTGAATACCAACATGGACTGTGGTACCATTGGCTTTCTCACGCTGTACACGTTCAATGTAGATGACATACTTTTTTCTGTATAATTGGACTACTTTGCCGATCTGCTGACCTTTATAATGTCCTCGAACGACCTGGACTTCATCATCCTTTCGAATGGGCATAGAGCGGACATTGTATTTCTGTCTTAGCTCCTTAGATAAAGGGGAGGACATAATCTTCCTACGAACATGAGATGGAGCATTGAAGTGCCTTTTACGGTTCTTGCTGCGGTCAGAGGTAACAAATGGACTGAACTTCATGATGGCCAGGCGCTCAGTCCGCAGCCCTTCCTATCCCTGAATCCTGCTCACATGTTCTCTATGCCTTTACATTGTACCTATCTTTGCTGATCTTCTTATTGTAAACCGCTTTGAACTACTACGGCTTTGGCGGTATATAAGAATAAAATTATTATTATTATTTGGTTTTCTTGTAATATAATACCTATCTAGGCATGGGGGGGGGAAAAAACTTTTGCTCAAACTAATCATTGCTCTGAATAGGAATAATCTTGAAAAAGGAAAATTCTAGAAAAAAGTCATAAAAATATCAAAGTGCTTAACACTTTTTGACATTGTGTTGAACCTCTTATAACTAAAAGCATATACAGTTTTACTCTATGGGCTCCTTTTATTAAGCTGCGCTAGTGGGGTTAACGCGCGTGACTTTTCATCACACGCTAACTCCCGCGCTGACCTAAAAACTACCGCCTGCTCAAGAGGAGGCAGTAGCGGCTAACGCGGCCGGCGGTTTAGCGTGCGGTATTACACGCGTTAAACCGCTAGCGATCCTTTGTAAAAGGAGCCCTATATGTAGTATTTATTTGATTACATGACATTAACGGCGAAGCTCCAGGCATGTAACAATAGTATAAAACTAAAAATGCAATCAGAATTAAAATATTCATTCCCCCAAATAAAATCATTGAAACCATAATAGAATTTTCCCTGTTCACTTCCTATGGGCATCGGAGCTTTTACCGCAGCAGCCGGCAATTTTTTTTTTTTTAAACCCTAATGCGGTTTGATAAAAGGGAGCCTTAATCATTTAAATCAAGATTAATCCAACCAGCCTCCCAAATAAGTTTTAGGTATACTGTATAACTGTAAACTGCTAGCTTATTTCGATACAGCGGCATTCAGAGCCCTAGTCCAATCCCTCGTACTGAGTCTACTTGACTACTGTAACATCGCCTATTTAGCAATTTCCCAAAAGAACATGCAGCGCCTACAATTGATGCAAAATGCAGCGGTCAAACTGATCTTTGGGCTGAGGAAGTTTGACCACGTGACACCCTACTACCGGCAGCTGCATTGGCTGCCAATGGAGGGGCGCGTAAAGTTTAAATTTGCCTGCTTCTGCTTCAAAGCACTACACGGACTTGCCCCTAAATATATAACTGACCTTTCCGTCTTCTCAGCCAACAGACACAAGAGAAGCTCACATTCCAACTTTGTTTCCCCCCCCCCCACCAGTGAGAGGTTGTAAACTGAAAAAACACCATGAACATCTTCTCTCGCACCAAGCAGCATCATGGGGTAAAGACCTAAAACAATTGCTTTTGCCCACTACTTATGAGGAATTTAGGAAACGTCTGAAAACACACCTAAAGTATCTAGACAACTGATCCTCTCTTCTCTCTCCCCTCTATAGCGATTAACTTGTTCTATTGATCACTCTCTCCTCAAAAATGGATTTCCTGTCCTATTAACCCTCTTTCTTCCTCCCCTCTTAAAGTCAATCAATTTGTACCTTTGCTTAATCTTTGTAAACGCATAGAACTTCACGGTATTGCGGTATATAAGCTGTTATTATTTTTATTATTATTATTACTTTTCTTGAGTCTGCAATGAACCGTGCCATGAGCATAAAGATTGTTTAAATAATTTAGGGATCCTTTTACGAGGGCGTGCTGAAAAGTTCTCAGCCCAACCAACCAGCTTTCTAAATTCTGAGCGTTATTTGGCCACTGTAGCTGAAAAGAGTGTTGTCTTATTTTGTTAAGTGCCAATTTGCAGAAACAAAATTCTATGGGCTGCTTTTATGAAGCCGCGTAAGCGGCTTTATCGCACGTACCTTTATAGCGCGTGCTAACCCCCACGCCAGCTGAAAAACTACCGCCTGCTCAAGAGGAGGCGGTAGTGGCTAGCGCAGCAGGCAAATTAGCGCGTGCTATTACACGCGTTAAACCGGTAACGCAGCTTCATAAAAGGAGCCCTATGTTTTGACATTGTTTCAGATCATTGATTGAACCATAGCCACGTCATTCTCTTCATGGTTGGGCTGAGAACTTTTCAGCACTCGCTCGTACTACGCTGGCATAAAAATTGGCCTTAGTATGCCCTTACATGGGTCTTTCCCGTGCTACGGCCATTTTTACCATGGCTATAAAACCCCTGATTTTCTATTTTTCCATTAATGGCCAGGCGTTAATATTACCTTTAGTGCACCTGTATGGTAAGGGCTCCTGCATGTGCAAGCTGGTTATGACAGGAATTCCCACTCTTCACTCCTTTCACACCCCTTCAAAAAGAAAATAAGGAAAATTTTTGGGTGTGGGGTTAGCACGTATACTGCATGATGCCATAGCAAGTCCATTTTTTTTGTTATGTTAGGTGTACCTTAGAGCCTAATGCAGCTTAGTGAAAGACCGCTATATCTTTACTGTTTTCTAAATTGGAGGAAATTATTAATAAAGTGACCACTGTAATTTGGGCCAACAGTAATACACACGCATTGACATTCAAGATGTCCATATTATGTAGGAATAATACCCAGGTAATGGATATTTGTGTGCTAAAATGACCAAAGAAGATAAAATATCCAGAGACTTCTGAGGTGATTGATAATGGTCCATGTGACAGATTAAGGGCTTTCCCTTCCCTCATGCAAATATTATATCCACAGGCAACAAGGGATGCTAAGCAGAAAGAGAATAGACTACATGTCCCAGAATACCCTGAACTTTGGGGCTCAGTGCGGAGTCATAGGGTTGGGACTCAGGGAGGAGTATTTCTGCCCAGATCTTTTAATCAAGGAGGAGGTCCCAAGGGAAGAGGTCCCCAGAAGAGAAAGGAACTCCCCAGTTTTTTTCCTAGATGTGAGTTGATGCAGAAGACCTGGGAAAGCTGACTGAACTTGAGCAGAGAGAGAGACTGTCCAGGTGAGGCAGTTACTGATAGCATGGCTGAGGTAAGCCATTTGCTATATTCAAATTGTAGATTGCATTAAATTGGTGTGTGAGGCAAAACTATAATAAATAAAACTTTTAGTTCAGTTACACTAGGGACGTCCAACCTGTGGCCCGAGGGCCGCATGCGGCCCCGTGAAGTATTTTGTGTGGCCCTGGTTGAGGGCGATGGAGTGTTTTCTTCTGCTGCCCCCGGGTGTTTACCGTCTTGCCGGCTCCCTCCTCTGTCTTGCTGAAGCATTTACACATTTGTGCGGCCCCAGAAACATTTTTTTTGGCCAATGCGGCCCAGGGAAGCCAAAAGGTTGGACACCCCTGAACACAGTGTGTCTTGAATGTAGGTGTGAACCAGTTCTGTTACAGTCCAAAAGAAAGAAACTGTTTTATAATAAATTAACAGTGCAGCCATAAAGTTTGTATCTTGTTTCTGCTACAAAAACCATCAGAAAAACCAATTAATGGCTGTCTTTTAAACTTTTAGACATTCCATTCATCATGGTAAGCCCCAAAGGTCTCTTCTGACTGGCGCGAACAGGGGGCCCGGGGCAGGGGAGTAGAGTGGCCAGGCTGAGCAATCTTGACGGGGGTGATTGGTTCAGCGGAGAAAAGAAGCCTGGTGTTGGGAAGGTCTGCAGGGACCTATACACTGGCAGGAAAAAGCTAGAAGAGTAGCCAGAAGGCCCGGTAAAGCCTGGAATCGAGGAAGTTGCTCAGGCTTGATGACCAGCGGTGGGAACCGGTGAAGAAGAATCCAAGTGGTGGGGACCCAAGAGGTCAGGGAGTGAGGGTCCTTCGGTGGCCCCACTAGGAGAGTTCTCAGTGCATGCGTCTGCGATAAGATGACCGAGGGACTGGGCAAACCCTTAGTGTGTGCATGCAGGATAAGATGACTGAGTAACACAGAAGCTGGAAGAGTCCGAGGGGGAAGGACTGACAGCTGACCGGTGGAGGGACCGGCTGGGTTGATGGCGATTATTAATGGCACTGGTAGCGGTCAGTGGATCCCTAGAAGGCAGCCTGGTAGACCCTGGGAGTATTGGACAGCATTCTGAAGAGCGTCCGGCAGGGATAGGCACATGGGATCTCTTAGAGAGAGGAAGAGACAATGGTTACTGTGGATGGGCAGACTGGATGGGTCATTTGGCCTTTATCTGCCATCATGTTTCTATGAACTCACCTTGCTAAGCTGACCACCGTATGAATTTGATCTGTTTAGTCGGACCAGTTCTTTTTTGTCAATCAGTTGTGCATTTTATTTATAAACATGTCCATAATTGATTGTAATGCCCAAACAAACTACCCCTTCCCCCTTTCACAAAACCGCGCAAGAGGTTTTTTAACGCCAGTCGTAGAGTTCCTATGAGCGTAAGAGTAGCATGTGCGGTTTTGTAAAAGTGGGGGGTAAATCAAAGTAGTACTTTGATTAAAATGCCTAGACAATCGTTACTCTAAACACTCTCTGGTAAATATTCAGCCGACAGTGGTTAACATTTTTTTCTTTTTAATGCTGTCATAGGCTAAATTAGCTCCGGTCATTCTTCTCACTCTGCTTTGCTCATTTTCTACAGGACTTTCTCAAGCCATCTATAGGAATTGCAGTCCTTCCGTTCCTTTAATATGCAAGTACTCTGCAATGCCTCAAATAGTTGTGTGTTTGCTTGCTATCTTGACTCCTATCAAGATGTATATACAGTACTCCCCCGATATTCGCAGGGGTTCCATTCCAGAAACCCCCGCAAATATTGCAAAAACGTGAGAGGGCAGCTGGAGAGACAGGATAGGGCAGTTGGAGTGCCGGCGAGTGAAAGAAATCACTTGCGGTATGCTCCAACCGCCTCTTCCTGCACTAAAGTCAGGCTTTACCAATCAGGAGCTGCTTTGACATACAGCTCCTGATTGGTGAAGCCCAACTTTATCACAGGAAGTCCCGGTCGGAAAATACCGCAAATGACCACGAACTGCGAATGACTGGGGGAACACTGTATCCTGTCATATGCAATAACTGGCTCCATTTTTTTTATCAATAATCTGGTTGAATATACACAATACACTAAGGAATTTACAACAAGAAATGCATTAATTTTTAGACCTCAGCGGTGATACCCAGGATTATTAAAAGCATTCATTTAGAGATTTACTCTCCACACTCTTCATCGGACTCAAAACATATACCCCCCCCTCCCTTTTACAAAACCATTATAGTGGTTTTTAGCGTAAGCCGGCACGCTGAATACTCTGTACTGCTCCCCACGCTCATAGGAACTCTATGAGTGTCTGACATTTTTCCTTCTTGGTACTTGTAAGACTGACATAGCAAAAAAAAAAAAATAAAATCTATATTGTTTAATATGCAAAACAATAGGGACAAAGCAAACTCAATGGGTTGCATTGCCTGGTAAAAGACATATGTCCCTGGTCTCATTAAATAGATGCAGGTTGTGTAGTCATCAAGAAACCATACTAGTTGACTTCATTAATCAAAGGTTCCCATTTTCCTTAGCAACTCCTGTTGTAAGGACGTGAAACACCCTTCCTTTATATGACTAATTAACCATAGCAGCAGCGACTTGTGAGAAATACGTTGCTCGCTAAAAATGCATTTCCAACCCTACTGTAGACCACATATCATTGCAAGTGCCTCTCCTCTCTAACAAAAGTGGGAGGCAACTATTTCCAGCCTATTCAAAGAGGGATATTTTATTGTGTTAATGGTTTTCACATTTTGGTGAAATACTACTTCAAGATGATTCGCTCGCAATGCGTTCAAATCAATAAACTCGTGGTAGGAAGAGATTAGCATAGAGAAGCATAATGAGCTTTGTGTGGATATTTCCCCCCCCTTCCCAGTTTTTAGAGGCATGGCTATACAGAGTGTTCCTGCTCAAGCACAGCTGAGCACCTGTCAATTATCCACCAGTTCAGGGGCTCCATGAATCAACCTAATGAGGGGAGGCAGAGTTCAGCGTTTCAATAAACACTCTCACATGACGCTTCTGAAGCATGCACTATTACCCATTTAAACTGCACTTCGCTCATTTTCTCCCACTGAGCCACAGACAGAGAATTACATTTTCCTCTTCCGTTGCACAGATTTACTCTGGGTTTGTCGCTTATTTAATGCCACCTGTCATTTCTAAACATTTCACTTATCACACTGCCAGGTCTACACCATGGCTGAAGATTTAAAAAAAAAAAAAAAAGAGAGAGAGACAGAATATTTTAATATTTCCTTGAAAGTGGATGTGCTACACTTTAGGCCCTGATATATGACGCTTTTGCGAAGGTACCATTTGTAATAGCACAATTTGTGCCACTGAAAAAGCTTGCAAGCTATACAAAGGAGTTCCTGCAGAAATGAAAATGGGTCCCCAGGGCACCTTGAAGGAATATAAAATAAATCATTACCCCAGTGCACCAGGATATATAGAAGGATTGTGATGAGCCTAACCTGCACATGTTCAACTTTCCAATATTTTGCATGCACCACGATTCACTCACCCTAGCCCCAGTTAATGAATTGCTTCCCATTACACAGTTCAATTTAAAAAGAAAACATTTGTTCCTTTCTATTTCTCCATTGCGCATCTTCCCATCTGCAAAGACCTTTCTCTTTTTATATCCCATCTCATACAAGACTCATTGTTAGAAGAAGGCAGGTAACGACTAGGTGAGTAAGGGGTTAAAAGCAGCCTCAAAAAGGTGGGCTTTTAGCCAGGATTTTAATAGGACCTGAGACGGAGCACCGTAAACTGACTCAGGAAGTCTATTCCAGCTGTTAGATGAAAACAGAGTCTGGAGTTGGTAAGAGAGGACAGTGGGATAGACACAGTAAATATAAGTGAGATTCTAAACAGAAAAAAACTAAATCAGAGAACTAAAAGACAAATCAAGGCCATTAAAAATGGCACAAATCGTATTAAAAGTTAGGCAAAAAAAAGTCCTTTTTGAAGGTGCGGTTTCCAGAATTGTACACAATATTCTAAATTGTATCTCGCCAAAGTCTTATACAGAGGCATCATTACCTCCTTCTTCCTACTGACCATTTCTCTCCCTATTCACCCATGCATCCTTCTAGCTTTTGTCATCACCTTATCACACCCAAGTTCCACTCCTCTTTCATGCACAAAAGTTCTTCATCCCCTAAACCAGGGGTAGGCAATTCCAGTCCTCGAGAGCCGGAGCCAGGTCAGGTTTTCAAGATATCTACAATGAATATGTATGAGATGGATTTGCTTGCACTGCCTCCTTGAGATGCAAATCTATCTCATGCATATTTATTGTGCCCTAAACCGTACTGTTCCCTTAGGTTTTTGCAACCCAAATGCATGAGCTTGCATTTCTTAGCATTAATTCTATTTATTAGCTGACAAATTACAGATCATTCTTCAAGTTTTGACAGACTCCTCCTCCCACCAGGGGTGACTAACCTATTGCAGATTTTGGTATCATTTGCAAAGAGTCAATCTTACCAGACAGCCCTTCAGCAATATCGCTTACAAAAATGTTTAAAAGAACAGGCCCAAGAACCAAACCTTGCAGCATACCACTGGTAACATCCTTTTTTCTCAGAGCGATCTCCATTTACCACTACCCTCTGTCGCCTTCCACTCAATCAGTTCTTGACCCAGCCCATCACTTTGGGACCCATCCCGAGGGCACTCAGTTTATTTATAAGACGTCTGTGTGGAACACTGTCAAAGGCTTTGCTAAAATCTAAATATACCACATCTAGCGCACATCCTCTATCCAATTCTCTGGTCACCCAGTCACAGAAATTAATAAGATTTGTCTGACAAGACCTGTCTCTAGTGAAGCCATGTTGCCTCGAGTCCTGTAATCCACTGGGTTCCAGAAACTTTACTATTATGCCCTCTGCTTTTCTACTTCTTCCAGATGGTCCCATCCAGACAACTCCATGATGTAATCCCCCATATGAACAGCCTCTAGATCCAGAACCTTATTTCCCATATTACAGACATACTGTAAGTATATACTGCTTTCCACTTACCTGAGGGTTTATACTTACCTGGAAACTTTGATCACCCAACCTAGAGAATGACACAGGGATAAAATTTTCCCCATTCCCGTAAACTCTGTCCCCATCCCCATGAGTTCTGTCTCTCTCCCCACCCAAACCCCGTGGGCTCTGTCCCCGTCTCCTCAGACTCTGACCTCATCTGCGCACACTTTTAACACTTATTTTACATTTAAATATTTTTATTAAAATGTAAAAAAGGGACAAAATTCTGTTGAACTGTTGTTTGTAAAGCACAAATAGAACCTTTCATTTTGATCTGGTTTTGGTACAACATTCCCCCCAAAATGTGGTTGCCTGTGATTTTATATCATCTGGGAAGATAATTGGATTGTCTTTCAGATGTGGGTGTAGAAGTTATCCAACACTGCATAATGGATGAACAGGAAAATATGAGTCTGTTGCAGTAACAGTAAGATGTCTGAGCAACTGGGCATGTGATAGAAGGATGTTGCAGGTGGTAGGATCTGCAGACAAGACTTGCTGCCAGATCAAAGGCAGACAAGACACAAATGATGGCACTTAACAGTAGCTCATGTAAACAGTTTCTGCAGTTTATTTAATCACTGAATTCAGTTGCCAGTTGTCTAAGAAGTGTTATATTTTTATACATTGATATTGGCATTTTATAGATACTGTTCCATCTAGTTGGAACAGCATGTTTAAGGCTAGTTTCAGGCTTTTACAGAATGACATGAGGACACGTTTGTCCCTGTGGCCATGGAATCTCTCCCTGTCCCACCCCTTTCCCACAAGCTCTGTTCCTTGCCTCGCCCAGTCCCTGTGGGCTCTATCCCCATCCCCGCCCATTGGGTATTCACAAGTACCCATCCCTGTGTCATTTTCTAACCCAGTCCCAACAATTCTAGCTTAAAGCCCTCTTCAGTAGGTTAGCCAGTCTGCTGTTGAAGACACATCTTCCCTTCTTTGATAGATGCACACACCATCTTTGCTCTGCAGCCCTTGAAAAATCATCCCAAGGTTACATGTTGAAGAGACAGGGAGGATGAGTTTTATTCATAAAAATAAAGAAGGGAGAAGAGATGTGGGCTTAAAAGGAAAGATAAGAAGTGTTGTCTTTGCCATGTTCAGCTTCAGGTGGTGATGGGACATCCAGGCAACAATGTCAGACAAATAGGATAAGACTTGGGTCTGAATTACTGGTAAAAATTTCTGGTGTGGTGAGGTAACTCTAAGAGCCATCAGCCTAAAGATGGTATTGAAAATCATGGGAAGAGATCAGAGTACCAAGGTAACAGGTATACGGAGAGAAGAGGCCCCAAGCCAGAGCCCTAGGTAGACCGACTGATAGTAGAATAGCAATGGAGGAGTATCCACCATAGCACACAATTAAAGTGTGATGAGAAAGGTACGAAGAAAAACTAAACAGAACAGAGCCTAGAAAACCAAGTGAACAATGGTGCCAAAAGCAGCAGACAGATTGAATGGGATGAAAATGGAACGAAGGCCTTTAGACCCGTGCTCATTCTGATGGAACTGGTTTCAGTACGCTCAGCTGTAATTTGCTTCATTTCCTGCCCACCTGTCTATTCCACTTTACTTTCTTAGGATTACATATAAAGTCTTTCACTGTCTCTCCCAGTTCTGATGTGACATTTTGTTAGTGGTGGGCTAAATAAATCAGAACAACTATAAGCATGATTTGCAACCATCGGTGTGATGACAATTACAGTCCCCTCCCTTCAAATAATAGGAACAAAAAGGCATGACATATTTTCCGTAGTGGCCCCACAACTCTGAAACACCCTACCAGCTTCCATAAGGCAGGAGAGCAATCGTGACCATTTTAACGGCCTACTGAAGAGTTGTCTATTCAAAGAAGCCTTCAAGATATGATCTAATTGTTCATATAAAGTTTCAAATTCCTCCAAAGAAACAAGTAGCAATGTTCCCTTTCCTTTTGTTTGTTCCTTATTTGGCTTTCTTTCCTATACAACTTGTAGTTCTAACCCAGCTTCCTTTTGTTTTATGTTTGTCTGTCAAATGTTGTCGTCTATTAGTATGCCATTTATTTGATGTTGTTTCTCTTAAATTCTATTTAATTCATCTGTTAATGGCGTTGTTTCTATCTTATTATAATTTTGTCTTTATTTTCCCTATATATTTTAACTTGTATTTCGCTTAAAAAACTTGAAAATTAGAAACTTGATAAAACAAAATAAAATAGAAATTTAAACATACTGTGGGTAATTTTATAAAGTTTCCTTGTGGGTAAAATAGCTATATAACCACAGAAATAGGCATTGATACTTATAAGATTATACCCAAGGGAATGTCTACAGAAAATACAAATTACTGCTATATACTCGTAGCTTGAAACCTATATGTGTTTCTATTGACTGTTGTTCTTTTATTGTAGTGCGGCCAATCAGGGCAGGATTAATTCTTCGAGGGCCCCTAGCACACAAGTACACTGGGCCCCCTAGCTCTGCCCCACCTTTGCCCCACCCACTGAGGCCAGGCGCCGACTGCGGCTGTGCAGGACCAGGCAGGAAACAGGTAGGAATCACCATCGCCGAATCGGATTGGGCAGTCCTCATTGGTGCGTGATGTCATAGCACCACACCGGTGGGGCCTCCTGATGTTTTCAGGCCCGAGGCACGTGACTACTGGGCCTACCCTTTAATCTGGCCCTGCGGCCAATTATTGATCGTCTTGCCCCTGCTTTGGTCCATATCATCCACTGTTCATTACAAACAGGACTTATGCCTGGTGCATGTAAACTTGAGATTGTATGCCTATTACATAAAAAATTGCTACCCTCTATTACTTCAAACCCACTGAAGAATGAATCATATATTCCCTCAATTCATTCAATGCCACCTACTATTCCACTTTTGCAACAAATAATTCAACTTCAGCTGTATCATCAGAATGCCAGCAAAGTAATATAACTTCAGCTGGCTGGAGTCATAGATCCAAACGCTGGAGTGAGCAACACATTTACCTTTTATATATATATATATATATATATATTGTGGCGGCCTAGCGCTGGTAACCCGGCTCCCACCCCAGGCGCAGGACGCAGCGCTCCCTGAAGGACTCCCGCTGGATAATCCCAGTAGAAAATAGCATACACTGCTCACTTGGTAAAGTTCAGATTTTTCTTTTTATTATCCCAAGTTCAAGTATCACTGGGTCTCAAATAGTCCCTCTTGGCTGAGTGGACTTAACAAACAATACATCAGCAATGCTTCTCCTTTATAAGAGAGTCTAGACTGCTGTTCAGGCAGATAAACCAAAAATAAACAAAAACGTTTTTTTCTTCAGTTTCACCAATTGTGCCTGTGGATACTTCAGGAAGCTTTTCCCACCTGACCCACCTGAAGCACAATGCCCCCACTACTCTTATGCTCCTGGGGTAGGGGCTGGGGAACTATCCACCCTTATCTGACTGGTGTAAGTCCCCACCCAAAAGTTCCCCTATTCAGGGCTCAGGTCACTGAATTCCCGTTCAGGCTTTTCTTGGAAGTTAATTAGGGTTCCCACCTTCTTCACTTTCTCTGCAAGGCCTATCTCTCGGGCTCTAATTGACACATTCACACTTCCTTACAGTCCTGCCTAAGGGAAAAAGAACTGCACAGAAAGAGGTTAACTTTCATTCCCCTCCCCCATTCATTACCTTATTGACTGTAGTTAGATAGGAGATCCCAGGCTGCCAGACTGCACTCCATTTCACTTCCTTCAGAGACCTCTATCTCTATCTCCATTAGGGACTCCCTGCTCTCTGAGGCTGGATAGGAATTCCCTTCAGGGGCAGCTACCGGCCAGCCCTGCTCTGGAAGCCTTTCTCCTCCCTTGAGCTTCTGCCTGGGAGCCAGAAGTTTGTTAATTCGTGAGGGCTGTAGGACAGCCTGTTCTTTAGCCCGGGACTGTGAATGAAAACTCCCAACTGTTTCCTTCCTGCTCTGCACCACGTCTCTCTCTTGCAGTTCCTGAGTTCCCCCGAGTGTTCCCAGCTGTGTTGATTTTATGCTGCAGGCTCGTTCCCACTCTACCTCTGGGTTCATCTTGCCTGTCAGCTCCGCCCCTTTCCTTAACCCTTCCTGGGCTAGTTTTCTTTACCAGAGGCTTTACTGGAGAACTGCCCAAGGAATTATAAAAGGGATTATTGTGCCCTAAATCAGATATTGTGGTTTCTGCCCTTCTCTCTCTGCCTTGCCCTGCCTGTTGGTTCTTAGTAAAAGGAACAGGGTTAATGGGTAGCTTCCTGGGCTTAGGAATAATAATAATAATAATAACTTTATTTTATATACCGCCAACTATCTTGCGACTTCTAGGCGGTTTACAATAAAGAGAAGTGGTTTACAATATAGATAAACTGTAGTTACAATATAGATAAACTGTAGTTACAATAAAGAGAGACTGTACATACAGCGGATTAAAGGGTATAACATTGTACATCTGGTAGTTCCAACATTAATAAATATTAACAGCAGTTTGTGTGCCGTGCTGCTTACACATGATTAGAAATGTTCCTTAAATTGAATATAGTGTTCATGGTTGGTGATTGGGTTGGGGTTTATAATTTAATGATTTGGGTATGTTGTGGTATTATAAAGGGGGCTGATGTTCTGGTTCGTTATCTAAGTATTTCAAGAACAGGTATGTTTTTAGGTGTTTCCTAAATTCACCATAGTTGGTTGTATGTGCAATTAGTTTTTCTAAATCTTTGCCCCATGTGGCTGCTTGGTACGATAACAGTTGTTGATGGTATCTCTTATATTTACACCCTCTAGCCGGTGGGGAGACAAATTTCAGGTGTGTTTTTCTTTCATGTCTGTTGGTTGGGAATGAGAAGAGGTCTGTGATGTATTTAGGGGCTAGACCGTTTAATACCTTGAAACAGAGACATCCTAGCTTGAACTTCGTGCGTGCCTTCATCGGCAGCCAGTGTAGGAGTCTGTAGGAAGGGGTTATGTGGTCGTACTTCTTCAACCCAAAAATCATCCTGACTGCTGCGTTTTGTATGAGTTGTAGTCTTTGCATTTGCTTCTGGGGGATTGTCAGATGGGTGATGTTGCAATAATCCAGGTGGCTTAGTATAAGGGATTGTACTAGAATTCTGAAGGCTGAAGTGTGGAAGTAAGCCTTAATAGACCTAAGTTTCCAGAGGGTGAAATAGGGACAGCCCTTTGCATGGCAGGGTTTAAAACCGGGTTTAAACTGGTGACAGGAGCTTCCCTGTCACAATATATATATATATGTTGGGATTTTTTCTTTAGGGTGCCATTGCAATCATTAAGCTAAGTATTAGTATATACTACTTGGCATGAAAAATATATAAAATGAAGAAAAATTTAAGCACAATAGTGCGCTAAAGAAAAAAAAATAAAATATATATATATATATATATATATATAAGGTAAATGTGTTGCTCTTGGGCTGATCCTGGGCTAGTCCCCATTGCGCCAGGTACTTTAGATAGAATGGGAGCCCACCTGGACGGTTAGAGAAGATGTTTGAGTACCTGAATAATTTGTAATCCACAAAGAATTGTATGATATGCAGAATATAAATTATGAAAATGTATTTAGTTCGTCCTTCCTCAAGCTCAAGATGTGATTATTGTCTGTGAAATGTATTTGTTGCCTATATATATTTTGATTCAGGCTCATATTCAGACTGCAGGAGATCACCATCAATCTACGGTGGTCTGTGGCGGTCTGAAAGGAATGGAATCTTCAAGCTCAAGGTAGGAACCCCACAAAGATGCATACTTTTATTATGTGAAGGTTTTATTGAAAAAACATAAAGTAAAAGATTTCATTGTATCTGGCCACTGGCTGCAATAAGCTCTTTTTCTAATTGTAATTAAGCTTCCTGCTGCATAAGTGCTATGAGGCAGAACAGTGTGCATTGTTCTAAAGAAAACAGAGTTCGAAATGTAAAGAATACACAAATGTCACCTACATGTACTTAAATTAATTTCAGAGAGTCTTTTTAACTTTCAATAACCGAGTACCCAGCTTTCCTACAAATTGCATCTGTACAGACCATAAGCTTAACGTTTGCCTACTAAGGGGTTCCATTTCTATTGTTGCAGCATCGAGAGTATCATATCACATTCAAAGCCTTGACAATGAAAACCCCCGACTTCATAAACAGATTATTGATCCCTTACACACCTCTTAGATCACTTCGGTCGCAAGCCCAGCATCTACTTACAATACCCTCTCCATGCCACATAAATGACAATACAACCTCCTCCATTTTTTCTGTAACTGCCCCCTCACTCTGGCATTCTATCCTAACCCATCATAAGAACATAAGCAGTGCCTCTGCTGTGTCAAACCAGAGGTTCATCATGCCCAGCAGTCCGCTCACGCGGCGGCCCATCAGGTCTAGGACCTGTATAGTGATCCTCTATCCATATCCTTCTATCCCCTTTTCCTTCAGGAAATCATCCAATCCCTTCTTGAACTCCAATACCGTACTCTGTCCTATCACACCCTCTGGAAGCGCATTTGGGTGAAGAAGAACTTCCTAGCATTGGTTCTCAATCTGTCCTCTCTTAATTTTTCTGAATGCCCTCTCGTTCTTGTAGTTTTTGAAAGTTTGAAGAATCTGTCCCTCTCCGCTTTCTCTATGCCCTTCATGATCTTGTAAGTCTATCATGTCCCCTCTAAGCTTCCGCTTCTCCAGGGAAAAGAGCCCCAGTTTCTCCAATCTTTCAGCATATGAAAGGTTTTCCATACCTTTTATCAATCGCATCGCTCTTTTCTGAACCCTTTCAAGTAACGCCATATCCTTCTTAAGGTACTGCGACCAATATTGGACGTAGTACCCCAGATGCGGGCGAACCATCGCCCGATACAACGGCAGGATAACTTCTTTCGTTCTGGTTGTAATACCTTTCTTGATAATACCTAGCATTCTATTTGCCTTCTTAGAGGCTGCTATACACAGTGCTGAACGCTTCATTGTCATGTCCACTATTACCCCCAAGTCCTTTTCTAGGGTACTTTCACCCATTACCAGCCCTCCCATCGTATAGCTGTACTTCGGGTTTCTGTTTCCTACATGCAAGACTTTACATTTCTCTACATTAAACTTCATCTGCCATCTCATTGCCCACTCTTCTAGTTTGTGCAGGTCCCTTTGTAAGTCTTCACAATCCTCTCTTGTTCCAACTCCACTAAATAGTTTGGTGTCGTCTGCGAATTTTATTACTTCACACTTTGTCCCTGCTTCTAGATCGTTTATAAATACATTGAACAGCAGCGGTCCGAGTACCGACCCCTGTGGAACACCATTCGTGACCCTCCTCCAGTCAGAGTAGTGGCCCTTCACTCCTACCCTTTGCTTCTTACCCGCCAACCAATTCTTGATCCATCTATGTACGTCTCCTTCTACCCCATTGTTCTTCAGTTTCTATAGTAGGCGTTCATGGGGTACCTTGTAAAAGGCTTTTTGGAAATCTAAGTATACGATGTCTATGGGGTCCCCTTTGTCAATTTGTTTGTTAATTCCTTCGAAAAGTGCAATAAGTTCGTTAGGCACGATCTTCCCTTGCAGAATCCATGTTGGCTTGTTTTCATCAGTTTGTTCCTTTCTAGATGCTCATCGATGCTTTCTTTTATCAGCGCTTCCGCCATCTTCCCCGAAACCGAAGTCAAACTTACCGGTCTGTTGTTCCCTGGGTCACCTCTCGATCCTTTTTTAAAGATGGGCGTAACATTAGCTATCTTCCAATCCTCCGGGATCATGCCTGTTTTCAGGGATAGATTACAAACCCTCTGTAGTAGTTCTGCTACTTCCTCCTTTAGTTCTTTCAATACCCTAGGGTGGATTCCATCCGGGCCTGGAGATTTGTCAGTTTTTAATCTATCTATCTGCTTATGTACGTCTTCAAGGCTTACCTCTATGGATGTTAATTTTTCCGCTTGATCTCCTTTGAAGATTTTTTCAGGTTCCGGAACGTTGGATGTATCCTCTTTTGTAAATACTGACGAAAAGAATATGTTTAGTCTATCCGCCACTTCTTTTTCCTCCTTCACCACTCCTTTCCTATCTCCGTCATCCAGCGGTCCCACCTCCTCCCTTGCCAGCTGCTTCCCTTTAACATATCTGAAGAACGGTTTGAAATTTCATGCTTCCCTGGCTAGCCTCTCTTTATATTCATCTAAGAGAAGAAACCCAATTAAACCACTTCAAATCAAAACTGAAAACTTTTTTATTTACTGATGCTTTTGAAATCTAAAACTATGCCCTAGAGGCCCATCTCAGACAGGATTCTCCCTTCCCTTTTATACTTCCCCTAAATGTCTCTCTATCCTATTTACTTTACGGAGTTCCCCCTTTATCCTCCTGTTTCTCATAAGTTAGTAACGTCATGTTAACGTCGACTTGTATTGTTAGTTTGTAAAATCCTCTTTTTTATATACTGTACGCCCCTTAGAAGTACGATAAATGGCATAACAAACCATAAATAAACCTGAAACTTGAAACTTGATCTATATTATCTAAATAGTTTTCCATGCTGCCTCTTAAGCTACCATTTGCGTTCTGATTTCTTCTATCATGTTTCTGTCATGTCGCCATTTTACGGTGCTGTTAAATGTTTATATTTCTGATAATGTTTCACTTTACTCCTCTTATTAGGATTCAATCTGCCCTCTCCAAGTTTACCTTATTGCAGGGACGTAGCCAGATACCCAATTCTGGGTGGGCCTGGACCCCAGTTGGGTGGGCAGAAAATCCCATCTCTGCTTCTCCCACCGAGACAAGGCGAGGCAGGGTGAGGCGAGACGATCTGGTCCTCTCCCCCACGCCGCTGCCTACCTTTCGAAGAGCAGATTTTCGCTGGCAGAGAGCAATATGACTAATGCACGCTGCTCACGCCGGCCCCACAGCCTTCCTTCTGACGCATACGATCTCCACGGAAACAGGATGTTGCATCAGAAGGAAGGCTGTGGGGCTGGCCCGAACAGCGTGTGTCAGTCATGCTGCTCGCTTACAGTGAAGATCGGCCCTTTAAAGGTGCACGGAAGAGAGGTTTGAGGAGTTTTAAACTGGTAGGGCTTGGAGATCCCAGCTACCTCATAGATGTGCTTCCACTGGGTAGGCCTGGGTCCATCCTTGGCTATACCACTACCTCATTATTGTATTCACGGTTATATTTATTCATCTTCTTACTGTTTATACTGTTAACAAAATTGTAAGTGTTAATTAAAGCTGTACCTGCTATATACCACCTTGGGTGAATCCCTTCATAAAGGCAGTTAATAAATTCCAATAATAAAAAGTACATTGGCAGTTCACATGTAGGTACATATTTGTTTCTTACACACATAGATAAATATGGCACATTGTATCTAGACTACAGAATGACATGAGGACAAATTTTTACCCGTCCCCGTGGGAATTCATTTTCTCATCCCGTCCCCGCAAGTTCTTTTCCTGTCCCTGCCCCATTCCTGCAATCTCCGTTTGAGATTTGTGTGGTTAAGGCTGAGCTTATAGGAATGGGGTAGCGACATGGACGGCGACAAGACTCACGGGGACGGGGAAATTGAGTTCCTGCGGGGACGGGGACAAATTTGTCTCCATATCATTCTCTAATCTAGACCATACTAGAACAGAAAAACATAAAGATAATTCCCCATCGTCCTTACATCCTCAGCCCCCCCACCCCCAACAAATAAGACCACGACCAAACAAGATCAGTACTGTACCTTCAAATAGCCCCAACTCTCATCTATTTTTTGAATAAGATTGGACCCTATGTCTGCTCTCTCATTGATCTGTTTCCAACATTGCCTTCTAAAAACTATTTTCATGAATTAATGACTCCACTGCTGCTGTCTGCATCAGCCTCTTAGTCATATTACTGAATATTACATCGTGAAACAGTGAGTCTCCTCTGTGGGTTAGTGCACTGACAGCTTTCCATAGTTACAGGGTAAATGATGGCAGAAGAAGTCTACTCAGCCCATCACGTCTTACTGATTACCCTGTGCCCACTAATAACCATATCTCCCCGCAATCAGTTACAGAGTAAGACCGTCCCCATCCTGGATATTCATTTTGTCTTCCTGCTTTGCATGCAAACTGTTCTGGGCTAAAGAGAATACATGTTTCTCATTTGGATCCCTCTAGCATCATACATTTCCCATGCCATAAAACTGGGCTCTGTAATGATTTCAATAGCCAGCAACATTCAACCTCATAAGTCTCCTGTGTAGCCCGCCAGACTCTCCCAGCTCTAGATTGATTTTAATGCCCCAATGTGATCTAAATGGTTATCATATCTAAGAAGCTTCACAAGTCCCTTGTGTAGTAGGCCAGACTCAGTTACTTGAATACCTGCATTTTGGCTAGGATGTCTAGTTAATTAAAAAAATAAAAAAAACCACATGCCGCCCAAAAGACAGGCCAAGCTATCGGTTGATTCTACCATCATAATCACTCAAGCCACTGGCAATATAGATCCCTGTGCTACCACTAAAACTGTTAAATTTTCATATTCTTTACTTCCTACTAGTCTTTTTTTTTTTTTTTTTGCATCTTTGTTCCTCTATGCTTAACCCTTTGCCACCTCCTACCTTTATGCTTAATCCATGCCACCTCCTACCTCAGGAGGATGTTTCATACTGCTAATACTTTTTTGATGAAAAAAGAAAAAAGTTTACCCCTTCAATTTTTTTTTTCATGATCTCTTGTTTTAGGATATCCATTTTCTTAAAAGAAACTTTCCCAAAGGGCTAACAATTCAGTTTTTCATAAACATTTCTCATTCTTCTATGTTCTATATTCCAAGGAGCTCCTAGACCATTCCCCCTGGAGGAGGAATCAGGTACACAAACACATTTATTGATTGCGGGACAAAGGCTAGGGTTGGATAAACATCCCGGAGGCCGAATAAACAGTTCAGACTTTTATAAATCTCCACTCAATAACACAGTCAACTTCAATAAAGTTATTCTCAACTAGAATAATTCAATATATATAGTTTATAGTTTATTATTTATATTTCGCCTTTAAACAAGATGGATTACAACCAAACGTACACAATTAAAAAATAACAAAACAAACGTCAAAAACATCAAAATTGCCAAGTCATATAAAAAGGCATCAACCGTCATACTTCATCTTACAAAACAGACGGCGCTTTAACAATTTTTTTAAATTAAACAAATCTTTTTGTTGCTTGATATATTCTGGCAGTCTGTTCCACTCTGCAAGTCTCACACATAGGAAAATATTAGATCTCATAGTCTGTTAATGTAATTTCTTATAAACTGGAATAACCAAATTATAATGTGTAGCAGAGCACAATGGTCGGGAGGGCACAAAGGGCGTCACATAATCCTGTAGGTATTTTGGTTTGGGGACTAGGCTTTGTGCTTTTTTTGGCCAATTTGAGGAAGGCCTGTCTGTTTCCAGGTTGTATCGGGCGCTGTGCTCTCTTGCTCCACCTAGGGCAGGGGTAGGGAACTCCGGTCCTCGAGAGTCATATTCCAGTTGGGTTTTCAGGATTTCCCCAATGAATATGCATGAGATCTATTTGCATGCACTGCTTTCAATGCATATTCATTGAGGAAATCCTGAAAACCCGACTGGAATATGGCTCTTGAGGACCGGAGTTCCCTACCCCTGACCATGGGAATCCCTCTGCGCTCACTGGGCTTGCGACCTACGGATTTGGATATCGGCTGTCTTATTAACCGCATCCCGACGCTTTCTGTTTTGGCTGAACTCCGGGAATGTCAGTTTTGGATGCTTCATCATGCCTATTTTACGAGGGTTCAACTATTTCATGCTGGTTTCGCAGAGTCTGCCCAATGTGAAAAATGTACGGGTGCTCCTAAGTCCTTTTTTCATGCTTTCTGGAGTTGTCCTGTCGTTCAGGCTTTCTGGAGACGAGTGGTCCGCTATTTAGAACTTTTGTTAGGCCGTTCTATCCCTCTCACTCTGGAGGGGTTCCTTTTAGATCACTATGAAGCTTTTCGCTTCCCCCCGAGTGTTGGCCGGCTCTTTTTGCGAAAGGTTGGGTTGATGGCTAAGAAGATTATCCTAGGGGAATGGGTCTCGGATCGCGCCCCTTCTTATTGGGCTTGGCGTAACCGCTTACATGCTTTGATGTTGCTTGAGAGGGGTTGGATGCGTCATTCTTTGCGCCAATCTACAGATCTGGGGACCTTACATCTATTCTTTGTCACATAGAACCTGTAGTTTGATTCTTAATACCTTGCCAGTATAGTCTGACTTGAGCGGTATAGTCTGGGGTTGGCAGGCCCGGGGTGGCCTTTCCTCTGTTTGGCCCCTTCTCCCTTTTTTATTTTCTTTCTCTTTTTCTTCCTTAATTTTTTATTTCCTGATTGTCTGTTGATTTTGGTTTGCGATTCTGGGTGTTTTTGATTTGGGGAGGGAGAGGTCCTCTGTATTGTCTTTTGGGACTCATCAGAGTCCAGGGCCCTGAATGGTTTGATTTCACTTTGGTCTGGGCCTGACCTCCTCCATTCGGTGGGTTGGGATACTTGCTCTTTCTTGGGTTTTGTGCTGCTGTTTTCCCTTTCTTGTGTATGCACCAGGTTTTTCTGCATTCCTTTTTGTTGGCCTTTATTGGCTGCTACTTCTCTCATGGAATGTTTTATTTTGTTGTGAGGGCAAGGAATAGGGGTGTGGAGGTGGGTGGTGGGTGGGATTTTCAGGATTGGGGCTTCTTGTTGTATACTTTCTTGCACCCCTGTATCTCTAGTTGTCATTATCTCTTTATTCTGATTTGTTCAATAAAAATTTTTTCACCTTAACACTGCTACATCTTCTTTTACGGTGCATATCTTGCAGAGTTACCAAACTCAGCTGTTTTTTGTTTTCAGACTTGCAACAGTACCAGCTAGAGTTTCTCAGGGGCCAGGTCAGGAAACACACCTTGGTTCAGGCAATATTTTATAATTGATAAATCCAGCAAAAATTAATCATATCATGCAATAGGACCATCAATCTAATTCAACATAGCTATTCTTATGTTCTTAAAGGTAGTTGTATGGCAGGGACACTCCTTTTTCCAGAGGTTCTAGTGTTTTCCATCCTGTATGCTACTATGGAATTTAACATGTAGCATAAGGACATAGTGGTCCATCATGCCCAGCAGTCCACTCACGCAGTGGCCCCTAGGTCAAAGACCAGTGCCCTAACTGAGACTAGCCCTACCTGTGTACATTCCGGTTCAGCAGGAACTTGTCTAACTTTGCCTTGAATCCCTGGAGGGTGTTTTTCCCTATGACAGACTCCGGAAGAGCGTTCCAGTTTTCCACCACTCTCTGGGTGAAGAAGAACTTCCTTACGTTTATACGGAATCTATCCCCTTTCAATTTTAGAGAGTGCCCTCTCGTTCTCCCTACCTTGGGGAAGGTGAACAACCTGTCCTTATCTACTAAGTCTATTCCCTTCAGTACCTTGAATGTTTTGATCATGTCCCCTCTCAATCTCCTCTGTCCGAGGGAGAAAAGGCCCAGTTTCTATAATCTTTCACTGTATGGCAACTCCTCCAGTCCCTTAACCATCTTAGTCGCTCTTCTCTGGACTTTTTTGAGTAGTACCATGTCGTTCTTCATGTACGGCGACCAGTGCTGGACGCAGTACTCCAGGTGAGGGCGCACCATGGCCCTGTACAGTGGCATGATAACCTTCTCCGATCTGTTCGTGATCCCCTTCTTTATCATTCCTAGCATTCTGTTCGCCCTTTTCGATGCCGACGCATATTGCACGGACGGCTTCATCAACTTGTCGATCATAACTCCCAAGTCTCTTTCCTGGGAGGTCTCTCCAAGTACCGCCCTGGACATCCTGCATTCATGCATGAGATTTTTTTTACCTACATTGCATGCTTGGACCTTGAAAGAATATACCGGTACCTGCTTGTATAGCTGAGAATTTAACTCCACTGCTGCGAACAAAGCTGGTTGTGAGTCTGACACCCGGTAATAAGTGATTCTATTTGAATTATAAAACTGAAAGTTAGCAGTGTATGAGATACAGTATATTCAAAACAAATTTTCAGCAGGATCTAGGAGGCTGTCCAGCAATCGGCTAGATTGTGACCGGGGAAGAGGGGATTTCCCTCTCAGCCAATCTAGCCAGGTAATTTCTCTAGCTATCTAAATTTAACTACTTTATCAGGGTTTGACTATGAAGAACCAGGTGGATTCTTTGGTTAGAAAGGGTTTTTTCACCCTCTGGAAGCTGTGATCTGTTAGGGCATATTTTGATGTATCGCCATGTAGAATTTTGGTATAATCTCTCACGCTTAGTCAGCTTGATTACTGTAATATTACCTATTTAGGAATATCTCAGAGAAATATGCAGCGACTGTGGATGGTTCAAAATGCGGCTGTCAGATTGGTTTTGGGGCTTAAGAAATACGACCATATAACATCTTCTTATCAGAAGCTGCATTGGTTGCCGACGGAAGCCCGTGTGAAGTTTAGATTTGGTTGTTTCTGTTTTAAGGTTCTGTTTGGTCTTACTCCCAAATATCTAGTTGACCTCTTTTATCTTTGCAACTAATAATCACAGGAGAAGTTCGCATTTGAATTTCGTTTTTCCGCCTGTTAAAGGTTGTAAAGTTAAAAAATACCATCAACACCTTTTGTCATATCAGGCAGCAAGGATCTGGAATATTTGATTTTGTCCTCCAATTCCTTTGTGGAATTTAGGAAACTTCTAAAGACATATTTGTTCTCTAAATATTTAGGTAATTAGTTTGAATGCACACAGATATCATAATTTCAGTAATTTGTTTTTTTGTAGCTTCTTTCTTAATCATCTGGTCATTTTCATTAATCATCTGGTCATTTAATTTTCTACTTAATTGTATACCTTAGTTTGTAATCTTTTGTTAACCGCATAAAACTTTATGGTCCTGCTGATTGTTATGTAAAAATTGGCAGCCCAAGAGACATTCCTGCAGCAGAGGGAGGATGTCAATGCCGAGGGTTGATTTTCAACATTTATTGACTAAGTCAATCCAGTTCACCCTGAATAATAATCCTAAATCTATTGGCCAAATTTTTTTTTTTTAGAAAATTATCCCCAACCCAGTTCACCTGCAAATCTACTTAACTTGGCTGGCCAAAACTATAGTGAGCTAAAAGCTAAAGTCACTAACAGGTGTGCTAATGCCATTAAAGGCCACAATGCATTAACAGTGTTCGTGCATGGTGAAGGAGTTGCACACTTTATTTAGTCTAACACAGTGGTCTCAAACTCAAACCCATTGCAGGGCCACATTTGGGATTTGTCGGTACTTGGAGGGCCTCAGAAAAAAATAGTTAATGTTTTATTAAAGAAATGACAACTTTGCATGAGGTCAAACTGTTTATAGTTTATAAATCTTTCCTGTTGGCTAAGGGCTCTTTTTACGAAGATGCGCTAGTGTTTTTAGTGCGCGCTATAGCGTGCACTAGCCAAAAAACTACTGCCTGCTCAAGAGGAGGCGGTAGCGGCTAGCGTACATGGAATTTTAGCATGCGCTATTACATGTGTAAAGGCCCTAGCGCGCCTTCGTAAAAGGAGCTCTAAGTCTTAATATTGTAATTTATAGCTAAAGAGACATATGATCAAGAAACTGTTTTATTTTACTTTTTTGATTATGATAAACATACCGAGGGCCTCAAAATAGTACCTGGCGGGCCACATGTGACCCCCCCGGGCCGCGGATTTGAGACCACTGGTCTAGCACTAAGTCACCGAAATTTGAAAATAAGCCTCATTGTCCACATTTTACTTTCATTCTTTTGTAATTTCCATTGCTATTTTTATTTATCCTAAGTACTGGTATATGTAATTTTGTTAATGGACATTAAATACTGTGTAATTATCTGCAGGGTTTTGTTTTTAATTGATTGATTTTAGCTGCTGTTTTCAAGACCAATATGTCTTCTCCTCTATAGAGATTAATGGCACTTACTGACTGCAACATCTGTCTTGTCTACTGTGATTTATCAAAGCTTTAACTGTAATAATAAATCCCTGACGAGTAAGGTCCATTGTATATAAGAAATAAACTGTGGGGTACCACAGTGCCATAAGAACACCAGTATCTGCTTTTTTTGACATAAGACATGACTTTGTCCTTATGTTTAAATGAAGGCTGATGAAATCACAATTTTTATTCTTCTTTATGCAGATCTGTTCTTAATGGTTTTATTCTTAAAGGTGTTGGTTATATCCGTACTGCAATATTGTTGTGTCTTCTGGAATAGCTACACATGCTGAAGCAAAGTCTACTTTGATAAATTTGACAACTACTGCGAGAGAAAGAAAGAGGACAAGGCAATTAGAAATTGTTTGGTAGCTGCACAATGTGAAACTGAAGCAGCATGGAGGAAAAAGCAGGGCTTGAGAATATTGCAGTGGCTGCTACACTTGATGAGAGGAAAAAATTAATAGCTATAAGATATAAGGTAAGGGCAGGATATAAATCAGTGGTTCCCAAACCCTGTCTTGGGGGACCCCCAGCCAGTCAGGTTTTCAAGATATCCCTAATGAATATGCATGAGAGAGATTTGCATACCTGTCGCTTCCATTATATGCAAATCTCTCTCATGCATATTCATTAGGGATATCTTGAAAACCTGACTGGCTGGGGGGTCCCCCAGGACAGGGTTTGGGAACCACTGATATAAATGAATAAACAAACATGATAAATACCAGAATTTGGAAGGCCTTTGCAAACCATGGAGCCTTACTCATAAGAAGTTATTCATTTACCAGATGACCAGTGAACATGTGACTTCCGTTTCCATGGAGATTTGGCTCTTATGTGGATAGCATCACACTGAAAATCCATCTGAAGGGCCAGATACTATCCATATATGAAAGGGGCAGAGGAAGAGCAGGATGAGGGTGAGAAATGAAATTATCCACTCAGCACCAGTATTTCAACCACTATCTGCAAAAGTTTTGAGGGTAATTTTATAACAAGTCACTTGTCTGGAAGTCAAGCTGCCACCTATTTCCAGTCTAGTCGCATGGAGGGGCATTTTTGATGTCCAAGTCCAATTGTAGACGTTTTGGTGAAAAAACATCTAAAATTCTCACCTACGCAGGAAAAACATCTATTTTTATACTTCATACATCAGTAGTTTCCAGATGTTTCTATGTTCAATATGTATTTCATTAGGTACCATAACAAAAAAAAAAAAAAGCATTCTAGAGACACACGGTCATGTCTCAATCACACAATAGCACAGTTTGTAGAATCACGACCACCATCAAACATAGGCACCAGAAATGTAGGCCTACATTTCTGGTGCCTATGTTTGACGTGAACTGTATCTATGGAGGCACCTAAGGTCATTTTTGACATTAACCACACCTATTTTAACCTAAGACATGATCATGGTGCCATTTTTTGAGGCGTTTACAAGCAACGGAATAGGGGAGTATAAAGGATAATTTATGATACCTTCATTCTGCAATTTTCTTTCGCACATCAGTGTCTTAATTTATTCGCAATTAATAGTTTAATTTTTATTAGCCCCCCTGATCTAAACATGTATCCAATACCCTGATTTAAAAATAGGACTCATCCCCAAAATCTATAGAGAGGTTGAAGTATCATAAATATGCATAATTCTCAGTATTGATCAAAAGTTTGCACCCCCAGTTAGCTAGTCAGTCTTTTAACTAATTTATTAATAAATATTCAATAAACAAATAAATTAAATTAGGAAGGAGGTTTTGAAGTAAATGATTACATCGCATGCATTCAGAACGAGGACTTGAAATAACATCTAAATTATAAGAGGTCTCTTTACTGAGAATTGTGCATATTTATGATACTTCAACCTCTCTATAGATTTTGGGGATGAGTCCTATTTTTAAATCAGGGTATTGCTTACATGTTTAGAACGGTGGGCTAATAAAAATTAAACTATTAATTGCAAATAAATTAAGACACTGATGTGCGAAAGAAAAGAATGAAGGTATCATAAATTATCCTTTATACCCCCTATTCCGTTGCTTGTAGACATCTAGTTGTGGGTTGGATAATCTATAAATTGATCCGTGGGTGTAGTTTGAGTTTATTTTTTGAGGTGTTGGCAGGCGCTTACATTTTTTATAATTGCTTTCCAATTGTTTTTAAATGATGCAGTCATTACTACACCGATTAAAAACAATTAAACCAATTAAGTTAGGTGGCAAGGGAACACCTACTACCACCTAACTTGCAGTGCACTTTCAAGAATTTGGGCCTTAGTGCAAAGCAATGTAGCGGTGCTAACCAGTTAGTACAGATCAAGCCCACTCTCTAACCCCAGGCACCCTCTGTACCCCCCAATTTTTATTTTTTATTTTTGCACGAGTAGTGTTCACACATGGCAAAATTACCGCAATACCCCTCAGTGCACCCCAAAGTGCTTATTGTAACTTTATGAAAGGGCCCCTGAAACTAGTTGGTTAACCTATAACGAAGGCTCTTGATAAGGTATTTAAGGCATGGAAATAACAGTTAAAACGAAGATCAGACTGGTCCATGCACTCATTCTCTCAGTGTTCAATTACGGTTGCAAAAGCTGGACATTACGGAAACAAGATAGAAAGAAGATTGACTCATTTGAACTCTGGTGCTGGAGAAGGATTCTAAGCGTGCTTTGGATCACCAAGAGAACTAACAAACCAATTTTGGAAGACATCAGACCAGATATGTCACTCGAAGCCCACATGATGAAGTTATGACTAACTTATTTTGGTCACACTGTTAGAAGAGAGAGTTCACATGAGAAGGCCATCATGTTTGGGAAGATGGAAGAAACTAGGTGAAGAGAGCAACCTGAAACTACTATGGGGACTTCGTTGGACTTGCACTTGACTGCTAGGACTTGAACTCGAGTCAATGACACTTAACACACTTATTGTTGATATAAAACCTCACATTATCAGGGTGATTTTTAAAAAAATCTTATCAATAACTGCATATAGTTAAGGCTGGTATATTTCGGAAACTAAGGAATTGTGAAAAGTGAAGAAACAGATGACTAAGGTAACATTAATCAATGTCAGAAAAATAGATGTCAAGAAAGGTCACTGATAATCAAGATTAAAAGAGCATAGTAGAATGCCCTCTGATGACAGGCTATTAACAAGGGTGATTTATTTAGCTTGATTATTTTTTAAATATGGTATTACAAGCTGTGATGTTTCAATTAGAAGGGTCTGTTGACTAGATGGTGAGTTGTATGAAGTAAAGTGCGCACAGGCAGGCAGCATTGGTAGAACACATAGAAATAATGATCAGAATTCATTTCCGTGCAATGCATGGTACCAATTAATTATCTCCTGGTACTTGAAAAATAATCAACGCATCATTTTACGGGTGTATTGACTCCTGCTCAGTGTTAGTACGTGAATGCAACCAAGCCGATTTTCTTTGTCTAATTGATTAGACAGAAGCACATGCAGATAGCAAAGTGAATTTCCGTGTATTGCTGGAGGTGACCTTCAAAGAGCAAAGCAAGATAGGAACGGGAAATTTGCTAAATGTAACTAAATACATTTTACAGCAGTAGTATTTATAGCACCACGGGAGTCACTAACCTATAGTATCTTTGTGCAACAGGTTTGTAACTCTCACAGTAGACATAGATAACATAACGTAACTTAAAAACTCAGCTTCTATACGGCATAACCGTTGTTCTTTGCAGTTTACAAAAAAGTTAAAATAAAGACATACAATTGAATATGAAATATCAATTACCTAGAGACCTAGAAAACAAAAAAGGTTTGTTTTTTTATTGTTTCCTAAAATCTAACGTCCTCTTTTACAAAGCCACGCTAGCGGCTGCGCTGCGCTGCGCTAACGGCCCTGAAGCCCACAGAGATTTAAAGGGCTTCGGGGCTGTTGCCGTGCGGCAGCCACTAGTGCAGCTTTGTATGAGATGGAAGTTGATATCAATAGCTTAAGGTCCTTATCCAATGTAGCTGCTTGATAAGAAAGAAGGCGCTGATGGTACTTTTTGAATTTACAGCCCTCAACAGAAGAAAAAAAACAAAAAAAGCACGAGAGCTACGAAAATGCATTAAATTTGCAAAAAGAAATGAATCCATCAGATAATACGGCCCCTGACCGGTTGAAACTTTGCTACAGCCTAGAACACGGCATTCTCCCATCTGCAGCAACAAAGAGATAGTGGGCATTAAATCAGGCCTTTCGCTTAAAAAGAGCCAATCTGAAGTAGAGAGTTGCAAGGGAACAGAAATCCCACCCATCCCTGCCCATCCCCGCCAGGATCCTCTCCGCCCTACCGGTCCCCGTCAGGATCCTCTATGTCCCCACCCGTCCCCGCCAGGATCCTCTCCGTCCCCGCCAGGATCCTCTCCATCCCCACCCATCCCCGTCAGGATCCTCTCCGTCCCCACCTATCCCCGCAAGGAATTACCTCCATCCCCGCCCGTCCCCATAAAAAGCAGCAATTACTTCTGACAGGATCATCAATTCCACAGTTTCTTTTGTGTTTGCGCTGCTGTTTTCCTTGTGGAATCTCTTTGGTGGAACCCTTTTTTTGTTTTCTGTTCAGGAAGTTTAACTTATAAACCCCCTCTTTTACTAAGGCTGACGTGTCCATTATATTATATGGACGAACCCTACTTCCAAAGCCTTCTATCCCCGTGGGAGTCCCGTTGGCTAGAGGGGGTCTCCGTGGGAGTCACGTGGACTAGAGGGGGGTCCCTGTGGGAGTCCTGTGGGTTAGGGGGGGATTCCCACGGGACCCCCGCGGGACCCGCGGGATTCCCACAATCCTCATTCCCATGCAGACCTCTAGTCTGAAGTGACACCCCCTACCCCAGCCCCTCAGAAAGGATTTCTGCTCTCCAAATCATACCCTCATCACTCCTGAAGGGCCCTCCAGACCTTCTAGAGCTATTTCTGGTGTCTAATGAAGAGAAGCGATAGTAACCCCTAGTTGCTACTCCCCTGTAGACTGTCAGTACCAAAATGATGCCCGTTCACCTTTAGAAGTAGTTTCATGCATTAAGGTCAGGTAGCACATGATTTTGCCATTTAGCACATGTGAAATAGTTTCCCAATGGAGGAGGTGAAGATAAGACTTTGGGGCTCATTTTCAAAAAAGGAAAACATCCGGAAAGTGGCATAAAGGGACAGATAGATGCTTCTCTCGCCAAACCCTTCCAATTCGCTATTTTTGAAACCTATTTTCTAGACTGGTATCTATGCTATTTGTCTGCAGTTTATCTACATCTCAAGGGGGGGGGGGCATGTTAGAGGCATGGTGTGGATGGGATTAGGGTGGGCTTTTGGCCTGGACATTTCTCTGCAAAAATTGAATATTTTAGAACATGTCCAGGGTGCAATTTGAATGTTTGGGTTTAAACCTACACTTCTCCCTCCGCATTCACTGTGATAGAGGGATTAACAGAACCGCAAATACAGAAAAACCATGAATAACTTTTTCATATGTTATTCGCTGTTTTCTATTAAAAACCATCGTGAATATAGTGAAACCGCGAATAACATGGTGGGAGACCTGGTCTGATCCTGAAGGAGAGGAAAAACATAGTGAAGAAAGTGCTGGGAATCAGCAATTTTCTCTTTGCGAGCTGATGTAATTGGGGGGGAGGAGTCAGCAAGCTAAAAGCCGTGAATAATCGAAACTGCGAATACAGAGGGAGAAGTGTATTTTAATAATGAAAAAAATCCAAAAAGGGGGCCAAACTGACCGGATGACCACTGGAAGGATGTAAACATGATCCCTCCACACAGTGGCATACCAAGGGGGGGCGGGGGAGCAGTCTGCCCCGGGTGCAAGCCATGAGGGGGGTGCTCCTGGCCTTGGAGTCATGGCTCGGGAACTTCCCTTCTCAAGGCCCAACCCCAAGGCTTTCGCTTACCCGATTGCAGCAGAAAGCAACCTGCAGAAAGGATTGCGGGTACTTTAGCGATCCTTGCAGGTTGCCATAGGCCTCCGGAGTTGTCGTCCCTCTGCTGCGATCCTGCCTCTGACATCAGAGGAGGGGCGGGGCCGCGGCAGAGGGACGACAACTCCGGAGGCCTATGGCAACCTACAAGGATCGCTAAAGTACCCGTGATCCTTTCTGCAGGTTGCTTTCTGCTGTAATTGGGTAAAGGGAGGCGCTGGAGGCCAGAGGGGGAGCACACAGGCCTTCAGGGGGGGGGCACAGTCCTTCGGGCGGAAAGGTACAGTTCTTCGGGTGCAAGCCTTCGGGGGGGACAGGCCTTCAGGGGTGACAGACCTTCAGGGGGAGGTGCAGTCCTTCGGGGGGGACAGGCCTTCAGGTGGGGGTGCAGGCCTTCAGGGGTGGGGTGTAGGCCTTCAGGGGAGACAGACCTTCGAGGGGGGACAAGCCTTCAGGTGGGGGTGCAGGCTTTCAGGGGGGGGACAGCTGCAACCTGCTGCTTGCGCTGACCTCGGCACTCCCATCTGATATTACTTCTGGGCCCCGGACTAGGAAGTGACATCAGAGGGAGAACTGATTCTGGCGTGAGCAACAAGTTGAAGATGCTGCTCGCGCCAGGGAAGCTAAACAGGTACGGGGGCGGGAAGGAGCAGGGGTCAAAAAAGAGGGCATTGGGGGGTGACAGCTCCCCGGGCACCTCCCACCCTCACTATCCCAGTGCTACTACACTGAGTACTGTTTTTGGGTTTAATTCTTTATTGATTTTCAAATTTTGACAGTGCAATATAACTATATTAAACATGAGCATTTTACATAACGCAGTTAAAATACACAAAATTAATACACTACCAATCCTTTTCTCCCTCCCTTCCTCACATAACTATTACACTGCATATGCATATATTATTGCAATATTATAGATAAATACCTTTAGCAATCCCAAATACCTTCCCCTCCCCCCACCCCCCTGGATATGTAAGGAATCTGTAAAAAGGGAAGATACCTGACATTCATTACAATTCAACATATGCAGTCAATGGGCTCCACACTTTATTGAACGTCACACTAGACCCCCAACACTCCACATTCATTCTCTCATATTTATACACTGAGTACTGTTACTGCATTGATTACCTTATTTTCACGCATATAACGCGCGCGTTATACACGATTTTACAAACCGAGCATAACCATGCGTATTATATGCATGAGCACGTTGTACAATTTGTTTTTACATAGTTCCCCCCCCCCCGACGTCCGATTCATCCCCCAGCCCCCCCCCCCACACACACACACACACGGAGAAGCAGCCTACCGTTGGTTCCCGATGCTAGTGAGCCCTGCTGCTTCCTCTGCCGGCGGTCCCGCCCCTTCTCTGAGGCCTGCGCTGCTTCCTCTGCCGCGGTCCCGCCCTTTCTCTGACGTCAGGAGGTTCTGCATTGTATCTTCGCTATATAATCACCCATGCCGAATATGTACAGTCCCCTGCATTGTAAACTGCGCTCAACTGCATAGCACATTCCCTTGCACTGTATCTTCGCTGTGTATGTACAGTCTCTTACATTGTAAACCGCTCTGAACTGTTTGTGGTACTGCGGTATACAAAAATAAAGTTGTTATTATTATTATTATTAATTCAAGGAGCAGCATGCGCGGTATACACGTGTGCGCGCTATATATTAATTTGTTTACATAAATTTCAGTTTCCCGCACTCTATACCCGTGTGCACGTTTTACACGGGTGCGCGGTATATGCGTGAAAATACAGTCATGTTATAACCTGCTTCAAACTTCACGGCAGGATATAAAAAACATAATTGTGAAGCAGGACTTGATGGACTCTTCATTTTTTCATCTATTAGTGACTTTTCTTTGTGGATTCCCAAACTATCATGCCCCCACCCCCCCATGAAGAAGCATAGCAGCTGTAGCAAGGTGTTTTAAACCTGCAGCATGTAAATGCACCCTCTCAACACTGGTTTTCATTCATAAGAACATAAGAATAGCCTTGTTGGGTCAGAACAATGGTCCATCAAGCCCAGTGGCCCGTTCTCACGGTGGTCAATCCAGGTCCCTAGTACTTGGCCAAAACCCAAGGAGTAGCAACATTCCGGTATCTCAAAGAATATCAAGATTCCGGAACCCCGATGAAAGAAACATTCCAGAGCTGAGATTGTGATGTCATAATGCCTCATTCCACAGTGCCTCAGAGCCAACTTCATCAGTGATGTTACAGTGGCTTAATTGTCCTATATTTGGTTCACGAAAGAACATAAGAATTGCCTTACTGGATCAGACCAATGGTCCATCAAGCCCAGTGGACTGTTCTCACGGTGGCCAGTCCAGGTCACTAGTACCTGGCCAAAACCCAAGGAGTAGCAACAATCCATGCTACCTATCCAGGGCAAGCAGTGGCTTCCCCCATGTCTGTCTCAATAACAGACTATGGACTTTTCCTCCAGGAACTTGTCCAAACCTTTCTTAAAACCAGCTACGCTATCTGCTCATACCACAACCTTTGGCAATGTGTTCCAGAACTTAACTATTCTCCGAGTGAAAAAGTATTTCCTCCTATTGCTTTTAAAAGTATTTCCCTGTAACTTTGAGTGTCTCCTTATAGATCAGGTAATTTCTGCAAGTCAAGGAAGATGAGAAGATTCTATATAATACAGTACATCATGAAAAAGTGGTTTTAGAAAAAAGGTTTTCCGACTGCAAATGGTACCAACTGCAAATTACAAAAATAAACAAAACACTAACGCTTTCAAATGGCAATAATCCATCTCCATATTAAAAATTTACTCTCTGCTGCTTCTGTTGAGGCCGCCACTGCTGCCAAGTTCTTAAGAGAGTCTGGAATCCAGCAGAAGTGAAAGATCCTTAAATAGAAAGCATGATTTATTTTTTTGTTATTTTTTTTAAAGGACAATTGATAATACCTGAATGTGTACTCATACTTCTTGAAGTTCTAGCAAGCATAATCTAAAGGCATTTCTCAGAGGCAGAACATGTTGAGAATGGAATTCACAGATGTAATGCGCCTAGAGAATCTGCTACAGTTCTGTAACAGCGATGAGATAATGGATTTTTTTTTTTTTTCTTAAACCAGCCTTTCAGATCAATATTCAAAGGGGGCTCCTGCCTAATTAATTTGCCTGTCACTGCCTATCTCCCAATATTCAGTGGCACTGAAGCATGCAGAGCCACTATATATCACCTTTGATCACTGCCCAAAAAAAAGAGGACAGGCAGTACAGGGGAACAGCATTAGGGAGGAGCCTGGGATTTTGTGGGTGCTGGCACCCACATAGCAAAGCAGGTGGTCTATAGGTGTCAGGATGCTGATGCTTGGGGTCAGGTATGTTTCAGGGTGTGTGGGCGCTTGATTGGAAAGGTCGGGTTTATGTCAAGGATGCGATTCGGGTATGTTAGGTGGGCATGTGTTGGAGGGGGTGTGGATGCTTTATCATGAGGGTTGAATATATGTTAGGAAGGAGCCTGGGGTTATGGTGTGTGCTGGAACCCACATAGCTAAGCGGGTGGTCTTTATGTTCCAGGATGTGGATGCTTGATTGCTGGGGGTCAGGTATGTGCGGGTGTTTGATGGGTGGGGTCAGGTTTGTGTAGAGGATGCGGGTCAGATATGTCAGGTGGGTATAGGCGCTTAATGGGGAGGTGGAGTATAGAGAATGATACTGTGACAGAATTTGTCACCATTCCCGTCCCCGCGGATAACCGCAGGAAACCATCCCCATGTCATTCTTTAAGGAGAGAGGGAAGAATCAGATTATGAATGGGCACAACCACTGACCCTCCAAGCTTTGCATTGAAGAATGCTGGTGTAGAAGGACTGAGGTTGAGATAGACACTAAAGAATGACACCAGACGGTTAGAACATAAGACCATAAGTGTTGCCATACTGGGACAGACTGAAGATAAATCAAGCCCAGTATCTTGTTTCTAGCAGTGGCCAACCCAGGTCACAAGTACCAGGCAGAAACCCAAAGAGCAGCAACATTCCAGAGCTGAGACTGTGATGTCATAATGCCTCATTCCACCAATGCCTAAAAGCCAGCCTCATCAGTGATGTCACAATGGCTTCATTATCCTATACTTGGCTCAAATAAGAATCAGAGTTTGAATGGGCCCAGCCACTGACCCGCAAGCCTTGCACTGAAGAATGCTGGTGTAGAAAGACTGAGGTTGAAATAGACACTACAGAAAGACTCAGGATGGTTTCCCATGGTTATCCGCGGGACCGGCTTGAGTATGTGTTGGGGAATGCAGGTGCCTGACTGGGGGGAATCGGGGAATGTACTGCACTACCCGACTGCCAGTATCATAGCTGCACTTATAACCTCCCAATTATTTTGAAAAGTTGACACCTATACCAGAAAACCCTCTTTCCTCTGCTCACTGATTACTCTTATGCTGCTACTGTATCCTTCCTTCATTGCTTATCTATCTTCCTCTTCTGCCTTACATCCTTTCTCCATTTCACTCCTATCTCCATCTCAAATCTCTCTCCTTCCCCTATTCTCTAATCTTTTCCTTTCTTTCCACTACTGATCACTAAAATTCCTTTAACCAGTCCTCCAAGTAAAGACCAAATAAATTAACTAGACACAAAAAAATATATGAAGTCTAATAAAAAATATAGAGACTATTACGCAGATCATCTCCTTACCCTTCTGGCCAACCAGCCTAAAGTACTTTTTTCTAACATAGTCCAATATTGAAAAGAGTTTCTCACCCCTGATCTATAGAGAACAAAAATGAGTGATCTATAAATGAAAAGGAAGTTACAATATCATTTAAGATATAGATAAGAATTTAGCCCCCTCTTTTACAAAGCCCAAGAGCATGGGCCGCTGCTGTAACTGACTCAAAGCCTATAAGGATTTAAAGGGCTTCGGGGCTTTTGCCGCAAGGCTTTGCAAAAGATGGGAGTAGGTTGGGTATCTTAGAAATAAAATGACTCGGTTGTTCCTTTTTATTCAGACCTCAGCTGTTACTGGTCGATAATTTGGCTATTTCGATGGTGCATCTGTTACACGCGCAGAAGGAGAACATTCGCACTTAAATGCTCATGAGAATAGATGATGGATCTAATGAGCAGTATTATGACTATCGGAGCAGATGAGGGTAATAGAAGCACGATGAATGTTCACTACAGATGGGAGCAATGTCAGTACAGGCATGCATACCTTCTAATTTAATAATAATAATAATAATAATAACTTTATTTTTCTATACCGCCATATTCAGACGACTTCTAGGTGGTTCACATCGAAGAAGGCTGGACATTTAGCGAATTACAAATGCATGAGGGGAAAGTTACAGAAGAAAAAAGGGTTCTAAGGGGAGGGAATGTAAGAGGGGTTGTAAGGGGAGGGAAAGTGAGAGGGGTGGGATTTGCATGAGAGATTGCTTCGGGATTATAGAGGGGAAAAGCATAGTGAGTGTAGATCGGTCTGTGTAGGTGATGAATTTATCAGAGTGGTACTGATTGATTTTCAGAATGCGTTGTAGGTCTGTCTGGTTTTATTTATGTAGTTTCCCAGCCAGGATTGTTGTCTGTTAGCTTGGAACATGAAGGTTCTATCAAGGTAGGATTTGTATTTGCAGCCAGTGATTTTAGGATAGGCAAAGATATTTTTGTTTCTGGTTGTTCGTGTGGGGTTGTACAGAGTGAAGTGTGTTTGCAGGTAGGAAAGTGCTAGGCCCCAGATTTGTTTGAAGCAGATGCATGCAAATTTGAACTGTATTCGCGCTTCCATTGGTAGCCAGTCCAGTTTTTTGTAGTATGGGCTAATGTGGTCTTGTTTTCTCAGTCCGAAGATTAAGCGAACTGCAGTGTTTTGTACTAATCTCAGTTTCTTTATTGTTTTTTGTGGGATACCCAGGTAGACGATGTTGCAGTAGTCCAGGGTGGATAGGATCAGTGATTGCATTTTTAAGCACTTGACCATTATGACCAAATCTCTTTAATTTGCATTACATCTGACCCCCATTAATAATACGTGAACATTTTAAAAGGGATAAGCAAAATCTAAATTATGAGTGATTATTATTCAGTTTAAAATTTGGAACATTTATGGTCATATTTGTTGTCGGGGTTTAAATTCAAATGCATGTACAAACCCATCTTTTAATTTGGAAAAAAAGAAAGCAGGACAAGAAAATTAATTTTCAATATAAAGACACACCTGAAAACTTTAACAGAAGTGAGATACTCGTAGATGGGCAAATGAGCGCCATAACCTGGTACAGTTTTATGAATAATAACCTCATCACAGAAGTCGTAATGGTTAGTTTTAGATGAAATTTTCTTGTTTGGTGATTATTGCCTATGTAAAGAGTGAAGCTACCAGAGCTTATGTGACTGGTTAATGGTTTGCAAACACACTCTAAGGGCTCCTTTTAACAAGGTGCGGTAGGGGTTTATGCGCGTTAAACCACCTGCCGCGCTAGTCGCTAATGCCTCCATTGACAAGGCGTTAGTTTTATGGCTTGCCACGGGGGTTAACCCCGCTAGCGCACCTTGATAAAAGGAGCCCTAAGATGTGTTGAGACACACTGAGGCTAAAAGTTGGTGAATTTGCAGTACAAATGAAGTTACAGCTTGTGGCAGTTCTTCATAAATAGACATGTACACCTGAAGGATGTTGTGTCAAAGTATTTTTTAATAGTCCTTAGCTTCCATGGTGTATAAAAGCATTTCAATTTATTCCTTGCATATATAATGCCTTCTTTTCCCCAGAGAAATGATGCTAACTCTTATCTTATTAACTTTAGGAAAGTCTATGAGAAAGTTACCCTGGTTTAATGCAACTGCATGTGGACTATGTAACTCATACAATAACATTTAAGCAAGGAAAGCAAGCGACCTACAGCTAGTCAACTGGTCCAGAATGAAACAGAAAAACTGGAATTGTAGGCCCATCTAGTCTGCCAGTGCCTGATGCCACTGTCAAATCTTTTGGGGTGCAAGAATCTTCTATGCTTTATTGGTTGTTTTCATCAAGGAACACTCTTTTATATTTTTTAAAGTAATAAACGCTGGGTTTTACTAAACGGTGGTAGAGGTTTCTACCATGAGCTGGCGAGTTAAATGCTCCGATGCCAGCCTGCGTTAGAAGTCCCTACCACCGTTTAGTAAAAGGAGCCCAAAGTATTACATAAATATTGAAGAGTTTTTATTTATGCTTAGAAGGGCATAATCAAAACTTTGAAATGTCCAAACACCTGCTTAAGTCGGCTCTTGGACGTCCTAATAGAAAGGACATCCAAGTGCTGATAATCTAAACAAAATTTCTAGATTTTCAGCAGTACTTCTAAGCTGCTGTGCATCCAGAGCTCAAAGAGGTGTTTTGGGAGGTATGTTATGGGCGAGAATCAGGTGGGCTTCCACCTGGACATCCTGAAGCAATAGTCGAAGCTTTTCTAGGACATCCTAGGTAGAACTTACAAGCCAGGACTTAGACCAAAGTAAAACATGTGTAAGTGCCCCAATGGTGACCAAACTGACAAGATGACCACTGGAGGGTCTAAAGCTGAACCCCCTTGCTCCCCCAGTGGTTATGGCCCCCTTCCACCACCCAGAGATGGATGAAAAAAACAGTACATTGAGGGCTTGCCATCAGCTCATCACGCAGAGGAATCCCCATCATCTGAGCCTATTTTGGGGATTCCTGCCAGCTCAGCTGATGGAAATTCCTCTGCCGTGATCAGACAAGGTAGTTGGGTACGTCTACAAATTTGCTTTTGTGTGTTTTTCATGTGGATGTTTTTATTTTTGAAAATGGACCAAAAAGATAGACGTCCTAAGGCCCAAAACTTATATATAGGCCATTTTCAAAAATAAAAGATAGATGTCTGGTTATTTGAGAGTTAATTCAAAAATAGTTATGTCTCCTTTCCCACCTCCCTCTATCATCCCCTACCCCCACTTGTAAGTCCAGCATCTTCTTTCCTTCTTCCTTGGTCACTTTCTCTTCCCCCTCCTCCCTCCACTCCCTCCCTCCATTACCCAAAGCAGCAGAGTCGGTCCTGATAACTCCCTCTCTCTCTCCGTTCCCAAAGCAGTACAGCCAGTCCTGACAACTTCCTCCCTCCCTTCATTCCCAAAGCAGCAGAGCAGGTCCTGACAACCCCGTCCTCCTCCCTTGCTCACCCAACGATGCAGTGGCAGCTGGCAAGTCTGGGCCTTTCCTCTGCATGTTGAAAGTGACATAGCAGAGGAAAGGCCCTGCCAGGCTAGCCAGAAGCTGCCTTTTTACCGGCGCTTCCTCCGCTCACCGGCTACCGCTGCATCGTCGAGGGAGGCTCTCAAATAACCAGAAACTCCAGTTATCCAGCATCCACCAATCCCCATGGGTGCCAGATAACTGAGATTCTACTGTATTAATAATCTCTTTCCACAGATACCCTTGTGAGTGGTGTGCTTTATATCTGTGTCAACAGCTTCTTTATGAAAATGCTTCCCTGATATTTAGGATGACTGAATTATGATCTAGCTAATCATACTTGAGCAAATACCACATGGAAGCTTAATTTCAAGAAAATTGATCTTTACACAGAAATTAATATAGCTACCTCAAATTCTGAATACATTTATTTTCTGCCTAAATGCTTTTCTTCATGTCAAACATAGTTTCAATAAACCCACTGTAAACAAACAATTAAATGCCTGAAACGCATAAGCAATAGAAAGTAAGTTCTAGAACAGGGTCATGAAATGTTGCTAAAAGTTAACGTTAGGAAATATCTTCACAGGAAGGATGGTACATACATGTAGCAATGTTGAAGGCCCAAGCAAAGGCATAATTTAATAAAGTATGGAATATCTGTATGTATTTCTATGCTGCATATTTAGTACAAGGCTATTCTCTGCAGCTTACAATAAAATCATGGTCTTGTGATTTGATGGGCTGTTCCTTTCCTGTCAATTTGATGGCGTTCCATTCCACCTCCGATTTTAACCTGTAAACTGCTCCATTCTGTAAGTCAGTCATAGTGGTATAGTAAATTGTGAATAAATTCATAAAAATCACGACCAAACAATGCACATGAAAGTTAACACCAGTGGAGGGGTACTTTCGATAGGACCTCTAAGTCTGAGGTTGGATGTTTTGGGCAAGACGTCAACAAACTATAAAAGTCCATTTCTATATGGAAAGCTTTAGTTTACCCATGAAATGGAGTTGAAGTTTACCCTCCTTATGTTATCAACTTCTTCACATTGTCCAAAAACCTTGTTATTACACTATTAGGCTCATAATCAAAAAACACAGATGTCCAAAAAGCATCCTATATCTACACTTGGACATCCTAATCACCAGGACGTCAAAGTGCCGATAATCAAAGCCGTCTTTCTGTACATTGTGGCCACCAGTATTACCCAGAGCAGGGCTCTGTAGGAAATTTGATGGCTACAAACAATAATGCAATCGCGTGTGACCCGGCCTGGAGTCACCCTGCAGGACTGGAGTTTATAGCAGCAATGAAAAATTCAATCAAACACAAATAAAGTTCCAACCATTATGGCTTGTCAGGTCAAAGTTCTTTTTACTTAATTCTGTAAGGCAGGTAAGTACTTTCTCAGACTTTACAACCTCAGTCAGGATTTCACACAGCCTTAATAACCAAAAACACAAAACAAAAACAAACTGCCAAAAGAGAAAAAGGCAGGAAAATAAAGCCGCTCACAATACAGTGCAACTTTCTTTCTGTGTTTCATAAGGCCCACTTATCCCTGGGACCTCAGCTCAACACAGAGCTTACTCAGCCTGCTGAAAAGCAGGTATCTCACTTCATCAAAATACAGTTCAGCATTCAAGTTTTCCTTAATTTATAGTCCTTGCAGCAATTGAAGGAAAGCCTCTGGCAATCAGAATATGGTTGCCAGGAAAAGGAGAGAGTCCTAGGTTTTGCCAAAAACAAAGGCCTTCAGAAAAGGCTTTCAAATTCCCTCCCAGAATGGAAGCAAAACCTCTCCCCAGTCTCTCAAAGCTTTCTCACAAAAACAAGCATTCAAAAACGAAAAACACAGCACACAAACAGTTCCAAAACACACTCACTGTTTGTGGCTCAAAGACAGGTTCAGCTGCATAGGTTCAGGCAAATTACTCTCACAGCCAGCACAAGACTCTTGGAAGTCCATAGGTTCTTCAAACAGGTAAGACAAATCCTCTGGCTGTTCAACCTCCATTGGTTCCATAGATTGGGGTTTGTTGTCCCTGTTTGGCTCGGCAGGGTTCCTAGGGAGGCAAGGCCCAAACTTCCTCCCTAACCGGCTTGCTGGTCTGAATGCTACTGCTGGCTTATCTACCTTTGGGGCGTGCCCTGCTCTAGGTGAGTCAGCAGTAGCCCAGGGTCCTCTAGAGCTCCCCTGGTGGTGAGTTGTACATAATTCACCTATCTCATCCCCAGATAAGTCAGGCTCCACCTGGTGGTCACTGACCCTGTTTCTCACAATACATTCCTGAGAGATCCTGGAATCTTTCTTCCTGGGTTTTATTGTTACATTAGCTTTTCCCTTAGCTGGGACCTTGACAGGCCTTGTGTCTGTTTGGTCACAACATCTAGCGAGGTGTTCCAGCCTGTGTATGTTCAGAGCATGAGATGGGCATGGTGTAGGTGTTTTATGGGCGAGCTTTGGGCGGTCTGAAGGGAGGGTTAGACATAGACGTCTTCCAGCGATAAACATTTTGCAAGCCATCCTGGATTGAACTTATACGTATGGAACTAGACCTGTTGTAGAAGGGTCTAAGTGCCGCAAAGGTGCCCAAACTGACCAGATGACTACTGCATGTATCAAGGTAAGACACCCCCACATTCCCCCAGTGCTCAAAGACCCCCTTCCACCACACAAAAATGAGAACAAAAAGATACATACCTGTCTCTAAAACAGCAGCGTCTGGTATGGGGAAGCCTAGTAGAGCTTCACGCAGGTGCTTTAAGTAGCCTGGTGGGAGGGCTAATGAGCCATAGAGAGGAGGATACAGGCCCAGAAGCCACTCTAACCACTATATTTATGGAAGTACATGTGAGACCACTCAAAACTCACCAAAACCCTACTATACTACCTATAGGTGCCACCTGCAGCCATAAGTGTTATTGGGATGGTATACAGGAGGATATACTAGGTTTGGGGGGGCTCACCCTAAATTATAAGGGGGTTATGGTAAGATATACAGCTGGCACTCTTTATGTGAAGTTCACAGTAGTGACCTCTAAGTTGTCCCTTTGCTCTTTGCACAGAAGACCCGTTTCAGAATTTTGAGTTCACACCAGGTAAAGTTTACAGTGAACTGGCAAGACTCAAGGTGAACAAAGCCATGGGACCAGACAATTTGCACCCAAGAGTGCTCAGAGAATTGAGCAATGTCCTGGCGAAACCGTTGGCTGAGCTATTCAATCTCTCCCTAAGTAAAGGGAAAGTTCCCCTGGACTGGAAATTAGCTAATGTCGTTCCTCTGCATAAAAAGGGTTGCAGGGCAGAGGCTGCGAATTATAGACCGGGAGTCTCACATCAATAGTGTGCAAACTCATGGAAACACTAATTAAAAGCAAATTGGACACGATCTTGAATGAAGGGAATCTTCGGGATCCCAGTCAGCATGGATTCACCAAGGGTAGGTCCTGCCAATCCAATCTCATCAGCTTCTTTGACTGGGTAACAAGAAAGTTGGACTTGGGAGAGTCTTTGGACGTCGTGTACCTGGACTTCAGTAAAGCTTTTGACAGTGTCCCACACCGCAGGCTGCTAAGCAAGATGGAATCGATGGGGTTAGGAGAGACACTAACTGCATGGGTCAATGATTGGCTGAGTGGCAGACTTCAGAGGGTGGTGGTTAATGGTACCCTCTCTAAAACATTGGAGGTGACCAATGGAGTGCCGCAGGGCTCAGTCCTGGGTCCACTCCTTTTCAACATATTCATAGGGGATCTGACTCAAGGGCTTCAAGGTAAAATAACACTATTCGCCGATGACGCCAAACTATGTAATATAGTAAGTGAATGCAGTTTACAGAATTATATGGCGCAGGACCTGCTTACATTGGAAAGTTGGTCTTCAACCTGGCAGCTAGGCTTCAATGCTAAGAAATGTAAGGTCATGCACCTCGGAAGCGGAAATCCATGCAGGACATACTTCTTGAACGGAGAAACTTTAACTAGGACTTCAGCAGAATGAGATTTAGGAGTAATCATCAGTGCAGACATGAAAACTGCCAATCAAGTGGAGAAGACTTCATCTAAGGTAAGGCAGATATTGGGTTGTATCAATAGAAGTTTCGTCAGCCGAAAGCCTGAAGTCATAATGCCATTGTACAGGGCCATGGTGAGACCTCATCTGGAGTACTGTGTGCAATTCTGGAGGCCACATTACAGTAAAGATGTGCGCAGAATTGAATCGGTTCCGTGGATGGCCACCAGGATGATCTCGGGGCTCAAGGGTCTCTCGTACAAAGAGAGACTGAACAAATTGCAGCTCTACACTCTCAAGGAACATAGGGAGAGGGGAGACATGATCGAAACATTTAAGAACCTCATGGGACGTGTCGAAGTGGAAGATGATATTTTCTTTCTCAAGGGACCCTCGGCCACAAGAGGGCACCCGCTCAAACTCAGGGGCGGAAAATTTCATGGCGACACCAGAAAGTATTTCTTCACAGAGAGAGTGGTTGATCATTGGAACAAGCTTACAGTGCAGGTGATCGAGGCAGACAGCGTGCCAGACTTTAAGAATAAATGGGATACCCATGTGGGATCCCTACGAGGGTCAAGATAAGGAAATTGGGTCATTAGGGCATAGACAGGGGTGGGTAAGCAGAGTGGGCAGACTTGATGGGCTGTAGCCCTTTTCTGCCGTCATCTTCTATGTTTCTAAATATAGGCTAGAGTTTCCCAGGCCTACATTTCAGCCACCTATCTTGGCGTGATTCACGGCTGGGTAGCCGCTATAGATCGCCTAATGACACTTCAGAGGTTGGTCATGCCTACTTTGGCATTCCACGGCCTAAAACGCCTTCCTAGCCATGATTCCAGCAGCCACTCCAGCCGCCTTTTATTTAGGCGTTGGTAGACGCTTCAACCCTGCCTTTTCTGACCATTGGCATGGCACCTACCAATGCCTAACTTTAAATGCTGGTTATAGAATTTCCCCCATGTGCCTCCATGCCCATGGGAAGAGGATACCCCATTCCTGTCTCTTACCCCAGTCCCAAATTAAGAGGTTGTGGGTTTAAGCTCCACGTTGCTCCCTGTAACCCTGGGTGAGTCACTTAATCCTCTGTTGCCCCCAGCTACAGTAGGTAGATCAGGGGTCCCCAAAGTCCCTCCTTGAGGGCTGAATCCAGTTGGGTTGTCAGGATTTCCCCAATGAATATGCATGAGATCTATGTGCATGCACTGCTTTCAATGCATATTCATTGGGGAAATCCTGAAAACCCGACTGGATTTGGTCCCCAAGGAGGGACTTTGGGGACTCCTGGGGTAGATTGTGAGCCCATCAAGACAGTGAAAAAAGTACCTGAATGTAAAAATCGCTTTGATGGTATTGTGATGGACGGTATATAAGTAATAATAAATATTATTTATTTATAACCCGCTATACCTTAACAGTTCAGAGCGGTTTACAACAAAGAGAATCTGCCAGATGCAGATGAAATACAAATGGAATTACGCATATAACTTGCATGGTTGGGTTTCTATAGCCAAAATTGTCATACGAAAGAGATTTCATAGGTTTCCGTAAACATTTGGTAAGTCAATGAATTCATAAACCGTGTCGAGCTCCATTCTCATGGAGATGATGCGGTATATAAACTTAAGGTTTAGATTAGATTAGATTAGATAAAGAGGGCGCTTAAGGTTTTGCTCCAGACACTAGCCTGATAAGCTAAAGTTTTATCCAGGAATCTTTTTACAATATATCCTTTTAATGTAGGGAAAGAGAATCGAGAAATTTTCCGCATGGGTTAAAGGTTTGTAGAGAATACAAAGCGGTTGACAAGATACACTTCTCCCTCGGTATTCATGGGGGATAGGGGCAGAGCCGGACTGCGAAGTGTGAAAAACCGCGAATAACTTCTCATCCAGCTCTGACCCACCCCTGCCTTCCCCCCGGCATCCCGGCCTTACCTGGTAGTCTAGCGGGCTTTCGGGGCAGGAACAAATTTCCTACACTCCTGCCCCATGCAGATCGCCAATGAGTTCCCATAGTCTCTTGAGACTAAGACGGGAGCTCACGGCAGCCATTTCCTATTGGCGATCTACACGGGGCAGGAGCATAGGAAGATCGCTCCTGCCCTGAAAGCCTGCTAGACCACCAGGTAAGGAGTAATCTATAGTGCTACTAGACATTTTAAGTCCTGTAGGGAGGCGGGAAGGCCCTAAACTATGCTTCCCCCCCCACAAAAAAAAAAGTGCAGATAATCTAGAATATTGTGTACAATTCTGGAGACCACATTATCAAAAAGATGTGCAGAGAATTGAGTCGGTTCAGCGAATGGCCACCAGGATGGTCTCAGGACTCAAGGATCTCCTGTATGAGGAACAGCTGGGTAAGTTGCAGCTATACTCACTCGAGGAACATAGAGAAAGGGAAGATATGATCGAGACGTTCAAATATGTCACGGGCCGTATTGAGGTAGAAGAGGATATCTTTTTTCTTAAAGGACCTACGGCGACAAGAGGACATCCGTTGAAACTCAGGGATGGGAGATTTCATAGTGACACCAGGAAGTATTTCTTCACCGAAAGGGTGGTTGACAATTGGAATAGTCTTCCAAATCAGGTAACTGAGGCTAGCAGCGTGCTGGATTTTAAGAGAAAATGGGATAAGTATGTGGGATCACTTCAAGGAAGAAATTAGGTGGGGGGTCATTAGAGTGGGCAGACTTGTTGGGCCGTGGCCCTTTTCTGCCGTCATCTTCTATGTTTCTATAATCGAAATTGCGAACCCTGAAACTGCGAATAGGGAGGGGAAAGTTTAAATGGGAACAAGGCCTGCCAGTGTTTTGTAGCACAAACATGCAAGTTTGAAAATGATTCTGGCCTCCACTGTGACTGAGTGAATGAAGTGTATGTATGTGTTGGTGAGGCCTTGCAGTGTTTTAGAGTCCCCTTTTTGTTCCATATAGGATACTGATTGAGTATTGGGTAACATGAATTATCCCATCTTCCTCAACCTATTCCATCTAAAGCCAGCCTACTGCCAATGGGATCAGGAGAAAATCACCCATGATTTAGGTCCTGCCCCCCCAAATCCATATGGTATGTAGGCTGGCTTTATGCAAATTTCTGCCCTACATTCCTGCTGCAGACTTCAAGTTCCTTCCTTCTTGTATCATGCATTTAATGAAGTTCATTTTCTGAGAGGAGACAGATAATGCTTGTGTATATTAAAAGCTGCCATTACTGTAATAAGCATAAATAGCCCGTTTTAATGTGGTTTAATGCATTGCTTCAAAAATGTGGGTCAAGAATCATTAATTCACACAGCAAAATCTTTAGCATATATTCTATTTTATGCTTATCAGACCATATAATGAAGCTTCCTTTTCATTTCAATGATGGACATTCCACACAGTTCGCACATTGTCACTGAATTTCCAGTTAAATAATATAATAGTAAATCTGTGCGAATGTCAGCCTGCATTGAAAGATGAATTTTTAATGTATTTAGCGCATTCAACAAAATAAAATGACTAAAATGAATTCCAAGTCAAATTATTAAGAACATAAGAATTGCCATACTGGGACAAACGAAAGGTCCATCGAGCTCAGTATCCTGCTTCCAACAATGGCCAACCTAGGTCCCAAGCACCTAGGTATATCCCAAGTAATAAAACAGGTTTTATGTTTCATATCCTAGGAATAAGCATGGGATTCCCCAAGCCATCTCAATAATAATAATAACAGCTTATATACCACAATACCGTGAAGTTCTATGCGGTTTACAAAGACTAAGCAAAGGTACAAATTGATTGACTTTAAGAGGGGAGGAAGAAAGAGGGTTAATAGGACAGGAAATCCATTTTTGAGGAGAGAGTGATCAATAGAACAAGTTAATCGCTATAGAGGGGAGAGAGAAGAGAGGATCAGTTGTTTAGATACTTTAGGTGTGTTTTCAGACGTTTCCTAAATTCCTCATAAGTAGTGGGTGAAAGCAATTGTTCTAGGTCTTTACCCCATGATGCTGCTTGGTGCGAGAGAAGATGTTCATGGTTTACAACCTCTCACTGGGGGGGAAACGAAGTTGGAATGTGAGCTTCTCTTGTGTCTGTTGGCTGAGAAAACGAAAAGGTCAGTTATATATTTAGGGGCAAGTCCGTGTAGTGCTATGGACTTCTCTTTTAGGAAATTATCCAAACCTTTTTTAAACCCTGCTAAGCTAACTGATTTCACCACATTCTCCAGCATCAAATTCCAGAGTTTAATTATGCATTGTGTGATGAAATACTTTCTCCATTTGTTTTACATCTACTACTTAGTAGCTTCATCGCATGCCTCCTAGTCCTAGTATTTTTGAAAAGAGCGAACAAGTGATTCACATCTACCCTTTCCACTCCACTCATTATTTTATAGACCTCTATCTTATCCCCCTGAGCCATCTCTTCTCCAAGGTGATGAGACCTAGCCACTTTAGCTTTTCCTCATAGGGAAGTTGTCTCATCCCTTTTATCATTTTTGGTATCCTTCTCCATACCTATTCTAATTCTGCTATATCTTTTTTGAGATATGGTGACCAGAACTGTACACAGTATTCCAGGTGCAGCTCTACCATAGAGCGATACAAGGCATTATAACATTTTCATCTTTGTTTTCCATTCCATTCCTGATAATTCCTAACATTCTATTTGCTTTCTTAGCAGCCGCCACACATTGAGCTGAGGGTTTCAACCTATCCTCAACAATGACACCTAGATCCTTTTCTTGGGCAGTGATTCCTAACATAGAACCCAGCATCACGTAGCTATAGTTTGAGTTCCTCTTTCTCTGATGCATCACTTTGCCCTTGCCCACATTAAATGTCATCTGCCATTTTGACGCCCAGTCTTCCAGTTTCACAAGGTCTTCTTGCACGTTTTCACAATCCTCTTGCGATTTAACAACTTTGAACAACTTTTGTGTCATCAGCAAATGTAATTATCTCACTGGTTGGCTGAGGGTTCAGCCATGACTTTGCTGGAGTCCTTTGAAATTAAATTGTGAATTGTGACTTTTCAATATTCTTCTTTGGGTTGAGAGTTTTGTGGTATACTTGGGCATACACTAAGTCATTTTAAGTGTGGCATTGTTTACAGCTCTGTTGCACAACACGGTCAGTCACTTCCAATATTTATCAATTACTTGGCTAAGGCACATGGCCTAAAAAGCAGGTCTATGGAAATTCTTCTTTACAGAGAGGGTGGTTGATGCGTGGAATGCGCTCCCAAGGGAAGTGGTGGAGAGGAAAGTGGTGAGATGAACACAGAGGATCTCCAGTCAGAAAATCATGGGTATATACTGAAGGAACAAAAGCCATTACTGAGCAGACTTGCACAGTCTGTGTCCCGTATATGGACATTCAATTGAGGACGGGCTCGGGAGGGCTTCAATGGCTAGGATGGCTTAGGTGAGCTGGAGTGAGCTTTGACAAAGACTCCAGTAGATAGAAGCTAAGCACACTACCGGGCAGAGCTCTGGGTTTCTGGCCCAGAAATATCTAAGAAAAAGGACCATTTAAATTAAATGATTAATTTATAGAGCATGTATGATTGGGCAGACTGGATGGACCATTCGGGTCTTTATCTGCCATCGTTTAGTATGTTACTATGTTATCTTTGGCCATTAGGCCTTAGCCAGCCACTGAATACTGGCATGTCCAGCTAAGTCTGTATCAGCAAACTTTAAGCTGGAAATTCAATGACGGTGGCCGGCAGGAGATAGCCAGGCTGTTTCCCATGGGCTGAATATTGAGGCCAAGAAGTACAAAGTTGCCCTGTTACCCAGTTCAAGAAGAGACATTTTATGCCAACCTTGGAATTCTAGGCAATCCAAAAAGAGCAGAGTCCTCCAAGTCTTCAAACCAATGAGAATTTAATAGCAATTGTACAAGACAAAGTCATGGCTCGAGTCGTGACTTTGATCTTGTACGATTGTTATTAAATTCCCATTGGTTTGAAGACTTGGACGATTCTGCATTGTGCATATGCAAAGGTTGATAAGCCTTAATTTCTGACGAATCTTGGAATTCTGACAGCCTCATTTTATGGGGACTGCAGGGTAATTGACAAGTCGCATGAGGTTAGGCAGCAGGATGATGCATGCTAAGCACACATCTGTTCCTGAAATACTTAGGAAACCAACCTATACAATCTTAGTCCTCAACAAACGATCTCTAGATCTATCAATCACTAAGTCTGTACATTGTTTATTCCATTCAATCTGTAACATTTCTAATCATTGTAAACCGCATAGAACTTCATGGTCCTGCGGTATATAAATTATTGTTATTGTTATTATTATATTGGTAATTGCCCAAGTAATTGTTGTTATAGAAGGCTAGCATAAGTTTGCAGTTATGCGCCTAACTTTGGGCATGAGCACATATGCTAGGCATGCCCCTGATCTGCCTAGGTCTTTCCCTGGTCTAAGCCCCCTTGCCTTTGCATGCTATGGATTTTGCGCGCTCAATTTGCTGAATACTGACTAAGGGCAGTCACACACCTAATTGCAAATTGGTGCCAATTATTGTTTATTGAAAGCTTCTATATAAGGTTGTTTAATTCGGCAGGTTCGGTTCTCCTAATCAGAGGTATGGTGTTCTAAGGACTAGTAATATTTGCAGTGCTGCCTTTTCCTAGGTTTTGCAGCCAATCTTAGGAGATGTGGCTACCTTGAGGCTGGTACCGTAGGTCATCTCACCAAAGGACAAAACTGCACATCTGTATGAGCACCTTTTGTCTAAAGAAAAAAAAACAAACAAACCCCACTGACGAGCTCTAAAGGATCTGAATAAGTTACTGTGCAAATGAGGAATTATACTTTTAGGAACCTGCTAGTCCTATAGGGAGGGGCCTTATTACCAAGTTGCGGTAAGCATTAATGTGTGTTTACCACAGTTTAAAATGGCATACCGTGGAGCATGCCGAGGTGTACCACAATACTTCTGATATGCGTGCACGCTATCAGTGAACTAAAAAAATTTGGGGGGGCCAAAGGGCGTGTCTGGAGGCAGAGTGGGCGTGTCTGTACAATCAGTAAATGTAGCTACATTGCTGCATACTATCTGATCAGCGCATGAGCCCTTACCACTTACAAAACAGGAGGCCATAAGAGCTTATGCATTCGTTGTTGTTCATGGTCATGCGCCACTGGCATCATTTGTGCATAACCGTTACGTCGGAAAATGGAAAATTGGCCATTTTCTGACCATGACAAAAAGTGGCCTTAGCGCAGGGAAAATACCTGTGTAAGGGCGCACTAAAGCCACTTTTTTTGTCCCTGCATAATAAAAGAGCCCTAAACTCTTCAATTCTAGAAACTTCCTTAGTCGTGTGAATGACCAGGCTATCATTTGGCTGCACTTTTTCCTTATTGTTCAAGGGTTGTCCACTCTGTCCTTAGAGATTAAACATTGCTGTTGGGGGTTTTTTTTCTTTTTGTAATCTCTGACTTTCATAGGGAAAAAATCCCTCTATACTTGGAAGCAATCCCATGCGCTGCATGGAGAGTGTTAAAAATGTATACAGTTGGAACAGGCTGGTGGATAAGTGGACCCCAGTTGAGGACAGTCACTGAGACGAGGAGGGGCTTATAAAGCTGGAAGAAATTCCCCATGTAGCTGTGAATGAGCACTCAGAGCGCCATGCTCCAACAGAAGCCAGTTTTGAACTGCCTGACTAAAAGCAATACAATTACAAAAAATGGATTTTTCAGTTCTCTGTTAGCTGACATGGCATTTATTGTAAGATGGAAATGCAGTGCCACATCCCCTGACTTGAGGTGTTGATGGTGATGGTACAGCTTATGTCAGCTAATGACAACAGAGGCGTTATGTCTACAGCATCTCTTCAGGTTTGCCTTCTGCTTCTTTGAAATGCAGAACTTCTAGCATCAAGGTCTGGCTTAACCTATGGACCAATTGAGGCTCTGGCCCAGGGTGCCGGCACTAAAGAGAGCCAAACACCTAGGGTTGTGGCATCACCAGTCCATAAGTTGAATGCTCTTCTCCCTCCTTCCTCCTCCGACACTGCTGCCTGGTCCCATCATGTCATAAGAGGGCAGGAAGGGGGAGAGTGTGGCACAGTGGTTAAAGCTGCAGCCTCGGCACCCTGAGGTTCTGGGTCCAAACCCACACTGTTCCTTGTGACCCTGGTCAAGTCACTTAATCCCCCCATTGCACCAGGTACATTAGATAGATTGTGAACCCATTGGGACAGGGAAAAATGCTTGAGTACCTGAATAAATTCATGTAAACATGTTCTGAGCTCCCCTGAGCTCGGTACTTGGGCCGATCCTTTTTAATATTTATATCAATGACCTGGAAAACGGAACATCCAGTGAGATCATCAAGTTTGCAGACGACACAAAACTCTGCCGGGCAATCAGATCGCAGGAGGACAGTGAGGAACTCCAGAGCGATTTGTGTCGGTTAGAAAAATGGGCAGAGAAATGGCAGATGAAGTTCAACGTGGAGAAATGCAAGGTAATGCATTTAGGCAGTAAAAATAAGGAATACGAGTACAGAATGTCAGGTGCAACTCTGGGAAAAAGTGAACAAGAAAGGGATCTGGGTGTACTGATAGATAGGACCCTGAAGCCGTCGGCACACTGCGCGGCAGCGGCAAATAAGGCAAATAGAATGTTGGGCATGATAAAGAAAGGAATCTCGAGTAGATCGGAGAAAGTTATAATGCCGCTTTATAGGGCAATGGTCAGACCCCACTTGGAATACTGCGTCCAACATTGGTCTCCCTACTTAAAGAAGGATATAAAACTGCTGGAGAGGGTGCAGAGACGAGCAACTAAATTAGTGAAGGGTATGGAGAAACTGGAATATGAGGATCGACTTAAAACACTGGGATTGTTCTCCCTTGAGAAAAGGAGACTGCGTGGGGATATGATCGAGACCTTCAAAATACTGAAAGGAATCGACAAAATAGAGCAGAAAAAACTATTTACATTGTCCAATTTGACACGGACAAGAGGACATGAAATGAAGCTAAGGGGGGGCAAGTTCAGGACTAATATTAGGAAGTTCTGCTTCACACAGAGAGTGGTTGACATCTGGAATACTCTCCCAGGGGAGATTATTGCGGAATCGACAGTCCTAGGCTTCAAAAGCAAACTAGATGCATATCTCCTTGAGAGAGGCATATAAAGATATGGTTGGCTATAAAATAAGCCAGGTGTATACCTAGCAGGGCCTCCGCGTGTGCGGATCGCCGGACTTGATGGACCGAAGGTCTGATCCGGAGATGGCGCTTCTTATGTAAGAGTATAGAAAGTTGAGTAAATAATTAGTGTGAAAAGTTTCAGCCTCTGATAATTAGAGCTGGTATTGTGATATCATAATACCTCATTCCACCAATGCCTATGAGCCAACCTCATCAGTGATGTCACAATGCCTTCATTGTACTATACTTGGTTCACTTTTACTACATTACAATAGATAGATTGTGAGCCCACTGCAACAGACAGGGAAAAAATGCTTGAGTACCTGAATAAATCCATGTAAACTGCTCTGAGATCCCTTGGGAAAAAAGTATAGGAAATTGAATATAAAAATAAATAACATCAGAGGAGGTAAATGCAGCACTCCTCCCCCCCAACACAGCTGCTTTGCGCTTTTGACCTGTCACCCAGAAACACTGGCCCTCAACATCCACATTTGCTTTTTTAGATCCAATAGCACACATTAGGACCCCTGAGGAAGGCTTGTTCGTCGAAACATGGACTGTGATGGATCCTTTTCACCTTACGCACATGTGACTCGTTTCTGCATTTTCCAAAACAAGGCCGAATAAAAGCCTGCATCGAGCACATCTTCTCCACAGTTTCTTCTGTTTGGGAAACAGACAGGGAACCAGTGAAGCGATTCGAGGAGAGGGGTAACGTAAGCATAACGACACTGACAGAATGTGAGGCGGGGAGATAGATGGCATAGCGGAAGCACCTGCGAGGAGCACGTTGCGGTAATCCAGGCAAGAGGTGACAAGAGAGTGGGAGAGGGTCTTGGTAGCGTGCTCAGAAAGGAGAGGCTGGGTTTTGGCAATGTTGTAGAGAAAGAAACGACATGTTTTGGCAGTCTGTTGAATAGGTGAAGAGAAGGAAAGAGATGAGTAAAAGGACCCCTAAGTTATTATAAGAAAAAGAGATCACCAAAAACTTGTTTGTTTATCTTTATTTTCACTTATCAAATTTTCTGCTATTTAGATGAAATTCTAAGGCTTGAGGTCAGCTTAATCTTTCTACCTCATATCATTGTAAAGAATCCATGTCTGTGATTCCCTAACCCCTATTCAGTGGTGTAGCAAGGGTGCGAGGCACCTAAGGAAGTAGAGCCCCTCCCCTGCCCTCTTCCCCACCCCCCACCCCTACCCCATCCACTCCTTCCCCGCCCCTTCCCTTCCCCTGTACCTCTTTAAGATTCCGGGCGCAAGCAGAAACCCCAACCTGCTGCTCGTGCCAGCATCGGCTCTTCCTCCGTCACTTTCTAGGGGCGGGTCCGGGAAGTGATGTCGGAGCAAGAGCCGATGCTAGCCTGAGCAGCAGGCTGGGTTTGCGGCTCGCAGCCTGAACGTTAAAGAGGCACAGTGGAAGGGAAGGGGCACGTGTGGTAGAGGGAGGGGGGGATCGGAGAGGAGGACAGGTGTGGGTGCCTCCACCAAGACGGCACGATACATAGTTAAAACCATGAGAGACAACCGTGCGCAAAGCCGGGCCAACAATCGCGCGCAGGTCATCAGTGCGCCAGATTTAAACTCAATTTGAAAGTGCTCTGAGGGGGGCTGTGGGGGGGGGACCACCGCACTTAATTTAGTATTGTTGGCATTGCCGTTTGGTGGGTGTTGTGGGGGGGAAACCCCCCCCCTCCCCATTGTAGAGGAAACAGGCTTTTCCCCTATTTTTTAGGGAAAATATTCAGTTTCCTCTGTAATGTGGGTGAGTTCCCCCACACACACACCTCCCCCAACAGCAGCACCAGCTTTCAAGTTGAGTTTAAATCTGGTGCACTGATGTCACGATTGTTGGCCCGGCTTTGTCTACGCACGACTGTCTCGCACGGTTTTGATGGGTCACCAGACAGCACCCAGGGCGGACCATACACACACGCTTACCAAATCATTTTCCCTATTTGTCCTGTTTGTCTATTTTAATTAGATTGTAAGTTCTATTAAAAGTGTAGTTACTTACCTGTAACAGAGGTTCTCCGTGGACAGCAGGATAGTCAGCCACATATGGGTGTTGTCCCAACACCTCCCAATTTGCGGATAAGCTCTCCAATAGCTCAGAGAGATTTTTTTTTTTTTTTCTCTGAGCACGTGCAGTGCCCGGGCCCTACCCATTTCCCCCTGCTTCCCCCTAATCCCCAGGATGTTCCTAGCTGTGGCCGGGTCGGCCGTATGGGGAGGCGGGTGGGTTGTGTGGCTGACTATCCTGCTGTCCACGGAGAACCTACGTTACAGGTAAGTAACTACACTTTCGCCTAGGACAAGCAGGATGAGTCAGCCATATATGGCCCCTAGCCGAGGGATGTACCGACTGGACCTGCGCCTTAGCGCTTTGTGCATCCCTCGCCTGGCTGTGGAGGCCGAGCCGGGCAGGGTAATCAGGCAAAGCAGGTAAAGTTGTGGAAACAAGGTTTTAGATAAAGTGCTGTGTTAACTGAGCAATAATACTCACAGAACAATGAACTGGTCAATGACAATCAATGAACAGTGAGAAACCAACTGGTCAACAGTGATCATTTGTACTTGCATGTGAGAATTCATACTTGCCTATTCCACATTCAGACTAGACAGGATTGCTGGAAGACCTACTTAACTCACAGAACAGTGAAATTGGTCAATGACAATCAATGAACAGTGAGAAACCAACTGGTCAACAGTGACAAATCGTACTTGCATGTGAGAATTCATACTTGCCTATTCACATTCAGTCTAGGAAGGAGTGCTGGAAGACCTACTTCATCAATATCTATAACACCCTACTTGAACAGTGTTTGTCGATATTTATAACCCCCTACTTGATCAGTGTTTGTCAAGGCTGTGCTAGTGGTTGCTGTCCCTCCCGGGAGGGAAGAGCCACTTCCAAGACTGCTCGGCCGAATGCATTTGGAGCGTGGAATGCTATGTCTAGGCAATAGTGCTTGGTGAAGGTGTGTATGGAGGACCAAGTGGCTGCATCGCAGATGTCCCCTATTGGTGTGTGGTGCAGAAGTGCCGTTGTATTGGCTATGGTTCTGCGCTGGTGGGCGTTGGCTCCCACCTGCGGTTGATGCTGCGCTTTTCTATAGGTGAAGGGGATGCACTCTTATATCCAGCGCGAGCGCCTGCGTTTGGTGGCCGGAAGTCCTGGTCTGTTTTGGTCGTAGGAGACGAACAATTGAGGCTTGTCTAATCTGCTGCATAGTCAGGACCCGCACACAGTCCAGGAGGTGTTGCTGAGGTGGCAGTGTGCCTCCCTGTGGGGAGATGTAGAGTGCCGGGAGGCACGCTGAAGCCACCTTCGGCAAGAATCGGGGGTGGGTTCTGGGTACCACCCTGTTCTCATGAGGGAGTGTGTCGGTAGACACGATGGTCAGGGTTTTCCCAGCCAGGAATACGGGATCTGCCTCCCCCAAAGGTTTGAAGGGGTCGAGGTGAGATGATGCGGCACCAAGTTGAAGTCCCATCCGGGCGGTGGTGGTCTGGCCGGTGGGTGCAGATTGGACAGTCCCTTCATGAAATTTTGTGATTACTGGATGCCTCGACACTGGTTTGCTGTCTAGGCCAGCGTGGTATGCCGTGATTGCACTTAGGTGGACCTTGATGGAAATGGGTTTTAGGTCCCCCTGAGATAAGCTCAGTATGTACTGCAGGATGTCCGGTATGGGGCAGTTGTAGGGGTCTCGCTGCGTGTCTGTGCACTGGTAGCGGGACCTTCTCCCTTTCAACCCATAGCATTTTCTGGTTGAAGGTCTTCTGGCTGCCATAAGAGTGTGCTCCACGTCTTGTGGTAGGTTCATCCTCTCATCATCCATGCGGTCAGGGCTAAGGAACGCAGGTCGTGGTGGAGGGTAAGGTTCCCACGTTGTATAATGAGAACTGCACTGATCGGGAGCGGGGAGAGGTGGGTGAACCGCTATCCCTTGCCGGAACAGGAACCATGGTTGCAGGAGCCCGAACAGGGCAATCATGATCACTGTTGCTCTGTCCTGAAGAATCTTCTGCAGGACTTAGGGTGTTCCAACTCACAGACAGACCGTCGGGGCTGAGACGGCGTTGGATTGATCTCTTTGCGCAGAAGGTCGAGTATTTTGAGTTCGGTTCGGTTGCAAACAGGTCGATGCTCGGTGTGCCCCAGGTGCTGAAGATCTTCTTCATCGCTGCTGGGTTGAGACACCACTCATCGGGATCCAGCTGGTGGCTGAGTCTTTCTGCCAGGTCGTTCTGCTCCCACAGGAGGTAAGTTGCCTGGATGGGGCATTGAATGGAGTTGGAGAACTCCCACATGTGGCAAGCTTCCTTGCATAGCGAGGTCGACCCTGTCCCTCCCTGTTTGTTGATATAGTGCAAGGCCACCTGGTTTTCTGTTTGGGTGAGGACTGCCCTGCCTGTTTGAAGGTTTCGAGGGCATTCCCTAAGGCCCTGAGCTCCAGTAGGTGGGTAGTCAGAGGTTGGGTACACTGGTCCCAGTGACGTCTGAGGTGCCCTTTCAGGGATCACATGAGTAGTCTGGTGTGCTGCACAACAAAGACCGGAGCGTGCTGACGATGAGCTGCTGGCAGGGATGCACTGGGCCAGGGATGTCATGGCGTCGATCTGGTAGTCCCGCTTGGTCTGCGTGGTGTTGATGACTGCCCAGATGAACGATATCCCCTGGGTGGGTATCAGGTGGGATTTCATGTAGTTGATGAGGAACCCCAGTTCTTGGAGGAGGGTTATGGTGGTTGACGGGGCTGCCAGCTGTCGAGATAAGATAGGACGCGCACCCCTTTAAGGCGAGGATGTGCCACTGCCACGCACTTTGTGAACGCTCTTGGAGCCGTTGAGAGTCCAAGGGGCAGGACCTTGTACTGGAGGCGTCTGTCTTGGCTTTAGAAGCGACGATGTCTCCTGTGGGCTGGGTGCATGGGATACTAGCCAATACTCGGGCTGTAACAGGGCCAAGACTGTACCCAGAGAGTGCATCTGGACCTTGTGTATGCATCTGTTGAGCTTACAGAGATCCAGGAATGAGCGTTGTCCTTGTCCATGGTGACGCGGGGGTTCCTGGAGTAGAAACCCCTTGGTGATCTCCTCTGTTCATCACCGCCTCTATTGATTCTGCTGAAGCAGGTCCTCTCCTTGCTGCAGGAAAGTTGGGTCGTCAGATGGAGGGTGCCCCGCCCACTCGGGGGGGGGGGGCAGGAGTGGAGACGAATTCGGTATCCCTGCTTGATGATGCTGAGGGCCCACTGGTCGATGGTGATCCTGGGCCAAGCCTTCGCAGACAATCTGATCCTGCTGGGCCGGAGGGTGATCAAGGTTCTGTTTTTGTCTTGGGGAGAGGGCTGCCCTTGGATGCCCCTGCCCCTCGGGCGGTGCTTGTTTGCGTAACAGTTATGTTACTGTTGCGAGCGCTGGGGCACAGACTGCTGCCAGTGTGGACTGGCTCAGTTGTGAGCTGGAGTCTCTATTTTATTTTATTTATTTATTTCCTCTCACTGGCCTCCTGATAAAGCCGCATCTGGAACTGGAGCGCAGCAATTCGTGCGCTCAGCATTGCGCCCTCGAAGGTCTTTTTCCCCGTGGAAACCAGGGTTTTTCAGGTCCTTCCCTGACGGGGGTTGGAGGGGGGGGTCGTGCTGCCCTGTTTCTCTTAAGCTACCGCAATGTCCATGTATGGCTGCTGCGGGTTGTCGAATCCCTGGGCTGGAAAGATCTGGTACTTCAATCCCAGTCTCCTTGATGTTGGTTGCCCTGAGGAGGGAGTCAGCCAAATCTTGTCTCTGCAGTCCAGGAGGTTCTTGTGGACTGGAATCGCCACTGCCTGCGTGAAGTACTGGTACTGGTAGTTCAGGCCTTGTAGTACTCTGTCTTGGATACTTGTTGTCCACCCACGTGGATCTTGAGAAAGGCTGTGAGTTTCTGGAGGGACTTAGGGTGAGTCCTCGTTTGTGGGTTACTTTTTTTTTTTTTTAGTAAATATTTATTTATTTTTGTGGGTGGTGACTCGGGGCGTGGCTGGAGGCTGGTGTGTAGCTTGTTCCTCCGTTGCTTGGGTGCATGGCATGCCGCTGAACCGCGCCATGTTGTTGTGCGTGGCTCCCTCTAAAGGGGGACATAGTGGGGAGTGTAGCCCGCTGAGAGAGGAGTGGGTCAGCAGGAGGATTAACTGTGGCTGCTGGTCCCACCCCTGGTGGTTCGCAGGTTCATGTGCTGCTCCACTTGACTGGTTGGGTGGCTTCATGTACCCCACCGCCCTTCTCTGTCCTTCTTGAGAGGGGGGGAGAGCCTGCAGAGAAGGGGCAGGATGCACCCCTTCATCTGTGCCAGAGCTCCTGGCTGCGTTTCCCACTGTGCCTGGAGGCAGAGAAAGAGGAGTGATAATGCCTCTTGAGTGGGCTTCTGCTGCTGTACTGCCTATTGTATATTAAACTGTACAGCGCTGCATATGCCTTTCAGTGCTATAGAAATCATGAATAGTACAGAGTCCCTCATGCTAGCTGGAAAATCACTCTGCCTAGGTTTTATGAAGAGCAAACAGCTTTTTAGACTGAGGAGTTTCAAACCCCCACCTTTGGAGAGGCAAGGTCTGACATGCCGCATCTCTGAAGATATCAGCACCCTGCTGAGAAAGGCAGACTCCTCATTCACAACATGAGAGGGGGAGGGGGGCGGGGTGGGAAAGGTGTGAATTGTAGACTCTGCAGGACCCCAAGAGGGAAAGAAACATCGAGTTGTTTTTTTTTTGTTTGTTTTTTTTCAGCATGTCCTTTATAAGCTGAACTCTGGGGCAGCATGTCTCCTACTGGGGGGAGAGGTCTGCAGGTCCCCTCCAAGGGAAAGAAGCATGGGAGATTCTTTCTCCTTAAATTCAGATTGGGAGGAGGGTGGGGCAGAGCCCTCGGGGCTGCAACAGATTATCAGAGGTTTTCCCAAAAACAAGCAGATAGGACTTACCTTTGAACCCCAATCGGCTCCCTGCAGAGGCTGGCTGTAAGAGGCAGCATGCCATCTGGAGGGTGAAAGCCCCGATCTGTTGCTTGCAGAGGCTGTGGATTTACGCAGCAGCATGCAAGACTTCTATCGGCTGCCCTGCAGAGGATGGCTGTAGGTGGCAACATGCAGGGATTCCTGGAGAGATCTCTCGGTCTGGCGAGACTCCTATCGGCTGCCCTGCAGAGGATGGCTGTAGATGGCAACATGCAGGGATTCCTGGAGAGATCTCTCGGTCTGGCGAGACTCCTATCGGCTGCCCTGCAGAGGCTGGTTCTAAGCGGCAACATGCAGGGACTCCAGGAGATATTTCTCTACCGGGCCAAGTGCAGGCGGGGGGATTAGCTGAGCCAGGGCATCCTGGAGGCTCCTTGCCACTGTAGCTTGTGGATCCCCCGCTGCTGCATTCTGATGAGGATGGCTGCTGGAGGAAGATTCTCGGGCCTCACTTCTCTTCATGCCTGGCTGTAAGCAGCAACATGCAGGAACTCCTGGAGAGATCTCTCGGTCTGGTGAGACTCCTATCAGCTTCCTGCAGGGGCTGGCGGCTAGCGACAGCATGCAGGACCTCCGGGAGAGATTTCTCGACCGGGCAAGTTGCAGTCGGGGGGGTTGACTGAGCCAGGATGTCCTGGAGGCTCCTCACTGGATTCGTCTGTGGATCCCCCGCTGCTACGCTCCAATGAGGATAGCTGCTGGAGGAAGATTCTCGGGCCTCACTTCTCTTCATGAAGTCTCTCAGTGCCCTCTTCCTTAGCTTGCGTGCACGTGGTGACATGTGCGCACAATGCAAGCCACACGGAAACCTCGAGCGCCGGATCCAATCAGTGGGCGCACAATTCATGAGGATCCAGTGTGTTCATCCTCCTCCTGCATCCCAGTTGTTTCTTTAGATGATTCTGGCATCTTCAAGTTGATGAGTAGAAAAGTTGTAATGGAGAGCTGTAGAAAAATCCGACCGATGGGAACGGGCGGAAACTAAAGACTGGGGATTAGGGGGAAGCAGGGGGAAATGGGTAGGGCTCGGGCATGCCCAGTGGGGCCCGGGCACTGCACGTGCTCAGAGAAAAAAAAAAAAAAAATCTCTCTGAGCTATTGAAGAGCTTATCCGCAAATTGGGAGGTGTTGGGACAACACCCATATGTGGCTGATTCATCCTGCTTGTCCTAGGAGAATAGGGATTGTCTCTTACATGTTTAATGTATAGCGCTGCGTATGTCTAGGAGTGCTATAGAAATGATAAGTAGTAGAATTAGGTAAATCAGATGCCTTTATTGCAGTGATTACTATGAGAAGTAGGAATAATTTCGAGGGTCTGCCAGGTACATGTGATCTGGATTAGCCACTGTAGGAATCAGGATGCTGGATTCAATGGACCTGGTTCTGACTCATAAGAACATAAGAATAGCCTCACTGTGTCAGACTAATGGTCCATCAAGCCCAGTGGCCCGTTCTCACGGTTGCCAATCCAAGTCACTAGTACCTGGCCAAAACCCAAGGAGTAGCAACATTCCATTATCTCAGAGTAAGCAAGATTCCGGAACCCCAAAAAGTAGCAACATTCCATACAGAATCCCCAAAGAGTAGCAAGATTCTAGAATCCTAGAGAGGAGCAACATTCCAGGGCAAGCAGTGGCTTCCCCCGTGTCTTTCTCAATAACAGACTATGGACTTTTCCTCCAGGAACTTGTCCAAGCCTTTCTTAAAACCAGCTATGCTATTCGCTCTTACCACATCCTCTGACGACACGTTCCAGAGCTTAACTATTCTCTGAGGGAAAAAATATTTCCTCCTATTGGTTTTAAAAGTATTTCCCTATAACTTCTAGTCTTTGCAATTTTTGACAGAGTGAAAAATCGATCTACCTGTACCCGTTCTACTCCACTCAGGATTTTGTAGACTTCAATCATATCTTCCCTCAGCTGTCTCTTTTCCAAGCTGAAGAGCCCTACTCTTTTTACTCTTTCCTCATACGAGAGTTCCATCACCTTCGGAATGGCTTTTCCTTCTTTCTTATATTTTTAGCACAAATATCGAAACATACAATTTTTTCTTTGTAGCATTGCAACATACTTCTGTTTACTGACATATAGAATTTGAAAACATCAACTTCATTAATATTAAAATAACTGATAAAAAATGTATGACCTGGAAAGTTTTCTAACACATTCAGAGTAGAACATAATGTGCAAATTATGCATTCTAATCAAATAATGCAGGAAAGTGCTTCAGCTACCTCAGTGGGAACAAAGGAATGTTTTACCTACCAAGTACAATTAGCAGGACTTTATGACTTCTGAATTACAGTCATGTAATTAAGCAAATATAAATAGTTTAAAAAAAAAAAAGACTGAACTCAAGAGATTCTCTTTTAGATAGATTGTAATATAAACAGGGGACAACTATCCTCATTTTCGCTAGCTTTTACTAAACTTTGGTAGAGCTTCTTACCGTGGGCCGGTCAGATAACATAGTAACGTAGTAGATGACGGCAGTTAAAGACCCAAATGGTCCATGCAGTCTGCCCAACCTGATTCAATTAAAAATTTTTAAATTTTTTCTTCTTAGCTATTTCTGGGCAAGAATCCACAGCTCTACCCGGTACTGTGCTTGGATTCCAACTGCGGAAGTCTCCGTCAAAGCTCAAGAAATGGAATGAGTGTCAGAGCATACAGATCTCTTCAAATCGACTGTATCTGAAGCCTCTGAAAGAATGACATTATTAGCTGTGTTGGTTTTTGTACAAGATGTAAATGCAATTTTTCGTTCATATTTTCAATTTCCACAAATATTGTTTTATGGGAAAAAAAGTTTCTATGTACCCCAATGTTGCTAGACAGACACAGGAACGTAGGAAATTGTTTCATGTAATGAGGCCTGAAACAGTCTCTTTGGGAGGTACATTCTTATTAGCCTACCCCTGTAAATGTCTAGTTAAATATTTAGGGGTTAAATATGTGTTTTATTCTCCTGAACAACTGTGAGCCTTCTTAGATTTGAAGAAATTGGCTACAGGGAATGTTTAGTTGGGAACAGCACTTAGTTAAAATGGGATTCATTGCTGTTAAGCCTATTCCTTGATTAATTCCTTGAAATTATAAGTTTCTCTTCACTTGTTTAGAATTCTTCCTCCAATGTTTTGTGGTCTAAGGAGCTTTAAAAAAAATTTCTTTCAATATTGTGTTGATATTGTATGGAAATGTTTCCTTGTATACCTCAAGCTGTATTACTGTAACAAGAGTTTGTTCTTGTAAATAAAACATAAGAAATGCCTTCACCAGATCAGACCCTAGGTCCATCCTGTCCGGCGATCCGCACACGCGGAGGCCAATCTCGGTGTTCCCTGCTAAAGGCCTTGTTTACCCGTATCCCTCAATGTGTTTTGCAAGAAGGTGTACATCCAACTTGCTCTTGAATCCTGGAATGGTGGTCTCCGACACAACCTCTTTCGGGAGAGCATTCCAAGCGTCCACCACTCACTGTGAGAAACAGAACTTTCTGATATTTGTCCTGGGCCTGGTGCTGCTCAATTTCAGTCTATAACCCCTTGTCCAAGTCACATTTGACAATATGAATAGTGATGTTTTTTGCTCTATTTTGTCGAATCCTTTTAGTATTTTGAAAGTCTCTATCATATTCCCTCGCAGCCTTCTCTTCTCGAGGGTGAACAATCCCAGTTTTCCGAGGCGTTCATTGTAGCTCAAATTCTCGATGCCTTTTACTAACTTCGTGGCTCGCCTCTGCACCCTCTCCAACAGGGCTATATCCTTCTTAAGGTAGGGAGACCAATGTTGGATACAGTAGTCCAATATAATTTGAAATTTGAGAAATAAAAAAAAATTAAAATAAAATCACATTAACTATGCCTGTTTTGCACTAGCAGGCTTACACTTTGGGCTCCTTTTACAAAGGTGCGTTAGGGCCTTAATGCGCGGAATAGCACACGCTAAAATGCACCCGCGCGCTAGCAGCTATCGCCTCCTCTTGAGCAGGCGGTAGTTTTTCAGCTAGCACGCGCTATAGCACAAGCTACTCCGGTGCGTGCGCCAAAAACGCTAGCGCACCTTTGTAAAAGGAACTCTGTCTAAAAAAAGTATATGGAATTCAGTTAATGTATAGACTGTCTTCAGTGTTTATAAATCTCCATTTATCCTATTTCCTAAGGATCACATCTTCCTATGTGTACATGCAGAAAAATTATTCAGTAAGCAGATAATATAGAAAGAAACAGATTATCGAATTCTGTGTGACAGCTTTTAAGTCATTCCACTCTAGTATGCTTCTCACTTACACATTATCTAAGTAATATATTTATCAAAACTACATTGACTGGGACATTTTTCTTGGGCTGAACTAGTTGTAATGAGAAAACAATACTATTATAATTCATTGGGCTTCTATTTGGAATTGTGACAAGCTTTATACAATGGCCTGAAATGTTATAAATGAAAATAGTATTACATTTATCAGACCACAATGAGACAGCTTCAGGAAGGAGTAAATATGTCTGTAAATATCTATTTTGGAAGTTGCCAGGGAAGTGTCCAAATGCTTGGCTCATGATTTGGCAGGATCACTATAAATTCTGTTACAGCTACAACCACCATATCTTTCAAATTTAGGGTTCCTTTTACAAAGGCGCGCGCTAAAATAAAGAGAGGATTTTAGGATCAATGATTGAAGCGTGAAGCATGTCAGTCATGGCAAAGGTTTATTCTGACTACCCTTTTCCTCTCTTATATATACTGTATGTATTTTGTACGTTTACAGGAGGGATTAGTTTGTATATTGTTGGACTGTTTCCTTTCGGTCCTCCATACCATCTTTTTTTATATCAGTGGATTAAGTGACTTGGATATCCGTGGATTGATTGGCTTTTTGGGTAATCAGTGGATTGAGTGACTTGCCCAGGGTTACAAGGAAAATTATAGATACTTCAATTAGTAACCAATATAATCTAATCAATAGAGGGTTGCGTAATCAAATTTTCTAGTAGAAACTATCAATCTAGCAGTTGTATTTTATAAGGATTGAAAATGTTTAATTAACATGTTTCAAAAGCCTGAATATAAATTATTACCATAATCTAATTGTAGTAAGATGAAAGTTTGTGTTATCATCGTGAAATGTTCCAGTTAGAAATATTTTCTAATATGTCTTAGTTTATGAAGTTTCCTCCCCTCCCCCCAATTTTTGGATTAATGCATTTAAGTGTCAAAAGATAAGAGGGTTTAGGATCACACTAAGGGCTCCTTTTATCAAGGCGCGCTATGGGGGTTACCACATCGGACATTTTATCACGCGCTAACCCACGTGGCACCCTAAAATCCTAACGCCTCGTCAATGGAGGCGTTAGGTACTAGCGCGGCAGGCGGTTTAGCGCACGGTATTCCGCGCATTAAACCGCTGCCGCGCCTTTGTAAAAGGACCCCTAAGAATCTTTAGAGACGTTTCAATTTCAACGGTTGTATCTTTAAGTATCAATTTCCTTTCTGAAAGATATTCTTGTATTGGTCCAAGCCACCGTAATTTTGTTTTATCCACCCTTAGTTTTAACAGATGTTCAGTTGCCTAGTATTCAACAGTTGTGACACAATCCTAAACCGAAATAATAATATTACATTGATTGGGTAATATTACTTCCCCAAAGTGTGATTTATTTAAGCACCATATCACTTTTATAAAAAGTGATTGATTGATTGATTGGGTAATATTACTTCCCCAACCTTATGTTTTTACCTTTAAGTGTTCTCTTTTCTCTTTAATAATTGGAGTTCCTACCCTTTTTTTCCTCTTCTGCCTGTTCGTCTTTGTCCTTGAAATGTTCTTTTCCCTTGATCTGTTTTAGATTAATTTATACTTTTTCTGGTATATTATTATGACATGTTTGTACACCGCCTAGAAGTCTCGAGGAGGCGGTATAGTAAATTTTAAATATACTGTACTTGAAACTTGAAACTAGAGTGATATCATCTACACATGTATAAAATTTAACAGTTCACCTTGATAAAGCAACTCTAAAGTACTCATCAATACATTAAATAAGATTGGTGAAAGGGGAACCCCTGCAGAACTCTGCAATTCAAAGATCAAAGCTCTGAAGTTTTGTTTAGGAATTTTACTCTGTAAGTTCTCCGTTGTAAAAAGCCTTTGAGCCATTTCAAGTCTCATTCCTGAAAGACCTATATTATCTAATAATAGTAAGAGTAATATGTGGTCAACCGGATCAAAAGCACAAGGGGAGACTGAATTGCTACAATATTGTCTGATAAGCCCTACTAAGGAGGTTTCAGATATCTGTAATCATTTTGTCCAATATTCAAAGTGATTTAACTGGGCAGAAGGTTTTCGTTGTCAGAATGTTATGTTCTCTGTGTTTGTTTGGACCCTTCCTTTATTTGAATAGAATTCCTTTCCTTAATGTTAATTGTTATTTTAGGAGTCCTTTTACTATAAGGCTTTAAGGCCCTGATTCCATAAATGGTGCCTAACATGTAGATACTGTTGAGTGTGTGTTCTCTCAGGGTTTCCGCAACTGGCATCTTGCTTGTTGAAGGTTTCAGAGTCTCGCTGCGTCTTGCCAGGTAGATACTGACGTTTCAGGCTTCATACTGTGGCTTTCTTCAGGGTATGCTGTGAGGTCTGCAGTTTGTCTTTGTAAATAGTTGTCTTTGTAAATAGTGGGTCCACTGACCTGATTGAGAACAGGGCAGTCTGCTGGTCACCAATTTGAATTCTGGTGGGAAAGTCAATTGGTCACCAATTTTAATTTTGGTGGGAAAGTCAGTTGGTCACCAATTTGAATTTTGGTGGGAAAATCTGGGTTGATCTCTTTTTTTTTTTTTCATAGAATGGAAAAGTCTGGTGAGTTTGAAGATATTCTCCTCGTGAAGATGTGTTATATGTTCTCCCAGGGTTTCCGCAGCTGGCATTGTGCTTGTTGCAGGTTTCCAGATCTCGCTGCATCTTGTCAGGTAGAAACTGATGTTTCAGCTATCATGCTGAGGCTTTCTTCAGGGTATGTTGTGAAATCTGCAGTTTGTCTTTGTAAATAGTAGGTTCATTGACCTGATTGGGAACAGAACAGGAAAAGTCAGTTGGTCAGAAATTTGAATTTTGTTGTGAAAGTCCCCACCCGACCGACAACAGAACAGGCCAGGTCGGACAAACCTCCCTGTCCTGTAGCCGCAAATCTAAATTACCTTCTTACAGCAGCTGGAGTATTGAAGCTGCTTTAAGAAGGTAATTTAGATTCGCGGCTACAGGGCAGGGAGGTTTGTCGGCTGGGCCTGTTGTCGGTTGGTCGGGGGAAGCACCAAAAGGGTAAGGGGACCTGACCAGCTGTGCACACTCCCTCCATGGCTGCACCCGGTGCGGACCGACCCCCCCTCTTTGGTACGCCACTGCCTTCTCCCTACCTGCCCTGCCGCACACAGCTGACCGAAAGTCTTCCCGATGTCAGCGCTGACATCGGAGGAAGGGAGGGCTTTGCTTAAGCCCTCCCTCCGACGTCAGCGTTGACATCTGGAAGACTTCCGTTCGGCTGTGTGCTGCGGCAGTGCAGGTAAGGAGAAGGAGACTAGCTTCGCGCCTCGAGTGCGATCCAACCCCGCAGGAACCCCGCGACCCTCGCAGGCATCCCCACGGGATCCCCACGACCCTAGGGGGCGTCCCCACAGGATCCCCGCAACCCTAGGGGGCGTCCCCACGGGATCCCCATGACCCAAAGGGGGAGCCCGCGGGATCCCCGTGGGTCCCACGGGATTCCCGTCGTCCCCGTTCCCGTGCAGCTCTCTAGTCCTCATGAGCCCGTGCCATCAATGTGATCAATGCTGCAGTCCTTTATCAGCGACTCTACCATCTTTCCCAGTACCGAAATCAGACTCACCGGTCTTTAGTTTCCCGGATCTCCCCTCGAACCTTTCTTGAAGATAGTTAACAGCTGTGTCTTCCATTATAGAAATTGATCTTCAGCTGTAAGGATAGGTCCAACAATTTTAAACACAAACAATGAGATTTCCACACAAAGAATTCATCTTAGTTGCCCTCTAGAAGTACATTTAAAATTGCACACAGGACTAAAATCCCACCCTATTAAAAGCCAGAAGCCAATAAAGATGCAGCAAACCTTTTGCTTCCTAATAGCACATGAGCTGATGAATTTTGCAACACCTGCAAATGTCCTCTCCTTCTCTAACACTAACACTTCATCTTCAGCTACCTTCCATTTAGTTTTCTCTTTATCCACTCAGATTCTACCTCTCCTCACCTCACCTCACCTCACCTCTCACCTTTTAATTCTAGGTCAACTTTTTTTTTATATTCACTGCATCTACCTACAGCTCTCCATCCCTCCTTCATGAACATAGAAATTAATTTTAAAAATTTACTTAAAGTTTCTATCATGAACATAGAAACATGATGGCAGATAAAGGCCAAATGGCCCATCTAGTCTGCCCATCTGAAATAACTATTATCTCATCTCTCTAATAGATCCCACGCGCCTATCCCAGGCTTTCTTGAATTCAGACAGTCTCTGTCTCCACCACTTCTTCTGGGAGACTGTACCACACAGCTATCTCCCTCTACCAGCTACCACCCTCTACCCTCTATCACATTCCCTATATTTGTCTCTTCTACTCCAGCCTCTCAATAACGCCATCTCTCTCCCCCATCTCCTCCCCTAATCCCTGTAGTCCAGTATTTTTCCTTCTCTACCCTAGTCCCACATCCCTCTAAGGGATCCTAAGGGAGTTTGCAGCATTTCTCCTGCCCTTATCCATTCTCTGTGTTCATCAGCATCTCCTTTTCCCTTCACTAGTCTCCTGTCAAGCATTTCTGCTTCCCTTCCCTAGCTCTCCATATCCAATACCTCCCCTTACTTTCCCTAAACCCTCGTGCCTAGCATCTCACATTCCCTCTCTTAGCCCTCTGTGGTAAAGATTGATCTCCCCTTCCAACTGTGTCCAGTATCTTCCCTTATTTCCCACAGCTCCCTCCATATCAAGCATCAATCCCTTTTCCCCCACTATCTCAAGTATAAATCTCTTTTCCCCTTCTCACATGTCCAGTATCAACTGCTCTCCCTCATAAGTCTTATTCTACCCCCCTGTGGCACAAATGCATTCTTAATGGTTCTTGGCAGACAGCAGGCCTTGATTATAGATAAGTACCCCTGCCAAGTGGACACCTGGAATGCGCTTCCAGAGAGCGTAATAGGGCAGAGTACGGTACTGGGGTTCAAGAAAGGATTGGACAATTTCCTGCTGGAAAAGGGGATAGAAGGGTATAGATAGAGGATTACTGCACAGGTCCTGGACCTGTTGGGCCGCCGCGTGAGCAGACTGCTGGGCAAGATGGACCTCAGGTCTGACCCAGCAGAGGCATTGCTTATGTTCTTATAGGCATAATCAAGCTGACAGCTTTAGTGCTGCTCAGCTGTGCCACATACCGAATTCTGTCAACCTAGGCCAATGCTTAGTCTGCCTAGTAAAACTCAATGAAGTTACAGCGTAATACTTTTTAAAACCAATAGAAGGAAATATTTTTTCATTCAGAGAATAGTTAAGCTCTGGAACGCCAGAAGATGTGGTAAGAACAGTTAATGTAGCTGGTTTAAAAAAAAGGTTTGGACAAGTTCCTGGAGGAAAAGTCCATAGTTTGCTGTTGAGACAGACATGGGACGGTAGCTTGGAATGCTGCTACTATTTGGGTTTTTGCCAGGTACTTGTGACTTGGATTGGCCTCCACGAAGACGGGATACTGGGCTAGATGGACCATTGGTCTGACCCAGTAAGGCTATTCTTAAGTTCTTAAGGTGCAGCCCTGATTGGCTCTTCAATTAAAAGAAGAAGGGGGAAGAATGCAGAGACTGGAAAGGGAAGGGTTAACACACACGGAGCAGCCTGTTATTCCATCCTTTGTCTCCTGAACTCTGGTTGATGGATCAAAAAGTGGAGGGACAGGAAAACAGTGAAGAGAAAATGCTGACATAATTCCTTTTTTTAATTTTTTTTTCCTTTTATCTCCTGATGCATTAATTCAGTGCACTGAATCAACCATGACCTTTAGCAACTGGTCACTCATACTGTTGCAGCTCTGTCTGCCTGCCTGCTATATTGCCGTTACAGTCTGACCTGGCTTGGTACTGTAAACAAGGAAGTCATGGGCGTGGTGTATAGGTGCATGTGGCCTTTGCTGTTATGCTTCTCTGCCTGCTCCTTTGTCATTCATAAAACTGCTGTTCTCTGCCTGCCTGCCTTAATACCTTTAAAGTCCTGACCTTGCTTGGAAACCTTTGCGGTTTCTTCTTCTGCCAAAGGCTCCCTGCGGTTAACAGGGCCCTCCAAAGCTTACTTCAGCATTGGTAATTTAGCACATTCTCGCATCTCTGAATTACGGGGCTCTCCTGCCAACTTCAATGTACTGGTTCATCAGTGTTTCTGTCAAGCTCTTAACACTGTTGTCCTCATTTGCTGACACTTTCCTGAATTTGTATTGCAGCTTTTGGTACAGTCTCAATTTAAGAGAACAGAACTTCCCCTCCAGTTTCAACTCCCCAGTTCTGCTTAGTTCTACCCTCGGTATACATTATAGAGCAAAGCGTGCAAGTCAATAGTAGCAGAGAATGTCACAAAAATATTATCGGAGGTCAAACAAGTCACAGGTACATAGTTAAGCTTTTGTAGCTGGCAGTCAAGATTGCTCCTCTCAGATATTGACTGCTTAGGATTTGAGCTCTCTGGGATCCATGACTCCAGCAGCACACAAGAGTTATTTCAATTCATTTTAAGTAGCGCGTGTGACTACGGAGGCAAAAGTGGCTACATGTGTAGGTGTAACTAACTAGATCGGGAAGAGGGCCTGCACTTTTGCATTTGTTGCTTCACCAGTGCTTAAACCATACAAAGCTTCGCAGTCCTGCCCAAGTCAAAGATGGCCATCCCAAGGGTAGGTTATAGACAGATCGGAAGTAGATTCGAATAACAACAGGACAGTTTCCACAGAAGTGGTTTACTGAAAGCGGCTCTGTTATCCACTGCTACTGGACTGCCTCCAACCGTTGTCAGATCACCATATTGAATCATTAGCCATTGTAGTGTTCTTATTTTTCCTGAGGTTATAAGTAATTTCTGCTCCGCTGTACAGGTGTTTTAATGAGTTTATGTATATTATTTAGGTTTTATCATTGTTTTCCATACTATCACTTCTGAGGGATGGGTGCAATCACTGTGCTTTGGATCACTGATGAAAGTAGGGAGGACTTCCCTAAGTGCTAAACCAGTAGAATTAGGGGTATCATTGTAAAATAGCAAAGGAGTTATTCCAGGCATTGTCTTCCCTCTCAGAAACACAAGCACCAATTAAACTAGTAATTATTATTCCTGTGGCAGTCCCATCCCTTGGTTGCTAGCCTATGCGTTATCTAGAGCAGTGTGTCTCAACCTGTGTGCCTCCTGAGATTCCAAGTGTGCCGTGGCACACTGAGAAGGAAGAGAGGCGCCTGCCAGCTGACTTCCCTACGCAGTACAGCACCAGTGCTACCCGATTTGCCGAAGGCCTGCATGTTTCCCCCTTCTCTCTAGCGTCCTCCGGCTTCCCCCCTGGCCTCCCGGTCTCACCTTTAAAGCTAATTACAGCAGCCTGCAGAGAATCGTCGGTAAGTAAAATGATTTTATTTTATTTTATTTTCCCCTCTCTAACGGTGTTCCTGCCCTTTCTCCCTATTGTTCCCACATCTCTTAAGTTAACTCAACTTGTACGTCAACTCAACTTGTACTTCACTAATCTTTAGTAAACCGCATAGAACTTAACGGTACTGCGGTATATAAACTATTATTATTATTATTATAGTGATTGAAATGTGTCAGTTTTGAGAATTTATACCTGCTGTATATGAAAACTGAATGGAAAAAACATTGCATTACAATTAGTAAAGGGGATGAGATCTGGGGCACAGTTTGGGTGGACCTAGGGAGGTCTGTGGTTGGGATACTCAGTTGATATTTGTTAGACTTAGGGGGTACTTAGCTTGAAGTAGCTGAGAAACACTGCTGTAGGCAATCAGCTGGCGCCAGTGCCTCTCCTTCTCTCCGGTCCTCTTCTCTGCTGGCACCCCCTACTGCCATCTCAGGGCCCATCTGGAGAGCCTCTGCACATGCGCGGACATCGACATGATGATGTTACGCATATGTGTGATGTCATCACGGTGACATCCGCGCACTTCTGGGTGCCTCAAGCCTTGGCCACTACCTTTAGTCTGCCCTGGCTCGAGAAAGTTTGAGAGACACTGATCTAGAGGAACATGCTGTAAATTGTAAAAAAAAAAAAAAAGATCTGAATTATTTGATGCGATAAAATAAAAACTGTGCATGTTGGATGCAGAAATCTATTTTTTGAAGAAGAAGAAACAGTTGCAATACAGGAAAGAAATTTGAGACTCGGTAATCTCCGTTGACCTTTTTATAGCCAGTCGGTGCGACAAAGCAGTTGGGAAAGTGCTACCGTACTTGGGTTATACGATAGTGTCATCACTAAGAGAAGAAGGAAGTAACATTGATTCTCTACTGGTCTTTGGTAAGACTACCGCTTGAGAATTGTGTTCATTTCTGAAGGCTATATCAAAAGCAAAACAATGAAAAGGGAAAGGGTAGAGATGATTTAAAGCAGGTCACCAAAATGGCACATGGACCGTAGGCCATTCACAGAGACCAAAGGGACTGAAAATGTATTCTCTAGATTAAAAGAGGAGAAAAGACAGATTATGGTTCCTCAGTAAACTATGTGAAGGGATCCTTTTAATGTTTAAATACAAGGAGCATTCAATAATTTATGGACCTGAGTATGAAAGAAAGTTGCAAGCATGTTGAAACAAATCTGTGAAAGTTGTGACATGTCTCAAGGTTACTCATGCACAGTTGCGGCTCAGTGGAAATCTAACATTCAAAGAGACAGGATGTCAGGAGAGTCCTTGTGTGAATCAAGTAAGCAACTGCTAGATTTGAAGCATCATTCAGTGTTAAAACTTCTCACAAAAGAAGGGAAAAAGCTAAAGGAGATCCATGAATGCATAACTTCAGTTTATGGCGAGTCTGCCACATCATCCTACAAAGTAAAATTTTGAAGCAAGCAGTTTAAGTGGGGTAGAGAGTCCATTGAAGATGATCCCCACACTGGATGGCCTGTGGAAGTAACTTCCACAGAAATGTGCAAGAAAGTCAAGGATTTAATTTTGTCAGGCAGACGAATTAAGGTTTCCCAAATAGCTGAAGAAATGGGCTTCTCAGCAGGTACAGTTTGGAAAATAATTCATGCATTAACATCACTTGTACTTAATAAAATTATAATGATACTAGTATTTTAGCCCGTTACATTAACGGGTGCTAGAATATATGTCTGCCTGTCTTTATTTCCGTCTCTCTCTGTCCTGCTGTCTTTCTTTCTGTCTGTCTCTCTCCCTGGCCCCCTTTGTCTGTCTGTCTTTCTGTGTCTCTCCCTATCCCTGTGTCTTTCTTCTTTTCTTTCTGTCTCCCTTCCTCCCGCTGGTGCTAGAATATATGTCTGTCTTTCTGTCTCTCTCCCTCCCTGGCCCCCTTTGTCTGTCTGTCTCTCTCCCTGCCCCTGTCCCTGTGTCTTTCTTCCTATCTCCTTCCCTACTTCCCTGTCCAGCAGCCGCAGCATTCCCTCTCCCTCCATTTACCACGAGAGGAGCCTGCATGGACCTAACAGCCCGAGCCCCCAGCAGTGTAACTTCCCGGCGGCTCCTCTCACGATCGCCGCCTTCTCCGACACAGGAGCGGCTTGTGAGAGGAGCCGCTGCAGCATCTTTGAAGTTAAAAAAGAAACTTCAGCCCGGCTCCGTGCTCGGCCGCCACGGCCTGCAGCCACCGACAGCCACCGTGGCCTACAGCTGCCGCGGCCTTCAGCCACCAACAGCCACCGCGGCTGACATCCGCCTTGAAGAGAGAAAGAGAGAGAGAGATTCGCGCGCATGCGCACTCCTACCTGCAGTGCCCTACAGCGCACGGAAAACGGAACACGCGGTGGGAATGCGCATGCGCAGCTTAGGCTTTTATTATATTAGATGCTGTTATACAATTAGTGAAAATCACACAACTATGAGGGACCACTGAAAAGTTCTCAGCCCAATCAAAAAGAGAATGATGTGGAGCCATGAAACTTACAAGTTATTCCACACTTTGTCATTGAAATGAAAAATGTCAAGAAAAGTGTAGAATAACTTGTAAATTTCAGGGCTCCACATTATTCTCTTCTTGGTTGGGCTGAGAACGTTCCAGCAGCCCCTTGTATTGTGATGCCATAAAGCCTCATTCCACCAGTGCCCAAGAGCCAATTTCATTAGTAATGTCACAATGGCTTTGTTTCCCTATACTTGTGCCCATTTGCTAGATGCATTTGCCTCATTGAAATGAAAAGTGTGGAATACCTTGTAAATTTCATGGCTCCACAGCATTCTCTTCTTGGCTGGACTGAGAACTTTTCAATGGCTCCCCATATTGTGATGTCATAATGCCTCATTCCACTAATGCCTAAGAGCCAACCTCATCAGTGATGTCACAATGGGTTTGTTTCCCTATACTTGTGCCCATTTGCTAGATGCATTTGCCTCATTGAAATAAAAAGTGTGGAATAACTTGTAAGTTTCATGGCTAGCAGGCTGCCATCGACCTCCACAGCACGTTCCCTCTGCCACAATCCTGTACGTCAGAGGAGGGTCAGGACTGCAGCAGAGGGAACATACTGCAGAGGCAGAGGCAACCTGCTAGGTTCACTACAGCCGACCGGCGATCATCGCAGGCTGCTTAGAAGATGAGACCAGAAAGCCGGAATGGAGGGAGGGAAGGGATGGCGGGCCAAATCTCGAAGGTGAGACCGGGAAGAAGGGGGAAACATGCAGGCCTTTGGGGTGGGGGTGGGGAGAGGCAAGCCCTGGTGTAGAAGTACATGGAGGGAGGGAAGGAGAAGTCCAAAGAGAAATGCATATGCAGGATTGAGTGTGGGGGGAAGGGGAAGAAATAATGGGTCTACAACAGAGGAGAGGGAGAGAGATGGTGGACAATGAGAAGGAGGGAGGGAAGGAACAGAAAGGGTGAGAAGTTGGACTCAAGGGATGGTTTGGAGGGGGGATAAAGATACTGGATAGGAGGGTAGTTGGGAAGAGAAAGGGAGAGAAGGTGGACCCTGAGGTGGTGGGGAAGGAGGGAGAGATGCTGAATGAAAGGGTAGTTGAGAAAAGGAGAGATGATGGATATGGGGATGGTAGGGTCCATTGCTGCAGCTGCGGGGATGGAGATAAATAAAGGAAAGATGTCAGACCTCCGGGGGAGGGAAGGGAAATGTAAGGGGAGGACAGAGATGAAAGATGGATGGTTAGCATGGAGAAAGAAGGAAATGACAAATGGGCAGGAGAGTTAGAAGACAACCAGAGCCTAGGACCAACATGATTTGAATAACGACCACACAACAAAAGGTAGACAAAACAATTTTATTGTCTGTTTTGTGATTACAAAATGTCAGATTTGAAATATGTATCCTTCCAGAGCTGGTGTTAGACAGCAAGCGTGGACCAGGACCTAAAACAGAGAGGAAAAGTCTTTATTAAGGTGCACATTTAGTGCACGCTAAATCGGTTAGCGTACCTTAATAAAATGACCCCTAAGCATCTTAATACAAAAATTTGGCCCACGACTTAGCCTTTGTTTTAGATTTCAGCCCCTTATGTGGTTGAGTTTGACACCCCTGACTTGGACTGAGCAGAAGCATTCTCACACCCACCCCCCTCATTTTCTCATGTGATGTGACGTTACACCGCTAATTCATCACGATTCTGGTGCACCACTATCCCTAAAGTTATTTTCCCATCGTTGCTATGTCTCCGTGGCACTCCTTTCTTTCTACTATTTCTAACAGCACTATAGAAATAAGTAGTGGGATCTCTTACGAGGAGGAGCTTAATCAATATGGCTGCCTGAACGCGTTCGGCAGAACGCGCTCGTGCCTTTTCTCCTTTTTTTTTTTACCCATGGTAAAGCGCAAGTCAAAGACCCGGGTTTATACTTCTGAACCCGGGCCGCAGCAAACATCTGGCCCGATGGATGCATTTGTCGAGCGTGGGCCTGGAGGAGCTCCGGACGGAAAGTCCTTGGCGCGAGGTGGGGGGCATATCGGAGAGCCCCAGCACCTCTTTCGAGCAGACTACTCTCTCGCCGGAGGAGCATAATACGCCGGCGCAGCCATTCCCCCGACGATTGCAGCAGGACGGGGGGAATGAGGGGAGCAAGGCGGCGGCCTCTGATACCTGTGAGGAAGATCGAGAGGAAGAACTTGCGATTAGGAGTCTGTCAACGGCTCCCCTTTTTCAATCGTCGCCACAAGTATCGTCACCATCTAATATTCAACCAGGTACTGTGAACTTAAATGAGTTGAAATTTACTTATACTGTGGCACCCTTGGAAAAGCCTACAGTGATTGACTTGAACTCAATATGGGAAGCAATTGCCACATTACAATTTTCACTGAGGACTCAATTTCAAACTTTTTCCACCCAATGTTCTGCTATATTGGCCAAGACATTGACTTTGCAAGAAAAGGTGGATAAACTGGAGAAAAAAAATCAATTCAACAAGAGAAAAAAAATTAGAAAATCTTGGAGCACAAAATCATCTCCTGATGAAGGAAAATGGTAATATTAATTTCAAGATGAAAGTCTTGGAAAATATTACACGGAGACAAAATTTAAGGCTGATTAATTTTCCTAAATTAACAACCACCTCACCAATGGATATGTTTAAACAATATCTTTCAGAGATTCTGAAAATCCCACAGAATTCCTTTCTACCTCTTTCTAAAATTTACTATATTTCCTTGGGAAAGAAGAAAACTCTGGAAGATCACCAGGAACCGGAATTAGATTTATTGGACTTGACGAATTTAATAGAAAAATCAGATTCAGAACAGATTACCTTAGCTACATTATTTGTGCAATTAGCATTAGATTCAGATAGAGATTGGTTAAAGATGTTTTGTTTTTGAATCAAAAAATAAGAATGTATCCGGATGTATCTAAATTAACCCAAAAAAGAAGGAAATAATTTTTGCTTTTCAGGCCCCAGGTTTTGAAATTGGGAGCTACTTTTGTATTGAAGTTTCCTTGTAAATGTCTGGTTAATTTCAAGGGAGCCAGATATATCTTTTTTGATTCTACACAGTTGACGAGATTTATTTCGGAAAATGAGGTGAGGTCTGCAAGAACCCCTGTCAATACTCAGGAATGAACGCTCAAGAAGTTTAGTTTAGGTCCAGTTCAGACTACCATTTTTTTCCTTGATAAATGAGGGAATAAAATAATCTTCGATCTTTATGGAATTCCTCCTCCTTTATACTATTGTGGACTAACAAACAGTTGAAACTCATTTAATTTACCTTGTTATTATATTTCATTTTTTACTGATATTGTTGGATACTGTTGATTCATATGATTATTATTGTCATAAAAAATTGAAATTTAATAAATATTTAAAGACAAAAAAAGAAATAAGTACAGTAGTTGTCTCCATTTCCTCCCACAGACAAAGATAAACGAGAAGTCTTCGTGAGTCGGGCCTTGAGAGTCTTGTTAGGGCACTGCTAATACCAGTTTTGCTATCATTTCAAATGCGTATCATTCATTGTGGATGGAAAGGCATGAGAGTAATGGTGAAAGGGAAAGTCAAAATGTCTTTGGGCATAAATGGAAGTTGTAATTTAACGATCTCTAGGGTCAAAGCACATTCTTGAAGCAACCAGTTAGAATATAATCACCGGAACTGCAAATCTGTCCGTGCAGTGGGAATACACTAAAACTAGTTCAAATTGTCTTTTTGGCCTTGGAGCAATATTCTATTGAAAACTGCACTGGATGGGTGTGTCCCGAGGAGTAGGCTGAAATGTCCTACCTTAGAATGCTGCTAGCCAATGTCTTTGCTTTATGGCCTATTTTTTCTCTCTCTTTAGAGGTGGTAACTCTTTTCTTCTTTTTTTTCTCTCTCTAGAGATGGTAACTCTTTTCTTCTTTTTTTTCATTTAGGAATTTCAAACAAAGTAAAGAATATGGAACAATCAAGGGGAAAAAAATCAAAAAAGAATTGTACGTCAGATTATTACAAAAATTATTGAGAAAAGGTTGTTCTAATTACAAAAATAAAAGGAAAAAATTATTAGGACATAATCCCAAAATGAACTCAGCACCATATTCAAATTTATGACCCGAAGTCAAACCAGGACAATCATTTCAAATTATTTCTCACTAGTCTTTAAGCCCGTTACATTAACGGGTGCTAGAATAGATGTGTCTGTCTGTCTTTCTTTCTGTCTCTCTGTCTCCTTAGCTGCTGTCAGTCTGTCTTTCTTTCTATCTCTCTCTCTCCTTGGCCGCTTTCTGTCTGTCTATCTTTCTGTCTCTCTCTCTCCTTGGCCGCTGTCTGTCTTTTTTTTTTTTTTTTTTGTCTCTCTCTCTCTTTAGCCGCTGGCTATCTGTCTTTCTGTCTGTCTCTCTGGCTCCCTGTCTGTCTGTAATTCTTTCTGTCTGTGTCTCTCCCTAGCCCCTTGTCTCTCTGTCTTTCTGTCTGTCTCTCTCCCTGTTCCCATGCCTATCTCTCTCTGACCCCCCCCCCCGAGCAAACCAAGATTGCTACCTGCCCCCCAGCACACCCCTCCCCCCAAAGCAGCCCCTTTTCCCTCTCCCTCTCCACTTTTTTCTGTCTGTCTCTTCGTCTCTCTCTCTGGCCCCCTGCCTATCTCTCTCTGGCCCCCCCCCAAGCAAACCAAGCTTGCTGGCTGCCCCCTAGTACATCCCTGCCCCCAAAGCAGCCCCTTTTTCCTCTCCCCCTCCACTTCCTTGTGCAGCAGTAGCAGCCGGACACCTCGCAGCACCTCGGACACCCTCCTGCCGTTGCTCTCACCGCTGCACACGCTGAAAGCTTACGCCCACACGTACTGCAAGCCGACGCACGATGCATGCGCCGCAAGCCGCCACAAGCCCCAAATGGAACACAGCACGGAAACAGAAATCAGGGCAGCAGGGATCACGCCATGTCAACTGTGCATGCGCGGGTAAGGCTTTTATTGGGATTAGCTTGAAGAAATGGCTCTAGTTGTGTTGGTTCCCCCCCATAAAAAATCCTTATTTTGTACATGTAGCAGTCACTTGCAGAGAAATCTCCCAGACTCACAGCTCTAGGCTTTAGTGCCACAAAGGCCTTCCTCCTAAGCTGCGTGGGTCTGGCCACATCTGTAGAGATGGTAGCTCTTAAGCAAGTCATAAGTAACAACAGTTGTTAGAAACGGAAGATTATGAATAAGTGACAGCATGTTTCTTTAACAGGGGGGACTGTCTCTGAATCCAGAGATGTTGCGTCATTCCTAAATCGTTAATCTGTAAAAATTTATTTCTAGTCAAACTCTTATCGTCTGCTATTTTCGTATGGCGTGATATTAGCCTTGCAGTAGTAGGTTCAATAACAACCAAAGGACCAGAAATTTAAAATATTCCCAGAGCCGGCTGCTCTCTGAATTTCTACCTTTTAGGTCTCCTGCATCAGCAGCAGCACTGAGAACAGTATATTAAGAACATAAGAACTCCCGCTGCTGGTCAGACCAGTGGTCCATCATGCCCAGCAGTCCGCTCACGCAGCGGCTCTCTGGTCAAAGACCAGCGCCCTGACTGAGACTATCCCTATCAGCGTATGTCCTTGTTCAGCAGGAACTTGTCTAACTTTGTCTTGAGTCCCTGGAGCGTGTTTTCTCCTATGACAGACTCCGGAAGAGCGTTCCAGTTTTCTACCACTCTCTGGGTGAAGAAGAACTTCCTTACGTTCGTACGGAATCTATCCCCTTTCAATTTTAGAGAGTGCCCTCTCGTTCTCCCCACCTTGGAGAGGGTGAACAACCTGTCTTTATCTACTAAGTCTATTCCCTTCAGTATCTTGAACCTGAAGGATCAACTGGGACCTAATTTAGTGGAAGGAGGAAAAAAAAAAAAAAAAGGAACAATGCCCAGGGACAATGATAAATTTAATGTGTGTTTAAAGGATAGTGATGAGAGGAAACTATGACGGGAACCTGCAACCTTTGCACTGTATTATTTATCTGTCAGCTCAACAGTTGATTAATGCATTAGGTACCTGTATTTTATGCCATCTTGACTGTTCTCAATATTAAATAACATTATTAACTCATATCTTTCTAGATTGGACTTAAGGGATGTTATGTAACCAAATGAAAATATCCATCCAGAAAACAGCTGGAAAGTTGAGCATTCAAATGTGCTTTGCCTTGCTATTTCAGTTTTCCCCAGGAATCTAGCTTTCTGCTACACAGCGCTTGAAAGAGTAGAACGGAATTATTATGATTATTTATTGTTCCATAATGGTTGCATAATTTGCAGGATGCCCAAGAGCAGGAAGCATGAATCAATGGGGAAACTGTCTAAAAACCAAGACAATGTGGCAATTCGGTAATATGTTTGCATTTGCTTGCCAGAGATGTCTCAGCGGTGTGCACAAAACGCCCCCCCCCCCCAGACCAGAGTCTCAGCCTGCTTATCCGACATTGCCGCCTGGATGTCTTGCCGCCATCTAAAACTGAATAAGGCTAAAACAGAGCTGCTCATCTTCTCGCCTAAACCCACCTCCCCGCTTCCCTTGTTCTCTGTCTCTGTGGACACTACTCTCATCCTCCCTATTTTGTCTAAAATTCTGGTTGGTCCATGTGCCTAAGGCCCGTCCTATGAGGGGGCCTTAAGCACCTGGGCAAATTAGGACCTTAGGCCCCTCGCCCTGGTGCAGCCCACAATGCACCAGGAAGGGGAAGGTCCGCCATTCAGTGGCGGCAGGCCTGCCAGCCAGAAGGAGTAAGCATCCCTTCAGTCGGCCAACTCAATAAGGTACTTGGGGGGTCCAGGTGGGCTTCAGGGGGTTCGGGGTGCCAGGGAATGTCTCAGAGGGGCTGGGGGGTTTCCGGCAGGAGGTACTGGACATCATTCCTGCCGGGGGATGTCTCGGGGAGGTTTGATGTCATGGGAGAGGTGGGGGGGGGATTCAGGCAGGAGGGATTGGGCATCCCTCCTACCAAGAGATGTCTTGGTGTGGTGGCGGCAGGAGGAGTTGGGCACTCCTCTTGCTATGGAAATTTGGGAGGGGGGGCTTCGGGGGACTGGGCATCCCTCCTGCTGGAGGATGTCTTGGGGAGTTCCAGCAGAAGGTATTGGGCATCCCTCCTGCCAGTAGTCTTTGCTGAGGGGCACGGTTTCCCTGCCACTAAACTGATCGTGGCAGGGAGATTCCCTTGCCATGATCAGCTCAGAAGCAACCCAATTCTTTAACCGGCGCCTGTGACATGGACACCGGTTAGAGAATCGTGGTGTTAAACAGACTTAGGTGTCTGTCTGTGAGGACAGATGCAATTCTATATAGGACGCCCTTGTGCGATTCTCAAACCTTTTATTAAAACCAGCTTTTATTAACCACTCTCACAGCATCCTCTGGCAAACCATTCCAGAGCTTAACTATTCTCTCAGTGAAAAAATATTCCTCCTATGTCACGGGCCATATCGAGGTGGAAGAGGATCTCTTTTTTCCTTAAAGGACCCATGGCAACAAGGGCATCCGTTGAAAATCAGGGGTGGGAAATTTCATGGCGACGCCAGAAAATATTTCTTCACCGAAAGGGTGGTTGACCGCTGGAATAATCTTCCACAACAGGTAATTGAGGCCAGCAGCGTGCCAGATTTTAAGAAAAGATGGGCTTGGCATGTGGGATCTCTTCATGGAGGTAGTTAGGGGGTGGGCCATTAGTGTGGGCAGACTAGATGGGCCGTGGCCCTTTTCTGCCATCATTTTCTATGTTTCTATGTTTACATTTGAAAGAAGAACCTTGTTTTCTCGATCTTATCTCCAATTGGGAGCAAGTACAGATTGGGAGGGTGTGGCACAGTGGTTAAAGCTACGGCTTCAACACACTGAGGTTGTGGGTTCAAACCCACGCTGCTCCTTGTGACCCTGGGCAAGTCACTTAATCCCCCCATTGCCCTAGCTACATTAGATAGATTGTAAACCCACCAGGATAGAGAAGGAAAAATGCTTGAGTACCTGAATAAATTCATATAAACCATTCTGAGCTCCCCTGGGAGAACAGTATAGAAACTAAATAAATTAATTTAACGAAGTACAGCTGAAGGCATATCAAAGCATTCTAGATACACCCCCAACAGTTACCACATCCTATTTTTGACAGAGTCAATGTAAAATCCTACTGTCCTTTAGTAAACAAGATTCCAAGTGCAATTCGTATTTAACTTAGGGCTCCTTTTACGAAGGTGCGCTAGCGTTTTTAGCGTGCATTACAACGCCCCATGCGCTAACCCCGCGCTGCACGGAAAATACTAACGCCAGCTCTATGGAGACATTAGCATTTAGCACGCACAGCATTGTAGCGTGCACTAAGCGCGCGCTAAAACCATTAGCGCACCTTCGTATAAGGAGCCCTTAGAGTTATTGTGATTAGCCTAATGAAAAAATCTGCAGATTTTTATACGGCATTAATGCATGCCTCGCTGGTGATACTCTAGTAAATATCCCTTTTGGTTTTCTGCATTATTCTCATTTGATTTTATTTCTATACTCTCGACAATTTCCTTTTGAGTAAAAAGTTATCTTTCCAAGTTTCAGTGTCCTCTCCCTTCTATGTTTTCTTATCCAGGCTCCCTTAGTTTTCGCTTTGGCTTGTAATATCCCTTCTGTACCAATTTCGTGTGAATGTTCCTCTCTTTTTTTTTCTCTCTCTCGTTCTATTTTGTTCTCCATCTCCGCCTGCCTCTGTGCAATCACTAACTGACTGATCAATCCCCCCCCCCTCCAGTCACTCCATCTCTCCCCACTAATATATTGATGCTATCTTTAATTCTTTTTTTTTTTCCCCCAGATCCATTTTGGTTTTAAAGCTTGTTGCTCCCATCTGGTTCTCTCATCTTTTATATTCAAGATCTCCCCGCTCCAATAAACAGCTGGTCTAGATGTTGGCTCGTGGCCATTTGGAGTTTTTAATTCAGTTCTCACTTGTTTCTCCTTCTCCATTCTCTGTTTTCCCCAAGGTTAGAACAAGCTGCTAAATTCTAGTTACCAACCTCCTAAATGTTGCTATATCACTCTTTGCTTGAATGATTTCCTATTACACACAAGTCCAACAAAATTAGTTTAGTTTTAAAGTTGCTGGATTGCCTTTCGATATCATCCATCAGCGGTTTTTACAATAACTATATAATCAGTGGTTCCACAATTTAACGATGATGATCACATAACTGTTTGAACAAATAAAAACAGAAATTATGTGAATGATGACAAATGACTATTGTCCGCTGTTCCCATCAGTCAAGTAAATGTCTGCTCATTTTTTTAACTCAGCCCCATCTTTTACTAATCTTTGATTATTCTCATATATACTGTTTTCTGCATCTTTCGCTTTTGATAGTCACTTTGCCTCAGTCTCCTTTTCCTTTTGGCGGTTCCTTCCTTTTACTGTTCACATCCCAGAGAACAAACTTTCAACCTGCACTTGCTTTTCCTCTTTCCACTAGGTATTGTTTTGATGTTTATTTCTAAATTTATTAAGTTTTCCATACCATTCTCCCAGGGGAGCTCGAAACGGTTTACATGAATTTATTCAAATATTCAAGCATTTCCCCCTGTCTTTCCAGCTGGGCTCACTATCTAATGTACCTGGGGCAATGGGGGGATTAAGTGACTTGCCCATGATCGCAAGGAGCAGTGTGGGTGTGAACCCACAACCTCAGGGTGCTGAGGCTGTAGCTTTAACCACTGCGCCACTCTAGAAATCAAAATGTAGTAAAAGTGAGCCAAGTCTAGTACAATGAAGCCATTGTGACATCACTGATGAGGTTGGCTCTTAGATGTTGGTGGAATGAGGCATTATGACATCACAATACCAGCTCTGGTTATCAGAGGCTGAAACTTTTCGCACTATTGATTCAATTTTCTATACTGTTCTCTCAGGGGAGCTCAGAACGGTTTACATGAATTTATTCAGATATTTAAGCATTTTTCCCTGCCTGTCCCGGTGGGATCATAATCTATCTAATGTACCTGGGGCAATGGGGGGATTAAGTGACTTTGCCCAAGGTCACAAGGAGCAGCATGGGTTTGAACCCACAACCTCAGGGTGCTGAGGCTGTAGCTTTTACCACGCTGGCTTTTTTTGTGAGGAGATCTTATTAGTACCTGCATCATGCTATGAGGTTTTTATGCTGATTCTATGGCAATAATAAGTGTTGCTTGCACTTTCTTGAATTACATCTAATTACTTTAATGTTTAAGTCACTTCAACGGGGTTATTTTTTGCCTATGATAGAACATTGGAGGGGAGCTAATGAGCTACTTAAGCTCCCCTTCATAGCTCCGGAGCACCAATTGGTCTGCAGCTTCTGAGGCAATTTTTTTCCCTAACAAGTGCATAGTTACTGAATTGAATGCATAGAACATAGAGGGGTTAGGTTTTGAGCATTTCTCCCAGCACTTACACTGTAGGCTATTGGTTGATTGTTTGGTTATTTTAACATGACATAACATAACATAAGTACTGCCATCTCTGGATCAGACCTTCAGTCCATCAAGTCCGGCGATCCGCACACGCGAAGGCCCAGCCAGGTGTACACCTGGCATAATTTTAGTCGAGATACAAATGTATAAGGCAAATAGTATATATTTTTCTAAGGTTAAATCACCAAAATCAAAAAACACAAATTTTATTTATTTATTTATTTATTTATTTATTTAGATTTATATCCCGTTCTCCCAGTAGCTCAGAACGGTCTACAAGTAAACATACACAGTAGAAGTAATTAGGCAAATAAGATGTACAATAGGTTTAGGTGCTTGGACATACAAAATTGTGCAGTATTTATCAGGGTACAAACAATTTTTCAGAGTACAGACAATTTATCAGAGTACAGACTAAGAGAGGACTATACTGAAATTTAGGAGAAGTTAAAAGGGGAGAGAAGAGTGAGGTGGGGTTTAAGGGGGGTGTAGACTGAGGGAGATCTTTAGTTGAAGAGGAGGGTCTTTACCATTTTACGGAATGTCAATAAAGAGTTCTGTTGCCTGAGTTGGGGGGGGAGTTTATTCCAGAGATGTGGGATGAAGTGGCTGTAGGATCGTTTGCGGGCAGTTTCTGAGAGGAGGGACCTTCCAGGGGGAATGCATAGGCGTATTTCCGATTTTGAGCGGAGGGAGCGAGTGGGGGTGTAGATGGGAAGCTTAGATTTTATGTAGGAGGGGTGGTGGCATAAATTCTCTTGTGGGCTACTGCTAGGGCCTTGAAAGCACAGCGCTGGCTAATTGGGAGCCAGTGTTCAGCGCGGAGTGCTGGGGAGACGGGATCATGGTAGTTGAGGTTGTGTAGGAGGCGGATAGCTGCATTTTGGACACGTTGGAGGCGTTTGAGATTATTTTTGGATCAGTTAAACATTTATCCCGTTTAGGACCTCAGCAATGCAGTGCAGACTGTGAGAAAAGTTTCAATCGCAGACTTAGTTGCACTAGCGTCTTCATCGGTCTAGTTTTACATATATAAGAACATAAGCAATGCCTCCACTGGGTCAGACCCGAGGTCCATCGTGCCCAGCAGTCCGCTCACGCGGCAGCCCAACAGGTTCACGACCTGTGCAGTAGCTCCCTATCTATACCCCTCTACCCCTTTTTCCAGCAGGAAATTGTCCAATCCTTTCTTGAACTCCAGTACCGTACTCTGTCCTATTACGTCCTCTGGAAGCGCATTCCAGGTGTCCACCACACGCTGGGTAAAGAAAAACTTCCTAGCATTATTTATTTTCTATTTGGTATAAATGGTTCGTTCAGAAAATTTTAAGATAAATTAGATACTCATCTTTTAATAAAGCATAGCAGGGCTTCTTCACCAACATAGGCTATGTTTCGCCCAGGGGGCTTTATCAAGGTATTTCCCCTGACAAGAAAAGAGAGATATATCATAATAAATACACTCGATCAATTTTACCTAATTTCTCAACACACTCATAGGGACAGGAACTTAAAGCCCATATAAGTAGTTGTGGTATACTTTAAAATATTCAGACATATCTTATCCCATACCTTTGTTATGCCGGTTCCATGAGTACTGCCGTTGTCAATTTATTCAGCAGCAAACATGGCCGCGGCGTTTTTATCAGAAAAGTCTAAACGTAATGACCTCATACATACGTACCCTATCAGGATTGGGACCCAGCCCGGGGCCATTTAAATTAATGTCATCCATTCTACTTCCATATTAAGCCCGTTAGGTTTGACTGTATTTAAAGTAAAAATTAATCTTTGCTCTTTGTTAATTATATATTTATTGAATTTTTCAATATAATCAAGCATAAACTTGTTTAATCTTTGCTCTTTAAAGTTCAAACGTTCTACAGTTTCGTAAAAGCAGGCCTAAGCTGTGGTAGAGGTTTCCACCAGAGCACTAAATGTTCCAAAGTTGCTCCGAATAAGCATGCGCGCGACTTCTCTCTCCTCTCCTGTCAGCCGCTGCCCTGACAAGACGCTCACCACGTACAAGCACGCAGGATATCCTTGTACGTGGTGAGCGTGTTGTCGGGGGGAGCGGCTGACTTAGGAGAGGAGAGAGAAGTCGCGCGCATGCTTATTCAGGATGGCCAGTTTAGATGGGAGCCAGGAGAGCGCTGACGGACGGCAGAGACATCGCCGAAGCAGGAGGGCAGTCCCACGGGGACCCCAAGGCAAGGAAGGCACCACTTTGGAATCGCTGTGCTGCACCCGCAGGCAAGTACTCACCCCTGGGCCACCATTGCTGAGTGATCGTTTATCAGGGCAATGCTCGGTTTACAAGACAAAAGTTTACTGAGTGTTTTGCTCGTCTTGCAAAACACTCGCAAATCGGTGCACTCGTAAACCGAGGTACCACTGTATATCCATTCTATCTGGATTTTGCTGCCTTATTCTTTTTAATAAAGTGGCTTGATTTTGGACTCCCGCTCTCATCCTATCTTTTCACATTTTGGGTTTGTTAAGAACATAAGAATTGCCGCTGCTGGGTCAGACCATTGGTCCATCGTGCCCAGCAGTCCGCTCATGCGGCGGCCCTTTGGTCAAAGACCAGCGCCCTAACTGAGACTGGCCCTACCTGCATACGTTCCAGTTCAGCATGAACTTGTCTAACTTCATCTTGAATCCCTGGAGGGTGTTTTCCCCTATAACAGACTCCGGAAGAGCGTTCCAGTTTTCTACCACTCTCTGGGTGAAGAAGAACTTCCTTACGTTTGCACGGAATCTATCCCCTTTTAACCGTTTTGTGTGGTCTGCCACCCCTTTTTCCCCAATTCCCCATTCCATCACAATTTGTTCAAGCAACCAATGATCCACAAGGTCAAAAGCGCTTGACAAGTCAAACTGAATTAAAACAGTGCCTTGACCTCAACCAAGTATGGACTTCCCTGTAGTTACAAACCGAAAGCCACTATCATTTCCTGACTGTCCTATATAGTCTACAGTCTGATAGGTTAGTCCCTGCGTGTGACCCTCTCTCTCCAGTCACTGAAGTCCTGGCAGATGCATATTAGCCTTCAGTGACCCTATTGGTCCCTTTTCTTCCCCTCTAGCCATGTGGGTCTTCTGGTCCCCTCCTCTCTGCGAGGCAGACTCTCTACCTTGTCTCAGAGCATGATAATCTGTTATTCAATCTCCCCCCCCCCATACCCTACTTATACAAGCATTCTCATCCACATTTCTCTTCTTCAATAAGCCCAACCCTTCAATCACTTTTTTTTTTTTTCAATAAATCAACCCATTCTACAAATGGTCCATACCCATCTCTCTAGGTATCCATTAACTTAGCTGCAACTATCCAACACAAATATTCTTGTCCAAGGGCAGAAAGACTTTCAGATTAACCTACCTTTTGTAAGAATTGTTCTACTTAAATTGCAATAAACAGTTGAAATTTGGGAAAAACAGTCTTCTTTATGGATGTTGGAGTGTTGTTGGTTTGAATGGATAGTACATACATGTGTGTATACTTTGAGACAAGGACATCTACTCCTCCAAAATAAACAAAGGCACTTTTTATCTTGTACAGTATATGTAAATATACCTAACGAGTATTCATCCTAAAAACCAGACCCTTGAGCATCGGCATCGGCCTTTTTTCTTCTTTATGGATTTCCAATGTTGTGGAAAATGCTTTTGTCGAGAATTTGTTGCTTTGATAAATATTCTTTAAATTTATAAAAGTATTTAAAAAATTCAAAGTTCTGTTAATATTCACTCATTTTTATTCTTCCATGCATCCTACAAAGTCACTAGTTTGAAGAGTCACTCTTACATTTTTCTGCTAATTTGGCATTTTAGTGTTAAATATACCAAAAGGAAGCAGTGTTATTTCTCATATGACTTCTCCTTTCAGTGCATGAGATAGATTTACAAGTTGTCTGAGCAAGCTGACGCAGGCTCTAAATTGGAAATTCACTGACAAAATATCAGAAGATTATTAAACAACCGCTTGAAACCAGACACACATTCACCAAATTGATGCATTATTATGAACTCCCATTTGTTTTAGAAATATTCTTTAATATCCTTCCGATATTAAGAGCTAAATCCAGCTGAGGTATTATCTGCTATAAAGTATACGGTATATCAGGCATTATTGCTTAAGTATCCTAACACCATAATATTTTGCCATTCCTCATGCGTTGACCCCCCACAACTAAATGTCTGGCTAGAGCCTTGGGTAAACACTTACATCATTTTATAATGCAGAGTACTAAGAAAAATGACGGGATAATAATGATACGGATGTTCTGCAAAGCAAGCATGAGGCAGATAGAGTGCTGACAATTTTATTTAAGCAAATTAAGATTGCAGCAGAGCTGTTATTTTCAGATGTCATAGATGGAAATGCTCACTGTTGGAAGTCTAATTTAATTTTTTATGGTTAGAACATGATTGCTGTTGCAAACTCAACTCTACTGCAAGCATATAGTTAGCAACATTTGAGTAGTCATCAACTGCTGTAACTGGATTTGAAAAACAGCGGGATCCGGATAGGCTCACTTATCCCCTTCCACCTCCCACCCCCACCCCTCAAAGCACTAATGCCCCAACTCATATAACATCACCACACAAACACAACCGCAGCCCTGTTTATTGATAATTAGCATTTTAACAAACAACCAACAGAACAATTGTCCCGAGCTACAAAATATCAAGGTATAGCCCCCGACCCTGCCATGTCAGCAAGGATCTGAGGGGTGGCATGTCCCCCACATGCCCCATTCACCAGGTTCACCCGACCCCTGGGCACGTCTCCCCAGCTGGCCCGCAGCTCATACCCCCCCCCCCCCCCCCCCCCCCCCCGATGAGCCCAGCATCCAGTAGCTCGGGTACCTCACCAGACTACAACCCGTGAACAACCCACAAAACACCCACAATCAGGAACGCCCTGATTCCCTCATTCCCAACATCCCCTGCGGCTGTGGCCCTCCAATGGCCTTCCAAATGTTGTAATAGTCAGCAGATATTGCCAGTTACTAGAGCAAAGTTGAACCTTTTACATAGGCTTCTTGTTTCTTGCTGACAGGGAGAAAGATATAATTGTTCAGAAACTAGAAATCAATAGCACAATGTCTCTCTTCAAAATATAACTTTTGGGGTCTCATAGAGGTCTCATAAAGGTCTTCACCTACATTTTCATGAAGGTCTTACTCCTGAAGTGAAGTTTTCAGTTTCTTTAGGAATAGGGTATGGTTGGTTTCTGTTCTTATAGTATCTGTGAGATCATTCCAAATTTTGACTCCGAGGAAGGTGAACATGGACTAGAAGATTCATCTGAAAATGACAGCAGATGAAGACCTGAATGGTCCAGCTGGTCTGCCCAAAAGTCTTTGATATTTCTGGGACGTACACCATAGAAGTGGCCTTTTTTGGCAAGATTAATATAATAAAACAGGGGAAGGAGTAAAAGCTCAGTAATGTTTTCTGTTAGAATTTCCTTTTAATTACGAGCCGGGGGTAGAGGATGACATGTAAGAAAAGTATTGTGAAGAATTTGTGTCATCCAGGTTGAGGAGGTTTATAATTAAAAGTAAACCTCCCAGTCCATCTTAGAGGAAAATTGCAGGGAGCTAAGAGTAAAATCAGCTGCAATCATTTGCATATGTTAATGAAGCTAAGCAGACTATCTTTGTAGACCTTGTTCTCCAGAGAAGGGAGATAAAGAGGATGAGTGATTCCAGAAAGGTCAAAGGAATGTCTCCTATGAACTGAGATGTATTTCTGGCAGGAAGAAAAGGACTTTTTAAGGTCACCCAGAGTTAAACGGTACTAGAGGCCTGAGCCAGCGCTAACCAAAGGTTGTCTCTGAGCTTTTTTCGTAGAGACAAGGACTCTCATGGCTAACAGTAGCTGAGTGCTCTGAAGGCTGCTGAGCTGGACAAGGTCAGAAAAAGATCTGAAAACCTTCATCCAAGGATGTTGCTTGATCCAGGTGAGGTCCTGTAGTGTTGCTTTCTTAACTTTTAAGGAGTGTTCTCAGACCTTATTGCAAGAGGCATCAATATTTCCTTTCTCTGCTGGCTAAGCCTCTCTCTATACAGTCTAGCATCCTTCTGGCTACAGCCACTGCCTTGTCATACTGTTTCAATGCCTTCAGATTCTCAGATACTATCACCTTAAGGTCCCTCTGCCTGTTTGTGCAAATCAGCCTCTCATCTTCTAGCACATACAGTATGTCTCCCTCAGATTTCCATTCCCCCCCCCCAAGTGCATTACTCTGCATTTCATTGTATTAAATTTTAGTTACCAAATATTAGATCATTCTTCTAACTTTGGCAGAACTGTTTTGTGTTTTCCACTCCCTCCAAGGTATCATAGAAACATGATAGCAGATAAAGGCCAAATGGCCCATCCAGTCTGCCCTTCTAAGCATCCACTATCTCCTCCTTTCCTTAAGACAGTGGTTCCCAAACCCTGTCCTGGGGGACCCCCAGCCAGTCAGGTTTTCAAGATATCCCTAATGAATATGCATGAGAGAGATTTGCATATAATGGAAGCGACAGGTATGCAAATCTCTCTCATGCATATTCATTAGGGATATCTTGAAAACCCGACTGGCTGGGGGGTCCCCCAGGACAGGGTTTGGGAACCACTTCCTTAAGAGATCCCATGTGTCTGACCTATGCTTTCTTGAATTCAAACACAGTCTTTATCTCCGCCACCTCTACTGGGAGACTATTCCACGCATCTACCACCCTTTCTGAAAAAAAAAATTTCCTTAAATTACTCCTGAGCCTATCACCTCTTAACTTCATCCTATGCCCTCTCATTCAAATGAAAGAGACTCACCTCATGCACATTTAGGCCACATAGGTATTTAAACCTTTCTAGAAACAACACTAACAATAACGATCTTAAATAAATTACTGCAGAAAAAAAATTGTTGCAAAAATGTTATAAGCCAAGTGGTGGAACTATCCTTTGAAAAACCATTTAAGTAAAGTGGAGGAAAAAGCCTCAACTAATTTTATATGCAGACGGCAACCCAATGAGTTTTTTAGCCATTCTTACTCTGTATCATAGGCAAAAAAATTCCACTACTTCTCTAAATGAAATCTTTCAAAATAGGAAAATATTTCACCACTGTGCACAGGGAACAGGAAAAAGAACCTTCAGGAAGGTAACACATCTTCACAGCTGTTGATGTAAGCCAGGATCGCGATCCAAAGACGCAACGATCTTACTGCAGTCACATTTCCGGCATTGAAGTGAAGACAAGGAACCCATGTCCAGATCCAACAAGGCACTTGTTTCACCAATGAATGGCTGCTTCAGGGAATTCTGTCAACAATCTGGCTCCACAATGGTGCCTGACTTGTAGCTCCCGATATCATGACATCACTTCCTCCAGAAACTCAACAAAAAGAACTTTATTGAAAAAACAAAATTTATTTAAACCTTTCTATCATATCTTACCTCTCCCACCTTTCCTCCAGAGTATACATATTGAGATCTTTAAGTCTGTCCCCAAATGCCTTATGATGAAGACTAATGGCCATTTTAGTAACTACTCTGTTACAAATCTTAGTATCATCTTTAAAAAGACAAACCTTACAGAATACACCTGATCCATACACATCTTAGGCATAGTCATTTAAGCCTGGGTTTAACTGGCCTAAACGGGTGTGCCTTAAAAGTTATTGGAGTTCCTTAGCGCAACTCTGCTAAATATAAAGTACACATACCTTGTAGAATCACACTATGCGCTATTTTAGTTGCTATGGTAATTTCTTTACAGCTGGGCACTTTCACAGAGAGTGGAAGTCAGGAAATTCTGGGCTTTAAAACTATCCAGCCTTACAGCCTGGCGTTTGGTTCAGCTGTGCACATAACTTGCAGAGGAGATTACTGTATCCTTTCCACACTTCAGCAAAACAGCATGTGAAATTGCAGTACAGGATTATTTCCCCAGTAACTCTCACAGTCATTAGCTCAAAGAGCAAACAGCAAAATACAGCCTAAACAAGACCTCTGTTCACAGACCTTTTCAGGATATTCAGCTCTCCATCTCCTCTGGCCAGCTTTCCTGTATAGCCCCACTTTCCTCCAACACCATGGGTTCTGGGGGAAGGAATTCAGTGGCCAAATTACCAGCCTGTTCCTCCGTCATTTCCCAGTCAGTGCTGAGGAACTGCTCAGCCCCATCCTGCCTCTGCTCTACTGCCAAGCCTCGTTCTGCTCCTCCTCCTTCCTCCCTCTGCTCTCTAACGAGCCTGGCTTTAAGCTAAGGGGAAGAACCACTCCCCCTTGGCTTTGGATTGGGGAATGGAATTCCTTCCTCAGCCCATGCCGTTTCTCCGAGGGGAAACTGCCTATGAGCTTTCTGCCTTACAGGCAATGGACAATAGCAAGGCAGCTTCTTCCTGCCTGGCTCTGGAACTGCTTCAGGTAAGTCTAAGCCTTCCTGTTCTATTTCCATTTCATTGTCACTCACCAGGTAGTCAGCTAATTTATTGTCCTGGGCACTGACCTGGTCAGCCCTTCTGCACTGGGGTTTATATACTTTCCTTAATTTCCCTGTGGCAAACCTTGGGGAAGACGTCCGTTTGTCACAAGTAAGAGTGATGGTGAATACGATAATCTTCTCAATCATTCAAAAACCAATATTATATAGCATTAAAAAGTAGCTCTGAAAGCCGATGTAGCCGTTCTAACAGAAAGCTTAGCCTTAATCCTTGTGCACAATGTCCTCCAAAGGAGCAAAAATTTTAGTTGGCGCCATTTGTGGGAAGCTATATATAGAATCAGGCCCTTAGGCCTGGATTCTCTAAATGGTACCATGGTCGGCAGCTGCCTTAAAAGCGGCTGCCGATCGCATGTCAATCACGCAATGGCACTGTTTAGAGTTTCATGCTTCCAGCAAAGGTAGGCCAGGATTTTCAAGGCCTACATTTCCGGTGCCTACCTTTGATGTGAATTGTTCCTCCGGAGGCGCCAACCAGTGCTTAACGCCACTTCCAGTGTTAGCCACGCCTACAGTGGCATTAGGCACCGTATAGTGCCTACGGAGGTGCAATTCTGGCGTGGTTTTTTTAAGCAAAGAGCAAAGAAGAAACTACGGAGACAATGTCCGTGGCGCAGGATTTAATCAGTCAAAGTGTCACAATCAAAGAATCCACATTTTCGTTAAAAGTTGCACACCCAACACGGTCCGTGTTTCGACAAACCGTCTTCATCAGGGGTTCTAAAGATGAGGATTTGAATAAAAAGAATGTGGACATAAAGCAAGAATGTAGATAAATCCCGTTCGTTAGAGTTCGACGTCTTAAAACTGCCTTTAGCCTTTCAAGCGCTGGTAGGCACCTTGAAAATCAGTTTAAAACTTTGTTTAAATGGTGTTTTTTCACTTAGCTTAGGCACTGGTAGGTCATCTATCGCAGCCTTAAAAACCGTCACCGTATATAGAATATGGGACTTAATGCCTAAAGGCATCCGTGCTATCAACAGCTGTGAGAATTATCTCACGGTAAAGAACAATGCACTATGGTTTATGATTTATTAAGACGCAATATACCGCCTTTCACACAATATAATCAAAGTGGTTCACAGTGCTACAAACACGCAGAGAAAGGAACTCCAATTATTCATAGGACAGGAGACAGCAAAAGAAAAAGGTGAGATAAAACACTAACTCAATGTGCAGATTATGCCTATTCTCTACCTTCGAATCGCCCGTTTCTGTCCCATAACGTGGCATGTAACTAGCACATGCTAATTGCCATGCCTGCGTGACAACCGTTACTGTGCTCATGCTTAGCACAAATTAGCAACCAGGCCACTTAGGGCTCCTTTTACAAAGACACACTATGGCCTTAACGCGCGGAATAGCGTGCGCTAAATTGCCGCGTGCGCTAGCCACTACCGCCTCCTTTTGAGCAGGCGGTAGATTTCCAGCTAGCGCGCGCTAATCCGGTTAAAAACGCTAGCGCGCCTTTGTAAAAAGAGCCCTTAATGTTATGTTACTCCCCCAAAAAGTTATGCAAATGAAAAGAATTTATTTTAAAGAGATGTGCCAGCGCTAATAAATAATTAAAAAAATTATACATACTTTCCTGTAAAATAAAATTATTAGTACAAGTACTTCAACATCTGAACAGAGTTAGATGTTGGGTATCTAATTATTACTTCATTATTTTATGGTGGCTGTGATTAGCATCTTATGGAACAATTTAAAGTCTTGGGTAATATGAAAATTATAAGCTTTCAAGCACCCATCATCATCAATCAAATGGAGACAGATAAATGACCGTGCAACAATCTCATGGAGAGAGAGCAAATGGGTAAAGGAACAGCAACAGGACACAGTTAAAAATATATTGTACAGGAAAAGAAAAGTGGTGAGACTTGATCAGTTGAAAACTGAAACTTCTGTGGGGCAGTAGTCACTATTTTCAGGGTGCGTTTCCTTACGGAGATTTAGGGCTCCTTTTACTAAGGTGCGCTATGGCTTTAACGCACGGAATAGCGCGCGCTACATTGCCCCGCCTGCTAGACCTTAACGCCAGCATTGAGCTGGCGTTAGTTCTAGAAGCATAGCGCGCGGTGTAGCGCGAGGTCATTTCCTGCGTGCGCTAAAAACGCTAGCGCACCTTAGTAAAAAGAACCCTTAATGTCCATGCATCCGTTAAAAAGAATCTGATCGTTCCATTTATCCTTTTTAAAAAAAAATTCATGCTAAATTCAGCAAATAAGTACCTGATCTTTGGACTTCACCATGCACAGTTCAATGAAGCTCAGGCAGCCATTTACACAGTGAGTATGTTCCTCCTTCATGCATCTTACTAATCCAATGTATCGCAAGTTGTGTACCGTGGCAAACTACTGTGCCTCCTGAGATTTCAGGTGTGCCACGAGATGCCGGAGAGGAGAAGCACCGGCGTCGGCAGACTGCAAGAGGCAGCCTCATGGCAAGAGGCCCTTCCTGTAGGCAATCAGCGGCACCAGCGCCTCTCCTTCTGTCCGTGTGTCTTCCCTGCCGGCACCCCACACCCCCCCCCCCCCCGGCAGCTCAGGGCCCATCTGGAGGGCCTTTGCGCGGACGTCGATGTGATGACGTCACGCATGCACGTGACATCATCACGTCAACGTCCACGCACTTCCAGATGCCTCGAGCCGCGGCCACTACGTTTAGTGTGCCGCGGCTCGACAAATTTTGCAAGACAACTGTAGTAATCGTTGATTTGTGTGCAGAATATCGAGGTTTTCCAGCTGTAACAAAGTGCTATCTCGGTAGAAGCTGCTTGCTTCATAATTTTAATTCCATTAGATTAGACAGGGAAGAAAAAAAAAATATATATAGGATTTGTTTGTGTTTATACTGTGACCATTCTTCACTAGAAGAAGCAAAGTGGGGTCATTGAAGTATACATATTTTATTCTTGTTTGCTTTCACAGGAATCATTGAAAGAATGCCAGTTAATAATAATTATAGGAATCATATAGTATCTACATGTAACTCTCAACTAGACTATACAGCATAGACACAATAAAAGAATTATCCTACAAACCAATAGAATGCTGCCATCTTTTGGTTACATCAATTGGAAAATATAAACTGTTAACACTAAGTGAAAAAAAATTTTTGAAGCTCTATTTAAGTTTATCAAGTTTCAAGTTTATTATGTAATTTGATTAATCGCCTATTCTACATTCTAGGCGATATACAATCAATAATGAATAAATAAAAACTTGGGGTGGTTATTACATAGACAAATAAAATTACATAATTACAAAAACTTACAATCATGAAACATTAGGAAAACGATATTTAAAGGGTTACATTATGTATCAAATTTTATATTTCAGGATTACAACAATAGGGAGGGAATAAAAGCATAAATAAGAAAGTAAAAGATAAAAAAGATTATAAAGTTGTTTATTAACTAAAAATATCATTGAAAATTAATTAAAAGCATCATTGAATAAGAAACTTTTAAGCTTAGTCTTAAAATTAACTAAGTTCTTTTCTTCTCTTATATAAATAGGAAGATTATTCCAAGATTGTGGTGCGGTCACTGAAAAAATAGTAAGCCGTCTAGTGTTTATAACTGTGCACATCTGCCAGCCAGCCTGATACGATAAACGGCCCTCAAATCGATAAGTGCCTACAGAAACAGCGCTTACCCCCTAACCTCTTCTCGTGCTCAGAGACGCATTGGGAGGGCAGATGTGACGCGATGACATCACATGCACACGCACATGTGTGTGATATCACCGCATGGCATCCAGGCAGGCACAGATGCCCTCCCGATGTGTTCCCCAAAGTGCTGGGTTTTGAAAAGCCGTCCAGACGTCTGGTAACCCTAGGCAAGACGGATCAGAATGGGATTGGAGTTAGCTTTGATGGCGACTCCAGCAGCGGGGCAGTAGAGCCGGCGCAGGATGTTCTACAGTCTGTGTTCATGTGCAACAAGACGGATCAGGAACGAGTATGAGTCGTTGTTTTTTGTTTTTTTTTTAATCTTTATTGATTTTTAAACTTTGACAGTGCAATACAAATAATTGAACATAAAACACTGCATAAAACGCACTATTAACTATACAGGTAATACATAAAACAATCATTTTCTCCCAGCCTCCTCCCAATTATTAATACAATAAGACATATGATGTGATTACAATATTATAATTAAGTAATTTTAATCCTCAACATGCATTTCCCTCCCCCCACCCACCCACCCTGGATGTGTAAGGAAATCTAAGAAAAGGAGAGATACATGACCCTTATTGCGAGGTAACAAATGTATTCAATGGGCTCCACACTTTATTAAAGGCTCCTTTTATCAAGCCGCGCTAGCGGGGTTAGCGCGCGTGACTTTTAATCACGCATTAACCCCTGCACTGGCCAAAAAACTAACGCCTGCTCAAGGCAGGCGTTAGCGGCCAGCGCAGCCGGCAGTTTAACGCGCGTTATTACGTGTGTTAAACCGCTAGTGCGGCTTGATAAAAGGAGCCCTAAATGAACTACTAAACCCCATACATTCCGCATTCATTCTCTCATATTTATATGTGGTACACACATTTGCCCACCAAAATGTGTAATTTATTCTGTCGTGGCTCTTCCAGTTATGTGTGACCATTTGGATAGCTATTCCCATCATGATTTTAAAAAAAACGGCTTTTATATTTATGAAGCCATAGTTTGTGGTACGTTACCACACGTTAAGCCTACTTTGGATAACTATAAAAGCCGTCTTTTCGAGTATGAGTATTTTATGCTACGTTCAGATCATCTGAGTACAGGTCTTACCCATCGCAGAGAGAGGGAACGACATCTTTACGGTGAAACTTAGCAAGCAAATTGAATAATTACTAGATCGTTGATTCAAAACTGCTTTGATAATGAATTTGACTATTGGGCAGAATGGATGGACCATACAGGTCTTTATCTGCCATCATTTACTATGTTGCTATGACTTCCAGGAAACGTTGCTGACCAGGAAATTCAGTGATGGTGCATAGATATGGCCCAGCACTTAATATTCAGCTCTAAATTAACCAGCAGCGCTTGGAGCCGGATTCTGTAATTGGCGCATAAAAAAGAGAGGCGCCTACCTAAATGCTAAGATGCCCATAGGAATATAATGGATGTCTTAGCATTTAGCGCGCTACATCGGTTAGTACGCCTTAAAAAAAGGACCCCTTAAGTTGAAAACGCCGTTAAAAAAGAAAAAAAAAAAAAGCTCTTAAAAGAAAAATATAGACACCTACTGGCGCCTATAAAAAATTGCACCGGTATCGCACCTACAGGGCAATTTACGATGCCTAACACTGCTTCATTTTGCTGATGATTGTTTGTTAATGATTGTCTTGTAATGTGTTTTGCATGAATTTTGTACTTTGGGATTTTATTTTGTGTGTAATATTGTGATCCGCCTTCTATATAGGCGGATCACAAATTATAAACTATAAACTGCATCATACATTAGGCATCATATAGCACCTCTGTAGGTACGATTCATATCAAAGGCAGGACTTGAAAACATTGGCCTATATTTATAGTGCCTTCCTTTGCCGAAGGCGCAGTTCTATAAATGACACCATCACCGTGATTGACACGATCGGCAGCTGCTTTTAAGGCGCCGTGTATAGAATCCAGGCCTATGTGCGTGCCTGTGACACTTAGGCCTGTCATGGCTGTGTGCATCTAAGTGTTCGTGTTTATTTATTTATTTATTTTATTTCTTCCATTTGTGCGTCGTACATACCTATACAAGCTCTAGGCGACATTACAGAGGAAGGGTTCATAGACAAAACCGCCGAAGACAAAGGCACGCGCCGACAACTGAGCGCAAGACGGAAGTGCGCACCGAAGAAAAAGAATGTTTTTAGGGGCTCCGACAGGGGGTTTTGTTGGGAAACCCCCAATTTTACTTAATACAGATTGCGGCGGCGTTGGCGGTTTGGGGGGTTGTAACCGCCCTCATTATACTGTAAACTTAACTGTTTCCCTGTTTTTTAGGGAAAAAGTGAAGTTTTCAGTAAAATGTGGGGGGTTACAACCCCCCAAACCCCCCACAACACCCCCACAATGCGGCGCGATCTGTATAAAGTAAAGTGGGGGGTTTCCCCCCCACACCACCCATCGGAGCCCTTTAAAACAGTCATTTTCTTCGGTGCGCACTTCCGCGTTGCGCTCAGTTGTCTGCGCGCGCCTTTGTCCCGGCGCGCTTTTGACCTGACACCCAGAGGAAGGGGTTAGAAGAGGATAGGGAGGACTAAGGAGGGCAGGAAGGAGTAGAGAGGAGAGAAGCATGTAGAATATTTCATAGAAATTCCTAACTTTACAGATAGGAGCACCATCTATGTAAATGATATGTAAATGAATTAAAGTAATATGTAAAAAGGAATAGAAGGGAGGAACTGTTAAACAATAGAATTCAGTTAATAAAATAAAAACAATAGGGGTAACAACCTTCTGGCAACACAAGCAGCAAAACTCAACCATTCCTTCTCCAACCTGTTGACAACCTCGGATGACTTCAAAACATTCCGTAAAGAAATCAAAACCCTGCTTTTTAAAAAATTCATCCAAAAATCTTAAACCCTCTTCACCCACCTCCAGCTAATTTCACCTACCTCCAGATAATTCACCTACCTCCACTGAATTCACCTACCGCCAGATAATTCTCCCCCAAATATCCCACCTAATCACCCTTCAAATAAACAGACCCCTAAAAAAGATTGTAATCTTGCCTACTCTAACTGTATTCCATTTGCTAATATCACACAGTTCGGCACTGTCAGTTTACTATCCAATCCTTAAGATCCCCTAGAATTCTTTCCAGCTACCCCCCCCCCTAAAAAAAAAAAATTGTATCCTCACTGGAAAATGTCCAGTATAATCCTCTGTAATGTGATCATCACTGGAAATGTCCAGTCAAATCTTTTGTAATCCGCCTTGAACTGCAAGGTATAGGTGGAATAGAAATCCGTAATGTAATGTAATGTAATGTAAAAATAATGGAATAAAATTTAAAATAATTCATAAACTGGGGGGGGGAACCCCAAATCAAATAAGTCTGACAGAAGTCCAGTTTCCTGAAGCAGCTCTGTTGCCTCAGCATATTTTAAATAATCCCAATGGCAAAAGTCCAGATGGGACAGGTATCAGCTCGGGCTTTCCAGCTGCTGCAGCCCCAACTCATCGCTTCCAGGCAGAAGATGCAGAGATAGAACTGCTCTCGGTGGGCGGCGTATGCTTATGGGCAGCTCCCGAAGAATGCAGCACTCTGCCTCCATCGGCGGACACCCGAGAGGAGGAGTCCACAGCACGGCCCCACTCCACAGATCCAGAGACACCACCAGCCCCTCCCCAATGAGAGAGCAGACGCCGCCCCATCCTAAGCAACAACCAGCAGTGAGCAACCATGCCTCAACTAGTCCCGCCTCCAGCAACGATCTAGGGGCTTATTTTTGCTAGTTCTAGGTGGTGATCTGAATTGGGCCACTTCTGCAATATCAATATTATAGTATCTACTCTCATGAAACATAAGAACATAAGAATTTGCCTCCGCTGGATCAGACCAAGGGTCCATCGAGCCCAGCGGTCCGCTCCCGCGGCGGCCCATCAGGTCCATGACCTGTAAGTGATCTTTTGTCTAACCCTTGGATTCCTACTTCCTTATATCCTGAAAACCCTCTTCTTCCCTCTTATCTTTGCCCTTTTTGCTCCTGTGTCCTCCTTTATCTGTAGCCCTCAATCCCCTTATCTTTCAGGAATTTATCTAGTCCCTCTTTGAAACCCCTTAATGTAGTCTGTCCTATTACATGTTCCGGGAGCGCATTCCAGGTATCCACCACTCTCTGAGTGCCCTCTTGTTTTTGTAGTTCCTAGTAAGCTGAAGAACCTGTCCCTCTCCACCCTCTCTAACCCTTTTATAAAACATATTTGCTATTGATCCAGTGTTCTATAAAGGAACATAGTTGCCTACTTTCCTTTACAGAACATCCTTCTATCATGCACCCTACTGGACAAGTTGTGGTGAAAGTCTATTTCATAACAGCATCTTGGTGCCCACTTGGAGTACTGTGTCCAATTCTGGAGACCACACTACCGTAAGGATATGCTGAGGATCGAGTCGGTTCAGCGAATGGCCACCAGGATGGTCTTGGGGGGGCTCAAGAATCTAACATATGAAGAAAGACTAAACAAATTGCGGCTGTACTCACTTGAGGAACGAAGAGAGAGGGGAGACATGATTGAAACGTTTCAGTACATCACGGGTCGCATCGAGTCGGAAGATGATATCTTCTGTCTCGTGGGACCCTCGACCACCAGAGGGCATCCGCTGAAAATCAGGGGAGGGAAGTTTCATAGCGACTCCAGAAAGTACTTCTTCACCGAAAGAGTGGTGGATCATTGGAACAGACTCCCACTGCAGGCGACTGAGGCCAGCAGCGTGACGGATTTTAAGAGAAAATGGGATGCTCACGTGGGATCTTTAAGGGAGTAAATTCAGGGGGGTGGATACTTGGATGGGCTATGGCCCTTTTCTGCCACCATTTTCTATGTTTCTAAAGAAGCCCACACTAGTGTATGCCATAAAGCTGGTATTACTGCGGCACCTAAGTTGCAGATAACTTCCAAATTCTGTATGTTCAGTACATAAGTGGCAGGTCTGCCCTTGTCCATCCCACGTTCTACCAATGTAAATGCTCCCTTTCACATACGTGCTAATAGTGCTATGCCATGTACACATATCTTTACAGAGCAACAATAACTCGCTTTGCTGCCACTTGCAGGCTTACGTATACACTTACCCACAAAAGTGACAGTATTCTGCACGCCAAACTTAACTGGTGCATAAATGCGAATGCTCACTTATACAATTGCTCTCCATATAACCATCAGGATATAGCCAAACATTCTTTAGATTTTGTCGAAGAAGTTTTACGTTATAAATAAATCTAAACCATTTATTTTGCACTAAAATATCCGTTGAAGAAAGCCAGCATTCAACATTTTTTTTCTGATTGCTGTGAAAGGTATGATTTCCCTGTAGCTCCATCCCTCCGGTAGGATAGCCATCTCATAGAATGATAACAAGCCCCTAGATTGAAGCACAGGAAGACATATAGCAAGGACAAATCCCAGCTGGAAACTTAGATCTTGGCCGGAGGACATTATGTCTCATATCATTAATTATAAGAGGAGTGAGGTGAATGACAGAGACCTGCTGGACTAATGAGACGTCTATGTATAAATATAGAAATAAGGATCATTACTAATGGACTCTTGTAAAGAGGAAAGAAAGAAGCTGACTTGAGCTAACGGGTTTGCATGATTTCATGTTTCTTAGTAGACTCTGAAATTCAGTAGGCATTAAAGGCCAGATTCTGAGCATGCCTACGTTGCAGGAGGCGCTCCACGCAGTTGTCAATCAACCACTATAAGTCCTATATAGAATCCCATCTGGCAGCACCTAGGTGTTCGTAGGCTTTGCCAGGTGTCCTAAAAATAGGTGCCTATTCATTAGGCTAGATATTACGTGACCTAATTTACTGACACCTAACTCAGATGCCTAGTGATACCTAAGTCAACCATGCCTATTCTCTGCCCCTAACCACGCCTTCTTTTCAGGTAGGCATTGGAAGGTGCCTTGACTTAAGCGTCACTAGGCATGCTAAGCATCCCAAGAGTTCTGCAAGAAACTATTAATTGGTAATTTACATTTTTTTTGATTGCCTGAAAACTAGCGTGATCAATTAAAAAATAAGTGCATGGATTCCAAAGTTAGGTGGAGCTAGGCATCTTTGATTATGCCTTCTAGCGGCACCTTATGTAGGCATCCCATGCAGAATCTGGCCCTAAGGAGGTATGCATTTATCCATTGATAAGGGGATGTGGTAAGAGCGGATAGCGTAGCTGGTTTTAAGAAAGGTTTGGACAAGTTCCTGGAGGAACAATCCATAGTCTGTTATTGAGAAAGACATGGGGGAAGCCACTGCTTGCCCTGTATTGGTAGCATGGAATATTGCTACACCTTGGGTTTTGGCCAGGTACTAGTGACCTGGATTGGCCACTGTGAGAACAGGCTACTGGGCTTGATGGACCATGGATCTGACCCAGTAAGGCTATTCTTATGTTCTTATGTTGTTGTTGGGTGCCATCGACTCATGCTCGAGTCCTAGCGACTTGATGAATTGCGGATCTAAAAAGAAATCAGTTATGTGCTAGTCCAGAAAGTTCCTCCAGAATCATCCCCATGGTTGTTTTCAACGTGTCCAGCTATCTGATTGCAGGCCGCCCTCTTCGCCTGGTTCCTTTGATCTTGCCAAACATGATGTCCTTCTCCAGTGATCTTTCTCTTCTGATGGTGTGACCAAAATAAGACAGGTGTAACTTCATCATTTGGGCTTCGAGTGACATGGCCGGTCTGATCTTTTCAAAATCGATTTGTTCTTCTGTCAGTCCATGGCATGCCTAAAATCCTTCTCCAGCACCAAAGCTCAAATGAGTCAGTCCCACCCATGGTCCATCCAAAATCCAGCCATTGTTCAAATAGTCAAAGAGCATGTCACTATTATATGTTGCAGTATCCATCTTGTAGGGGTGTTGCTGTGAAAAACTGTTTGGTTGACAGGACATCTCTCTTGCCTTTCTTTGTGCTCCATTACCACAGTAAGGCAAGACCTTCTCTTTGCTTGTTTTGTTTAAAAACTGTTATTTTTTAGGAATCAAGAAGCTAAAATTATAGAACGTTACCAGTAGGAATTAGATCTTGTCTTTCATAAAATAGTAATTTGCAAAGACCTATTTATTTTCTACATTTTTATTTTAAATGTTAAGGTTTGTTTTATATAATTCAGAACAGATGTGATCTTTTTTCTTGATGTAAAATCACTCTGAACCTATTTTTAGGGTGAGCAGCAGGCTCTAAATATTCATTATCATCATCTAAATATTAGGCAGGAAAGACATTTTTAAATAAATAAATATCTCTTAAAAGTGCATTATGTATGTACAGAATAATACTTAGGCAGGGTTTTGGCACACATGTACATGTCATTATTATTTTTTATTTTTTTTTTATTGTCTTTATTAGCAATTGCAAAGGGAACATATGCATTGTGGAGGGGAGGTGATGCCTGCCAACTGGTCAGGTACTCCTGGGCCGACACATACACCAGATCAAGCGGGCGTCTGAAGTGGCCAAGGGGCAAAATAAAAAGGTTAATGTTCTCAATAAGTTGAAGCAACTCTCCTTCAAATGTGGTCTATTTCTCTGGTTGAATGTTATCAGATATCAAATTGAATTGTCCTCCGGACAATAACGTCTCATAGCTGCTTGGAAAAAAAAAATAAAGTTCTTTCAATAGTCAATCCACATTAACTTTCTTCATAGGCTATATCTTCTAGTTACAGCAACAGTTCAATTCATCCCACTGGCTGCTTCATTAGCAAGAAACAAACAATGTTCAACATAGGCCTTTGGTAGGCCACAACAAGGCCTTTGCATGGCCTAAGCCTTTTCTCAGCTCACAATCCAATACTCTCTTTGGCTTTGTGCTTCTCAATTTCAACTGCAGCCAAATCTGTAATAACCACCGGGTAAATTTTACATATGTTGCCTAAAAAATCACTATTCTATAAACAGTGCTTAAAGTTAGGCAAAGTTTATAGAATAACCCTAATGCCTGGGAACCTCACCTAACTTTAGCTGCAGCTATTTATACCATGGAAAACATGGTACAAATACCCGGGCCTATAATTAAGCGCAGATGCTTTTATTCTATAACTATGTGTGTGGCTTAAGGAAGGCCCCCGGTCTGCCAATGACATAAGAACATAAGAACATAAGCAGTGCCTCTGCTGGGTCAGACCACAGGTCCATCCTGCCCAGCAGTCCGCTCCCGCGGTGGCCAAAAACAGGTCAAGGCCTGTCTGAATCATCAGAAGGGCTCCCCTGCCACCTTGGTTTCCCATTTAAGTTCTGCCCTCCTATCGAAGTCCTAGCCCTCCGGTCTTTCACATGCACGACCAGGTTGGTTTACTCAGTACCCCACGATCCCTCTATCCCTCAGGAATCCATCCAATCCCTGCTTGAATCCCTGTACCGTACTCTGCCTGATCACTTCCTCCGGTAGCGTATTCCAAGTGTCCACTACCCTTTGGGTGAAAAAGAACTTCCTTGCATTTGTTTTGACCTGCCTTGTCTGTGTCCTCTTTTTTTCACATGCATAAAATTTAGGAGAGGATCCTGTGCCTAAATTTATGCATATAACTTGGACTTAAATGTAATTGGTGTCATTAATTAGCTGTTGAAATGCCAATTACTGTCGCTGATTATTCAATTAAATTGCACATTCAGATTAGGTACATGTCCAAATTTGCATGTGCAATTTTCAGTGCTTTTTACAGAATTAGGGATTCTGTGAGGGGATGCTTAAAAGTTCGAAGCCCAACCAAGAAGAGAATGGCGTGGATATGGTTCAATCAATGATCTGAAACAATGTCAAAAAACATTGAATTTTGTTTCTGCAAATTGGCACTTAACAGCTACAGTGTCACAATAACACTCAGAATTTAGGAAATTGGTTGGTTAGGCCGAGAACGTTTCAGCGCCCTCTTGTACTATTTAGGTTTCTGCCAGGTACTTGAAACCTGGATTGGCCACAGTTAAAGACAGGATACAGGGCTAGATGGACCACTGGTCTGACCCATTATGGCTAATCTTATATTCTTATGCGAGCCAACTATAGTACAATGAAGCCATTGTGACATCACTGATGAGGTTGGCTCTTAGGCACTGGTGGAATGAGGCATTATGACATCACAGTCTCAGCTCTTGAATGTTGCTTTGAGGGGGTGCTAAAAGGTTTTCAGCCCAACCAAGAAGAGAATGACATGGATATGGTTCAGTCGATGATCTGAAACAATGTCAAAAACATAGAATTTTGTTTCTGCAAATTGGCACTTATCGAAATAAGATAACACTCTTTTCAGCTACAGTGGCAAAATAATGCTCAGAATTTAGGAAGTTGGTTGTTTGGACTGGTATGTATAGAATATGTGCAAGGTTAGGTGACTTGTCCAGAGTCACAAGGATCGGCAGTGGGAATCAAGCCCAGTTCCCCAGGATCTGCATTAACCATAGGCTACTTTTCCACTGAAGATTGCAAATAGTCCAGTAGATCCTCAGCTAGCAGGATACGACATAGCCCATGCTAACGTTTGATAAATGAAGTTGAGCCCTCAGTTTTGTTATACATCTTCAGTTCTCGTTCTTGTCACAGTGCCTCTCGAACAGTCATAGCGGTGTTTCGGTTTTCTGGCTGCCCATCTCCAGCTAAAGCATGTTGCTGGACTTGTCTCAGAGGATGATGAATTGCCTTTAACAGAGTATGCCATGCTGCCTCCACTCTGTTTAATAAAAGAAATCCATTCTTAGTCCCTTTTCAGAAAGCTGATGAGCCTGATACATGCCAAGGCAGCACTTGAGGTTTTACATGACTCTCTGAGCCGCTGTTTGGATCGTTTTTTTAATTTCTGCATTGAACTAAACCAATCGTACATCCAAAAGGATGTCTGAGCATATGTTGTCAAGTACCATAAACCGTGAAGCATCAAGTTCATTTATATTCATTTTGCATCGTACAAGGATCTTAGCCATGAGAAAGAAAGTAAAACCAAAGAAATATATCATATTAAAACCAGATGCTTTATAATAAGAAGTTCAAGCACTGAATTTGCATCTCTTCATTTCAGATCATAAATAGGAAAATAGGGGCTGTATTATTTGGCAACCTTTTTTCAGTTTGCCATTTAACTGCTCTGCTGCAACTTCCCGTTTACGACAGGGCAGATCGGCGCAGAGGGAAAGCTTCGGAGCAGCCACTGGCAGTTTGTGAGAACAGCTGCCATGTTGGGGCTCCTCTGGAAAGGAAAATTTAGGTGTTTATTAAAGAAGTTCGGACTGCAGGGCCCCTATGATCTGTGGGGCCCAGGGCAGCTGCCCTGTTTGCTTTTCTGTTAAAAATAAAAATGTCCAACTGATGCCTTCTTTGAGCTTTGCTGGATGAGGGACAGAACTACTAATCTTCTTTTGTCTCACAATTTGACATAGATTCTATGTCAAATTGTGAGACAAAAGATTAGTAGTTCTATCCCTGATCCAGCAAAGCTCAAAGAAGGCATCAGTTGGACATTTTTATTTTTAACAGAAAAGCAAATAAGTGGACAGCACATGAAAATTAAAGATATGAGAGAAATCTGAGACAATTTTTTTTAGATCCACAGAAGATGATTTCTGTTTTCTAAATAAAAATAATTTTTTTTTTGGGGGGGGGGGCAGCCACCGGCAGCTTGTGAGAACAGCTGCCGTGTTGGGGCCCCTCTGAAAAGGAACATTTTGGCTACCGAGATGCCAAGGCATGGAGGGAAGAAGGAAGGTATGCCAAACCAAGTGAAAAGGAAGGAGGTGATGTCAGAGCATGGATGGGGAGGGAGAGATGAAAGGAAAGGAGAGAGATGCCAGGGAATCAAGGAAGGGAAAGAGACAGATGCCAGACAGTGGAGTGGGAAGGAAAGAAGAGAGAGATGCCAGAGCATAGGGGAAGGGGTGGTGACAGAGAAAAATGGAGAGGTGGCAGAGCTGAAATGAATCATGTACAAAGGAGAGAAGGGATACAAGATAGTTTATGGAAGGAGCATAGGCAAGGAAGATGCCATATGGAACGGGGAGAGGGCGGACAGTGGATGGCAGGAGCAGAGAGAGAGGGCAGACATGGAAGGGGCTGATGCTGCATGGAAGACAGAGAGAGGACAGATGTTGGCTAGAAAGAAGTGAGTGAAGACAAGATGATTAAAGCAGAAACGACAAAAGGTAGAAAAAGATTTTTTTTGTCAATAAATAAAATTATTATTATTATGATATCTGGTTAGTAGCTAGTTTAAACCAACTCCTAAAAACGTGGAGGGGCATAATCAAAAAAGTCCCCTTTTGGCTAAAGTCCTTAAACGTTCAACGCAGAAGCAGGGAAAGTGTCCATAACCAAAACAAACGTCCTTGTTTTGATTATGGCCTTCCTCTGCCTACACGCCCAATCTCCACTACGTCTACAAGTACACCCCCACGACGTCTACACTTTTTGGCCATAATGAACCAAAAAAACACCTACGCCCCAAACGTCCAACAGAAGGGCTTTTAGGCGAAGGAGGAGCCAGTCCTTCGCCTAAAAGCTGGATTCTGTAACCGGTGTCTGTCAAAAACAACACCGGTTACAGAATCCCCCTCCCCCACAACCGTCCAGGCAGGAGGGTGCCCAAGCCCTTCTGCCATGTCAAACCGCGACCCCCCCCACTCCCGACAACATCGGGGCAAGAGGGAGCCCAAGCCCTCTTGCCCCGCCGATTAACATCAGGCCAGGAGAGAGCCCAAGCCCTCCTGGCCCAGGCGAACCCCTACCCCCACCCCGCACTACATTACAGACAGGAGGGATCCCAGGCCCTCCTGCCCTCGACACAACCCCTCCCTCCCCCCAACGACCGCCCCCCAGAACCCCCGATCGCCCCCCCAACCGACCCGTGACCCCCCGGCCGACCCCCCGACCCCCCACCCCCCTTCCCCGTACCTGTTTTCCAGTTGGCCGGACAGACGGGTGCCCAAACCCGCCTGTCTGGCAGGCAGCCACTGGCAGAATGGGGCCGGATTGGCCCAGCCATCCCAAAGGCTCGCCCACAGGTGGGGCCTAAGGCGCCTGGGCCAATCAGAATAGGCCCAGGAGCCTTAGGCCCCTCCTTTGGGCGTTCCTTTGGGAGGACTTTGGGGGAGTATAGTGAGAAAATTTATTGCTTGATGAATGTAAACCCCCACGAATTTGCGGTTCGTGAATTGTGGACTCAGGAATTTGCGGTATTTTCCAACCACCACTTCCTTGTACTAAAGTCATGGTTACACCAATCAGGAGCTGCTATCTGGCATGTCAAAGCAGCTCCTGATTGGTGTAGCCTGACTTTAGTAACAGGAAGAGGCGGTTGGAGCATACCACGAGTGATTTTCTGCACCCGCCAACACCCCAGCTGCCCTCTCCTGCCTCTTGACAGGTGAAAAACCGTATTCGCGGTTTTTCGAAATTCACAGGGGGTTCCTTGAACAGAATCCACACGGATTTTTGGGGAGTACTGTATTAGAGAATAAGGCAGAAGTATTACTAATTCAAGAGGGAATTGGACAATTTCCTGCTGGAAAAGGGGATAGAGGGGTATAGATATAGAGGATTACTGCACAGGTCCTAGACCTGTTGGGCCACCACGTGAGCGGACTGCTGGGCACGATGGACCTCAGGTCTGGCCCAGTAGAGGCATTTCTTATGTTCTTATGTAATCTAAACAGCATAAATATAATATTCTTTCTGTTCTGAAGGAGGTTTTATTACTGATGAATTTAATCATATATTTAAAAGTCAACCTTAATTGTGTCAAAAGATTATTACCACATGAAAGTATCTTATGTCAATTATTAGTGCCTTTGAGTCTCATAGCTAAGGTGCAGGTAATTTTTAAGCAAACTATGAATAAGATGTGAGTAAGAATAAAGGTTTATTTTTAATATTTTGTAATTTGCATGTCTATGAAATACGCCATGCTGCTTTTGTAGGCCTGGATTGACATTTTTACTTTTTTTTTTATCAGAAATGGCATTTTGTTGTTTTTCTGATTAACTGAGAACAGCGAAAGAAGACTAGAACGCACTTAAAAGGTTGCTGTGAGTAAATGAAGATAGACAAGCTGTCACTCAGAGAACCATTCCTAAGCCTTCGGAGGATGTCAGTTGCTTAAGGTTTTGCCTGCGTTTAACAAACGGAGAGGCAATCGGAAGCATTTAACAGATATCAAGACAAACCTCAAATGCGTGAGCCAACCTAATAGGGCTGAAGGCAGAAGGAGATGCTTCATCAGGTGAGTCTTGGTCACAGTATGAACGTATCGTGGAAGGAATAGGTAGTACAAAAGAGATCTCCATTAGAGAATGACACGGTGACAAAATTCATCACCGTTCCCGTCCCCGCGGATAACCGCGGGAAACCATCTTCATGTCATTCTTTAAAGAGAGAGGGAAGAATCACAGTATGAATGGCCACAACCACTGACCCACAAGCTTTGCTTTGAAGAATGCTGGTGTAGAAGGACTGAGGTTGAAACAGACACTACAGAATGACAGTCTCTGGTATCCAGAGCAGATATTGTGATGTCATAATGCCTCATTCCACCAGTGCCTAAGAGCCAATCACATCAGTGATGTCACAATGGCTGCATTATCCTTGGCTCCCATAAGAATCAGAGTATGAATGGCCACAACCACTGACCCGCAAGCTTTGCTTTGAAGAATGCTGGTGTAGAAGGACTGAGGTTGAAACAGACACTACAGAATGACAGTCTCTGGTATCCAGAGCAGATATTGTGATGTCATAATGCCTCATTCCACCAGTGCCTAAGAGCCAATCACATCAGTGATGTCACAATGGCTGCATTATCCTTGGCTCCCATAAGAATCAGAGTATGAATGGCCACAACCACTGACCCGCAAGCTTTGCTTTGAAGAATGCTGGTGTAGAAGGACTGAGGTTGAAATAGACACTAGAAAATGACATGGGATTATTTCCCGCGGATAAGGACTGAGGTTGAAATAGACACTAGAAAATGACATGGGATTATTTCCCACGGTTATCTGCGGGGACGGGAACGGTGATGAATTTTGTCACCGTGTCATTCTCTAATCTCCATCCCACTGGTTACGAAATAGGGGAAGTATTATATTCATAAGGAGATGATACTTTTCTTTCAGTCCCTATTAATTTGACTTCAGCTTTCCCTTTGCTCCACTGCTTAACAGTATTGACAAAATCAGAAACTGGTCGTCAGTTCAGTGTTTGAAACTGAATACTGATAAAACCAAACTTTTGCGGCTTGGGGTTTAAATTGGGAGTTAATTCCAGAGTTTTTATCTTTGGATAATGGACTGTTTGAAAGTGGATAGGTCCTCAAACGTTTTGGGGATGTTGTTGGACTCCTCTTTACGTATGGAGGTACAAATCAGTTCCTTTTAACTTTATTTTATTTTTTGGTTAAGTTTAGATCAGTGGTCCCCAGCTGTGTCCTGGAGGACCACCAGGCCAATCGGGTTTTCAGGATAGCCCTAATAATATGCATGGAGCAGATTTGCATGCCTGTCACTTCCATTATATGCAAATCTCTCTCATGCATATTTATTAGGGCTAGCTTGAAAACCGATTGGCCTGGTGGTCCTTCAGGACAGGGCTGGGAACCACTGGTTTAGACAGTTACATTTAGCCTATTCTTTTTTTTTCCCCACAATGCATTTTAAGATAGTTGTCCAATTGCTGCCCCTTTCAAAATTGGACTATTGCTATTCTGGTACCGTAACTAAAGCACACCGGACAAAAACGTGCCGACAATCCCGCACAGGACTTATGCGTGCGACCTTAAAACAGTAAACTTACAAATGTTCGTGCTTCCGTTGGGGGGGGGGAGGGAACTGTTTTCTTTCGTTTTGTGGGTATTCGGCAGTTTTCAGTTTAGTGGGGGGTTCCGCCACACACACACCCCAACGTGAGCGCAAAGACTTGTAAGTTTAGTGGGGGGGATTCCCCACACACACACACCCTCAGAGCGCTAATAGGAACTGTTTTAAGGTGAAGCGCATAAGTCCTGCACGCGATTGTCGGCACATTTTTGTCTCGCGCAGTTTTGACGTGCCACCGTTATTCTCTGTACTTAGGAGTTTCCTCTACATTGATGATCAAATTGCAGTTAATTCAGAACATGGCAGCTAAGCTGATATACAGAAAATCTAGATTTGATCATGTGTCACCTTTGTTAGTAGAGTTACATTGGCTGCCTGCAAAGGCAGAGGTGTCCGTGAAGTTTGTTGTCTAATTCATAAAACCCTGTTTGGTTATTCTCCAGACCAGTGGTTCTTAAACCTGTCCTGGGGGACCCCCAGCCAGTTGGGGTTTCAAGATACCCCTAATGAATATGCCCGAGGCAGATTTGCATGCCTGTCACTTCTATTATATGCAAATCTACCTCAGGCATATTCAATAGGGATATCTTGAAACCCCAACTGGCTGTTGATCCCCCAGGACTGGTTTATGAACCACTGCTCCAGACAATTTTTCCATCTTTGCTCGGTTGGTTGGTTTGTCTAATTACAATCAAAATAAGGATCATCTTATTTTGGCATTTCCATCTGCAAAGGGAAATTAATGATAATTTGTTTCACTATCATTCTGTAAAGTATTGAAATTCTTTGCCATAGACTGTTCGATTGAATTTTAATTATTTCTGTTTTTGGAAAGCTTTAAAATCCTATTTACTTAATTCCTTTTAAATATGTATAATTTGTAATTCTTGACGTTGAAGTCTGTTTCTTTTTAATATTGTTACTTGCTTTGAACTTATTCGTTGGAATTAAGTGGGCTATAAGTATTTCATATAACATAAAGAGGAAAAACGGTACAGAAAAAGACTTGGAGAGTTGATATGGAGGTGAGGGAGAGAGAGCAACCTCCTGCATCCTCAGGGTTGCTCCCTGGACTTATTGTTGGCAATACTCTGCACCTGGTTGAGGTTATATTGCCGTTGAAAGAGGTTAAATAAATTTATTAGAAACTGCTCAGACTGAAAAGTTTAGGAACTGCACAGATGTGTACAGTTTGGGACAACCTATTTGGAAAATATTCTGTTCCAACTGATTCTAATAGTAATTAAAAAATACCCTTACAGGGGGACAAATATACACATTTAACCATGACATGACTTACGCATAATGAGGAAAGAGGGAAAGAAATACAATATTTTAAAGAAGATAAGACAAAAAGGGAAAGGACAAAAGGAAGGGTAACATAAAGTAAAGTCTCACAACAGACCCTAAGAAATGAATCAAGACAAGAGTACTATCAGTTGAAAGCATCTTTAAAAAGAAAGCATTTCAGCTTACTCTTGAATCGGTCTAGCAAGTGTTCTTCCCTTAGATGAATGGAAAGAGAGTTCCATAGTTGTGGAGCTGTTGCAGAGAAGATGTATTGGTGGCGCGTATTGATAACCTTAAGAGAAGGATTCTTGTAGGGGCATAAGGAATTAGGAGCCTATCTATAAAAGCCCGTGTTTTGTGACGAAGGCAAATACCTGGCTCTAGAAAAGTAGCTTCTGGTATGGGGAACCCTAGTATAGCATCAGATATGTAGAGTTAGCTGGTGAGTGGGCTAGTGAACCATAGAGAGGAGGACCCAGGCTCATAAGGCACTCTAACCACATCATCTATGGTATTAAGTATGAGCCCATCAAAACCCACCCAAACCGTACTAAACTGCCATATAGGTGTCACCTGCAGCCATAAAGGCTATTGGGGTGGTGAACAGGTAGGTATAGTAGGTTTGGGGGGAATATTTGGGGCTGCACCATAAATTATAAGGGGGTTATGGTAAGATATACATCTGGCACCCTTTATATGAAGTTCACAGCAGTGTCCTCTAGGTGCCTCACTGTTCTGTTGGGATGTCTATGTGGCCAATCCATTACTATGCTGGCCCCTCCCACGTCCAAATGGTCTGGATCAGGACATTTTGGACTTGGATGTTTTTGTATTCGAAAATGGCCAAAAAAGTTAGACATGCTTAGGGGCCAAATCGTCCAAATAGGTTATTTAACAAAAAAAATGTGGACATTTAGTAATTTAAAAAATGGATTTTCCCTGCCCCTGTATTTGGATGTTTTGCAGGAGACGCCCAAATTTGGACTTAGACACACTATTGAAAATTCCCCTCTAATTATTTAATAGGAAAACTACAGATGCCACTTACATATCATCAAATATTAATTGCCCTTTTTATCAAGCTGCGCCAGAGGTTTTTTAGCGTGGGCTGGCGAGGTAAGTGCTCCGACGCGTGGCTTCTCCATGTCTGTCACAAAAGCAGACTATGGACTTTCCAAACCTTTTTTAAATCAATCTACATTAACTATTCTATGAGTGAAAAAATATTTCCTCCTATTAGTTTTGAAAGTATTTCTCTGTAACTTCATTGAGAATCCCCTAGTCTTTGTAATTTTTGATGGAGTAAAAACTTGATTCACTCACTTGTACCCATCCTATATGGCTCAGGATTATGTAGACTTCAGTCATATCTCCCCTCAGCTGCCTCTTTTCCAGGTTCATAGACAATGGCGCGAAAGACAAAAGCGCGCGCCGACAATTGAGCACAGCGCACGCCGCCGTGCCGCTCTAAATTACAGTTTTTAGGGGCTCCGACGGGGGGGTTTTGTTGGGGAACCCCCCCAGTTTACTTAATAGACATCGCGCCGGCGTTATGGGGGGTTTGGGGGGTTGTAACCCTCCACATTTTTCTGTAAACTGAACTTTTTCCCTAAAAACAGGGAAAAAGTTAAGTTTTCAGTAAAATGTGGGGGGTTACAACCCCCCACACCTCCCCCACAATGCCCCCACAACGCAGCGCGATGTCTATTAAGTAAAGTGGGGGGGTTCCCCCCCACACACCCCCGTCGGAGTGCTAAAAACTGTAATTTAGAGTGGCACGGCGGCGCGCGCAGCGCTCAATTGTCTGGGCGCGCCTTTGTCCCGGCGCGCTTTTGACCTGACACCTCTTTTCCAAGCTGAAGATCCCTAACCTCTTTAGTCTTTCCTCATATAAGAGGAGTGTCCTTTAATCATCTTGGTCGTTCTTCTTTGAATCTTTTCTAATTCCGCTGAATCTTTTTTGAGATACAGAGACCAGAATTGAATGCAATACTCAAGGAGGTGCACTGTTCTATAAAGGCCAGATTCTGTAAGCAGTGCCTGAATCAGCAGTCACCTACCAAAACAGCACCAGCTGCATGTCAATCACGCTTAGGCACCGTTTAAGGAATCGCAGCTAACAGCACCTACTACAAAACTTGGACATCTGCAATGTAGGCCAGGGTTTTACTGGCCTACATTGAGAACGCCTAAGTTCTTTTGAGAATCACAAGGTCCTCTCCACCCCTAACTAAGCGTACTTTGACCTTAGAAACCATTAGGCTCCTCCTTAGACGTGATTACGATGCCTACCTTCATTGGCATCTGCCAGCGCCTGCTTTTTTAACAATTCTTAATGGCGCAGTCAATTACCAGGCCAAACCATTAAGTTATTTATTCAATTTTCTGTACTGTTCTCCCAGGGGAGTTCAGAACGGTTTGCATGAGTTTATTTAAGTACTCATTATGTTTCCCTGTCTGTCCTGGTGGGCTCACAATCTAGCTAATGTACCTGGGGCAATGTGGAGATTATGTGGCTTGCCCGGGGCCACAAGGAGCAGCGTGGGTTTGAACCCACAACCCCAGGGTGCTGAGGCTGTAGCTTTAACCACTGTGCCAGGTGATACGGCACCTACCGCCACCTAGCTTATGGCGCCATTTCTAGAATCAGGCCCTAGGTGTACACAAATCTTAAAGAGCATGTACTATGCGGGCGGGCACTGATATGGACAGGGCGCATACTTATCTGTATAAATTTATAGAATGCTATAAGTTATGTATGCAGTTTTCCCCCAGTTGTTTGCGGTCGGCGGTTCGCGGTCCCGGTCATTCACGGTGTTTTCCAACCGCGAACTGCCGACAAGGAGAGGGCAGCGGGAGAGGCAGGAGACAGCAGCCGGAACACCGGCGAGTGCAGGAAATCACTCGCTGTTTGCTCCGACCGCCTCTTCCTGCACTAAGTCGGGCCTTATCCAATCAGGAGCTGCTTTGACACGCAGCTCCTGACTGGTAAGGCCCGACCTAGTGCAGGAAGAGGCGGTCGGAGCATACCGCGAGTGATTTCCTGCACTCGCAGCGCTCCGGCTGCTCTCCTGCTGCTCTCTCCCGCTGCCCTCTCCAGTCTCCCACATGAAAAACCGTATTCGCGGTTTTTCAAGATTCGCGGGGGTTCCTGGAATGGAACCCCCCGTGAATATTGGGGGAGTAGTGTATATCTCTCAGATCTGGGCATGAATATTTACTCTATGGCTATTGTACGTGCTCAGGTCTAAAAGCATATACATGTACACACCTAGCATTGTATTACGGAAATAAGGACATGCTTTTCTTTACAGCTTAGGCTCCAAATAGGCACCCTCTAGGTGCCTAAATATAGGTGCCCCATCATAGATTGCCCTCTTAATGCATGAATTACTACATGCTGTCTTGTGGCTGTGATAACTACTATGAGTGTCGTTTATTAGCATTTTAGAAAATAAAGTGTGAGATAAAAACACAGTGATCCGGGGTAGACTGGAGAGTGTGTTGACTTGTAAAATCTACAGAGATTAGGCTTAAGTCACCCCTTTTTTCTTGTTTCCGTTCTATTCTTTTCTTCCCCCTTTCCTCCACTTTCTACCAACTCACTTTGCAGCTGCTGCTTCTCTCCTCTCCCCTATGCCTTATCTTCCCTGTCACTTTCTTCCGCGGTGTCTACTTCATGCCCACACCCTGCTTCTCACAGGTCGGTTCTATTTTCTGGTTCACCCGGACTCATTTCTTTGCAGGTTGCCCCTACTAAAACCATAGTCCCATCCTAAAAGTTATTTTTTCTCAGTAATACAGTCTGCTCCTTATGCCTGTACCTACTATAGTGAATTCCGCAGGAAAGTAGAAACCCTTACATAAACATGCACTCTATTGCTCTAGTATTTTAGAGGGGGGGGAAAACCCACCACGAGAACCATAACCTAAATCCTGTCCTAGTGCCATCCTCACTGTGAGCTTGAGGCTGTACAATTATATATGTAAAGCCGTACTGCAGAAAAGAGGCTGCTTGTTAATGGGGATATAGCCTGATTTTTACCTGGAACTACCAAGAATGCAATTAATTTTATCAGTGTGCAGAGAAAAGAAATTGCATTAAAAAAAACCAAAAAACACCAGTACTGAGTTGTGCAGTAGTATCTTGTAATTTTTCATTGCAAATTAATATTAAAAGACCAAAGGCTCATTTTACAAAGCCGCAGTAGTGATTCCCGCGCTGATTCAGTTCCTATGGTCCATTACGCCTACCAGAAATTAGTTCTTAGGAATATGCATTACCATGTGCTGCTATGCGTGATGACCATTTTTGAAAGTCATTTGGTCAGAACACAGCAGATTTTCAACAAACAAAAATTCATAATTTTGCTCACACTTACTCATGGTTTGTTAATCTTGTTATACCGCTCGTTCATTTCACTGGTCCAAGTGGTTTCTATATTTTTAAAAAATGGTAATGGGGCTAAGGGAGATTTGTTTTGTTTTTTTGGGGGGAGTGGATTGGGAATTGTTTTGTACAATGGTGGATATATATGTCACTTTTGGCCATGGGAGGTTATAAGAGTGCAAGTGTTTTCCCTTTCTTTTTATCATTTGATTGTCCAGGATGGCTCACGTTTCTGTGATACACCCAAATAAGAGATTCTACCTCCTCAAGGTAGAAAGAAAAACAAAAAGGAGGCAACTTTTTATTCACTCATGACCCAACACATAAGTGTTTCGGCCATAAGGCCTGCTTCCTGGGTCTTATCCTCAATGCGGAGCACTGTTTTGCAATTGTCTTGCAAGTTCCAAGTTTCCAAATTTATTTATAATGTGATATATTGACCATTGACATGTATCTGGTCAGTTTACAATGCTAAAAATTTAGGTAATAAAATGTACAAGAAAAGTTAAAAGAGGGCAAAATGTGAACAAGACAAAAAAATTAAAAATTAAAGGGAGGTAAGAGGGGAAGGGAAAAAACAGAGGGGAAAGGGACGTCACTTCTTAAAAGCAGTTTTCATTGTTTGTTGGATGAGATTGGAGAAAGAATCTTATCTGGTATTTTGGTAAGCGTCTTGAAATAGAAAAGTTTTAAGTTTTGAATTTGTCAAGAGAGTTTTCATGGCGGAGATGTGATGGCATAGCATTCCAGAGAGCATTAATGGCAACATTAGCACATAGCCATTAACTGGGAAAATGGAAAACTGGCCTTTTTCCAGCTGCAATAGAAATGGCCTTAGCTTGCAGGCAAGTCACCCACTTAAAGGCCTGCAAAGGCCACTTTTAACCACAGCTAAGTAAAAGGAGTTCTTTTTGCCTCTGTCTTTTGTGTTCAGAATTTGTAACTAAAAGAAAAAAAAAAATTCTTAATAAATCAAATATTCTACTTCATTTGTCCTTTGAAGACTTGACGTCTACTCTAGGCAATAAATAGTATTAAAGCTTCAATGATCTGGTATATATGACACCACAGTGTAGAAATTTATGTCTAGAGACCCAAGATGGCTATGGCATCTGGATATGAGCTCTGAGTGCTCCCAGCACTGTTAGAAATGTTTCTTTATGTAAGGTTGCTGCCATGGTTACCATATATATAATGTACATCTGGTTCTCCTTGGAATAAACTCTGTTCTAACTTGACAGACTTATCTTTTTGCTACAGAGGGAAAAGAAAGCTAAGAAAACTGTTCGTTATTGTAGAGGAAATTAAGATTGTGAAACAGCATCTTAACAGGGAAAGTTGGTTGCCATAGGGCTCCTGGATTGGAAAATTCTTCACCTATAAGCAGTTCAAGACCTATGGCAACACGATCACAGCTACTGTTCTTCTGGGCCAGGATAAAATGTCACTGATAGCAAAACTGCATGAATATAGTTTCAACCCATTTGGAGATGAAAAGCCATAGTTGCAATACTTGTAGATGTAATAAGGATGTATAGTCACTTTTAAAGTGGTATTTCCTATATCATTTCATCGAACAAAAGGAAAAACTGCAGAGATGATGTACAAGATGCCAAGTCTTTATTCAACAAGCATTATTTAAACATAAACAGTTTGTATCCAAGATATGGTCCAAAAGGGTGATGAACTGGGACCCGCCACGGTCCGTGTTTTGAAACAATCTCCTTCCTCAGGGGTCCTAAAGGTTTATAAACCACATTCTGGGATACCATACGGCAGGGGTGCCCAATAGGTCAATCGCGATCGACCGGTAGCTCGCCAAGGCAAAGTGAGTCGATCATCCAGGACTCCCTTTGCCTTGGCGATGTATCGGGCCGATCAATCTTCCTCTCCCCGACGTCAATTCTGCCGTCGGAGAAGAAGTTCAGGCCAGCCAATCGCTGCCTGGCTGGGCGGAACTTCCTCTCCGACGGCAGAATTGACGTCGGGGAGAGGAAGATTGATCGGCCCGAAGCAGAGAGAGCATGGCTTTGGGGCCTGTTATCCATTGGTGACATTTGGGTCCTGTTCCCCGATGGTGATGGCAGCGGCAGTGGCAGTGGCTTGGGGAAGGGCAGGGAGAAAGAAAGAAAGGGGTGCAGGCAGGGAGACAGAAGGAAAGAAGAGAAACAGGAAAAAAAGAAAGGGGGTATGAAGAGAGAAAGAAAGAAAGGGCAGGGAGAGAGGAAGAAAAAGTTGGGGGAGGGAATGAGGTTTGGAGGAGAGGAAGCATACAGGCTGAAAGAAAGATTGAATGCACAGTCAGAAGAAGAAAGTGCAACCAGAGACTCATAAAATCACCAGACAAGGTAGGAAAATGATTTTATTTTAAATTTAGTGATCAAAATGTGTCTGAATTTATATCTGCTGTCTATATTTTACAATATGGTCCCCTTTTACTAAACCGCAATAGTGGTTTTTAGCGCAGGGAGCCTATGAGCGTCGAGAGCAGCGCTGGGCATTCAGCGCAGCTCCCTGCGCTAAAAAATGCTATTGTGGTTTAGTAAAAAGGGAGGGGGTGGGTATTTGTCTATTTTTGTATGGTTGTTACTGAGGTGACAGCGCATAGTCATCTGCTTTGACCTCTTTGAAGAAACCCCGGAATAGGAATGATAATTAACAATTCTATGCGTACAGTGTGCGTTGTGTTTTTTTTTATTTTATTGTTGGTAGATCATTTTGACTTGGTCATTTTAAAAGTAGCTTGCGAGTCAAAAAAGTGTGGGCACCCCTGGCATACGGAATACAACTGGATAGAAAAACAATATCGTAGATTGGTTATCAAGTCGAGCTGGCTCCTCTGCATTGCAAAAATGTTAATCAGTCTGTCCAGTTGTATTCCGTAAGATATCCTAAAATGTGGTTTATAAACCTTTAGGACCCCTGAAGAAGGAGATTGTTTTGAAATATGGACCGTGTCGGGTCCCGGTTCATCACCCTTTTGCATCATATATTGGATACAAACTGTTTATGTTTAAATAATTCTTGTTGAATAAAGACTTGGCACCTTGTACATCATCTCTGCAATTTTTCCTTTTGTTCGTTGTTTGACAAGTCACTGCAGTTACGTTGGATTTTTTTTTTTTTGTCTATATCATTTCATGCCATTTAGAAATAAATCAACAGAAAAATATGAATTTTTATTTTTAGATCACTATTTGCAAATATTGAACACTCAAAATGAACAAGTCAAAAAGTGCACATGGGCTTGTCGGCACCCTGGGACTTGCACGCATCTGTGAAGCTGAAAGCTATGCCATCTGTAGTTTTCAATACCAGCAGGGCCTCTCAAGGCGGACAGATTTCAGCTAATGATGTACCACCCACCTGGGCAGCAACAGATGGGCAGTGTTGGAGGCGGAGGATTGCGTTTGATACAGCAATAGCAACAACATCGAATGTATACTGCGCAGAAAGAAGGCTCGCCAATCTACTTCTATAGTCTGCTAAGTTTGGTTATATAAAGGGCACACTCCCTTTTATAGAATTGCGCTTAGTGTCGAGTCCCGCACCTAATTTTAGGCATCAGCCTTACACCTGCTGAAACCTGGTGTAAGTGGTTTCACCCAAGATAGGCACAATGACCAATTCTGCATGCAAGTTTTTGGAATGCCCCTGACATGCCCTCGTTTGAGTTACATACCAGTAGAGTTAGGTGCCATACCTTATAGAATATCATGCAAACAGATGTCCACACAAATTCTAATGAGTACCAGTTATCAATAATTGGTTGTTAGCACCTAATTATTAATGTTAATCAGAAGAGCAGGACTTGGGCGTGATTGTATGTGATGAACTTAAGGTGGCCAAACAGGTTGAAAAGGTGACGGCAAAAGCTAAAAGGATGGTAGGTTGCATAGGGAGAGGTATAGCCAGTAGGAAAAAGGAGGTATTGATGCCCCTGTATAAGACTTTGGTGAGACCTCATTTAGAATATTGTGTATAATTCTGGAGGCCACACCTTCAAAAAGATATAAAAGGATGGAGTCAGTCCGAAGGAAGGCTACTAAAATGGTATGGGGTCTTCATCATAAGGCGTATGGGGACAGACTTAAAGATCTCAATCTGTATATTTTGGAGGAAAGGCGGGAGAGGGGAGATATGATAGAGTCGTTTAAATACCTACGTAATGTAAATGTGCATGAGTCGAGTCTCTTTCATTTGAAAGGAAACTCTGCATTGAGAGGGCATAGGATGAAGTTAAGAGGTAACAAGCTCCGGAGTAAACTAAGGAAATACTTTTTTTTACAGAAAGATGGTAAATGCATGGAACAATCTCCCAGAAGAAGTGGTGGAGACAGAGACTGTGTCTGAATTCAAGAGGGCCAGGGATAGACACGTGGGATCTCCCGGAGAGAGAAAGAGATAATGGTTTCTGCGGATGGGCAGACTAGATGGGCCATTTGGCCTTTATCTGCCATCATGTTTTTATGTTTTTAGTTAATTAATTTGTGAGCACACAAATTTGGGTGCACAATTCTGGCCACATATAGAATCTGGCAGTAAGATCCAAATTCTCTAAAAGGTGCCTTTTTTTTGGCACCAGTAGGTACCCAAACATTAAAAAACGACATTGAAACGATGTTTTTAACTGAGTTTCAAGGCACCTATTGGTGCCTTAAAAAAATTGATGCAGGAATCACACCTCCGTGGGCGCTTTAGGCCATCTAACGCCACTATAGGAATGACATGCCAGAAATGGCATTAGGCGGTCTAAAACCTTTATGGAGGCATGATTCACATCAATAAGTAGGTGCCAGAAATGTACATTTACATTTCCAGTGCCTACCTTTGCCAGAGACATGATTCTATACCCGGTGCTGTCGCATGATTGGCACACAATCAACAGCCGCTTTTAATGTGGCCACCAACAATGGCACCGGTTACAGAATTCGGGCCTAAGTGCTTTTAAGACTGAATCCTTATAGTATGACCTCCATTTACAAGCTTATACATCTCTGTGTGGAACCTGGTGGGGAAAGATATGATAAACTATGGCTTGGTAAAGTGCCAAAAGCCATATCATTCATTAAGGGAGTTAGAGACTAAATGGGATGGAGAGTGTGTATATTTGAGACTATTTTGAGCATGAATCATCTGTGGGGATGAAGGTCAGAGTGGAGGGTGATGGATGCTATCATTTGTGTGAAATGCATACTCATATATATTGTAAATGAACTAAAAGAAAAATTAAATCAAAGAAAAAGAAATGCAATGGTATTTCTTTGCGAGCAAACTCCTAACATATAATGAAGACTATGCATCCTGTTTGAAATCTTGTTACATAAGTCAACATGTGCTTTACTTACTAAGATTAACTTGAAATCTTACAAAAAGACAGCCCAAGGCCCGGAGATGACATAGACAACACTGAATTTACAGTTAAACAAGTATTTAAGAAGTTTGTCATGCTGGAATAACATTTGGAAACTGTCAAACAGGAGCTGATTACAACTTCTCGAGCATTTGAATCCAATAAAGTAGTGACTAAAGCATATCTGAGAACCACACACACAGATGGCAGAAATTCCAAAATAGAACAAGGGCTACGCTTTTATGTGGCAAAACAGTTCAGCTAGAATATCTAAATCAGAATCAAGATGTCCAGGTCAGGAGATGTCAAGCTTTGCTAGTACTTATTACAGGATCTGACAATATATAGCCTGGAACGGCATCAATATCCAAACAGCCAGCAGACAAAGACAAGACAAAGCCAAGCCACTGGACATTTCTAGACAAAGACCTTATTAAAATTCAATCAGGCCCTGCCAAGCCAGAAAGCAAACCAGATGACCTCATCCAGCCAGAACAGAACTCATACATTGTTATTGGCCATTATGCCTGAATTGTGATTGGTCAATACTCCTGAGCTCCTGCCTTAATGATTGGATCAAACTTCAAGCCCCTACAGTCCACAAAAAGGGGATTCACCTAAGCTTCTTTCTCTTTGGATCATCACTTAATATAAGACAACACACCTGGAAGGCATCTCTCTCTCCTTTTCATCCACTCTGCCCAGTGCTCCTGAAGAACTCTTCTTACAGCAAGGCCTGTATCATAGTGAGTTACTTTTAATCTAACTTAATTTAATCATTCTGTTTCACAAACAATATTTTAACTTGTGGCACATTTCCCTTGTTCAAAGATCTTTAAATTGTAACTAAAATTACTGTATTGCCTGTCTAATCTTATTTATAAATTTGCTCTATAAAAATAAAATTCTAGTTTCCCTCAAATACTTGGTTTCTTTTCTGAGCTAAGGGCTCCTTTTACTAAGGTGCGCTAGCGGTTTTAGCGCACGCAGGAAATTATATATAAATTTGTATACCGCCTAATTTGTAAGCAGTTTCCAAACAGTAAATATTCATAAAAATAATTTTCAAACATCTTATCCGTATACAGCATATAGGATTTTCTACAATCTATATACATGCAGTAACAAGCATCTGGAGTAGGAGATTCCAGGAGTAGAACATATATATATATATTACATTACATTCCAGGAGTTGAACATACATTACATTAGAGATTTCTATTCCGCCATTACCTTGCAGTTCAAGGCGGATTACAAAAGAATTATCCAAGATGTATTACAACAAAAACTTACAAAAAAAAAAAAATTGGTCATTTTCAAAGAGAGTAAGAAATGGGTAAGGTTATTTGTTTGGGGTAGTTGGCTTTAGTGAGAGGTGGAGTTTGAGACTTGCGGTATTATTTCTTTTTTCAGAGTTTTCTTGAAGAGTATGGTCTTTATTTCTTTTCTAAAAGTCTTGTAGTCGAGGGATGCCGTCAGTAGATTGGCGATTTGGTTGTCTAGTTTGGCTGCTTGAGTGGACTTCTATTCCGCCTGTACCTTGCAGTTCTAGGCGGATTACATCAGAAGATAACTGGACATTTCCAGGAAAATTACCAGGAGCTGGTTACATAATAGAGTCTTAGAGGAGAAATTACAAGAAGGGTAGCGAACATAGGAGAGATTACAAGATGAGTAGAAATCAGAAGAAACTGGACATTTACATGGAAATTAAAATTTAGGGGACTGGTTTCATAGTTGAGTCTTTGAGGAGTATATATATATATATATATATATACATACATACATACATACAGTATATATACTGTATATTCCTTTCCTCTCTTCATGTTATATAAGCAGGTCTCTGGAGTAGCCTGGTGGGCAGTGCAGTGGACTGCAGTGAAGGGAAACCAGGCCCATAGGCCACCCTAACTAGTACACTTGTGGTGGAAAATGTGATCCCACCAAAAACCCACTGTACTGCCATATAGGTGACACCTGCATAAGGGCTATTGGGGTTGTAGACAGGTGGGTACAGTAGGTTTTGGGAAAAGTTTGGGAAAGTTCACCATATAACATACAGGGGTTATGGTGAGATGGTACCAGTGGTATAGTAAGGGGGGGTGGAATGCCCCGGGCACCATCTTGGTGGGGGTGCCGGCACCTCTCTTCTTCGTCCTCGTCTAAATAGGTATTAGGGGGGGAAAGAATGGGGGAGGGGACGGAGAAGAGGCTGAGGAGGAGCCCAACTGCCCCAGGCGCCTCCCATCCTCGCTATGCCACTTCCAGGCACTCTTATTGTAAAATTCAGAGCAGTACCTCCTAGAGTGCCCCACTGCTCTGCTGAAATGTCTGTGTAGCCAGTCCATTAAAAAAAATGGCTTGTTTTAGACCAGGGATGTCAAAGTCCCTCCTCGAGGGCTGTAATCCAGTCGGGTTTTCGGGATTTCCCCAATGAATATGCATGAGATCTATTAGCATACAATGAAAGCAGTGCATGCAAATAGATCTCATGCAAATTAATTGGGGGAAATCTTGAAAACCCGACTGGATTGCGGCCCTCGAGGAAGGACTTTGACACCCCTGTTTTAGACCATGTTACGTTGTTCTATTGTGAGTTGCATTGGTTGCCTATGGAGGCCCGGGTACTGTTCAAGCTGGGCTGTTTTTGTTATAAGGCTTTACACGGCACAGCCCCTTTATTCTTGGTTAACAGATTTTCTATAGCCTCATACCAACACAGTAGAAAAACTCACGCCTTGTTTTCCTTCTGTACAGGGCTGTAAAAGTAAGAAATTTCTTAATCACACTTTAGCGTTTCAGGCAGCTTCTCACGATAAAGAATTTCGATCATTGTTGCTTAAAGCTCGTTCTTATAAACATTTTAGAATACAGCTGAAGACATCTCATTTCCAAGTATTTGGCTTACTAATCTATTCTATCTTCCAGACTATGTTTATTGTTAATAATCTCTTGTACACCGTGTTGAACTTACGGCTACGCGGTTAATAAGCACAATGTTATGTTATGTTATTTTTATTTTGGACTTCTTTTTCGAGAATGGCAAAAAAACTAGACGTCTAGCTGAACAAAACATCTGGCTGGGCCAATTTCGAGGGAAAAAAAAAAAAAGCTAGACGTCTTGTGGCTTTGAAAAAGGCCATTTCTTCCAATATTTGGACATCTTGTGGGAAACGTCCAAAGTTGGACCTAGACATCCTATCGAAAATGGCCCTCCGCCCTCTCAGCAATTCTAGTAAAGGCCTCTTTTGTAGGTAAAATGCTGTTTTTTGACCTATGAACATGTTTTCAAATTACTCACAAAACGTCCTTCTAGCTATTCTCATTTTTTCTTTTGTTTGCATTACTCTTTAGCATAAACCTTTTTACCTCAGCAGTCGAGATTTGGGGGGTAAGCACCACTTTGGTCAATCCTTCATTATATACTGCATTTGGAGTTCTGTAATGAAATACAAGTATCTCAAAAAGCATGATTTTACAGTTAGCTGGCTACACCAAACTAAAGGATAACATAGAGCATTCAGACACCTACTTTGGTACAAAGGGAGAGATCAAGTTTCAAGGTTATTTAAAATTTGATCAAAGCGCTTATTAATAATTTCTAAGCGGTTTACATAATAAGAAAATGAGGGGAAACAAGACAGTTCTAAAATATGAACAGGACAAAATATAAACGATAGACAAACAGGAACGAGAAGGAAAACGGGAAAGAACTACAATGGTTTAAGTAAAGGTAATAAAGGAAAAAATAATAGGTCAGAGGCACAACAGGAGCAAAGTCTTAGGTACAAGGAAGAAGAGTTTAAAATAAAAAACCCGGAAGGAAAGGAAAAAGTGTTCTGATGATTAGCCAAGACTGAACATTTTAGGTTTCAAATGTGTCTTTATAGAGAAAGGTCTTCAAGGAGCTAACCGCTTTGATTTGCCTTTTTTTTTTTTGTTAATATCGGCGGTATATCAAATAAAATAACTGTAACTGAACTGAACCTATCCTGGACCCTTACTGTACAAATGAAGCTGAATGAGTCCAAAACAAAATTACTTTGGCTTGGCCCAAAATTAGATCAGCTACCTACACTCATTTCATTACCTTCTGGTCCCACACTGCAGATTTAATTCTCAAGCAAAGTTTTGGGCATCATTATTGACTCTACACTTTCATTTAATGACCATCTCAACTCTCTGGTAAAAAAAAAAATGTTTTTTTAGTCTCCACATGTTGAGAAAAGTGAGATCCTGCTTCCACCAACAACATTTTGTTGTCCTTGTACAATCAATCATTCTTTCCAGGCTGGACTACTGCAACTCCATCTATCTAAGTCTAACCAAGAAAAGTCTTCAAAGACTTCAGCAGATCGAGAATACTGCAGCTCGGTTGATCTTCGCATAAAGTAAATTTGATCATGTTTCCCTGCTTCTGTCTAAACTTCACTGGCTTCCAGTAATTTCAAGGGTTCACTTTAAGTGTGCCTGCCTAACATTCAAGATCTTGCATGGCATTCTTCTCCTCTAATTCCACTATCTTGGAATTCTACGAGACCTGACACTACCAGATCCTTCCAAAAACTTAAACTATCTTTCCCCTCATTAAAAGGCATTATCTATGCTGGAAAATTAAAGAAATCTCTTTTTTTCAAAACCACTGAGTTTTGAAATAACCTTCCTGTCCTGCTGCAGAATCTGGGCTCCTTCCAATTATTCCAAAAGCATCTGAAAACTTGGCTATTCTCAAAAATGTAAATCTCGCTACTCTTTTTATAATCACTAATTCTTATTATGTTTTTCCTTCCTTATATTAAAGTTCCTGTAAACCATGCCAAGCTCTATCTTTATATAAACGAGGTTTAGTTTAGTTTAATATGGATTCTTCTCTAAGTAAGCTGGGAATGAGTTCCATAACTGGGGCACGGTGCTTGAAAAAAATCTCATTACATCTGGTGTTGATGATGTTCAATGAGGGAACTGAGAGGAGATTTTGGTTACTCGAAAGTAAAGCTTTAGGAAGAACACAGGGTATTAATAGTCTTTCTAGAAAGATAGGAAGGTTTGTTTGATGAATCTTAAATGACAAAAGATGTCAAAGAGAAGTAATTAAAAATGTAGGACTTTGGTATAAGACCAGGGGGTCTCAAAGTCCCTCCTTGAGGGCCGCAATCCAGTCGGGTTTTCAGGATTTCCCCAATGAATCTGCATGAGATCTATGTGCATGCACTGCTTTCCATGCATATTCATTGGGGAAATCCTGAAAACCCGACTGGATTGCGGCCCTCAAGGAGGGACTTTGAGATCCCTGGTATAAGACCATGGGTCGGATATGAAAAGATGAGTCCAGCTAAGTGATAGGGTTTGTTGATGTTTTTTGTACCAGCATGATTTCAGATGAAAAAAGTTTTAGAGAGTTATAATTGCTCATGCAGCACTTTTTATGTTGACACAAAGCCGAGGGAAGTCAATTGCATTGAGTACTTCATTAATGATGTCTACAAATCATATTTATGGCAAGCTTCAAACTGAGTACTTCAGTATACACTGTCCCATTTGGAAAAAACTAGTTTTGACACCCTTATATTACGGCACTGTAGAAAAGACTGGAGTAATTAGCTTGTACTAGTACTACGGTGAATCTGAACACAACTATCTTAAAACATGTGGCCTATTACAGACTCTTTAGGGCAATGAAACCTTTGCAGTAAGCCTGACTTTATATTAGTCATATGAGCAAAGCTCTAATGAAATTGCTGTGTAGTAGAAACCACTGAACTATTAACAAAAGGCTGCAATGATAAATTAATAACACTGAAGTTACAAAACGAAAGTCTTTGGGTTCTCTTTGATTTTATGTTAATTTCCCAGGATAAAACCCCATGGTGATTCTGCCAATTTAGTTTAAGAACTTTTTTTTCCTTTTAAATTAAAAATCAAGTAATATAATCTCTAAAATGAAACATGACAGGTATAGAGTGGGGTTTTTTTTAAGGATGGAAATAGTTTTTTACTGCTCCTCTAACAAGCCTGGAATGAGTCACCCAAGGAATAAATGAGTGCTGTTAGTATTTAAATCAATGCTGTCTTGTTAAAATGTTTCTTTTATTTTTATTTTTCCTCTAACTCTACTTTTCACTTCTCTATTACCCTCCAGGTACTTTAGTTAGATTGTGAGCCTTCGGGACAGTAAGGGAATTTTTCAAGTACCTTTCTTATTTCTAATCTTAATGTATATTTTCTGTAAACCGCTTAGAACCTAACGGATGTAGCGGTATATAAGAAATAAATTACATTACATTACATTATCTCAAATCTGGATGCTTTAGCACCAAGTTAAAGCTATTTAAAATCACATTTAATTCATTCATTTCAGAGTTACACGACCAACACTAGATCGTAATTAGAGGGTGTGCATTCAGTTTATGTATACCTAAAAATTTTAGTGAGTGCTGAACTGATTTATCATAGCCTTTTTTTGAAACATTTACCCCTCCCCTTTTATCAAGTTGAGCTAGAAGATTTTAGCGTGGGCTGGCGAGGTAAGAGCTCCAACACTCATAGGAATTCGATGAGCATTGGAGCATTTACCGCACCAGCTCACGCTAAAAACCTCTAGCGCAGCTTGATAAAAGGGGCCCTTTTTTTCCCCAAACCTGTCACAGAGACCAGTATCCCTTGACAGTTTTGCTTATGGGTGGGAATCAACCACTGGAAAGTGATATTTCCTGATTCCAATCACAGGTGCAAATCCCCATGTATCTGTTAGGACAGTGTATCACACACTGGATGCTGCGGCAGATTCCAGGAGGCCTAAGACTTCGGTTGGCCCAGGTGCCTAAGGCCCCTCCTATGGCACCTGGGCCAATCAGGGCCTTAGGCCCCTTTCCGGTGCATCCCAGGATGCACCGGGATGGGGAAGGCCTGCCATTGTGAAGAGAGTGTAGGCAGCCCTCCGGCTAGCCTTACAGCTAAAGGTATAGGGGGGGTCAGGGGGTTGGGGCTTGAGGGAATGTTTGGAGTATCAGCGTATGATCATGGGGATCGCGGCTCTGCACGGGGCAGGAGTGAACGAAGATAGCTCCTGTCCTGCTTCACCGCTAAATCACCAGGGTAGAGGGAGGCAGGAGGGAGATGGAGTGGTTAACAGTTGACCAGGACAAGATGCAGGAATTGGTTTGGGGCCCGTTGACATCTTATATTACTTCGCTATAGTAGGTCTTTGACTATGAGTCAGTTTTTGTTTATTTTCGTGCACATCCAGGGAAGGGTGGGAGGGGGGGCTATTTCTGTCCTAATTTTGACTTTGAGTATTTACAATTGGGGTGGGCGGGAGGATGGAAGGCTATTACTAATTTGAATAGGGTAAAGTTATTGGGACAAATCTATGTTTCTATGTTTATTTGAATAAGCATTGGGTGGGTGGGAGAAAATGGTTGGTTATGTATATTTGTAAGTTGAATGTGCTTTCATTGACTTATTATATGTTAAATATTTGTGTTTTGCACTATTGAAGTTTGGAAAATCAATAAAGAATTAAAAATAAAAAAAAAGATGCAGGAAGGAACATTCCTGTCCCAGCTCACCACTGGACCACCAGAACTTAAAGCAGGCCTGCAGGAGGCCTGCAATGGGTCCAGGTTAGGGGGGGGGGTGGCGGGTAAATGCGCAAACCTGAGGACCCGAATAAACTGAGACCTCCATTTTTGGGCCATTTGGGAGGGGGGGAACAAAAATCTCAGTTTATATTCAAGTATATACAGTAACTTTAGTCAAAGTTTATAGAATAGTGCTAAGCAAAGTTTTTATCCACACCAATATTTTGCCCCCCATATAAAGAATTTCCCCCTGCATATTTTAGAAAAATACATTGTGGTGGCAATTTTCACTGTCTTACTTTGGGGGGATATCTGATCATACTTTTTACCTGCAAACTATGCACCACGATTCAGAGAAATAGCTGTGGGTACAAGCTAATCATGCCTTTTTGAGTCTGGATAGAATTTATTTATTTATTTTAAAACTTTTGTATTTGGATTCAAAAACTTTGGAAGACACGATGAGAGTAAATGAAAAATCCTTATTGCTCAGAAATGTGTGAGGAATGGAACCCATTGCATCTGCCTTGGTGGGGGAGAGTCCAAACGGTTAAAATGATGATTTTGCCTGTGGTCTGCTACCAAATGGGCATGTTGCCAGTTTATTTTCAGGGGTCCTTTTATAAGAAATTGAATAGTATTCTTACTAAATTTGTTTGGCTAGGTAGAACTGCTCGTATCACTTTAGTATCTTTACAAAAAACAATTGCGGCGGGTGGGGTAAATTTCCCAAATTTTTATAGGTACCATCAGGCCTATATACTGCGTCAGGGTATGTATTGGATCCTTCCTGAGCTCATGGAAAATCTCCCTGATTAGTTGCACTTAGAGTGTGTTGAGTATCAAGTTACCTAGTTATGTTAAGGACAATAGTATATTATTTGACACCTGGAAAACCTTGAAATGTATTAACAATTTAACAGAAATTCCAGTAGAGATATCCATGTGTCAATCCTTATGGCTAAACTCCACGATTCAAATTGGAGATTCTAAGATCGCCTGGAAGCACTGGATGCATACATTAGAATTCAGGGGTAGGGAACTCTGGTCCTCGAGAGCCGTATTCCAGTCGGGTTTTCAGGATTTCCTCAATGAATGTGCATGAGATCTATTTGCATGCACTGCTTTCAATGCACTTTCACTGGGGAAATCCTGAAAACCCGACTGGAATACGGCTCTCGAGGACCGGAGTTCCCTACCCCTGCATTAGATGAAGTTATATCAAATGGGAAAATGCTTGATTTTTCACGACTGCAACAATCTTTTGGTATTTCAAAGTCTCAAATTTATAAGTGATGGCAGTTGAAGCAAGCCATTCAGAAAGGGTTCCCTGATTGGCAAAATTTAAAAAATCATTATAACCTGCAGGTCCTGTGCTTCCAGACTGATTTCCTAGGACATCAGGCCGCACAGTGGTATAAATTAATATCTGAATTCTTGAATAAAAAACCAAAAACTAGTCTTAGAGACATTTGGAGCATTGAGATTAAGTAGCAGATTTCTGCGTCTCAATGGCCACAAATTTGGACTTGGAGGATGAGATGTACAGCGTCAGCATCTATGAGACAAACATGGGTTTTTTTTTTGTTACATAGAAGTTTCTGGACCTCTGTTCATTTACAGAAATTAGATAGTTCTAAATCTAATAGATGCTGTCACTGTCATCTAGACATAGGGACACTGGATTATCTATTATTCTATTGTCCTTTGATACTCAACTTTTGGAAGTCAATATTGGGACAGATTAATACCATACTGGAGTCATCGATTCCACTGACATATGAGGTTGTCATTTTGGAATGATATTGCATCTTAAACCTTCATTGGATAGGTATAAACATCGGCTTTTCCTTATTATGACCGGGATAGCAATGCAAATGATTACTCGTAACTGGAAAAATTGGGATAGCCTTAGTTTTACTTTTTGGTGGGCGAATTTATGCTTAAGTTATAAGTATGAGAAAATGAATGCTGACATGCTAGGGCATACTAAGATATTCAAATTAGTTTGGGGTCCATCGATGTCTTTTGTAGAGTTGTTATAGTTGTCCTTTATCTTTATTTCCCGTTGTTTTAGTATCCACACATCCAGGGAAGGGTGGGGGGGATATATCTTTTGTTTGGTATTATTCCCTGATGGAAAATGTTGGATGGGAAAGGGAGTTTTATTTTTGTATTGATACTGATTGACTATAAGTGCTTATTTGATGATTATTATTTGTATGTATATTGTATTGCACTTTTTGTTGGCTTTGAAAACTAAATAAAGATTTTTTAAAAAAAACCTTTTGCCCCCACCTGTAACTAATAAAACATTCTCAAGAGACTCATCATCACAAAATCTATCTTTAGAGTTACAATGTGTAATTAGCAGTCTATCAGAGATTGAAGATTACATATCAGAAATTGCCTGTAGAAATAGATGTCTTTAATACAGTGTATCTCAAACTGTGTATCTTCTGAGATTCCAAGTGTGCTGCGGCACACTCAGGAGGAAGAGAGGTGCCTGCCAGCTGACTTCCCAACGCAGTACAGCACCAGCTCTGCCCGATTCGCTGAAGGCCTGCATGTTTCCCCTTCTCTCTAGTGTCCACCAGCTTCCCCCCTGGCCTCCCGGTCTCACCTTTAAAGCTAATTATAGTATCCTGCAGAGGATCACCGGTAGGTAAAATGATTTTATTTTCAATACGGTGATTGAAATGTGTCAGTTTTGAGAATTTATGTCTGCTGTGTATGTGAAAAATGAATGGAAAAAATTGCATTACAATTAGTAAAGGGGATGGGATCTGGGGCAGAGCTTGGGTGGGGTCTGTGGTTGGGGTACTCAGTTAATATTTGTTAGACTTAGGGGGTACTTAGCTTGAAGTAGTTGAGAAACACTGCTGTAAGCAATCAGCTGGCGCCAGTGCCTCTCCTTCTCTCTGGCCCTCTTCCCTGCTGGCACCCCCTACTGGCATCTCAGGGCCCATCTGGAGGGCCCCTGCACGTGCGCGGACATCAACGTGATGATGTCATGCTGTCACACAGCTATCTCCTGCTCTGACCGGCAGGCGGCTTAGCTATGCCGAATCCTGACCTGTCGGCGTGGCTTCCCCAGGAAAGAGGAAGGCTTTTCAAGTAAAACAGACCTAGGCACCCGCCTTGTCTGCCAGGCCACACTGAGATACTTTGCCAAAAAGGAGACACAATTCAGGTATGTTTAAATTCTCATTCTTAGGCTTTATTGAACAGGGGGTCTGAATACTTTCAGCCACCCTCATGGAATGCAAAAATTAAGCACAAAACAAAAATAGCATATAGTTGTCAGAATGGCTTGAGCACCAAGTATGGCATACAGTTCCAGTTCCCTGGACTTTCTCTGCTTCCTCTTCATCAGGGTTCAAATAAACAGAAATACCATGAAAATAAGCTTCCAAACAATGAAAGCAAACTGCATAACAGAGCAGATAAATGAAGTAGCAAACCTTAGAAATAAAGTTCCAAGCTTTCCAGCTAACCTTGCTGGGTAACGTGTATAGTTTCCAGAGCAGACTACTAGGCTCATTAGCATCAGCTGAGCTTCCCAGCCGACGGAGCACAGCAGGGTTTTAGATAAGCTGCTAGCTTTACTGAGGCTTTAACACAGAGGCTTCACACTATCAAAGATACCGTTCTTTTAACAAGCACTGACCTCCGGGCAGCCTCGGAGTGAAACAGAGAGGTTTTCCTTCTCTCCCTAATCAAGGTCAGCTGGGCTCAGGTTACAGAGAGCCAGCACATAAACACAGCTTTGCTTCACTTCCCCTTATGGACTAACCTCCATTCCCTCTGGGTTATAGTCAGCTTCCAGAAACAGTTCGGTGGTGTCCATTGCCTCAGCCTGCTCAGCAGCAGCTGGGGTCAGGCTTGGGAAGTCCTCTGCCATCTCTACGTCCACGCTACTGTGGGGTTGAGAAGAGAGACTTCTCTCCTCACCTGTCTGTGCTATGCTGCTGGTGCCTTTGCCTTGATTCCTCAGTTTCACCTCCCCTCTGTTCCTGCCCTCCTCTCTGTGATTCAGGGCTCTGCTTTTACGTGTGTCATAGCCCCACCCCTCTCTCCTAGGAGCAGGGAGGTTGGGCAGGAAATCCCTAGGGAAATAACAGGTTTCTCCTAGGCTGATAATGTGCATACCTTGCAGGACCAGGTCTCCACTTCTCAGTAAAAGTCCTATCAGGCTTTCTGATGAACTTATTTTGATATGGCATTCTCTGCTGTATATTCTTAGGTTTAAACCCTTTCTCCTCTACCTCACTGTCTGAGGGGTAGTCAGCCAATTCCATATCCTTACTTTTAACCTGGTCAGCTCTCCTGACCAGGGACCATGCTCTGCTTTTATCCATTACAGGGACAAAGCTGGCTACGGGTTTTTTCACAATGCATATGCGTGATGTCATCACGGCAATGTCTGAGCACTTCTGGGTGCCTCAAGCCGTGGCCACTACCTTTAGTGTGTCCCGGCTCGAGAAAGTTTGAGGGACGCTGCTTTAATACCTTCTTAAACTATTGTAAGGAGGTGCAAAATTGAGCATAACCAGGAAATTGTTCCATAATAATGTTCCAGTAATAGAGAAAGAATTTGCTGATGTATAGCATAATGCGGTGTCTCTCAAACTTTTTTAACCGTGGTACATTAAACGGAACAAATGTTTTTTTGCAGCCAATGGCGTAGTAACGGGGGGAGCAGTGGGCAGTTTGCCCAGGGCACCATCGTGGTGAGGTGCCAGCACCCATCCTCCTCTCCGCCCCCACTGCTTCCCTTTCCCCTCCCCAATAACGCCACCCCTTCCCTTCCTCCATACCTCTTTAACGTTCATGATGCGAGCAGCACCCCCAACCTGCTGCTCATGCCCAGGATGTGATGTCAGATGAACAGCTGACACTGGCGCGAGCAGCGATTAGGGTGGTCACCACTCACACCGGGAATGTTAAAGAGGAACGGGGGAAGGGAAGGGGCATGTGCATGGGGAAGGAGGAGATGGGGTGGGGCGGATGGGGATGGGGGCATAGAAGAGGGCAGGGGAGGGGTGCTACCGCCCGAGGTGCCTTTTACTACGCCACTGTTCACGGCACATTAGAACCAAAATGATAAAATTACAAAACCAACAAAAAAAATTAATTTTAGAGTTATTTTTTAGGCCCTGATTTACTATGGTGCGCTAACCGATTAGCGCGCCCTAATTGATTTAGTGCACGCTAAATGCTAAATGCATGTTAGTCTATGGATGCGTTAGCGTGTAGCGTGCGCTATTCGGTTAGCGCACCTTAGTAAAAGAGGGGGTTAAAGTCCTTTAAGCTTTGTATGGGCAATTGTAACAATGGTGAAACTAAAGTATGATTGCTAATCCGTGCAATGGATGTGCTTTTTTTTGAGTGCAAATTAACTCGATTGTCAACAGGCAAACAGGCATTTCACCATCTATCAGAGTTGAAAATTCAAGTTCGCAAAGATAAGAAGATCCAAACGATAACAAAGCCTTGATTGCTTTGTTGCTCCAGTTGGGATAACTACTGCATTTAAAAAAATCAGACTAAAATTACTCGCCGTTAGTTTTCAAGGACCAATCACGTCAAAGAATGATGCTTGTCTGGGCGACTGTATCCTTACGCACACAGACGCTGATAGCATTGACAGACTCTTGTGTACGTAGCATCCATGTCATCTATTCTAGTGCATCCTTATGAAGGGAATTTTTAAAAATAAAGCAAAATTTTGGAATCTCTCGTGGCATACCCGAAATCTCTTTGAGGCGCACCACTGCGCCGTGGCACACAGTTTGAGAGACACTGGCATAGTGTATTCTATTCACATCTGGCGCAGTTGTTTCTCTTTATCAGATCTCAGCTGTCATAGTGACATATAACTGAATCACCTGTTTCAAATACCAAGGTGCCGATAAAAGTAAACACTGATATATTTGCATCAAAACTTTATACTGTACCCGATACACAACCGGCAATCAATGAAAACAACACGTAGAACGGAAAACCTAATTTACCTGCCCCCAAAAGCATGTATGCCATGCAATACAGCATGTACGTATAGTCAGATCAAGGAAAGGTCATTTTTAGACAGCCAATTTATGCAGCTACAGTAAATTGTGAAACACTTTTATACATGGCTTTGGAAATTGTTCTCTGTGATAGAATGTTTTATTGCTAAATGACTGTTTTCCAGAGAGAAATCCCAGGTCCTTGCTTTCTTTTCCAAGTATAAGTGGTGTCTGCAAATAAGACATCCTGTCTCGCATAACATTTTGTAAAATGTGACAAATATAGGTTGTGGAAAGTGGATTTCAATCTCCCCTCCCCCAAGCCTTTTTACCAATAGCCCGCTTGGAACCGGAGCATTATTACAGAAGAGTATTACAGCGCCTCGGTTGTGTTCCGACTCAAGACGATGTGCAAGAAAGCACTTGGGAATAAAAGATCTCTCATCTCTTTTCTGAAATCCCTCTTTATATGTACTTCTCAGAAAAGATAGATTGCGCTTAGGGGTCCTTATCATCGTGCATTCAGAGCAAAGAGAGGATGGCTGCTAGATTGTGTCAAGGCTGTGACCCTCTGCCTATTGCCTCTAGGAAAACTGCATCTGCCAATAAGGCATCTGGTCACAAGTTCTGTCTCGTGAATCAGATAAAGTGAGTGTGGCGAATCTTCTCCGCTGCAAAGTCTTTGCATTCGGAATGTATTTTTCAGCTGGAGCATTATTGCCGGCAGAGGAGGAGAATGCTTCACCTACTTCTAAGTCACTTATTGAGTAGCAGCAGAAAATGTAAGCTCTGCGTGGATTTTGTATTGCTTAGATGGTGTACTCGAAAAAAAAAAAATAAGAAGAGAAGTTAGGTCAAGTATTTCTGTGACCTACTGCCTATTCCCCTATGAAAACAGCGTTTGCACAGTAAGCCATCAAGGAACACTTTGCATTTTCTAAAGCTAGATAAAATGGAGAGATGTTATACTACCTATAATCATCCATGACCTGGAGCAGTGCAAAGGGACCCTGAAAAGTTCTCAGCCCAACCAATAAAGGGCGTAGCGAGGGTGTGTGGCTCCTGGAGCAGCGGCGCCCCTCCGCCACCCTCTTTTCTGCCCCCCTTTGCTCCTTCCCACCCCTCACCCCCCTGCTGTGAGCACACACTCTTCCCTTCCCCATGCCTCTAATTTTCCCGGCTTGAGCAGCATCACGAACTTGCTGCCCGCATCGTGTCAGTTCTTCCTCCGACGTCACTTCCTAGGTGCGGGACCCGGAAGTGACATCAGAGAGAGTCGACACTGACACGGGCAGCAAGATCCTGATGCTGCTCGCAGCAGAAATATGAAAGAGGTACAGGGGAAGGGCAGAGGCGTGTGCACGCAGCAGGGTGGGTCGGGAAGGAGTGGGGACAGTGCCTGGGGTGGACCACCTCCCCACCCCACCCCCGGTCCCCCTTACTATGCCACTGGCTATACACTATCCCCCTCTTTTACTAAGGTGCGCTAACTAATCTATTTAGCGCGCACTAAACGCTAACACGTCCATAGACTAACATGCACGCATTAGCGTACGCTAATCGGTTAGCGCATCCTAGTAAAAGAGGGCCTTAGTCCAGCAATTTTCCACATTTATCAGTCCGTATTTTTCTCACAAAATGAAAAAAGTGGAAAATCACTGGACTTTAATGAAAAATATGTACTCACTTTATCCAGTGGGGATGAAATTACTGATAAATGTAACTAGATATCTTCATAAATATCAGACATGGGGAGGGGCCTTAGGTACCTGGTCAATCGAAGTCTTAGGCCTTTCCCAGTGGAGGGGCCTTAGGCATCTGAGCCAATTGGAGTTTAGCACCCCCACTCCCGGTGCATCCAAGAATGCACCGGGAAGCAGAAGTCCCGCCATTTTGATGTGGCAGGCCTGCTGACCGGAGGGTATAAGCATCCTCTGGCTGGACTTTCTACAAAGAGGTATGGGAATGAGGGATTTAGCTTGGGGGGGAGTTTTGGGGATGGGTCTGGAGAGAGGTGTCACCAGTTGGGAGCTCTGGAGAGGGGTGTCGCCAATTGGGTTTCAGAAGTTCTGAGGGGGTTCCGGCAGGAGGGAGTGGGCATCCCTCCTGCCGGGGGAATTCTCAGGGGGTTTGGGGATTCCAGCAGGTGGGAGTTGGCATGCCTCCTACTGGGGAATTTTTTTGGGGGGGGAGATTTCCTGCCGCAGCTGCCCAACTGATCGCGGCAGGGGGATTCCCTTGCCACGATCAGCTCAGCTGCCACATCTATTTGAAACTTGGCCTACATTTGAGGCGCCTGTTGTGGCCCTAGAGATGCCTAGGGTCGCTTAAGCTCACCCAAGGCCACTTCCTGGCAAAACCGCACCCAACCATAGGCAATCTTAAGTGTCTCGACGTGTCTCGCTCAACCGCAACAAACGCCTACAGTGTAGGCAGCCTGCCTTGTGGGGATTTATTTTTAGAAAACGTGCATCCCGATTAGGCAGCCGTAGGACACCTACCACCACCTACAGTCAGGCCTGAATCTAAAAATGGCGCCTAACTTGGAGGTGCCACTCCACGCGGTTGTCAATCAATCGCTAGGCATCCTTTATAGAATCACATCTCGTGGCGCCTAAGCATCCTCAGGCGTCGCTAGGCATCGTTGAAGTAGGCGCCAGTATATGGGAGCCGAGACCGGCGCAAGCCGCAAGCAGAAGATGCCGCTCGCACCGGTGAATATTTAAAGAGGTATGCAAGGATGGAGAGGAGAGGTGCAGGTGCCGGCCCCCTCTCTGCGAAGATGGCGCCCAGGGCGGTCAGTCTCCCCCCCCTCACCCCCCCTTACTATGCCACTGCTTCAGCCTCCTGCCTGCCAGGATCTGGCGGCAGCATACACATGCACATTAGCTTGTGCATACACAAGTTTCAAGTTTATTATAAAATTGGATTAATTGCTTATTCAAAATTCTAAGCGATGAACAAATCAATAAAATTACAAAATTGGGGGGGACAAACACAATTAACAAAAAACTGAACCTAACAAAACATACTAAAGACTAACTTTATTTATTTTTTTATTTTTATTTTTTTTTTACATTTTTATTATTTTATTTAGTTACAATAGTGTAATACATTTAATTGAAAATAACAAAATATTACAAAGAATACACTATCTCAAACAATAATATTATAGAATCATAGCTATACCCAACCCCCTTCCATCAATTATTAATATTGACAATATTAAACATCTTTAATATGAAGAATTAATATCCATATTTTCAGTACCTTTCCCTACCTTCCCCCCCCATCCCATCCCAGATGTGTAATGAAAAAACTCAGAAGGCATGGAACATATGCCAGATTGGTTACACCTAGAATGGAAAATGATGTCCCCAATGCGACTTGCACATGTATTAAGTATCAGATTACCTAGTTATGCTAGAGATAATGTAATTTTATTGGATACGTGGAAAACAATTAAATTTATTGATAAACTAACAGACGTTCCTATAATGAAATCTACTTTGCAGTCCTTGTGGTTTGGTTAAACTCCAAGATTCAAGTGGGCGATGCTGGGATCGCCTGGAAGAATTGGATGCAGGCAGGAATTCGGACATTGGATGATGTTATATCTAATGGGAAATTGCTGGAATTTTCACAACTGCCACATTCATTTGGTATTTTGAATTCTCAACAGTATAGGTGGTTGCAGTTACAGACTAACTTTACCAAACATAATAAAACGTGAGGAAAGGATGGAGAAAGAAATACAATTTGGTTAATAGAAGAAAAGACACTTAATAATAGTAATGTATTTTTCTTTCTTAGATTTCCTTACACATCCAGGGTGGGGGGAGGGGAGGGAAGGATATTTTGAGGAGTTAATTGAATATAATGCTACATAAATAATATGATTTAATGTATTCATAATTGAGAGGGGGTGAGGGGGGGAAGTGGTTGTTTTTGCTATTCTATTTGTGTATTGTGGTGCCTTTTATGTAATCTTCTAATGTTATATTATTTGTAATGCACTGTTAAAGTCTGAAAAACAATAAAGGATTTATTTTTTTTTAAAAAGAAGAAGAAGAAAAGACACTTATGGTTGAAAACAATAGGAAGGGAAAGAACGAAGAATCTCAAAGAAATTATGAGAATAAAAATGAAACTCCTAGACAGTCCTTTTAATCATTAAATGCGTCTTTAATGTGTCAGGTGTACTCTATATAATAATAATAATAATAACAACTTTATTTTGTATACCACAATACCAGAAGCAGTTCAGAGCGGTTTACATAGGAAGAGACTGTGCACAGACAGTGATGTTACAGAGAATATTGTCAATTACATGTAAATAGAGGTTTCAATTTAATCTTGCATATATTTGCTACAAAAGCAGCATCCTTTTGAAAATGTCTACTCTTACTCTTATCCATTTCCAATTTGTCGGTAAGTATGCCTAGCATTTTATGCTTCAGTTTTGTAACTTTGCCTTCAGCGTATTCTGAAAGGCGAGCCAAAATCCAAACAAAAAAATAAAAATGTGCAAATGCGTTAAGTTATTTTTGAAGAGCCGAAGTGCTGACACAACAACATCCAGCACATGAAACAAATTTTGGAACTCTGAAAATACTTTTATGTTTGACATAACAAATTAGCTCCTACGCAAGCTTGTCTATAGAATCAAATATATTTATTAACAGCTGACAAACCTGGATGATTTATGTGCACTCTGACACATAAACGATTGTTTTCAATTATTTTCTCTTCGCCAATTATGCTTATTCAAGCCTCTGATGTATTTTGTCAGTCATAATGGTACATAAAACACTGAAAAATGCAAGTTAGCAGTTTTCCACTCTACACAAATATCATTGAACATATAATTATATCTCACTAAACTTTGGTACAATCATTACATTACATTGGCTTCCGGTACAGTAGAGAGTGCACTATAAGGTGTTATCTATTGCTCATCAAGTTTCACATCAGATGGCCCCAGTGAATAGAAATCTCTAATGGAATGGAATGGAACAATCGACTTACTCAATCCACCTCAACCAGACAAAAGAGAACCCACACAATATTCACACACCCGCCAACCAAAAATGTCAATCGAAGAAAAATGTATGATAACCTACTGGCCACCAGAGCAGCGAAACTGGACCGACAACTCATCAATCTGCTGACTTCGACCACAGACTACAAAACCTTCAAAAAAGAAACAAAAACCCTACTCTTCAAAAAATTCATAAAACCAATATAACACAACCAAACATGTTCCGAACACCTCTAACAATTGCCAACTACTCCTTAGCAAATGAGAAAATGTTCTAACTATTCCTTAAGTACTTCTTAATATCTTAACAATATGTACTTCTTATTAAGGAACAACGTCATTCCACAGAGTTTCTTTTGGTTTGTTCTTAATATCATAACGATTCTTATGTAATCCGCCTTGAACCGCAAGGTAAAGGCGGAATAGAAATCACTAATGTAATGTAATGTAATGTATTTCCAAACGTTATTGGAAATAGATCGACCAGGAAGAGTGCTGAGGTCTGAGGGCGGGATGAAATTGACAGTGCCAAGGGAATTGGGAGTGCATTACGCCGTGACGAAGGCTACAATGTTTTCAATAGCTGGAGTGAACATGTGGCATGCATTAACGGGAAATTTGCAACTTTGGGGTTCTTTTACTAAGGCGTGCTAGCCGTTTTTCACGCGCGCTAAACACTGTGTTCATTATATTCTACGGACGTGTTAGCATTGCGCACGGGCTAATATTTAGCGTGCGTTAAATCAACTAGCACGCCTTAGTAAAAAAGGGGGTTTATGCTGATTGTGTAAATTAGTCGTCCTGCAGGGATAATCGAATGTTTCACAAGACTTCCTTAATGAAACGTATACAGCAGGGGTGTCAAAGTCCCTCCTCGAGGGCCGCAATCCAGTCGGGTTTTCAGGATTTCCCCAATGCATATGCCTGAGATTTATGAGCATACCATGAAAACAGTGCATGCAAATAGATCTCAAGCATATTCATTGGGGAAATCCTGAAAACCCAACTGGATTGCGGCCCTCGAGGAGGGACTTTGACACCCCTGGTATACAGTGTTCCCCCGTGAATTTGCGGTTTCACTCATTCGCAGTATTCTCCGACCACCTCTTCCTGTACTAAAGACAGACTACACCAATCAGGAGTTGCATGTCAAAGCAGCTCCTGATTAGTGTAGCCTGACTTTAGTACAGGAAGAGGCGGTCGAAGCATACCGCAAATGATTTCCTTCACTTGCCGGCGCTCCAGCTGCCCTCTCCTGCCTCTCCAGATGCCCTCTCCTGCCTCCCCAGCTGCCCTCTCCTGCCTCCCCAGGTGAAAAACTGTATTTGCAGTTTTTCGATATTTGCGGAATATCGGGGGAGCACTGTACGTTGTGACTTAGAGTAGACCAGTGTTCTTCAACCTTTTTACACCCATGGACCGGCAGAAATAAAAGAATTATTTTGTGGACCGGCAAACTACTAAGACCGAAATAAAAAACCACATTTCCGCCCCGTCTCCGCAAGCTCGGTCCCCACAAACCATCTGATCCCATCTGCACAAGCCTCAGTTATGATTTTATATTGAACGTATTTTATTAAAGTATAAAAAGAACCAATATTCTATACAATTGTCATTTTATAAATATAAATATTCAGAGCAAGGACCAACAAAACCCCTGTCTCCCCTCCCCTTCACATATATCCCCTCTACTATCAAGAAAACTGAACAAGCCAAATTATTACAGAATGCTACACAGAAATATCATGCTAACAGAATACTGTAAGTCACACATGACAGGAATACTGTTAGGCTTTGCAGTCCCCAGTTATGTCTCTAGCAGGATATATATTTCAAATCTGATATATTGTAATGACAAAATAGAAATAAAATGATTTTTTTCTACTTTTTGTGGTCTCTGCTTTCATCTTTCCACTCTTTTCCTTCCAGCGTCTGCCCGTTCCATCCACTGTCTGGCCTCTCCCCCTTCCATATGTATCTGATTTCTTTCTATGCCCCTCTCCCCTTTCCATCCAGCCTGTGCATCCTCTCTCCTTTTTACATCATTCATTTCAGCTTCACTGCTTTCTTCATTTTTATCTCTCCTACACCAGATCTAGCATCTTTATCCCTCTTTCATTTCTCTGCTGACCCCCTTTCCAGCATCAATCTCTCTGTACTTTCTCATTCCTGTCTCTCCCCTTTCCCTCCTCTAATCTCCCTGCCAGCTGTTTCCTTCCTTTTTTCCTTCTCCCTTCCCTCCTCCCCCCTATCCAACAGTAGCTCTCTTCCCATCCCTTTCCCTCTTCCCCTCCCAGCAGCATCTCTCCTTCTACCTCCCTCCAGGTGCAGTAGCAGCTCTCCCTTTATCCAGCAGCTTACCAGCCTCCAACAGTGGTTTCCTCTCCTTCCAGCAGCTCTCAGTACTTGCCTGCAGCAGTGATTTCCTTAGGCAGCCTTGGGTCCGTTGCGCCTCTGAGGAAAGGGGAAGTTGCCGAAGTGAATCACTGCCCTGGTAAGTACAGAGCTGCTAGGAGAGGAGACAGCCACTGTTGAAGGCTCCCCAGGATCTTACTCCTGCTGTGCCCTGCACATTCGCGACCCGCCCCCCCCCCCAAGCCGGCAAAAACAGCTTTGCACCACAGGCCCTGCTGCCCAAGACGAGCTGGAGGCCCCTACCCACCGCATCCTGCACGTGGGCAGACTCTCAGCACAGATGCTGCTGATGGCCCCAATCCACACGCTGACCATCTCCCTTCTACTTGCAGCTTCCCCGCGGCCCTCTTCGGCGACTCGGGAGGGGCAGCGATCAAGACAGGCTGCCGACGTCGGGACCTTCCCTCTCTGAGTCCCGCCTATTTTGTTCCAACTTCCTGTTTCCGCATAGGCGAGACTCACAGAGGGAATGCCCGACATCGGCAGCCTGTCTTGATCGACCGAGGCTGGGAGGAACAGAAGATTTCCGGGGCAGGAAATTTAACGGCGTCCATCTCGCCGGCCCTGCGCGGAACGGCAGGAATTTTTTGCCGACCGGCGATTGAAGAACTGTGACTTAGACAATGTAAAAGCAGGTATAAGTCAAATGCCAAACAAAAAAGGAAAACTGCAGAGGCGATGTACAAAATACCAAGTCTTTAATTTGAATCAATGGACAGTTTGTAATCAAAAAGATATAGTTCATGTTGGGTTAAAACCAGGACCCAACGCGGTCTGTGTTTTGAAAAACACTTCTTCCTCAGGGGGCCTAAAAGTATTAAAACCTCATACTGGTGAACCATTTGATATACAACTGGATGAAAAAGGGTTCAATTTGGTAATCTGCAGCAGAACTCATCGGATTTTATTTTCAGTCTATCACATTGAACCCTTTTTCATCCAGTTGTATATCAAATGGTTCACCAGGATGAGGTTTTAATACTTTTAGGACCACCTGCAGCCATAAAGGCTATCGGGGTTGTAGACAGGTGGGTATAGTGCATTTTGGGAGGCTCACCATATCCTATAAGGGAGTTCTGGTAAGATTCTTATGTGGCACCATTTTTGTGAAGTTCACAGCAGTGCCCTGTAAGGTGCCCCACTGCTCTGTTGCCATGTCTGGGTAGCCAGTCCATCACAATACTGGCCCTTCCCACATCCACATGTTCTTGTCCTGGGCATTTGGGACTTAGACAAATTTTTGGTCGAAAATGTGATATAAAGCATGACATACTGGCGGTCTGGACAATCAATAGCCTGGATGTCCAGATAGATGATTTTTGGAAAAAAAAATATTCTAGGCGTATTTTTCGAGAATGGACATTTTACCACTGCCGACTTTGGGCATCTAGCACCATATGTCTAAATCAGACTTAGACGTTTCTTTTTGATTATGCACCTCCACACTATTAATAAGAGTCTGGAGGGGTGGCTATGGGATAGGGCATCCGACACCCTCTTTCTGACCTGACTGTTCCTGAGAAAGGAACACAAATTGTTCTCTATGCTTAGAAGAAGTGACCCTATAAAGATCTTTCTTTCTTTGAGAGATCCCACGTGCTTATCCCAGGCTTTCTTGAAATCAGACAGTCTCTGTCTCCACCACCTCTTCTGGGAAACTGTTCTATGCATCTACCATCCTTTCTTTAAAAAAGATTACAAGTTTTTGATACAACTATACAGGGACCCCCGAGGAAGACATACTGGTCGAAACACGGACCATGTTGGGTCCTCCTTATCAATCTTACTACATGCTCCATAGACTACAATAAAGCCCGCATCAGGAACATCTGTCTCCACAGTTTCTGTTGGTTTGGTTGTTTGGTTTGTCGTTTTTTTCTGTGGATACGTTGGGTCAATTCTTCTGGTTGACTAAGCTAACTGATTTCATCACATTCTCCAGCAACAAATTCCAGAGTTTAATTACACGTTGTGTGAAGAAATATTTTCTCCAGTTTGTTTGAAATCCACTACTTAGTGGCTTCATCACATCTGATGATCCCTTTAAGTTCTTTGCAAAATTTTTGATTGAAGCCTTCCACACATTTTCATATGAAAGTTGTTTTTGTGCTGGTTGTAGGTAGAGAGTCATATTAGAAATAACTCAGAATAGGAACACTCATTTTCATCCAATTAGATATATAGCACAATAGATGTTAGATGCATATATGGATTCAGAGATAAGTAGAACAAAGTAGCATCAAGTGTATGATGAAAGACATAAACTGGAGACAGAATGTAATCTAAAAGGATGATAAGTCTCATCTACATACAGTACTAAAGTTCAATGGCATGGAAACTCAATTCCTTAATTGCCGATTTCCACAATAAAGTCTACTTCTGCCCTGCAATATTTTGAATATATGAGAAGCAGCTTAAGTGCTCGGTAGAGGTTTTCTATCTCAATGCTCACGACATACAATCCAAGTTCTTTCTTCTGCTGTTCAAATGCAGAGGCTCATTAAAGTTATGTTCTGTAATTAAAAGTGAAGACAAACCTACTGTGACAGCTTTAAAGGAGTTCGAAAAATGGAATTACTTTTCCTGATGCATTCGAAAATAATGAAACTACTACACTTTGCTTTGGAGCTGTGGCAATATGCGGAATGCTTTCGCAGTTTGTTGCATCATTCTATGAGCAAGATCCAGCCCATTTAAAATGCTGACGCCTAATTTAAATTATTCAAGAAAAGGAGCAGCGTTGTCTTTTGGGGCCTAGTAAACAATGCTATTTGCAAATAGAATGTCAGGGAAATCCGCAGGTACTCTATTATTTCAGCTCTTTTTCATTCCCTATTGTATTTATAGTTAGAATGTTAGATAATTACACAGTATTAACACTTCTCACTCTAATGGCTAAAGGTGCTTTATAGGCTCTTGGAGAGTGTAAAGTTTAATAGCTAGCGTGGCTTATCTATGGTCATAAAGTACTCAAAGCGGTTGGTATCATTCTTTGAATCCATATTGCCTTACAAAAGCTAATTGAAAACACTTATCGAAAACTGAGAATTTCAATGTACGAAAAGGTATTAGGGGATCAATCAGAGGTATTCTGCAAACTACAGGAGTTGTAAGAAGCTAAATACCCTCAACTTTTCATAGCCTTTGAAAAATACATTTCACACAGAAGGGTGTGTAACCCAGATGTGCCTGTCACCTGATCTAGTTATCTTTACTTTCATTAATACCTGTGTGTAGAAGTGAGGTGTTATAGTTCACAGGTTATAATATTTATTATACACCCTCGTATTATATTCTAGTACTTTTCTGCCATGGACCACCATGGCATTTCAATTTTTAAGGGTAGGTTTTTATTTTATCAAACTTTACAAACTACAGGTACAAGATCCTTTGGGACCAGGCATATTTCAGATTTTGGAATGATAATATTAAGTCAACCTTCCAACTTTTTCTGCTTCTCACTGCCACCTTGAGTGGGATCTCCAGCTCTTCTTTGCCACTTTCCAGCCCTCCGACCTGAATTGCGCAGAAGTCAGGAGAAAAGCATGCACCTGTGTTGGTTTCAGCATGTGTGAAGTCGGGGAAATTCACTTCTTCCAGTTCACCATATACTGTACTAGGGTTACCATATGGCTCCGGAAAAAGGAGGACGGATTGACACATCCGGGTTTTACTTCAATGGATGTAAAAATCCAGATGTGTCAATCCATCCTCCTTTTTCTGGAGCCATATGGTAACCCTACCATATACAAGTATTTCAGGTTTCGGAGCTTTTCGGTTTTCAGAATTTCAGATACAGGATCGTGTGCCTGTACCAGTGAACATATTATACAGGGTTGCATGCTGAATCTAACCCCCTCTTTTACAAAGGTGCGCTATGCTTTTTAGCGCGTGATAAATATTAGCACGCGCTAATCATGCGCCAAACGCTAACATGGGCATGTTATCCTATGGACACGTTAGCAGTTAGCGCATGCATTGATTTAGCGTGCGCTAAACTCTTAGCGCACCTTAATAAAATAGGGCCTAAATCTATCTTCAGAAACTTCTTAAAGTGAGGCCCTCTTTTACTAAGGTGCGCTAAGCGTTTTAGCGGGTGTTTAGCGCGTGCTAAATCAACGGGTGCGCTAACCACTAATGTGTCCATAGGATAGCATACGTGCGTTAGCATTTAGCGCGCGCTAATATTTACCGCTCGCTAAAAAGCATAGCGCACTTTAGTAAAAGAGGGGGTGAGTCTTACCTACATCAACTCACAGTTGAAATATGTAGAAATTAATATTTAGTTGAACATACAAATAGTCTGAACATAAGCGAAAAGGAAGACCTATGTCCACAACTACAACTAGAAAAACCAAAAAAGAAGAAAAAAAAAAGAGATGGAACGACAGTTTCTGGATGTTGCGGGAAAAGTTTATTAGGAACAGTGTGGATGTTAAAAATATATTTTAAAAAAATTATTGACGTATAAAAACAGTACACTACAATCCGTGAAGACAATCTGTCTGTTCAGCAATGTAATAACACAAATGGTTCACAAAACCAGCATACTCACAGTGAGGCGAGTCGTCTGACTTTAGAGCAGTTGTACAATGGTTAATATTGCCAAGATTAGATTATTGTAACTCACTTTGCCTTGGTATAGCTCAAGTGTAAAGCGTTGCAATTATTCATGAATTTGGCAGCAAGGTTGATTACTGATATGTCTGGGACGGCCCACATTATACCAATTTTAAAAAGATTACATTGGTTGTCATTAAAATAAAGAGTATATTAAATTATACCTTCTGGTGGAATTCATTATGTCACATTTATAAAATGGAAAGCATAATTGCTATTCAAAAAGGATATTATAATAAATTTAAAAAGGTCTGGGGGCCATTGACAACTTACTGTAATGAGTAGATACCATTTTCTATTGAAAGTATATTTGCAAATGGGGGGAGGAGGGTGAATTAAAATTTTACTGTAGGTTTAATCAATAGAAAAGAATATTTATTTTTGTATATTTTTGATTACTTGCTAAAGAAAAGGGTGGGTGGGGAGGGAATAAATTTATTTATTTGATGTTATACTAGAAAGAAATTCAAGTGATGCATTTAATTTTAAATGTTTTATTATTTGTACACTTGTAAGATTAAGAAATGAATAAAGAATTAAACAAAAAAAAAAAAAAAGTTCAATACAAAGTGATGTCTATAGTACATCAAGTTTTTGTATCAGACTGTCCTATATGTTTTCAAACACTATGGGAAATATATCGACCAGGCAGAGTATTGCGATCTGAAGGTGGAATGAAACTTACAACTAGAAAATTGGGAGTGCTACAATGTTCTCTATAGTGGGTGTGAAATTATGGAATGTGCTACCAGGATACTTACGACTTTGTACTGATCGTGCTAATTTTAAGAAGATGTTAAAAATGCAATCATTTCTTAGTGCTTTTATGTAATATCGAGGGGTAAACAGCTGTAATGTGCTATCGGCAGATGGCTAGGAAGAAGTAAAGAACGAAGAATGCTTTTGCTACATGCATTATTGAAAAAGGAAGTGACAGTATTGGGGATTTGCCTTGACTCGGCTCTTACAATGCTCCTCATGACTCCGTCGGCTCTCCCGCTGATGTCACTTCCAGGTGCCGTACACAGGAAGTGATGTCAGAGAGAGAGCCGACAGGGTCGCAAGGAGCACGTGGTTGACTGCCGTGAGCAACGACTTCAACTAGAAGTATGGGGGAAGGGAAGAGGTTGGGCGCGTGGCAGGGGGGGAGCAGGGAAGGAGTGGGTAGGCGGAGACAAGGGCGGGGGAGGGGCACCACCGCACCAGGTGCCTCTCACCCTCGCTACGCCACTGCAAATCACTCTTATCTTGTTTCACTTTTCAATGTTACAATAATTAATGTAGCCTCTATTTGGAAAAGAGACGGCTGAGGGGAGATACGATTGAAGTCTACAAAATCCTGAGTGGAGTAGAACGGGTACAAGTGGATCGATTTTTCACTCCATCAAAAATTACAAAGTCTAGGGGACATTCGATGAAGTTACAGGGAAATACTTTTAAAACCAATTGGAGGAAATTTTTTTCACTCAGAGAACAGTTAAGCTCTGGAATGCGTTGCTAGAGGATATAGTAAGAGCGGATAACGTAGCTGGCTTTAAGAAAGGTTTGGACAAGTTCCTGGAGGAAAAGTCCATAGTCTGTTATTGAGAAAGACACGGGGGGGAAGCCTCTGCTTGCCCTGTATTGGTAGCATGGAATATTTCTACACCTTGGGTTTTGGCCAGATACTAGTGACCTGGATTGGCCACCGTGAGAACGGGCTACTGGGCTTGATGGACCATTGGTCTGACCCAATAAGGCTATTCTTATGTTCTTATGAAATCTGACCCCCCTGCAGTTCAGATATCTTCTTGTCGGCAAAAGGAAAAATGTTATTCATTGTGCGAGATTTATGCAGCTGAAAACCCTGTGATTTGAATGAATCGGGCATTAGTCATTTGAAGCTCCATTTGCCTGTCAATAGGGTCCAGTGAAGCATGTATAGGTCATATGGCCATAATACCTAAATCAGAATGACGGAGTTCAAGCCAGTATAGTAAAGGGCACTGTCTCTATTAATTATGTAAAAAGTACATGTAAAATATTATTTTGGCAATGAGCCAAAAGAATTACATTCTCTGGGAAACTTGTATTAGTCTTGAATAAGTAGCTGTGATGGTAGAAGCTTATTAATATGGAAGATAAATAGTGTTATATCGTCTCTAGTTTTGCAGGGAAGTGCAATAAATATACTGCTTAAAAACAGATATAAGAAGTAAGGTATGCATAGATGTTAGAATCTATTTTTGACTACATAAGAGGAGATCAGAGAAAAATGAATTTGAGTTGCCCTGGAAAAACCTAAGTTGATTTCTACACAAATGTGAATAATATACAGATAGAGAGGGGAAGAAAAAATAGGCAGATTCAGACATTATAACAGACCTCATCAGGACAGCATGCAAGGGGAGTGTCCTGCATACAACCGCAGAATCAGCTAGGCGTGGCCAAACCTCAGATGCCCTTCAGAAGGCATTCATAGACCTGCTAAAGAAGAGAGCCCACTCAAGGGGAAGCTATGGTTCTGATCAGTTGCGTAGCAGGGGGAGGTTGGTGCCTGGGCGGAGATGCCCTACATCAGCAAGCTGTGCACCCCCTACCCCCCATACACACACTTTTCCCACCGCTTGAGTGCCCCCCGCCCCTCACGTACTTCTTAAAATGTTCACCAGCGCTGGCGACATTTATTTATTTAAAATATTTATATCCTGCAAATCCAACAATGCTAAGCAGGTTCCAAAGTAGCATACGTAATCTACTAAAATACAAAACATAAATTAAGAAACCATCGCCAAACAGAACCTCTCTGGCAAAAGCCAGAAAAAGAGAAGACCCCCCCCCAAAAAAAAAACAAAAAAAAAAACACACCAAACTGCACACAGTAACACTTAAAATTAAAACATCATAAAAACTACATAACAAGAAAAACAGGGCCTACAGCTTTCAAAGAAAGGTATTCGATCTTCCACTTGCTGCTCGCACCTGGCGCGGCTCCCTTCTGGTGTCATGTCCTGGTCCCACGATGCTGCATCAATCCATTATAATATAAAGTCAAAATGTGCAATTCGTATGGATTGATGCAGCCACTTTGGTAGACAAATTTGAATATTCCTCTCTCATAAGAACATAAGAATAGCCTTACTGGGTCAGACCAATGGTCCATCAAGCCCAGAAGCCCGTTCTCACGGTAGCCAATCCAGATCACTAGTACTTGGCCAAAACCCAAAGTGTCGCAACATTCCATGCTACCGATCCAGGGCAAGCAGTGGCTTCCCCCATGTCTTTCTCAATAGCAGACTATGGACTTTTCCTCCAGGAACATGTCTAAACCTTTCTTAAAACCAGCTACGCTATCTGCTCTTAACAAAACTTCTGGCAATGTGTTCCAGAGCTTAACTATTGTCTGAGTAAAAAAAACATTTCCTACTATTGGTTTTTAAAGTATTTCCCTGTAACTTCATCGAGTGTCCCCTAGTCTTTGTAATTTTTGACGGAGTGAATAATCGATCCACTTGTACCCGTTCTACTCTATTCAGGATTTTGTAGACTTCAGTCATATCTCCCCTCAGCCGTCTCTTTTCCAAGCTGAAGAGCCCTAACCATTTTAGTCTTTCCTCATACGAGAGGAGTTCCATCCCCTTTACCATCTTGGTCGCTCTTCTTTGAACCTTTTGTAGTGCCACCATATCAGTGGTCTCAAACTCAAACCCTCTGCAGGGCCGCATTTTGAATTTGTAGGTACTTGGAGGGCCTCAGAAAAAAAATAGTTAATGTCTTATTAAAGAAATGACAATTTTGCATAAGGTAAAACTCTTTATAGTTTATAAATCTTTCCTTTTGGCTAAGTCTTAATAATAATATTGTCATTTATAGCTAATGAGACATATGATCAAGAAACTTTTATTTTACTTTGGTGATTATGATAAACATACTGAGGGCCTCAAAACAGTACCTTGCGGGCCGCATGTGGCCCCCGGGCCACGAGTTTGAGACCACTGCACTATATCTTTCTTGAGATAAGAAGACCAGAATTGAACGCAATACTCCAGATGAGGTCGCACCATGGAGCAATACAGGGGCATTATAACATTCTTAATCTTGTTAACCATCCCTTTTTTAATAATTCCTAGCATCTTGTTTGCTTTTTTGGCCGCCACCAACATTGGGCGGAAGGTTTATTCGGATTGTCGATGATGACACCCAGATCCTTTTCTTGGGCGCTAACCCCCAAGGTGGACCCTAGCATCCAGTAACTGTGATTCAGGTTATTCTTCACAATGTGCATCACTTTGCATTTGTCCACATTAAATTTCATCCGCCATCTGGACGCCCAGACTTCCAATTTCCTAAGTTCCGCCTGCAATTTTTCACAATCCATATGCGTTTTAACAACTTTGAACAGTTTAGTGTCATTTGCCTACATATTTCATAAACAAATATGTCTTTAAATGTCTCCTAAATTCCCCATAAGTGTCAGTAAGCATAAGCAGTTGTTCTAAATCCTTACCCCATAATGCTCTTTGATATGAAAGAAGATTTTGATGATGTTTTTTAAATTTACATCCTCTTAACAGGCGGAAAAACAAAATTCAAATGTGATAGACCAAACAGAGCCTTAAAGCAGAAGCAATCAAGCTTAAACTTCACCCGTGCCTCCATTGGCAGCCAATGCAGTACTCGATAGGAGGGTGTTAGGTGATCATATTTCTTCAACCTAAAAATCAACCTAACCACTGCATTTTGAACCATATAATCAAGGTGGCTTAGTATGAGAGACTGTACCAAAATTCTAAATGATGAAACATCAAAATATGCCCTAATGGACCGAAGTTTCCATAGAGTAAAAAACCCTTTTCCGACCAATGAATCCACCTGGTTATTCATAGTTAAGCTCTGATCCAGTATTATTCCCAGAACCTTAATGGTAGATTGAATAGGATAGCTGAATTTATTTATACTCAATGATGCCGTAGTATCGAATGGGCGTGGTGAAACTACAAAGAACTTTGTTTTTCCTGAGTTAAGCTTCAGTCTAAGTTCAGTCATCCATTGCTCCATTAAACCTAAAACTTCTGTTGCCTTGAGAATAATTTCAGAAAGGGAGTTAGCAAATGGAATAATGATCGTAAAATCATCTGTATAGCTAAACAGTTTTATCCCCAGCTGGGACAATTGCGCATCCAAAGATGACATATAAACATTAAAAAGCAATGGGGACAATGGTGAGTCTTGCAGAATGCCAGATGAATTATTCCAAATACCTGAAAGATCATTATTGAAATGAACTTGATAGGTGTGAGACATGAGAAAGCCACGAAACCATTCTAACACCTCTCCTCTAATACCAATAGCATCCAAACATTGAAACAGTTTCCCATGGTCCATTAAGGAAAGGCTGAAGCAGCTTGGGCTCTTCAGCTTGGAGAAAAGACAGCTCAGGGGTGATATGGCAGAGGTCTATAAATACTGAGCAGAGTGCAAAAGGTAGACTTGAATCGCTGGGGGGCATACAATGAAGCTACTAACCCTCTCTTCTATTAAACTGCGCTAGAAGTTTGTAGCACAGAGGGCTGCACTGAATGGCCCGCGGTGCTCCCAATGCTCATAGGAACTCTATGAGCATCGAGAGCAGCGCAGGCCATTCAGAACGGCTCACTGTGCTAAAAACTGCTAGCACGGTTTAATAGAAGAGGGGGTAAGTAGCAAATTTTAAACAAACAGGAGAAATATTTCTTCATGCAACGTGTAATTAAACTCTGGAATTTGTTCCAGCGAATATGGTGAAATCAGTTAGCTTAGCGGGGTTTTAAAAAGGTTTGGCTAAATTCCTAAAAGGGGAATTCATAGGCCATTATTAAGATGGCTTGGGGAAATCCACTGCTTATTCCTAGGATAAGCAGCATAAAATCTGTTTCACTACTTGGGATCTAGCTAGGTGCTTGGGACCTGGGTTGGCCACTGATGGACCTTCAGCCTGTCCCAGTATGGCAACTCTTATGTTCTTATTGTGATACATGAGTCATCAGTTCTGGTTTAAAAACAACTGAGAGGACCATTTGCATTGCAGTGACATGAGCTCTAGTAATTCAGTCAATTATTGGGCTTTTAGAGTATTATATGCTGTCAGATGCTTTGCAGGAAAGGCAACAAATATACCCTTCACTAACTATTGGTAACGGTCAGTGTTCTTGGTAAATGTGTAGCTCATTCCACTGTAAAAAAAAAAAAAAAGAAAAAAAATTACTCATTAAACTTTCAGAAAGCAATTTTCAGGGAAGAAAATGAAAAAAGGTAATAAAATTGCAAAATAAAATTTAAGGGTTCTGGCAGACGAAAGAAGGATATATGCATTGAAATAACTCAACTACATTAATGGAAAAAGAAGAAAAATGAGTTTGCTCTGATCAAGTTATTGTAAGTGGCTGGAACATACAATACAGAATGGATATGGCTCACAATACAAGATGAAAACTAATTTGCTGAGCTATCAGCAGAAACAGTGACCTTGTATGGGGGAGGGGAAGAATGAAGACGATATGAAAATCTGAATAAATTCAAATAAGAAAGTGATCACTGTGGTAACCATAAAAGGCAAAGAACACTACAGAAGATCCTTAAATGCCAGGAAATGCAGTCGAAGAACACGAAAATGTGACAGAAAGATGCAAAATTATTTCCCATGTTTTTGGGAGCCACTGGCTTGATGAAAAAGAATGTTACATCTTATGCACTCCAGGGGGAGCTCTTTGGCACAATGCAAGTACTAGGAAAAGTATTAGCAGTAAATTTGAGACTGAGGTCATAGTCATACAAATGTCCCATTTGGAGGCATTAACGCTAAGAACACATTTATTTTCAAATTTTATATTCCGTACTATCTTTGCCATTCTAGGCAGATTACAAATCAACACACATATTTCAAAACACAGTTTAAAATTAAAAATAAACTGGAGCCATAAGAACATAAGCAGTGCCTCCACTGGGTCAGACCTGAGGTCCATTGTGCCCAGCATTCCGCTCACGCGGCGGCCCAACAGGTCCAGAACCTGTACAGTAATCCTCTATTTATACCCCTCTATCCCCTTTTCCAACAGAAAATTGTCCAATCCTTTCTTGAACCCCAATACTGTATTCTGTCCTATCACGCCCTCTGGAAGCGCATTTCAGGTGTCCACCACACGTTGGGTGAAGAAAAATTTCCTAGCATTTGTTTTGAATCTGTCCCCTTTCAACTTTCCCGAATGCCCTCTTGTTCTTTTATATGTTGACAGTTTGAAGAATCTGTCCCTCTCCACTTTCTCTATGCCCTTCATGATCTTGTAAGTCTCTATCATATCCCCTTTAAGTCTCCTCTTCTCCAGGGAAAAAAGCCCCAGTTTCTCCAATCTCTTAGTGTATGAAAGGTTTTCGATACCTTTTATCAGACGTGTCACTTTCCTCTGAACCCTCTCGAGTATCGCCATATCCTTCTTAAGGTACGGCGACCAATATTGGATGCAGTACTCCAGATGCGGACGCACCATCGCCCAATACAACGGCAGGATAACTTCTTTTGTTCTGGTTGTAATACCCTTCTTGATTATACCTAGCATTCTATTTGCTCTCTTAGTGGCCGCTGAGCACTGTGCCGTCGGCTTCATTGTCATGTCCACCATTATCCCCAAGTCCATTTCTTGGGTACTCTCATTCAATACCATCCCTCCCATCGTATAGTTGTACCTCAGGTTTCTGCTTCCTACATGTAATACTTTACATTTCTCAATGTTGAACTTCATCTGCCATCTCGTTGCCCATTCCCCTAGTTTGTTCAAATCCCTTTGTAATTCTTCGCAGTCCTCTTTAGTTTGAGCTCACCAAAATAGTTTGGTGTCATCTGCGAACTTTATTATCTCACACTTCATCCCTGTTTCTAGATCATTTATAAATATATTAAATAGCAGTGGTCCAAGCACTGACCCCTGCGGAACACCACTCGTGACCCTCCTCCAGTCTGAGTAGTGGTCCTTCACTCCTACCCTCTGTTTCCTACCCGCCAACCAATTTCTGATCCATCTAAGTATGTCTCCTCCCACACCATGGTTCTTCAGTTTTCGAAGTAGGCGTTCGTGGGGTACCTTATCAAAGGCTTTTTAGAAATCTAGATATACGATGTCTATGGGGTCTCCTTTGTTCATCCGTTTGTTAATTCCTTTGAAGAAGTGCAATAAGTTCATTAGGCACGATCTCCCCTTGCAGAATCCATGTTGGCTGGTTATCAGAAGTTTATTCATTTCATTTTCCCTGGAACCGAGGTCAGACTCACCAGTCCTGGGTCACTTTTTGATCCCTTTTTAAAGATGGGAGTAACATTGGCTATCTTCCAATCCTCCGGGATCATGCCTGTTTTCAGGGATAGATTACAAATTTGCTGCAGTAGTTCTGCTATTTCCTCCTTTAGTTCTTTCAGAACCCTTGGATGAATTTTGTCCGGACCTGGGGATTTGTCAGTTTTTAATTTTTCTATCTGCCTATATATGTCCTCAAGGCTTACTTCCATGGTTGTTAATTTTTCTGCTTTGTCTCCATTTAAGATTTGCTCGGGTTGCTGTATGATGGATGTGTCCTCTTCTGTAAATACAGACAAAAAGAACATGTTAAGTCTTTCTGCCACTTCTTTCTCCTCCTTCACCACTCCCTTCCTGTCTCCGTCGTCCAGCAGTCCCACCTCCTCCCTAGCCGGCTGCTTCCCTTTAACATATCTGAAGAACGGTTTGAAATTTCGTGCTTCCCTGGCTAGCCTCTCTTCATACTCCTTTTTGGCTTTTCGAACCACACAGTGACATTCTTTTTGATACTTCCTGTGCTCTTTCCAGTTCTCCTCAGTTTTGTCCTTTTTCCATTTCCTGAAAGAATTCTTCTTTTCGCCTATCGCTTCCTTCACTACTTTAGTTATCCACACCGGGTCTTTTGTTCGACTCTTTTTGCACCTCTTTCTGAATCTGGGGATATACAGATTTTGCGCCTCGCTCACTGTGTCCTTGAAAAAAGACCAGGCTTGCTCTACCGTCTGCCATTTCTTGGAAGTATTCTTAAGTTTCTTCCTTACCATTGCCCTCATCACTTCGTAGTTTCCTTTCTTGAAGTTGAAAGTTGTCGCTATGGTTCTCTTTCCTTTTGGTATCTCTACTTAAATCTTGAACTTGATCATATTATGATCGCTGTTTCCCAACGGTCCCACTACTTTCACTTCCTTTGCAGGTCCTCCTAACCCATTTAGGATTAGATCCAGAGTGGCATTCCCTCTCGTCAGTTCTCTTACAAGCTGCTCCATGAAGCAATCCTGTGTAGCCTCCAGGAATCCTGTCTCCCTAGAACATTTTGAGCTTCCAAGACTCCATTCTATCCCAGGATAGTTGAAGTCTCCCATAATAATCGTGTTATCGTTTTTGCATTCTCGCTTCATCTCGGCTTCCATTTCTTCATTGATATCTTTGGTTTGCCCGGGTGGACAATAGTATAGGCCAATCTTTATTTCAGGCCCTTTCCTTCCCGGTATTTTAGCCCATAGCGATTCCAGCTTGTTGGTCATCTCTGCTGTGTCCACTCTAGTCGAGTGTATGCTTTCTTTTATGTATAGGACTATTCCACCTCCTTTCTGTCCTGACCTGTCTTGGCGATAGAGCTTGTACCCCGGCAGTGCTGTATCCCATTTGTTTTCTTCATTCCACCATGTTTCAGAGACTCCAATGATGTCTATGTCCTCTGCATTGGCCATGACTTCTAATTCCCCCATTTTGTTCCTTAGGCTCCTTGCATTGGTCTATATGCAATTTAGATCCCGGTATTTTCTTGTCTTCATTTCCTGTCCCTGTGCTTCGAACTTTAGTTTCTTCTCTTGTGCTACAGTCCTCCTAACCTCCGCTTCTGGGTTAGTCAACTCCTGTAATTTGCCCGTTGTTTCTTCCCAGCCTTTTTCCCCCTTAGTATCTTCGCGGGATACCTTCTTCCGAATCGTCGGCTTTCCCCTTCTTCTTAGTTTAAAGCCTGTTCTATTCCTCTCTTGACGTTGTTTGCTAGAAGTCTAGTTCCCGCCACGCTCAGGTGTAGTCCATCTCTCCTGTAGAGCTTGCTCTTGCCCCAGAACGTTGTCCAGTGATCAATGTTTTTAAAAAGGCCAACAGTTGATAGCTAAATTGGCCCCTGATATTCATTCTGTGCTGCGCCCTGTCTGGGCACCAATACTGAATTTCTGGTACTACATTAAGTAGGGATGGCCGCAGGAATGTAAGTGGGTCCCAGCCGATATTCAGCCGAGGCCTTCATAAGACAATTTTTGTGAGCCTCAACTGAATATCGGCTGGGACCCGCATAACTTTTTTAAACATATCAACCTGTCTGATCCCTTGCCCAGAACATCCTCCCCTTCCAATCCTCCTCCCACCCACACAAAATAACTGCCCTCCTTCTAATCCCTTCTTCCCCTGTACCCTGGGCAAGGAAGAAAACCTCCTTCCCATCCATCCCTAGGCCTTCCTGGTGGTCCAGTCAGGGCAGGAATGCAATCCACTTTTCTTGCCCCTACCAGTTGCAGCAGCAAAATGGCTGTGTGACCTCTAGCAGCAGCCAAAGTACCTCAAAGTGACTGCTAGAGCTCCCGGCAGCCATTTTTCTGGGTCAGGAGTGAATGACCTTTGTTCCTGCCCCCCAACCACTGCCACTGGATTTCCAGGGAACAGATGGATGTTTCCTTCTTTTCTAGGGGGAAGAGGATCCAAAGGAGGGTGGCTGTTTTGGGTGGGTGAAAGGGGGATGCTCTGGGAGGGATCAGAAAGGTTGCTGTCTTTAAAACATTATGTGGATCCCAGCTGATATTCACCAGAGTTTGTGTAGCTAACTGGATAAATTCAGGACTTCAAAGCTGTCCTAAATTCACCCAGTCAGCTATGCAGGTGCCGTCACTAAATATTACCAGCACCTGCATAACTGTGGGATTCTCCCCAAGTCCATCCACTGTATCGTCCCCTGATTTGGCCACTTTAATGGTGGCCAATCAAGCTGATATTCAAACATGGGGACAAATGTTCCTCGTGCCCGCAGGATCTCTCTATCCATGTCCCAAGTCCAACCCCATTCCTGAAAGCTTCATCCTCATCTGCACAAGCCTCAAACACTTTTAATTCATAAGTGCTTGAGGCTTGTATGGTTAAGGCAGAGCTTGCAGGAATGGGGCAGGGACTGGACTCAAGGAGACGAGACGGCGGATATTGAGCTCCTGCGGGGCTGGGGACAAATTTGTCCCCATGTTGTTCTCTATTCAGTCGTACTGCTGGTGGCAATTAGGTGCTTGTCTGAGGATTGTCATCTAAAAAAAAAAATGAACACACAGGGTGAATTTTTAGCTTTTAGCTCGTGTAAAAGAGACCATCATGGACCACTGTGTGATCCCATAGGAAAATGCCTCTTCAAAATTATAATCACAGCACTTGAAAACAACTTTTCTTTAAGTAATAATAGCAGGAAAAAAAAATTTATCTTCAAAATATTGCCTGGGTTCTGACATGGACCATTCCCTACATCTATACGTTCAATTTTAGTGCATCTGAAGAGTCTAGTTCCTTCGCTATGGAGCATTTGGCTTTCATAGAACAGAATGGGATAGGCGCATGGGCTCTCTGAGAGAGAAAGAGATAATGGTTACTGTGGCTGGGCAGACTAGATGGGCCATTTGGCCTTTATCTGCCTTCATGTTTCTAATACATCTGTATTTGTCTACAAGGTGTTATAACATCATAATCTGTATTTTTATCCTCTGTAGGAGACCATTTTTATACTATTGAAAAATGGATCCTTGTCCCTTTGTTTTTCTGCGTGTTTTGCCTTACGGGGCAAATTCTTCTCCTTCCTTGCATTCTTTCGTTATGGATCATGTTTTACCAGGGCTGCCTCAAGAAGCCCAAAAACGACACTGTGGGGTCCTTTTACAAAGGCGCGGTAGTGGTTTAATACACGGAATACCGCACGTTAAACCGCCTGCTGCGCTAGCACCTAACGCCTCCACTGACGAGGCGTTAGGATTTTAGACTGCCGCGGGGGTTAGCGCGTGATAAAATGTCCGACGCGCTAACCCCCCTTAGCGCGCCCCGATAAAAGGAGCCCTGTGGGTTTGGTTTTTGGGGCTCATTATGCGGTGGTTTCTCCCAGTGAATTCTGAATATTTAGTACCCCAGTTTTTGTTTTCGTTTGAGGACTGTCACGTTGGATATGTAGTATAAGGCCCCTGATACTTATAGTGCTTGATTGATGCACTTGGATGTTTTGAAGGATAATTTTGATTCTCAACCCAGCCAGTCAGGTTTTCAGGACATCCTCAACGAAAGAGCTTTACCGTATTTCCCCATGTATAAGCTGCGGCTTATACATTGATTTTACAAACCTGCCTATGGGGTGCGGCTTTCTTAAACGGGGTGGCCTATCTAAAGACCTGAAAACTATTGTTAAAATCACGTACCTTTTAAAATCCATCCAGTCTGCCCAACCATACATGCTTTGCTGACTGCCTGTACCGGCAATTGCCGTCGGGGATGACATAAAAGCGGTCCTTGTCTCTCTCCCACAGATATTTATCCTGCTTCTCTACCTCAGACAGGTACAGACCCAGCTTCTCATTTTTATCCGCGCTACTGGTAGCAAACAGAGCTTCGCCTCTCGGGCCTTTTATCTTCGCATCCAGCTGCTCATCGGCCCTTGGGCAATGAAGTTCGTCCTGGCAACTTCTTTGGCGCCAGCAGGAAACCAGCGGTGCAGGGCAGGAGCGATCTTTACGATCTCCAGCCTGGCCTTGTGCCGCTTCCTGAATGGCTGCCATCGGTTTTCGCGAGTCTCGCAAGTCCCGCAAGAAATGACGTCAGCCATTCAGGAAGCAGCGCGGGGCCAGGCTGGATGCCGAAAAGATTGCTCCTGCCCTGCACCGCTGGCCGCAAGATTGGAGGAGGCAGCCAGCAGCCATCCAGCGAGGGAGGTATAAAAACAGTTCAGCTACTCTAGATAAGCCGCGGCCCGCCTCATTTTGACTAGTAACTGTTAGATAAGCCTCGGCTAGTAACATGGGGTGGCTTATCTAACAGTTACTAGTCATGGGGTGGCTTATCAAACAAGACTCCTTTGGGCTCGGTCCAAAACTAGACCAACTACCCTCCTCCATCTCACTGTCCTCTGGCTCCACTCTGCAGCTTGAGTTCTCAAGCAATGTTCTGGGCATCATTATTGATTCTACATTGTCCTTCAACGACCACCTCAATTCCTTGGTAAAAAAAAAATGCTTTTTCAGCCTTCACATGCTGAGGAAAGTCAGATCCTGCTTCCATCAAAATCACTTTACCGTCCTTGTCCAATCCATCATTCTTTCCAGATTGGACTATTGCAACTCTATCTACTTAAGCCTAACTAAGAAAAACCTCCATAGACTCCAGCGGATTCAGAATGCTGCGGCCAAGCTCATCTTCGTAAAAAATTAATTTGACCACGTCTCTCCACTTCTGTCCAAGTTTCACTGGCTTCTGATAATCGCCAGGGTCCACTTTAAATGCACCTGCCTAGCTTTCAAAATCCTACACGGCATCCTCCCTCCCTGTATCCCTCTTTCTTGGAACTCCTCTAACCCTAATACCACCAGATCCACCCACAAATTGAAACTATCCTTCCCCTCATTAAGAGGCATTTCCCATACAGGAAAACTAGGGACCTCCCTCCCCTTCAGAATCACCAAACTCTGGAACAACCTTTCCTCCCCTCTTCGGAACCTGAGCTCCCTCCAACTTTCCCGCAAACATCTGAAGACCTGGCTATTCTCAAAAATCTGATACCTATTCCATCTCTGGCACTCTAAGCCCTCTAAAAACTCTTCGTACTTGGACCTCTAACCTTTCATTGTTAGTTCCTTTCTATCCCATCTCCTGTAAACCGTGCAGAGCTCTACGAATGTGGAGATGATGCGGTATACAAACCTAAGGTTTAGTTTAGTTTAAAAATGAAACTCAGCATTTTCTGCTATAAAATGAGGAGGCCTATCTGGTGGGGCGGCCTATAGTTGGGGGAAATATGGTACATACCAAAGAGACAGATCATTAAGATGTATCTCATGCATGCTCATTGTGAAGATGTGTGATCTCCAGAACAGTACACGAACTCTAAATGCGATCTCACCAGAGACTTATATAAAGGCATTATCACCTCTTTTTTCCTGCTGGCTATTCTCCCTATGCTTCCAAGGAAACTTTTGGCTTTACCTTTTCTACCTGTTCTCTCAGAGTGAACTCCATTTACCACGATCCTTTGTCAACTTCCACTCAACCGATTTTTAACTCAGTCAGTCACTTTAGGGTCAACACCAAGGGCACTCAATTTATTGATAAATTGCCTATGCAGAAACATGCCCAAGATTTTGCTAAAATCTAAGTATACCACATTTAGCCTTCTCTATTGATCTGGCTGTCTGGTCACCTATCTAGGATCCAGTGACTGCAGAAAAAAAACAACAACAACCTACAAATAAATTGGCCCATTCAGACTGCCCAGTTGTGATTCTTGCAAACCAACACCCAGAGCAACATTAGTGCATAGACAAAGTAAGCACGTCCTAAGACCCAAAGTCAAGAGGGAGCTTGTAAATCTGTCAAAATCCCCCACAAGAGAATAATGAGTTCTTGACAGATGTCAGCAATAGAAGCCAGAATATGGATGTCAATCGGTGGTTTTAATTAAAACCTTTACGCCATCAATATAACTGCAGACCATTTGAATCCCTAGCAGGAGACGTAACCCACTCCCTTCTTCCCCTACGTTTGGCTTCAATCCCTCCCCAGACCTCCTGAATCTAAATCTTCCCTCCCCCGCCTGTGTCTCTACTATTCTTTTCTTACACTGGCTTCCACTCGCTCTTCAGGCCCACCCACAATTCATCTCTCTAAAGCAGCCCAGAGAAGCTGCGGGGTTTGATCCTGAGCATGGAAGCACTTTGCATGTGCATACAAACACTAAAACAATGTAGATTCAAGGGACATACAATAGCTCCACCTGCTTCTGAGTTCCAAGTCAGAGGCAGGAACTCTCAGCATTTAGATTGAATTAAGCATTATTTCAAATCTGGGTTCAAAGCATGTTACAAATTCAGGTTTAGCTATCAGATCTCTAAGAGCTTACCATCTGTAGCAGTGGCGTGGTAAAGGTGAGAGATGCCCCTCCCCAGCCTTCTTCCCTGCCCCCTTGCCACATGCGTGCCACCCTTCCCTTTCCCTGTACCTTTATAACATCTCCAGCATGAGCAGCATGCCCACGTCAGGGTCAGCTCACCCTTTGATGCCACTTCCTAGACGTGGGTTCCGGAAGTGATGTCAGAGAGAGCGCCAATGCCGACGCGGACAGCAACCTCGCGTCGGGGAAGTAAAAAAAAGTACGGGGAAAAGGCAAGGGGTGCACAGGCACGTCAAGGAGAGGAGGAGGGGTGCCACGCCCTCAGCAAAACGGTGCTTGGGGCAGACTGCCCCCCACCCCGCACTCCCCTTACAACGCCACTGATCTGTGGGAGAATGTAGCGCAGTGGTTAAAGCTACAGCCTCAGCACTCTGAGGTTGTGGGTTCAAACCCACACTGCTCCTTGTGACCCTGGGCAAGTCACTTAATCCCCCCATTGCCCTAGGTACATTAGATAGATTGTGAGCCTACCGGGACAGACAGGGAAAATGCTTGAGTACCTGAATAAATTCATGTAAACTGTTCTGAGCTCCCTAGGGAGAACGGTATAGAAAATTGAATAAATAAATATAGTAATATGTACTGAGTTACTGTGTATAAATGCATGTTAGTAACACGGAAAACGATAGCAAATACAGAACCACACAGTCCATACAGTCTGCACGAAAAAGTGGCCAGAGCCACTCCCACCACTCTGTACAAGCCCCAGTCACCCATGCTTAAACGCTAATTGTCAAGTCTCCACCATGCCGACCACGTAGGCAGCTAAACATGACGGGGACAGTATGTGCTTATAACCAAGACTCCAAGTATTGCTGACAGTATTCAACTTACCAGTCAAAATGTCTTCCCCTCCCCTGAGCTGCACAGCACCCTCACTCGAAGCACAGGACACTAAAATTTCTACAACACTGGAGTTGTTAAAGTTTCACCTGTCTTCTACCATTTGCGGGACACAGACCATAGCAAAATCTGACCAGCATTGGCCTCAGTTCCCACTACTTTTGCCCAAGATAGCACCTCAACAGCCATGATGTGTTTCCATCCTCTCTGCACAGAGGATCTTGGATAGCAAAGGAATTGTAGAGCTTAGTAGATGGTATGGACAGGGCAAACTGGATAGACCCTACGGGGCTCATCATTGAAACGAAAATACATCTAAAAAACCTGCCTAAATCGGCACGCGGACGATCAAAAAGACAGGTCATCCAAGTGCCGATAATCGAAACGGGTTTTAGACGTGTCTAAAACCAGCTTAGGCCTTTTCCCTGCCGCTGTGCACCCAGAGTGAAAAGGGGAGTTTTTTGAGGAGTGGTTAGGGCAGGATTGGGGTGGTAGACAGGTGGGTCTAGTAGGTTTGGGGGGATCCCCATGACCTATAAGAGAGTTGTGGTGAGATGTTATTGTGGCACCCTTTTTGTGAAGTTCACAGCAGTGCCCTGTAAGGTGCCCCACTACTCTTTTGCCATGTCTGGGTGGCCAGTCCATCACTTTGCTGACCCCTCCCACATCTGAAAAGTTTTGTTCTAGGTGTTTTGGACTTGGACGATTTTTTGGGATGAGAATGGGATATAAAGATAGATGACTTAGCGGTCTAGACAATCAAACAGCTGGACGTAGAAGTAGACGATTCAGGAAAAAAATATATATTTTGGACGTATTTTTCGAGAATGTACTTTGGACGCTGTCGGCTTTGGGCAACTAGCTTTCTAGGCCCAAAACGGACTTAGACCTTTTTTTTTATTATGCCCTCCACGGTCTTTATCTGCAGTCATGCTTCTATGACTCCTCAACCTGTAGGTCATTTCAAAACTTGTTATCTTCCATCGATTTTTACATCACCGATATAAAACATGTCTTTTCGTGGCTGTGACAAACATTTTTCATTTGTAAAGTGTGTGTAACGAATGCCTACTTTTATAGCTATTCTGTCAAATCACAACCTTTCTTGCAAATAGACCTTCAAAAACCAAAATTAAATTTGACTGAAGCAAGCCTTAGCCATTTAAATTCCGTCAGGATGGGTATTTTTTTTCTTTTTGTTATGTATAACATTGTGCAGTACAACAAAAACATAATTATCATCACAGCCGAGTCTGTGATCCGGAGAAGGAAGCTGACATTAACACCTAAAGAGAACGGAAAATGAGACGCTGTTTTATGCAACGTTTCTGTTTAGATAATATGAGCAATCCAATCACGAGACAATAATCAGCAAATATGGAACAAATAAATATCAAATAACTGAAAACTAAATAAATGAATGCTATCTGAAATAGTTGTTTCACAGAGGGCTATGACTGTAAAGACATTTACTCCCTCTTCTATTAAACTGCGCTAGCAGTTTGTAGCGCAGAGAGCCGCACTTAATGGCCCGCGCTGCTCCCGACACTCATAGGAACTCTGTGAGCGTCGGGAGCAGCGCGGGCCATTCAGTGCAGCTCATCGCGCTAAAAACTGCTAGCGCAGTTTCGTAGAAGAGGGAGTAAATGTTTATAGAAACCTGTGAAATCTCTTTTGTAAAACAATTATGGCTAAAGAAATCCAACCACGCAAGTTGTATAATTCCATTTGTATTTCATCTGCATCTGGCAGATTCTCTTTGTTGTAAACCGCTCTGAACTGTTAAGGTATAGCGGGTTATAAATAAATTATTATTATTATTATTATTATTACAGACCATGCAAGTCTGCCCATTACTGGCCTTAGTTCTTCAATATACAGTATACCATTATTTTCAGATTCGAGATCCTCTGAGTCCAAGTTATATTTAAATTAGCCCCCTTCTTACTCCTGCTATTCTATCTTATCTATCTATTCCCCCTTTTAATAAGCTGCAATAAAGGTTTCTAATGCTCATCTCCCCCCATGAGCTCCGCTCAGCTAGTAAGTCCCTCCAATCTGTGCCCTTTTCTTCTCCAGACTCCGTCCCTTCTGCCCAAATCCCTATGGCGGGCTTCGTCTCTGGCAGTGTTCAAGGCCCAGTTAAAAGCCCAACTCTTTGAGAGCGCTTTCGACTCCTAATTCCTCTCACCTTGGGTTCTGCATCCCCAACCCTATATGTCGTATCAGTCTGTCCAAATTAGATTGTAAGCTCTTCCAAGCAGGGACTGTCTATAAATGTCAAAATGTACAGTGCTGCTTACGCCTTTCAGCGCTATATAAGTGATACGTTTTAAGTAGTAATGCAGCCAGAGCGTTTTTGACACTCATAAAATTCATATGAGCACCGAGCCAGCATCAGAGCATTTAGCGCTGCGGGCCACAGTTGAAACCTCTACCGCAGCTTAGTAAAAGGGGGTCTATATGCTCCATCTTTGCTTACACCTGATGCTATTAAAATGTTTTTGCCATGTATTGTGTCAATATTGTAATGTAGCATGCTATGCCATGCTTTGTATCATTTGAATTTTTTTATTCCTGTAATTGTCTATTGCTTATGTTTGACTTATTCTTGTTGTACACCGCCTTGAATGCCTTCAAAAAGGTGGTAAATAAATCCTAATAAAAATGTTGCTGCCATCGTATGAAAAACAGTTATTTGGTTCTAATTACAAATGGCAGCCTTGCTATATTGATTTTATTCTGCGTTGTGTTTGCATTATAAAAGTTTTCAATAAAAATTTTGAACTAAAAAAAAATATATTCATAAAAGCAATATCACAAACCAAGAATCTAGTGAATAGCACTAAGAACATTTCAAATATATATATATATATATATATATATATACACACACTACTATTAATTATTTCTATAGCACCACAAGATGTACGCAGCGCTATACAGAGTCACAAAGAAGAAGACAGTCCCTGCTCGAAAGAGCTTACAATCTAAACACACAAGACAGACAAACAGGATGTCATGCATACAGTTAAGGTGAACGGTTAATCTGCAGGCTGGGTTGGAGGGCAGAGAGGAGTACAGGACAATCAAGCCATTGTGACATCACTGATGAGGTTGGCTCTTATTGGTGGAATGAGGCATTATGACATCACCATCTCAGCTCTGCTTCCCAAAGACTGAAACTCTTCATACTACTACTACTACTAATTATATCTATAGTGCTACCAGATGCACATAGTGTTATACAGAGTCACAAAGAAGACAATCCCTGCTCAAAAGAGCTTACAATCTAAACAACCAGGTCAGACAAACAGGATGTCATGAATACATTTAATGGGAACGGTTAATCAGCTGGCTGGGTTGGAGGGCAGAGGAGTAGGGTTATGGATTGAAGGCTATATCAAAAAGGTGGCTTTTCAGTCTGCTTTTAAACAAGGGAAGAGTCTTGGCAGGCAAATTTATTCCAGGCATAGGGGGCAGCTAGATGAAAGGAACGAAGTCTGGAACTGGCAGTGGAAGAGAAGGGTACAGCTAAGAGCAGCCTAGCTGAGGAACGGAGTTCTCTGGGAGGTGTATAAGGAGAGAGAAGAGAGTGAGAAGGTTCAGATCCCAATACTGCCTCACACACATACTCTCTCGTCTCTGGTACCGATGCATCGGGGGGGGGGGGAGGGGCATCTCATTAGAAAGAAAAGAACACACATGCAGTTGCATGGCCAAAGAAATGTCCCGTTTATTCAGAGTACTGCATACATATTTATAGCATATTACATGGGTCAGTTTTTTCAGCATATGACTGTAGGAAAGACCATATTTGGTAACAGGATACATAAAAGCAACTAGAAAGAGGTAGCAAACATAAGGGGGGGGAATAGTGGGAAGTTTCCATTATAGCATATAATACTGTCTTGTCTAAGGTCTAGCAATGTTTCTTTTTTAACAAATGTTTCTTATCAAAACAAGTCAACTACAGAACAAAATGGGGACACAGAGCTCAGAACACAAAAAGAAAAGACCTTGTGGTTTCTTGGCAAAATGAAAACTGTTTCAGCATTTCCTTTTTTTTTTTAATATGTTACACAAGCAGGAATAGAAAAACTTACAAAGAATATATGTGCCCCTTCAGAGAGGAGAGATATTGAGGGGCAGCAGAATGAACACACTTGGAGATCAGCAATAGTTTAACCAGTATGCGATGCACAGATAGGAGAGGGGTAACTTGAGTGTTGCGAGGTTGGAAGAAGATGAGTCATGCAGCAGAGTTTTGCACAGACTGCAAGGGGGAGAGGCAGCACGGCAGGAGACTAGATTGCAGTAATCTAGGTGTGAGGTTCGAGAATGTGGACAAGGGTCCGGGTAATGTGCTCAGAGAGGAAGGGGCGAATTTTGGTGATATTGTAGAGATAGAAGCGACAGATATTATAGCCACAGTAGCGATTCCTAAGCAGCAAATGTGACACAGCTGCATCGGGATTCGCTACTGGGGCTTTGTAAACAGGGCCCTAAGTATTTATGAAAAAGAAATGTCTTCAATTTTCTTCACAAAAGGTAATGAGAAGGTATTAGCTGGATAACAAGTGGAAGCAAGTTCTAGATTTTAACTGGAAACAGGATGAATTTTCTAAAAAGTGTTGTACTTTTAGAACTCAAACTGATGGCAAACCGAGAAGACCTTCCTCTTAAATATATATTTTTTTTATTTTGATGTATTTTTCATTGCCCCCAACCCCAGTACCTCTTGTACCAAATTTGTCTTTGTCTCATCAGTCATTTATGTTATATTAATGAAATGTCCCCCTTTCTTTTAAATTGTACCTTAATTTTAGGGCTCCTTTTACTAAGGTGCACTAGCGTTTTCAGCGCACGCAGATTAGCGCGTGCTAATCCCGCGCTACGCAGCTAAAACTAACGCCAGCTCAATGCTGGCATTAGCGTCTAGTGCGCGCGACATTGTAGAGCACGCTATTCCGCGTGTTAATTCCCTAACGCAGTTTAGTAAAAGGAGCCCTTAGTATTGCAAACCGACCAGATACTCGCTGATGGTCAGTATATCAAACATAGAATAAACTTGGAACTTTTAGAAGACTGCCCAGATAGTATTTTATAAACGAAACAAGCTATTTTAAAAATGATTCAGGCCTTCACAGGCAACCAGTGAATCTGTATTATTGAATAAGCTCTGGTGGCCAGGGCAGCGTAAATTTTACTCCAGATATTCAGTGCCAGTGTCCGAACATATCTGGGGCTAATCTAGCAAGTAACAGCCACCAGCTGACTATCAGCCAGAGTATTTTAAAAATGCATACTTCACAATTTAGTAAGGTACTTGTTACACCTTTGGTAATTTGTAGATGTTACCCCCTTGTTACCAAAAATTACACTGGCTACCGACTGAGGCTAGAGTTTTCTTCAAATTCGCATGTATTTGCTTCAAATCAATCTTTGGTATGTCCCCAGGTTACCTCGTTTCCCATTTCTCTTTAAATCACTCCAATAAGCCCACACGTAGATCCAGCTATTCACATATTCTACTGTCAAATTGTGTCGTTTGAAGAGATTTCGCGAGAGAACTCTCTCTTTCCAGGCAGACAAAATGAACGCCTGGTTTGGCAAAATCATGCCAGGAGTCTCATCCTATTATTTTTTTAGAAAACCATTAAAGACACAATTATTTGACAAATGTGTAACCCAAGCTTCCTAATGCTTTTAAATACATGTATTGTGTACATTCTAGAAATTGATGTATCTTTTTGAACTGTATATTCGCTGGATGTTCAGCCTTATCTGCTGTGAACTGCCTAGAACCATTCGGGGTCTGACGGTATATAAGAATAAATTATTATTATTATTAATTCACGGTGGTATGGGTGCAGATATATCCTTACTACAGCAAGAAACAATGGCCCTAGTTCTCTAAACGGTGCCCAGATCGGCGGCAGCTAGCCGATTTCCGCGTGGAACTAAAAATTTTTCATTGGCGTGATCATTGAAAACGCCATTAAAAGCCAATTAAATCCAATAAAACCAGCACCTACCAATGCCTACATGAAAAGCAGGCAAGGTTCCTTTTTGACATTTAAGATGCAATTAAAGGCACATTATTTCTCTCTGGCAATCTGCTCATAACTCACTGGAATTCTTTTTTTTTTTACTATCTCTGCACTGAATGTCGATTCTTTGACATTCAGGCACAATTAAAGGCATATTATCTTTCTCTGGTATTCTGCTTATAACTAAATAAGCGTGGACTGAATCGAATACATTAAATCCTTACCTTATTTGTTTTTAAGGTACATAGACTAAAGCGTGCGTGACAACCGCATGCCGACAAAGCCGCTCAGACAAATGCGCGTAGGACGTCAGCGCGTTGGATTAAAAGTTGACTTTAAAGCGCTCCAATGGGGGGAAACCCCCCCCCCACTTTACTTAGAAGTGTTGCCACTGCCGTTGGGGGGGTTATACCCTCCCCCCCTATTACAGAGGAAAGTGTAATTTTTCCTTCTTTTTTAGGGAAAAATGACAGTTTCCTCTCTAAGTGGGGGGGGGGGTTCCCCCCACCCCCACCCCAACGGCAGCGGCAACTCTTCTAAGTAAAGTGGGGGGGTTCCCCCCATCAGAGCGCTTTAAAGTTAACTTATAATCCAATGCGGTGACATCCTACTCACATTTGTCTGAGCGGCTTTGTTGGCACGTGATTGTCCCGCAACCTTTTGACTAGTCACTGTTTTTTACCCTTTCTCCTCCCCCACTCCTCTGCTTTTATTGTATCCGACCTATTCCTTTCTTTTCTTTATGTCTCTAAATTTATCCTTTCAGTGGGAAGTTTGTTAATTTGTTTTCTGTTTGTCCTCCTCCCCCTTTTATTTATTTATTTTTTACATATACGTTTATCTGTATTAGAGTAGACACGCCGGATGGTGTGAATAACATGAAGAAAGACCTGGCGAAGCTTGAAGAATGGTCTGAAATTTGGCAGCTAAAACTTAATGTTAAGAAATGCAAGGTCATGCATTTGGACTGCAAAAACCCGAAGTCTAGGGGATGAAGAACTTATGTGCACGACAGATGAGTGGGACTTGGGTGTAATTGTATGTGATGATCTTAAAGTAGCCAAACAGGTTGAAAAGGTGATGGCGAAAGCTAGAAGGAAGCTAGGTTGCATAGGGAGAGGTATGGCCAGTAGGTAAAAGGAGGTATTGATACCCCCGTATAAGACTTTGGCGAGACCTCATTTAGAATATTGTATACAATTCGGGAGGCCGCACCTTCAAAAAGATATAAAAAGAATGGAGTCGATCCAGAGGAAGGCTACTAAAATGGTGCATGGTCTTCATCATAAGGAGCATGGGGACAGACTTAAAGATCTCAGTCTGTATACTTTGGAGGAAAAATGGGAGAGGAGAGATATGATAGAGACCTACGTAATGTAAATACACATGAGTCGAGTCTCTTTCATCTGAAAGGAAACTGCAACGAGAAGGCATAGGATGAAGTTAAGAGTAATCTGAGGAAATACTTTTTTATGGAAAGGGTGGTAGATGCATGGAACAGTCTCCCGGAAGAGGTGGTGGAAACACAGACTGTGTCTGAATTCAAGAGGGACTGGAATAGGCACGTGGGATCTCTCAGAGAGAGAATGAGATAATGGTTACTGTGGATGAGCAGACTAGATGGACCATTTGGCTTTTATCTGCCATCATGTTTCTAGCTCTCCTATTCCACCTTTCCTCCAAAGTATACATATTGAGATCTTTAAGTCTGTCCCCATACGCCTTATGATGAATACCACGTACCATTTTAGTAGCCTTCCTCTGGACTGACTCCATCTTTTCATATGAACCGAATATGTGCTGGAAAATTCATATTCTTAGTAAGTAGTTCTCTGTGTATGCCCTGTGCTAGCTACATTTCAAAAGAAGTCACCTGGGTAGTTACTCTATTAAAAAAAAACCCAGCTACAAAATCTTTGCATTAAAGGAGAATTCAGACTTTGCATTGATGCAGGTCTTTTGACAATTGTCCTAATAATAAAAATATTCATGAGAATGATAATTATAAAGATAATGTTTCTGGAGCTCACTTATGATTTTTGAAGATTATACAGCAAATAAAATGTCAAACTGAATTTGGTTGAAAAGTTGTGCTCAAGTACATATGTGGTTTCAAGATGCCCCCTGGTGGTCAAAAGAATAACTAAAATGAAATCAGTTTCCTTACTTTGGGTACTGTATAACTCATGTTTCATCTTTTGCATACTTGTTTAAAAATTCGATATTTCATGTCCAGACCATGAAAAGAAAATCTTTGCAGGTGAGGTTTTTGACAAATGACTGGTCCCGGATTTGTGATTAGGTAGAGGGCTTCTCATTGCGTTCTGGTGCAAGAAAATGCTTATAAAATATTGGCGCGATGGTATCTGACACTAGAGCGGTTACATCATATGAATCCTCAAGTTCATAATGTGTGCTGGAGGTGTGGGGGGAGTCTGGGTTCTTTTTTCATGTATGGTGGGATTGCCCGGTCATTAAGGTTTTTTTGGCTAGTTGTGACCACGGCTATGACTCAGTGGGTCCAAGACCCAGTTCAGATCTTGCCACAAGCCTGCTTGCTGGGCACTCACAATTTACAGAGTTGGCCCTGGCGGAATAAACTAGTCCGTATGGGCTTAGCCAGTGCTAAATGTCTTATAGCGCAGTTTTGGAAACGCTCCGTTGCTCCTACCAAAGAGGAATGGTTGCTTATGTGCAGCAAGTTGGCCCACATGGAATGCATGGCTGCTAAACATTTGAGGGTCTATGAACAACAAGAGCGCATTTGGCATAAAATATTTCAGTGCCTTTGGGGAGGGGGAGGGGGGACTGGGGTATGATTGGTGGGCTCTCTGAAGAAACCACAGAGGGCTCGCTTTTAGGGGTCTATATTGATGTGGTTGAGGGGAGGGACTTTGGATGTGGGACTTGTGGAACAGAGAGAGGTGAGAGGGTGTGTGGCCAGGCACAGCTGTTGGTTTGCCTAGACCTAGAGCATCAGATACACTTCAATGGCCCTGTTAATACTTTTGACAGGCATTTATTTTGCATAATAAATCACTTTGATTGTAACTACAGAAAAGGATTATATCAAATCCTATCGCCTTTCCTTTCCCTTTCAATACAGCTTTTGGTGAAGACCTTTCATTATGCATACAGGATTACAGTAGGATTTCCGTTTGGAAAATCCGGACTCTTTAGACCCGCCCCAGACTCACCCAGTTCTATCCATTCCCACCCCAGCCCTGCCCCCTACTGCCTGATCTAGTCAGGCAGGAGAGCATCCGTGCATGCACGTTTGCGAAGCAATGATATCATGGCATTGCCCTCCTGTCTGAAGGCAATTTTAAGGGATGCTTTTCAAAACAAAGTGCTGGGTTTTGAAAAGCCATCCGGATCCCCGGACATGTCCTCAAAAGGAGGAGATGTCTTGAGAAATCCAGACGTCTGGTAACCCTAGCATAAAGGAGCTGACAAACTCTCCAACACAGGGCGAAAAAAAAGAAGACATAGAGATGTGGAGGACATTATATAAAAGAAGAATTGATACACAGGGTAAACAATAAACATAGAATAGTTCTGTCCTAGTCAAGGCAATCTGATATAAGCTCTTGACTTCAATAAAGCTAAGCGCAGATTGCTATAGCAACCCATGACAAAGCCCTAAGAGAAGCAGGTTGTAGGCACTTCATAAGGCCTGCCATTGTAATAAGTGGGCTATCTTTTCATGCAGTGTTTGACAATCATATCTATTGATACCTTTCTGTTTCTGTCTCTTGTAGACTAAGGAAAAAACCCACTAATTGCAGGATGTTTGCAGATTTATGAACTATGGAGCTCATTTTCAAAACAGTAGGATCTACAAAAAACAGCATAAAGTGGCACTTGGATGTTTTAATCCCCAAAATGTCCAAGTGCCGATTTTCAAAACAGAAATTTTAGGCGTTTTGCAGGTCATTTTCCCTCCAGTCCATCTAAATCATAAGGGGGCATATTAGAGGCATGTTTTGGGTGGGATTAAAGCAGCCTTAGGACTTGGATGTTTGAGGGATAACGAAACCTTTTCAAAGACGTCCAGGGCATCATTTAGATGTTCAGAGTAGAGAGTTGTGCGGGGACAGAAATCCCACCCGTCCCCACCCGTCCCCGTGAGGAATCCCTCCATCCCCACGAGGAATCCCCTCCATCGCCGTTCGTCCCTATAAACTTCAGAAATAGTTATTTCATTTAATTATGCTACTGAATTAAAGGCTCTAGTAGAAACCTGTTTACAAAGTATGTATTCTTCCCAATTAATATTTCCAAATTAATAAAGTCTCTTTGCTTATTTGTAAATGGGTTTCTACCAGAGCCTCTAATGTTTATAAATTTTTATCAATGCAACTAATATACTACTTTATCCTGAAGCAAAAAAAAAAAAAAAAATATATATATATATATATATAATTTTTTTCCTACTTTTGTTGCCTGGTTTCTGCTTTCCTCATGTTCTCATTCAATTCCTTTCATCCACTATCTCTCTTCTCTCTGCGTCTTCCATTTGCTCTGTTACTGTGCCTCTCCTTTTCTCCCCCCTTCCAAATTGGTCTGGCACCCATCTTCTTCCCTCCGCTCCCCCCATAGTCTGGCATCACTGTCTTCTTCCCTGCCAGTGTCTTCGCCTTACTCTCTCTTCCCCATTTCCCTTCAGCGTCTTCTCCCCACTCTCTCTTCCCCATTTCCCTTAAGCATCTTCTCCCCACTCTCTCTTCCCCATTTCCTTTCAGCGTCCTTCTCCTCCCTCTGTGTTCCCCATGTCCTTTCAGCGTCCTTCTCCCCCTCTGTCTTCCCCATGTCCTTTCAGCATCCTTCTCCCCCCCATCTTCCCCATACCCTTTCAGCATCCTTCTCCCCTCTCTGTCTTCCCCATGTGCTTTCAGCGTCCTTCCCCCCCCTCTGTCTTCCCCAGTGCTTTCAGCGTCCTTCTCCCCCCTCAGTTTTACCCATTTCCCTTAAGCGTCTTTTTCTCTCCACTCCACCTTTCCTCCCTTTCTCCCTCCCTGCCCCTTACCTTTGTGGCGCTTCCCCGCCTGACTGACAACAGAACAGGCCCGGTCCGACAAAACTCCCTGCCCTAAATCCAGCTGCTGTAAGAAGGTAATTTAGATTTGCGGCTACAGGGCAGGAGGTTTGTCGGACCGGCCTGTTGTCGGTCAGTCGGGGGAAAGCGCCACGAAGGTAAGGGGATCTGGCCGGCTCTGCACCCCCCCCTAAGGCTGCCCCAGGACGGACCGCCCCCCCCCTTGGTACGCCACTGCCTTGAATTTTTCCTACCTGTCCTGCCGCAGCACACAGCCGACCTGAAGTCTTCCCGATGTCAGCGCTGACATCGGAGGGAGGGAGGGCAGTGTGTTGCGGCAGGGCAGGTAGGGAAAAGAAGACAAGCCTCGCGGCTTGAGTGTATCCAACCCCGCAGGAACCCCACGACCCTAGGGGGGTCCCCACAGGATCCCCGCGACCCTAAGGGGTCTCCCCAAGGGATCCCCGTGACCCGAAGGGGGAACCCGCGGGTCCCGCAGGATTCCCGTCGTCCCCGTTCCCATGCAGCTCTCTAGTTCAGAGTGAGACCTGTTTTATTAGCGCATAGGGACCAAAAAGGTGCCCAGACTGACTAGATGACCACTGGGTGCATGAAGGTATGACACCGCCATACACACTCCCCCAGTAGTCACTGATCCCCTCCCACTAGGGTTACCAGATTTTCCAAATGGAAAATCTGGACCCCCCTAGACCCACCCCCAGTTCCATCCAGAGCCCCGCCCACAATCCAACCATAGCCCCACCCACTGCTGCCCGCTTTCATCGGGCAGGAGGACATCTGTGCATGTGTGGATGCCCTCCTGCCTGATGGCAATTTGTTGGAAGCTTTTCAAAACCTTTTCAATGCCGGGTTTTGAAAAGCCGTCTGGACCCCAAGACATGTCCTCATAAGGAAGACATGTCCAAGAAATCCGGACATCTGGTAACCCTACCTCCCATCTCCCAAAGATGTGGAAAAAACAGTACCTACTAGCCTCTATGACAGCTGCAAATATTATGAGAAATCCTAGTACAGCAGCAAGCGTCTGGAATAGCCTGGTGGGCAGTGTAATGAACCACAGAGAGGGAGATCCAGGCCCATGTCCCACCCAACCCACTACATTTATGGTGGAAACTGTGAGCCCAATAAACCCACCCAAAACATACTGTACTGCCTTATAGGTGACACCTGCAGCTATAAGGGCTATTGGGGTGAAAGACAGGTGGATTTATTTATTTAATTTGTTTTCTATCTCGTCCTCCCCAAAGAGCTTAGTATAGTAGGGTTGGGGGGAATTCTGGAGGGCTCACCATACGCTATAAGGGGGTTATGGTGACATGTGTATCTGGCACCCTTTATGTGAAGTTCTAACTACTCTGTTGGATTGTCTGTGTACCAGTCCATTAAAATGCTGTCTCCCCCCTCCCCCCCACGTCTAAATGTGCTTGTTTTATACATTTTGATTTTTGAAAATGGCCAAAAAAGACATCCTAAGGGCCAGAACATCTATATAGGTTATTTTTGAATATATATATATATATATATAAGTTTGTATGTGTGTCTTGCGGTTTCAAAAATGGTCATTTTCCCGACCCAACTTTTGGAATTATTGCGGAAATATCCAAAGTCAGACTTAGGGCTCCTTTTACTAAGGTGCGCTAGGGCTTTAACGCACAGAATAGCGCACGCTACATTGCCGTGCACGCTAGACCTTAACGCCAGCATTGAGCGGTAATTTCCTCCGTGCGCTAAAAACACTAGCGCACCTTAGTAAAAGGAGCCCTTAGATATCCCAACGAAAATGCCCCTCTACATCTGTAAATAAGACACTCAAATTAAAAGGAACACAGCAATTCAGCCACCATATACCTGTATTTTCATCCTAAAATCTGTTTATCAAGCAGCAGGAAATTTCAAATTTTACCCATGGAAATAGACTATTGGAAAATTGCCCAGCCTATAAGTTGATGAAAGTGTATGGTAGAAATTTCACCCTGCTCTGGCAAGAGTACTTTCCTCTCCTCTCCCTGTCAATGATACTTCACCCTTTCCACATCAGTAATACCTTCTCCTATAGTTTCCCTCTCTTCCTCCCTCTGTTTCTTTATCATTCTCCCCTTGTTCCCTATGATCCTCTCTCTCTTTCTCCTTCGTGTTCATTTGTCTTTCTCCCTTCTCTTCATGACTTTTTTGTCTTCTGTCTTTTCCTTTTTGTTCTTTTCTCATCTATCCGCATGTCCCTCTTATCTTCTCTCTTCCCTCTCCCATGCCTGGTTTTTTTTTTTCCTCCTCCTCTCCATGAAATGAGAAAAATTATGCTGATACTGACATCTTATGACCACTGAGAGTACTGCATCTTGTTGGATTTTACACGGATAAAAACTGTATAATAAAAGATTTGTATGGACCTTAATAAGAACTATTACGACCTTAATAAGACATACTTTATAATGGTACAATGCCTCTCTTCTGCGCACTGTTATTGTTCTATGTTGTACTTTTTTCCTTTTCTTCATTACTCAATAAATAAATTGAACTTTAAAAAAAAAAGATTTGTATGAACTTTGCATTTGAGCATGATTGGCTTCTTCTGAGGCAGCATTCTAGCGTTTGAAATCAGAGCTCGACATATCCCAGGCAACTGGTTACAATACTTAGAACTTCTCTTGGTGCTCGGGATTTTCCTGTCCTGCTTTTCAAACTGAGAGAAAGCAGCACCTATGCTGATAGCAGCAACGGTAGGTCAATGTGGGGATCAAGGCAACGAGCTGGTCTTTAGGAATTCTGAGAGTGATTGGCCAGCTAGCTGGGAGGAGAAGGGATGTTGCTGGCTACATGGAGATAAGGAGGGGGGAGGGGCCATGTCCCTCCTAGCTGGTGAGAGCTAGTTTGGGGGGGATTGTATTTGGTGCCATTGAGAAATGTAGCTGGATATATGAGGGAGTCAGTAGCGGTTGAAGGAGTGGCGGATTGTCTTGCTGGATGGTGAGAACTAGCTTCAAGGAATACCAACTGGAAGCCAACCGTCTTCTTGGGTAATGATGACTAGCGTGGGAGGTGGCCAATTTGGAGGAAAAAGATGGAGGGAAACTGATGGGGATGAAAGGGATAGGAGAACCAGATTATCAGAACTTACCGTGCCCTTAATGATGGTCACTAAACCGGTTCCAGCCGGTTTAGCGTGCATGCATTTTAGCGGCCAATTATCAAAATGGCTCAGCGTGGTCTTTTCCGAGCTTTCTAGCAGTCTCAGATTCTGCCATGCACATGTATTACAACGAGGTCATTAATATTAAAATGGTAGTAAAATGGGTTCATCAATATTCAAAGGAGCATTCCGAGTGATTCTCTATCATCACCATGTGATTCCCCAAGTGCGGTGCCAGCTTTCGGCAACCAAAAATCACTGACTGCTTCAGGGGGTGCCGGTACTATGAAAATCGCATTTCAGGCATGTGTTTCTGGCTATGGCTCAAGATAAAATTTCTCTGACTTCAATATATATGTTCTATAAACCATATATCTTCATACCTCATTCGCTCCAATAATTTTTGAAACACTTCAATCCTCAGCGAGGCCACCTCCCCACTCAGTATACACTCATAGTGGGCAGCTTTATACCTCAGTTCGTCATTGGATCCTTAATACTTTTTAAACCTTCCGTTTTCTTATCTTAGATAATTAATAAACATTAATTAAAAGTAGTTTACTTAGCTTTATTTAGTTTAACTTCTGGTCTCAGTTCACAGAAAGGGGGGAGATAACCGACATGTTTCACCCATGTGTTACCAACGGTTTTCTCAAGGCTATCACTCCCTCATAACTCACACTCCATTATGAACAGACCAATTCCCTCTCCAGCAGCCGCGATCAGATCAGCAGCCCCTGTTCGGAACTTATACCTGTTTTGACTTGGTCTAAGTCAAAATGTATAAGTTCTGACTGGGCAACCTCGTTAAACATTTGGTTATACTTGCAGTATGACTAGGTTGGCCCACCTCCCGCCCACCTCCTACCCTTTCCCCTCCTCCAAAAACACCTCTTTTTGCTCTAGGCTTTGATTATCAGTCCTTGGACGATCTGTCTTTTTGATCGTCCAAGTATCGATTTAAGCCACGTTTTGGACTTTTTTATTATTATTATTATGAGCTCCCTATTTTCAAGAGCTTACATTTACAGCTTTGCCAAAAGCTCCCTTTCCAAATCAACCCAGGAAAATTGGTATTTGCAGCCTGGTTCTAACTAGCCGACGAAACACAGAGACTTTGTTTCTTTTGCTATAAAAAGATGCCTTCTCATTAGTAAAATGATGCTTCACTTTCATAAAACAATTCAGATATGAAGAACAGAAAGAGAAGACTGGCTCAATCTTCAAGCTGAAGTTGTATCACCGTATCGTCATGGGTATGAAACTGAGTCAGTAAACACACATTCAGAAAAAAAAAGAAAATACAATTTCATATGAATTTTCCCCAAGGGTAATTGCACTCCTAGATGGATGGCATTGTGCATGATGGAAAGCTAGCAAGAAATATGTATCGAAGTGGGGTAGGTCCCTAAGGTAACTAGTGCGAAGTACGCGTCAGGCAGTTTTGCTTGTCCTTGAGACTGAAGTCCCACTGGCATCATTCTGTTTGGCACATAGAAATAAGTTATCCGTCTCTGTAGGATTCTGGACCATCATGCATAACTGAATAGTTGGAGGTGTTCATACTGCCCCATTTTTTTCATACTGCAAAAACAGTTTGGGGTAGTTGACCTTATAAGAACAAAAAAGTAGTAACAGAAAAATCAAAAAAAGCTTACAAAATGTCCCTCACCAGCAGTGGATTAAACCACTAAGATCCACATTAATAGAAAAAAAGGGTGGAGAAAAAGCCTCAAGGAATATATATCACGCAGCAATCATTGATGATTTTAAGCTGGCGTTGGTCTTGTCATTGCCATAAAAAAAACTCCCACCCACAAAATGTAAGGATCTAATAGGGAGAAAGGCCCATTACTGTGCACCTTCAAACTGGAAATCCAAAATTAGGAAAAAGTAAGTACAGTAGTACCTTGGATTACGAGTATAATCCGTTCCAGGAGCATGCTCGTAATCCAAAATGCTCGTTTATCAAAGCGAGTTTCCCCATAGGAAATAATGAAAACTCGCTTTGATGCGTTCCCCCTTCCCCCCCCCCGAGAACCGGCATTGCTCCCATTGAACCAGAATTGCCCCCTGCGATCAGGCACCCCCCCTGCCTCGAACCGGCACCCCCCCCCCCCGCCACGATCCGACCCCCCCCGACACGATTGGGCACCCCCCCTGACACGATCCGACATCCCCCCCGACACAATTGGGCACCCCCCCGCCGCTTCTTACCCTCATCTGGGCACTCTAGAAGCATGCTCAGATGCTCAAGGCCCAGCAGACGAGGGCCGATCTTCAAGAGTGCCCAGATGAGGGTAAGAAGCGGTGGGGGGTGCCCAATTGTGTCGGGGGGGGTCGGATCGTGTCGGGGGGGTGCCGGTTCGAGGCAGGGGGGTGCCGGATCGCAGGGAGGGGTGCCGGATTGCAGGGGAGGGTGCTCGTAAATCGAGCCATGCTCGGTTTCCGAGGCACCGATTTTGCAAATGTTTTGCTCATCTTGCAAAACACTCGCAAACTGGTGCACTCGTAAACCAAGGTACCACTGTACTTAGCTCAAACGCCCAAAGGCTGCTGCTCTAGCTGTATTCCTGACACCGGCGTCACTCTTTTTTTAATCGGCGTTCATATTTCCCTTCACAGCTGCATGCTCAAAGAGCCGATGAGAGAGCAGAAAACTCCGAGATCTTGTTTCACCATATAGATGTTTCTTCAGGGATTCAAAATGTATTCATCTGAAAAGCGTGCACAACGGCACAAGAAAACACCTCATCCCATGGAAACTTACTGCTCCATCATAATGTCTGCATATCTCTCGATTTCAAAATATATTCCTTTGATCCTGCTTTCATGTTCTTTGAACTTTTACAATCTAATCTGAATTTCTGCATCGCACTTATTCAGTACAGGCTCAAGGCGATTTATAAGTTAAGAAGTCCATAAGGAAGTTAAGGGAATAGTGGTTACATCACATGAATGAGTGTCAGGTAGATAGGGCAATAGGGGGAAAGGTTTCATTAGCACAGAGGGTAGGGGTAAACAGTAGCAGGGGGACAGCAGTTACAGATTCATAAATGGAATAAGGGGCGCGTACAGATAAAGTTATGTGTGGTAAAAGAACGTTGACGATTCTTAGCTTGGCAGGTAGGTAGAGTTGCTGAGTTGTAAGCATTGATCAAAGAAGGCCTGGATTCTATAAAAGATGCCTAAAATTAGGCACCTAGATTGATGCAACTAGCTGATCTAGGCACCTAACTTACGCTGGCTTTTACTAAACCGCGTTAGAGATTTCTACCACATGCCAGCGAGGTAAATACTCCAATGCTCATAGAATTCCTGTGAGCGTTAGAGCATTTACCTCACTGGTGCCTTGAATTTTCTTTTAAGTCCACTTTTAAATGGAGTTTTGGACTTAACCTAGGGGCCGGTAGAGTGCCTATTGGTGCCTAAGTTAAGGCACCATTTATAGAATATGAACCTATGTCTCTTTTCTTCGAACCCATGAGCTGGAATGCGGGTAGCCAGACTTCCTAATTTACTATGGAAGGCCAAAACTACTTTGGATAAAAAAAAAAAACAAGGTACTTTGCACAGAGAGACCCCGTCCTCTGTAAATTTGAGAAACGGCTGTCTTCATGAGAGCGCCTGCATCTCCGAGACTCTTCTCACCGAGGCGATAGCCACCAGAAAAACTGATTAGGGACTGTTGGAGAATGGGGATGTAATGTTAATATAATAGCTTGATCCAAATGAAATGTGGAAAATTACAATTTGGTCAAAACAACAAAAATTAAAATAAACAAAGAACAAATTGATGCAATATAAATTCTTCACAAGACCTCAAACACCCAAGACACTACTTTCAATTTCATTTGTGTCCTTACTGGGGTGATGTACTCATCATTGCTCTTGTCTAGGCCAATAGTTATTGCTCACAATGCCAAGATCTACAAAATGGTGTACACTTCTCCCTCGAGGTTTCCGTACCTACGGTTTCGCTTATTCGCGATTTTTCGGCCACTGACTCCACCCCCTAAAAAAACATATTCACTAAAGTTTTTTACTTTTACTGTACAATACCAATAAAAAAGTTTATCATTTACCATTACTGTACTGTAACTCTGAAAATTGCTGCTTCCATGCTTTCTCCCACAAATTTGCTGCTTCCATGTTTCCCAATATGCACTGAGAAAAATCCTGCTTCCCAGCATCCCTAGAAAGAAAGGCTTCTTCCCAGCATGCACGCATGAAATCGTTGTTTGGCTGCCCTAAAATCGCTGGTTACATTATTCGCGGTTTCAATAGTAAAAACGATGTCACTTTCCAAAAACCGTGAATAACATATAAAAAAAGTCATTTGCGTTTTTTTTTCATATTTGCGCCTATTATCAGAACACATCCACCGCACTTACGGAGTTAGAAGTGTATTATATATTTAAAAACATTAAAGAAGTTTCCTCAGGGTTTCCTCAGGGGCTGTGTCTCTTCTATAAATTTACACCTCTGCCTAAAATGAAAGAGATATATATGCATTAAAATGTGAAATCCCATATAATAGCTTGACCACTTTCATTTTTTTCTTACATGCATACATCTCTAGTTTTCAACCTCTATAATGTACACCCAACAGGTCAAATATCAGTCAAGGCAATACTTTCCCCCTCTTCTATTAAACTGCAGTTTTTAGCGCAGAGAGCCACGCTGAATGGCCCGCGCTGCTCCCAACGCTCATAGGCCATTCAGCGCAGTTTAATAGAAGAGGCCTTTAGCCACTGAGTTGGGTTAATTACAGGGGTTTGGGATATTTGCTTGCTTTAAGATGCAGGATGACAGTAGACAGAAATAGAGCTTATCTAGGAATGCTAAAACAAATAGGCTTTCTTTGAAGTCACTAACAAGCTTTAGTCTACCTTGTTTTTCTGTAACTCTCTTTACATATAATGAGCAATTACTTCAGACTGCTATTCCTGTCTCTGTCTGGTACATACCATTTCTTTCTCTTCTATTTCTAGTTCTAGGATTTTTCTGCTTTTTATTTATTTATTTATTCCATTTGTGCGTTGCACATACCTATACAAGCTCTAGGCGACATTACAGAGGAAGGGGATAGAAGAGGGACTTTGGAGGGCAGGAAGGAGTGGAGAGGAGAGAAGTATGTAGAATATTTCATAGAAATTCATAACTTTACAGACAGGAGCATCATCTATTTAAATGATATCTAAATGAATTAAAGGAATATGTAAAAAAGAATAGAAGGGAGGAACCGTTAAACAATAGGATTCAGTTAATAAAATAAGAATAGGGGTAAAAACAATGGAATAAAATTTAAAATAATTCATAAACTGGAAGAAAAAATTGAAAACCAAAATCACATAAGTCTGGCAGAAGTCCAATTTCCAGAAGCAGCTCTGTTGCCTCAGTATATTTTAATTAATCCCAACGGCAAAAGTCCAGACGGGACAGATATCAGCTCGGGCTTTCCAGCTGCTGCAGCCCCGACTCATCGCTTCCAGGCAGAAGATGCAGAGCTAGAACAATCCAGCGCCGGGCCGCACTGCTCTCGGTTTTATAATCTGATACTGCTGTATGTATAGACAACAAGGAAAGGCAACCAAAACAAGTTAGTTGGTCCCAACAATTATCCTAGTTTCGAGGTACAGAAGACGCCTTCTGCGGGGGACACTTGAGCAGAAAAACGAGCTGTGCTTTTACAGCGTGAAGCACAGCTCATTTTTCTGCTCAAGTATCCCCTGAAGAAGGCGTTTTCTATACGCCGAAACTGGGATCCTTGTTGGGACCAACTGTTTCCAATAAAGTCTTGTTTTGGTTGTAAATAAAGTCTTGTCTTTGCTTGTATCCCAAGGTGAGGGACCCTTCTGTCTGCCTGGTTACTGTTTTATGTATAACATAGAAAACACTTTATATGGGCTGCATGGACACTCTATAAGATTCATAAATATTTTTTATTTCTATTTTTTCTTTCTTATGCTGTCCACTCTTACAACATGGTACTTGCCAGTATTTAGATCCCAGGCTCATTGGCCTGCATTCCTGTTATCCCTCTCTTTCTTTGCTGATAAGACTTGTGTTATGACCTTAGTTCTCATTATCTTGTATCCTTGGTTCTGCTATTCTGTTGTTTTTCCCTTTGATAAGACATCACATGCTGAGGGAATGGAAAAGGTGATTGGGACAGCTGGACCATAAAGAGATGCAATAGCCAACAATCAATTATAATCTTCCAATTAAACTTTTGCCTTCCAATTAATATTTGTGGGAGCATCCAAGTTTGACCACATTGCACCTATCTTGCGTGATCTTCATTGGCTGTCTATTGCTTATCGCATAGAGTTTAACACGGTTTGTGTAATCTTTAAGCTGAAGGACAAATGTCCAACTCAACTTAGCTCTCTTCTGCAGATATTTCATCCTCGTCACGCTTTACGATCTGAAGATAAGTTCAGCCTTGAGGTTCCATCTATTAAACCAGGGGTGTCCAATGTCGGTCCTCGAGGGCCGCAGTCCAGTCGGGTTTTCAGGATTTCCCCAATGAATATACATGAGATCTATGTGCATGCACTGCTTTCAATGCATATTCATTGGGGAAATCCTGAAAACCCGACTGGACTGCGGCCCTCGAGGATCGACATTGGACACCCCTGTATTAAACAGATAAAGTTGGTTGACATTCGTCATGCTTTATTAACTGTGCAGGGCGTAATATTGAGGAACTAGTCTTTAAGCCCGTTACATTAACAGGTGCTAGAATATATGTCTGTCTTTCTTTCTGTCTCTCTCCCTCCCGCTGTCTTTCTTTCTGTCTCTCACTCCCTGGCTCCCTTTGTCTGTCTGTCTCTTTCTGTCTCTTCATATGAAATTGTATTTTCTTTCTTTTTCTGAATGTGCCCCTGTGTCTTTCTTCCTTTCTTTCTGTCTCCCTCCCTACTTCCCTGTGCAGCAGCCGCAGCATTCCCTCTCCCTCCATTTCCCTGTGCAACAGCATTTTTTTCCCTCCCCCCCCTGTGCAGAAGCCGAAGTAGCATTACCTCCCCCTCCATTTCCCTGTGTAGCAGCATTTTATCCCTTCCACTTCCCTGTGCAAAAGCCGAAGCAGCATTCCCTCCCCCTCTATTTACTTGTACAGCAGCATTTTTTCCCTCCCCCCACTTCCCTGTGCAAAAGCCAAAGCAGCATTCCCTCCCCCTCCATTTCCCTGTGCAGCAGCATTTGTTTCCATCCCCCCACTTCCCAGTGCAGCAGCCACATTCCCTCCCCCTCCATTTCCCTGTGCAGCAGCATTTGTTTCCATCCCCCCACTTCCCTGTGCAGCAGCCACAGCATTCCCTCCCCCTCCATTTCCCTGTGCAGCAGCAGGATTTCTCCATCCCCCCTACTCTTCCCGCGGTCTGGCCAGCTCCCTTGACGGAGTTATTTTTAAGTTTAAAGGTGCCGCCGCGGCTCAGAAGTCTTCTCTGACGCAGGTGCGGCTCGTGAGAGGAGCCGCGGCGGCACCTGTAAACTGAAAAATAACTCCAGCAAGGGAGCCGGCCAACTGGCAGTTCAATGAGAGCCACAGCTTCAAAACGGATTCCTTTGTCGGGCAGTGGATTTGCTCACCTTTGGGATTTTTGAAGCTTCGATCTGGCCTGCTCCCTGCGTGCCTTGCCGTAGTGTATTTTTTAGATGAAAGACGCGGCGGAAGTCCGACGCAGGCGGGGATCGTGAGAGGAGCCACCGCCGTGTCTTTCAACTTAAAAATACAGTACAGCAAGGCGAGTAGGGAGCAGGCCAGACCGAACAACAGCACGGAAAACAGAACCCTAAGCGCACATGCACACTCCTACCTGCCAGAGACCTGCAGCTCACAGAAAACGGAATACACAGGTAACAGTGCACATGCGCGCTTAGGATTTTATTATATTAGATGCATTACCATTGGATATAAAGAATGCTACCAGTTTACTTCAGTTCAGGAAATGAGTTAACACTGCTTTTCCAGAAATGTTTTGGTACAGGATTGAGTAGGAATTAAGTTAATCTTTTTGGACTTCCGGCAGAAACATGGCGCTGTAGACAGCGTGCTGCTGCAACTCCGCTACACCCGAACACGGCGAGGCAATTAATCTGCTTGCTACTTCCCAGGTTCGGTCCTTCCACTGTGCTGGGGAGCTTCTCAGTGGCGCGGCACGACTAGGGCAGCACTTACAACGCGGCCCTGCATTATAAAACTTGAGCCTCCTGCGGAGACTTGGCGCTGAAGACAGCGTGCTGCTGCGGCCCCGATACACCGGAACGCGGCGTGGCACTTCCTCTGCAGTCTGCTCCCCGGGTTTGGTCCCTTCACTGTGCTGGGGAGCTTTCTGGTGGCGCGGCACGATTTGGGAGACTCGGCTAGGATCGTCATGGCAACTAAGGCGGTCCGCAAAGATCGGGAGCGGAGCAAGCCGCCAGAGCCCAAGATGGCGGACCACGTGGCACCCCCGTCGCCGGAGGCTTCTCACTCCACCTGGGTGACTGCAGTTACAGCAGAAGTCCAGGCTGCTCTCGAGAGTTCACTGGGGGATAAACTGCAGCGCATCCTGGATAAACTGGACACGTTGGATCAGCGATTTGCCTCCCTCACATCGGAGGTCAAGGAGACTCAGCAGCGGGTGAGTGCTGCGGAGGATCACGTCCAGCAGCTTGCCCAGGAGCAGTCCGCCCAAACTACAGCTTTGGCCGAGTTGCGTGCCAAGGTGGATGATCTGGAGAACCGGTCCCGCCGTAATAACCTTCGGTTTGTTGGACTGCCTGAATCGGTGCGGGACGTGGAGCTGGGGGTGCTGTTAGAACGCTGGTTGCCTGAGTCTTTGTCTTTACCATCTTCCTCGGGCCCCTTGCGGGTGGAGCGGGCGCATCGCTTGGGGCAGCGGAGAGAGAATGCTGACTGACCCCGAGTGGTCATTTGTCGTATCCTGAATTATCATCATAAGATGGAGGTCCTGCGGGCGTTGAGGCAGGGCAAGAAGCTCTTGTATGATAACCGGCCCATTCTTTGCTTCCAGGACTACTCGGCGGAGGTCTCTCAGGCACGGCGCCGGTTTTCCCCTTTATGCACCCGTCTCATCCAGCGCCACATTGCTTTTTCTCTGCAATACCCGGCTCGCCTGAGGTTGACACATCTGGGTAGAGCTCATTATTTTGACACCTTGGAGGCTGCGCAACGTTTCGTGACAGAGATGATGCCGGAAGAACCGCCGCAGGGAGCTGTTGTGGACTGAGGCGACCCATTTCTGAGGATTGGTCTATAATTCCATTTTGGTTTTTCTCCACTCCCTCTAAGCTGGGACTCTGGGTCACCATGAGGGACTGCCTGGTTGGTGTATGTGAGGAAGGAGTGGGGGTTGGCATGTTTGTTCCATGTTAGTTTTGGTCTGTTCTTGGCCTATTAGGTTCTGTGTGCCTTGGGGACTTATCTGGGGGAGTGTGATTGAGGGTAGGTGTTGTGGCTGAGGTGTGTGGGGAGGAGAGGGGTGGATTGAGTGCTCTGGGGGAGTTTGGCTGCTGGGTGTTGTTCTTTGCTATTTTCTGAGTTGTGGGGACTGAGGGCTGGGGGTTACTGGTCATTGTTTCCGTGGGAGGGTGTACAAGGTTTCCTGGAAGTGATGCCCTTTTTGGGATGTCTTGGGTGTGGGTTGGGTGAGGGTTGGTTATGGAGGGGGGATAGAGGGGTGGGGCGGGAAGTAGTTGGGGGTAGGGGGAGGATCTTGAAGGGTCTCCGGGATTCTGCGGTAAGGTTCTTTGTGGATCTTTGGGGGGGTTGGGTTGGGGGGCTGTATGATCTGGGATTGACTTGGTGGCAGGGGTATGGCTCGATTCTTGGGGTAGGAGGTTGCTTGACACTGGAGGAGCGATGGCTGGGACGCTTCTCTGGTACTCTACTGGCTCCTTCTTCTTGTTCTGCTTTCCTATTAAGAGGACTGTTCTGGAATACATTTTAACTTCTTGGAATGTTGGGGGGATCCACTCCCCTATTAAGCGCTCCAAAATATTGCAGCGTTTGAATCGTTCTAAAACCTCTATTGCTTTTTTACAGGAGATCTGTTTATCCTCAGCGGAGCATGCCAAGCTTTGTACCTGGTGGGTGGGTTCCCATTTGGAGGCGCCCGCTGTTGGGGGAAAGGGAGGTGTTATTATTTTGATTCGTAAAGGTCTTCGCCTACAAACTCAGAGGGTGCTCCGCGACTCTAGTGGGCGTTACGTCGTTGCCTTAGTGTTGCTTGATAATCGGCCCCTTTTGCTCTGCAATGTCTATGCTCCTAACAATCCTTCGGCCAGGTTTTTTCGGGGGCTTCGCAACCAACTTTTGCAGTTTGGAGATGTTCTGATGCTGGTGGGCGGGGACTTCAATGAGGTACCGGATCCTAAGTTGGAACGTTCTGCTTCTTCGGGCAGAGAGACCTCCAAATTTTATACGGGTGCCCAGCTTCTGGAATCTACCTTGGGGTTGCTTGATGTGTGGCGGGTGCTACACCCTTTGGAGCGGGATTACTCTCACTTATCCAGGGCGCATGGGACACTTTCCTGGATAGATTTTATCCTTATTTCCCGTGAACTGCTTCCCCGGGTATTGGGGGTTGATATGGGCCCCATTGAAATATCTGACCACGCTTGGGTGGGATTTCGATGGACCTGGGGCGATTCTTCGCCCACTAGAGGGCCCTGGCGGTTTCCGTGTTATCTGTATAGGGATACTCTTTTTCAAGAGTTTTTGGTACAGCGCTGGCGAGATTTCCAACACAATAATCAGCAGCATCGCGATGATCCCATTCTCTATTGGGAGACGGCTAAGGCTGTTTTACGGGGGGATGTCATTGCCTATGTGGCCCAGGAGTAGAAGTTGAAGCATAGGACGGTTCTGGCCTTGCAGCGGAAGGCAACGGGGTTGCGACGTCAATACAGCAGGGCACCTTCATTCCTGATTCGTACGCAGCTTTTGGAGGTCCAGCAGGAACTGAATGAATTGTTACATCTCCGGGCTATGCGGACGAGGGCGTACTTTAAGTTTCATCTGTTTCGGTTTGCGAATAAGAGCAGCAGATTGTTAGCCTGTATGGCGCATCCGCGGGGCGGGCCTGAGAGCATCTCTGCTCTTCGGGGCTCTTCTGGGGTGCTGCACCATCGGACGGAGGAGATCTGTGAGCTGTTACGGGCGTTTTTTGCTGAAGTGTATGCAGATCCAGGCCCTGAGATTTTAGATGGGCAACTATCTCGACAGCCTCGATTTGCCCTGTTTATCTCAGTGGGATGCTGCCGTTTTGGATCTTCCGTTTACTGCAGAGGAGGTGGAGTGGGCGATAGGGGTTAGTCCGTTAGGAAAGGCGCCGGGCCCGGATGGGTTTCGGAGTGAGTTCTATAAATTGTTGGTGACGGACATAGCGCCGGTGCTGGCTGAAGTTTATAATCTGAGTGTTGCTAAGGGCTTTCTTCCTCGGTACGTAAATTTAGCGTCTATTATAGTTCTCCCAAAGCCCGGTAAGGACCCTCTATTACCTGAATCGTACCGTCCTATTTCATTGTTGAATTATGAGGCGAAGCTTATGGCAAAAATTTTGGCTACCCGCATGGCGCGCATCTTGCCCTCGGTGATCTCGGACTCTCAGGTGGGGTTTGTGAGGGATCGCCCTGTAGCTAAGAATATCCAGCGAATCTTGTTGGCTCTGGAACAGGTGAGACAGGAAGGCGGGGGCCCCTCCATGCTTATTAGTTTTGACGCCGAGAAGGCGTTTGATAGGGTGTGGTGGGGTTACCTCTTTGCGGTGTTGAGGACGTATGGATTGGGCCCCTTCTTTTTTGGTGCAATCCAGGCGCTGTATAGTGATCCCGAGGCACAGATTTTGGTCAATGGGACTTGCTCCGGTTTTTTTCCTATTCACCGAGGGACTCGGTGCCCCCTGTCGCCGCTCTTGTTTGTGCTTTCTTTAGACCCTCTACTTCGGGAGCTTCAGGCTAATGCGGATATTCAGGGACTGGTCTTGGGAGATTCCCATTTTAAACTTGCGGCATTTGCGGATGATCTTTTGGTCTTTTTAACGGACCCGCAGCGTTCCTTGCCCGTGTTGTTGGAGAGCCTTCGGGAATATGGAGATTTCTCCGGCTTTGCCTTGAACTTCGCGAAGTCTGAGGCTCTGGCTTCCTCGACTCACCTTTAGCGGTTTTGGGGGGATAGTTTCCCGTTACGCTGGGCTGACTCCTCTTTTCGATATCTGGGGATCAGGCTGACCATGGATGTAGCCCAACTGTATCGCCTTAACATCGACAAACTTCTTGCGGACACTAAACTGTTACTAGCCAAATGGCAGGCGCTGCCGCTGTCTTTGTTGGGTAGAATCCATTTGTTTCGTATGGTTGTCTTCCCGAGGTGGCTTTACGTTCTCCAGACTCTGCCCCTTTCTTTGTTGCAGAGGGATATTCGATCCCTCACTTCCCTGCTGACCCGGTTTTGTTGGGGAGGGAGGAGACCTAAATTGAAATGGTCCTTGTTGGTGGGGCCTGCCTACGGTGGAGGTTTGGGGGTGCCCGACCTCAGGGTTTATAATCAGGCCTGCTTGTTGCGTCATGTTAGTGATTGGGTGTTGGGTACCTCTTTTTATACGGATCTTTCCATGGAGCGGGATCATTTCTATCCTCTTCATCTTTTGTATCTCCTTCATGCCCCGTTATCTAAATTGCCGAGACTCTGTAGGCGTAGCCTTTTGTTTCGGTCCTTGTGGACAGTGTGGCATCAGACCCTTCGGTTGTGGAATCAGGACTCCCATACCAGTGCCCTTCTACCGTTGGTGGGGAACTTAGCTTTCCCTCCGGGGGTTGGTCCCTCCGTTTTTGGTCGCTGGAGGGCTCGGGGGGTGGAACAATTGCGGCATGTACTGCAGGATGATGGGTCTCTCCTTCCATGTGCTGAATTAGTGGGGAGGGGGGTCCCTGAGATTGGTCTTCCTTTTGCCTATTGTCAACTTCGCCATTATGTGGCTTCCCTCCCAGGGAGTTCTTTGCAGGGTGATTTTGGGACCCGGCTCTGTACTTTTTTGACTGCAGATTCTGCTACTAGGGTCTCTATTTCTGTTTTTCACAGCAGGATCATGGCTCTTCGCCCCCCTAGGGTTTTTCCTGGTATTCTGGAGGCTTGGCAGCGGGACTTGGGTAGGGACTTGGGGGACAATTTTTTGTTAACAACCCTGAAACGTACTGCGGGCTTGGTGCATAGTGCTGAATTACGTGAATGTCACTTTCGCACTGTCCTGAGGGCATATGCTTCCCAGAGTCAGGCCTACTATATGGGTTGTATTGGCACTCAGTTATGCATCCGCTGTTCGGTGGAGGTGAATTCTTACTTTCACGGTATTTGGAGCTGTACGGGGATTCAGGCCTTTTGGACAGCGCTGGCCTCATTTTTACAGGGTTTGTTGCAGACACCTGTGCCTGTTTCAGTGCTTTCAATGTTGTTTGCCCACTTCTCTTTCTTGTACATGTACACTTCTTCTGAAAAATTATTTCTTAGTAAATGTTTTATTTTGGGGAAGAAATGTATTTTATGTTGCTGGCTTTCTCCTGAGCCCCCCTCCTTTTGGCATTGGAGGAATCGCCTTCATGAACTTATGGGTTGGGAGGCCCGTTTGGCTTGTTCTTCTCATCGCCGGAGCAGAGACTTTGTTCACACTTGGACTCCGTACTTGAACATTTTGACTCCTGAGAGTCGTAGCCGTATTTTGAATAGACTCCACCTCTGATTATGTGCTTCACTTTGTCCTAGCTGATCCCTGCTTGAGAGTTTATATATCTTTGGTGGGATGGGGAAGGGAGGGTGGGGGGTTGGGGATTTCTTTCTGTGGGGTGGGGGTGTGGTGGGACTGGGGAGGACATCAGAGTCCAGTCCTCCGTGGTTGTATGATGAAAATGAATGCCATGGTTTCTATTGCTGTTGTATTTGCTATTGCTTAATAAAAAAGATTTGAGAGATTGGATGTGGCAGGAGGAATAAAAGATGGCGGACGCTATGTAGCTGTGCTCGGCAGGCTTAGCGTTTTTTCTTCATATCAATACTTCAACCAGATACTTACTTTGTCGGAATGCCTCATGCGAAGAGGAAGGGGAGTGTGAGAGCGGGGCAATTGCCGCTGCTCACATCGTCTCCAGCCCAGCAGTCAATTCAGCGGTTTTTGCAGCCGCTGAGCCCAGCCGAAGCCCAGATGTCCCCGTGGCAGGAGAGTTCTGCGTCAGACCTGAGTGAGGGAGCACTCGGGTCTCTGGACTTGCTGACATCGTTGTCTCCACCGCATCTCTCTGCGCCCCCATGTCCAGCAAAGGCGCAGAGTGTCGAGCTTGGCCCCGAGGGAGAGGAGTTGGAGACCCCGGAGCAGGCAATGGGAGGAGCTACTGCCCTAGCTGGAAGGGCTGCTGAAGGAGAAGGAGTACCACCAACAAGCACCCCAGCAGTGACACTGGAGATACTTTTGGAGGCTATCAAGAGACTGGATGTGAAGGTGGAGAAGACTGCCTCAGATATTGAGGTAATGGTTAAGAAAATGGATAACTTTTTTGAAAGTTTGCTAAAAGTCAAGCAAGAATGCATGGATAAAATACAAATTGAGTCAGCTTCATTGAAAAATTCAATTACCACCATTGTTAAAGAACAAAATTCTACAGCCCGTAAAATAGAAATGATTGAGAACTTTAACAGAAGATTGAACTTGAGAATCCTAAATTGCCCAAGGATTTCGGCAATATCACCCATTGAGATTTTTAAAAAATTTTTGGTAGAATGTTTGAATTATCCGCAAGATCAGATTCCGCCTTTAAATAAAGTATACTTTTTACCTACTTCAAAAAGAAATTTAGATATACCTAAGGGTGAGAATTTGGTTACTGATAAAGACCTGCAAAATCTTACGGCAATATTAGAGGAATCATCTATGGAAGTTAAAGAAAGAGGAACTTTAATTGTTAACTTCATCTTTGAACAAGATCTTAATGCAGTTATGAGGCTATTCTTTAAAAAGTCTGGATCACTTTTTTGTGGTCAACGTTTATGGTTATATCATGATGTAACTAGAATAACCCAGGAAAGACGGAAAATGTTTTTGGGCATGAGAGAAGAGACAAGGAAGCTAGGTGCTACTTTTTTGCTAGCCTATCCATGCAAATGTGTCATTAAGTTTAAGGGCCTGAAATATGTGTATTTTACATCAGATCATCTACGTTCCTTTTTAGATCTCAAAGGTTTATCTAGTGGAGGGAATGTAGCTTAAAGGAAATGCTGGGTTTTAGCGTTTAAGTCTTTACTTTTATTTTTTTGTTGTGTCATAGTAATATTACTCCCTATCAGTGTTCCCTCTAAGCTGCGCTGGCGTGCGCTGGTGCACAAAATATTATATCGCAGCGCACAAGTTTCACGTCACAGCGCACGGCGTACAGCTGATGGCAGGGCGGCGAGAGGAGAATCGGGCGAGTTGGCTCATAACTTGCTGGCGCCCGATATTTTTAGCGCACAGCGAAAAAAATTTTGCTCACAACACCCGCCCGCTTAGAGGGAGCACTGCTCCCTATAATATCTTTGTTTTCTTTTCCTCCTTCTAATTGAAGTCTAAGGAAGAGTTAAGTTTCATATATATTTATTTTAAAGATCGTAATGTTTAATGATGTTTTTCTTTTGGAACATGACTCTGTATTTCTAAATCAAGTAGTTATACTTGTAAAGTATGTTAAATTCAATAAAAATAAAGTTATAAAAAAGATTTGAACATAAGTTAATCTTTTTATTGTGTCGTTTTGTTTGTTCTGGTAAATGACTGAGTTATGAAGAATACTATTGTTTTGTTATAGTTTATGAAATGATTTGTTCTTATGTCTTTTTGTAATTTGTGACATTGTTTTAATTATCTATGTTGGATTGTAACTCGCTCAGAATTTTTGGATGGTTGCAAGTTACACATTTTTAAAATAAATAAGGGAGGTCTTTTACTAAGGTGCGCTAGCCGATTTAGCGTGTGCTAAATATTAGCGTGCGCTAAACGCTATCACATCCATAGAATATAATGGGTGCATTAGCATTTAGTGCGCACTAAGGGCTCCTTTTATCAAGCCGCACTAGTGGGGTTAGCACGCGACTTTTAATCATGCGCTAACCCCCGCTCTGGCCAAAAAAACTACCGCCTGCTCAAGGCAGGCATTAGTGGCTACTGCAGCTGGGGGTTTAATGCACACTTTTACGCGCGTTAAACCGCTAGCGCAGCTTGATAAAAGGAGCTCTAGCGGCTAGCGCAGCCGGCGGTTTAAAGCATGCTATTACGCGCGTTAAACCGCTAGCGCAGCTTGATAAAAGGATTTCTAAATCGGCTAGCGCACCCTGGTAAAAGACCCCCTAAATAAAATTAATTGGTCAGCATCATGTGAACAATATTTTCTTTTCACTGCTACCTTGACCAATGTTCCCTCTAAGCTGAGCACATGAGCGATCGCTCACTATTTTCAGTGGCGTCGCTCATACGATTTCTCGTGTCGCTCAATCGAGGGCAGGCGGAGGTGAGAGGAAGCGGCGGCGGCGGTCTGCCCTGCTCGCCTTAGTGTATTTTAAGTTGAAAGATGCAGCAGCGGCTCCTCTCAAGATCCCTGACTGCATCGGACTTCCGACGCAGGTAGGGATTCGTGAGAGGAGCCGCTGCCACGTCTTCAGTAGCGTACCAAGGGGGGGGAGGTCCGCCCCGGATGCAGCCTTAGGGGGAGTGCACAGCCGGCTAGGTCCGGATCTGGCCGGCTGTGCACCCCCCCTAAGGCTGCCATCGGAGAGGAAGTTCGGGCCAGCCAATCGCTGCCTGGCTGGGCGGAACTTCCTCTCCGACGGCAGAATTGACGTCGGGGGAATGCTGGTCGGCCTGATGGTGGGAAGCAGAGAGAGCTTGGGGCAGCCGCGGCGGTGGCTTTAGGGCCTGTTTCCCCCGATGGTGTCAGCAGTGGCTTTGTGGAGGGTTGGGAGAAAAAAAGAAAGAAAGAGGCAAGCAGGGAGACAGAAGGGAAACAGAAAAAAAGAAAGGGGGCATCAAGAGAGAAAAAGAAAGAAATAGCAGGGAGAGAGGAAGAAAAAGTTAGGGGAGGGAATGAGGTCTGGAGGAGAGGAAGCATACAGGCTGAAAGAACGGAAGAAAGATTGGATGCACAGTCAGAAGAAGAAAGTGCAACCAGAGACTCATGAAATCACCAGACAAGGTAGAAAAAATGATTTTATTTTAAATTTAGTGATCAAAATGTGTCTGAATTTATATATGTTGTCTACATTTTGCACTATGGCCCCCTTTTACTAAACCGCAATAGTGTTTTTTAGCGCAGGGAGCCTATGAGCATCGAGAGCAGCACTGGGCATTTAGTGCAGTTCCCTGCGCTAAAAACTGCTATTGTGGTTTAATAAAAAGGAAGGGGGGTATATTTGTCTATTTTTGTATGGTTGTTACTGAGGTGGCAATGCACAGAGTCATCTGCCTTGACCTCTTTGAAAAAAAACCCAGAATAGGAATGATAATTAACATTTTCTCAGCGTATAGTGTGCTTTGTGTTTTTTAATTTTATTGTTGGTAGATCATTTTGACTTGGTCATTTTAAAGTAGCTCGCAAGCCCAAAAAGTTTGGGCACCCCTGAGCTAGAGCGTTGAAGCTGTGTATTTCTATTTTATCCCCCCTTTTACAAAACTGTGGAGCGTTTTTTAGCGCCAGCCGTGGTGGTAGCAGCTCTGATGCTCAGAATTCTATGAGCGTCAGAGCAGTTACCACTGTGGCTAAAATCCACACTACAGTTTTGTAAAAGGTTGAGGGGTTAGTTTGTGATGACATATTCCATACTAGGCGAAGGTGTTTTCTGTGTTCTGTGTGTTCGAAAGACATGGTTTTCTGTTAGGATTGATAGTGTAGGATTGATCCTTGCTGGTCTGGCTTGTTTAGTTTTACAATGGGTGTATTGATGTACTGCTCACTGCAATATGTAAGATGCTGCCTTTTCCTAGGTACTCATGTGTGACGTGTGGCTTGTTACTAAAAATCATGTTTTTCGTACAGATGGGGAGGGGTTGCCAAAAAATGATGGGCCCCAGGTTTTCCATATGCTAGGTACGCCACTGTATGTAAAGATACCAGAAAGCTGGCGAAGCAAAAACTTTAAGTAAATTGTTATTCTTCTAAGTTTTGAGTATTTAACCCTCCCACAATCTCACGGGCACTCGCCCTCCGCGCCTACTCATAAATTTGTGGAGTATGTAACTTGTCGCTCATGCATATTTTTTTTTGCACACAACTCATCAATCCTTAGAGGGAACATTGATCTTGACTGTACAGGATATTTCCTTGCCAATGATTTTCCATCATCCAATTAAAAAGGCTGATGTATGCCTTGTTATTTCTAAAAGATATGGCATTCTCTAGCTGTGAAAGAAATACAGTGGAACCTTGGTTTACGAGCATAATTCGTTCCAGAAGCATGCTCGTAAACCAAATTACTCGTATATCAAAGCGAGTTTCCCCATAGAAAGTAAGGGAAACTTGCTTGATTAGTTCACACCTACCCCCACCCCCCCCCGAGGCCAGTGGGACTACTCTACCCCCCCCCCCCCCCGAGAACCAGCATTGCTCCTCCTGCTCACGAAGGCCCCCCCTGCGTGATCCGCCATCCCCCAGCGATCCGCCCCTCCCCCCCCCCGCCGCGATCCGGCATCCCCCATGCACCCATCCACCCTCCCGAACACATCACTTACCCCCATCTGGCATCCGGCACCGGCACCAACGCACAGGACATGCCGGCGCCCGAAGATCTGCCGTCCTTTTTGCTGGGCCTTGAACATCTGTGCATGCTCAAAGCCTCGGAGAGAGCGGGAACTCGAAGGCCTTGAGCATACACAGATACTCAAGGCCCAGCAAAAAGGACGGCAGATCTTCGGGCACCGGCACCAGCATGTCCTGTGCTTTGGTGCCGGTGCCAGGTGCCAGAAGGGGGTAAGCGATGTGTTCGGGTGGGTGGATGGGTGCGTGGGGGATGCCAGATCGCGAGGGAGGCGCTCATACATCGAGGCAAGCTCGGTTTCCGAGGCACCAATTTTGCAAATGTTTTGCTCGTCTTGCAAAACACTCGCAAACCGGTGCACTCGTAAACCGAGGTACCACTGTACTTGAAAGACATGAAAAGCTCAAAAACAAAGGGCTCCTTTTATCAAGCCGCGCTAGCGGGTTAACGCGTGTGACTTTTCATCACACGTTAACCCCGCGTTGGCCAAAAACTACCGCCTGCTCAAGAGGAGGCGGTAGCGACTAGTGCGGCCGGCGGTTTAATGCGCGCTATTACGTGCGTTAAACCGCTAGCGCGGCTTGATTAAAGGAGTCCAAAGTTATATGACCTCTGGGTCATACAAGCTAATGAATATGCAACAGAATACTCTAAAGACTTGGCTCTGGGTCCAGCAAATTGGACTCTGTTCCTGTTCTGGTGTCAGGAGATGTTTTACCCAGCCAGGACAGACTCCCAAATGTTCTCCCTGTCTAGGATTGCAAGATTTCCTCTAAAAAAAAGAGGACACCTGGCCGCACTCCATTCTGCCTCCAGCTCCACCCGGCTCTGCCCCCAGACGAACCTCCTGTCTCCTTCCCCCAAGGTCTGGAGAGCCTCTGCACATGCGTGGACATCAATGCGATGACATCACGCGCACGCACGTGCACATATGACATCATCACGTCAACATCCCCACATGCGCAGAGGGCCTCCAGATGCAGCCTCAAGCCTGGGGACTTCCAAAACCCGGACAAACCGCTGGGTTTTGGAAATCCCTTCAGGCACCTGGAAGGTCCTCTAAAAAGAGGGCATGTCTGGGTTTTCTTTGACATCTGGTAACCCTTTCCCTGTCTGTCTCTTTGTTAGTGTCTTTATAGAAGTATGTGTTATATTGTATTAGCTTTCCGTAATGCTTTGTGTGGGAATTTGGGCTATAAGACTATTGTTTTAGTGTGTAACCTTTCTTTCTATGTGTGTATGAGAATATAAGAATAGATAGATAAAAAGAGAAGTGAATTATACATGTGCACACATGTAGTACAGTTTCCAGAAGCCTAAGTAAAATCTACAGAGAAGCCAAGCCAGCTCTTGGTCTTCATGGAACGTGGTCTCAGTTTTATGACCTCACGCCAGAGATTTAAGGACTGGATTTGGGTGGGAGATCTGTCTTTTGTTCAGAACTAGAGAATGACATGGGGACAAATACGTCCCTGTGGGATCTATCTCCATCCCCATCCCGTCCCTGCGAGCTGTGTCTCTGTCCCTGTTCCATCCCCACAAGCTCTGTTCTCTAGACGCAGCCCCAAGCTCAAAGACGAAAAAAGCTGAGGTTTGTAGACGGGTAGGAATGGGGCAGAGCTGGGGCTGGGCTGGTGTGAGGCCACGTGCCCTCTTTTTTATTTAAATATGATAACCTATGGTAACAGCTGTTAACATATCTAGGTTTTAAAAGGGTTTGGAAGGAATAGGGTTCCTGGGAGAAAAGTCCATAGTTCATTATTGAGATGGACATGAGGGAAGCCACTGCTTATCCCTTCTCCTAACAAAACTCTCAGAGATAGGGGTAACAGATACTGTTCTAAACTGGTTCACTGACTTCCTCATGAACAGAGAATGCACCATCAAAAAAGATGGGGTATACTCCAACAGCTGGAGGTCCTTCTGCAGAGTCCCACAGGGTTCCCCACTCTCTCCCATCCTATTTAACCTGTTCAAGAGCTCACTCAGGGACATCCAGCTTGAAGATGAGAGCATAATGTCATACATAGATGACATACTACTACTGATACCAGTGGCAAAAACACAAGCAGACACCATTAAGAAAATCTCAGTTAACATAGAAAAAATCCAAGCCTGGGCAACAGCTCAAAAACTACAGCCAATTACCTCAAAAACCAAAGCTCTCTATTTCCACAGTGTCCAACAAACAGCGCCAACAAGCATCACTCTCCAATTTGGCAACGCCCTCACTGTGGACAAAACCTCCAAAATTCTAGGCTGCATCATGGACTCCATGGAACCTCAAATATCTCATCTTCGAAAGAAAACCTTCTTTACCATGAAACAACCAAAGACTTATCAGACCAGACTTCCATCAACATCATTTCGCCCTCATTGTCCAGATGAAGGTACTGTCTCAACTGGATTGCTGTATTTCTGCCTACTTGGGAATCAACGCCACCCTAATCCACAAAATGCAGCTTATCCAAAACACTGCAGAAAGAATCATCTTCGGCCTGAGAAAATATGACTCCATCTCAACCTACCTCAGACAACTCCACTGGCTACCCATCACGCACACGCATGCGTAATGTCATCACATGACACCCGCGCACGCGCAGGTTGCCTCCTGTCCGACCAAAGCAGGCTGCGGGGGGCGAAACTTCGGCGGCAGGTCTAGGGTGTCCGGATTTTACAATCATAAAATCTGGCAACCCTAACATAGGAACCATCTTCCAATGCGACAGCAAGACTGAAGGATGAAGCAAATCAAGTTTTAACATAACTAGGTTTACCATATAGCTCCAGAAAAAGGACAGATTTGAGGCATACGAGTTTTACTTCCTTACCTCCATTGCTTTCAATGGAAGTAAAACCCGGATGTCTCACTCCGTCCTCCTTTTTCTGGAGCCATATGGTAACCCTAAAATAGCTGTCTGAAAACTATTACTTCCACAGAGAGGGAAAATGATGAAAGCAAACTTAAGATTACTTTGTGAACTTTTGTTCCCTGATTTCTCTAACTGATCTAATGATGTCCTCCTCAAAGGCGTGGTAGTTAATCATTCTGGTCAATGGTAGTTGATGCTGCTGCAGAAGGCAAATGGGAATTCCTGAGATTGCTTAATGCTTTGCAACCACTCACAGGGGTTAATGGTCTAAGGTTAGCAAATACATTAGTGTCATCTAACTTCTACCTTTATCCATGCCAGCAAAGCAGCAATAAAGATTTGGTAGAGAGTGATTTATAGATGACGACATCATCTGTTCTATCCATCTGTTATTGCTCAGTATACTTAGTTAGTTGGCTCTCAGCATAATAGACTGGGGGGTCACACTGATCATAAAGATACTTCTGTATATCTGATATATCAAGTTAGTATCTCACAAAGTAGTGCTGCGAGGCCTGTATGCACATGGAAGTCCAAGCCTGAACATTGAAGTCATTCCAGGTATGTATTCATCCATACTACACAGTGGCATAGTAGGTGGGGGAGCAGTCTATCCCAGGCGCCATATTGGGGGCAGGCAGTCCATCCCAGGCACCATGATGGGGGGTAGTCCATCCCAGGTGCCATGATGGGAGGGCAGTCCATCCCAGGCGCCATGTTGGGGGGGGGCAGTCCATCCCAGGCGCCATGTTGGGGGGGGCAGTCCATCCCAGGCACCATGATGGGGGGGTAGTCCATCCCAGGCGCCATTTTGGGGGCAGGCAGTCCATCCTAGGCACCATGATGGGGGGGTAGTCCATCCCAGGCACCATGTTGGGGGGGGCAGTCCATCCCAGGTGCCATGTTGCTGAGACTTCCCCCCCACCTCTTCCCACTCCTCCCCTCACCACTCATGTGCCCCCACTTCCCTTCCCCATACCTCTAGTGATTCACCACCTTGAGCAACAACTTCAACGTGCTCCTCACTACCACGTTGTCTCTCCCGCTGACGTCACTTCTGGGTGCCACGCCCAGGAAGCGACTTAAGAGGGAGAGCTGACAGGGTCATGAGGAAAACACTGAAGTTCTTGTCGCTCACAGCATCGAACAACTAGAGGTGTGGGGGAAGGGAAGAGGGGGGTGCACGCGCGGGAGGCGGGATCGGGGAAGGAGCAGGAAGGGCGGAGATGAGGGAGGGGATCCTCTGCCTTGGGCGCCTCACACCCTCGCTATGCCATCGATACTACAAAAAAAAATTTTTTAAAGCCTTGGGTAAAATAGTAGCAGAAATACACTGCTTCTGTGAGACATAATATTTGGGTTTAGCTCATGCCTTTTCAGTAGTGTCTGAAAACAAGTTGCATTAAGTTCAAACAGGTATCTAAATAGTTCTGTCCCCAGAGAGCTTTATATCTGAGACACTGGAGGGTTGGGTGACTTGCCCAAGATCCCAAGGAGCAGCAGTGGGATTTGAGCCCTGGGGTGTCAGGTCAAAAGCACGCCGGGACAAAGGCGCGCGCAGATAACTGAGCGCAACGCAGAGGCGCACACCGAAGAAAATGACTGTTTTAAAGGGCTCCGACAGGGGTGTGTGTGGGGGAACCCCCCCCACTTTACTTTATACAGATTGCGCAGCGTTGTGGGGGGTTTGGGGGGTTGTAACCCCCCACATTTTACTGAAAACTTCACTTTTTCCCTAAAAAACAGGGAAACAGTTAAGTTTCCAGTATAATGAGGGTGGTTACAACCCCCCAAACCCCCCACAACGCCACCGCAATCTGTATTAAGTAAAGTGTGGGGGGGTTCCCCAACAAAACCCCCCCGTCAGAGCCCCTAAAACACTCTTTTTCTTCAGCGTGCTCTTCCGTCTTGCGCTCAGTTGTCGGCGCGCGCCTTTGTCTTCGGCGGTTTTGTCTATGAACCGAGCCCTGGTTTTCCAGCCCACGTTTCAAGTTTTATTTTATGAATCGCTTATTTAGTTTTACTAAGCGAGGTACAAAATTGATAAAAGTATAAAGATATATTTACACATACAATTTAAAATTTAAAATAATGGGTTAGACAAATAGACTTACAGACCGACTAATACACAAGGTAACAGGGATCAGAACTACAATTCAGTGTTTTAAAGTACAGAGGAGAACCATATAGAAAACAATAGGGAGGGAAAAGTGCAATCAAAGAAGAAAACTAATATAAAATTTAAGCATAATTTAAAGATTAAAAGCATCTTTAAAAAGAAAACTTTTTAAATTACTTTTTTAAACAACTCAAGTCGTTTTCCTCTCTTAAATGCTGAGGCTTGGCATTCCAAAGCTGCGGTGCCATCACCGAAAACATATCATGTCATCATGTTCCAATAACTTTCAAAAACGGGACTACTATAAGCTTTTGATTAGTCGACCGGAGAAAAAGTGCTATAAGGGATAAGTAATTTATCAATGAATTGAGGTTTTACATGATCATATTTTTTTACCATTGTGGATGAGTTTAACGGCAGTATTCTGAATTATCTGAAGGCGCTTTTTTTCTTTTTGTTCAGTACTTATTAATAAAGAGTTACAGTAGTCAAGTTTTGCAATAAAGAGTGGATTAATATATTTAACGATTTAAGCTCCAGAAACTTAGGGCTCCTTTTACAAAGCCACGCTAGCGGTTTAATGTGCGTAATAGCGCATGCTAAACCGCCAGCTGCGCTAGCCGCTACCGCCTCCTCTTGAGCAGGCGGTAGTTTTTCGGCCAGCGTGGGGGTTAGCGCGTGATTAAAAGTCGCGGCTTTGTAAAAGGAGCCCTTAGAAATTGAGCGAATCATTCGCAGCCTATAAAAGCAGGATTTAATATTACTTATGTGTTTGTGATAGGAGAGTTTATCGCCCATTGCTCTAGTCTTTAGGCCAGTGTCCAATGGCATAGCAAGGGTGAGAGGCGCCCCTCCCCCACCCTCGTCTCGGCCTCCCCCGCTCCCTCCTACCACATGTGTGCCCCCCTTTCCTTCCCCATACCTCTAGTTTACCGCCGGGAGCAACAAGAATTTCAATGTGCTCCTCGCAACCCCATCGTCTCTCCCGCCGAGGCCACTTCCTATGTGCGGCACCCAGAAGTGACGAGGAGCATGTTAAAGTTGTTTGCTCATGGCAGCGAACAACCAGAGGTACGGGGGAAAGGGGGCGCACGCGCGGCGAGGGGAGGATTGGGATGAGGCGGGGCACCACGGGAAGTCGCAAGGTTGCTGTGGAAACTCACGGCAGCCATTTCCTGCGCGGGGCGGGAGCATAGGAGGATCATTCCTGCCCCAGTTCACGGCTGGACCACCAGGTTGTGCAAGATAGACTTTCTCAGGTGCGGGAAGTGGGACGGAAGTGGGGGTGGTGCGGAACCAGCCAGGACCAGGACATAGGAGAGGTTGCTCCTGTCCCGGTTCACTGCTGGGCCACCAGGCCTCAAGGCAAACCAGAGAAGGCCTGGAATAGGTCGGGGAAGGGGCGGGGGGTGTAAAGCCAGCCCAGACAGTATAAGGTAGGGGTTGCTTCTGTCCCAGCTCACCGCTGGACCACCAGGGCTTAAGGCAGGCCTGGGGTAGGCCTGTAACAGGTTGGGGAGGGGGCAGAGCCGGTCTTATTATGCAAACTCTGTTATGTTTTATTATGTATGTAAACTTGTAACTCGTTTTGAGCTCTTCTAAGAGGATGGGATATAAATCCAAATAAATAAGCTCCTGTCTCAGCTCACCACAGGACCACCAATACCTTTGGTTTATACTTGAGTTGACATTTTTTCCCCCTGTTCTGGGAGAAAAAAAAGTTACCTCGATTTATATTTAGATCGGTTTATGTTCGAGTATATATGGTATTGAAGAAGTGCACAATAGAATGATATAAGGGTTGGATTTTTAAGCAAAAATCATATTAGGAACCCTGGGTTGCAATTTAGATTGACCGACAGTGTACTTGAAAAGATCTACTCTGCAACCATATCATGAGTCTTGTATCTACTTGTCCTGCTACCTGTGAAAGCTGAAACCAGAAAAACATACCAAATTCTTACTTTACAAATGAACCAGAAAGAGGGAATAACGGGGTAGATTCACTAAGCTCGGAATCACGCCTCCAACCGACTGCACGGATCGCTAAATAGCGATCTTGACGTATGCGCAGATGGTCTACGCATGCTTACAGAGCAGCAAACTTTTTTTAAAAAACTTTACTTTTTAGTTTTTATAGCGAGCCTGTGGTTTTAACCCGCTTTAAACCCTCGGGTTAAAGCCACGGGCTCGCTCTGCAGGGGAAGGCCAGGAGAGTCGGGGCAGAAGCAGGGTGGCGATCGGGGTAGAGAGCTGGAAAGTCGGGACAGAGAGAGCAGGAGAGTCGGGGCAGAAGCAGGGCGTCGATCGGGGCAGAGAGCAGGAAAGTCGGGGCAGATAGCAGGAGATGCAGTCGCTTGTTTGATGATCGGCCAGCATACTCGGTGTTCCAGTTTTTTGTTAGTGAATCGCTGCCTGCCTACTTTACATGCCGTTTCCCCTCATTTGCATGCACAGATCGGATTGGAGGATGATCGGCCACGAGGTTAGTGAATCGGGTCGGAGGGAAATCAGGTCGCTAAGTGGGCTTAGTGAATCTAGCCCAATGTAAGCTAAGAGTAAAGAGAGACTGACCAAGAGAAACAGTTGCAGGAACTCCCTTACCTCTATTATGAAGGAATGGAAATCTGAACTAAGATTATTTTTAAGATTCAACAGTTTTTATCAATGACATACTGGTAACCAACGACAGTAGGAAATTACAAGCAGGAAACAAGGCCATCCATAAGGCAGCCTAAGTAACAAACCCCCCAACCCCACCCCTTGCAAAAGAAATAACAAACCTCAGATCAAGTCAACCCCCACCTCCCTCCCACCCAAGAAGACCACAGGTACTAAGTGGAAGGTATGCATCCAGCGTGGCGGGTAATTTAATAATTATGTAAAGTAGCAGAAAGAATGGTATCTGATCTCCCTGAGCAAAGGATACCTTTACAGAGGGAATAAATGTTTGTATGGGGGGGAGAGAAGGAAGGATAAAGACAAAAGAAGAGGGAGTCTGCACAATTCCGTTTTTGAACTAAGGCTATTTTTAACATATTTATCCCTTGGGAACCTGTTTTAAGGTAAGAATGTGTTTTTATTAATGTGGATAATGTGTGATGTTATGTCTGTCTATTTTATGATGTTTTGAAACCGGAAACCACCTAGACCTATGGCGGTATATAAATGTATGAAATAAATAAATTAATTAATTATAGGCTCCTTTTAACAAGCAGCAGTAGAGCCTTTTACCGTGGGCCAGTGAGGTAAATGCTCCAATGCTCATTCAATTCCTATGAGCATCAGCACATTTACTTCACTGGCCCGCAGTACCACTGCTTGATAAAAGGAACCCTATATGCCTTCAAATTTTAGCATTTTTAATTGGAGAGTTTTTGCAGATTTTTCCACGTTTTTGACATATTGAGGTTTGTACACACATCCTGTGCACCATTTTTTTTTTTTAAGATTTTACCTTTCATTATTTATGGCCTCTTCTATCAAACTGCGCTAGCAGTTTTTAGCGCAGAGAGCCGTGCTGAATGGCCCGCGCTGCTCCCGACACTCATAGGAACTCTATGAGCATCGGGAGCAGCGCGGGCCATTCAGCACGGCTCTCTGTGCTAAAAACTGCTAGTGCAGTTTGATAGAAGAGGCCCTTAGTGTTCTCCGCAATTTTTAATCTGTTTTTCAAATGATGTGATTTCTTTTCTTTCACTTTTTTTCCTGTATGTAAATTTTTGATGCAAATAAAAAGTTCATCCTACTGTTAAAATTACATTAAAAATAGAATAAGATTTATTCATGTGTGTGAGAGTAATAGTAAGATTTATGTGTGTGCTCGCGTGTGTGTGTGGGGGGGGGGTAGATATGCTTTTTTCCTGAGATATACTATTAGGTTCTGTCAATTTGGAACAGAGATTTATTTATCTAGCATGCTTTATAAACCTAACTTTTTATTATGCACAAACAGTAATATTTTCATGGCTGTTCTACTGCTGAGGTCTGTACTAGATAATCCATTCAATTGTACTGTATAAATAGCAGCCCTGCCAGGGTGTTTGTTTTTTTAAGTGACCCACACTTGATGGTCCTTTTACTTGGAAATAATTTAAATTGCTCAGTTCTGGTTTCCTACATCCCTATTATGTTTTAACTATTTTATATTCTCTAGTAGTTTATATTCAGGCATTGGTTCCCCTACATGTGCAACCTTTTAAGCATTTAGGTGCCTGCCTAGGTAAAGTCTTTCTTTTATATCTTGGTGGAAATTCTTATTTCTGATTCTAAATAATTTGGAGATCTGTGTTAGAGAATAACACGGGGGAAAAATCTGTCCCCGCGACTACTGTCCCTGTCACCGCCTCGTCCCCGCGACCACTGTCTCCGCAGCATTCATACAAGCCTCAGTACTGCAACATTTAGCTTATTCCTTCCTTATAAATCAAAGTTCTGGCTGCTGAATTAGAGAAAGAGATGTTCAGCTGGCAGGGCTTTGTTTATAAATTTTTATCAACACAACTAATATACTACTTTATCCTTAAGCAAAAAATAAATAAATATAAATTTTTTTTCTACCTTTGTTGTCTGGTTTCTGCTTTCTTCATCTTCTCATTCAATTCATTTCATCCACTGTCTGTCTTCTCTCTGCATCTTCCATTTGTTCCAGTCTGTTATTGTGCCTCTCCCTTCACCCCCTCCCCAATTGGTCTGGCACCCATCTTTTTCCCTCCGCTCCCCCCATAGTCTGACATCTCTGTCTTCTTCCCTTCTCCCCACTCTCTGTTTCCCATTTCCTTTCAGCGTCTTCTCCCCACTCTGTCTTCCCCATTTCTCTTCCCAGAAGTTGCGTCAGAGGAGAAGCTTCCACCCACAGACACATGCAACTGAACGCAAGCTCTGACGGCTTTGAAGTTACTCAATCTGAAAACACGCCACGAAGGTAAGGGGGAGGGAGGGAGATAGATAGATTCGGATAAGTAGGAAGGAGGGAGAGGGCCACGCGCGATCTGTGACCACACACATTCCCTCCCTTAACTGTGGGGACAAGGCCATTCACCACTCCATGGGGCAGTGGATGGCCTTGTCCCCATACCCGCAAGTGAGCACTCCCCCCCCCCACTGTGTCATTCTCTACTCTGACTCTCTCTCTGTTTAATATTGTATTTTTTTAATAAAAAAATTAGGCTCTTACGTACCTTGCTAATATCTTTTCCTGTAAATAAGGTGTGTCATGCTGAACAGTAGGGTAATCTCCCCATGCTCAGAAGCAGTGCAGAAGGAATCCACTCTAGTTTTTCAATTCCTCCTCCTTCACCAAAGGACTCTGCTGCCCCTTCAGTTTGTACCAAATAGGTGATAGTCCTATATAGAAATACATAAGAAGGAGGAGTATGAAGAGATTCCCCGACATACAGTTCTGTTCTGCTCTGAAAAAATACAACAAAATGTTAACATAGAAATTGAACAATTAAAACATTGGCAAAACATACTAATCAGAAACCATTAAGGAGCTTGAACAGTCTTCCAATATTTCATAACAAAAGATCAATTTTCATACCCTTGAGGTCTGACATCCAAAATTTCAATTTTGACTCGAACTTTCTGATTGAGACAGTAAGCAGGAAGAGAAATCACTGACAGGGTGGGGATTCAGAATGACACACCATATTTACTGGAAAATATATTAGCAAGGTAAGAACCTAATCTCTTTTTCCAGTACAATAAGTGTATCATGCTGAACACTAGGGACGTACAAAAGCAATCCCAGGAATTTAGGATGGGACCTCTGCACCTACTCAGAACACTGAGGAACCAAACGCGGTGTTTTCTCTTGCCGCCACATCCACTCTGTAAAACTTGGAGAATGCATGAAGAGTGGACCAGGTCGCTGCTCCACAAATCTCGGGTGAAATCACTCGAGCTTCCACCCACAAAGGATGCTTAGCCATCACGTAGCCTGGCGTCATGTCATGCAAGGATTTGAACGCTAGCATCAGGCCCTTGAAGACACAACATTTGGCTATGGGTAGCCAGTGAGCCGATGCTAGAGCCTGGGAGACAGAGTTATGGGCAATGAGGTTTTTTAGAAGCCTGATCGCCGCATTTTGAACACACTGGAGACGATGTATGTTCTTCGCCATGAGACCATTGAATACCGCATTGCAGTAATCCATGCAGAAGAGTACTAAGACATAGAGTAGTTGGACAAAGTTGGACTCTGAAAAGTAGTTCCTTATTTTTCGGAGTTGTCATAAGTAGTAAAATGAGGAAGATACCACCTGAAAGATTTGGTCAGAAAGCAACAGGTTGCCATCAAGGTGTATTCCTAGGCTGCACACTTGGTCTTTTAAACCAGTTAAACCAGTCTAAGGGATTGGTGAATTTGAGCTTAAAACCTCTCTGAATGATCTCCAGCACCCAACGGTCTGACGAGATCTAAACCCAGGCCTCCACGTACTCCAAGAGCCACCTCCCTATCCTCAGGATCTGACATCATTGTTCTTTCTTGGAGCCTGAAGTGGGACAAGAACTGGAGGCTTGATTCCACCTAGGTCCTGAAAACCTCTGTCTTGATCCCTGATAGGCTCTCTGAACTGATGCACCTCCTGAGTATTACCAAAAGCATCTGAAGCCATGAAAATTAAACTGCCCTGAACCTTTCAAGGTTCACAGTCTGTTGTCATGTAAAGACTTTGACTGATGATCTGCCACTCTGGTCATAAGAAGAATTTGTCCCTTGAAAGGAAGTCTGCTGAGTGTAACATAGTAGATGACGGCAGATAAAGACCCAAATGGTCCATCCAGTCTGCCCAACCTGATTCAATTTAAATTTTTTTTTCTCTTCTTCTTAGCTATTTCTGGGCAAGAATCCAAAGCTCTGCCCGGTACTGTGCTTAGGTTCCAACTACTGAAGGCTCAGTCAAAGCTCACTCCAGCCTATCTACACCCTCCTAGCCATTGAATGTTTGGTATCTCTCCCTCTCTCTCTCAAACTGAAATCCCCAGCTCCAATCCAGCATCTCTCTCATTCTCAAACTCCATTTCCCACCTTCCAACTAAAAAATTACACAGGGACCGAAATTTCACCCATCCCCACAAATAATCTCCTCCATCCCTGCCCTTACCCATAACCCTCAGAAGTAGTTATTTCATTTAATTATGTTACTAAAATACATTCCAAGGTTTGACAGAGACCATTTACAAAATATGCATTCTTCCCAATTAATATTTCCAAATGAGCAAAGGCACTTTATTAATTTTGAAATATTAATTGTAAGTGGGTCTATGCCAGAGCCTCTAATGAATTTTGTACACATAAGGGCTCAATCTAATTCTCCCTGAAAAATAATGTTGCACTGCTTTGAATCCCAAATTGAATTTGTGTTCACTCCAATTGTGTTCACTACATCAAATATAGAAATCTTTCAAGCAAGCAGAACAGATCATATATAAAAGGAAAGAAAATTCAAAATAGAAAAGCAGAAAAAGTGTAGTCATTGCACAGACACATATGTACCAGAATGAAACATGGGAAAACAAATCCTTAATCCTAAAGGAAACTGCCACAAGGCAATAAAATATAGTAGATCCTGCTACCAGGCCAGAATTATAATCTCAGAAGGAACAATAACTACCATCAACAGAACCTGGCACTACCTTTGCCTTTATAAATCAATTTTACTGTTACTATTATTTTATACATTATCTCTCTACCATTAGCTTTTATGTTCATGCTCATATACAGTGGTTCTACTCAATTGCTACACTCAGTATATATAGATTGTCAAACCTGTTTCTTCTCTTCAATATCACTAAAATCATACTCCTGGCGGAATTCTGCATGACTGCGCAATGCAGAATTTGCACAGAATTGCACAGTCACACAGAATCCCCCCCTTTCCTGCACAGAATCTTAGAAGGTGTCAGCAATCGGCAGTGGCGTAGCAAGGGTAGGAGATGCTTGGGGCAGTAGCACCCCTGCACCCTCCTCTTGCACCCCCTCCTTCAGTGCCCCCATGCCACAATCACGCCCTCCTTTCCCCCGTACCTCTTTAAATCTTTACCAGCACGTGTAGCTTCTCTGGTCTGCAGCTCGTGCTGGCGTTGGCTTTCCCTCTGTCATTTTCTGGTTGCTCAGGCTGGTAAAGATTTGAAGAGGTACCAGGGAAGGGGGGCACGAGCATGACGTGGTGGGGGTGGTAGTGTGGTGCTGGTGCCCCCACCAAGACAGCGCCCGGGGCTACTGGCTTGGGGTATCAGCAGCAATTCTCACATGCTCCCTGCCGCTAACCCGGAAGCCTTACTAGGAAGAGTACAGGGAAGGGGAGGAAGGAAAGTTGCTGGCAGGGGGAGAGGAGGGGAGGGACAAAGGAAAGATGCTGACACAGGGGAGGGTGAGGAAGGAAAGATGCTGGCACATGGGGAGGGAAGGGAATCATGCATGGTGAGGGGAGAGGGTGAAATGTTGCAGGAAGAGATAGTGCATGGAGGGGGATAGAGAGGTTTGACTCAGGGCACATGGAAGGGGGAGAGAGAGACTGTGGACAGTAGGAAAGAATCAGAAATGTTGGATATGACAGAGGAAGGGAGCCAATGTTGCATGGGGGAGAGATGCAAGGGAGGGGGAGAGAAGTGTTGGACATGGGGGTGGATGAGGGGGCGAGAGATACACAGGGGAAGGAGATTTTCGATCCAGGAGCAGAATGGAGTGATAGAGAGATGCATGGCAATGAGAGTGAGGGAAGAGAATAGGAAAAACTCTGGAACTCCCGGTGCATCACTTAACACAGCGCTTTGGTGGTAAAATCACTGTGCAACTAGTCCTCCGAGCGCTGGCTTCGAAAATTCAACATAACCGCACTCGGTCTCCGCCCGAGCTAACGCAGCCAAGCTGACACCGCCACCTGCGCCGGCCAGCAGCAACCTCAAAGGTCATCCTCTCTCACCTGCCGGCGCGTGGGTGCGTCGATCCCCACGTGCAGCACGATTCGGGCGGACGCAGGAGTCGCCGCGCGCATGCGCCACACGATCAGGTGACCTCCGACGCCGCTGGCCTCCTACCTAAACCTGCGCGAGTCTCGCTGCTTTCCGTACTGCTCTCTCTCTACTTCCTGACTTGTCTTCGAGAAAGCAGATTGGTTGGTGATGAGCCACGCCTTCCCCCTGGCGTTGCTCTAGCAATTTTCCCGCGTCTCTCCTCGCAGTAGCGCAATTTTTTTCGCCTCAAACCCGGAAGTGTCCGAGGGAGCGAGGTTCTGTCAGAGGGGACGGGGCACCGGAGAAGGAAAGCTGCGGGACTGGTGGTGGGTGACTTTAAGGTATTAGTTGGGCGGTGGGACCGGGATGAGCTTCTGAGGGAAAGGAAGGAGAGGGGGGAGACGTGTTGTTACCGGGGAGTGATTGAGGGGTGGCGGCGGGACGGTCCCCCGGTGTCTGAATGCGTGGTCAAGAGGGGCGTTGGCAGCTGAATGGGTGCCACCTGGTATCTCTGCGTATTTCTAACCACCCTTCTACCCTCCGGATTTCTCACTTCCGCTATTTCCTGTGTATGCGCATTAAAAAAAAATTATTAGCCAAGTAGACTTGGAAGAGCCATTGTTTATCAACAGTGAAGAACATCAACTTTTTGATACTTAGAACCTTTACTGACCTTTGTCGAAAAGACAGAATTTTGAGCGTGATTGGATTGCTCTCCACTTGGCCTCTGGAGCTGTCCTGAATATATACCGTGTTTCCCCGAAAATAAGACATTGCCTTTTATTCATTTTGGACCCAAAAAAGCCACTAGGTCTTATTTTCGGGGATGTCTTATTTTTTTTTTTCGTGTACAATGATCATCTCTCCCTTCCTGTTCTCCACTCCAATTCTTCCTATTTCCTTTCTCTCCCCCACATGTCCAGCATCTTTCCTCCCCTCTCACCCATCCCCTTGTGCAGTATCTTTCTATCCCTCCCTCCCATCCCTTGTGCAGCAGAACCTTTGCAGCTTGTATCTCCCTTCCCATCCCTTACAGCTTCTATCCCTCCCTTCCTCCCATGCCCCCAAGTAGCATCTTTCTATCCTACCCCTGCTGCTGCACTCCCCCCCCCCTCTCCGACCCATCTCTCCCTCCTACCGTGAGACAGAAAGAAATGTATCTTCTAACAAACTGGCAACATTGGCAGCAAGCTAGACAGGCTCCTTTGTGGCCTGGGCTGTTCCTCTGCCGCATCAACAACGCGGTAGAGGAACGGCCCAGGCCACGAAGGAGCCTGTCTAGCTTGCTGCCAACGTTGCCAGTTTATTATAAGGAACATTTTTTTTCAGTTTAGCGGTTGGAGAGAGAGATGGGGGGCTGGGAGGGGGGAGTGCTGCTGCTTCCGGCGACTAGGGCTTATTTTCAGGGATAGGGCTTATATTAAGATCTACACTGAAAATCATGCTAGGACTTATTTTCAGGGAAACACGGTAGTAGTCCTGTATCTTTCTGCCATGTTCTTTGTTGCATAGTTCATAATCTCATCTGTTACACCAGATAACCCTCCATCTCCACTCTGTTTTCCCCATTATCCCCCTCAGTTGTGACCAATCTCACTTTAGTATTCCTCCTACTACTGAACTTCATACATAGCTCTCCATCTCCCCTCTCCCTGTATTTATTACCTATTTGTTATCTTAAAAATTACACATCTCCAAATAGTTGTATGCATGGTCTGCCTTGATAACATTTAACTTGGTCTTTCTGCTTTAAGGATTTTATAGACATAAAAAAAAAAAGAAGTGGAACTGATGATCTTTACTTTGAATAAAATCCATAAATGTATATATAGTAGTTTATAGTTTATTTGTATCCTGCTTTACACAAAGCGGCTCTCAAATGCATACATAATCATAAAAACAATGATGCATACATGACTGAATTATCATAAAAATTACAGTAAATGACCAGCGCTCAAACATGCACTTCCCCCTCCCTATTTGTAGTTTTAGGACGCACAATTTTGATTATTCGCAATTTCCTAAAACCAGAATCGCCCCCCTCCTACCTCCCGGACCTTACCTGATGGTCTTTCGAGGCAGGAGCAATCTTCCTACGCTCCTGCCCCGTGCAGATCACTCATCCAAAATGGCTGCCATGAGTTCCCATCGTAGTCTCGAGAGACTACGGGAACTGACGGCAGACATTTTGGATGAGTGATCTGTATGGGGTAGGAGCGTAAAAAGACCTCTAGACTACCAGGTAAGGTCCAGGATGGCGGGGTGGGTCAGAATCAGGCCAAAAGTGATTCGTGAATTTTCAGTATTCGCGGGCTGGCTGTGCCCCTAACCCCAGTGAATATTGAGGGAGGAGTGTACTACATAACATTTAATTCCTATACTTCATTGTACAAAAAAGATATCTTTATCAGTCTTTTGAAATTGCTTACATTTGCCTGCTGGTGTATTTTTTTCCATTCTTGGGGGGCCTATACAAGAAAATATACTGGCCCTGGACACCTGTCACTGGACCTAATGACATACTTTTGTAGATTTAAAACAAATAAAGTACTTCTGGATCATCAGTTCTACTTTCCTGTGGATTTTTTTTTGGAGGGGGGTTCTCTGTCCCTAGTGAAACTTCATGGTCTCCCCTTTGGGGATTTTTGTTTTATAGACTTCCACCATCAAACTTGATTACTATATCTTGGTTCTATAGCATTATAGGGCATGCATTCTGCTGTGCAGATATAAGATGGGCCTTGCTCTTTTGAGGCTCAAATAAGAGGCTTCTGATAATAACCAGGGTTCTAGTGCAAAAGGCATATCTGGGCTGTGCCCCATCTCCTCAGTGGGAGAGGCCTCAGGCATCTGGGCCAATCAGAGCCTTAGGCCCCTACCTGGTGCAATTTTGAAGAGGTGGGCATGTAGACTGGAGGGAGTAGGCATCTCTCTGGCTGGCCTTCGTCAGAAAGGGGGGCAGAGAATCCCAGTGGTGGGAGGAAGTGGGCATCCCTCCTGCCTTGGGGGGGAAGGGATCCTTACAGTGGGAACGAGTGGGCACTCCTCCTGCTGGGGGGGAACGGGGGATCCCAGTGGTGGGAGAGAGTGGACATCCCTCCTGCCGCAGGAGCGGGGATCACTGGAGGGAGTGGGCTCTGACACTGGCATAAGGCTATCTTAATTGTCGGACAACAGTGCAGTATCCTGGGGACAGGGGAGAGCAGGCAAAAGAAGAGTGGACTTCAGGATAAATTTTCCAATGGGTAATGGAGTGACTGGGCCTCTCATATAGAGCTTCCCCCTATCTCCATTATATACAAATCTCTCTCATGCATATTAGGGTATCCTAAAAATCTGACCTGTTGGTGGTCCAGGAAGACTGAGAGTAAATACCATGGTTCTGTTGGGAGGAACAGACTGAAAACTGTAGCATGCTGGACTGCTATATATAGGCACCTACACAGCCCTGAACACAGCAGAATACCTCACCTCAGTCACACATAGAATAAAGGCATAGCATCGTTTGATACAGATTAAAAGAGTGGTTCCATAGGATGCTCCTCATTTTTATTTTTCAAATGATACATCAACAGTATTTCCTACCCTATATTCCTTTTTTTAAAAAAAAGGATGACAAACGTCATTACTTTTCTCTTTCATTTACTTTTGGTCATCACATTTTACGGTTATCTGCTATCTCTCTCCCTCAAGCTGCTAATCACACTTGCTAAAAATTTTTTTTTTTAAAGCCCCTTTTTGACTTCACTTGAGCTGTTCCCCTTACTCCATGTGTAATCTGCTGAGAATAGAATTGGCACCTATAGCTGCTGCTTTTTTCATGCTAACATAACATGGACCTATTCAATTTACAAAAGACAAAACCAGCACATTAACTGTTGAATTTACAATCAAAACCATATGATAATCATTTTCTGAATTTACTAAACAGATAAGTTTTCATTAATCTTCTAAAATGCTTATAAAAGAATGATTGTGAAATTAATGGTTGAATTATAGACTCCTGTTTACCCACTTGATAGGAAAGTAGATTGGTTACATATTTTTCTAGACTTGCTTTCCTTTACTGACAGAAAAGTGAAATAAGTAATATTTCACCAAGATCATTTTGCTAAAGAAATTGAATGATGAGCATATAAATAAGGAGAAACTAAACCAAACGTGATCTTGCAACAAACAATTTGAATATTGAGTAATACCCTGGCCTGGTTCATGGCAAGGAATCGGAGATACCAGGCAATGGAAGAGTGGCAGCAATAAGGCGTAATTTCAAGTTGACCTGAAAAGTTCCTGGATTCTTCAATTATTTTCCTCAGTTAACATATAACTTCTTGCACACCTCAGTCTATAGCAGTGTCTCACAAACTTTCTGGCTGGTGGCACACTAAATCCAGTGCCCCAAGTGCACGGACATCTGCGCATGCGTGGAGGCCCATCTGGCCACAACCCGCTTCGGTGGAAGGGTACAGGAAGTGTGGGGAGAGGAGGAGAGACTCTGACCAGGAGGAGAATCATCTGCGCTGGCTGACTTCCTACAGGATGTGCCTCTCACGGTCAGCTGACGTGGATGACTCTCCTCCTCGCCAGTGTGTCACATAAGAACATAAGCAGTGCCTCCACCGGGTCAGACCATAGGTCCATCCTGCCCGGCAGTCCGCTTCCGTGGCGGCCCAAACAGGTCACGACCTGTCTGAATCACCAGAAGGGGCTCCCTTGCCACCTTGGTTTCTCATTGAAGTCCTATCTTCCCATCGTAGTCCTAACCATGTCCTTGCCCATGTCTTGCACATGCACGACCTGGTTGGGTTTCTATACTTATTACCTGGTTAGCTTTCTATACCTGTGTTACATCCCAGCACCTCTCTCAGAATCCCACGATCCCTTTATCCCTCAGGAATCCGTCCAATCCCTGTTTGAATCCCTGTACCGTACTCTGCCTGATCACTTCCTCCGGTAGCGCATTCCAAGTGTCCACGACCCTTTGGGTGAAAAAAAACTTCCTTGCATTTGTTTTGAACCTATCTCCCTTCAGTTTCTCCGAATGCCCCCTCGTACTTGTTGTCCCCTTCAGTCTGAAGAATCTGTCCCTATCCACCCTCTCTATGCCCCTCATGATCTTGAAGGTCTCTATCATATCTCCCCTGAGCCTCCTTTTTTCCAGAGAGAAGAGCCCCAGCCTATCCAACCTCTCAGCGTATGGGCAGTGTTCCAGCTCTTTTACCAGTTTCGTTGCTCTCCTTTGGACTCTCTCAAGTACCGCCATGTCCTTCTTGAGGTGTGGCGACCAATACTGAACGCAGTATTCCAGATGTGGACGCACCATCGCTCGATACAATGGCATGATGACTTCCCGCGTCCTGGTTGTTATGCCCCTCTTTATGATGCCCAGCATCCTGTTGGCTTTTTTCGAGGCTGCTGCGGCCCACCTGAAATCTCAGAAGGCACACAGTTTGCGATATATTGTTCTACAGTGTAATTCTAAACAGACAATAAATTTTTCTATAGCCTATGGCAGGGATGGGCAATCATTGAATTTCTTGTGACTTACGAGATCATGGGAAGTAATGTCAGAGCGTATTGATGATTTTTAAATATTGTATTTTAAACAAATATTTCCCAAATATACACTCTAGTTGTTTTTCCCTCATTTTAGTTAAATATTTATTTATTTATCATAGATCTATGGTGCTTTGTGCATTTCCAGTTACAATATTACATAATGTTGCAGACAGCTAGAGAGATACTGACATTTCATGTGGCTCTCTGTATAAAGGTTGCCCACCCATGTCCTTTTTTTTATGTATGCCCTCTAATGTCCCCTTCTTAGTTGCTGACTACTGTTTTTGGTTTCTCTGTCATTGCATAGCACAGACCTTAGCCTCTTGACATTAATCTGTCTGGAGGATGCTCCACCCTGGGTCTACGGCCAGGAACATTCCCAGACAATACAGCGTTCTGACACAATGCCAAAGAGATTACCTCTTCCAGCTTGTTGGTATTTATTCCAGCATGGACATCTGGCCTAAGTGGATGCTTTCCTATGGTTTCTAATCAGGATCTTTTTCAGCATACACACTGCTCTCCTGTCAGCTTCCCAAAATACTGATAGTTCCTAATAAAATCCATAGCAACATCCTTTCCTTCAAGCTGCTCCCTTACTTTAAAGTCTTATCAGCTAACCCTTGGAATCCATTTTTGGTTGTTTTCTCTTCTTATGAACTGTTTTTGGGTTCATTCACTACTAGCTTGCTAATTGGTTCCATGTATTTAATGACTATCACTTGTGTCTTGCACTCCAACTGCTACCTCACTACATTTCCCAGACTGCCCTTTACCAATGTCAGCCACTTCATGCTAGTTAATAACTCAAGGACTCTCTCTCCCAGGCCCTATTCTATAGGAATGGCATAGGAAAATAGCTATCTAATGCTCTCAAAGCTAAGAGCATGCAAATATGTGCACTGTGAGACTAAAAGTAAGGGCGAGGAACATGCCTGGCACATGAGTTTTGTGGTAAGTGCAGATCTTGAGCACATGTGCAAGGTAAATCCGGAAGCATCATTGTCATCCTGTACCTTCAAATATAAGCTTTTCAATTGTTTTTTCACTCGGAAAGCGAGGGTGGACTGACAGGATCTGGGCCCCACACCCCACACATACACACAAATCTCCCATATAACAGATTACATCTGTCATAATATTTCTAAAATACACTTTAGACAAAAAACAGATGTAGAAATATACAAAATTGTTATATCGTGCTAATGGTACATTCAAGGTATATATACATTTGGAACGATCTGTATGTCTTGCTTTCTAAATGCTACTGAGGCTCAACCCTTTTGTCCTTTGGACATGCCTAACATGTAACATGATGCTCACATATGTGCATGCATTACCCTGACAGAGTTTAGCAGTTCTTATGAATTGTATACCTACAGCCACAAAAATCCAACCTTTCTCCAACAACAGATGCAGATCAAAATTAGGAAATTTCTCCATGGAAGTCACCTTACAAAAAACATATTCTAATTCTCATGTCATCTGAGGAGTAGCTGACCAACTGACTTTCCTGCCAAAATTCAAATTGGTGTTCTGCCCTTTTTCCCAATCAAGTCAGTGAACCCACTATTTCCAAAGTCACACTGCAGACTTCAGAGCATATCCTGAAGAAAGCCACAGCATGGTGGCTGAAACGTCGGATTCTACCTGACAAAGTCGCTTCCAGACCCAGAAACCTGCAACAAGCACAATGCCAGCTGTGGAAACCCTGAGAGAACATCTAACCCAGCTCCATGAGGAGAACAACGTTAAATCTACCAGAGATTTTTCCATTCTATGGACTTTCACAACAAAATTCAAATTCCTGACCAACTGACTTTCCTGCCAAAAATTCAAATTGGTGGACTGCCCTGTTCCCAATCAGGTTGTGAATCCACTATTTCCAGTCACACTGCAGACTTCAGAGCATATCCTGAAGAAAGCTACAGCATGGTGGCTGAAACATCGGTTTCTACCTTACTACCTGTAGCGAGACTTAGAAACCTGCAACAAGTACTCTTCATTTTATGTTTATTCATTGCTTGATATACTGCTGTTTCTGGGCAATGGGTCTCAGTGGTTAACACACAATAGACTATCAGGTACTCTTTAAGTATTTTCCCTCTGTCCCAGCGGGCTTACAATCTAAGGCACATTATTCAATATAAAACCTGAAAAAGTCTTAACATAAATGTAACAAACGTATCGTATGACAGTAGCACTAATCTTATGATTCAAATAGCAAGAACTCTACCAATGAACAGACAGCAAAATACAACTATTACACTAGACCAGACATGGGCAACTCTGTTCCTCGAGGGCCAGAATTCAATCGGGTTTTCAGGATTTTTCCAATGAATGTGCATGCAAATAGATCTCATGCATATTCATTGGGGAAAGCCTGAAAACCCGATTGGATTCCGGCCCTCGAGAACCGGAGTTGCCCATGTTTGCACTAGACCCTAAAACACCAATACACCAACTACAGGCAAAATAGAACAAGTGGAACTGTTTAATAAGCTCTACACAAAACTATATGCATACAGAATACTAAGCTTTAGACATATCCAAAGCACAGACTCTAATCAAATACAGAACAAGGGATCACAAATTATTAATAGAAATGTGAACTCAAAAATTGAACTAGGAACCCAAAGAAGTCAAACTAAGCACGTATTGCAATACTGAAGAAATCAAAACAGAAATGCATGAGTATAATACAAAACATTTTATCATGAACAGAAACTAGGAGAAAAACCTCCATACACAAATCCAGAACTAACAAACCACAGTGGAGGTCCAAAACAATTGATGTGCAATTTTATTAATAAAATCACAGTGTAGTGCGGTAGCTAGACACGCACGTGTTTCGGCCTCTAAGGCCTGCCTCAGGAGCCTTTGTAAATCACAATTGCAATCTATCTATGAATGAGAAAAGACAAATGCAATCGTTAAAGCACAGACGCACACTGGCATGTGCAGTGTGCATCTGTGCTTTAACGATTGCAATTGTCCTTGCAGAAGTAGGAAGTTACATAAGAAGGGGACAGACCTGATACATAGGGCTCTTTTTACTACGGCGCGCTAGCGTTTTTAGCGCACGCAGGAAATTACCACGCGCTAAGCTTCTAGAACTAACACCAGCTCAATGCTGGCGTTAAGATCTAGCGCACGCAGCAATGTAGCGCTCGCTATTCCGTGCGTTAAAGCCCTAACACGGCTTAGTAAAAGGAGCCCATAGTGTTAGTAAGCCAGTGACGAAGCATCCTGATTTTAGGAATGTTCTCTGTTACACCTCTAGTTTATTGATTGCTAAAACATGGGTAACAAGTTGATTGGTTGCATTTGTTACAGTATGTTTAGCTCCAAGCTGCTTTTTCTGAATTTAATACTGTATTTTCTTATTATAGTTATTCCTTAATGGAGAAAGAAACTATGAACACAAAATACAAAACCAGAAGCATCACAAAGTCAGAAGAGTGCACTTGGAAATCTCGGGTTGACTGGAAGCGCACTAAAAAAGATCGATTATTATCAGTTCTTGACAGTGACTCAAGTACATCAGATGGTGATAGAGAAGAAGAAGATGGAGATATGACTGACTGTAGTACTTCAGAAGAGGTGCAGGAACAACAGAGGAATACAACTGTTGTTTCCAAGGAGGATAGAGAAGAAGAAGAATCAGAAGAATGTGTTACATTAGGAACTCTGAAAAGGACATCATCTGTAATGTATGACAGTGATGGTAGCTCTGACAGCGAGGGTCCTGTGAGAAAGGTATTTAGCAAACGACGTTGCATTATAGATGAAGATGAATGTGATTTTGATAAAAGAGGTAGCCAGGCTCTGAATGTAAAAGAGGAAGAAGCTTCTAGTACTGGAGAAGATGAAGAGTCCTTGCAAAAGCAAAACAGAAGCTTGAGAAAAAAAATGAGACTAGCAAAGCTGAAAGAGCTCTCGGCAAGACGAAGATCAAACAGTAATGGATATTTTGAGGTGAGCTGTTAATACCTGTACAATATTTCTCTATTGGGAGTAGTTTTGTTATTTAAAAAAATTGGCTTTATCAGGGTGCTTGAAATAGCAGCATAAATAAGCATAATACTAAACTTGTTTAAATGGTACACCTTTCAAAGAAGGAAGCTTCAATAAAAAGGTACTATCTTTCGTAGAAGAAGAGAAATATAACTGAGAAAATGGCTGGATTAAGTATTCAGAATAATCATCTTCAAAATGAGGTAGACCATACATGCAACTTTAAAGCATCTGAAATACCAACATATCTCCTTAGACCAAAAATCAGTCTTCCTATTGTATTTTGAATTAATTGAAGCTTATTTAACACATAGGAATACAATAATTAATAGGATAGTAAGACACGGATGGTAAATAAAATAGGAAGGGAATGATTTCATCTGTTCAGTTAAAAGTTGTTGGAAGATTATAAATTGAATGCATCTAAGATAATAAAACCCTAAGCGCGCATGCGCACTCCCACCTGCATTTTCCGTGAGCTGTAGGGCCCCGCGGGCAAGAGTGCGCATGCGCGCTTCTGCTCCTTCCCTCCCTCACTGTAACTTCGCCGCCATCATGCCCCCCCCCCCCCCCCCCGTGCACCGTTTCCCGGCGCACACGAGAATCTCTCTCTCTCTCCACTCCCGAGGCGGATGTCGGCCGCCGCAGCCGAGCCTGGAGCCAGTGTAGATGGCTGAAGCCTGGCTGGAGGAGGATGAGGAGGAATTGCGAGAGCTCCGCAGAGACAGGAGGTGATGGATTCAGGAAAGGGAGTGGGAGAAGGGAGAGATGTTGGACTCAAGTGAGAAAAGGAGAGAGGGACACAGACAGATGGATGAGAAGGACAGAGGGGCTACTAGGGGGACCAGGAGAGATGGTAGGGGATAGGGAGAGATAGACTTCAGGGAGTGTGGAGGGGGCAGGAGAGAGAGATGGTCTTGGGGAAGGACAGAGGGGGACAGGAAAGGGAAAGATGACAAAGGGGGTAAAACAGGGTCAGAGAGAGATGGTAGAGGGTGTGAAAGGGGGAAAGGGAGAGATGGAAATGGTAGGACCACTGCTGCTTTGGGGCACTGAGGGAGGAAAGGTTGGTACATCAGGGCTGCTGCTGCCACCTCGGTTAAGTAAAGACCCTGTCAGGTGATAAATGCAGGGCCAAAAGGGTACAAAGGAAATGGTGAAAGGTGAGGTGGTGGGACTGGGATCAGTGGGAGGCAGGGCCCGGGCATGATAGAGGCGGGGCAAAGGTGGGGTCAGAGTCAGGGTATAGGTGGGGCTATTCTAGCACCCGTTACTGTAATTAATATAACGGGTTAAAACACTAGTCTTTAAATAAAAACATTTTTAGGTTCGATTTAAATTGATCCAGAGAAGATTCCTCCCAAAGATGTGATGGCAGAGAGTTCTATAATAAGGGGGCATTTACAGAGAAAATCGATTTACGAGTGGTATCGTAAACAATTTGTCGTAATGAGGGTATGACTAAGAGGTTTTGATTATTTGATCACTATTTTTCTAGATGAGTTATAGGGAATGAGTAGTCTGTGAAATCTTTGGAGTGAAAAGTTCTGGATTTAAATGTTAGAAGTCAAATTTTATAAGTTATTCTGTGAGAAAATGGTAGCCAATGTGCATTAACCAAGAGTAGTTACATGGTCAGATTTTTTAGCCTTGGATAAAAGTTGTAACCGCTATATTTTGGATTATTTGAGCTCAGCTAGTGCCATTTTGAATCTGGCAGTTTAGGAGCTAAAAGCAATGACTCCTTCCCACGACCTCCAGAGATACAAGAGATTGTGGCGGTAGGTATAGGGATTACTGGAATCATGTGGATTACAGGACCGGAGGCAACATGGATTCACTAGAGGTAGGTCTTATCAGACAAATCTGATCAATTTCTTTCACTGGGTGACTAGAGAATTGGATAGAGGGAGTGCGCGAGATGTGGTGTATTTAGATTTTAGCAAAGCCTTTGACAATGTTCCACACAGATGTCTAATAAATAAACTGAGTGCCCTCGAGATGGGCTGCAAAGTGATGGGCTGGGTCAGGAACTGGTTGAGTGGAAGACGACAGAGGGTAGTGATCAATGGAGATCGCTCTGAGGAAAGGGATGTCACCAGTGGTGTGCCTCAAGGTTCTGTTCTTGGGTCTGTTCTTTTTAACATTTTTATAAACGATATTGCTGAAGGGTTGTCTGGTAAGATTTGCCTCTTTGCGGATGATACCAAAATCTGCAATAGAGTAGACACGCAGGATGGTGTAAATAACATAAAGAAAGACCGGGCGAAGCTTGAAGAATGGTCTGAAATTTGGCAGCTAAAATTTAATGCTAAAAAATGTAAGGTCATGCATTTGGGCTGCAAAAACCCGAGGGAACGGTACAGTTTAGGAGGTGAAGAACTTATGTGCACGACGGAAGAGTGGGGCTTGGGTGTGATTGTATGTGATGATCTTAAGGTGTCCAAACAGGTTCAAAAGGTGATGGCAAAATCTAGAAGGATGCTAGGTTGCAAAGGGAGAGGTATGGCCAGTAGGAAAAAGGAGGTGTTGATGCCTCTGTATAAGACTCTGGTGAGACTTCATTTAGAATATTGTGTACAATTCTGGAGGCCACACCTTCAAAAAGATATAAAGAGGATGAAATCGGTCCAGAATGGTGTGTGGTCTTCATGAAAAGGCGTATGGGGACAGACTTAAAGAGGGGAGATATAATAGAGTTGTTTAAATACCTACATAATATAAATGTGCACGAGTCATCCTGCCACTGTATCGTGCAATGGTGTGCCCGCATCTGGAATACTGTGTCCAGTTCTGGTCGCCGTACCTCAAGAAGGACATGGCAGTACTTGAGGGAGTCCAGAGAAGAGCAACTAAGCTAATAAAGGGTATGGAAAACCTCTCATATACTGACAGATTGAAAAAACTGGGGCTGTTCTCCCTGGAGAAGCGGAGACTTAGGGGAGACATGATAGAAACCTTCAAGATCCTGAAAGGCATAGAAAAAGTAGGCAGGGACAGATTTTTCAAATTAAGGGGCACCACAAGTACAAGGGGGCACTCGAAGAAATTGAAAGGGGACAGGTTTAGAACAAACGCTAGGAAGTTCTTTTTCACCCAGAGAGTGGTGGATACATGGAACGCGCTTCCGGAGGCTGTGATAGGCAGGAGCACGTTACAGGGCTTCAAAGAAGGTTTGGATAGGTTCCTAGAGGACAAAGGGATTGAGGGGTACAGATAGGAGTAGAGGTAGGTTATAGGGACAGGAGTAAGAGGTAAGTTATAGAAATAGGCAGGGACCACTGCTCAGGCAATAGGCCTGATGGGCCGCCGCGGGAGCGGACCGCTGGGCAAGATGGACTTCTGGTCTGCCTCAGCGGAGGCAACTTCTTATGTTCTTATTTGAAAGGAAGCTCTGGAATGAGAGGACATAGGATGAAGTTAAGAGGTGATAGGCTCCGGAGTAATCTGAGGAAATACTTTTTTATGAAAAGGGTGGTAGATGCATGGAACAGTCTCCCGGAAGAGGTGGTGGAAACAGAGACTGTGTCTGAATTCAAGAGGGCCTGGGATAGGCAAGTGGGATCTCTCGGAGAGAGAAAAAGATAATGGTTACTGTGGATGGCCAGACTAGATGGGCCATTTGGCCTTTATCTGCCATCATGTTTCTATGTTTCTATCTCCAGGGACGGAGTAGGGATCTTTCTTAGGTATGAAAGTGGATTTAAGGTTCTAAAGACAGAGTTTTCTGAAATGCATTTTGAATGTTTTGTTAAAGTTAAAATTACATTCTCTGTAAGACCATAAGGAGTGAATAGTTGAATGTATTAAATAAAATAGTATGATAAATCTTTAAAGTTCAGTTTTTGCTAGTTGTCTCAGGAACAGTTTGTATACTTTGATAATAATGAATTTCACACCTAAGCCAGACTATATTAGAGCACAGTTTCAGCATCTGAACTGCTGATGCATCGTGCCAAGGAGAGCTTCCTTCTGGAATTCTTGATATACAGTACGATAATGCATATTAGAGCTGTACCAAATATTCATACTCAGAACGACTTGGCCCTGAACAGTGCTCTAAATACATTATTCATATTCGGCCAAGTAGTGATTTAAATCTGAATGTGAATAATCCAGGGCTTTGCTATGTGTAATCTCCCTCCCACAACATCTCGCAAAACCCCTTTTAGTTCTTCCCCACTCACCTAAAAACATAAGAATAGCCTTACTGGCAAATGGAGCTTCAAATGACTAATACCCGATTCATTCAAATCACATGGTTTTCAGCTGCATAAATCTTGCACTATCAGTAGATACACAATGAATAACATTTTTCCTTTTGCTGACAAGAAGATATCTGAACTGCAGGGGGTCAGATTTCATAAGAACATAAGAATAGCCTTACTGGGTCAGACCAATGGTCCATCAAGCCCAGTAGCCTGTTCTCACGGTGGCCAATCCAGGTCACTAGTACCTGGCCAAAACCCAAGGTGTAGAAATATTCTATGCTACCAATACAGGGCAAGCAGAGGCTTCCCCCGTGTCTTTCTCAATAACAGACTATGGACTTTTCCTCCAGGAACTTATCCAAACCTTTCTTAAAACCAGCTACGCTAGCCACTTTTACCACAACCTCTGGCAATGCATTCCAGAGCTTAACTATTCTCTGAGTGAAAAAAAATTTCCTCCTATTGGTTTTAATAGTATTTCCCTGTAACTTTATCGAGTATCCCCTAGTCTTTGTCATTTTTGACGGAGTGAAAATCCACTTGTACCCGTTCTACTCCGATCAGGATTTTGTAAACTTCAATCATATCTCCCCTCAGCCGTCTCTTTTCCAAGCTGAAGAGCCCCAACCGTTTTAGTCTTTCTTCGTACGAGAGGAGTTCCATCCCCTTTACCATCTTGGTCGCTCTTCTACAGCCAGCAGGGATTGTCTTCAGGTATAAAAATTTTGCTAAATCCTACTGAAATAAACACTTGATCTCTGATTTCAAGTTGTTTTGGCTGAATAATGTTTTTTATTATTTGTTTTTTTAGATAACTAATATACTCCTCCCTTTTACGAAGCCACGGTAGAGGTTTCTACCATGGCCTGGAGCACTAAATGCTCCGACAAATGTGCCTCCTGTATAGAAAAATGTTATTTTTAATTGATATCTGACGTTTTGGTAGGAAAATGCATTAAATAAGGGTTTGTTTTTATTGGCGATCGTTTGCTCCCAAATTTTATTTAGGACTCTTCAGAAGAAGACAATCTAGAAGACGACCAATTTCCTCTAAAATCAGCTGATGCCAGTGATTTGGAGGATGATGACAGTAGTCTGAAAGATTTCATAGTGGAGGATGAGGAGGAAGAGAAAGATATAGAGGAACCTGAAGATCAAAGCAACCCAGAAAATAGAGACCCAAAGATACGGAATTCCGCCTTTGTACAGCATCACATTCCACTACGTGAGTGTACTATACAATGGAATCTTTGTAGCTTGTGATAACTTTCAGTGGCCGAACACAAGAGGGAATAATTCTATAACAATGCACCTATATTTTTTTTATTTATTTAAAATATTTCTAATCCACCTTTATCCAAAGTGGCTCACAATCCCCCCTCTTTTACTAAGACGCGCTAGCGCACATTTAAATGCTAACGCGTCCATAGAATATAATGGACACGTTAGCATTTAGCGCGCATTAAATCGGCTAGCGCTCCTTAGTAAAAAGGACCCAAATATCACATACACAGTTCAAATTTAAACATATTAAAAACATCACGTACATCAATGATTATATACTTATACCATCTTAACATATAGATTACATCTCAGCCATTCATCTATTAGCAAAAAAGAAAAATAAAATCTGATAACCCTACAGAGAAAGATGACATTCAGAAAGGTAGGGTACAGTTGACTCCGCTTAAGTGCAAGCCCTTCGGAACGGTTCGCCACGTGCGCTTAAACGGAGTGTGCGCTTAATCGAAGCACCTTGTGAAGAAAGTCAAGCACCGTCATCTTTCTCTTGAGATCAGCAGCTCGGGAGCAGGATTTTGTGCTTGCCATCGATCACTGCCATCACATATCTTAGGACGAGTAACCTGTAATGACGTTTGAAGTTTGCAATTATCCCTTGGTTTTTGTTGCTTTCATATTCAACAGGCAGGCACCTTGAAGCCAACAGCTTCGCTACGTTTGAAAGCGGTGTATAGGTCTCTATCGCTTTAATTGAGAGACCATACTGTGTGAGCAACTGCAGGAGGACCTGGAGTATACTCTCAGGGAACAGGCCCTTCCAATTTATGTACAAGTATACTCTAATAACGCCTAAGCGGCGTCTGACATCAGCATGGTGGACACGTTCAGCCAAAGACAATGATTTTTGTCCACGCGATGCCATGGTGCAGCTCCAAAAGTTCAAACACATGGCCAGGCCTAGACTGCTGTTCCGATACACATGGCTCATCTACGTGATTGCTTTTAACTGGAGTGAACGTTATGTGAACGAATAGAGGTGGGACCTACAACATCAGTTCGCATAAGCGGATTGTGTGCTTATCAGAATTGCAAATATCCAGAGTTTACATCTATTGACTTTAATGTAAACAAATCGGGACCATGGTGGTTAGGTGCAGATAACCGACGCGTGCACTTAACCGACGTGCACTTAGGTGGAGTCGACTGTATTTAGCTTAAGAAATCCTGAGCAAACAAATGGGTCTTAAGCAACTTTCTAAATTGAAATCGATTTCTAAAGAAATGTAAAGTTCCAGACAATGCATTCCACATTAATGGTCCAGCTATAGAGAAACATAAGTTTTTGGTCCATATATATCATAAATTATTCCCCTTTTTGTATCTTAGCAACCAACGACTCTTTATTTATTTATTTATTTCTATTTCTATCCCATTCTCCCAGAAGCTCAGACTCTTGTCACCTATTGTATATAGGAACGTAAGCACCTACTTTCCTTTATAAATTATATTAGTGTAACCTGGGTATCCTATATAATAAAACCCTAGCCTCGCATGCGCACTCTTACCTGTGTGTTCCGTGATCTCTGATCTGTGGCGGCAGGAGTGCGCATGCACGCATATATCGCTCCCTCTCTCTGTGGCCACCAGGACTGGCCTGCAGCGCTGGACTCCCTGCTCTCCACCTCCTCAAACAAAAATTAAAAGCTGTGGTGTCGGCTCTCTCACGAGCCGCACCAGCGGGGATCGTAAGAGGAGCCGCGGTGGCACTTTTAAACTTTAAAAAAAACCTTCAGCCACAGCAGGCCAGCCCGCAGGAAGGGAAGGGGGGCCGACAAAGAAGAGGACTCCAGCCACAGGAACACAATAAGGGAAGGGAGGGGCATGGAGCAGGCTAGACCGTGGGAAGGGAAGGGGGAGGGGCAGAACGGGGCAGGCCAGATCGAAGCAGGACAGAACGCAGTAAAAGAAGGGGGAGGGGCTGAACCGAGCAGGCCAGATCGCGGTAAGAGAAGGGAAGGGAGGGTGGGGGAAAATGCTGCTACTGCTGCACAGGGACCTGGAGGGGAAGGGAAATACCGCTGCTGCTTCAGCACAGGAAAGTGGAGAGGGGGAAGGAGGGAAATGCTGTTGCTGCTGCACAGAGAAGTGGGGTGGAAATACTGCTGCACAGGGAAAAGGAGGGAAAGAATGACCGACAGCGGGAGGGAGGGAGACAGAAAGAAAGGAAGAAAGACACAGGGGCAGGGAGAGGGACAGAAAGACAGACAGAGAAAGGGGGCCAGGGAGAGAGAGAGACAGCGGGAGGGAAAGAGACAGAAAGACAGACAGACGTATATTCTAGCACCCGTTAATATAACGGGCTTAATGACTAGTATATACAGATTATGCATATGCAGTTAGGTACAAGCACTTAATGCCAACTATAGAACTGATGCAAGTATTCATGCCTAAATGCTAGCAATATGTTCATAACCCAGTATTCTATAAGTTATCAATGCAATTTTAGATAAGTCGTGGATGTTGGAATATTTATTTACCGCCTTTTTTGAAGGAGTTCAGCAAGAATAAGTCAAACATAAGCAATAGACAATTACAACAGTAAAATAAAAAATATTCAAATTACAATACAAAGTGTGGCATGGTATGTTACATTACAATGTCAACACCATGCGCAATAAAACATTTTAAAAGACAGCATAGGGTGTAAGCAGAGAAGGAGTATATAGACAGAAGAAAGAGAGTAACAGGGGTTAGAAAATAAGGGACTGATTTGGAGAAAGTTGCACATGAGATCAGAAAGGTACTTGAAAATTATCTTACCTAGGGTAGGAGTGGATAAACATGTCCTGCTATCGTATGTGCAGTCAAGTGTCACTCTGTATGTGTGTGTGAATAGTAGGTTAGTTATTCCTTCCATTAAAGGCCTGGGTGAAGAGAGCCAAACATTCACCTGCTTTCACCATATAGCAAAAATGTGTTGAGCTTGTGACATAATGCTTATCAGGGCAGTATGTACCGTGTTTCCCTGAAAATAAAACACTGTCTTATATTAATTATGGGCCCAAAAAAGGCACTAGGTCTTATTTTCGGGGTAGGTCTTATTTTTTTTCATGTACAATGACCATCTGTCCCTTCCTCTCCTCCACCCCAATTCTTCCTATTTCCTTTCTCTCCCCCACATGTGCAGCTTCTTTCCTCTGCTCTCACCATCCCCTTGTGCAGTATTTTTCTATCCTTCCCTCCCTCCCATCCCCCTGTGCAGTAGAACCCTTGCAGCTTCTATCTCTCCCTCCCCTTGTGCAGCAGAACCCTTGAAGCTTCTATCCCCCTTCATCCCATCCCCCTGTGCAGAAGCTTTCTGTCCCTTCCATCCTCCCACGTCACAGCGCACCCCCCCCCTTTGCTGACCTTTTCATCTCTCCCTCCCATCCGAACCTCGACCGCGAGACCGAAATATCTGGTAACAAACGGCAGCATCGGCAGCACAGGCTGCATCATGGCCTTCTCATGCCCAGGCGTTCCTCTGCTGTGTTGCTGATGACATCATCAGTGATGCGGCAGAGGAACGCCTGGGCGTGAGAAGGTCACAATGCAGCCTGTGCTGCCAACGCTGACATTTGTTACCTGGTATTTCGGTCTCGCAGTCGGGGTTCGGATGGGTGGGAGAGATGGAAGGGTCAGTGGGGGGCGAGGGGGTGGGGTACACTGCTGTCAACGACTAGGGCTTATTTTTGGGGGTAGGGCTTATATTAAGACCTACCCCAAAAATCATGCTAGGGCTTATTTTCAGGGTAGGTTTTATTTTCGGGAAAATATGGTATAAGCCAGGGGTCTCAAAGTTCCTCTTTGAGGGCCGCAATCCAATCAATGAATATGCATGAGATCTATGTGCATGCACTGCTTTCAATGCATATTCATTGAGGAAATCCTGAAAACCCGACTGGATTGCAGCCCTCAAGGAGGGACTTTGAGATCCCTGGTATAAGCATATAGTAAAATCAGTGTCTCTAAACTCCCCACCGAGACATCGAAAAAAGCATAAAAACATATAGTCAAGTCAAGCTGATGCCTTACTGATCATTTCTTTTTCCTCCAGATCCTATACCTCTGATTAAACATCTATTTTGCAATACTCCTGGAAATATCCAGATTCCTCTCATGTAATCTGCTCTATCTTGCAATACTCCTGGAAATGTCCAGATTACGTTTTATGTAATCCGCCTAGAACCGCAAGGTAATGGCGGAATAAAAGCCACTAATGTAATGTAATATAAGGGATAAATGTCAATCTCTAGAATGTCACTAGGGTCAACATGGAAATCGAGAATGTTCTGAAAGGGGGTCTTTGGTGCAGAAAGTGGCTCCATAAGGGAAAACATGTGTATGCCCTGGCCCTATACTTGTAGTAATTAGCATCTGCAAGGTCCCCTTGCCATGGAAGCTGCCAATCTAGTGCCTGAATGGAAAAATGTCTAAGAGGGTTCCGGTGAAAACTCTAAACATATAGTAGCACTAGACGTGTAGCACTATATATATAGAACTCACTGAACAGACACTGGCTGCAGCGGTAAGCGTTTACATATCACAATAACTAGATAGTGCCTTACACAGTCAGCCCCAATTGTAGAAAGGACATAGAAGTCAGAACTGGAGATGTCTAGGGAAGGCTGTCTCCAGTTTCAGTAGTATTTTAAAATAAAATCTACTGAGGTAGAGGCTGTTTAAAAATACAGAGAAATGGACGTTTTATGCCAAGCACAGGCAGTATGAACATCTATTTTAGAAAAATATATGCCAGTTTTTTAAGCCAGCACATAACCGATTATCTTTGCAATCTTAGAGACATAACCTGTTGTTATCTCAATGTTGTTATCACCCTATTCTTATCTCCTAAAGACCTCCACTTCCCTTTGGTAACTCTTTACCCAATATATATTACCTTAAAAATTATCTGTCATCGCTTATTCTATTCCTTCAAATTTTGAATGTAATTTTGTTTTAGTTTGGATGTAATCCGCCTTGAACCGCAAGGTAATGGCGGAATAGAAATCACTAATGTAATGTAATGCTGTCAACAGTGACCAATTTCCCTTTCTAGTTTAAATATGGGGAGGGGCAACCACTGGGGGATTAAGGGGACAACCCCTCATCCCTCTAATGGAGTGCTGAGGGGGGCAGAGTATTTGTCGGTATATTTTCACCTACCATAAAGAAATCCTGTGCCTTAAGCTGGCCAAATTATAAAAGTGAAACCCCTCCTTGTTTCAAAATTACCCCTTTGAATCATGGCTGCTAGGAATCAATCAATTTTTGCATGAAAGGAACAAACAAAAAGATACTGTTTTTTCTTTCTCTTCCAAAGATGTTCATTGTTATGCAGAGCAGAGTAATTGATCACAGGCTTTTTTTTTCTTCCAGAACTTCATTGAACTTCCACATAAAACAGTACTCCCCCAAATTTGCGGGGGTTCCGTTCCAGGAACACCCACAAATTTTGAAAAACCGCAAATACGGTTTTTCAGCTGATCGAAGGCAGGAGAGGACAGCTGGGGTGCCGGTGGATGCTTAAATTGTACTTACAAAGCCAGGCACATTTTCCAACCGCCTCTTCCTGGTACTAAAGTCATGGTTACTCCAATCAGGAGCTGCTTTGATACATTAGATAGCGTGTACCATGACTTTAGTACCAGGAAGAGGCGGTTGGAAAATACTGCAAATTACTGAGTCTGCAATTTGCAAACCGCAAATATATATATAAATATAATATATTTTCCTCAACCTTAAATCCAGAACAGAAAATTCAAATGATGCACTGTGGCTACATAGCATTAACTTGCAATAATAAGCTAGCCAAATTGTACTGTAAATATAGCTCCTTCTCCCTAGCCCCATCCCTTTCAGCTTGACACACAAGTTGGCACTGAGGGGTGTCCCAGTCTTTCTCAGCTTACAGATCCTCTAGTATAATTTATAGTTTTGGCATGGATTTGTATCTCTCCAGGTGTGGTATGATTCCCAGACTTTAATAAAAGACAGCCAGCATGCTGCGATGCAGTGTAGTTAATTTAGTCTATTTTGCAATCACGAGTAAATCCAGTTGTTTCTAAGAGGCAACAAAACCATTCTACTTACCATGACGATCCCCCCTTTTATCAAACTGCGCTAGAGGTGTTTAGCTCGGGCTGGCGAAGTAAATTCTATGAGTGTCAGAGCATTTATTGCACTGGCTCACGCTAAAAATCTCTAGCGCAGCTTGATTAAAGGGGCCCTAGGTTAGCTACCAATTTCTGGGTCTTTGAGCCACATAAATTTTAATCTGTATGCTTTAAAACAATTTCTTCTTAATTCTGATGCCTTAGTTATTGCTATATGTATTTGGCTCAGTGTTTTTATTTATTTTAACTACTTATTTATAAAATGTATACCCTTCTGAAACTGAAAGGCTTGCAAACCAATATCCGATGTTTTCGTTGCTTTCCAGTTTCTCGCAATAATCATTTTGACCATTTCCAACAAGTTGTGAAGGCTCTCCTTATTAATGCCATTGATTCATCTTTTCTGGGCTCATTGTACAGTAAGTAAATATATTATGCGCCCTGCTTCCTTATGTTAGTGCATGGAAATACAGATGAAAACTTTCCGACCACTATTTAAAGGGTTATATGTTTAGCAGCTGCCATTAAACATATAAATCCCCTATCAAGGAATGTTCAGGGGCGCTGTGGGGGTGGTTCAGTTAGGAGGGCGCCAAGCTTGGGCATAAATGACCTGAATGCTGGCATTTACACACACATATGTGGAAACATATGCCCTAGTTAGGCGCCCTAATTGCGGATGCCTAGCAACACCTAAAATTCAAGTGCACCCCAAATGGTTCCAATTAGCTTAAATGGTGTGGTAATTGACCATGCCATTGAAGTTAATTAATTTTTTTTTTTTTAACCCCAATTAAGAGTTCCACCCAGAAAGAGTAGCACCTAGCAACGCCTAAGTCAAGGCACCCTCCAATGCCAAACAACACCTACCGGAAAATTAGGCATGGTTAGGGGCGAAGTATAGGCGTGGTTGACTTAGGTGTTGTTAGGCATCTTGAGTTAGACGCCGGTAAATTTGGCCAAGTAAAACCTGGCCTAATATACTAGCGCCTGCCTCAAAGATGCTTAGCGATGCCTAAGTCCACATAGGCACCACTAGGTGTGATTTTAAAAACAAAGAGCTAGATTCACTCACCTCACTGATCCTATCTGATCCATAGCAGGCCGACTGATCCACAACGCGCCCTCATGCAAACGGGGGCGATCGGAGGCACGCCCCACACCGACCCCCAGAGCGATCCCGACGCATTTCGCAGACCATCTTCTTTGCCTGTAGATGGTCTGCGCATGCTTTCCGCGCCTTGGGGAACGCGACTCCTGTTTTCTTTTTGAACCTGCAGTTAAGAAGGGCATTGTTTGGGAATTGGGATTTCAATTTAAGAAGGTCATTTGTTTTCTTTTGCAGTAAATATCATTTTGCCATTTAAAGAGAAATTTACAAGAGACAATTAAATGAAAGAACTTTTTCATGAGCCTGTGGTTTTAACCCGCGGGAAAGCGGGGCTGCACTGCGGCGTGTTCTGGTTTAGAACAGAGCACGCCGTAGTGCAGCCCCGCTTTAAACCTGCAGGTTAAAACCACGGGCTCGTACTGTGGGGAAGAGCAGCAGAGAGCAGCCGAGTCGGGGCGGCAAGAGCAGGGCGGTGTTTACTTTTTCAGGGCTGCAGGTCTGGGATTTCAAAAGCAGGACAGTCGGCAAGGACGTGAGCGACTGGTCCTCAGCAGTCACTTGTTCTTGGTGTTCTTTCTTGGTGTTCTTTCTTAAGTTTAGTGAATCGCTGCCTTCCTGCTTTGCATGCCATTTCCCCTCATTTGCATGCGCGGATCGGACCAGGTGCGGATCAGATCGGAAGGAAGGTTAGTGAATCAGGTCGAGGTCGCAGACTGGTCGGGACATGATTGGTGGGCTTAGTGAATCTAGCCCAAAGTCTATAACCGCGTGGAGTGCCACCATTATAGAATCAAGCCCTATATGACTAGCACCACCAAAACTTCCCTCTGAAGCCTAAACATTCAAGCACACTCCAGATAGTATGGGGCAGGGCAAGAGCATTTTGCCTAGCTTTACACATAGTGGCAATAATCAGCCGTGATCAGAGTTTGGCAAGTTATTTTTTAACAGTAATACAATGGTACCTCGGTTTACGAGTGCACCGGTTTGTGAAGGTCTGTCCCCCCCTGAAGGCCTGCCTGTCCCTCCTGAAGGCCTGTACCCTCCCCCCCAAAGGACTGCGCACCCCTTTCTCCCCTCCACCCCCCCCCCCCCCGGAAGGCTTGCGTGTTTCTCCTGAGCTCCCGCGTATCCATTTACCTAATATCAGCAGCCTGCAGAGAAGATCGTCGGTGCTAGCGATATTTGCAAGCTGTCATAGGTCTTCAGAACTGTCTTCTCTCTGTCACGGTCCTGCCCCTCCTCTGACGTCAGAGGCAGGATCGCGGCAGAGGAAACAGCTCCAAAGGCCTATGGCAGTTTGCAAAGATCGCTAGATCTTCTCTGCAGGCTGCAGGTAATGGCGGAATAGAAATCACTAATGTAATGTAATGTAAATGGATGCGCAGGAGGCCAGGGGGGGAACACACAGGCCTTCCAGGGGGGAAGTCAGATACCAGCACTTCCCAACTGACCCTCCCCCCTCGCCCTCTAAAGCAGGAGCGGCAGCGGCTGGCCAGCAAGAGGCAGCGCTGCCGCTCCTGCTTTAAGGGGCGAGGGGAGAGGGTCAGTCACTGAATCGGGAGGCAGATTTTTTTTGTTTTTAAATCGATTTGAATCGATTCACCTGAAGTGAATCGATTCGAATCGGGCAGCACTAGTACCGGGAAAGAGAAGAATTTATTGATGTGTAGACATAAAATACATGTACAGAATCCAACATAGGTTGTGTTTTGCCCACAACAAGGGCTGCATCAGGGGACCCTATTAATTGCAGATATCCTGAAAACCCAACTGGATTCAGAAGCACCGACCTACAACTTTGTTGTTGACCCTTACTTCTACATATTTTATTAAGAAATTTTATCTCCAGGATGCCACCGCGTAGAGCAGTGGTTCTCAACCCTCTCCTGGGAGACCCCCAGCCAGTTGGGTTTTCGAGATATCCTTAATGAATATGCATAAGACACATTTGCATGCCTGTCTCCTCCATTATATGCAAATCTCTCTCATGCATATTCATTAGGGATATCCTGAAAACCCAACTGGCTGGCGGTCCCCTTGGATAGGGTTGAGAACCATTGGCGTAGAGGAACAGGCTGTACCTCGTTACATGTATGGGGATGTGACCTTACTTTTATTAGGAAATTCAGAAGGAAATGCAGAACTACATCTAAATTCGGTACTGGCCAGCAGTGCTATCCGGTTAGAGACAACATGCAAGCTGTTTTGCTGACCTTAATATGGCCATTTGTCATCAATATCGAGTAATGACCATGATTCACTTCTCTTGGGACACACTGTCTGCAGCATCCCCAAGCTCAATTGGCTCGGAATGTGAAACATGATTCAGGGATCAAGACAGGGACCTTCTGAGTGGCACAGGTGTTAATATTGTAAACAGTGGACTTACTATTTCTCTTTGAATAGATGGAACAAGACAAAAGAAGTATGCACAAGAAATGATTCTAGCTCTCCACTATTTGGATGACCGTTTTATACAGCCTCGCCTTGAGAATTTGGTGGGCAGGAGTCGCTGGAAAGAGAGATATAAGGTATTATGATGCTCTTTTCTCTTCTGACCTGAGAAGAGAGATGTTAGCTCCCAAAAGCTAGTCAACAAATGTATTGTTTAACTTGTTGCTATATTATATTATTTATTCTGGTAGACTTCTGTTTGTTAGTTCTGTTAGTTTGTGTATCAAAATGTTATGTAGTCATATTCATAGGAGCAGGCTGTTTGTGTTGAAGGGTGCATTTTACATTGCTTTTAATACATAAGCACTGCCTGTACCAGGTTATTGCAATTGTGCCTTTAATAGGATTATCAGATGTCTGGGTTTACCTGGACATTTTCTGGGACTGGAGATAAGTTGTCCGGGTTTTGGACGCACTCTCTCAAGTCCAGCCCCCACCCCAGAGTCAGGTATGGATCTCTCGAGTCTCCTCTGTCCCCACATATCTCCGGTGCTGCAATTTCAAAACTTCAAGCAGCTGGCAGCATTAACGACATGATCTTGCTGCTGTCGGCCTGCCCCAGAATCCTTTTCTCTGCAGTGTCCCACCTGCGTGGGAACAGGAAGTGCTGCAGAGTGAAGTCTTCTGGGGCAGGCTGACGGCAGCAGGATCATGTCACTAACGGTGCCAGCTGCCCAAAGTTTTGAAATTGAAGCACTGGAGGAAACGTGGGGACAGGGAAGAGGAGGAATGTTGGACTGAGAGGGGGACCAGAAAGGAGGAAGGGAAGGAGAAAAGTTACACTGGGGAGGAGGAGAGATAACTCATGGAAGGGAGAGATGTCAGAGAAGGGTCTGGAGAAGGGATCTGGAAGGAGGGAGAGGGAGATGTCAGACCAGGGAATGGAAAGAATGAGGGGAGAGATATGCCAGACTGCAGGAAAAAGAAGAGAGAGATACCAGACCACAGGATGGGTAGGAGGGAAGGAGAGAGATGTAGGACCAAGGAGGAGAAAGATACGAGGCCAGGGAAGGAGGAGAATGAGATGTAAGACCAGGGAAGGAGGAGAAAAATTCCAGACTGGTGGAGGGGGGGAAGGACAGATATGCCAGACCACAGTAGGAAGGAAGAGGAAAGGGAAGGAGGGGAGAGAGATGCCAGACTGTGGGAAGGAGAGGAAAGCGATACCAGACCATGGGAAAGGGGAGGCAGAAGGAGAGAGATGTTGGACCATAAGAAGGGGAACGGAAGGAGAAAGAGATGCCAGACCATGGGAGAGGAGAGAGATGCCAGACTGTGGGAAGGAGAGGATAAAATGCCAGACCATAGGAGGGGGGAAGGGGGAAGGCAGAGATGTCAGACTATGGGAGGGAGAGACTGAAGGAGGAGATGGTTCACAGGAATGGAAGGCAAGGGAGGAGAATGGTGCACAGAGATGGAGAGGAAGGGAAGAGATGGTGCACAGAGATGGAGGGGATGGGGAAAGATGGAGCATATGGTGCACAGCAATGGGTGGGGAAGAGAAGCGAGATGGAAGAAATGCTGTTTATGAATAGATAGGAATAGGGGAGAAGAAAGAGGCAGGATACGGTACACATGGATAGAAGAGAAAGGAAGACATGGAAAAGTAGATAGATTTTGAGAAGAAAGTTGAATGTTAAAAGTTAATGCCAAAGATGGATGTAGAACAAAACACAAAAAAACCCCTCTCATTAATACTGGGCAAGTTTCTCAAATAGTATCTTCATATAACATTTAAAGGCTTTTAAATATTTAAATGTGCTCATAAGCTCTTCAGCAAGGCGTCTTTTTTTCAACATCAAGTGTGTAGACCAAAGGACTCAGGCACTGCACACTGCAAATAAAATCAATATAAAAAGCTCATCCTTCCGGCTTCCTGATGTAGCGTAGCGAAACACAGACTGTGTTGGAGCCGTGAACTGACCTTTTCAGATAAGTGGTCTACTGTTAAACAACTTTTGTAGAGCCATAACATTTGCCACTCCAGTAGAAGCAAGTATCCTTGCTCCATCCAATCTGTTATAATTAAAATTCAAGCACCTTTCCAGCGACATTGTATCGCTGATGTGGCACCTTGCTGAAGAGCTTATGAGCACATTTAAATATTTAAAAGCCTTTAAATGTTATATGAAGATACTATTTGAGAAACTTGCCCAGTATTGATGAGAGGGTTTTTTTTGTGTTTTGTTCTATTTTGAAAGTATTGCCCCCTCAAGTGGACTGTAATTTAAAATCCACGGTCTCTTTGGATCAAAGATGGATGTAGGGCAGAAAGTGAAGAAGGAGAGAAAAACAGCAAATAAATAAGAAGGCCATGGAAACATAGTTAAGAGCAAAGACAGAAGGAAGTGCAACTAGAGACTTGGAAAAGATGATTAGAAAAAATTAGGGGGGGGGTTAAACAACCTGGTCTCTGGAGCAGTTGATTTTTATAAATCTTTATTCATTTTCAATCTTACATCAAGTGTATAAACATCAAAACAATAAAATTAAACACATCACTTGACAATCTTTCTATTTTATCTTATAATACATAAAATTACCAGGGAGCAGCTGATTTTTAAATGAAGAGAGGGATGCTGGCTGGGAGGCCATTTGGTGAACTTGGGGTTGGTGGGGATGGAGGGAAGGAGGAGGAAGGGAGAGATGCTGGATGAGAGGACATTTCATGGGTGGTAAAATCGGGGGGAGAGCAGGGAGGAGAGGAGTTGGGGGGGGACATCTCCTTAATTTCTGCCCTGAGCCCCAGCATGTCTAACACCGGCCCTGTCTGCCACCCTTTTCTCACTCTCTGTAATAAGATCTCTTCCATCCTGAAAGAAAACTCAAGAAACCCTGCATCATTTGTGGACTTAGCTCAAAGGTTTGTACTGATGAAAAGGATTGAATGATTGATTATACTCAATAGACTGCATCTTACCATAAGCATCAGGGTGATTTACAGTTTAAGAACCAGCAAAATAAACTTTCAAAAATAAGATGTATGATTGTTTTTGTTGAAATAGAGTCAGAATTTATAGTAGGTACAGACTGGACCTTTGGAATTATGGGACAACAAAAGGGGAAGGCTTTGAAAAAAATATATATAAAGTTTATAATGAGTAGTGGCCAGTATGCTATAATCATCAATTTGTTTTTGGTTCCTTTGGCATTTGTTTCCAGTTTTTGGATGTTTTTTTGGTTCGTTTCACTTATTCATTGTAAAGTATTTGAGTATGCTTGAATCTCCTTTGCATGCATCAGTTCTCTATGTAATGTGCATTAAAATTGATTTTTCATGCTCTAAAAGCCCATTTGCACATAAGACATTCTAAGTCGGAAAAAGGACATCAAGTCAAGACATTAAAAAATTTCCAGATATTTTGCAGCAGGCTCACTGAACGTGGAGCCTTTTGAAAAATGTATATAAGGATGTCGCGGAGTGAATAGATATTGTGCAATTCATCCAGCAGGAACAGCCAATTCACAAGCAAACACGGTCCAAACAAGAGCAGCATTTTTCAGGGTTTTGCCCACATAAATACTGACATTTACAGTACAATGCAATAAAGTCTTGATTATGGCTATCACCCAACTATCTGGTTCTGTATGGTTTACAGTAGAAAGAGACTAATACACCACCCCTCCTTTACAAAGCCAGGCTAGTGTTTTTTTCGCCAGTCACGGCAGCAACAGCTCAGACGCTCATATGACTTCTATGAGCGTCAGAGCTGTTACCGCGGTGGCCGGCGCTAAAAACGCTAGCACGGCTTTGTAAAGGAGGGGGGACAATGCGAGGAAGAATTTACAGTCTTATTAATTGTCAATTGAATGTTTACATTTACCAGCTAGAAAATGGAAGAGTTTTCTCCTAAATACTAGGTAATTAGTCTCTGACCTAAGACTAATTGGTAAGGCATTCCAGATTTGTGGGGCTTTATAAGTGCCAAATTTTATAAATCTGAATGTCAAGGATCAATCAGTTAAGGGGTTGAGTTAAATAACCCTTTAGTAAAATATTTGAAGAGGATTTAAACACCAAAGAGGTACCCCAAGTCCAAACAAACAGCTGGCATACCTGCCTAGTAGCAGATATGAGTGCTGTCCCTATTTTTGGAATTATGGGGTAAATTCTTTTTTTTTATAATTCTTTATTTTTATTATTCTTTATTTTAATAATTTTTATCATAATCTCAAAACAAAATATAGAATACATTTAACATAGTAAGCTAATAAATTAGCACATCTTATCATCCCAACAATTAAAACAATCCCACTCCCTCCTACCTCCCCTCAGGAGATCCGGATTCATAATTCATAAGGATAGAATAATATACAATTCAGATCTTTCAAGAAACGTCTTTTTCCATTTCAATATACCTCTCCCAAATGTCTCTAAATTTTGTCCATTGATTTGTTAAGAGGGCAGATAGTCTATACTTTTCACAGACTGTACCTAATCGATCTCTCATATCTCTGATTGTGGGTATATTTGAAGTATGCCATTGCTGAGCCAGTGTCAGTCAAGCAGCTCTAAGTGCCAGGTCCATAAGTTTAGATTGGGAGGATGTTAACCCTTCCACTCCTACTCCCAGCAGTGCCCTTTCAGCATTCACTTCATGTGGAGTTTGGATTAACTTACTCACATAATAAAAATACCTGCTCCCAGTAGTTCTGGATCTTTTGGCAATTCCACCACATATGATAGAATGATGGAGTAAATTCTATATACGGCACCTAAAAAATCAGCAACAAATAAAGCACTATTCTATAAGTTGTGCTTAAAGTTAGGCACTGTTTATAAAGCAGTGCTTATGGCCAGGAACCTTACACCAACGAAAATGTGGTACAAATATCTGCGCCTAAATATCAGGGTCATGAAGGAGCAGTGTGGGTTTGAATCCACAACCTCAGGGTGCTGAGGCTGTAGCTTTTAACCACTGCGCCACAAAAAATAGTTAACAAAGCATGGTAAAAGCACGACATGACAAAACATGGCCTGGTGAGACATAGGGCCTCTTCTATTAAACCGCGCTAGCAGTTTCTAGCACTGGGAGCCGCACCGATTGGCCCGTGCTGCTCCCTACACTCGTAGAGTTCCTATGAGAATCGGGAGCAGCGTGGGCCATTCAGCACAGCTCTCTGCGCTAAAAACTTCTGGCGCAGTTTAATAGAAGAGGGGGATATTATGGCGAGCATAGTACGGCAAACATAGTATTACAAAGCATGGCTAACATAGTATGACATGACTTGGCAAAAATGGTAAGGCAAGTGTGCATGAGGAAACATAACATGGAAGACATGGAACAGCAAACATTATGTGGCAAACATGGTATGAGAGATTGTAGCATGACAGGCATAAGAATATCCTTATTGGGTCAGACCAATGGTCCATCAAGCCCAGTAGCCCATTCTTAAGATGGCCAATCCAGGTCACTAGTACCTGGCCAAAACCCAAGATGTAGCAATATTCCATGCTACCGATACAGGGCAAGCAGTGACTTCCCCCATGTCTTTCCCAATAACAGACTATGGAATTTTCCTCCAGGAACTTGTCCAAACCTTTCTTAAAACCAGCTACGCTATCTGCTCTTATCACATCCTCTGGCAATGTGTTCCAGAGCTTAACTATTCTCTGAGTGAAAATAATTTCCTCCAATTGGTTTTAAAAGTATTTTATCCCAGGACAAGCAGGCAGCATATTCTTAACACATGGGTGACGTCACCGACGGAGCCCTCGGTACGGACCTTTTTAACTAGAAGTTTCTAGTTGGCCGCACCGCGCGTGCGCGAGTGCCTTCCCGCCCGACGGAGGAGTGCGTGGTCCCCAGTTTCTTCGTTTCCGCGGAGCGAAGAAGACGCGTGTGTTTTTTCAACGGCCGTTGAAACCACTTTTTGCCTTCCCGCTCGCGCTTTTTTTCCTTATTTTTTCTTTCTTTACCTTCGGGTTTATTTTTCTTTGATTTGCAAAAAAAAAAAAAAAAAAAAAACTTTGCTTTTTTTCCCCTTTTTTTTTCGTTTTTGCCCCGGCGGGGCCTGTTGCCAGTATACAGGCCTCGGGCTTCGATTTTGCGGAGGCTATCTTCCCCTTCATGCCCCCGCAGGTCGGTTTTAAGAAGTGCCAGCGGTGTGCACGCCCGATCTCCATCACTGACCCACACAATTGGTGCTTGCAGTGTCTGGGTCCGGAGCATCGGGCGGACTCCTGCACCCGCTGTGCCACTCTTCAAAAGAGAACCCTTAAAAACCGAAGAATTGGGGCGTGGCTTGGACACACATGAAGAAAGTCGTGTAATTGAAGAGCTCCATTAAAAAGACCTTGAAAGATTAAATAAATTGAATGAAAACGGAAGAAATATTAAAATTTCACTGGTCCTATGAATAATAAAGAAGAAAAAAGGATGGCAACTGGTAAACAGAATAAAAACGACTTCGCTGTATCAGGAAGTAGCAAAAGGGCAAAACCGGAGCAGGAGAGCAGTTTAAAACTGACAGACACAGAAGTTATGAAAGAGTTAAAAGAAATTAAAGAAATGCTTTCTATTATTACTAAAAAAGTTACCGATTTAACAGAAGAGGTTTCAAATATAAATAAGAAGATGGATGTGCTTGAATTGAAATCTAACAACTTAGAAGAAAGAATGCTGACAGTTGAAGAGGAAATCTGTTATAGCCAAGCAGACAGGAAAAAAATTGAAATACTTATTAAAGACCTGGAAGATTTTTCGAATCGTGAACGAAGAAGTAACATCCGTCTGATTGGCTTGCCGGAAGGAGCAGAATTAGGAAATCCTGTCACCTTCATTGAAAAATTACTTCCCAAGCTACTTCCTTTGCAAACGAAATTTCCCATAGAAATAGAAAGAGCACATAGAGTGCCTTTAAAAAGAGCAGTAAACCAGCAAGGACCAAGACCTTTTATTTTTAAACTATTGCGACACCAACAGGCCATAGAAATATTACAACTGGCCAAGAAAAATAAAGGTTTGAAGTATCAGGATGCTTTTATACATCTAGTGCCGGATTTCGCAAAAAATACAGCTGTAAAAAGAAAGAAATTATTGGATTTAAGACCAAAGCTGAGAGAATTAGGAGCGAAGTTTGGATTGGTATACCCTGCTACTATGAAAGTGACAATTGGAAACAAAACTTTATCTTTCAATGATCCAGAGAAATTAGAAAAATTTATTCAAAACCAGGAAGTACCAATGTCTTCTTAAATTGTTTATCATATTTTAGTTCCTATATATAGATAACTGAATATAGTTAAATAACTAATTTGATAAAAAGGTATTTTAAATTGATTTGGAAAAACTATATAGAATGTAATATATTCAAATCAATTCAAATATTCTACACTAACGATATTCAAAAATGGAATTCAAATGAAATCAAAATTCCAAAAAAAAAAAAAAAAAAAAACTTCTATTAAGGGAATAAGTGAATGTTTTAAACATGAACTAAGTTTATTAAAGGAAGATATGAATGTATTAAAGGAAAATATAATATAATATTAAAGAATGAATTTATAAGGAAAGATGTTTAGGAACATTCAATATTAATTAATAATTTTCAGATAAATGATTTTCATTTTTAGAAAAATAGAAAATATTTGAAAGACTACTTTATAATTTTATAATTTTAATTAATTTAATACAATATAAAGTAAAGATCTTCCTCCATGGAGGGATGCGCAGTGAGGGTGCATCTCGAACATATATAACACTAGATACAGAGGAGAGAATAAAGACTCAGATTCCCAGATGTCAAAGCGAGGGAACTACATGTGATGGACAGAGCAGACACCGGAACTATAAAGAAAGACTTTTGTATAACCGTTGAACTTATGGACAGATCTTGTTGTTGCATCGTATTGATCATATAAAGAGAAGAACTACATACATTGGAAAAAGAAGAAAAGAAGAGAAAATGAAAATTCAAAACGGAATAGAAAACTACAATCAAGAATAAAGATGGACTGAGATATACTTGAAGGAAATGAGTTTGTATTGAAATTATTCTCTCTTCTGGATTCAACTAACATAAAAGTAAAAGAAATATATATGTGAAATCGAGATGTGCTTTTACGGTGGGTTCCTCCATAGGAGGGGAATTTTTTGATCATAAAATACTTAATTATATATCATTGAATTCCCATATTATTTAAAATAAAACAAATAAGGGATTATTTATTGATATATATTTATTACAAAAATAACAATTTAGATAAATTAACAATATAATATGCTTTGAATATTATATATATATATATATATATGTGTGTAACATGGCTAAATTATATTATATTTCATTTAAATAACAAATGTTTTAATTTATAGAATACAATAAGAACAGGTCTTATGGAGTGCTTTATTATCGACTTAGGATGCGTGTTACCAAGTATACACAATTTTTAATTAAAAGGGAGGGTGGGGTGGGGGATGGGAATAGGAAGAGGGGAAAATTAATAATTAAATCTAGAATAATTAAAGAAAAGTGCAGATATCTGATCAAAATTTTATTATTAAGAAGATATTTTATTTTACTCAAATTATTAAATGACAATTAAAATTTTTTCCATTAACGTCAATGGTCTGAATCACCCAGTAAAAAGAAAAAAAATGTTAGGTTTCCTTCACAAGCAAAATGCGGATATCTATTTCATGCAAGAGACACATCTTACAGGGAATGAATCTAATAAACTAATTGGGGGATGGGTATCTAAATGTTTTTTTGCTCCTGCCTTAGGGAAAAAGGCAGGAGTAGCCATACTTATTAATAAGAAATGTACTGCTGATTTTAAACTTATAAAAATTGATCCATTAGGAAGATGGGTACATATCAAAATGATAATGGGAAATACAACCCTGGACTTATTTAATTTATATGCTCCTAATTCAAATCAAATGGAGTTTTTTAAAAAAATTCAACAGATATTACTACCATTGGCTACTTCAAATTTGATAGTAGCTGGAGATTTCAATGCTGTTATGGATCCTATTTTGGATAAGAAACCTAGTAAAATTATAAAATCATTAGGGCTAGAAAATTTGATACAATCTTGTGATTTGGTAGATATATGGCGTATTCTTCATTTTAATGATCAGGAATATTCTTTTTGTTCTCAGGTCCATAAATCATTTTCAAGAATTGATTATATATTTGTTTCTAGTAATTTAGCACAAAAAGTTATGAAAGCAGTTATTGATCCTATTATAATTTCTGATCATGCTGGTGTGTGGATTGATCTAAAAAATGATATAAAAACAAATTTTACATCAATTTGGAAATTTGATAATGCCTTACTTGCTGATGAAAATTTTGTAACAGACCTAAAAGTAAAGATGAAAGAGTTTTTTCAAATTAATAGCACAGACAATATGAATATTGAAATTATATGGGATGCTTGTAAAGCTACAATGAGAGGAAACATTATATCATATTCGGCTTTTATGAAAAAACAGCTTAAAAAACAATTTATGGAATTAGAGGAAGAAATTAAATCATTAGAAAAAAAATTAATTATTAAATGGGAAAATGTAGTATTACAAAAACTATTAAAAGTTAAAACTAAATATAATGAACTCTCTTCACAATTTGTTAGAAAAGAAATGTTCTGTCAGCAATTTAGATATTATGGAAACTCAAATAAAGCTGGAAAAATGTTGGCAAATTTTCTTAAAGCAAAAAAAAGAAAAACTAAAATTATTGCAATAAAAGATACAAAAGGTAATACACACACCAGCACTAAAGATATTGTAAAACAATTTCTTGATTTTTATAAGAGTCTATATACTTCAGATTCTTGTGAAAATAAAGAACAAGATGGCTTAGAGTTTTTAAATTCAATTATTGGACCAAATATTCCAGAACATATAAAAGGAAGTTTAGAAGAACATATATCATTAAAAGAAATAGAACTAGCATTGAAATCTCTTAGAGTTGGATCCGCTCCAGGTGGAGATGGATATACTGTTGAATTTTATAAAACATTTCAAAATATTATATTGCCTTATTTATTAAATTTATATCAATATCAGATACATAATGAAAATATATCAGGTACTATGGCAGATTCTGTAATTATTGTCTTACCAAAACCAAACAGGGATCCTACATTGGTTTCAAACTACAGGCCCATATCATTGTTGAATGTAGATGAAAAATTGCTTGCTAAAGTATTAGCATTAAGATTGGCAAAAGCTCTTCCTTTTATTATAGATGTACACCAAACAGGATTCGTTGCTAAAAGACATTCCTCACATAATACCAGACTGGCACTTCATTCTTTAAACTTAGCGAAAACTATGAATGAACCAGCTTTCTTAATATCGTTAGATGCAGAGAAAGCATTTGATAGAGTGGAGTGGAAATTTATGTATCAAGCTTTAAAATGGTTTGGAATAGGTCCCTTTTTTATTAAAATGATTTAAACATTGTATAGCTCTCCTGGAGCAAGATTAAATATAAATAATAACATTTCAGAAAGATTTAACTTGTTACGGGGGGTTAGACAAGGTTGTCCTTTATCTCCCTTACTTTTTGATATTGTTCTTGAACCCTTATTAATTGCAATAAATCAAACTAAGGGAATAAAGGGGATCACATTTTCAAATTGGGAATATAAATTATCTGCATATGCAGATGATATTCTTTTATATTTGAGGAAACCGGAAGATACCATTCCATGTTTATTAAATTTATTAGATAAATTTGGTAAATTTTCTGGATACAAAATAAATTGGGAAAAATCTGAAGTTCTTCCAATTAATGTCCATTGTACCAAAGGATTATTTGATTCATATTCATTCCAATGGAAAGAGGAAGGAATAAAATATTTAGGAATTGTTATTAAAAATACAATTGATGATACAGTAACAGAAAATGAAAAAATTTTATTAAAAAAAATAACAGAAATGTGCGAGCAATGGAATCCTTTACATCTTTCATGGTGGGGAAGAGTTCAAACAATAAAAATGATGATCTTACCTGTGGTTTGTTATCAAATGAGTATGATTCCGATATTTTTTCAGGGGTCATTTTATAAAAAATTAAATAGAATACTTACAAAATTTGTTTGGTTTGGGAAAAGGCCAAGAATCGCTTTAGCAACATTACAAAAAACAATTAGAGAGGGAGGGGTAAATTTTCCAAATTTTTATAGGTATCATCAAGCCTATATTTTAAGACAGGGTATGTATTGGATCCTCCCAGACCTCATGGAGAATGTACCAGACTGGTTATATTTAGAATGGCGACTCCTGTTTCCATTATATCCGGAACATCTTATAAGTATAACAATGCCCAAGAGATATAAAGATCACAGAATTTTATTAGATACATGGAAAACAATAAGATTTATTAGTAATATTACAACAGATCCAATAACTAAATCGTTACATCAATCCATTTGGGTAAACTCCAGGATCAAAATTGGTGGATTCAAAATAATATGGAAGCAATGGATAATTGCAGGTATACGGTCTTTAAATGATGTTATAGTAAATGGATCCATGCTTAGTTTTTCACAATTGCAACAAAAATTTGGATTGAACATAACACAATATTTTAAATGGATGCAATTGAAGCAAGCCATCCAGGAAGGGTTCCCTGAATGGAAAAATCTTAATACTCAATATAGTTTGCAAATCCTTTGCTTTCAGGCAGATTTTTTGGGACACCAAGCCGCAAAATGGTATAAATTATTATATGGATTTTTAAATAAAAAAAAAGAACAGGACTTAGGGACATTTGGAGTATTGAGATAGGACAGACAATTTCTGCAACTCAATGGCAAAAATTTTGGTCCTGGAGAATACATACTACAATGTCAGCATCTATGAGTCAAACATGGTTATTTTTATTACATAGAGTTTTATGGACCCCTACTCGGTTACAAAAAATAGATAGTTCTAAATCTAATAGATGCTGGCATTGTAAGGTAGAAATTGGGACATTAGATCATTTAATCTATTTTTGTCCCTGTATAAATGCCTTTTGGAAAACAATTTGGCCCCAAATTAATATATTATTAGAAAATCATGTTGGACTTACATATGACACAATTTTATTTGGAACAGCAATGAGAACACAGAGTCCAATATCAGCAAACAATAATAAACTTTTATTGATATTAACAGGGGTCGCCATACAACAAATTACTCAAAACTGGAAAGATCATACAAAATTAAATTTCACTTTTTGGTGGAATTCTATTTGCCATATATATAAGATGGAAAAAGCAATAGCGTTACAACATGGTTATATTAAAAAATTTAATAAAATCTGGGGACCATTGGCTCTTTTTTCTAAAGATCAGATATCATAGCACAATGATAGATCATATAATAGGGGTTAGGGTGGGTACAATATTATAATAACAGATGATATATAATTTATTGCAAAAGGGGTTTTTATATATGTTTGTATTAAAATATATATTGATGGATATTCAAGTGTATATTGAAAATTATATGTATTATATATTTATCACTTGATGTAAGAAATTTAAAATGAATAAAGAACTTTAAAAAAAAAAAAAAAAAAACCGAAGAATTCAACAAACTCTTCTCTTCGGCACCGAGTCGGCGATGGACTCCTCAACTTCAACGGCGGTACCTCAAAAATCGGCACCGTCGACCTCGACACCGACCGACCCCACATCGGCGTCACTGGCGCCAGGTAAGCCGGCTAAGAAGCCTTCCTCTTCCCTCGAGCGCCCTCCAGCTACGGTGGCGACACCATCCCTACCGGCATCGCACCGGTCCCGCAAACGCTCCGCCCCGATCTCGGTGAGTGCCTCGTCATCGGCCTCCTCATCGCCGGGGCGTGGAGCGGCATCCAAGGAACCGAAGAAAAAGAAAGCGGTTCCGATGCCACCCCTAGATGACCGTATCTCGGCCATCTTAAAGGCTCAACTCCAGGAGCAGTTAAAGAAACAACTTGAACACCTGTTGCCCACTATCCTGGCACCGCTCCTTCCGGTACCAGACCGGCCCGAGCCCCGTACCGAGCCCCCGGTGTCCACCCCTTCGGTACCTGTGAACACCTCCATTCCGATCCTTTCGGCCCAACAACTCCATGTCGATCCGGTGGTTCATTCTCAGGCCACATTGGATCCTCCTCGGCACCAGGCGGTACGGCATTCTTCCCGGGACCGAGATCGACGCCGGTCGTCCTCTCCTGGTACCGTTTCGGTGCGCTCTGGAAAGTCTTTGTCCAAGACTCGCCATACCGCGCCCTCCACCCCGGTGTCTCGACATGCACCAGAGGTCAGGGACCCTGACTTATGGGAGGAAACTCCTCTCGGTACCGAGGAGGATCCCTCCTCATCTGATGAGGAACCATCGGCACCCGATGCCACCTCTAAACCAGAGCAGTCCTCATTTTCTAAATTTCTGAGAGAAATGTCTGCTGCCCTGTCCCTTCCCCTAGAATCTGACTCAAAAAAGTCTCAAGCCTTTCTAGAGGCTTTAGACTTTGAGCAACCTCCTAAGGAGTTCCTCAAGCTTCCCGTGCATGACATCCTACGGGAAACGTTCTACAAAAACTTGGAAAATCCCCTCACGGTACCGGGAGCCCCCCGTAAACTGGACAACCTTTACCGTGTCATCCCTATTCCTGGATTCGACAAATCGCAATTGCCCCATGAGTCCCTTCTGGTTGAATCCACCTTAAAAAAGACTCAGGGCTCCAGTGTCTATGCCTCTACCCCTCCTGGCAGAGAAGGTAAGACCATGGACAAGTTTGGCAAGAGGCTTTACCAGAATGCCATGCTTGCCAACAGGGCAAACAACTATTCCTTCCATTTTTCTTTCTATCTGAAACATTTGGTCCAACAACTGTCTGCCCTCCAGAAGTACCTTCCTGAGCGCAAGGTCCCGCTATTCCAACAACACATCTCTGGCCTTCTCCAAATGCGCAAATATATGGTCCGCTCGATATACGACTCCTTCGAGCTCACCTCTCGGGCCTCTGCCATGGCCGTAGCCATGCGTCGCTTAGCCTGGCTCAGAGTCTCCGACCTGGACATCAACCACCAGGATCGTTTGGCCAACGCCCCCTGTCTCGGGGATGAACTCTTTGGAGAGTCACTGGATTCCACCACCCAGAAACTCTCGGCCCATGAGACCAGGTGGGACACCCTGATCAAGCCGAAAAAGAAGGCTCCGCCTGCCCGACCCTATCGGCCTCAATCATCTTACCAGCGGAGGTTCTCAGCCAGGCCACTCAATCCGCCTCCCCAACAATCTCGGCGACCCCGTCAACAGCAGCACCATGCCCAGGCTCGATCTCAGGCCACTCAACCCTCTAAGCCTCCTCAGCCTGCTAAACAATCTCAGCCCTTTTGACTCTTCTCTCCAGGGCATAGCCAGTCATCCACCCTCGCTGCCTCTTCCACAGCCTATCGGGGGTCGTCTCACCATTTTCTCCAGCCGTTGGGAAGTCATCACGTCGGACCAGTGGGTCCTCAACATCATCCGCCACGGCTACTCTCTCAACTTCCAGACTCTTCCACCGGACAACCTTCCCGTAGAGTCTGCTTCACACTCATCTCAAACCCCCCTCCTCCTGAGGGAGGTTCAATCCCTCCTCCTTCTCAATGCCATCGAAGAAGTACCTCCAGATCAAAGGGGTCAGGGATTCTACTCCCGCTACTTCCTGGTTCCCAAAAAGACGGGAGACCTCCGTCCCATTCTCGATCTCAGGGACCTCAACAAGTGTCTGGTCAAGGAAAAGTTCAGAATGCTCTCCCTTGCCACGCTTTACCCTCTTCTTTCTCAACACGACTGGCTATGTTCCCTGGACCTCAAAGAGGCCTACACTCACATCTCCATCAATCAGAATTCTCGCCGCTACCTGCGGTTCCAGGTGCTACACCACCACTATCAGTACAAAGTGCTACCGTTTGGCCTCGCTTCCTCCCCCAGAGTCTTCACCAAGTGCCTTATAGTGGTGGCGGCCTTCCTCAGGTCTCACAACCTCCAGGTGTTCCCCTACTTGGACGATTGGTTGGTGAAAGCACCTTCATCTCAACTCGTGCTACAAGCTACTCATCACACCATCTCTCTCCTCCACCTCCTGGGGTTCGAGATCAACTACCCCAAGTCGCATCTGCTTCCCACCCAGCGACTTCAATTCATTGGAGCAGTTCTGGACACCACGCTGATGAGGGCCTTTCTCCCCTCCGATCGCCAGCGGACCCTGCTCCATCTCTGCCGTCAGGTACTCATGCATCCCTCCATTCCTGCCCGACAGATGATGGTCCTCCTGGGTCACATGGCCTCGACGGTGCATGTCCTTCCTCTGGCACGTCTCCACCTTCGTACGCCTCAGTGGACTCTCGCCAACCAATGGTCACAGACTACGGATCTTCTTTCTCATCCCATCTCTGTGACATCATCTCTTCAGCAATCTCTCCAATGGTGGTTGAACTCCTCAAATCTTTCCAGGGGTCTACTTTTTCATCTGCCCCCCCACTCTATGATCATCACCACAGATGCGTCCCCCTACGCGTGGGGAGCTCACCTAGGAGATCTACGCACCCAGGGACTTTGGACCCCACAGGAGCGTCGTCATCACATAAATTTCCTGGAACTCAGAGCCATGTTCTACGCCCTCAAGGCTTTCCAACATCTTCTCTGCCCTCAAGTCCTCCTCCTGTGCACAGACAATCAAGTCGCCATGTACTACATAAACAAGCAAGGCGGCACCGGATCTCGCCCCCTTTGTTTGGAGGCTCTGCGCATCTGGACCTGGGCCACGGACCGCAATCTCTTTCTCAGGGCGGTCTATATCCAGGGCGAACAGAACTCTCTGGCCGACAATCTCAGCCGCATCCTTCAACCTCACGAGTGGACGTTGGACCCTCCGACTCTGCTCTCCATCTTTGCTCGATGGGGCACTCCGCAGGTGGACCTCTTTGCAGCACCTCACAACCATCAGCTGCCCCAATTCTGCTCCAGACTCTTCTCTCCTCACCGTCTGGCTCCGGATGCATTCCTGCTCGACTGGAGGGATCGGTTCCTGTATGCCTTCCCTCCACTTCCTCTGATGTTGCGGACCTTGTCCAAACTCCGCAAGGACAACGCCACCATGATTCTTATCGCACCTCGGTGGCCTCGCCAACACTGGTTCTCACTCCTGCTCCAACTCAGCTCCAGGGAACCCATTCTCCTTCCTGTGTTTCCTACTCTACTTACGCAGCAGCATCAGTCTCTACTGCATCCCAATCTGTCTTCGCTCCACCTGACAGCTTGGTTTCTCTCGGGCTGACCTCTCCAGAGAACCTATCTCAGCCGGTCAGCCTCATCTTGGACGCCTCCAGGAAGCCGGCCACCCTCCAATGTTACCATCAGAAATGGACCAGATTCTCCTCGTGGTGTCTCCGGCATCATCAGGAACCCACCTCCTTAGCGGTGGAAACTGTATTGGAATATTTGCTCTCGCTGTCCAATGCTGGCCTCAAAACTACCTCCATCAGAGTCCACCTCAGTGCCATCACTGCGTTTCATGAGCCTATTCTCGGAAAACCCCTCACGGCTCATCCTCTGGTTTCCAGATTTATGAGAGGTCTCTTCAATATCAAACCGCCTCTCAAGCCTCCTCCTGTCGTCTGGGACCTCAATGTGGTTCTCTCAGCACTCATGAAACCTCCGTTTGAGCCTCTTGCCACTACTTCGCTCAGGCTTCTTACCTGGAAGGTGCTTTTCCTAATTGCCATCACCTCTGCCAGGAGGGTTAGCGAACTGCATGCACTGGTTGCTGACCCACCATTCACTGTTTTTCACCATGACAAGGTTGTTCTGCGTACCCACCCTAAATTCCTTCCCAAGGTGGTCTCGGCTTTTCACCTCAACCAGTCCATTGTGTTGCCCGTCTTCTTCCCTAAGCCTCACTCGCATCCTGGGGAACAGGCGTTGCACACGCTGGATTGTAAGCGTGCCCTTGCTTACTACCTTGATCGTACCAGAGCTCACCGAACATCCCCTCAGCTATTTTTGTCTTTCGATCCCAACCGTTTGGGTCATCCTGTCTCCAAACGGACACTTTCAAATTGGCTTGCTGCCTGTATTGCATTCTGCTATGCTCGGGCCGGTCTCTCACTGGAAGGAACTGTCACGGCCCACAGAGTCCGAGCTATGGCTGCTTCTGTAGCTTTCCTCCGTTCCACGCCCATCGAGGAAATCTGCAAGGCGGCCACTTGGTCCTCAGTTCACACGTTCACTACTCACTACTGTCTGGATGCGTTCTCCAGACGGGATGGACACTTCGGCCAATCTGTGTTACAAAATTTATTTTCCTAATGGCCAACCATCCCACCTCCCTCTTTGTTAGCTTGGAGGTCACCCATGTGTTAAGAATATGCTGCCTGCTTGTCCTGGGATAAAGCACAGTTACTTACCGTAACAGGTGTTATCCAGGGACAGCAGGCAGATATTCTTACGTCCCACCCACCTCCCCGGGTTGGCTTCTTAGCTGGCTTATCCTAACTGGGGACCACGCACTCCTCCGTCGGGAGGGAAGGCACTCGCGCACGCGCGGTGTGGCCAACTAGAAACTTCTAGTTAAAAAGGTCCGTACCGAGGGCTCCGTCGGTGACGTCACCCATGTGTTAAGAATATCTGCCTGCTGTCCCTGGATAACACCTGTTACGGTAAGTAACTGTGCTTTCCTGTAACTTCATCAAGTGTCCCCTAGTCTTTGTAATTTTTGATGGAGTGAAAAATCGATCCACTTTTACCCGTTCTACTCCACTCAGGATTTTGTAGACTTCAATCATATCTCCCCTCAGCCGTCTCTTCCCCAAGCTGAAGAGCCCCAACTGTTTTAGTCTTTCCTCGTACGAGGGGAGTTCCATCCCCTGTATTATCTTGGTCGCTCTTTGAACCTTTTCTAGCACCACTATATCTTTCTTGAGATAAGGAGACCAGAATTGAACACAATACTCCAGATGAGATCGCAACATGGAGCGATACAGGGGCATTATGACATTCTTAGTTTTGTTAACCATCCCTTTTTAAATAATTCCCAGCATCCTGTTTGCTTTTTTGGCCGCCGCCACACATTGGGGCCAAGGTTTCATCATATTGTCTACAATGATACCCAGACATAGTTTGGCAACATAGTATGGTAAATATGGTATATAATATAGTAGCACGAAAAGAACAGTGAAGGAGACCAGATGGTGCTCAATACTTTTTATTATAAAACAGACTCGACACGATCGTGTTTCGGCCCAAGAAAGCCTGCCTCAGGAGTCTTGGTGTTGAATGATAAAACCAAAGATGTGCTAATCCAAATGGCCAAGTATTGTAATAAAAACACTGGAAAAGACCAAAGTAATGGCTGGCAAAAATTGCAGCGAGAACAGGATGGTGAACAGTATGGCAGAGTGTGGTAGAATATTGTGTGATATAAGACGGGATCGTCAGACATAGGACGAAGCACATAGCGTTTGAGACGAGACAGTGCAGGGTCAGGACCCTTTCTCAGAAAGTCCGAGGTATTTGAATTGGCCCAAATCTTCACGAAATGAGACAAGGCCCTTTTTGATGGAAAGTTCCACATAAGGACTTGCTAAGCTCATTTCTTAACACAACTTAATGAAATGGCCCCTAAAATTGTTATTTACATGTGTAAGGTGTTTTGTTTTGTTTTTTTACATGTAAAAAAGCCATTCAAGCATTCTAAAATGACCTAAATTTTTAAGGCACATGAATGAACTGAATACACTCTAACAAATGCACATCTCTCCCTGATGAAATGAAAAAAACATTTGAAATTCAGATGGCCACAGAAGGTATTCTTTCCCAGAAGTGTATTGGGATCAATGGACTATTCTGAAATTGCATTATAAACATCTTCTCCTTTGGAAGAAAATATATTTGCATGGCCACCTTATTTAATTTTTGTTTGCTTTCAGGAACGTGTAGAATGTTACCCACGTATCTACATATATCAGCAGTTTCCATCAAATATATACTGTCAGGCCTGTGAACTGCAACGATATTGTAAATTTTCCGTGGTTTTATCAGGACAGTTGTACAACAAGAAAACTCTGGAAGTGGATGATTTTATGTCACATGACAAACAGGTACGATTAAGGTGGCACCGTCGTCATTATTATTAAAATGATATTTCTGGATTGCATTCTGATTTTTACTTTTCTTATGATTTCATCATGAAAAATTGTCCTGAAGTTCAGGCCATGCAGTCTCTATTTATGTACCAGATTTCAGAGAATGTTGTAGCCAGGAGTAGATTTCATACTCCAGGGAGCTAAGAGTATTTGGTGCACGAATCTCCCCTGACCGTGATTTGTGGAGTTATTATGATTGATATCAGTCCCTAGGCTTAGGGCTGCCAAAAGTGTTTGGTATATGAAATCTGATCTGCACTAGGCAGTTGGAAACCCAGCCTTTGGGTTCCAGCAACTTCTGGAAACTTGCAGTGAATAAGACCCAGGCAGTGCTTGGATCTCTCTGAATGGTGGTTTCAAAGAAATAAATGAGAGACATCATCAGAGGGGCTCTTAAGTAGAGAATGACACGGGGACAGATTTGTCCCCGTCCCCGCAAGAACTCAATTTTCCCGCCCCTTCCCCGCGAGTTTTGTCCCTGCCGCACTCCTGTAAGCTCTGCCTTAACTGCACAAGCCTCGAACACAGTTTCATGGATCTGTGGTAAACTGTCTCCCTGCAGCAGCAGCAGGCAGCAGAGCTCAGACCTCCAGCAGCACTCCACTACCCCGCCACAGCCCAACGGACTTTGTAGGAGAGCCAAGCCACAAACAAACACTACAGCGATCATCAGGGCCAGAGAGCAAAGCAGCTTAAAGGCCTTTCTTTTTAAAGATGCATACAATATATGATAGTCCTTTTAAGGATAGTAATGGAAGTCTGTTCCCTTCCATTAGCCTCGTATTTTAGATCAGTGGTTCCCAACCCTGTCCTGGAGGACCACCAGGCCAGTCAGGTTTTCAGGATAGCCCTAATGAATATGCATGAGAGAGATCTGCATATAATGGAGGTGCCAGGCATGCAAATCTGCTCCATGCATATTCATTATGGCTGTCCTGAAAACCCGACTGGCCTGGGGGTCCTCCAAGACAGGGTTGGAAACCACTGTTTTAGATAATTTGCCTCTTTTCCCTTCCATTTGTTTTTACCCTCTTCCCATCTTTTTTCTATCTAAATATTGTACTTCTGCCCAGTTACCTCTCATATCAGTAAGTCATTGTTTGTCAGTGCATCAGACTGTTATTGTATTGAAATTTGTTTTTAATATATGTTTTATAATTTAATTTTTATACTATTTAAAACTGCTTTGATATTTGATAAGGTAGTATATCAAATTTTTAATAAACCTGAAACCTGAAGCTCAAGGAAGCACTGACCTGTGATCCATCTAATATTGTTGACCTATTTGACCCATGATCTGATGACCCATTATCAACTCTGCTACCTGGATGTCTCACTGCCATCTAAAATTAAGCATGGCCAAGACAGAGCTCCTTATCTTTCCTCCTAAACCCACCTCTCCTTTTCCTCCATTCTCTATGTCTGTGGATAACGCTCTCATCCTCCCTGTCTTCTTGTCTCACAACCTGGGGGTCATCTTTAACTCATCTCTCTCCTTTTATTCACATATGGAACAGACCACCAAAACCTGTAGTTTTTTTTTCTGTACATCATCTCTAAAATCCAGCCTTTCCTTTCAGAGCACACTGCTAAGACCCTCACCCACATTCTCATCACTTCTCGCCTAGGCTACCGCAACTTGCTTTTCCACGGGTCTTCCGCTAAACCATCTCTCTCCCCTTCAGTCTGTTCAGCATTCTGCTGCACGCCTCTTGTAAATTGTATCCTTCTCTATTGCCAACTGTCTTTTGTAAATTGCTCTTCAAATGGCAAAATGATATTTACTGCAAAAGAAAGCAAATGAGCTTCTTAAATTGAAATTCCCAATTCCCAAATAATGCCCTTCTTAACTGCAGGTTCAAAAAGAAAACGGGAGTCGCGTTCCCCACGGCGCAGAAAGCATGCACAGACCATCTACAGGCAAAGAAGATGGTCTGCGCATGCGTCAGGATCGTGATCCAGGATCGCTCTGGGGGTCCGCCAGGGTCGTTATATTCACATTACCCCTTTCCTCAAGTCACTTCATTGGCTCCCTATCCATTTCTGCATGTATTCAAACTCCTCTGTGATCTCGCCCTATACTTTGCCCCTGGAGCTTTGTTCATCGGGTAAGTCTGTCTTATCTGTATCCTTCTTCTCTACTGCCAACTCCTGACTCCATCCCTTCTACTTTGCTGTGCCATATGCATGAAACTCTGTGCATCAGGCTCCCTCTCTGACGGTATTCAAATCCATGCTGAATGCCTGCTTTTTTAAGCTGTTTTCAAATCCTAACTCCAACCCACTTGCAAAGCACCTATATCTGTTTGTCATTCCCTCTTTAGTCCCCCACCCTATCTGCCTTATCACTCCCTTTGTAATTCCATATCTGAGCAGGGTCTATTGATTCACCTTTTTTTTATCCTGTTTGTCATAATTAGATTGTAAGCTCTTTGAAGCAGGGATTGTCTCTTGCGTGCTTATTGTGCAGCGCTGCATGCGTCTGATGGCACTATAGAAATGATAAGTAGTAAAAACAATAAGAAATTGTTGCATGTTATAAAGATATGAAATTTGAAGTTAAGAGAAAAGTAAGTTGTTTGTGAAGATGACTAGACAGTAAATCATACCTTTAATATGGATGACAAATTTCTGTAGTTTGGTCATAATATCTGCAACATTGTTGTGAAAACCATAGGGAAGACTAATGTCCTTGGGTAAAACTGACTATATAATGTTCAAAAATCAGATGATCAAAATGGAAAATGAATGCCAAGAAACAGTGGAAACCTAGTTATTTGCTCTGAACAATTTTGAAAACAGCAGAATATTACAGGTCTACATTCCCCTACACAATTGGAAAACATTTTTGCTAGTAAATGCAAAAGATAAAGATATTTAAGAAATGTATTGCAGGCAAGGCAAGGTAGTGATAAAAGGCAAGATTTGACACCACAGCAAGTAATCTGACACATCTGTGTTGATGTAACTTATGTGTGTGGATCTGCAGGTATTCAAAAAGTCCTCTGGGTTATACTTGACAAGAATGAAATGCACTTGTCATGTACTCCTGCTGCTCAATAATTTGTTCCGTACTGCGTGTACACCCCCTACCCTATCCTAATGCAGTCATCCCTTCCCCTTTTCTTATATCCCCCACCCTACCCTATACGCCAATGCACTTACCAAATATACTTGGCTATAAGTTGAGAAATGTTGATTTAAAAAAACAACAGGGTGGTCTTATCTATAATACATTACCCCCTACCGATCCCATCAGCAGCACCTCTCTCTCTCTCTTTCCCTTCCACCTCCTGAGTCCAAAATTGTTCCCTCTCTCCCTAACATGAAGTTCATGTTTCAAGTTTTATTTAAAATTTGATTAAACGCCTGTCCTAGATTCTAGGCGATTTACAATGATAAAAAGAGGAGTACAAAAATTGAAAACAGTAGACATATACAAACAAGATACACAGACCCGACATACAGTTAAACAAAAGGGAAGAGAACATTGAACGGAGAAACGATGGCCAAGACAGAGGGGATCAGTTTCTTTACCATTAAAAAAGCAGAAAGGGAAAAGTCAGTGTTCAAAGGCATTGGGGGAGGGGGATCTGTTTCTCTTGTCTGGCAACTTCTCTTCCATTTTTTCTCCTTTCTCCCTCCCCAAGCCTCTGATAATTTTGAGTAGTTGAAATCTCTGTTACTGCCAACGTAACCCCTCCTTCCTAGCAACTCCAGCCATTATACTACTTTGTTTTATTTTTATTAAGCATCTCATTGTTTTCCTATCTACATTATTGTACATAGGGTTAGATTTACTAAGCAAATCGATCGTTTTGTGAGCCCTTTGCGACCAAATTTCCCTCCAACCCCATTCACTAATGCCTGTAGCAAGCCGATCCTCCCATGCAAATTAGTAAAACCCCATTAAAAATAGCCAAGCGATTGATTCACTAACAATTGCTTGGCGATTTCGAATCAGGTTTTACTATTGGCAAACCCGACTGCTGCAGACCTGTTGGTAACTGAGTTACTGACAGGTCGGCAGGTTTTTTGACAGGCCTGCCTGTCTTTTTTATTCATTTTTTTCCATGGCACAAATATTTTGTGTGTGTAACGCACACAAAAATATCTGGCCCATAAAAAAAATGAAAAGATAGGCAGACCTGTCAAACGGCCGAGGGCCCCCCCACAAATAGCAGGAGGGATGCGCACTCCCTCCTGCCACCACCCGACACTGCCATCCCTGCGTGAATATGGCAGGAGGGATACCAACTCTCCTTCCTGCCACCAACCGACACCCCTTGACCGGTACTCGGTTCATCCCCCCAACTGGCCCACAAGTCCTCTGACCGGCCCAATGCAATCCCCCCCCCCCCCCCCCCCCGACCAGCCCACCACTGGTTGGGCCTGGACCGACCCGGCAAGAAACCTCCCCTATACCTAAAAGTTGGGAGCAGGCGGGGTGCTCAATCTCTTCTGCTCCTTAGGCCTCCAGCACTGTCTTCGGGAGCAGGAGGAACCACAAAGTCTTCCTGCTCCTGGCCATGATGCACTACGAATGTGGGCCTTAGGCCTCGCCCCGGTGCATCATGTGATGCATGGGGAGGAGCCTAAGGTCCTGATTGGCTCAGGCTCCTTCCTTGGGTGGGGCCTGGGGCGCCTGAGCCAATCGGGGACTTTCTTAGTGCTGAGCCTAAGGAAGTCCCTGATTGGTCAAAGCAATAGCCAATCAGAGACTTCCTAAGGCTCAGCCCTAAGGAAGTCCCTGATTGGCTGAGGCACACCAGTCCCCTTCCAAGGGGGGAACTCGAGGCACCTCAGCCAATCAAGGCCTTAGGCACCACCCCATGCTTCTCATGATGCACTGGGGCGGGGGATTAAGGCCTCGGACGTATCACGGGAGGCATTGGGGCAGGAAGGGTTGAGCACCCCTCCTGCTCCATGAAAGGTATAGGGAGGGGGTGGTGGTGAAGGGACCGGGGAGGGGGCATCCGGGGGGGTGTCAGGAGGAAGTTGGCATTCCTCCTGCCGTTAGTATTTGGGTGGGTGGGACTGATGGCAGGAGGGAGTGGGAACCCTCCTGCCATAATTTTAAGCGGTGTCGGGGAGGGATGTTCAGGACACTTGTTGGGAGGGTTTTTTTTAATTTTTTTTTTAAATCGGGCAGATATTTTGCGTGTGTAAAACACGCAAAATATCTGCCCAATTAAAAAAGCCGGCAGAAGCCCTGACAGCAGTGACAGGAAGCTGTTTCTCCTGTCACTACTGTCAGGGCTTTAGCAATCCATGCAGTTGGCTGGGAGCATGCCAATGATCATCTCCATTTGCATGCAGGCCTATAGTGAATTCATCGACCTGCATGCAAACAGAAACGGATCGCACATGGATCAGAGGGTTAGTGAATCTAGCCCATAATTTGTAAACCATGAGGGGAGGGGAGCAGGAAAGCCAGAGGGGAGGAGAGAAAGATAAAGTCGACAGACAAGAAAGATAAGAATAATGAATTTAATTTTTTTTTTTTATAAAGTTAAATGTGTAAACCTGAAATCTTTTAATGGCCCTCGGAGATTTCTCATGAGCACTTTGCAGCAGTGACATAGCCACGAGGAGGCCTCAGGGACCTTGGCCCTCTCAATTTGAGTTCCAGTTCCCTTATAGTTCGACAGGCATTTGTTTCTACAGCTGGCATGGATCCCCAAGCCCTACCATCCGTAGAGGTTCTCCATTGACGTTACATGTTGTCAGCCAAACTTTTCTACCGCTGCCACAACTAGCTAGGATCTTTTCCTCCCCTGTGCATTCTCATTTTTTTGCAGAACTGAGCATGTATGGGGGAGAACTGCCTTGTGCATACTCAATTTTCATGCATGCAGGGGGGTGGTAGGAGCTCGGCCGGGGGTAGAAAATACTGCTGAAAAAAGGAATGCTGGTGGAGATGCTCTGCTTGTGGGTATCACCGTGCTGTGGGATGGGGCAACATTTTGTGCCCCCCTCTTCACTGTGGGCTTTGACTCCCTCAAAAATGATAGGCCGACTACACAGCTGTTTTGTGGCCCTGTACTTGAAAAAGGTCAAAGACCCTTGGCTTAGTTGCATGGGAAGGGCCCAGGTAAGGGTGCACTAAGCCCATTTCTTAGTATGACTTGGTAAAAGGACCCCTTAGTAAATTTAGCTCTAAAGAAACTGTTGTAGACATCTTCTTATCCCTCCCCCTTTTAATTTGAACACAATAAACTCTATCACATGATTCAGCGACACCCACTATCGCCATATTTATAATTTGATTTAGGTTTTGAAGGTTGGCAGCGTGTGCGCAGATCGTACAAGAGTTTACCATCAACTCCGGCACTTTAAGTACAACCTCTATCGAGCGTGCAATTCCAAGACTGAGGAGGCTGAAAACAAAGAAGGGCCTGTGAAAGACATAGTGGAGAGACTGTTTTCTAGGTTGAAAACTGGAGGCTGGATTCAGGAGGTATTATTAATTTTTTCTGTTGCAAGTTGAGTTTGCCTGACATAGAAAAAGCACACAAATACACAAAGGCTTAGTTCATATGAAAAAGGAACTGAACCCAGTAGGGGGTTAATATGCGTCAGAGGAGATGGGATGCAGAAAAGGCAAGACCTAGGGGTTTGCCAATCAGAATGAGTAGGTTTGAATCTGCATCACTGCTTCAGAGTGCCGGAGATCCATAAGTTTGCAGGGCCACATGGGGTAGGGAGAGGGTTTAGGTGACCTTGAGGGAAAGATACTGGACCCACTAAAAGGGCAGGAAAGAGATAGAGTACCAAGCCCACCGGGGAGGGGGTGGAGAGTGAGAGTGAAACATGCTAGACCTATAGGGGAGAGTGTGAGAAATGACAAGTGAGGGGGGTGTTAAGAATGAGGCATTCTAGACCCACAGAGGATGTGTGGGAGTGCCAGACTCATGGGGGAGGGGAAAGAAGAAAGGGAGAGGGATGCTAGACTCATGCGTGAGGAGGTAAATGGAGGGAAAAGAGGAAGAAACCAGACAGGAGGGAGGAGATGGAGAGACTGGACTAATGGAAGGAGGGAGGGAGCAATGCCACACTGTAGAAGGGGAGAGGGAGAGATGCTGGCCTCAGGGTTTGTGGTTTAGGAGGAAAAGAAAAGAGAGAGGACAAGCTGGATAAGGGAAGAGGCAGGAGCACAAAAGAAATGCCAGGCATGGAGGGAGCATATAGGACACGGACACTAAGGCCCTGATTCTGCAAAGTGCATCCCAATTTTAGGTAGCTGTAGGCATCCTACAGCTGTCTAATCAGCCAATCGGGATGCACGTTTTAAAAAAAATGCTCCCCAGGCAGGCCGCCTATATTGAAGGCGCCTCCGGGAGCCTAGGGAGGCCCGCAAGACCACCTAAGGGCCTTAGGCGAACCTAGGTGGCCCTACACGTCTCCCTAGTAGAGGAAGAGATGCTGGCCTATATTGTAAGTAGACGCAGCAACTATACTTATCGCGGCAAGGGATCTCTGCTGCGATAAGTGTAGCAGCCACGGCCGCCTGTCCGATTGCCGGCAGGAGGGTGCCCAACCCCTCCTGCCAGAAGATGCCCCCACCCGATACTACCGATCGCCGGCAGGAGGGTGCCCAACCCCTCCTGCCGGGACGCCACACTCCCCCCCGACACTACCGATCACGGGCAGGAGGGTGCCCAATCCCTCCTGCAAGAGGGAGCTCAATCCCTCCTGCCGGAACACTGCCCCCCCCCCCCCGACACTATTGATCGCTGGCAGGAGGGTGCCCAATCCCTCCTGCCGGAAGATGCCCCCCGATACTATCAATTGCCGTTAGGAGGGTGCCCAATCCCTCCTGCTCCCCCCCAACTAAACCTCCTCCCCCAAACTAACCTCTAATTGATGGCCAGCCGGGTCTTGCTACCGTCCAGCTGGCAGGCCCGCCTCATCGAAATGAGGTGAGCCCGCCCCTTCCTGGCCCATCCCGTGAAGCCTAAGGCCTGATTGGCCCAGGCGCCTAGAGCCTGGGCCAATCAGGCCTTAGACTTCGCAGGAAGGGGCAGGCCCACCTCATTTTGACGAGGCAGGCCTGCCGGTTGGACGGTAGCAAGACCCAGCCAGCCGGCTATAGGGATGCAGGTCTGATAGTTCTGAACCAGGGCAAGGTCAGCACACTGATCTAAGGCCCTGTGAAAGGATCTAAGGCCCTGTGTAAGAAGGCCCTGTTCATTATTCCTTCCCCCCTCTTGCCACGCAGTTATTCTAAAGCAAGGAAAAATGTTATCGCTTTGCGACAGAGTGCTGAGGCATTCCCCTCTCCCCTCTCTTGTCACAAGATCCTTGTCACATATTAACCTGACCCAAGTTTACCCTTATCCTATTCCTTATATTGTTTAAGTATTCCTTATATGGGCAGCAAACAGACTTTGCCTACGTGCAAAAGCAGGCCTCTGTCACGTGCTGAGTTTAAGGAGCATGCATTATAACCTTTGGAATGTCACATGATATAATAAGCTTTTAGACATATTAGAAGTGTACACAAGGAAATCACTTTATTGTAACCGTTATGATGTATTCATAAGTCATGTGAGATAGTAGCTTTGAGAATCACTTTCGATATGTAAACAAGTAAGTTACCTTGTTATAATCCGCAATGTAAATGCATGATGAAACTTTAACCTTACAAAGCATTAGCTAAGTAATTAAGGGAGTTAAGATACTCAATAAAAGGGTGAGAGACCATCCATTAGGGTCACCTCATCCCGACCTGAGTCCTGTGTGAAGCCTCATTCCTACAGCCAGCCAACAATTAGAGGTTAGTTGGGGGGGGGGAAGGTTAGTGGTGGTCATCAGTGGGTGTTAGCACAGGGGGAGGGGTGTTAGTGCAGGGGGGGGGTCCTCCAGCAGGAGGGATTGGGCACCCTCCTGCCAGTGATCGGTAGAGTCAGGGGGTGGGCATCATCCGGCAGGAGGGATTGGGCACCCTCTTGCCGGCAATTGGTAGTGTCAGGGGGGGCATCTTCTGGCATGAGGGGTTGGGCACCTTCCTGCCGGCGATCGGTAGTGTCGGTTGGGGGCATCTTCCGGCAGGAGGGGTTGGGCACCCTCTTGTCGGCAATTGGACAGGCAGCCGCTATACTAATCGCGGCAGGGAGATCCCTTGCCGCGATGTGTAGCGGCCGCGTCTACTCTAACCCGATTCTGTAACCGGCGTCTGTAACATGGACGCCGGTTACAGAATCAGGGTTAGTGTAGGCCCGATTCTGTATAGGATGCCCCTCCTGGGCATCCTATACAGAATCAAGGCCTAAGGGCTAGATTCTATAAATGGTGTCTATGTTAGGCATCCTAATCGTGGATGCCTCGTGAAGCCTAACTAAAATCTACACAAATCCCAGATTGTGTAAATTAGCTTAAATGGTGTGGTAATTGACCACATCATTGAAATTAATTGAAATTTTTTTTTAAAAATTAACTAATTAAAAGTTGAACGTGGAATTCCATGCAGTGCCTAGCGAAGCCTAAGTCAAGATGCTTTCCATTGCCTAATGATGCCTACCTGAAATGTAGGTGTGGTTAGGGCCGGAGAATAGACATGATAAACTTAGATGTTAATAGGCGTATGAGATACGCGGTGGTAAATTAGTCCAGATAAAACCTGGCCCAATGAACCAGTGCCTGCTTCTACAGCCACACTCCTCCCCCAGCTTTCATTAAACAATATTCAAAAAGAACAAAACCAGCTCCTTCTAAGTAAGCGCTAGAAGGTCCTGTCTAAAAGCCGCCTTATCCTAGATAGGACAAGACTCAGCATTATCATCCTATCCTCTATGTTCAGTTGTTACTCTGAGTTCAAAAAAAAATGGTGAATGCCTCTCCTGCCCACTTAAATCACTTCCTGCCACCCAATCCCTGGAATTCATTGCCAGAGAATGTGGTAAAAGGCAGTTAGCTTAGCAGGGTTTCAAAAAAAGGTTTGGCTAACTTCCTAAAAGAAAAGTCCATAAGCCATTATTAAGATGGACTTGGGGAAATCCACTGCTTATTTCTAGGATAAGCAGAATAAAATCTGTTTTACTCTTTTCGGATCTTGCCGGGTACTTGTGACCTGAGTTGGCCACTGTTGGAAACGGGATACTGGTCTTGATGGGCTTTCAGTTTTTTCCAGTATGGCAACTCTTAATAAGTGATAATATTCAGCGGGACTTTACCAGAGAGTGCTGCTGAATATCCCCACAGACCACCCAACCAAAAAGTGGACAGATCAGGAGGAGCTCTGGATTATGTGGGTGCCAGCACCTGCATAGGCAAGCAGCCTAATTTGCCTAACTTAAGCGCAGTTTATAGAATACTGCTTTGTTAGGCGCAATATGTAGAATTCAGTCCTAAGCAATTTTGCCTTGTATTTTATAGAATAGCGCTTAGCACTTGTGCACATAAATTGGTGTGCGTAAATGACGCTTAAATTTAGGCACAGCAAATGAAATTGTCCATTTATGTGTATTGTGATTTTTAGACTAAAATATAACCTGTGTTGCACTATATTGTAGCATTTATCATTTATTTTTGATGCTTGCAAAATGAGCAATGTGTATGTAATGCAATGTGTTTGGTTTGTCATTCAGCAATACAGACTTCTTGAAAAGTACATGGATGAAGCGGATTACTTCCAAGAAGAAAAAATGAACTGACTATTCCGATGCTTTCTAATAGAAAGCTTGTATGTACTTTTAGAGAAAAATAGAAGAACTACTATTTATGAACAGTGTTTTAAAATATAATTTAGCATGTGTATATAATGCAAAGATTTATCCAGTATTAACATTTCATGTGCCAGAACAAAGCTAAATTATGTCGTTACCAGTATGATTCTTTTATGTACCGTTTTCAATTTGTAATCTGTATTTTAAATGCAAAAATTGTGCATTGGAAAATTGTGCATTGGAAAAATTTGAAAGGCCTATTTAGGAACTGCAGGGGTAAAAATTCCTGAGCATAGAGGGCTGTAACTTGCGTGACGCGGCTGGTACAGCACTGGCCACCTTGTTGAGCATACTGGAGTGACCATTCAGATCGTTATTTGCCCTCATTTACTATGTTACTGAGTGGGTAGCATGGCTAAAAGCCTCAACCATCTAAATGTGATTACAATAAAAGAACAGTGGGCATACCTACAAATTACATCAGGCAATATATTACATCATGTAATATAAAACAGTACAGTTAAAAATCATGAAACAAATTTAGAAAACAAAATGTTTTCTAAAGCTTCTGAAACATAACATAACAAGCCTCTCAACTGGAATGGCAAAAGTTTCCGTTTTTGTTCTGCCTGAAAGGCAAACATTGCATTAAATAATTTTACTGCACAATGATTCTTAAAAGGAGGGAGAATAAACAAGGCTAATAGATCTCAAGATGTAGCATAACCTTGTATCAGCAAGTCTAGCATTTAGACACCAGAGGTTGCACAAGCTATAAACTAGACAATGACATGGGGAAAAATTTTTCCTCATTCCCGCGGGAACTCATTTCCCTTGTCCCGTCCCGGCAAGTCCTTTTCCTATCCCTGCCTCACTGCTGCAAGCTTTGTCCTCATCTACACTAGCCTCAAACACTTTAAAATCATAAGTGTTTGAGGCTTATTTGGTTAAGGCAGAGCTTAGCTGGGACAGGGACAGTGACAAAACTTGCAGGGATGGGAAAATTGAGTTCCTGCGGGGCGGGGAAAAATTTGTCCCCGTGTCATTCTCTACTATAAACCTGACAGGCATGTGAATATGAGTAAGTTACAGCATTCTGTTAAGTAAATTGTGAACAATGGTGTACAGATCTGCTTTTCAAAATGTATTACAAGCAATAGTGTTAAGTGGCTTGGATTATTGTAAGATTGTATATTTAGGTTTGCCAATTTCCTGTTTGTGACTTTGCAGGCAGTGCAAAAATCTGCAGTGCGACTTTTGTACGGACTGGCTTCTTCTCAGCATGTGACTCCATTTTTGAAAGAGATGCGCCAGGAGCGTAGCCAGACATGCCAGTGTGGGTGGGCTTGAACCCAAAATGGGTTCACATACTATTTTGTCTCTCCCCTGGTGACCTCCAAATTCAATCAATATGTGAGCTGTCAGGGATCCCCAAACCCTGCCATCTGAAGAGGTCCTTCTCTGATGACCCGGAATGTTTCTGTACTCGCAGCCAGTGGCACGCCTTCTATAGGCTGCCACTAAGCTGGCCGCCTTCTCTCCTGCACGTGCTCAAAAACTGAGCATGCATGGGAGGGCGATGAGCCAGTACAGCAATGACCCATAGAGAGTGCCACCAGCAAGAACATTCTGGACCATCAAAACAAAATCTCTTCAGCTGGTGGGGCTTGGGGATCCTCACCGGCCTTAACAAGGGTGCCACAATTATGGGTGGGCCCAAATCCAAAGTAGGTGGGCCTAGGTCCACCTGGACCCATCCTTGGCTATGCCACTGACTAGTGCTGGTTGCCTGTCATGCAGGTCAAATTCAAGCTGCTGTTGCTTGTCCATTTGAGACGTTATCATGACTCATATTATATGTAAGCATGTTTGCATGAGTGTACAGTATAGTCAAACCTCGGTTTGCGAGTGTTTTGCAAGACGAGCAAAACACTCAGCAAACTTTTGATTCGCAAACCGAGTGTTGACTCGATTTGCGAGCACCCCCCCCCCCATAACCGGCATCGCTCCCCCCACTCGCAAAGGCCCCCTCACTCCAACCGCCCCCCCCCCCCCGCACAAACCGCCCCCCCCCCCACCCGAACAACTTAAACTTACTCCCCCGGTCTGGCACCGGCACGCAGGCACAGATTGTGCCGGTGCCTAGAAGATCTTCCGGCTTCTGCCTGCCTTGAGCATGCATCTGCGCATGCTCAAGGACTTCTAATTCTCCCTCTCGCGCGGAGGGGGGTCTTTGCAAGCTGGGGGGAGCAGCGCTGCTGGCCTTGGGGGTGGGGGTGGGGGGGGGTGGGAACGTATCAAAGCGAGTTTCCATTATTTCCTATGGGGAAACTCGCTTTGATAAACGAGCATTTTGGATTACGAGCATGCTCCTGGAACGGATTATGCTTGTAATCCAAGGTACCACTGTATATCACAAAGATCACTGTGCATTCTATGCAAACTTGCACCCTTGAGATACCTAATTATTGCCACCTAAAACTTAATAGGACAAGGACTGGCACTTTTTCCGTTGCAGGCCCCAAGAATTAGAACAGCCTACCACTAGAGCTGAGGGAACAGAAGAATGTATTCAATTTCAAATTAATATTGAAAAATTGCTTGCTCAAATTTATGACATCATAAAATGCATCATTGCCTCTGTTTTTTGAACTACTGCTGTGCATTGTGTAATTGTTTATGGTAGATTGCGATTATATGTATTTTAAATTGCGTGTTGTTGGAAAAACGGTGAATTATAAATACCGGTAAATTTTCAATACGATAAGTGGGAGCCTGTGCATATCCTGACTTTCAGGCTCATTTTCAAAAAAAGATAGACGTCCAAAAGAAAGCATAAACCAGTACTCGGATGTCTTACTAGTGGGCATTCTCAAAATAGACTTTCTAGATGTATTTCTGGTTGTTTTGTTTCCAGTGCACCCAAATCTTAAGAGGGAGCGTTAGAGGCTGGTTTTGGGCAGGCTTAGGACTTAGATGCTCATCAGGCATAATCAAACCTTTAACAAAAGGTCTGGTCTTATTTTAGACGTTTGGAGTTAGACCTGTTTTAAAAGTGTCTAAATGTTAAAAAGGTGCCCAAACTGACCAGATAACTTCTGGAGGGATTAAGGCATGATGCTCCCTTACTCTCCCAGTGGTCACTGACCGCCTCTCACTACCCAAAGATGTTTTAAAAAAATCCCCAGTACATTCTAGCCTGTATTACAAGGGGGTGATGAAAAGTTCTCCGCCCAAGCAGCTTCAGATGTTAACACAAAGAGCAGAGGTTACTGCAGTGAATTTCACATTAAAAGTTCCAGGTACAGATGTTACCATATCTTGCTTATATTGTATGGTGAGCTCTCCAAAACCTACTGTACCTACATTAAGATGATAACTGCAGGCATAAGGGCTTTTGTTGTGGTGTACAGGTGGGTACAGTAAGTTTTGGGTGGGTTTCGGAGGGCTCATCATACAATGTAAGCTGTTTATACTGACATGTGCCTGGGACTTTGAAATGTGACAGTCACTTCAGTACTTTCTGGTCTCTGAGAACAGTTTGCAAAGAAGCTGCTTTGAGGTCTGAAAAACTTTCTTTTGTGCATTTTTCATGTGAACATATATATATTTGTGAATGGCCCAAAAACGAACTAAGGACCAAAACATCTACATAGGTCATTTAAAAAAAAAAAAAAAGATGTCTTGCTTATTTAAGAAATTCATGTCCTAGCCAGATTTTTTCCCTACACGATCAAAGCTACCTCACCTCACCCGTACTCATTGATTCCTCTCCTTTAGGAACCCCATTTTCTCTGTATACTAATATGTCTTCCTCACAATCGTACCCAGCTTTCAGCTGATGCCCAATGTTTTTCAATGTAATATGAAAATTAAGCTAATACTTTTCAACAATCGTACATCATTCTCCTAACCATTTGACACCTGCTCACTGACCGCTGAATGTTCTCATTTCTATCTATACTCTGTAATTCGCTGATTATACAGCTTATCTTCACTGTGAACCGCCTAGAAGTCGCAAGATTATGGCAGTATAGAAAAATAAAGTTATTATTATTATTATTTTGAGAATGGACATTTTCTCATGTTTCTGGACGTCTTTCCCAAAATGTCCAAACTCAGACTTAGATGTCCTATCGAAAATGCCCCTCAACGTATGTGCTCCATTCGCCTTTACGCACTGTGCAACTTAAGCATGCCGGTACAAAATTTTATTTTATCGCTGGTAGTTTCTTATGTAAGCTTCTGTAATTCTCTGTTTTTAGGACTTAAGAGCATAAGAATAGCCCCACTGGGTCAGACCACCGGTCCATCAAGCCCAGTAGCCCGTTCCCACAGTAGCCAATTGAGGTCACCAGCACCCGGCCAAAACCCAAGCTGTGGCCTCCCCCATGGCTTTCTCAATAACAGACTTTACTTGACGTCTCTCAAATGAATACAATTTGTTCAGTCTACTGCAGTAAATCTATGGAATAACTTTCACAGATTTGATCATGTAACACTTTTTAAGGGCTGAGCACTGATTACCAGTATCTGAACGCGTCCATTATAAATCCTAACATTAGTTTGTAATTTTTTACAAATTCCTGCCCCCCCCCAACTATATTTCTAATTTGATACAGACATATTAGCCATCTTGTTTCCTTTGCTCATCTCAACAAGCCTGATACACCTTACTCCACCCTCTGTTATTCATTTGGATGTCACCAGGGAAACACCTTTTTCATATGCTGCACCACAACTTTACAATTACTAACGAAACCCTCTTATTCTAATTGTTATCACTGTTTGGGGGCAGAGATGAAGTAAATAAATCAACCATTTGGTGTCGTGATTAACATTCAGAAGACCTATAAAGTAAATTTGTTATCCAACCCAATGTTGTTGCAAACTGTATTTCCCACACCACAGATTTAAAAAAATAATGATTTAACCCCATATAGATTATTTTAGAAGCATCTTCAGGTGTAAATAGCAGCATTTGCACATGTAGATTGCCATATACTTGAAACTGCAATTTCAGAAATCTGCTATGACCCACATCATAGAGAAACTACAGGGAAGCATGGTTTGGCTGTGCCTAACATGTAGATATGAACATTCAAGTTTACATCAGGAAACCACATCTGTTGTTTGTAGGTGCCATCGACTCATGCTCATGTCCTAGCAACTTGATGAATCACGGATCTAAAACAAAATCGGTTTTGTGCTAGTCCGGAAAGGTCCTCCAGCGTCAAACCCATGGTTGTTTTCAACGTATTCAGCCATCTGATTGAAAGTTGCCCTCTTCACCTGGTTCCTTCAATCTTCCCAAACATGACGTCCTTCTCCAGTGAGCTCTCTCTTCTGATGGTGTGACCAAAAACGAAGATCAGACTTGTCAACACACTCATTTTCTCAGTGATCAGTTATGGATGCGAAAGCTGGACACTACGGAAACAAGACAGAAAGAAGATTGATTCATTTGAGCTTTGTTACAGAATTGCATGTAGCCAGATTGGTGTCCAAATCATAATTAGTTTGTTAGGTGCCATCGACTCGTGTTCGAGTCCTAGCAACTTGATGAATTGTGGATCTAAACAGAAATCGTTTTTGTGCTAGTCTGGAAAGGTCCTCCAGAGTCATCCCCATGGTGGTTTTCAATGTACACTTCCCCCTCCCCATTCGTGGTTTCCGCACTCACAATTTCACATAATCGTAATTTTTTTGGGGGGAGGGGGAAAATCCCATATTTTTTCCTTCCCCCCGGCATCCCGGCCTTACCTGGTGGTCTAGCGGGCTTTCGGGTCAGGAGCGATCTTCCTACGCTCCTGCCCCTTGTAGATCACCAATAGGAAATGGCTGTGGGGAGTTCCCGTCGTAGTCTTGAGAGACTATGGGAACTCATGATAGCCATTTCCTAATGGCGATCTGCACGGGCAGGAGCGTAGGAAGATCCCTCCTGCCCCGAAAACCCGCTAGGTTAGGCGGGAAGGAGGCAGGGGTGGGTCAGAGCCAGATATTTGCGGTTTTTCACCATTTGCGGTCCGGCTCTGCCCCTATCCCCCGCGAATAACAAAGGAGATATGTATTCAGCCATCTGATTGAAGGTTGCCCTTTTCACCTGGTTCCTTCAATCTTCCCAAACATGACATCCTTCTCCAGTGATATCTCTCTTCTGATGGTGTGACCAAAAACGAAGATCAGACTTGTCCATGCACTCCATGGACACTACAGAAACAAGACAGAAAGAAGATTGACTCATTTGAGCTTTGTTACAGAATAGCATGTAGCTAGATTGGTGTCCAAATCATAATTAGGTGCCATCAACTCGTGTTTGAGTTCTAGCAACTTGATGAATTGCGGCTCTAAAAAGAAATCGATTTTGTGCTAGTCCGGAAAGGTCCTTCAGCATCATCCCCAGGGTTGTTTTCAACTTGTCCAGCCATCTGATTGCAGGTCGCCCTCTTCGCCTGGTTCCTTCAATCTTCCCACACACAACGTCCTTTTCCAGTAATATCTCTCTTCTGATGGTGTCACCAAAATAAGACAGTTGTAATGTCATCATTTGTCAGTTAGTCGAACAGAGGGATTCAGTAAGTCCGAGGCTTTGGGATAGTCCTGTCCCAGTGAGCCCATACCAGTGTCCCTCCCTGATGAAGAGATGAAACTCGAGTTGGGGGGACAGGGATCATTGGAAGAAAAATTTGATAAAGTCATCTTTTAGTTACTGGCACAAGGTTTATGGCACATAGTCACTATTGAGGATTAACGTCAATCAATCATCCACCCGTTTCAGTTAAGTACATAACTACAGTCATTGGATATAGTTATGTGATTAGTAGCATCTGCTAAACAAGGGTGGACAGGGACAGTGAAGGCGATGATGGTCCCCTTGTTAATTTCAATTTAGTGACTTCACTATATTAAAGGTTATAAGGTCTGAGCACTTCACTTTAATTTAATAAATTTTATTGAATAGTATAATTATTATTTAATCAGAGCTGTGATAACAATAGCATATATACATTACAAGACTAGGACATTGCTAGATAGGGTTGGTATGACAGTTGCCTCCTTGGTTCGTTAAACTAGATTCATGGACTATGAATTCCTCCCCTCTGATGCCATGGATATGGCCTTATAAAACCATCAGATCTTTATCATCACACACCTGTTCCTGACACCTACCTGTGATGCCTCTTCCGACAAGGCCTCCAGAGGCATCAAGAAGAGAATGAGAGAGGACCCCTCATGAGACCCCTGAGGCACAGGACTAAGAAGCTAGGCCTAACAAAAATCAACTACAAAATGGATTATAAAGACCTCATCTCTGACCCACAAAAAAAACCTGCATGAACTATTAACAGTATGCAGACAGCTGCTGTGGAAAATTCCAAGAAGAACCACTGGTCACAAAAATAAACAACTACAGCAGGTCAGCATGACCTGCCCTGGAAAGATAGCCACAAGGGTGGTGGCTAAGAATAACATATGACCTAAGTACACAACATGAGGAAAGCACTGATAACAACAATATCCAAAAAGCAGAAGAAGAGAGGGGTCCATGTCCAGATGGCCTTGGAGTAACACCCAGGACGCACTGTCATGGGAGATAGGGAAGTCATTTTTGACACCACTCAATTCTTGTAAATGACCCAAAGTTACCTGTAAGACAACCAATCAGTAATTTCAAAATGTAACAACCAATCAGAATTAATTTTTATCCACCAATCAAAGTAGCTATGTAATTGTTAAGGTAAAGGGATAAAAGATCAGGACCAAGCCATTAGAGACAGAACAGACTGGGACCTCACAGATTGCTAGCCTCTGGCCATCCCCTCTGTTTGGCATAATTGCTGTGTATCTGTCTTTTTGATGCCAATCATGTAAGCTGATTATTGATTTATTATTATTAAAAATATATCTTTGATACAGCAATTGGGTTGTCTTGCGGTTATTACAAAACAGTGAAAGGCCTCAACCTACCGTTCACCTCCCGACTGACATCAGAATGGAAACAATCTACAACAGATTCCGAAAAAAAAAAAAGTAAAAACTCTTCTTTGAAAGCATACACACACTATATAAAACAACTAACTTGAAATACCTAATAATAATAATAACAGTTTATATACCGCAGGACTGTGAAGTTCTATGCGGTTTACAATGATTAAAAGATGCTACAAATTGAGTAGAATTAACAAAGTTAAAAGCTAGTGATAAACAGCTCTAGAGATAGTTATTGTGGAATAAGATTGTACAGGTCAGTTACCTAAATACTTCAGGAACAGATATGTCTTTAGGTTTTTCCTAAATTCCCCATAAGTAGTAGGCATAAGCAATTGTTCCAGATCTTTATCCCATAATGCTGCCTGATGTGAGAAAAGATGTTGATGATGTCTTTTAAATTTACATCCTCTAACCGGTAGAGAAACAAAATTCAAATGTGAGCTTGTCTTATGTCTGTTGGTTGAGAAAGAGAAAAGGTCAGTTATATATTTAGGGGTTAAACCAAATAAAGCAAAAACATCCAAACTTAAACTTCGCACATGCCTCCATCGGCAGCCAGTGCAGAAGTCGGTAGGAAGGACGATCGAACTTCTTCAACCTCAAAATTAGCTTGACTGCACCAGTTGTAATTGCCGCATATACCTAGTGTCACCAAATCCCATATTCAACTCAAGTGTTATACCAATACAATCCCTTCCCCATTATTCCATTCATAACTCTGCCCTCCTCCTACTGTTTTAACAGCATATACATTCTGTAATTCCTCATAGGTCGCCTTGAACCTATGTAGGCATAGTGCAACTCAGAAGCACTGGATTAGATTAGAGCATAGAAACTTTATATTACTGTAAATAAAAATCACAAGGCTTATCTAGTGTACCCAGATTCATCCTGTAAAAAGAAGAGGCAGAACTCGATCAAGGTTCGACAATAAGAGTGTCTGCATACACAACACAAAACATAAAGCAATATGGCAACTATAGAAAGCATTATTGGAGCAAATCATTCAAAGAAACCCAAAGCAAATATTGATAGCTGCAATTCATGGTTTTATTTGAAGGCACAATATTCCATTTCAGAGCAGTTTGCAGAACCCTTACATTCTCCAGTGAAACACAGACATGAGAACTTCAAAAGATGTATTCCCTGATGCAGTCATGCAGGCACTTTGCCAAAATGAAGCCACTTTAGATTTCCTTTGATGGCATGCCTACTGTTGCAGACTGATTCCTGGTGCAATGCCAAAGACCCCCATCTGATCTCCAGGTTTTCTCTCCTTTGCAGCTAAACATCCTCTGTGCCTTCCTTTGATTCCGACTTTACCAGCAACGCTGGGAAGACAGCTGAACTTCCAGTGAATAATTTTTTGTTACCATTTTGCTCAGATTTGCAACAGTTTGGAGGGATCATAGATTCTGCTTTGATCTAGAAATCAGGACAGTGGTGGAGAATCATGGAATTCGATGCAGGTTGAGACCATATCTTCCGGGAAAGGATTTTAGACTGTGGTTTCAAAAAAAACTGATTTTTGTAGTGATGTTTATATTGGTGTACCAGGCATCTCAGTGAAGATAGATCAATGAATTGGTGTGGCAACCGGCGGGATTACTGCTTGTAGAAGATGAGAACCAACCCGTGCAGGGAAATAAAGTCTGGACTGGAGTAATGGGATCTCATGATTTTTAAGGCCTTAGAAGCTATTGCTTCCATATTCTGTAGTTGTCTTTGTTCTGCTGCTCAGGATCTTCTTTGGACATCTTCATCTAGATGTGTGCATAGGATTGACACAGGATCCGGGTCTACTCAGTAGCAGGTTCTGCAATTTGATTTGCTCTACTGCTGGATCTTCAATCTGAGGATAACTTGATTAATTTCTGCAAAAATAAATAAAATATATATATATATATACACCTTGTTTGTTAAATACCCAGTGATTGGTTATATTTTGTTTCACTGATTTTATAAGCCTAGTTATATAATTTAGAGTTATGATTGCCTTTATCTTGTTACTCTAGTTGAATTAGAGAAGTGCATTAATTAATGTACATTTGGTGTTTTGGGGTACCCTAAAAAAATGAGTGTATGCTAAATTAATTATTTAGTGAGATAACCTGTAAATTGATGTGTATGTAATCAATTTGTGCATATAAAAGAGTTCTAATGTGTTTTAAAACATTTTTCAAACTACATGGTTAGTGCCATCGAAAATTCTTGTACACTGCTGGGGTGGTAATGGCATAACATCAACATTCCTCCTAACTCTGGTTATACAGCCAATGATATTTACCTGCTGTATAGTTATGCAGTTTAATTGAGAACCGGAATAAAGGCGCCTATCAAAGGAAATGTGACACCGAGCAGCAAGCCTTCTCCCGAATGGCTTCCATACTCTGGAACGCTTTCCCAGAAAGGCTTCACTTCACACGAGACTATCTCTATATCAGGAAGCAGGTGAAAATGACTCTTCTCCCAAGCCTTTTAATGGGAGACGCAATTAACCAGGTAGTCACTCACATTCAAGGACTAACACCAGCAGCACAGACAGTAGCACAGTGGCATAGCTATGCGTTGGGCACGGGTTCACCCAGCAGTTGCACATCTCTGATGTGGCTGACAAGGCTCCCCAAGCCCCACTAGCTGAAGACTCTGCACATCTCTCCCTCCCCTCCCCCAAAGGCATTCCGGCACCTCTCAATTCCACAGCCCAACTCTTCCCCCTCCACCCCCCCCCCTTACCTTTTAAACCTTTCAGTTCTTAGCCACAAGCCTTCCCTCTGATACAACTTCCTTTTTCTGCATTGGCAGAACCAGGTCAAAGGCCAGGTTCAGGGTTAGTAGCAGATGTGAGTTACTATTTGCTGAGGGCAAAGAACTGAAAGGTTTAAAGGCTACAGGGGAGGGTTTGGGACAGTGGGGTTGAGAGGCACCCGAACTCCCAAGGAGCAGGGGAAGCAGGGCTATTATGCCCATCCACTTTGGGGTCAGGCCTATCCAAAACTGGATACACCCCTGCAGGATCTGCCTATCCATTCCTGTTGTAGCTAATATTTATTCACCTTTTCTGACTTCATAATGCAACTGAAGAAATTAGCTCCAAAACCTGTCAATTGTTCTCAAAATTGAGTTCATTCCAGAATTAGATTGCCTTTATAGATAGCCATAGGACAAATGAAATTTGCCCTAAAAGGCATGTATTTGTAAGGCATATGATATTCAGTAAAACATAAGAACATATAAGAAGTGCCATCTCCGGATCAGACCCTAGGTCCATCAAGTCCGGTGATCTGCGCACGCGGAGGCCCCGCCAGGTGTACCCTGGCATAGTTTTAGTCCCCACATCACTCTAAGCTTCTCATAAGGAGATGTGTGCATCTAGTTTACCCTTACCCGTATCACTTTATGCCACTCATAAGGAGATGTACATCCAGTTTACCCTTAAATCCTAGAATGGTGAATTCCACAATTACCTCTTCCGGGAGAGCATTCCAGGTGTCCACCACTCGTTGCGTGAAGCAGAACTTTCTGATATTTGTTCGGGAAGGGGTAAAACGCGGACCTGACGGACCTCGCGGATCTAAACCCATTCGGCCTTAAAAATCTGAGGTCCGTGTCGGTCCGTGTCTGTGCCGCTTGTAGTTTCTGTCGCTGACAGACCTTGATGAGATTTTAGCGCTGATGGATCCATCTCAGCATAGGGAGGGAAAAGTGGTAGGATCCGTCAGCGCTAAAATCTCATCGAGGTCTGTCAGAGCCAGAGACTAGTGCTGGAGTTCGGAGACTTATTTTCCATAACACACGTCCAAAACCTATGTCCCCGCTCTCTTGGCTTCTGCTCTGCTGCTCCAACACTAGTCTCTGGCTCTGACAGACCTCAAAGAGATTTTTAGCGCTGACGGATCCTAACACTTTTCCCTCCCTATGCTGAGACGGATCCGTCAGCGCTCAAATCTCAATCAAGGCCTGTCAGCGACAGAAACTACAAGCGGCAGGGACACGGACCTCAGATTTTTAAGGCCGTACAGGTTTAGATCCACGAGGTCTGTCAGGTCCGTGAGGTCCACGTTTTACCCCTTCCCTATTTGTTCTGAACTTGTCCCCCCTTAGCTTCAGTCCATGTCCTCTTCTCTGTGTCACATTGGATATTGTAAATAATTTTTTTTCCTGCTCTATTTTGTCGATTCCTTTCAGTATTTTGAAAGTCTCGATCATATCCCCTCGCAGTCTCATCTTCTCAAGGGAGAACAATCCCAATCTCTTAAGTCGTTCCTCGTATTCCAAGTTCTCCATACCTTTTATTAGCTTTGTTGCTCTTCTCTGCATCCTCTCCAGCAGTTTTATATCCTTCTTTAGGTATGGAGACCAATGTTGGATGCAGTATTCCAAGTGTGGTCTGACCATTGCTCTATAAAGCGGCATTATTACTTTCTCTGATCTACTCGTGATTCCCTTCTTTATCGTGTCTAGCATTCTATTTGCGTTCTTCATTGCTGCCGCGCATTGCGCCGACGGCTTCAGGGTCCTATCAATTAGTACATCCAGGTCCTTTTTCTGTTTGGTTTTTCCCAGAGTTGCACCTGACATACTATACTTGTGTTCCTTATTCTTTCTGCCTAAGTGCATCACTTTGCATTTTTCCACATTAAACTTCATCTGCCATTTATCTACCCATTTCTCCAATCGACTAAAGTCGCTCTGGAGTTCCTCACTCTCCTTCTGCGATTTGATTGCCCAGCATAGCTTTGTGTCATCTGCAAACTTGATGATCTCACTGGATGTTCCATCCTCTAGGTCAGCGATGGCGAACCTATGGCACGTGTGCCAACTGTGGCACGCGAAGGCCTTGCAGCTGGCACGTGCAGGGCCGCCATCAGGGCAGTACTACCAGGGGGTGCACAGGAGAGAGAGCTGAACGGGGACGATGGGGGACCCGCGGGGTTAAATATAACTCGAGCCGCGAGGCTCGTCTTCTACTCCGACTGCCCTGCCGCTCACACAGCCGATCGTAAATCTTCCCCGATGTCAGCGCTGAAGTCGGGGAAGATTTCCAATCGGCTATGTGCGCGCGGCGGGACAGGCAGGAAATAGAAGACAAGCCTACACGGCTCGAGCTACATTTTGCTGAGAAAGTTGGTAAGATGGGCTGGGAGACAAACGGGGAACACAAAAGGAGGAGGGAGTGCGTTTTGGACACAAGGCATCAACTTGGGAGAAAGGAAGGGAGGGAAAGAGATGCTGAGGTGGGGGAGGGAATGGGTTTTTGGACACAGAAGGCATGAACTTGGGAGAGAGGAAGGGAGGGAAAGAGATGCTGAGGTGGGGGATGGAATGGGTTTTTGGACACAGAAAGCATGAACTTGGGAGAGAGGAAAGGAGGGAAAGAGATGCTGAGGTGGGGGAGGGAATGGGTTTTTGCACACAGAAGGCATGGACTTGGGAGAGAGGAAGGGAGGGAAAGAGATGCTGAGGTGTGGAGGGAATGGGTTTTTGGACACAGAAGGCATGAACTTGGGAGAGAGAAAGGGAGGGAAAGAGATGCTGAGGTGGGGGATGGAATGCATTTTTGGACACAGAAAGCATGAACTTGGGAGAGAGGAAAGGAGGGAAAGAGATGCTGAGGTGGGGGAGGGAATGGGTTTTTGCACACAGAAGGCATGGACTTGGGAGAAAGGAAGGGAGGGAAAGAGATGCTGAGGTGGGGCAGGGAATGGGTTTTTGGACACAGAAGGCATGAACTTGGGAGAGAGGAAGGGAGGGAAAGAGATGCTGAGGTGGGGGATGGAATGGGTTTTTGGACACAGTAAGCATGAACTTGGGAGAGAGGAAAGGAGGGAAAGAGATGCTGAGGTGGGGGAGGGAATGGGTTTTTGGACACAGAAGGCATGAACTTGGGAGAGAGGAAGGGAGGGAAAGAGATGCTGAGGTGGGGGATGGAATGCATTTTTGGACACAGAAAGCATGAACTTGGGAGAGAGGAAAGGAGGGAAAGAGATGCTGAGATGGGGGAGGGAATGGGTTTTTGCACACAGAAGGCATGGACTTGGGAGAAAGGAAGGGAGGGAAAGAGATGCTGAGGTGGGGAGGGAATGTGTTTTTGGACACAGAAGGCATGGACTTGGGAGAAAGGAAGGGAGGGAAAGAGATGCTGAGGTGGGGGATGGAATGGGTTTTTGGACACAGAAGGCATGAACTTGGGAGAGAGGAAGGGAGGGAAAGAGATGCTGAGGTGGGGGATGGAATGGGTTTTTGGACACAGAAAGCATGAACTTGGGAGAGAGGAAAGGAGGGAAAGAGATGCTGAGGTGGGGGAGGGAATGGGTTTTTGCACACAGAAGGCATGGACTTGGGAGAGAGGAAGGGAGGGAAAGAGATGCTGAGGTGTGGAGGGAATGGGTTTTTGGACACAGAAGGCATGAACTTGGGAGAGAGAAAGGGAGGGAAAGAGATGCTGAGGTGGGGGATGGAATGCATTTTTGGACACAGAAAGCATGAACTTGGGAGAGAGGAAAGGAGGGAAAGAGATGCTGAGGTGGGGGAGGGAATGGGTTTTTGGACACAGAAGGCATGGACTTGGGAGAAAGGAAGGGAGGGAAAGAGATGCTGAGGTGGGGCAGGGAATGGGTTTTTGGACACAGAAGGCATGAACTTGGGAGAGAGGAAGGGAGGGAAAGAGATGCTGAGGTGGGGGATGGAATGGGTTTTTGGACACAGTAAGCATGAACTTGGGAGAGAGGAAAGGAGGGAAAGAGATGCTGAGGTGGGGGAGGGAATGGGTTTTTGGACACAGAAGGCATGAACTTGGGAGAGAGGAAGGGAGGGAAAGAGATGCTGAGGTGGGGGATGGAATGCATTTTTGGACACAGAAAGCATGAACTTGGGAGAGAGGAAAGGAGGGAAAGAGATGCTGAGATGGGGGAGGGAATGGGTTTTTGCACACAGAAGGCATGGACTTGGGAGAAAGGAAGGGAGGGAAAGAGATGCTGAGGTGGGGAGGGAATGTGTTTTTGGACACAGAAGGCATGAACTTGGGAGAGAGGAAGGGAGGGAAAGAGATGCTGAGGTGGGGGATGGAATGGGTTTTTGGACACAGTAAGCATGAACTTGGGAGAGAGGAAAGGAGGGAAAGAGATGCTGAGGTGGGGGAGGGAATGGGTTTTTGGACACAGAAGGCATGAACTTGGGAGAGAGGAAGGGAGGGAAAGAGAGGCTGAGGTGGGGGATGGAATGCATTTTTGGACACAGAAAGCATGAACTTGGGAGAGAGGAAAGGAGGGAAAGAGATGCTGAGGTGGGGGAGGGAATGGGTTTTTGCACACAGAAGGCATGGACTTGGGAGAAAGGAAGGGAGGGAAAGAGATGCTGAGGTGGGGCAGGGAATGGGTTTTTGGACACAGAAGGCATGAACTTGGGAGAGAGGAAGGGAGGGAAAGAGATGCTGAGGTGGGGGATGGAATGGGTTTTTGGACACAGTAAGCATGAACTTGGGAGAGAGGAAGGGAGGGAAAGAGATGCTGAGGTGGGGGAGGGAATGGGTTTTTGGACACAGAAGGCATGAACTTGGGAGAGAGGAAGGGAGGGAAAGAGATGCTGAGGTGGGGGATGGAATGCATTTTTGGACACAGAAAGCATGAACTTGGGAGAGAGGAAAGGAGGGAAAGAGATGCTGAGATGGGGGAGGGAATGGGTTTTTGCACACAGAAGGCATGGACTTGGGAGAAAGGAAGGGAGGGAAAGAGATGCTGAGGTGGGGAGGGAATGTGTTTTTGGACACAGAAGGCATGAACTTGGGAGAGAGGAAGGGAGGGAAAGAGATGCTGAGGTGGGGGATGGAATGGGTTTTTGGACACAGTAAGCATGAACTTGGGAGAGAGGAAAGGAGGGAAAGAGATGCTGAGGTGGGGGAGGGAATGGGTTTTTGGACACAGAAGGCATGAACTTGGGAGAGAGGAAGGGAGGGAAAGAGATGCTGAGGTGGGGGATGGAATGCATTTTTGGACACAGAAAGCATGAACTTGGGAGAGAGGAAAGGAGGGAAAGAGATGCTGAGATGGGGGAGGGAATGGGTTTTTGCACACAGAAGGCATGGACTTGGGAGAAAGGAAGGGAGGGAAAGAGATGCTGAGGTGGGGAGGGAATGTGTTTTTGGACACAGAAGGCATGGACTTGGGAGAAAGGAAGGGAGGGAAAGAGATGCTGAGGTGGGGGAGGGAATGGGTTTTTGGACACAAGGCATGGACTTGGGAGAGAGGAAGGGAGGAAAATAGATGCTGAGGTGGGGGAGGGAATGTGTTTTTGGACACAGAAGGCATGGACCAACTCTCGCCACCCGCGTCAATTCTGATGTCGGAGAGGACGTTCTGGGCCAGCCAATCGCTGCCTGGCTGGCCCAGAACGTCCTCTCCGATGTTAGAATTGACGTCGAGTGGCGAGAGTTGGTCGGCCCCACAGGGAAAAGCAGGGAGAACTTGGCACCAGCCTGTTCCCAATGGCGGCGGTGGCACTCAAGTGGCTAAAGAGACGCAGTTTGCCAGCCTAGGGAGAACACTGGAGGGTGGCCAGCTGTGCACCCCCTTGGGGCGTAAAACCGGGGCAGACCGCCCCCACCCCCACCTTGGTATGCAACTGTCTATACCTCACTCCCTCCCTATGACCAAAAATTCTCCTTTCTTCTATTCCCCGGGTACACAACCATCTCTTTCCCTCCCTTCCTCTCTCCCAAGTCCTTGCCTTCTGTGTCCAAAAACACATTCCCTCTCCCACCTCAGCATCTCTTTCCCTCCCTTCCTCTCTCCCAAGTCCATGCCTTCTGTGTCCAAAAACACATTCCCTCCCCCACCTCAGCATCTATTTCCCTCCCTTCCTCTCTCCCAAGTCCATGCCTTGTGTCCAAAAACCCATTCCTTCCCCCGTGTACACAACCGTGGGGAAAAGAAGCAGGGCGAACTCGGCGCTGGCCTGTTCCCGATAGCGGCAGTGGCAGCCTATTCCCCAGTGGCGGTGGCAGCATTTTCCCAATGGTGGTGGCATAGGGGAGGGCAAGGAGAAAGAAAGAAAGGGGGGGACAGAGAGCCAAAAAAAAAAAAAAAAAAAAGAAAGAGGGCTGGGTGAAACAAAGAAAAATGGGGCACGGAGAGAGAGAAAGACAGACATACAGAATGAAAGGGGGTATGGAGAGAGAGAAAAAGAAAGAAGGGGGCAGGGTGAAACAAAGAAAAAGTTTGGGGAGGGAATGAGGTCTGGAGGAGAGAAAGCATACAGGAGGTTGAAAAAAGGGAAAAAATATTGGATGCACAGTCAGAAGAATAAAGAGACTGATGAAATTACCAAAGGTAGGAAAATGATTTTATTTTCAATTTAGTGATCAAAATATGTCCGTTTTGAGAATTTATATATGCTGTCTATATTTTGCACTATGGCCCCCTTTTACTAAACCGCAATAGCGTTTTTTAGCGCAGGGAGCCTATGAGCTTCAAGAGCAGCGTGGGGCATTCAGTGCAGGTCCCTGCGCTAAAAACCGCTATCGCGGTTTAGTAAAAAGGGAGGGGGAATATTTGTCTATTTTTGTATAGTTGTTACTGAGGTGACATTGCATAAAGTCATCTGCCTTGACCTCTTTGAAAACCCGCGGAATATAAATGATAATTAACATTTTCTTTGCGTACAGCGTGCTTTGTGTTTTTAAAATTTAATTGTTGGTAGATCATTTTGACTTTGCCACAAAGGTAAGGGGGAGGGAGGGGATCTGCTGAAAGAGACTACCTTGACGTGGTTGCAGGCTTACAAATCTTTTGGTCAAAGAGTGCGGCGACAGAGAAAAGTATGTGTGTATGAAATCATTAAAACATTATAAATTGCCAATAAATTGAAATGAAAACCAAAGGATTATGAATCAAATTGATTCTCTGACAATACAAAGATTCCAACCTTTAAAAATGATGTTACATAGTTCAGGCAACTTTATAAAGAGTTTTTAGATGTTATTAAGGTTTAATTGACGTGCTGGCACTTTGAGGAAATTCTTTGGTTTTGTGCGGCAGTTTGGGCACTCAGGCTCAAAAAGGTTAGCCATCACTGCTCTAGGTCATTGATGAAAATATTAAATAAGATGTTCTTATATTAGCTAGAATTCTTGGGGGAGGGAAAACCCTTCCATTTATCCAGAGAATAGCTTTTCCTATTTAAAAGGTTTTGGAACTCACCTCTTCAATTTTTTCTTAAATTAATAACCTTTATTTCTGCCTAATTACTATTATTCTATCCTATCTTTCTATGGGGTGGAGAGTTAGCAATGTTAAGTTGGGTTGTTTTAGCATAGGGTCCCATTTAATGCATGAGACCCTGTCCTAAAGTAATCCGACTTGTGGTATAATAGCATATCTTAAAAGTATTCTATGTTGATAATTTCCCTCTATATGTTCCACCTCCACTTACTATATATACCAGTGGTTCCCAAACCTGTCCTGGGGGACCCCCAGCCAGTCAGGTTTTCAAGATATCCCTAATGAATATGCATGAGAGAGATTTGCATATAATGGAAGTGACAGGTATGCAAATTTCTCTCATGCATATTCATTAGGGATATCTTGAAAACCTGACTGGCTGGGGGTCCCCCAGGACAGGTTTGGGAACCACTGATATATACTCAAATATAAGATGAGTATATGGCCCAAAATGGGGGCCTCATCTTATATTCAGGTCATCACCCATCTGCCCCCCTCCCAAACTTGTTGCAGGCTTCTGCCAGCCCGTCTCCTGACAATTTTTTTACCTCCCTCCCACCTCCCCCGCATACATTTTTGAATCCCTGGTGGTCCAGCGGTGTACCGGGCAGGAGCAAGCATTCTCCACTCCTGCCCCATGCTGAGCCCCTCTGAATGGCTGCTGCAAATTCTTGCGGTCCAGTGGTGTACTGGGCAGGAGTGAGCATTTTGCGCTCCTGCCCAGTGCTGAGCTACTCGCGGAATGGCTACTACCAGTTCTCACATTGCTTTCAATGGAAATAAAGCCCAGATATCTCGATCTCTTTATTTCCATTGCTTTCAATAGAAGTAAAACCCGGATGTCTCAATCAGTCCTCATTTTTCTGGAGCCATATGGTAACCCTATAAATCTACACATAGATAATTGTCTATTTGCCATTGCCCAGCTTATTCTCGCTGTCCACCAGCTGGGGGCGCTCTGCTCCATGCATGCCTTCTTCCGACTGCTCCGTGCAGTAGCCTGTTTTGCCCAGCAGAGCCTCCGAGATTTGGACATACATTAATAAACTTTTTAACATCATCCTGTTGGCTCTAATTCCTGTGGAAAGTCCATTTGTTCCATCCTACTGTTTGCCTGGCTTTTGTTGTTTATGTGGGTTTGTTTTCTGCTGGACTCCTGGTGATCGATCTATCTATCTATCTATCTATCTATCTATCTATCTATCTATCTATCTATCTATCTATCTATCTATCAGATAGATAATTGTCTATGTGCCATGGCACAGATTATTCTCACTGTCCACCAGCTGGGGGCGCTCTGCTCCATGCATGCCTTCTTCCGACTGCTCCGTGCAGTAGCCTGTTTTGCCCAGCAGAGCCTCCGACCCGTCCTGCACAATGAGAAGCCTGTGTTAAGTGCAGGAAGCCCCCGTGCAGAGGCAGCATCTGCAGACCGCAGAGAACAGGCGCGAAAGAGATCCATACACACAGCTCAAGCTCACCTTTTCACTTAGGAGACCGTTGAAGAAGCAGCCGCTGATCCAGGCCGTACTTGAGGGTGGAGGGGAGCGGAAGAAGCAAAGATGCAAAGAGAACTGACCGGCGAGAGAAGAGTCTTCCGCGCGATCTGCTGGAAAAGGTCGTGCGAGTTTGGCTGTTGTTCGCGATGATCCCTTAAGGACTTTTGCTTAGGTCCCGAGAAAGGAGGAACAAAAGTGACACGTTGAGCACAACTTGAAAAAAACCACAAGCTCCTGGGCTCCAGCAGTTTGTCGCCCGCATGAAAGGGAAGCGTGATCTTTATTTTCGAGGATGTGAGGTCCATCAGCAAGTCTGTAGTTTTGTTTGTGGAGACTATTTCTTTTTTTTTTTTGTGGGGGGAGGCATCGTCTTAGCACTTACAGGATCGAAACTGGCGAAACCAAGAAGTGCTGGAGTAAGGGGGGAGGCTGACAGCGCTCTGATTGCAAGGACTGCACGTTGTCATTAACTCAGATCCCTTTCGTCAAGTTGCAACTCTTTGGTTGGCCTCAAATGGCGAGTTTTCAGTCACTTGGCTGAAAGTGGGTCGCTGCTTGGAAGGGGCTACCTATAAAAAGCCTGCATGGTCCCTGGTTCTTTATAGCATTTGCTCTGGACAAAAGAGCTTTGATAAACGAAATCAAAGCTGTAGAATCCAACTTTGGAAGTCTGGTGTTTCTTCCCCTTCACATTGTTCTATTTTTAATAGGTTTTTGGGCTTCTATATTCTTCAGAGAATGAAACACACTTGGAGTAGTCGATACAAGTAAATTATCTCCAGAATACTAATTTTGTTTTACCCTCCCCCCCCCCCTCGGGCTGAAAGAACTAAGCCTGTGGGAAACAGCAGCAGCAGAATGGGGGACACTGCTGCCCCCCAGGCTCCGACGGGAGGACTGGGGGTCAGAGCCCCAGGGGCCGGGTTCCTCGGAGGAGGTTCAGTAGCGCCCCAGGTTCACAGCGCCATTGTGGAACGGCTCCGAGCCCGGATCACCGTCTGCCGCCAGCACCACCTGAGCTGCCAGGGCCGGTACGAGCGCAGCAGGGCCGAGAACTCGGACCGGGAGCATGAGAGCACCTTGCAGCTGCTCAGCCTGGCCCAGCACGGCCAGAGCACCGGCAGGAAGGGTGCTAAGCAGAGCAAAGCCAATGCGCCGCCGGCGGACTATGCCCAGGCTAAGCATCCGCTCAGTACCGAGGGTGGCGGGCTAAACGGGGAGCAGCTGAGAGTGGCCGGGGACCAGAGGAGCTCTGCGCTTATTGCAGTAAGTTACAATGCCCAAACAGCTGCATGCTGCACCAAGCAGACACATGTGATTTCTGTAGAAAGTTTGATATTTAAAAGCTAGCTTTTAATTTCTTGATATCATTTTATGGTTGTTGGGTTGGGGTTTTTTTCTGAATATATTAGAAGCTTTTTCCATAAGTAGCTTAGCAAAGGGAGTCAATTCTCTCATCTTTCTTTCCAAATAAGGGGTCCTTTTATTAAGGTGCGCTAATCGATTTAGTACGCGCTAAAGGTAAGTGCGCTAAATGCTAAGACATCCATTATATTCCTATGGGCATCTTAGCATTTAGGGGTCCTATTATTAAGGCGTGCTAACCGATTTAGCACGTGCTAAAGGTTAGTGCGCTAAATGCTAAGACATCCATTATATTCCTATGGGCATCTTAGCATTTAGGGGTCCTTTTATTAAGGCGCGCTAACTGATTTAGCACACGCTAAAGGTTAGTGTGCTAAATGCTAAGACATCCATTATATTCCTATGGGCATCTTAGCATTTAGGGGTCCTTTTATTAAGGCACGCTAATCGATTTAGCACGCGCTAAAGGTTAGTGCGCTAAATGCTAAGACATCCATTATATTCCTATGGGCATCTTAGCATTTAGGGGTCCTTTTACTAAGGCGCGCTAGCTGATTTAGCGTGCACTAAATCGGCTAGCGTGCCTTAGTAAAAGAGGGGGGCTAGTGTGTACTAATCTTTAGCGTGTGCTAAATCAGTTAGTGCACCTTAATAAAAGGACCCCTAAGTGAAGCAGTAATTTTAATTTTTTTGTTTATTTATTATTGTGGGGAGATAATGCCCTGAAAGAATGTCCAGATATTCTGTCAGCTTCCAAGCAAGTAAAGTTTGAATGCTGGCAGCAGTGCCAGATTTAGACTTGTTGAGGCCCTAAGCTATATAAAGCCTGGAGACCCCTTGTTAATAAGTTACTCTATATTGTATACCCTAGAAGCAATATGTAAATGGAATTTTTAAAATATATATTCTAATTTTATTTAATTAAAAAAATTTCTAACCCACTTAATCCTAAGCGGTTTACAAAATACAAACATAATCATAATTTAACATACGAAAATTAAAATAATCACAGCTTAACGTATCTAAAATTCATTTCAACTAGTACTATAATCCAATCAGCTAAAAGCCTCCAAAAACAGAGTTGTTTTCAATACCTTCTTAAATTTCTGAATATCAGGGAGCAACCTTAATGGGGCAGTCAAATTATCCAATAATGAAACACCTGCCACTGAAATCGCAGATGCTCTTGTAGTTGCATAATATACATATAACAGCTCATCTGTTGCCAATCACAACACTCCCTCTGATCTCAAGGATCTGGTTGGTTGATATAAGCTTGTCACTTGTGTCAAATACCAAGGGATCTTATAATGAATGACTTTAAAGATGATAGGGAATTAGACAAGTAGCCAATGAAGCCGTTTCAACAACGGTGTAATGTGTTCAAATCGACTTCCTCCACATATCAAGCACACCACTGCATTATGAACCACCTGCAGTGCTCTACACCACCAGGATGGTCTCGGGGCTAAAGAGTCTCTCGTACGAAGAGAGACTGAACAAATTGCAGCTCTATACTCTCGAGGAGCGTAGGGAGAGGGAAGACATGATTGAGACATTTAAGTACATCACGGGACGGGTCGAGGTGGAAGATGATATCTTTCTTCTCAAAGGACCCTCGAACACAAGAGGACATCTGCTCAAACTCAGGGGAGGGAAGTTTCGTGGAGACGTCAGGAAGTACTTCTTCACGGAACGAGTGATAGAGCATTGGAACAAGCTTCCAGCACAGGTGATCGAGGCCCGCAGTATCCCAGACTTCAAGAATAAATGGGATACCTATGTGGGATCACTGCGAGAGTCATACCAATGAATAAGGTCGCTAGGATATAGACTTAATAGAGCAGGTCAGTAGAGTTAAGGGGGCCAGTAGACTTAAAAGGGGGTCAATGGTATGGGCAGACTTGATGGGCTGTAGCCCTTATCTGCCGTCATCTTTCTATGTTTCTACACCGTGTGGAAGCTATTCCCAGATACAGAGCATTGCAGTAGTTCAATCTTTGAGTTACTATGGGGCTTATAATCGAAACAGAAATACAATTAAAATCCCGCCCAAATCAGCACGTGGACGACCTTAAAGATAGGTCGCCCAAATGCCGATAATCGAAACGGGTTTTAGACGTATCTAAAAATAGCTTAGGTCTTTCAGTACTGCTGTACGCCCAGAGCTAAAAGGGGCATTTTAGGAGGAGTGGTGAGGGCGGGACGTGGGCTGGCCTAGACTTAGTCGTACTGCAAGTATAACCGAAAGTTTAATGAGACTGCCTAGATGGAACTTATACGTAGTGACTTAGGTCAGCACCTGGCATAGGAAAGCCTAGTAGAGCTGCACAGAGGTGGCTTAAGTAGTTTGAGGGGTGGGCTGGTGAACCATAGAGAGAAGGACCCAGGTCCATGAGCCACTCTAACCACTGCATTCATAGTGAAACATGTGCACCCCCCAAAACCATATTGTACTGCCTTATAGGTGGCACCTGCAGCCATAAGGGCTATTGGGGTGGTAGACAGGTGGATATAGTAGGTTTTGGGGGTCTCACCATGACCTATAAGGGAGTTGTGGTGAGATGCTTATGTGGGACTCTTTTTGTAAAGTTCACAGCAGTGCCCTGTAAGGTGCCCCACTACTCTGTTGCCATGTCTGGGTGTCTAGTCCATCACCTTGATGACCCTTCCCATGTCCAAAAAGACTTGTTCTGGGCATTTTTGACTTGGACGAATTTTTGGACGAGAATGGGGTATAAAGATAGACGACATAGCGGTCTGAATGATCAAATGGTTGTACGTACAAGTATATGATCATTGAAAAAAAAATATTTTGAACGTATTTTTTGAGAATGGACTTTGGACATGCCCGATTTTGGGTGACTACCAACTTAGGCCCAAAACAGGTTTAGACGTATTTTTGATGATCTCCCTCTATGTTTTTTATGTGAACCGAGTTGAGCTCCTTTTGGGGAGATGACACGGTATATAGATTTAGATTAGATTAGAACATAGATTTAGATTAGATTAGAACATAGGCTTTAATCTACCCAACAGTCGTATGTGGAAGAAAGCAGACTCGATCACTGCCAGCATTTGATCTTTCATTCTTAGGGCTCCTTTTACAAAGGCGCGCTAGCGTTTTAAAACGCGTAATACCGCGCGCTAAACCGCCGGCCACGCTAGCCGCTACCGCCTCCTCTTGAGCAGGTGGTAGTTTTTAGGCCAGCGCGGGGGTTAGCGCGTGATGAAAAGTTGCGCACGTTAACCCCGCTATCGCGGCTTAATAAAAGAAGCCCTTAATGTTGAATCTAATTAGACTCCTAAATTCTTTAATTTCTATTGTACTATAAATCTCATATTGTTAATCTCAATAATTTGAGGCCATAATTGATTTTCAGTTCTAGGTTCAATATTAATTTCTGATCCAAGTATCTACAGCTTGTAAATACATCATCGTTTCTCTTTCATTTCATTTTTCTAACCCGTCATTGGATATATATATATATATATATATATATATATATATATATATATATATATACAGTGGTGCCTCACACAACGAACTTAATCCGTTCCAGGAGCAAGTTTGTTATGTGAAACGTTCGTTGTGTGAAACGCGTTTTCCAATAAGAATACATGTAAAACAAAATAATTCGTTCTGCAGCCCTACATTTCCCTCCCTCCACCTCACCTTATATGCAGAGTTTGCCAGCTTTCTTTTTCACCCAGCCGCACGCTTTCAAAAAGCTGTGCACGCGCAGCTGCTGGAGTTGATCAATGTTCTCCTCTCCTGCAACTTCCGGTTTCCGGTTGCGTCAGAGGAGAAGATTGAACAACAGAGCATGCGCGCATGTGCTGCTCTTTGAAAGTGTGTGGCTGGCCGAAAAAGAAAGCCGGAAAACTCGGCATCTAAGGTAAGGTGGAGGGTGCTGCTGTTCCCGGCTCACATTAGGAAGCGGCGAGAGTAGTTCCGCCCCCCCCCCCGGGCCCCTCGGGCGACTTCGTTGTGTGAAACGAAGTTCGTTATAGGGAGCAAGACAAAAAGTTCGTTATGCGCAGTGTTCGCTGTGCGAGGCGTCCGTTATGCGAGGCACCACTGTATATATAAATGGTTGTTGAAATGTTCTCAGCTCATCCAAGAAGAGAATGTGGAGCCATTAAACTTACAAGTTATTCAACACTTTTTGTTTCAATGAAAACAGAATATTTATGCTTAAAATATTACCTAAATTCATTAAGTATGAAGCTGTTTTAAAAGTACAGATGAAAATAATTCAACCTCTGGAACATTTAAATAAGTTTGATAAAAAGCCACATAACCCCCCTCTTTTACAAAGGTGCGCTAGACGTTTAAGTAAGCTAACGTGTGTGAACGCAATCATAGGATATAATGGACAATTTAGCACATGTTAGCTTTTAGCGCGCGCTAATTTTTTTAGCACACCCTAGAACGGCTACCGCACCTTAGTAAAAGGGCTTCAAAATTTTCAGAGCCCCCCCCCACCCTAAAACTTCTGAACTTTTGTGAGGCCCTAAGCTGTAACTTATTTAGTTTATAGATTAATCTGGCGTTGGCTGACAGTTTCAGTGCAGAAGGGCCCGGGGTTTGCTCTCGAGGCAAAGTTGAATATGTTACTTGCAAATGTCATACCAGGGCAGAAGAGTAGATGACGCCAGAGAAGGGATTGAATAATTGTGAAGTGATGGAATGTTTTGTTCCTGTCTCCAAGGGCTTACAGGACACACAGACAGTATACCACATCGGTGATGGCATCATATCCATTGGGTGAACGAGTAGGTCTAGAAAAATTTAAAACTTTTAGTGAGTGGCTCTGACATCTACTTCTTAGAATAACAAAAAAGTTTAAAAAAAATACTGCCAAAAGGTAGCTTGTTAACTGTACACATTTAAAAGGAGCAGCATCGTCTGAAACAGAAGAATGCTGGCTTAAAGAAATGTCTTACATTTTAATAGGGTAATTTCTGCTCAGGCCTTCTACAGTGGACTTTGTACAGGCTTTTGTTGCTGTTCTAATAAGCTCTTTCCTGTTGATTCCAGCTTTATCTTGCCTTATTTTACGTTTGAAATACAATTATGCTGAATAAACTCCTGAGTGGGGGTAATTTGATGCCTTTGATGATGCACAAGGGGTATTGTTCTATGGAATTCAGGTCCATTTATTCTTTGGGCTGGCCAAAGTATATAGAGAACAGTTTTATTTTACACAATCCCACATTTTCTCAGCTATTTACTTTCTTGGTAAGAAGCTATCTATTTTTAGGAGTTTGACCGTTTCTAGCCTACTGCACTAAGCACAATTGTTTTGCTGTGGGAAGAAGTGCAGATCTTTATCTGCTTCTACCAGCAAGGCGGAATGTGACATCATCACTTACAATGCATCATGGGATTTTACAAGTTATCAAAATCTAAATGGCTGCCCTCATGCCTCCATGTTGTTATTTTAAAATTGTAGGGTTTTGTTTTAAAGAGCTTGGAATATTATCAGAATAACCCAAAAGACCTGAAACAAAAGGAGAGCTTTTGCTTTCATGTTTTATAGTTTATGAGAAGTTTTCTTTTATCTCAGATTATACCACTGCATCCATCACCAGTTGCTAGTCTTTAGAACTAGGTTCTCTAGGTTTTTCAAGAGAAGTGAGTAATACGGAACATTTTGGTTACTGAGCAAATGAATGGGGGAAGGGGTGCCCTTAGAGAGTTTGCCGTACAGGTACGGCAGTCTGCCTCACCCTCTTGGTGATTTTCAGTAATGAAGTAGGTGCGGAGACAGGGACAGATTTCCTTAGGTAGGTAGCCATCCCCTTTTCCCACCCAACATATATGTCTATATACCTGTCCTCCACACCAGTGGTCTCAAACTCGCAGCCCGGGGGCCACATGCAGCCCGCCAGGTACTAGTTTGAGGCCCTCAGTATGTTTATCATAATCATAAACGTAAAATAAAACAGTTTCTTGATCATTTGTCTCTTTAGCTATAAATTACAATATTATTATTATGACTTAGCCAAAAGGAACGATTTATAAACTATAAAGAGTTTTACCTCATGCAAAATTGTCATTTCTTTAATAAGACATTAACTATTTTTTCTGAGGCCCTCCAAGTACCTACAAATCCAAAATGTGACCCTGCAAAGGGTTTGAGTTTGAAACTACTACTCCACTCCTTCCCACTGGATTCACTGTTCTGACAGGGATTGTACTGGCACTGTGAATATGTTCAAAACTTGTGAGCTGACACTTCCTCTCCTCACTGTTGGTCTTGTGCATTGCACAGTTAGCAAGAAGCAAGTGCCGGCCCATGAGTTTTGAACAGTAGCTGTCAGCTCAGCTAATGGTGATGGATTTTTCTGCTGCTGCTGGGCTGCATGAGGCCCGCAATCCATCGTTCAGGAGCCCCCTCTTCTACTGTAGAAGGTGGTAATCATCATATTATTTAGAATTAATCACGTGCCCATTTTTCAAACTTTAAGCTTGAAGACCATGCCCTCACTTGTCAGAAGAGAATATTTTTTTTGCGCCTGACTTGCAGTGAGATTTTGACCTTGGATGGAATTCCCATCGAATGGTTGATATTATCAGGACTAGTATGCTGTTGAATTATTTTTTCTCTCATGGTGTAAAAATGTTGCTCTCAGCACAGGTGTCTAAACTGTGTTTTCACATCAAACACATCAGCAGCAAGCTACTTTTGGAGCGGACATAACAGCTTTGTATGACTTCACTGATTTATTTTGTTGGGATTTATTAACTAAGGGGCAAATTCTATAAGATGCGCCCAAAACTTAGGTGCTGAAATGGGCACTATTCAGCACGATTCTAAGTAAAATCGGGCGCTGTTTAGTGAATCACCCTGAGTGGCACCTATTTTGGAGGCGCCCAATAAATCGGCCAGCTCTAAGCACAACTAAAAGTTAGGCGGCCATGTGAGCGCTTAAGAGCAGCGATTCTGTAACAAGGTGCCTAACACGAAGCCACGCCCTATTTTTTTGGAAGGCCGCCTACATTTTTAGAGGCGCCTTGTTACAGAATCACTCTTTCTCGATAGGCGCCTAGGCTTCAATTATTGCTAATTAAAAAGCTTAATTGAGCTTGTTATTCAATTTAGATAGGCGCTTATCTAGTTGGCGTCTCCAAAACAGGTGCCCAACATTAGGCGCCGGTTACAGAATTTGGGCCTAACTGCCTTTTCATGAAGAGATATTTCACCCAAAGCAGTTTACAATACATTGAATAGTAATCAGGTACCTTTAAGTGCCTGATCCTATTTTTGTTAAATTTTTTTGTTCCGAGTACAAACTTGGGGACAAGAATCTTCTGGGAACTTGGTAACATTGCAGATGATGGCAGAAAAGATGTAACTGCACTGCTAGCTGTGTGCTCTCACTAATTATAGAATATCACTCGTAATCTACAATGCTTTTCTTGTGTTCCTTCGTTGTTCTTCTAGGTAGCTGAGCATGCAAGATCCCCTTTTAAGTTCACATTTAACACACCTCCCTTCCCATTTGTAACCACCAGGCTCCATAATGATCCAACAGTCACCAGTCAAACAGTTTTACAGACTTTGATTTTAACTGTTTTAGACTACTGCAATTCTCTTTATTTGTGATTATCAAAAAATTTTATTCGATCTTTACAGACTGTTCAAAATTCAGTCGCTATGCTTTTGATGGGATTTTCAAAATTTGATCATACCTCTTCAGTTCTTAAAGAGTTGCACTGGTTGACCTTTTTTTATAGCGTATTAGATTTAAAGTGGTAACTTTGATGATGCTCCACTTGTTTTGCCTTCTGCTTTGAAGCTTTATAGGCCAATTTGTAGCTTATGATCAGCTGATAAACTGTTGTTGGATATACCATCTTTCAAGCATGAATCACGCGTGCAGAGATATTGCAGATTGAGAGTTGGAATAAATTGCCCATTGAATTATGAACATTGACGTCTATAATCTAGTTTAGGAAATTGTTAAAAGCCTTTTTTTTTTTGCTCATGTATTTGTGGATTAATATCAGTATAGGTATAAGATCCTTTATCCGAAATCCTTGGGACCGAGTATATTTTGGTTTTTGGACCTTTTTGCAATTCGACTCCTACACAACCTCAGCTACCATGATCCCATTACTCCAGCGCTCTATGCAACTCACTGGTTACCAGTCAAAAAGCGATGCATCTTCAAAGCCCTGGTCATGACACACAAGAGATTCTATCAAATAAAGCCGAGCCTACATAGCATCCAAGCTAAGCCTATACACCCCTAACCGCCCCCTCCGCTTCAAAGCAGAACAAAGACTCAGCATTCCCGCAGGGAGATCCCTCTGAATGAGTACGGCGTACAAACGATCCTGCAGCCATTTCCTATCTCAGCTATGGAACCGACTACCCACATAGATCAGGACGCTAATGACCTTCCGCAGAGCAGTAAAGACCTTCCTCTTCCGCCAATCAGGCCATTAAAAACTGCCTCCTCAATATACTTCTCCTAGTACTCTTCGCTATGACCAGTCTGGTCTCTAGAATAAGCTCCGTTATTGTCTACCATGTTGTCATGACTAGTCTGTTTTCAAAGGACTGTGAATGTCTACTTGTAACCCGTTCTGAGTTTCTGGGAGAACGGGATAGAAATCGAAATAAATAAATAAGTCAGAAAAAAAGTGGACTCTGCAGTTTTTCTTGACCATTTTTTCAGCCCTTCAACTTGAATTGCACATAAAACAGGAGCAACAAACGCACCTGCATTGGTTTCAGCATGTGTCACATTGGGAAAATTGACTACTTCAGGTTCACATCAAATTTTGGATGTCGGAGCTTTTTGGGTTTCGGAAATTCGGATAAAGGATCTTGTACCTGTAGTTGCTTTTTAGTATAAAGAGTTTTTTTTTTTAATGTGTTAGTGATTTTTAGATGATGTTTATTAATTTAGTTTAATAATTATCCCCCCTAGATGTTTTTAGCACGGGCTGGAGAGGCAAGTGCTCCAACGCTCATTGGAATTCTATGAGCGTTGGAGCATGTACCACACAGGCTCACGCTTGATAAAAGGGGCCCTATAGTTTGTGTTTGTCTTATTACCATGTAATAGTTTGAGGGCTCCTTTTATGAAGGCGCGTTAGCAGTTTAACGCGTGTAATGGCGCGCGCTAAACCGCCAGCCGCGCTAGCCGCTACCGCCTCCTCTTGAGCAGGCGTTAGTTTTTCGGCTGGCGCAGGGGTTAGCGTGTGATAAAAAGTCACGCGCGCTAAAGCCGCTAATGTGGCTTCGTAAAGGGAGCCCTGCGTTTTGTTTGGTATTTTAAGATTAGGTATGTTTAATCTCTACACTGTCTAGTACTGTCTGGATAGAGTGGTTTATAAGCATTGTAAATAAATAAAATAAACATCACCACAGCTGTTACACAAACATCTGGATTCTTGGCCTTTCTAGATGGCACTTTGCCCTCTCCCCATTCACCCAATGCCGCTCCACGATCAACACAAGGAAAACCAGCTACTTTGGCACCCACGCTTCTACTAGGGCTTCAAGTTACTATATTACTATTGGAGTTGAACCAAATCAGTGGCGTAGCAAGGGTGAGAGGTGCTCCTCTCCCGCCCTCTTCTCTGCCCCCAACCTCCATCTGCTCCTTCCCTGCCCCCTCCCTTCCCTTGTACCTCTTTAATGTTCCCAGCACAAGCAGCAGCCACAGCCTGCTGCTTGCGCCAGCATTGGCTCTTCCTCTGACGTCACTTCCTAGATGCAGGTCCAGGAAGTGACGTTGGAGGAAGAGCCGAAGCTGGCGCGAGCAGCAGCTTGGTGAAAGTTAAAGTGATACAGGGGAAGGGAAGGGGGGGCAGGCGCGATAGTGGGGGGTGGGGAAGGAGCCGAGGGGGGGGGGGCAGAGAGGAGGAGTGTGCTGGCTATTTTAGTTTCAGTCAGCTGTGAAATAGAATGCTCCGTCAGATAAGATTAGAGGAAAGCATAACTGTATGGAATGTTGACTTGAATCCGTGAAAACGTTTTTATTCTTTAAATATTTGACGGCGTGATAAGAATTCATCAGGCTGTACATAGCTGGTATCTGCAATAGTGGGTTGGGAATTCTATATTAGCTTATGAATCATGTGCTGATTTGTATGTTTTTACATGTAATCTGTTCTGAACTATTTTGGAAAAAGAAGAGAAGTGTGAAATTAAGTGAAATGCTTGGTGGAAAACTCTTCTGCAGCGATAACAGCCATGAGTCACTTAGGATAAGTGTCGGCCAACTTTGCAGAGTGGGATGGTGCAGTCTTTGTACATTCTTCTTGGCAAAATAGCTTAAGCACTGTCAACTTGGCTTTGTATCATCTAGTTTTCACTTCTTGTCATAGCTTTTCTATTGGATTGTGGCCTGGGCTTTGGTTGGGCCATTGAAGTACATTCACTTCGTTCTTTAACTTCCTAAAATGTGAATTTTCTCAATTCCTGGTCTATGTAGACTGGAACAGGGTTTCTTCCGTGATCTGTCAATACTTTTTGCTATCTGTTTTCCCCCCCTGGATTTCAAAATCTCCCTGTCACCTCTCATGAAAATGATTTCTGCAATACAATACCACTGCTACAATGCTTTATTGTTTTGGGCAGGATCCGAGAGAGCCCCAAATCAGGATAGCCAACAGCAATTACCAAATGGGAAGGATGTCCTGGTTCAGTCAGGTCCAGAGCAAAAAAAGGTCTGATGGAGCAACTGACCACTGGAGTGATTAAGACATGACATTTCCTTAATCCCCCAGTGGTTCCTGTCTTCCTCACTCTCCCCTGAAAATGAAACTGAAAGGGTAGGGTTACCAGATTTGCCATGTCTCGGGACTCAAGGAGCTCCCATACGAGGAGCGGTTAGGGAAGTTGCAGCTCTACTCACTTGAGGAACGTAGAGAGAGGGGAGATATGATCGAGACATTCAAGTATCTCACGGGTCGCATCGAGGTGGAAGAGGATATCTTCTTTTTCAAGGGTCCCGCGGCAACAAAGAGGCATCAGTAGAAAATCAGGGGCGGGAAACTGCACGGTGACACTAGGAAGTTCTTCTTCACCGAAAGGGTGGTTGATCGCTGGAATAGTCTTCCACTTCAGGTTATTGATTTTAAGGCCAGATGGGACAGACATGTGGGATCTATCTGCAAAGATAGATAGGGAGGGTCATTGGAGTGGGCAGACTTGATGGGTCGTGGCCCTTATCTGCCGTCTATTTCTACGTTTCTATGTCCCAGTTCCGGCCTCAGCCCTGCCCTGCTCTACCTCCAGCCCCACCCCATTATGCCTCCTGGCTCCGCCCCCACAAAGCCTCATCTTCCTTCTCTGACCTCTGGGCTGCGTCTGGAGGGCCTCGGAGCATGCACGTAACATCAACCGCGCATGCTCAAAGACCCTCCAGGTGCGGTTGGAGGTCGGGACTTTCCAAAACCTGGACAAACTACCGGGTTTTGGAAAGTCTGTCCAGGCATCCAGACAGTCCTCTAAAAAGAGGACATGTCTGAGTTTTCCCGGACATCTGGTAACTATGAAAGGGGATACCAGGCTCTAGGACAGTATTCCTGGAGGACTCACAGTTACAAAATAAAAAAGTTAAAGTGTGATTTGAACCTGGGTCCCTTAGTTTAAAGTCCACTGCAGTAATCACTATGCTGCCTTTCTGCTCTGTAGAAATGTCTGTGTGGCCATTCTTTTAAGAATGCTGCCACATAGACATCCTTGCCCCTGCGTTTTTGCCATTCATAAGACATTCCAATTTGTAAAATTGCTGTTCATGCTACCATTGAGTGAGCCTGGCAAAATGCTCAAGGTCTCCCAATGGTAGGGGGTCACTTGTAGCTGAACCCTTCCTTCCATACGCCAAGGTCCAGCGTCTCCCCCCCTCAGCTACTTAACCACATGCAGAGTCCTCCGCAGCCACAGCATCTGAGACAGCGCTAAAGGCTGCCTCTCTGGCCTGCCACATCCCACTGAGCTGATTCAGCTTCCTATGGGCAGGATGCGGCCAGTCAGAAAGGCAGCCTTTAGTGCCGTTTCTGATGCAGTAGCTGCGGAGGCTTCTGTGGGCAGCTAAGTAGCTGAACGCAGGGGAGGGAGTGAGCAATGGAACTGGGGTTGGGGCTAGAGAGTTGCACGGGGACAGAAATCCCCGCCCATCCCCGCCAGGATCCTCTCCGTCCCCACCCGTCCTCTTCAGGATCCTTTCCGTCCCCACCCATCCCCGCAAGGAATTACCTCCATCCCCGCCTGTCCCCATAAAAAGCAGCAATTACTTCTGACAGGATCATCAATTCCACAGTTTCTTTTGAGTTTGCACTGCTGTTTTCCTTGTGGAATCTCTTTGGTGGAACCCTTTTTTTTGTTTTCTGTTCAGGTAATTTAACTTATAAACCCCCCTCTTTTACTAAGGCTGACGTGTCCATTATATTATATGGATGAACCCTGCTTCCAAAGCCTTCCATCCCCGTGGGAGTCCTGTTGGCTAGAGGGGGGTCCCCGTGGGAGTCCCGTGGGTTAGGGGGGATTCACGTGATCCCTGTTCCCTTGCAGACTTTTAGTTGGGGCATCTTTTTCATTCTGCATCCCAGCTAAGCCACTGAACAAAAGGCTCGTGATAGAGGTTAAGCAGAAGAGTTATTTACTCCTTCAGATAGCACTTGGACTAAGGGACGTTGCATGAAATGAACAGCTGGGAGCTTATAAACAAACTGAAGCAAGTATTTTTCATTAAATGCACAATTAAGCTTATGGAATTTATTGCTGGAGGATGCGGTTGAGGCATTGAGCAAAACTGGATTTTAAAGAGAAGAAAGGTTCATGGAGAAAAGCTCATAACCAATTATTTTCTTCTTTTCTTCCTATCGCCTCCTTCCCCCACCCTAGACTTTCCCCCATCAACTTAGTGGGGGTTAGTGAGCATCCCTTAAAGATTCTCTAGGTGTGATTCTGTATTACAGTAGAAGTGTTATGGATTAGATGAACGGCTATAGAATCCTAGAGTACACTGTACCTAGGCCCAGATGCACTAAAGCCAGCAATCGACGCGAAACCTGTTTTGACAGCTTTAGTGACGATTGCATTTGCTGACCCGATGCACAAACTGGCTCACCGTGTGTTTTTTCCCTAGATCGCTCATTTTCCGATCTGGCCATGCAAATTAACTAAAACCCCATGCAAATTAGCCAAGTGATTGATGCACTAACATCACTTGGCTATGCAAAAAAAAAAAAAATAGCAAGGGTTTTAGCAATCCAAAAAAACCCGATGGGTCTAGTTGTGTTACTGACAGGTCTGCCTGGATTTTTTTTTTTTCATTTTTTTAATGGCGTTACACATGCAAAATATCTGTCCCATTAAAAAAAATTCCCCCCCCCCCCACCCCAGGAGAATCACGGCTTGAGTTGGGCAGAGAGCAGGAGATTCGGGGCAGAGCAGGGCGGCAGAAGAATCGCGACTTCAGGGCAGAGAAGTCGAAAAGAACAACTGGTCCCCAGCAGTCGTTTGTTTGCTGATCGGCCAGCCCAGTCGGTGTTGCTTTTTTTTTTTTTTTTTTTAGTGAATCGCTGCCTGCCTACATTTGAATTATGTTCCCCCTCATTTGCATGCACGGATCGGAGGCTGATCGGGATAGAGTTTAGTGGATCGGGTCAGAGGGAAATCTGGTCGCAAAGGGGTCCTAAGTGGTCAGAACTTGATCGGTGTGGCTTAGTGAATCTAGCCCTAAGACAAGTACTGGGCAACTTGCATAGTCTGTGTCCTGTATATGGCAGTTCGGTTTTAGATGGCCTGGAGAGGGCTTTGATGGAAACTCAATCAATTTAGAACCTAAGGACAATGCCAGGCAGACCTCTATGGTCAATGTCCCAGAAATGCCAAATAAAGACAATTTAATAATGAATCGATAATGAGTTTGACTGTCAGGCACAATGGATGGACTGTTCAGGTCTTTATCTGATGTCATTTACTATGCTACTATGCTATAAATTCAAGATGACAGCTGAGCTAAAAATGGATTTATCAAGCAGGAACGTCCTACTTAAGGACGCTTAGCCCATCTCGTAGTGCAAAGATTCTTTATATTAAATGTGTCTGCATATGAAAATTATCGCAAGGTTTCCTGCAGTGAGTTTGTGCACATATTCAGCTTTCTATAAAATGTTGACCTCTGGCTGAGAGAGGCTAATTTAACTGTCAGATTACTGTGATCAGCCCTGTTACACAAAACAGACTTAAAGCGTTAGGTCACAGCGCTTTTTCGCCTCATGGTCAGCAATACAGTAGCTGTAGAACTGCAATTTATCAAAAAATCAGAACTCTGTTAAACCAAAGACACAAGGGAACTGGAAAGATGGAAAAAAAAAGACCATCAGGCTATTAGGAGACTCTGTAGCTTAAAGCTGTGGAATGGAGTAAAACAGTGAGATCGATATTCAACACGATTTAACCAGTCTGAAACAGCTTCTGGTTAACAAGTTTCAAGTTTTTCTTCAAATTTGATGATATCGCTTATAACACTTCTAAGCGATTTACAGATAAAAATTTGGAAAACGTACAGAAATAAAAAAAAAACGCCAATAACGGTACAATTAAAAGATTAAAACAACTTGAGTAAATGGCGCAACATTTAAAGGACAACAAGAACAGAACAAATGTGATACGAGAGGAATTGGGTAGAAATACGATCGGTATAGAAAAGGGAACAAAAAAAGGGAAGAACAAAAGGAAGGGAGGTACGTTGATCTGAATTGTTTAGAAGAAGAACAAAGTCTTGTTTGGGTGAAGGGCTGAAGTGTCTAAAGCAGGGGTGTCAAAGTCCCTCCTCGAGGGCCGTAATCCAGTCGGGTTTTCAGGATTTCCCCAATGAATATGCATTGAAAGCAGTGCATGCACATAGATCTCATGCATATTCATTGGGGAAATCCTGAAAACCCGACTGGATTCCGGCCCTCGAGGACCGACTTTGACACCTGTGGAAGGGAAGGATTAAATCTTGAAAGCATCTTTAAACAAAGTGTTTTAAGGAGACCTTTAAAGCGGTCTCCAACTCAAACCCTTTGCAGGGCCACATTTTGGATTTGTAGGTACTTGGAGGGCCTCGGAAAAAAAATAGTTAATGTCTTATTAAAGAAATGACAACTTTGCATGAGGTAAGTATCTAGAAATCAAAAATGTGGATTATCCGAAATCTGAAATTATCAGAAGCAATTAAGGAAAGATTTATAAATTATATTTTATAAATCTTTCTTTAATTGCTTCTGATAATTTCAGCTATATACAGCTGAAAGCAGTGCAACATGCAAAAAGTGAAAAACTATCAAAGTATCAACTGCAAGAGACAAGATTTTGGACCAACTATTTTGAGGCCCTTGGTATTATAAAGAATGATTCTTTATGGAAAAAATGTGCCTTAAGTGTCCAGCGGTTGCATCCGCAACCGCCTTCAGCTCTCACCTCCTCCAGCACTGGGCGCACGCACAAGCTGCACTGCCTCTAATGGTTACCTTACATTCTGGAACGTTGCCTTCCTCACAGCTGTAACCTCACGCAAGCGCTTTCCTGCATCTGTACGTGATTGTGAGGTGGAGTGGAGAGGACAATCGCATACAGACACAGGAAAGCGCTTGCGTGAGGTTACAGCAGTGAGGCGGGCAACGTTCCAGAACGTGACCGCTGGACACTTAAGGCATAGGTCAGGGCTGCCCAAGTCCGGTCCTCGAGATCTACTGGCAGGCCAGGTTTTCAGGATATCCACAATGAATATGCATGAGAGAGATTTGCATGCACTGCCTTCTTGGTATGCAAATCTCTCTCATTCATGTTCATTGTGGAAATCCTGAAAACCTGGCCTGCCAGTAGATATCGAGGACCGGACTTGGGCAGCCCTGGCATAGGTTTTCCACAAAGAATCATTCTTTATAATACTCAGGGCCTCAAAATAGTACCTGGCGGGCCACGAGTTTGAGACCACTGATGCTTTCTTCTCTGATAGGAGCAGGAAGAGTGTTCCAAAACGGGGAGGGGGGGCTACTACTGAGAAGATGTCCTGACGCCTAGTGCCTATTATTCGTAGAGAGGGCACGGTTAATAATTTGCGGTCCACAGATCTAAGAAGACGGGAAGGTTCGTAGGGAATTAAATATTTTTTTATGAATTGTGGAGATTTTGTTAGTAATATTTTAAAAGTTAATACAGTGCTCCCCTGCAAATTCATGATTCGCGAATTGCGGACTCTCTCATTCGCGGTCTGCTCCGACTTCCTCTTCCTGTAGTAAAGCGGTCTACACTAATCAGGAGCTGCGTGTCAAAGCAGCTCCTGATTGGTGAGGCTCGACTTTAGTGCAGGAAGAGGCGGTCGGAGCATACCGCGAGTGATTTTCTTCACTCGCCGGCGCTCCGGCTGCTCTCTCCTGCCTCTCCAGCTGTCCTTTCCTGTCTTCCCCGCTAAAAACTATATTCGTGGTTTTTCAAGATTCGCGAGGGTTCCTGGAACGGAACCCCCACAGATATCGGGGGAGTACTGTATTGGATCACTAAACTGTTAGCTGATAATGAGCAACCTACTTATGTTTTAGTTCGTAAATATTTGAAATCTTTTCAAAAAATATTTAAAGATTAGGCTTCCCTTTGTTATTAGATGTTTATTAGGTTATAGAATGTGGACATTTAAGGGTGTGCAGCAAAGAAAGCAAACAGGATGTTAGAAATTATTAGAAGAGGGATGGTAAATAAGACTAAGAATATTATAATGCCTCTGTATCACTCCTTGGTGCGACCTCACCTTGAGTATTGTGTTCAGTTCTGGTCACTGATTCTACAAAAAGATATATCGTATATACTCAAATATAAGACGATCCGAACATAAGTTGAGGTACCCTTTTCTCCTCCCAAAAAAGGAGGAAAATGGGTTGACTTAAATGTAAGCAGGGGTGGTGGTGGTGGTTAATATTCATGTGCCTTACTAGGATCGGCACCCAGCCCCCTCCCTGTCAGGCTCTGCACCCAGCCCCCCTCACTGCCTGCCCTGCCAGGCTCTCCACCCTGTCCCCCTTCCCTCCCTGCCAGGCTCTCCACCCTGTCCCCTCTCCTTCCCAGTGGTTCTAGATTATCGCAGCGTTCTCCCAGCATCGCCTTGGCATTTTCAACATTTTACTAGACGGCAGGCACCTCTGTGTGTTTTTTTTCTGCAAGTAAACTCACTTGGGCTTAATTGGTTTTTTACATTTGGCGCCATCTACTGGGCTACTTTTACACCCCTGAGGAAGGCCCCTGTGGCCGAAACACGGACCGTGTTGGGGTCCAGTATATGCTCTATCACAAAGGACTTTGGGATCCAGAATATGTTCTATTACAAAGTACTTTTATATGCCTGCCACGTTTTGTTTATATGTATACCTGTGCAAATTTTAACTGAAATTAATAAATGTATTTGTTCACACAGTGGTCTGACTAGTGTCCCTTTCCCACTTTTTTTGTGTCTATAGTTTGCCCGTGGAGGTTACTTTTTTCCTTTGAATTGTTTGATACCCTCTCCTTCCTTGACACCTCCCTGCCCTGTCCCCTGCCCCCCTTTTCTCCCGATGTCCTGCAGGCCTCCACTGAGCCTGCCATATGACCTGGTGGTCCAGTGGTAGGCCAGGACAGGAGGGATCCCATCCATCTCCTGTCCTGGCCGACTCTGACAATTTTTTTCCTCCCTCCTGCCTCCCTCCCTCCCTCCCCCCAGGGTACCTTTTTGAATCCCTGGTGGTCCAGTGTTGTACCGAGCAGGAACAAACTTTCTGTGCTCCTACACTGCTTTGAGCCCCTCCCAGAATGGCTGCCTCGGGTTCTCATGAGCTTTTATGCACTCCTACCCGGTCTTGAGCCACTCCCTAAATGGCTGTTGCCAGTTCTCAGGAGTTCCGCAAAAACTGGTGGCAGCAGCTCAGCACTGGGCAGGAGCACAAACAGCTCATTCCTGCCCAGCATATTGCGGGACTGCAAGAACTTGCAGCAGCCATTCAGAGGGGCTCAGCGTGGGGCAGGAGAGCGGAAAGCTCACTCCTGCCTGGTACACTGCTGGACCACCAAGGATTTAAAAAGGTACACAGGAGGAGGCGAGAGGGAGGTAAAAAAAATTGGGCAGGCCGGCAGAGGCCTCCAACAATTCTGAGAGGGGGGCGGGTGGGCTCTGACCCAAATATAAGATGAGACCCCCATTTTTGGGAGAGACGTGCGCTAGGGCGGAGCTCCTGGGCTCCCCCAAACAAAGCAGCATTCCGCTGACTATGATTGTGGGCGTGTAATGTGTGCAGGCGCCTAAAATGGACTTGGGCGCCGGAGTTTAGGCCAAGAAAACCCTGGCATGAATAGAGTGGGCCTAAGGTTCAGGTGCCTACTAGTGCTAGGTTCACTTTAGGCGCTACTAGGCGCGATTCTATAAATGGTGCCTAAAGATTGAGATGCACTCTGCATCGCGTTCCCCAATGCCTATGCCTTAGGCGCTATTTATAGAATCGGGGCCTCAATGCCTGACACACCCCTGACCCATGGACGGTTCATATTCAGTGGCGCACAAGACACCAGCGCGCTGACAATCCAGTGCTGACAATTCAGCGCAAGAAAGAAGCGTGCCGCTGAAAGCCGCCAAAAAACTTTGTTTTAAAGAGCTCCGATGGGGATGTGTGGGGGGGAACCCCCTCACTTTAATTCTTAGTGTTCGCGCTGCCGTTGGGTGGGTGTGGGGGGAGCAACCCCCCACATTATAGAGAAAACAGAACTTTTTCAGATTTTTTTCAGGAAAAGTTCCGTTTTTTCTATAATGTGGGGGGTTGCACCCCCCAACAGCAGCTTAAACACTATGCATTAAATTGGGGGGGGTTCACCCCCCCATCACAGCTCTTTATAAATAATGTTTTTTTGGCAGCTTTCAGCGGCGCTTCTTTCTTGCGCTGAATTGTCAGCGCTGGATTGTCGGCGCGCTGGTGTCTGGCGCGCGATTATCCCGTCACTCCCATGGACATGCTTGTCTCATTTTAATGCCCCTTTGCAGTTAAGTGCCACAGAATCTAGGCCGTATGGGGGGGTCGATATTGAGCCGGCAGTGGTGAGTGCTTTTTTTTAGCCTGCAAAGGCTTTGAATATCCAGGTTTACGTGGCCAGCTCTCTTACGATATTCAACGATACTGCATAAAGGCAGGACTGATTTGACTGCTAAACTTAGGCACTTAACTGCATAAGTGTCGACTCTGTTCCTAGACCACTCACAAAATAGCTGGCTTTCACTGTAACAGTCTGTGATGATATTTAGTGGTATTAACCAATTAAGTGCCACTGCATATTAATGGATAACCCCAAACCAGCAATTTAACCAGCCAGGAGCTGTTTCCGGTTAAATTACTTTAACCCCCTCTTTTACTAAGGTGCGCTAATCGAATTAGCGTATGGTAAACACTAAAGCATCCATAGACTAACATGCACACGTTAACACTTAGCGCACACTAAATCGATTAGCACGCGCTAATCGGTTAGCGCATCTTAGTAAAAGAGGGCCTAAATGTTGACCCCCCTAAATTGTACCAATCAATGCCGCTTAAAGGTCTTTGTTGGCAAATAAAGCCAATTGGTACCCAATTAAACAATTAACCCCTCCTTTTACAAAACTGAAATGCAGTTTTTGGCACCGGCTGCGGCGATAACAGCTCTGGCGCTCATAAGAAATTCTGTGAGCGTCGGAGCTCTTATTGCCGCGGTCAGCGCTAAAAACCGCGCTACAGTTTTGTAAAAGGGGGGGAGGTAAGTTAGGTGCTATTCTACAACTTCCACTTGTAATTTTACACGCCAGTCCGAAAATTGTGCATCGAACTTTATAGAATTAATGCGGCAGTGTGTGCAAGCAAAGAATAAATAGGTGACCTAAACACACACAAAAAAAGTGCTCAAAAATCAGGAAAACTTCATTTAAAAGAAGTATGAACCAAAGTTTTCTTTGGCCATACATGCGCCTAGCTGATATCACAGCCACTTCGCAGATTAACTGCAAGGCACAGTCCCTGTCCAGTCCTCGGGTTAACAGCCTCTGGCAAAACCCAGACATGTCCTCTTTTTAGAGGACTGTTCGGGTGCCCGTAGGGATTTCCAGAACCTGAAGAGTTTGTCCAGGTTTTAGAAGTCCCTGAGCTTGGGACCACGTCTGGAGGCCCTCTGCGCATGCACGGACGTTGACGCGATGAGCATGTGACGTCTTTGGGTCGGCGTCCACAGGGGAAGGAGACAGGAGGTTTGTGTGGGGGGGGGCTGGGGAGGTGGAATGGGACGGAGCTGAAGGCAGAACGGGGCAGGTTGGGGTGGAACGGGCGGGGCTAGGTGTCCTTTTTTTAAAGAGGAAATCTGACAACTCCACCCATTCTCCTCCCTTCCCAATGCTATTGTATATTCCACATTAGCTGTTTAAAATGGGAGTTAGTGTGCGCTAACAATTAGCTCTGCCTTCATGGTTAGTACTGGCCTGTGCTCTTAGGAGTATATGGTGCAGTGGTTAGAGCTACAGCCTTGGAACCCTGAAGTTGTGGGTTCAAATCCTGCACTGCTCCCTGTGACCCTGAGATTCTCGGAAAGAACGAAAGCCAGAAGGCCTTGAGCATGCGCAGATGCTCAAGGCGCAGTCGTGGGAAGAGGCATGATCTTCGGGCAACGGCACCTCCAGTGGGTTGGTGCTGAGTGCCGGTGCCAAATCGGAGGGTAAGCATTCAGTTTGGGCGGGCGGGGGATGCCGGTTCACGCGGGGGGGGGTGGCGATGCCGATGCGTTGGGGGGGGCGGCGTTTGCGGGCGGAAGGGCGATGCCGGTTCGTGGGAGGGGATGTGGAAGCACACCAGTGGCCTCGGAGGTGGGGGGTCTTTTGGGGATGTGGTGGGGTGGAACAGCGCCAGTGGCTGGGGGGAGGGGAGGTGGAACAAATCAAGCGAGTTTCCTTTACTTCTTATGGGGAAACTCACTTTGATATACGAGTAAATTGGTTTACGAGCATGCTTCTGGAATTATGCTCGTAAACCAAGGTTCCACTGTATTTGTAAAATACAATTTCAGTAATAAAACTCACTAAGTAATAAACTTATCGAACAAAGTGGTCTTAGTTAATTTCCGAAAACTGCAATAGGATAACATAGCTTGCTGAATACATTTACCTAACCAAGATTGTTGCCTACCAGCTTGAAACGCTAGGCTGCTCATTGAAAATACTTGCTGAATTCCAACTGTGGATTCACTTGCCCTCACCGTTCTATACTCAAGTTAGGATTTTAGAAATAACGAGCAGGATTGTTTAATTGGGAAAGTTAGCAACCGAGTCATTTTGGGGTCTTGAAGTGATTAAAAAAAAAAAAAAAGCCACATTTTTGAACACGCATGGAAGCCTCAAATTCAACATGATCATCCAAATTTATGAAATAGATTTCTGCTAACTCTTAATGGAGGCATTAATTTAATGTTGTCACTGCGTGAGCTTTTCCAATCTGGAGCTTGCAAGGCAGCCTGTGGGAAAACCCCCCCCCCCAAAAAAATGAGCACAGCAGAGCAGCCTGACCTAAGTTGAAGCTGTTTCTCTAATATTAAGGGGATTCGAGAGGCTCCCCCGGCCTGCCCCTAAATCTTATGAGAGTTTATATCCAGAAAAGAGAGTACTGGGTCTATGGATTCCAGGCAGGCTCTCAGAGTCAGCACAAGGATATTAGATGCTCTAGGCCAGGGTCTCTCACACTGTGTGCCATGTCACAGTGGTGTGCCCTGAAGAGATTCCAGCATTTTCCTTTATTTTAAAAAATTCCCTTCATAAGTATACACTAGAAAAATAACATATATGTTGCATATGCTAAGAGTGTCAATGTTATGAATGTCTGTGTGCGTGATACATCGCCCAGACAAGCATCATTCTTTGACGCGATTGGTCCTTGAAAACTAACAGCAAGTAATTTTATTTGCATTTTTTAGGTGTCAGGTCAAAAGCGTGCCGGGACAAAGGCGCGAGCAAACAATTGAGCGCAGTGCGGAGGCGCGCGCCGAAGAAAATTACTGTTTTTAGGGCTCCAACAGGGGGTGTGTGGGGGGGGAACCCCCCACTTTACTTAATACAGATCGTGCTGCGTTGTGGGGGGGTTAGGGGGTTGTAACCCCCCCCACATTTTACTGAAAACTTCACTTTTTCCCTGTTTTTAGGGAAAAAGTTCAGTTTACAGTAAAATGTGGGGGGTTACAACCCCCCAAACCCCCCATAATGCCAGCGTGATTTGTATTAAGTAAACTGGGGGTGCTCCCCAACAAAAACCCCCGTCGAAGCCCCTTAAAACAGTAATTTTCTTCAGCGCGCGCCTCCATCTTGCGCTCAGTTGTCGGTGCGCGCCTTTGTCTTCCGCGTTGTTGTCTATGAACCATTTTTTATGGCGTAGTTATGCTATTTTTTATGGCGTTGTTTATGGCGTAGTTGAGCAACAAAGCAATCAAGGCTTTGGGGCTTTGGGGGTAAAAATGGGACTGAAAATAGGGGACATGTGAGGGAAGGAGGCTTTACTAGCACCTGTTAATGTAACGAGCTTAAACACTAGTTATAGAATAAGTTTTTATTGCGCAGCCTACAGGCTAATCATATTTCAGTTTTGGCTTTGGCACTGAAACCAGCTTGAAATCCAGGTTTGGTCATTCTTTGGTTTCGGCTGAAATTGCCAGTGTATTTTTCAGCTGAAACCAAAATAGCCCTTCTCCCCACCCACCACAAGCAGTGCCAGAGAGTTGGTCATGCTTTCCAGCCAAAGGTCATCTCAGAGCCTCTTTTTAAATGCCCGGGTAGTCTAGTAGCCTCTTCTGGGCAGGAGAGATTCCCTGTCGCTCCTGCCCCTACCGGTTTCTCAGTCAAATGGCTACTGTGATTTCCCATGGCAGCATCTTGAGATTTCTGTGGGAGGTCCCAGCAGCTGTTTTGAGAGTGGAACCAGCATGAACAGGAGCAGTTCCCAGTTGCTTTTGCCTTTGCTGGTTCCAATCTCAAAATGGCTGCTGGGACTTCCCAATAGCAGTCTCATGAAGCTGCCACAAGAAGTCTCGGCAGCCATTTTGATTGAGGAACCTGCCTGGAAGAGGCCATTAGACCTCCAGGACATTTAAAGGTAAGCCTAAGGGAGGGACTTCAGGTGGTGGAAGGGTGGAAGGTTGTCAGCCCAGTTGGATTAGCTCTTACTGCTTGGGGGGTTGGGGGTGATGGCCCAGGAGGACCTGCTTTTTCTGCTGGGGGGGAAGAGGCACTATTTTTTAAAATTCAGTTTTGGTTTTGGTTAAAAACAAGTGGTAAATCTCAGCTGCTGATTTGGTTCCAGTCAGAACTGAGAACCCCAGTTTTGATTGGCCTCTAGCACAGGCTCAGGGTGCTTAAATGGAGATGCCCACTGGACTGGTACAGTGTGATTTATTTCTGTTACCCATCCCATGCACCCTTCTCATGAAAGCTGCTTTGCCGGTTTGCTTCCGCAAGCTTTGATGCTTTATGCTGTTGAACCTTGAACAGAGTCCTTGTAAGCTGAGCCTGGCCTGCTGGAGGATTCCACTCTCCTCCGGCTTCCCTCCCTCTTTAACTGACCAGTGAGTTCTTTCAAGTCTAGGGCAGGGTTGCAGTCATAAAGTCATAGACTGTACGTACAGCATGCAATGCCGTGTTTTTAAAGTGTCCTGTAGTTTCTTTCTGGAAGAATGACTAGGTCATGATACAAAGACTTTACTGATATTTTGAAGACATTAGTGTTTCTATTGGAAGCATTTTCTAAGTGTGCAAGCACATACTAGTTAAAGAGGTTACAAGCTGATTCTGGCACGTTGAGTTTGTCAAACAATGTCAGCATTTAGTAAGATGCTGTTGGAAGCCGCCAAGGCTAATTGGCCTGTCTGTTACTATTTTACTGCAATTTGACAGGTGAAGAAGCTCTTTACTGGATTTCCTTTATAGAATCTGATCTTGGTTGACTTTCTACTGCTAGGGTAGTAGATAGTATGAAATTCTGTGAACAAAGCAGAGAATGTGTTGTTGGTTAAAGCACAATAGAGGAGACATTGAGTCCTAGAAGCATCCCACTCTTGAATTCTTGATACAGTTCTTTAAACTTCCTGTCTCAAATGTACAGGCTGCACCTTCAAAAAGATAAAAAGGATGGAGTCGGTCCAGAGGAAGGCTACTAAAATAGTCTGTGGTCTTCGTGATAAGGCGTATGGGGACAGACTTAAAGATCTCAATCTGTATATTTTGGAGGAAAGGCGGGAGAGGGGAATTATGATAGAGTCGTTTAAATACCTACGTAATATAAATGTGCACGAGTCGAGTCTCTTTCATTTGAAATTAAACTCTGCAATGAGAGAGCATGGGATGAAGTTAAGAGGTGATAGGCTCTGGAGTAACCTGAGGAAAAACTTTTTTACGGAAAGGGTGGTAGATGCGTGGAACAGTCTCCCAGAAGAGGTGGTGGAGACAGAGACTGTGTCTGAATTCAAGAGGGCCTGGGATAGGCACGTAGGATCTCTTGGAGAGAGGAAGAGATAATGGTTACTGCGAATGGGCATCTCTATGACCTCACAATGCAGGTGCACAGAGCCTTAGCCTATAGGAAGAGGAGATGCAAATGTTAAGAGCCTTAGCCAATAGGGAGAGGAGGAGATAATGGTTACTGCGGATGGGCCATTTGGCCTTTATCTTCCATCATGTTTCTATGCTTCTATGTTTCTAGGTACATGAGTGTTATGTAATACAGCTTAACATTGCCAGAGGCTTAGGAAGGAAGCTATCAAGCTGGGTTCATTTTCTAAGCTGCTTTATTTGCCTCTTAACGCATGATAATGGTCACTAATGTGACTTAAAGTACCATAACAAAGTGATAACTAAGTCTCTGTGGGCTATGATATGCAAAATATGCAGCAAGTATGTAAAGCAGCTCATTACTATGTAAATTATACTGTGTAACATGACTTGTGTTGAATACTGCAAGTCGTGTAATAGCTGGAAAAATCTCATGAGCATTTGGCCTCAAAATGTGACCTGATGTTCCCAGGCTGCCTCTTAAAGGGGCTGCAGGATTGTCTCCCCATCCCCTGATCAAAGTCCCACCTCCCCCCCCCCCCAAAGAACCCATCCTCACCCTCCGAGGCCTACTTTTCATCCACGTTCAATACCTGCAAATAATTAATGCGGGAGCACTTACTGCCTTTTATGGGAGGCTGTATGTGCTCCTGCTTTAACTCTTCATTATTTAGTTAGCCCATGTTAATCATAAATACCCCCCCCCTTCCGGATTCTCTATATGTCACCTAAATTTGAGTACTGATCCCAGACGCACCTGTAACTGATTAGACAATTAGGCACTAATGCTCAATTATTGGAGTTAATTGGAGCCCTAATCTATACCATCCGTGCTTAAATTTCATAGTGCACAGATCAGGGGGCCAAATGGGATCGACACGTGGGAACTATTTGCTAGGCAAAGGAAGGGGAGGGTCATTAGGGTGGGCAGACTAGATGGGCCGTGGCCGTTATCTGCCGTCTATTTCTATGTTTCTATGTTTCATTCCCAGGTGCAATATTATAGAATAATGTTATATCTGAGTTGGGTGCCGGCTTTACACTGGGTTTAAGCAGGCATAAATCTAGTCATGCTAAGCTAGTATTCTGCAAAGGACAAGCACCCTTTGCAGATTACTAGTTTAAGCTAGATCTTTTCAGTGTCTAACTTTGGGCACCATTTACTGAACCCAGCCCCAAATGCTAGCCATATAATGCGGGAATGCCAGTCTGCACCCAGGGATACAGCCCCTCCAAAAAATACATCTAAAAATTCAGCAACATGAGCAAACATTCTGTAGCAGTCTGCCAATGCTTACCACACCCCTCCCACCCAAAAAAAAAATAAGAACATAAGAATAGCCACACCAATGGTCCATGTAGTCCAGTATTCTTTTTACAACAATGGCCAATCCATGTCACTAGTACCAGGTAGAAACTCAAATCCCAGGGCAAACAGTGGTTTCCTCTAAGGCTGTTTCAATAGCAGAATATGGACTTTTCCTCCAGGAACTTGTCTAAACATTTTTTTAACCCAACTATGCTGTTATCACACCCTCCAGCAACGAATTCCAGAGCTTAACTATTTGTTGAGTGAAAAATTATTTCCTCCTATTTGTTTTAACAGTATTTCTATGTACAGTAACTTCATTAAATTGAACAATGTGATCAAAGAGAAATAAATAGCCTCCGGCATTAAACCATCAAAACCCCAACAAGGCCCATGTTTTGAAAGTAACTTCCTTAGAAATGTATCTGTCCTTGATAATAGAGGAATCACTCATCTAAAAATGGAAAAATAAAGTACTGTATTTATCGATCCATAAGATGCACTCCCCCCCTAAAAAAAAGTAGGTGGAATTGAAGGTGCGTCTTATGGAGTGAATATAACCCCCCCCCCGGTACCTTTTTTAATTCTCGTGGTCCAGTGCTGTATCGGCAGAAGCTTTCCGCGAGGGAGGGGCAGGAGCGCAGAAAGCTCCTGCTGATACAGCGCTGGACTGCCGGAATTAAAAAAAAAAAAAGGTACCGAGGGGGGGGCCTGCTTGCCTGCCCTGTGCCCTGTCCCGGCCTACCACTAGACCACCAGAGGGGGGGGGGGACAGGGGACAGGGCAGGGCAGTGGGACAGGGTACACCATTTGGTTCAGAAATTTTTTTTTTAAATTTTTCCTCCTCTACAGGTAGGTGCATCTTATGGTCAGATGCATCTTATAGAGTGAAAAATGCGGTAATTGCAAAAAGATAGAATGAAATGAAAAATACAACAAAAAAATAGAAAAGTTTGGTATAATGGGAGTCCTTTAATTTCCTTAACTTGCGCAAGCTATCAACTACCCTCGCCTCAATGCGACCAACAACTTGTCCACTTGATGCTATCTCTTCCTTGTGGTTAAAAGTCCCTGAACATAATCTTCTCCCTCTGATCTTACAATCGATAACACAAAGTCTTAACTCAGGTCTTTTCCCCTCTTCCTGGGGGCTGTAATTTGGAAAACACGGGATGACTAGCTCAGACCTGAGCACTTTCACCCTGTGTCTAAATCAGACATGGGCAACTCCGGTCTTCGAGGGCCGGAATCCAATCGGGTTTTCAGGATTTCCCCAATGAATATGCATGAGATATATTTGCATGCACTGCTTTCAATGCATATTCATTGGGGAAATCCTGAAAACCCGATTGGATTCCGGCCCTCGAGGACCGGAGTTGCCCACCCCTGGTCTAAATTCTGCTTTATATCTCATTGGGTGAATTTCTTTAAAAAGATGGTAAATAAATAAACTATTAAGATGGATCATTTATATCTTGCTGACATTTATCATATTTCTGTTATATGATTGTTCTAGTGTACATGTCTTCAAATTTACTTCATTGATTGTGTTTGGTCATTTTACTGTTGTTGTGCAGTTAAGAAAATTGTAAGTTTATGTCAAACCTTCTTTTCTGAATCTCATACTGGGACAGACCAAAGGTCCATCAAACCCAGTATCCTGTTTCCAGCAGTGGCCAACCAAGGCCCAAAGTACCTGGCAGAAATCCAAATAGTAGCAACATTCCAGAGCTTAAGCTCCGTCCTCACTTGCACAAGCTTCAAACACTTTAAAATCATAAGTAGCAACATTCTAGAGCTCAGATTGTGATGTCATAATGCCTCATTCCACCAATGCCTAAGCTCCGTCCTCACCTGCACAAGCCTCAAACACTTTAAAATCATAAGTAGCAACATTCTAGAGCTCAGACTGTGATGTCATAATGCCACATTCCACCAATGCCTAAGCTCCGTCCTCATCTGCACAAGCCTCAAACACTTTAAAATCATAAGTAGCAACATTCTAGAGCTCAAACTGTGATGTCATAATGCCTCATTCCACCAATGCCTAAGCTCTGTCCTCATCTGCACAAGCCTCAAACACTTGAAAATCCTAAGTATTCGAGGCTTGTGCAGTTAAGGCAGAGCTTAGAGGAATGGGGCAGGGACAATGACAAAACTCATGGGGACGAGTTGGGGAAATTGAGTTCTTGCGGGAACGGGAAACAAATTTGTCCCCTTGTCATTCTCTAATCCAAATGTCATTACAAGGTAGACTTTCACCACATGGTATCAGGGCACCTAAATGAAGGCGTCGACTTATAGGACTGCCACTTAAGTACATTTTCAGATGCTTGTTTTATGCTGTGGCTTGACTAAAAATGAAAAATTCATCTTGGATTGTACTAGAAGATCCAAGATACAGTTTACACTAGTGGTTTCAAGACACCCATAGTGTATAAGTAATTTTTTCAAGGTGCCCCTAAGTCAAAAGAAATACTTAATAGTTGCCTTCTCCTCCCCCCATAATCTTACATTTCTCCCCCCCCCCAAAAAAAATCAGGTTTCTCATTTTTCCCCTCTTCCTCCCTCCCCCCCCAATGGTCTATCATCTCTCTCCTCTCCTTCCCTGCCTTCCTTTACCTCCGCTTGCTTTTCTTCTCTTCCCTGGTCTGGCATCTGTATCCTTCCTTCCCCCCCCCCCTCCCTGATGTGGCTATTTTCTCATTTATCCCTCCCAATCTAGTGCAGCATTTTTCTCCCTGTATAATCCGGTACCTTTCTCTCCCTTCCCCATGCTGCAGCTTGTGATATTTGGGTCGCTGGCAAATTAAAACACATTGCCTTCGGCGGTCCCGAAAGCTTTCCCCTCTGCTTCAACTTCCTGTCCCCGCAGAGGCAGGATGCTGCAGTCGAGGGAAAGCTTCTGGGTCATCAAAAGCAGCGCGTTTGAGCTGCCAGTGGCCCGAAGATTGTAAGCTGCAGCATAGGGAAGGGAAGAGGTTTACTTCTGGAGGAAGAGGGATAGGATACCACACTGGCTGCTCATTTGCTTCTTCTGCATGGCATCCCTGTTAGTTACATTCCATTCCATTAGTGATTTTTATTCCGCCATTACCTTGCGGTTCAAGTCGGATTACAGACGAGGATGTCCAGAGGTGTTACAGAGTAGAGCGGGTTGCTCCAGAGGATTGAAATGTTTCATACGGTGTGAGTTAGTCTTCATGGATTTCTTGAATAGCAGGGTTTTCATTTCTTTTCTGAAAGTTTTGTAGTCTGGGGTCGTGATTAGTAGATTGGAGAGCTGGTGGTCCAGTTTTGCTGCCTGTGTGGCTAGAAGGTCATCGTACAGTTTCTTCCTTTTGATGTCTCTTATTGGAGGGTATGTGAATGGTGTCTGGGTTCTCCTGTGTCTGGTTGTGGTAGTTTGGATTAGGCGGTTGTTCAAGTAGGCTGGGCTGTCGCCATTTATGGATTTAAATAGTAGACAGTAGAATTTAAATAGTATTCTTGCTTGAATTGGGAGCCAGTGTGAGTCGAGGAATGCCTCGGTGATGCGGTCGTGTTTTCTTAGTGAGTAGATTAGTCTGGGAAATGCTGGTTTACAATATCTTCCCCTAGCCCTGTTGGCATTGGAGACCTTTTTGCACGGGCTAGTCACAGGTATAACAGGCTATTTTGAGCATAATGCTTACTTGAACACTCAACTTTGTCTTGTTAACAGGTCTATAACATTTACCTTTATTTTGTGCAAAAAAAAAAAAATAAAAGAATAAACCTTGAGCAATCCAGCTATGTTTTGCTAAGCTAGAAGATGTAGCAGGTCATCCCTTTCCCTAGGGTTGCAGCTGTTGAAACTCTTGCAAGGATTTTGACTTTCACAATGCGATAAGCTTACTTTAAAAAAAAAAGTTTCATTTTTTCCCTCTAGATTCAAACAATTTTTATTGATGCAAACATCATCAAATACAGCAAATACAACATCAAAGCACATCAATAATGCATCAACTATTATAATATAATATACATAATAAAAGACAAATTCCAATTTCAATAAACCCCCACTATATCTATATATGTTTGAACCTTTACCATCCCTCTTCACTCCCACCCCTCCCCACCCTATAGTACTCTCTACCCAATGATACTCTCTTCATTTAACTAAATAAAAGCCCAATTAAGAGATCCAACTTAAAATTGCACTACGGCCCTTAGGATGTAAGTCTTGCAAATAAGAACCCCAGATCTAAAGAGTTACGATTCAGACAGGCACATAGCAGGAATACATCCAGTGCAGCTAACACATGCCATGCAAACATGCTATCAAGCCTTTGATTGTCCAACTTATAATGCTGTGTCTTTAGAGTTTTCACTAGCACACAATGGACGTTATATTGAACGAATGCTGCAAGCACTTGAACCAAGCTATTGATGCCGGGGGTTTTGAATGATTCTGTTTCTTTCTTCCTTCGGATTTCGAAAGGGGCATACAGTTCGGTGTGGCTTTGCTCTCACGGTGATTTGGCAAGCTGCCCAGCAAAACACAAACTCCCCTGAAGTTTCCAACTTTTCCATGACAACATCACAGCCATCGACAGGGCAAACAATCGCTTCGGCCCAGCCCCATTGCTCCCCGTTTTAGTGGAGCTAAGGATATCATTGAAGCCAGTCCCTCGAACCAGTGCTCATTATTGTCTGTGAGAAAGGAGATCAGGCCCAGGATCAAATTACTTGCTGCTTTTGCCATCAAATGAGATCAAAGGGAGAGAATGAATTTTAAAAAAAAAAACCTTTTGACACTTTTAGACTGGCAGTACTTTTTACTCACAAAAGAACTGAATTACAGGGGTAAAATGAGGAAATTAAATATTTAAAAAAATACTTATGTTGACGATAATGCCTTGCAAAGCTCCAGAGAGCAGGATAGAGAGAAGTACAGTATCTCCAAAAGTGTAGGGGGGGGAGAACAAAGTAATTTTTTGCATTACCCAACAGAGATTTCTGTGAAGCAGCATGTAATAGCAAGGGTAATACAGTAGCAGTGAGCAGCCACTCTGACGGAGGGAGGGGGGGGGAAGGGAAGGGGGTTGCTCTCTCTTAAGGGTCCAGAGAAGAGCGACTAAAATGGTTAAGGGGCTGGAGGAGTTGCCATACAGTGAGAGATTTGGAGAAACTGGGCCTCTTCTCCCTTGAAAAGAGGAGACTGAGAGGGGACATGATTGAAACGTTCAAGATAATGAAGGGAATAGACTTAATAGATAAAGACAGACTGTTCACCCTCTCCAAGGTAGGGAGAACAAGAGGGCACTCTCTAAAGTTGAAAGGGGATAGATTCCGTACAAACGTAGGAAGTTCTTCTTCACCCAGAGAGTGGAACGCTCTTCTGGAGTCTGTTATAGGGGAAAACACCCTCCAGGGATTGAAGACAAAGTTGGACAAGTTCCTGCTAAACTGGAACGTATGCAGATAAGGCTGGACTCATTTAGAGTAGAGAATGACACGGTGGCGGTTTACCCGCGGCCACCGCATTTTAGCCGCGGGTCACCCGCCGAAAACGGGGAAGAAAACTAGCAGTCGCTGCGGCGACGGGGACAAGGCCATTCACCGCCCGCGGGGCGGTGAATGGTCTTGTCCCCCGCAGTGAGGCATGAAGGATCGCGCGGTCCCCGCAGCTCACACCCGCCCGCCCAATCGATTCCAGTGTCCAGCCAGCTCTCTCCCCTCTCCTCACCCCAGTCCGCAGATCCTCCTCCTCGGTGACCCGCACGCTACCAGAGAGCCGCGCACACCCGCCGCTGCTCAGCCTCGATCTTCTGCTCTGACGCAACCGGAAACAGGAAGTTGCAGCAGAGCAGAAGCTCGAACACTGAGCAGCCACGCGTGTGCGGCTCCCTGGGAAAGCGCGCAGGTTGCCGAAAAAGAAAACCCACAAACCAAGGTGAGGAGAAGGGAGAGAGCCGGCCAAACACCAGGATCGACCGGGCAGGCAGGTAGTGGCCGCGGGGACCGTGCGATCGCTAGTGTTCCCGGCTCAAATTGGAAGGAGGGAGTGAAAGGAAAAAGGCTCATATGGATGCAGCGGGGACGGTGACGGGGCGGTGAATGGGATGGCAGTGGCGGTGACGGGGCGGTGAAAGGGATGGCGGTGACGGTGACGGGGCGGTGAAGGGATCGGCGGTGACGGGGCGGTGCAGAGGATGGTGGGCCGGTGACGGGGCGGTGACGGGGACAGATTTTTTCCCCGTGTCATTCTCTAATTTAGAGCACTGGTCTTTGACCTGGAGGCCGCCGTGTGAGCTTACTGCTGGGCCCGATGGACCACTGGTCTGAACCAGCAGCTGCAATTCTTATGTTCTTATGTATCCCTTCCCGACACCCATGGCTCCACATGCCACAGGCCTGATGAGTTAAAACTGGAGTGGTGGGAGTGGGACCTGACAGGCAGGACATGCTTCCATAGTCAATCTAAGTACTCTTCAATTAATATTTGACCTGGAATTCATTTATCAATGAAATAATAATAATAGAATAAGAATAGGTGCCTTATGAGCATAGTTCACGTCACCCAATGTACCAGACAGACTATTACAGCGCAGAGAGATGCCCTCTGCCACTTCTTGTTGCCCGAACAGCAGTTTTCTGAGGACGAGGAAGAACTCCATTTAAATGAATGAGTCCAGAAAAGGGTTTTTTTTTTGTGGTTAGAGGAGAGCCGAGAGAGAGGAAATCCTGCTGCATAATCCCATTTCCTGGACTCTGTGGCACCTCAAAGCCTCTGCGTGTCCCACCTGACTGGATAACTCACTGTACCTCCTACCATCAGTTTACCTTTCGAGACAGAAGAACAAAGGAAACCGTGGAGACGACGATCTTGATGTAAAAGTTTAATAAAAGTCTTCACAGATAAAAGTGATGCAGGCAGATGATGAATCCGTATAACACACAGTTTAAAAAAATGCGGTATGGAGCCGACACGGTCCGTGTTTCGGTTATGAATAATCTTCTTCTGGGGTCCGATTCTATGTTGCCACAAAGGTTTTGGTAAGTGTGAAAGCATACAGTAAATTCTTCGGCAAAACCCTTGCCTTCCAGGCCGCCAAACTAAACCCATGGATAGCCCAATCAATCCTCGAGGCTCCAACCTACCTCAGCTTTAGAAAACTACTCAAAACACACCTCTTCCAACACCACGACACTTAATGGCCCCCTCCCCAAAGGACCCCGCCCCACCCCCCTTTTTTTATCTCGCCCCACCTCCACCCCCCCCGATCCATTCTATCCTTCCCCCCAATTTTATCTACTTCGTTGCCCGCATTCCTATTTAATTGAACACTTAACTCTACGTAAAACTGTTTAATTAATACTTAACTGCATGTAACCATGTCTAATTAATTTGAACCGCCTAGAACTCACTGGGTATGGCGGTATACAAGAATAAAGTTATTATTATTATTTATTTATTTATTTATACAGAAAACTGAACATAATTGTTGTTGCAGAGAAGGTAGAAAGATCACATGATTCAAAACCAAGGCAGGAGCACCTAGACAAGGAGGGATCCTGGGCCGGCTTAACCAATGGCCAGGTGAGGCTGTAGCCTTGGGTGCCAAAAGCGTCTCCACAGTTTCCTTTGTTCTTTGGTTTCTCCTTTTTCCTGTGGACTAATTTGGTGAATTTTTTTTGTCTTAACTTTCAAGACTGCTAATTTTTTTTGTTGCCAAAGCCCTGATTACTTCTCTTGACTTTTATTTATTTTTTTATTTAAAACATATCCAAAATCTATGAGGGTTACAAAAAAATAACATTCATAAATCAAATTGCACAAAGAAATCCTAACATTCTAAAAATGATGCAACACATTTTAAATTTCTTAGTGCAATTTTACGTATCTTTTAAACACCAAAAATCATTCTTACATAAACTAAAAATAATAAAAACAATTTTCCATCACAAAGCCTGAAAAGCTTTTTGAAAAAAATAAGCCTTCAAACTGCGGCGGTATTAACTCCAACACTCATAGGAATTCTATGTAATCACTTAACCCTTTCAGTCTTGTTTTGGATGTTTCTAGTCTCTTCAAAGCACATGCAGAGTTTCAGTGAAACACCTTGACCAATTGTGGCTGCAATCTCATGGGTTACCGTAGCCTTCTTTTTTTTAGGTTATGACTTTTGCTCTCTTTTTAGGCGACCAGTCAAGTCTCTTCTGTAAAATTTAGCATACAGCTATAATTTTAGTGTATTTAGACAATTAATATCAAAAGAAACATGAACGATTGCTTACCTTTTTGATGTCAAATCACTAAAAGTCATTCCTAACCATCAAATAAACAAAATCACTACATGAATATTACCAGCAATGTTTATAAACAATCAAAAATGTTTATAAATATCATAAGTTGCAGGATTAAGTAAGTAACTGGAGCAACAGTTAAATAAAGTTCTGCGATCTCGAAAAACTCAAAGGCCTGGATTCTTGAAACAACGTTGATTTTTTTTAGGTGCCGGTGGACACCCAATCTCAGTTAAAAATGCCGTTCAAACAGCATTTTTAACTGAGTTTCAAGGCACCTAAAAAATCAGTACCGGAATTACACCTATGTAGGCACTTTAAGCCGGCAGACACCACTGTGGGTATAGCCAACGCCGGAAATAATAATAATAATAATAATAACTTTATTTTTCTATACCGCCATAGTCAGGTGACTTCTAGGCGGTTCACACTGTAAGAAGGCTGGACATTCAGCGAATAACAAGGTCACAATACAATACAATAAGTCAACATACAATACAAGACAAAACAATACAATACAATACAATACAATGAGTGTATACAACACAGTACAATATAATACAACGAGTCTAAATATAATACAATACAATAAGTCTAAAGACAACACCATACATAAGTCTAATACAGTATCGTACAATGAGTCTAAATATAATACAATAGTGAAGAGGGGAAAGTTACAGATTGGGGTTCAATGGGTAATGAGTAACTGAGTATTTCTTTAGAACTTCCATTTGAATTGGAGTACTATGGATAGCGAATATCTAATTACATGAGGGGCATCTTGAGAAAGAAAGAAAGGCGTTTAAAGGGAGGGGAGTCCTAGTGCGGGAGGGGACAATTTTAGTCCGTGAATTTTTCGAATAGGGTGGTTTTGATCGATTTGCGGAATGCACTGTAAGACAGGTTGGGTTCGTTTATGTAGTTTTTCAGCCAAACTTGCTGTCTGTTCGCTTGGAACTTAAAGGTTCTATCCAGGAATGATTTGTATCTGCAGCTACGTAATAGCGTTACGTAGTCTAAAGCGCCTATGTAGGCACAATTCATGCAATGATTGGCGCAGGAAATGTAGGCCTGGAAAACCCTGGCCTATATTCCCAGTGCCTATCTATTCCGCAGGGGCAATTCTGTAAACAGTGCCGATGCATGATTGACAAGCGATTGGTAGCCGCCGATATCAACACGGTTTATAGAATCCGGGCCAAAGTGTTTCCACAATTTTGGCCACTAGTCTATGCACATATATATATATATATATATAAGTGCTAGTATGCTAAACATTATGGAGGGCATTCTATAAATGGCGCTGAAATTTTGGTGCTGGAAAAAATTGACATGGAATGAATGCTGTTCTATAAATATCAAAAGTTGGGCACCAGTATTTACGCTAGCTGAAACCTGGTATAAGTGCGGGCACCCAACTCTGGGCATTTTGGCAGAGAAATAGGAGCTAAACTCACGTACAACTTTTAGGAATGTCCCTGCCCCTCCTCCGGCCACACCTCCTTTTGAGTTGAGGGGGTTTAAGCACGCAGGATTACTGAACACAGCGAGAGGAGTTCATACACAGTTTACTTGCAGAAGAAAAAAATTGGAGGGGACACTCCACTGGGAATGAGGGAGGTACGGAAAGCTGGGAGTGACGACACTTCTGCAAAGCCGGTGCGCAGCTGGGGATTGGTCACCTAACTTACGGACTGCTGTGCAGATGTAACAGAATTGCAATTAATTGGCTCATCAGCTAATTAAGACCCACACACAATCCTGGTGACTACCACGCTTATTTGTATCTTGTTATCTTTGGGTTGTGGTTGGTGGAATGGAAGGGGTGTTTCATCCAGAAGGCTTTGGGGGGAGGTAAGGAGAGGATTTGAGGCTGAGGCTTTGTAATGTTGAACAGGATGTTCATGCTATGCTGTTCTGTTGTTAGCATTGATTGTGTTTTGTTCTTATGCATTTGCCATGTACTGTATGTCTTTGTTTATAAATAAAAACAGATTTGAAAGAAGATCCACACACAAACTTTGGTTCAAAAATCTCGGCGTTATACATAGAGTCTGGGTATGTGTGAAAAGTGTGCATTAATGTGGGCACCTAGCATAGAACATCTTGTAGGCGCTTGCTTTGAGTTGTGGAATCTCCCACAGCTTCCGCAGCTCAGGCACAAATTAAAAGTTTTGAAAATGTTTGGTCCTCTCCAAAAGTTAACTATTTTTTGGAGAACGATTTTGTCATATAAGGGCCGTATTTTTCAATGTACTATTCCGCTGTCTGCAGCAGGCCTCTTACTTGATAGATATGAGGCTTTTTGCCTCCCTTTATGGGGCCAGCGACAATTTATGAGAAAGGTTGGCGCCTTGAGGAAAAAAGTGATCCTTTCGGTCTGGGTGATGTTGCCTCGCCCTCTTATTGGGCCTGGAGAAACCGCTTGCATGCTATATTGTTACTAGAGTACAGGGCAGCTCGATCTAGCTTTAAACGTAAAAAAAAACCCCAGTTTCTTCAAATTTGGGATCCTTATATACAATTATTACCTCCCCGGACCCAGGGTAGCATCTTGAACTCCTTAGACTTGGATGGTTTGGTGGTATGGGACACCAGGGGCGTATATTAATTTTTTTTCTCTCTTTAGGGGTGGGGATGTAGGGACCTCTTCTTTCAGGGGGCTATAAGAGTCCAAATCCTCTGAAGTTATTTTGTTCTTTGTTCCTTGTATCTTTGTGTTGGGTGGGGGAGGTGGGTTGGGTCTGTGGGAATTTGCGAGGTGGGGCTTGTTGATTTACTGGATTCCGTACTATTCTGTACAGTTTGATAGGTTTCCTGTCTTTCTGGAAAATCAATAAAAATGGTTTCAACATGAAAGTTTTGAAAATGTTGTTTCAAGAGGTGTACTCTAACTCAATGGTTCCCAACTCTGTCCTGGAGGACCACCAAGCCAGTCGGGTTTTCAGGATAGCCCTAATGAATATGCATGGAGCAGATTTGCATGCCTGGCACCTCCATTATATGCAGATCTCTCTCATGCATATTCATTAGGGCTATCCTGAAAACCCGACTGGCCTGGTGGTCCTCCAGGAGAGGGTTGGGAACCACTGCTCTAACTGTCCCTTTCTGTATGTAAAATATCTGAGACAGTTAGAGCAGTGGTTCCCAACCCTCTCCTGGAGGACCACCAGGCCAGTCGGGTTTTCAGGATAGACCTAATGAATATGCATGAGAGAGATCTGCATATAATGGAGGGATGCAAATCTGCTCCATGCATATTCATTAGGGCTATCCTGAAAACCCGACTGGCTTGGTGGTCCTCCAGGACAGAGTTGGGAACCACTGAGTTAGAGTACACCTCTTGAAGCAACATTTTCAAAACTTTCATGTTGAAACCATTTTTATTGATTTTCCAGAAAGACAGGAAACCTATCAAACTGTACAGAATAGAGACAGAATCTGCTATGTGCCATGTGTGATAATTGGAGCAATCTTTCCCATACTCACATATTCTCTCTCCCATATGGCAGGTGCAGTAAACTGAGGTTGCAGGGTATGTCACTAGGCTATCTTTTTCCTCACTTCTTCTCTTTGAGCCACTCTAATAAGAGTACACGCAGAGTGCATTATTCACATATCCCTCCATAAAATCCTGTCATTACAAGAAGTTCCTTGAGAGAACCTTCTCGTTTCAGGCCGCTAAATTGAATGTATGGCTTGGAAAAATTATGTTAGAGGTTTCTTCTTATTTTGATTTTAGAAAACTGCTAAAGACAGAACTATTTGATAGGTTGGTATCTTAATGCATTCTGTTTTAACTTTTAATAAGTTCTTTTTCATTGAACTTGTATTTTATCTGCATTGTACGTACTCATTTTATTTGTTGTGAAACGCCTAGAACCTTTTCGGTATGGCGGTATATAAGAATAAAATTATTATTATTTACTTTCATCTCATTGCTGAAAATCTTGCTCTAGTCCAGGGGTAGGGAACTCCGGTCCTCGAGAGCCGTAGTCCAGTCGGGTTTTCAGGATTTCCCCCAATGAGCGTGCATTGAAAGCAGTGCCTGCAAATAGATCTCATGCACATTCATTGGGGAAATCCTGAAAACCCGACTGGAATATGGCTCTCGAGGACCTGAGTTCCCTACCCCTGCTCTAGTCTAAACCCAATACTGCACACAGCGGTCACGTGGCCTGTCCCTGGTTTCCTTCCTCTTTTTCTCTATGCATGAATTCACCGGTGATTTAGTTGCAAGGCTACTGTTTGCTGTGCAACAGGCCAGGGCTGTAGTACAGGGTGGGGTAAGAAAGGTGCCCACTGCCCACTCCTGTTGTGTTTCTTTAGAGAGGATGAAATAGTGTAACGTTTAATTTGAAGTTTTGATCATTCTTCCCTATATTTATACGTCATTTGATGCAGATCCCCTTGGGGGAAAAAAAATCATAGAAGTAGTATAAACCGTATTGGAACGAGGCGGATTTTAAGATGAAAATGAACCAGGGTGATTTCAGGAAAGCCGGTTTAAAGAAGTGGATCAGCAAATGACAGCAAAATGTAGACAGAGGAAAAGGAGTTGTTCTAGAGAAGAGAGATAAGCAGGGAAAAAGAGTTCGGAACCATGAGAAGACTTATTAATACAGTGATACCTCGGTTTACGAGTGCACCGGTTTGCGAGTGTTTTGCAAGACGAGCAAAACATTTGCAAATTTGGTGCCTCGTAAACCGAGCTTGCCTCGCTGTATGAGCGCCCTCCCCCCCCCCCCCCCGAGAACCGGCACCCTCCCCCCCGCGATCCGACACTCCCCCCCTCGATCCGGCACCCCCCTGCCGCCATCGGGCACCCCCCGCCGCCATCGGGCATGCTCAAGGCCCGGCACAGGAAGCAGATTTTCGGGCAAAGGACATGCTGATGCCGGCGATGCCGATGCGGAGGGAAGTAAGAAGAGGGTTCGGGTGGGTTGGGGGATCTCAGGTGGCGGCGGGGGGTGGTGCATGATGGCGGCGAGGGGGTGCCGGATCGCGGGGGGGAGGGTGCCTGTTCGCGGGGGGGGCCTTCGGGGGGAGCAATGCCAGTTCTCGTGGGGGGGGGGGGAAGGTTTGGGGTGGGAACATATCAAAGCAAGTTTCCCTTAGAATGTAAGTCATCCCTCCCCCCAGCACCTCTACAACTGACCAGGTCTCCCATCATGTCCTAGATGTCATGCTCCTACCTCTTCTCTGCACTTGCTATCCCCAGGACATTTGACAATGAGATGATATGGGAAGAATTGTGGTTATAACAGTTACATTCTCACATTTATATTGTTCATTTCTGCAAAGCATAAAAAGACTCCCGGACTTTATATACAGTAGTTTATCGAGCCGTCCTTCATGTTTAAGGGTCTGGAGTTCTGGAGAAAACCAAAGCGAGTGTTTGTGAGTGGGGCATAAGACCTTTTTTTAGTGGCGTTTTTTTCTCTAAGGTCTTAGCTAAGTGTGTATTCCAAATCTCAACCTGTTCTGACACTGTAATTGTTGTTTCATCCACATGTGGCTAGTCCTAGACCCCCAAGAATTTCTCAGCAGTCAGCTTTTTTCTTATTTCTGATCCCTTCCAAACTCAGGGAGGTGCCATTTGTTTTAAGTGGTCACTTAATTAGAAAATGATCTAGGAAAATAATGATGAAATTTAAGGACAGTCAAAAGTTCTCCTTGTCTTTTTGGTTACAAACAATATGAAATGACAAGAGACGCGTTTCATGTCTTTACAAATTAATTCACGTACCTCAAATATAAACATAGAAACATAGAAATAGACGGCAGATAAGGGCCCACGGCCCATCTAGTCTGCCCACCTTAATGTCCCTCCCCTACCTTTGCCCTGTGAATAGATCCCATGTGCCGATCCCATTTGGCCTTAAAATCAGGCACGCTGCTGTGATATCCACTACAATTTGTTTCTCTGCTTTCAGGTTTAGTCACATAAATGCATTTTCTACACTACGAGGGGCTGTTGAAAAGTTCTCAGCCCAACCAAGAAGGGAATGATGTGGAGTCATGAAACTTACATGTTTATTCCATATATTCACTCCTAAGTTCAATACAGTCGGCACATCATGTCTGAAGTTTCTGTAACCCCTCCAAAAAATGCTCTGATGTCTGGCCACTGCTGCTGCAATCACCTCCAAAATCACTTGAAAATTGTTGCTCTTTCCAAACTCTTTTTAAGGTTTGGAAAGAGAAAATAGTCAGATGGAGCAAGATCTGGTGAGTGGATGGTCTATGCACTGAAACCCCAACTATGTCAAAACATCCATCGTTTTGCCAGCCTTGTGAGCAGGTGCCTTCCCTCTCCTTTTATCTTTCAATTCACAGCAAGTTACAGTAGTATTCTGCATTAAATGTTTGGCCCCCTTGGAAGATAATCAGTCATTACAACATCTGGTGGCCATGACCTTTCTTGTTGACTTTTGAGACTTGAATTTCCTTGGTCTTGGAGAACCTGAGTGCCACCATTGCATGGACTGTTGTTTTGTCTCTGGATCATCAACAATAACTAGTTGTTCCAAAAGGTTAGCACCAGCTCGCTGATAATGTTGCCAAATCAACTTAGAAGTGTCCACTCGATGTTGTTTCTCATCAGCATTCAAACATATGGGCACCCACTTGGCTGACTGCTTATGTATACCCAGCTGCTCATGGATTATACATCCAACATATTCCCTGGATATCTAGTGTCTCAGCAATTGTTTTGGCCAATATTCTCTGATCTGCCAAAATCAGGTCATGGACATGGTCAGCAATTTCAAGAGTTGACACTGTTTGAGGCCTCCCAGACCTTGGCCTCGAAATCTCCACACTGAAAGTTTGCACAACCGTTCTTCAGTGTGGAGTATGATGGGCATTTGTCACTCAATGTTTGCATCATACATTCATGGATTTCCTTTGGAGTTTTCTTCTGCAGGGATAGGAACTTCATGATGGCTCGGAGTTCCAGATTTGAAAATTCCACACTTTTCGTTGACAGGTTCAATCAATGATTACATTACATTACATTGGTGTCTTCTATCCCGCCAATACCTTCAGTTCTAGGCGGTTTACAACAAGAGTTGGCCTGGGAATTTCCAGGGAGAATACATGGTTAATAGATGTAGTATGTGTCGGGATCTGTGGAGGGTCGATCTAAAACAGGGATCTCAAAGTCCCTCCTTGAGGGCCGCAATCCAGTCGGGTTTTCAGGATTTCCCCAATGAATATGCACTGGAAGCAGCGCATGCACATAGATCTCATGCATATTCATTGGGGAAATCCTGAAAACCCGACTGGATTGCGGCCCTCGAGGAGGGACTTTGAGACCCCTGAATTTTAAAGCAATGTCAAAAACATAGCATCATGATTCTGCAAATTGGCTCTTTGCAAAATAAAATAACACTCTTTTCAGGTACAGTGGCAAACTAACGCTCAGAATTTAGGAACCTGGGTACAATTTATGAAAGTATCCGAGACTCAGGGAACCCGGCCTGGAGATTCAACCCCGTTCCAAGGACGACACCTGCTCCAGAATCCAGCAGTCCTTTAAAACCCACTGGATTGAAGACTTGCAAGGAAAACATTTTCTCCATATGAAACACGGAAGATTTCAAAGGATATCAACTGAAAGAGGCCCAGGGATCAGGCAGGGTAAATAGTGGAGTGCCCTGGGGATCTGTAGCGGGGGGAGGGGGACAGTGCTATTTCACACATTTATAAATGATCTGGAAACGGGATGGATGGATGAGGTGATTACATTTGCTGATGACATAAAACGATTCAAATTTATTAAATCGCATGTAGACTGTGAGAAATTGCAGGAGGGTCTGGGGGGGGGGGGCACCCAAATGACGTTTAATATGGACGAGTGCAAAGTGACTCATTTTAGGAAGAATAACCCAGGTTCCATTTTAGGAGTCACCAGCCAAGAGAAGTACCGAGGAAGTTTGTTGGGCTGAGAACTTTCCAGCATCCCCTCGTTATCTAGTTTTCTGCTTACAAATGTGAGGGTTTCAATTTGGGAGACTGAAACCTTGCCCTCTAATAACTGTTGTAAATTGTTTATCAGTCAGTGCCACTAAGTGAAGTCTATAGACCATCTGCCAGCCAGTCGGCTCCATTAAACGCACAGTCACTTTATTGATTGTAGCCTACTGTTTCACTGCAGAATACAGGACATTTATTATGTCTGAAGTGAAGCACAGAAGGCAGACTGGTTGTTTATGTGTGAGGTTTCTTACACTGAGGTCCAAAGCCAGTCAGTATGATGTGGTGAGATAACTGTCTGCATTCAAACTTGTGGCCACACTGCATGCTCTCGCTAATTCAGCTGCACCAAGAGTCACAGCTGAGCCTGTATGTGGTATATGTTAATTAGCGACTGCTGACATCATTTAGGTCTCTAAAGTCAGGTTAAAGAGAGAACGTGTAGCAAACATCTGTAAAGCAGAGCAGGATGTATACACTTGTGCTAGGGCTATGTGCTGATATTCAGAAAAAGTTATACAATCATCAGCAACCAATGCTAAATCTAAATTTAAATTACGGTATCAACTGAATATTGACCCCCCAGACTCGTTTGACATTTCTTTGAGCCAGATTCACTAAAGATAGTGGAGTCAATTGCTGTTGGCCGATTCCTGGCCAATTTTAAAATAGCGATTGATTCACTATCAAGTTTGCATGCAAATGATTTGCACAGAGGTACAAATCATTTGCATGTAAACTCCGACTCAAAACCGATTGAGTCGGGGGAAGAGACCTAACAGTAATGACAGAAGAAGCAGCCACTGCTTCTTCCGGCTTTTTAAAATTTTTTTTAGTTGGGCAGATATTTTGCGTGCTTTACACACGCAAAATAGCATCCCAATTAAAAAAAAAATTTTCAGACCCCCACCCACCCTCTCCTGACAATTGCCGCTTCCCCCTCCCTCCCCAAACCCCCCCAAAAAAAGTGTGCTCCCCCTCGCCGATGCCCGAAACCGCTTTTAAAATTATGGAAGGAGGGTTCCCACTCCCTCCTGCCATCTCTACTACTCCCGACTTTCCCCACCCCCAAAAACAAATGTCAGGAGGAATGCCAACTCCCTCCTGCCACCCAAGGGATGCCACCTCCCGGTTCCCGGTTCGGCCCACCCCCCTCCCCGTACCTTTAAACAGCTGGAAGCAAGAAGGGTGCTCAGTCCCTCCTGCTCCAGGCCTTCTCCTGTGACAAATTGTGGCCTTAGGCCGCGCCTCGTTGCATCATGTGATGCACGGAGAGGGGCCTAAGGCCCTGATTGGCTGAGGTGCCTTGGGATCCTCCCTTGGGAGGGGCCTGGAGTGCCTCAGCCAATCAGGGACTTCCTTAGGGAGGAGTTTAAGGAAGTCCCTGATTGGCCCCGATGACAGGTTTGCGATGGCAGGAGGGAGTTGGCATCCTTCCTGCCATATTCATTCGTGTGTGTGTGTGTGTGTGCACAGGGAGGGGGTGGGCAGCATCGGGCTCGACAGCAGCGGTGATGGCGGTGAATTTTGGTATGGGGCATTTTTTGGTTTGGGGAGGGGGCAATGCTGGGTTAAAACCACAGGTTCGCAATCCGTTTTGCTAAAAAGCTAAAAAGCATTCTGCTAAAAGCATTGCAAGCCCATGGTTTTAAAGGGCAGAAGAGGATAGGAAAGTCGGCAAGGATAGAAGCTACTGGTCTTCAGCAGTCGCTTCTTTTCTGATCGGCAAGCCCAATCGGTTTTTCTTAAATTATTTGCATGCCATTTCCCTCATTTGCATGCGCAGATCGGATCGGATGCAGACAGGATCGGCACAGAGGTTAGTGAATCGGGTCGGAGGAAAATCGGGTCGCAAAGTGGTCGGGACACGATCGGTGTCCTTCGTGAATCTAGTCCTTTGTTATTTCACGTCTTTTCTGGAAAACCAGTTTAACCATGTGGTGGTGATGGAGGGGGGGAAAGAAAAGCAAAGACTGGCTTTGCCATGCGATCTATAGGGAAAACTCGGAGGGACCAACTTCTGATATTAAAATGCCACACTCCTTCCTCAATGCACGAGCTTCACAACTCTACAAACTATCCTTCCCAACACCTCAGCAAGTCTGGCAGAAAAAGATGTTCGAAGCCACCTTTGAATACCAAGGACCTCTTATCTGGAACAAACTGCCAACATACCTAAGGCAACCCAACAATTACCTCGACTTCAGGAAGAAACTCGAAACATAACTCTTTTCTCTGTAACCAACATCTTATTCTTCACCCCTCCCCCTAACAATCACAAGATCAAATCAGAAATGCAATGTCAAGACCTTGACTTAATTCTTATTGTAAAACCATATACATTCCTTGTAGAGGATTGCGGTTTAAAAGACACTATATTGTATTGTATTGCCATGTCAGTTTCTGATTTTTAAAGGAGTGTGTTTATATTTGAATGTCTTAAGAAGCAGGAGACTACCAAAAGCAAAAGGGATTAGCTATCAGTAAAGAGCACAGTGTATTGGAATCCTCGGATTCTGGTTTGGACAAGACATGTAGCCCCAGGGTTATGCCATAAAGCTGTGGGACGGGTCTTGCTTTGGATTTCATTAAGACTCTTTGTGCACTTTAAATTTAATCCTCTTTGAAAGATGCAGGCAGTGAAGTTCACCCCATATGCTCATCATATTTCATTCCAGGGAGAATGCGGCCTGTCAGTTCTGAATGAAATGATGGCATTCATTGGTTTATTCTGTTTGTGCTACAGCTGGTGAGTGTGATGGGGGGGGGGGGGGTTTGGTGATTTTTAATTATTTTTTGTATATATTTACATTTTGTATGACTCCTGAAACCCATGTTGCCAGACTACTACTAATTATTTCTATAGCGCTACCAGACGCATGCAGCGCTGTACAGAGTCACAAAGAGTGAGAAAACAGTCCCTGCTCAAAAGAACTTACAATCTAAACACTGCATGCAAAATACACCACCAGAAAAATAGAGAGAAATGCATTTCTTCCTGAACAGTGCAAAATATAGACAGCAGATGCAAATTCTCAAAACTAACATATTTCAGTTACTGAATTGAAAATAAAATCATTTTCCCTACCTTTGTTGTCTGATGATTTCATTTTTCTAATCATCTTTTCCCAGTCTCTGACTATACTTTTTTTTGTCTGTGCTCTTAACTCTGTTTCCAGGGCCTTCTTATCCATTTGCTAGTTTTCTCTCCTTCACTTTCTGCCCTACATCTGGACAAATGCCGGGTTTTGGAAAGTCTGTCTAAAAAGAGGACATGTCCGGATTTTCCATGATGTCAGGTAACCTTAGCTCTGTCCTCTGTGTTGGTAATCAGAAACCTAAACATTTGATAATAGGCCATATTGTATAAACCCTCAAGAAATAGAAGGTAATCTAAAGGCTGTATGTTACATGTGCCACCTGTAAAGCTGATGAGGAAAGGTTGCCTTCCTTAATTGGTGCTCCACTTTTATGGACTAGCCTTGTATTGGAATTGCAAAGTGAATTAATTATTGTAAAGAGAGAGATTGGAACACACTTGTTTTCAAAATATTAGCCCATAGGAGGGGTGTTTAGCAGGCTGTGTTTTCATGATGTATTATTATAAGCAATAATTTCATGGTGATGTTTCCTTCTGAAAGTAAGCTAGTGGCTGTGTGTTTTTAGGAAGTTACGTTTGTGTGATTTATATGTGAAACTTCATTATGTATGGCGCTTCTAGGTGGGAAACAGGATGTCTAAGTTGGGATATTCCAAATTTCCTGGCTGATCATGGAAATCCATATACATCTGGAAGAAATACAACTGCCTGTCTGATTTTTAGCAAGACTACACTTGACCGTATCTCCCCTCTTTTGGGGAAACTTCATTGGCTGCCACTCCAGGCTAGGATCAATTTTTTTTCCCGCTTTTTTCTTTTCTGGTAATGGGTCTCATGGATCTAATCATATTAATAGGCTGATATTTTAAAGGTGTTCGTTTAAAGATTTCCCCTTGAGCATTCTTTCTCTTATTATATTGCAGCCTCTCTTTGAACCTACTTGCATTAGATCAGTGGTCTCCAACTCAAACCCTTTGCAGGGCCACATTTTGGATTTGTAGATACTTGGAGGGCCTCAGAAAAAATAGCTAATGTCTTATTAAAGAAATAACAATTTTGCATGAGGTAAAACTCTTTATAGTTTATAAATCTTTCCTTTTGGCTAAGTCTTAATAATAATATTGTAATTTATAGCTAAAGAGACATAGGATCAAGAAACTTTTTTATTTTACTTTTGTGATTATGATAAACATACTGAGGGCCACAAAATAGTACCTGGCGGGCCGCATGTGGCCCTCAGGCCGCAAGTTTGAGACCACTGCATTAGATCGATTGTGAGCCCACCGGGACAGAAGGGGAAAACGCTTGAGTACCTGATTGTAAAACCGCTTAGATAACCTTGATAGGCGGTATATAAAAAAACTAATAAACTTCAAAAACTTCAAAATATTAACTCTTATTATTTGTTTCACAAGTATTTGAAGGCTTTATTTTTCCCAACAATCATATATCCCCCTCCCCCTTTTACAAAACTGCGCAAGAGGTTTTTAGCGCCAGCCGTGCGCTGAATGCTCTGCAATGCTCCGATGGTCATAGAGTTCCTGTGAGCATAGGAGCAGCGCAGAGCATTCAGCGCACCGGCGCGTTTTTGTAAAAGGGGGGAGGGGGATAGTGTTTTATTCTTATTTTCTTTCTACTTTACAATTGTAGCTTCCTATTGGTTAGTTCTGGTTATTTATTTATTTATTCAATTCTTTAGCCTGTCCTCCCAAAACAGCCCAGAACGGGTTACAAATTTACACAACAGTATAGGTCAGGACAATACGCTGTAAGACTAACTATGGCAAATTGTAACCAGTAAAACTGTATATTATATATATTAATGATGATTACGAGAACATTATTTGATTCATTTGCGCATGCATCTTAGGAGCAGGAGGGATCCCATACCAAACAGCAGAAGCCCATGACTGGTACCAGGTAAATTGGGAAAGTTTAGTGCTGAGAACAAGGATTCCGAAGAGAAAGAAATTAAAAGCAAGTCCCTAAAAGCAGGAATCCACTTGAGGCTGGGTTAGGAACTATAAAACATTCGCTACAGGAAGTGTAATTTCTCCACCAATGACTATGCCCTTTAAGAACATAAGAGCTGCCACACTGGGACAGATCGAAGGTCCATCAAGCCTAATATCCTATTTCTCCAACAGTGGCCAACCCAGGTCACAAAGTCAGTGTTCCCGCTAAGCTGCGCTGGGGTGCGCTCACGCACAAAATATTACCTCGCAGCGCACAAGTTTCTCGTCACAGCGCACACAGTGTAGAGCACAGTTCTTCAACCGCCGGTCCGCAAACAAAATCTTGCCGGTCCGCGAAGGATTCGGTCCCCGCCGCAACGAAAGGCCGGCGTCAGCTGACTTGCAACTTCCTGTTGCAGTCGCTGTGCCGGGACTCCTGCCTTCGCCGGGACTCCTGCCTTCCACCGCGTTTGCCTCCTGCCTTGTCTCCGCACCTCCAGACCAGCAGCGGCAGCTGTGTATGCTTTTAACTTCGGCACAGAGCTGCCCCTAATCAATAGTTTAGCGCGGTTTCATAAGGCAGCCTCGGGGCCTTTGCTAGGCCGGCCCACATCGCATCATCGAAGCGGGCCGGCTATCAAAGGCCCCGAGGCTGCCTCATGAAACCGCGCTAAACTATTGATTAGGGGCAGCTCTGTGCCGAAGTTAAAAGCATACAGAGCTGCCGCTGCTGGTCTGAACTCTTGGGCCGCTGAAGGAGGGCAAAAAGCAGCTGTCCTGGAGGTTTCCCTTCCTCTCGCCTTTACAGGTTCCTTTTTTCCACCTTTTTTTTTTTCCTTCAAACGGCAACGGGCCCCAGCATCGACATCAATCAAGTAAGTTCCACTGTCAATCAAGCGGTTCTGCTCGGCCAAAGTTTCCCCTGTTACATGAGCCACCCTCAGGGGAAAGAAAGTGACCCACAAAGGTGAGGGGAAGGGGGGCAGATGATGGAAGTTGGGGGGGGGAGAGAGAGAGAGAGAGAGAGAAGGGGCAGATGATGGAATGGAGGAGATGAGAGAGAGAGAGAAGGGGACAGATGATGGAAGTGAGAAGAAGGGAGAGAGAGCAGAAGGCAGATGGATGTCAGTTGAGAAGGGAGAGCAGATGCTGAATGGAAGTGGGGAAAGAACACATACTGGATGGAAGGAGGAGATAAATAAAGGGGGAAGAAAATAGTAAGATAATGGAGGGGTGAGGGAAAGGGGTGACAAGCTGTGTGTAGACACAGTGAAAAGAGGGAAACGGGACTAAATAGTAAGAAAGAATTTAATTTAGATGGAGGCAGAAAATAGAGAAGGAAGACCAGAGAAGAAAAGGGAAGAGAGAGCAGAGAATGATCAGATCTGAGTGGAGGAAATGAGAAGAGAGATATGCTAAAAACCACAGGGGGGAGGGAAGGATAGAGATGCCAGACCATGAGGGGAACAGAAGGAAGATGATGGATGCTAGACCAAATTGGGGGGTGGGGGGGGGCAGGAAGAGAGATGGCAGGGAAAGACAGACAGTGAATGGAAGGGGCAGATGCTGGACTGAAGAGACAGAGAAGGTTATCATGCTGCTGTACCGGGCCATGGTACGCCCTCACCTGGAGTACTGCGTCCAGCACTGGTACTTTAAGAAGGACACGGTACTACTCGAAAGGATCCAGAGAAGAGCAACTAAAATGGTTAAGGGGCTGGAGGAGTTGCCGTACAGCGAAAGATTAGAGAAACTGGGCCTCTTCTCCCTTGAGCAGAGGAGATTGAGAGGGGACATGATAGAAACATTCAAGGTACTGAAGGGAATAGACTTAGTAGCTAAGGCAGGGAGAACGAGAGGGCACTCTCTAAAGTTGAAAGGGGATAGATTCCATACAAACGTAAGGAAGTTCTGTGGTAGAAAGCAACATATTTATTTGGCTCATAACTTGCTGGCGCCCGATATTTTTAGCTCACAGTGAAAAAAGTTTGCTCACAACACCCGCCCGCTTAGAGGGAACACTGGTCACAAGTACCTGGCAAGATCCTAAAGAGTAAAACAGATTGTATGCTGCTTATCCTAGGAAAAATCTTAATATTGGCTTATGGACTTGGAAATGATCCAAACCTTTCTTAAACCTTGCTGTGCTAACTGCTTTCACCACACTCTCTGGCAACGAATTCCAGAGTTTAATTACACACTGAGTGAAGTAATATTTTCTCCAGTTTGTTTTAAATCTACTACTTAGTAGTTTAATTGCATGCCCCCTAATCCAAGTAAACAAGGGATTCATTTCTACCTGTTCCACTCCACTCAGTATTTTTAAAACCAGCTACGCTATCTGCTTTTACCACAACCTCTGGCAACGCATTCCAGAGCTTAAGTATTTTCTGAGTGAAAACATATTTCCTTCTATTGGTTTTAAAAGTATTTCCCTGTAACTTCATCGAGTGTCCCCTAGTCTTTGTAATATTTGACGTACTCACTAATCAATAAAGTTTAGAGTTCTTATGCTTTCAGGTGGACTTCCTGGGACACCAGGCCGCACAGTGGTACAAATTAATATCTGGATTTATAAATAAAAAAACAAAAACTGGTCTTCGGGACATTTGGAGCATTGAGATCAAGTATCAAATTACGGCGTCTCAATGGCCACGAATTTGGTCTTGGAGGATGATATGTGCAATGTCTGCATCTATGAGACAAACTTGGTTTTTTCTGTTACATAGAGCATTTTGGACCCCTGTTCGTTTATATAAATTAGATAGCTCTAAGTCTGATAGATGTTGGCACTGCAATCTCGAAGCTGGGACTTTAGATCATTTATTATTCTATTGTCCATTTATTTTGGATTTTTGAAAATCAATATGGGGCCAAATAAATAGTTTATTGGAAAATCCGGTGGCCCTATCATATGATACTATTTTATTTGGCATGTCAATGAGGGCAAAGAGTCAAATATCCTCTAAAAATAATAAGCTCTTGCTAATTAGGACTGGAGTCGCCATTCAACAAATTACTTTTAATTGGAAGAACTGGAGTAGATTAAACTTAAATTTCTGGTGGAATTCTTTATGTCATATATATAAGATGGAAAGAATATTAGCCACAAACCAAAACAAGGGAAAACCAGGGTCCAACTCTCTGCAGTGAAAGACAATCCAGAACAAACAAACCAAAAAAACTGCAGGTGAATGTACACGATGAAGGCAGTCTTTATTGTGACAAATAAATCTTTTGAATAAAAACCTTTTACCAGGTAAGGGTCCCTTACCTGGTAAAAGGTTTTTATTCAAAAGATTTATTTGTCACAATAAAGACTGCCTTCATCGTGTACATTCACCTGCAGTTTTTTTGGTTTGTTTGTTCAAGAATATTAGCCATACAGAAAGGACATTTTAATAAATTCAAAGATGTTTGGGTACCATTAACAGATTATTGTAATGAGTAAATAACACTTTTCCCTTATTTACATAATTGTAACTGAGAGGGTGGGGGTGGGGGGGTTTCTGATCTTACATTAAGTGCTTGGATTAGTAGAAAAGAATATATTATATGATATACATGATTCCATATGATATGGGAAGGTTGGGAGAGGGGGGATAAATTTCATTAATTTAAGATGATTGTAATAGAAATTCAAGTGATGTTTGTAAGTTTGTAAGTTTAAATGTTATTTCTGATTACACTTGTTGTAAGTTGTAAAAATGAATAAAGAATTATAAAAAATATATATATATTTGACGGAGTGAAAAATCGATCCACTTATACCCGTTCTACTCCACTCAGGATTTTGTAGACTTCAATCCTATCTCCCCTCAGCCATCTCTTTTCCAAGCTGAAGAGCCCTAACCGTTTTAGTCTTTCCTCATATGAGAGGAGTTCCATCCCCTTTATTATCTTTTTCGCTCTGTTTTGAACCTTTTCTAGTGCCGCTATATCTTTCTTGAGATAAGGAGACCAGAAGATCCCTAGCCACTTTAGCCTTTCTTTATGGAGACCAGAAGATCCCTAGCCACTTTAGCCTTTCTTTATGGAGACCAGAAGATCCCTAGCCACTTTAGCCTTTCTTTATGGAGACCAGAAGATCCCTAGCCACTTTAGCCTTTCTTTATGGAGACCAGAAGATCCCTAGCCACTTTAGCCTTTCTTTATGGAGACCAGAAGATCCCTAGCCACTTTAGCCTTTCTTTATGGAGACCAGAAGATCCCTAGCCACTTTAGCCTTTCTTTATGGAGACCAGAAGATCCCTAGCCACTTTAGCCTTTCTTTATGGAGACCAGAAGATCCCTAGCCACTTTAGCCTTTCTTTATGGAGACCAGAAGATCCCATCTCCTTATAATTTTTGCAGTCCGTCTCTGTACTTTTTCTAATTCCACTGTATCTTTTTGAGATGCGGCAACCAGAATTGCACACAGTATCGAGGTACAGCTGCACTATGGCGCAATACAAAAGCATTATAACATTCTCATCTTTGTTTTCCATTCCTTTTCTGATAATTCCTAACATTCTGTTTGCTTTTATAGCTGCCACAGGGGCAGTGAGCTACAGGCTTTAGCAGCTGATCCACCTTACATTTCGACAGCAGAATGGTTTTGCACATGCCTTGTATGCATGCTGCGTGGACGGGGCGGTAAAGGGGATGGCGGTGACAGTGACGGGGACAGATTTTTTCCCCGTGTCATTCTCTAACATGTATCCTAAGTTTCTTCCCAAGGTAGTGTCAGAGTTCCATCTTTATCAATTAGCGCTTTGCCAATGTTTTTCCAAAGCTTCATGCCTACCAAGGTGAATGTGCACTGAACACTCAGGACTTCAAGAGAACCTTGACCTTCTATCTGCAGTGGACTAAGACCCATAGTCCATTCAGCTTTTTGTTTATTTTGATCCCAACTGGAAAGGGGTTGCCATCGATGAACACCCTTTCTCAAATTGGCTAGCAGACTGCATTTCCTATACTTAGGGTTACCAGATTTTCCAAACAGCCGATCGAGGGCTTCCCGCATGCGCTTCCCTGCGGATCCGTAATATTTACCTGGTTCTGACAATGGCATCCTGTTCTTGCCTGTGTCTCAGAAAATGATATTACCTGACCCCCCCTAGCAAAGTGTTGGGATATACTGCTAGGGGTTAGTCTGCCCTTATTTGGAGGGGGTGGGGAATAAAAAGTAAACAAATAGTTCACGTGCATTTAACATCTAATTGGCTTCCAAAGCCCTACAAACCAAATTCTCCATTTCTTTGAGCAAGCCGATATTATTAGTTCCTCAGCAAGGCTCACCAACAAAGATGTTCTTGATCATATAAACCCTGGAAGGCAAGATTACCAGACCAGAAACTGACCGATTTTGGACTTGCGATGAGGGCGAATGCACGAGAAAAGGAGGTGCTACTTGGAATGGTTAGTGGTAAAAGGAAGCGGGGGAGACCAAATGCCCGTTGGCTGCATACCATCAGGAATGAACATCAAGCAATTGAAAGAAGCCGTGGAAAACAGGGAAGCATGACGAGGACTGGCCTACAGAGTATCCAAGGGTCGGACACAACTGAATGGATCGTAGTAGTAATAGTAGTAATTTCTCTTTTACAGTGAACTACGAGCTTCCATTACACGCAGAAAAAAAAAAAGTTTACAGCCTTTCACACTCCTGCTTGCCTCTGAGTCTTCCGCTTCCTTCCTGGAGCTATTTTTAGAAGCTGGCATATCTTTCTCACATCCGGCAACAAAGGATGTTTTGTCCTGCTGTTCAATTTCTTTTGCTGTGTTTTTGCATCTTTGCCATGCTTAAATTTGCTATGTACAGGAAAACTCAAACCCTGCACTGCACCTGAGCTAGGATAAATTAACGTTTCCCTCCGCTGTCACATTCGTTATATTCTATTTCACTTTTTTAAAAAAGCCTCAGGTTAATAGGATCGTTGATTTACTTCCTGCAGTTAACTTCAAAGAGTTCTGTTACTTTTCGCTGTGGAGGACATGAACTCAGGTATGCATCTCGGATACCAGACCTTTAATGGATTCCAGACAGCAAGATAATCACTTCCAAACATAACTTAACTCTAGCATATTCTGTCATCTCCTGTAAAGTTTGTGTGATTTATTTAGCAAGTTAGCTTGTGATGTGTAGCACTGTTGTAGGGCACTTGTTTTGGCCTAGCAAGGTAAGGTGTAACTGCTCTGTGAAGCTGGAGTGACAACCTAACTTTTTTTATTTTTTTTTAGCTCTTTATCTGAACTTGGGGAACTTTTTGGTTTTCCAGTAAATAACAACCCCCCCCCCTGCCTCCTCCTCACCAACAAACAATTCAGTGTTTCTTATTTTCTTTGCCACATAGTGTACTTTGGGGTTGATATTTAAATTGATTTAACCGGCCAAAAATGGCTTCTGGCCGGTCAAATCACTTGTGTGGACTATCCACTGATATTCAATGGCATATAACCAGTGTCACTGAATATCACCACAGAGTGTTAAACTGAGGGTGGTCTGGGGGCAGAGCTGGCATTTGTATGGTTAAGTGCCAATATTCAGTACTAAGTTAAGTGGCCAAATTGGACCACATATAGCACAGTCTTATCTTTATCTTATCTTTATTCAGTGTTGCTATACCAGGACACACTTCACTTAGATGTTCCAACAAAAATCATTGACCTTTTATTTACGCACAGTCTTATCTCTCATTACTGCCGTACACTGATCAACTTCTAACATGAACTTCTGAAAATATGCATTCAATCTCTTGTCTGCTTAACCGTACCACACGGGGTCAAGCTTCTTTGTTACTGCCTCACCCACTATGGCACGGTTTACGCTGTAGAATTTTTCATGATGTTGTCTGTCCACCACTTCAACAAAGTGCTTCCGTTTACTTCTCCCGATCTGCCAGTCTCTCCACTGTGATTGTATCTCTCCCTGGTAGCTGACATAATCAGGGCCAGGATTCTTATAGAAACATAGAACATGACGGCAGAAAAGGGCCACGGCCCATCTAGTCTGCCCACACTAATGGCCCACCCCCTAACTACCTCCATGAAGAGATCCCACATGCCAATCCCATATTTTCTTATACGTGGGATCAGGCCTCATGTGGTTAAAGATCTCCTTCACCCAGGTCTCCTGCTGTCTCCACCACCACTATCACATGTACCACAATTGCCATAAGTCCCACACCAGGCAACGGATGTAACACTCCACCCTGCTCAGCCTGGGCAGTTTCTCCTCTCCTGCCTTCCCAGGCTCCACCCAGAGGTCCCACAGGTACGCCCAAGGTATCGGGGCATCCATCCATGGGACAACCCCCTTCTCCAGCAACTCTAGGTGGTCTAGAAATCCTCCCTCTAGGGAGGCCATACCCAACTCTGCATCCCTCACGAGCCAGTCAATTTCCAAACTCCAGACTGTCCATTTCATCAGAGCCAAGCCTCGCCCAAGAAATGGAACAGTCTCAGGCTGAGGTAGTCTAGTGCAGCGGTCTCAAACATGTGGCCCTCCAGATTTTATTTGCGGCCCGTGGTCTGGACTGGATCATTCTCTTCCTTTTGGAGCAGCAGCGTGTCTGGCTGGCTCATTCCATTCAAAGCCATGGGTTGGCGGCTCCCTGCGCTATCCACTCCTGCATCGGAAGCCTCTCTGACATCACAATATCAGAGAGGCTTCAGACGCAGGCGCGGATCTCACAAGGAGCCGCCACCCGCGGCTTTGAACGGAACAAGCCGGCCAGACATGCTGCTGCTCCAGTGATGTACCAAGGGGGGGACGGTCCACACAGCTGGCCACCCTCCACTGTTCTCCCTAGAGTGAGGCTCGTCTAGAGCAGTGGTGCCCAACCTGCTTCCCTTCCCTTCTCACCGCTGCCATCGGGGAACAGGCCGGCATCGTGTTCTTTGATCTCCCTGCTTCTCTCACCGCCCGACGTCAATTCTGACATCAAGAGGACGTTCTGGCTAGCCAATCGCTGCCTGGCTGCCCGGAACGTCCTTTCCGACGTTAGAATTGACGTCGGACGGCGAGAGTTGGTCGGCCCCGTGGAGAAGAGAAGCATGGAGATCTCGGCCTGTTCCCGATGGCGGCAGCAGCAGCAGCCTATTCCCTGGCGGCAGTGGCGGGAGGGCAGGAAGGAAGAAAGAAAGAAGGGGGGGGGGACAGGGAGCCAGAAACAAAGCAAAAATGGGACACGGAATCAGAGAAAAACAGACATAGAGAAAGAAAGAAAAAGTTGGGGGAGGGAATGAGGTCTGGAGAGGAAGCATACAGGAGGCTGAAAGAAGGGAAGAAATATTGGATGCACAGTCAGAAGAATAAAGTGCAACCAGAGACTGATGAAATTACCAAACAAAGGTAGGAAAATGATTTTATTTTCAATTTAGTGATTGAAATGTGCCAGTTTTGAGAAAGAAAAGATATTAAATTTTAAATGTGAGTGCTGCAGAAAAAATAGAGTACTTGGAGGGCTGCAGAAAAAATAGTTAATGTCTTATTAAAGAAATGACAATTTTGCATAAGGTAAAACTCTTTATAGTTTATATATCTTTCCTTTTAACTGTTAAAGAGTTTAACCTCATGCAAAATTGTCATTTCTTTAATAAGACATTAACTATTTTTTTCTGCGGCCCTCCAAGTACATACAAATCCAAAATGTGGCCCCGCAAAGGGTTTGAGTTTGAGACCACTGGTCTAGTGTCTAAATCTTTTGGTACGTTCCTGGGAGTTCCCAGGTTTGTCTCCTAATCATTAGATGCAAAGGAACTGCTGATGGTGACTTCTTCCCTGTGATATCTATTTCATGGGGGTGCAGCATTCTCCTCTCCTCATAGTTCTCTTGCTTCTGAAACTTCTCTGCTACATAGCGTTCCACCACTCGAATGTGGCATTTCTGTGTTGGGACCCAGTCTAGGTTCACTACTACCCAGGCTAGTTCTCCAGCCCAGGTTTCGTCCTCATGGGTCTCCGATCGAAAAATTTCTGGTTGCACATGCAGCAGCACAGTTGCATGGGCAGGTTGACTCCTTGAGTGTCACATCGATTGCACATAATGCGGCCCACAAGCACTCCGTCTTTGACTGATATGTTAATAATCATTGCAGTCAATTGGTGGGTCAAGATTAAATCTTGCAGTATTTCTGTTGATAAGGCACAGCTCGCTCTACTTCGGCTTTCCACATGTGATCACTCGAACAGGGTGCGGTTCCGGTCCTCGCTCGAGGTGTAGTTACGGTCCAGACTCCTCCCACTTATGCTGGAACTCTTGCATCTCATTGATGTCATGATGTGCCTCCCTCCTACGTTGGAGTCTGGAGGGGCAATTCCACCTCGTTCTTCCCCCATACTTCCCACCGGCGAGAACGGGTGCCATCTTGGTATCAAACTTTTCCTGCCCAAACTTTCCCCTATGGGTACTCACAGATCTTGTCGGGTTTTTTCCATGGCCTCTCCATGTCAGCAATTACCATATGGGTCTTCTTCTCCCGAAATTCACCATCCTTACACCCCATGTTGGGTGCCATTTTTGTAACCCTGGTTTCACCCCTGCTACGCCATGCGGTGCAGGGCTCTGTCCGGCCAGCTGGTTGAGTTGGGGGGGGGGGGGTCGCAAAAAGAAAGAATGCAAACGCTAGTCTTTACTCGCTACTGCAGAGATGGTGATCACAGTCACTCACTCACTCTCTCACACTCAAGCTTGGGCATAGGCCAGGGTCGGACAATTCCGGTAGGCCAGAGGATAGTCAATTCTGGGGCTCTAATCACTCAACCAGCCTCTCCCTCTTTCAGATGGCAAGAAGCAGGCAAGAGCCAGGAGATAACTGGAACAAATTCAATTATTTATTTAACTTGATTGTAATGGTTCACAGCAACTATGAACAAAAGTCTTAATTAAGTTCAGGTACATTACTTAGACCACATATTTTCTTTTTTTTTTTTTTTCCCCCTCATACCATATAGTTCAGTTCCTCTTTTCTTTCCTTTCTCTGCCCCTCCCCAACCTTTGAGGCAACAACAATTAGGGGGATCGCCTAGGAGATTGGGTAACTAAGCCTTTCAATTATTATCCCACACTTCTCAGCCAATTTCTTCCATTCTCTGACCACTCCCTGGGTATCTCAGAGAGCCTCCCTCCAAATATCAAGCCTGGGCAGGAGGCTTCTCTCCTCAGGCTTCTCTCTTGTCACTCTCTCTCTCTCTCTCTCTGTTCCCTTCCAGACGTTTAGAAGTCCCCTTGGGTCACTAGACTCTGGCAGGGCTAGGAACATCCAGAAGCCAGGAACTGCCTGAAGCATGCCCCTTTTATACTCCTCCCCCACTCCATGGAGGCAAAGACCTCCTACTCCTCCTCTTCAGACTGTGCTAGCCACAGTCTGAAAACTCAGTGATCCCCTGGAAATTCCTTCTCACTGCTTTCACAGTGGAGACATTTTTCAGGGAAGTCACAGTTACAAGGGTCAGAGCAGTAATAGCAGGACAAAGCACATTTTGTTACTGGAGAAACAGTCTCAGTGAACACGGAAGTTCCTGTTTCATTGTAGTCACGCCTCTAGTGAGTACAGATTTACCTCATGCATATTCATTATGAAATTTTTTTTTTTTTTTTTTAAATTCCTTGACATAACACCTTTATTACATTTTTATGAAGCATTTCAGCCTGTGCTTCCCAAACTTGGGGTGGGCACCCCCAACAGCTAATTAGGTTTTCAGGAGCAGTGGTCACGTAACCCTCCATTGCCCCAGGAACAAAACTTAGATCTTGAGCCATTGGGGACAGAGAAATGCCTACTGTGCATAACTAGCGGAGTGAATACGGCGGAGAAATTTGCATACCTTTTGGAGACCTGGCATATGCAAATTTTATCTCATGTATATCCATTATGAATGATTTGAAAATACAGCTGGCTGTGAGATCCCCAGGACAGGATTGGGCAACCCTGACTTTTAGAGTTGCCGTCCGTTTAGCTTTGTGAAGGACAATCTGTATATTCAGTGATTAGTTTTAGTGTGGACATAATATAGAAAGAATTTTCATGGTCAGTTAAAAATGCTCAGGTGATAGGCAAAATGAAAACCAAACAAACAAATGTAGAATATGGAAATCAGAGGTAAGGATGTAACATAGTAAATGATGGTAGACAAAAGACCTGCTTGACATATCCAGCCTGTTCAACAAGGTGGCCAGAGATGTACCCTCCATGCCATGCAGGATACACTTCTTCATGATGAGACACTGGTTTTGCAAACAGAGCAGTTAGCATTTGTCACCATGCCAACCACAAAGAGGCAGGCATTGTGGCAAATTGCCAATTGGCCTGTTTGCACAACCAGGCTCGTAAATGCTGGGCAGCTAGTGTGACAACATGGGGTGCAACCATGGTAGAGGCACTGCCAGCAGCCTTAGAGAGACTCCTTTCCTGGGTCTCCCAGGGACCTCCATATCCTTGCCATCCCATGTGTAGGAGGAAATATTTTTTTTCACTCAGTGAATAGTTAAGCGCTGGAACTTGTTGCCAGAGGATGTGATAACAGTAGTTAGCTTAGCAGGGTTTAAAAAAAGGTTTGGACAAGGTTTGCAAAAGTCCATAGTCTGCTATTGAAACAGACATGGGGGAAGCCACTGCCCTGGGATTGGTATCATGGAATGTTGCTACTATTTGGGTTTCTGCCAGTAACAACTGGAAAGGCCCGATTGTCTCTTAAATCCTTACCCCCTTACCCTCCCCCTTCAAAACATCAGCCCACAATATTTAACAAGACACAATAACCACATAACTCTATTTTTGGTAAAACCGAGTTGCAGCTCTGTTTATTAAACAAATTAAACAGTTAGTTAAAACAACAATCGAGCTACCAGAAGGATACCCCAAGCGGCTTTTTACCCGTGACCCCACCTCAGCCCCAGCCCGCCTGGGGAACCCCATTCAAAAAGCTGCCCTCCAGCCACTCATCTCATGACGAACCCCAATTGATAGCTCGATACCCGCCACTGCACCCTCAGGGCTCCCAATTCCAGAAACCAACTCCAGAACCTTGAGGGAGGAAGGGCGGGGAGACTGCCGCTGAGGACTGGAAAACACTGGTCTCAAAGCAGCCATTGATTTTTTTTTTTTAATTAAAGCCCCGCCTTTTACACCCACCGCAACCTATCCCAACTGCACTTTGCGGCGGAAGCTGCTTTTAAGCCAATCACGCTGCTCCCTTCCCCTTAGCCAGCCCTGCAGCCCTCCTGGAGCCAATCCCGACGGGCCAACACACGGGCCTTCCAGCCCCGTGTTACTTGGTGCTCGTCAAGATGAGCTCTCGGACTGACTTGGTCTTGTGACCTGGATTGGCTACAGTTGGAAACAGGATACTGGGTTAGATGGACCATTGGTCTGACCCAGTATGGCTTAAGTCTTCTTTCCCATCCGCCCAATGCAGCACTGGGCTGTAACCTGGCTATGAAGAAATTGAGAGGAAGCAAAATGCTATGTAAAAGCAGAAGTGAAACTGTGGCTTTTCGTGATGAGAAGAGAGAGAGGAGTGATCCCAGCATTTGGGGAAAGAAGAGGCAGTTCAGCAATAGGCATAAGATGTTGAATTAGACTAAATAGAACTTGACTGTAGAGAAAGCTGGACACAGCGAGAGGTACATTTTGTAGGCAGTCAGCTGGCGTCGGCATCTCTCCTTCGTCAGTAACCCATAACTGGTGTAGAAATAGGCTCGGGGCCTCGGCGCATGCACGAACGTCGATGTGATGATGTCACACGTGCATGACATCATCGCATCGACGTCTGCGTACCTCTGGATGCCCTCCAGCCACGGCACCGAGCTTGATGTGCCGCAGCGTCAAAATATCTACGGGACACTGCTTTAAAGCTTGCTATGCAAGTAAGACTGGTTGTAGCACAGTTCCTCTGCCTTTCACGAGACTGCTCAGTTCAAATTGCATGTACAGCAGGGGTCTCAAAGTTCCTCCTTGAGGGCCGCAATCCAGTCGGGTTTTCAGGATTTCCCCAATGAATATGCATGAGATCTATGTGCATGCACTGCTTTCAATGCATATTCATTAGGGAAATCCTGAAAACCCGACTGGATTGCGGCCCTCAAGGAAGGACTTTGAGATCCCTGATGTACAGTATATGATTGTCACGCTATTTGTACTGAGTATAGCCCTGCAAATCAAAATTGCTCCAGCCTGATGTTTTCAACCGGGTTGCAGGAGGTTTGTGCATCCTTCCCTAAGCTGCCCCCACCCCCACTCGACTTGGGTTAATGGTCAATTGTGCGCAAGACACGCGCCATTTTGAGGTGCGCTGAATTGTCGTTGCACTGAGTTATCCTTGCGCTCAATTGTCTTGCGCGCTATTATCTTTGCGCTGATTTGTCTTGGCGTTTTTTGTCGGCGCGCTGTTGTCTTGCACGCATTTGACCTGTCACCCTCCACTTGTGCTCTTTTGTCAAACTGGTTTTGCCTTTCTGTAAAATATTATCCTTTTTTGAGAACAATTTTACTTTCCATTTCCAATAGCATGTCCCAAAATAAAACTCACTCAGTATCAGCTTCTTCATTTTCCACCCCTCCCCTCACCAGATGTTAGCCCAATTAACCTCAAAGAGTTCTCATGAACTATTCCTAAAGTTAGAATTTCAGTAACTTTTTCTTTTTGCAATATTTTTCTCTAACCACACGCTCTTATCTGAATTAAAAGTCATTCCGTAAGCTTGACAATTTTAACTTAATCAGGAGCGACAAGAGTCAACAAACATCTCAAATGTTTTGAACAACAGCTGATTTGTGCTTTGAAAAATATGTTCTGGAATCGTGTGCTCTCAAGATCCCTTATGATCAGTCAAGTCAATGCATACATGCAAATGAGGCCAAACCAGAAACTGACTTCTGTCTCGCACTTGTCACTCTAAAAGTGGCTTAATTTAAGAGTGCCAAAAACATGTTGGCAAGCATTGAAGATAAAATTGGTTTGTGAAAGAGAAACAGCTGAATTAAATTTGTCTAAGGCTTAAGGAACACTAATGTGTAATGTGCAACGTTAGCAAAACTAAAAGTGCTAAGTTCTTACTAGGGTATGTAGTGAACAACACAGGGTGCATCCTTTATAGCAAGGGTATGCAAAGGTCCTCAAAGTCTGCAGACCGGTCAGGGTTTCAGGATTAGAGAATAACATTTTTCCCTGTCCCCGCTGGAACTCAATCTCATCCCTGCAAGTTTTGTTGCTCTCCCAACCCCTTTCCTGTAAGCTCGGCGCTAACTGCACAAATCTTGAACACTTATGATTTTAAAGTGTTTGAGGCTTGTGCAGATGAGGACGGAGCTTAGGCATTGGTGGAATGAGACATTATGGCATCACAATCTGAGCTCTAGAATGTTGCTACTTATGATTTTAAAGTGTTTGAGGCTTGTGCAGATGAGGACAGAGCTTAGGCATTGGTGGAATGAGACATTATGGCATCACAATCTGAGCTCTAGAATGTTGCTACTTATGATTTTAAAGTGTTTGAGGCTTGTGTAGATGAGGACAGAGCTTAGGCATTGGTGGAATGAGGCATTATGGCATCACAATCTGAGCTCTAGAATGTTGCTACTTATGATTTTAAAGTGTTTGAGGCTTGTGCAGATGAGGACAGAGCTTAAGCATTGGTGGAATGAGACATTATGACATCACAATCTGAGCTCTAGAATGTTGCTACTTATGATTTTAAAGTGTTTGAGGCTTGTGCAGATGAGGACAGAGCTTAGGCATTGGTGGAATGAGACATTATGGCATCACAATCTGAGCTCTAGAATGTGGCTACTTATGATTTTAAAGTGTTTGAGGCTTGTGCAGATGAGGACAGAGCTTAGGCATTGGTGGAATGAGACATTATGACATCACAATCTGAGCTCTAGAATGTTGCTACTTATGATTTTAAAGTGTTTTGAGGCTTGGGCAAATGAGGATAGAGTTTGCAAGAATGGGGCAGGGGCATGAAAAGAACTCACGGGGATGGGACGGGAAAATGAGTTCCCGCGGGGACGGGGAAAAATTTGTCCCCATGTCATTCTCTATTTAGGATTTCCACAATGAATATGCCTGAGATCTATTTGTAAATGCCAGCACTGAGTGTCCCTGCTTTCTAGGCTGCTTTCCAAACATATTTGCACTACCAGTTGATTTCAGATCTGGACTGAAGAATTTTTAAGTTTCTCTTGATGTAGCCAGTGGTGTAGCGAGGGAGGTTGGTGCTCCATATCACCATGCCATGCGCCCCCCCCCCCCCCCCCACTTCCCAACCGCTTGAGTGCCCCCCGCTCCGGCATTCCTCTTGAAATGTTCGCTGGCGCAAGCAGCATCTTCCACTCGCCGCTAGCTCCAGCCTCGGCTGCCTTCTGACATTATGTCCTGGACCCTCGAGCAGGAAGTGACATCAGAAGGGAGCCGAGGCCAGCACGAGCAGCGAGTGGAAGATGCTGCTTGCGTCGTCACACATTTCAGAGAAGGAGAGACACCAGTGCCGGCGCCCCTGCAAAGACAGCGCTAGGGGCGGTCCGCCCATCTGCCCTCCTTACTATATCACTGGGTGTAGCCTTGCCTTTCAGTCTGTTGCCCCAGAAGACTTACAGAAATCATGAGAAGGCACAGAACACTTTTGAAGCTTACAGTGTGTCACTTAGCACAGACCAGAGATTCTCAAATCAGTCCTCAGAACACACCTGACCAGTCAGGTTTTCAGAATATCCAACAAATATGCACGAGATAGATTTGCATACAATGGAGGTAGTGCTAGGTTTACCAGATTTTGCATCTGGTAAAGGAGGACATGTGGCTCTGCCCCATTTTGCCCCTAGGTCCGCCCTATTCTACCCCCGGCCCCGCCCTATTCCGCCTCCCAATCCCAGCCCCATGCAAGCCTCATCTCTTCGGGCCGGTTCTGAAATGCACCTGCGCACATCTAGATGCGGCGTGATGACATCACAATGCATGTGAGCATGCATGTGACATCACCGCGTTGCATCCGTGCAGGTGCAAGCCAGACTCGGGCCCGATCTTACCGGCTTTTTAAAACCCGGACGCCTGGACAGGCCTCTGAAAAGAGGGCATGTCCAGCTAAATCCAGACGTCTTGTCATCCTAGGTAGTGCATGCAGATTTATCCTTTGCATATTCATGGTGGGTGTGCGGAAAATCTGACTACTGTTTGTGTGCCAAGGACTAGGTTCGTTGAATGTGCAAACCAGAGATAGGTATTTGTTAGCCCAACCCCCAGTCTTTGGAGCACCCTCTGCCAGTCAGATTTTCTATAATTAATATGCATGAGAGCAGTGGCGGAGTGAGCGGCGCCCAGGGCGTTGGCACCCCTCTCCCGCCTTCTTCCCCACCCCCACCGCTGCTCGCGTTGGCTTTGGCGGTCTCTCTGACGCCACTTCCGAGGCGCGGGTCCCAGAAGTGACATCAGAGAGAGCGCCAAAGCAAGTTCGTGGCTGCTCATGCCGAAGTTAAAATGATATGAAGGGAAGGGGCAGGCGTGCGTGTCGTAGGGTGAGGCGGAGGAAGGGAGGAGCGGACAGCAGGAGGGGGGCCAACGCCTCGAAGAAGACTGTATCCTAGGTGGACCACCACCTTCGCATCCCCCTTACTGGTTCATAGACAACAACACGGAAGACAAAGGCGAGCGCTGACAACTGAGCGCAAGACAGAGGCACGCGCCAAAGAAAATTACTGTTTTTAGGGGCTCCGACGGGGGGGTTTGGGGAGAAAAAGTGAAGTTTTCAGTAAAATGTGGGGGGTTACAACCCCCGAAACCCCCCACAACGCGGCGCGATCTGTATTAAGTAAAGTGGGGGGGTTCCGCCCCACACCCCCTCCCCCGTCGGAGCCCTAAAAACAGTAATTTTCTTTGGCGCGCGCCTCTGCACTGCGCTCAATTGTCTGCTCGCGCCTTTGTCCCGGCACGCTTTTGACCTGACACCAGAAGGAGGGAGCGGACAGCAGGAGGGGGGCCAGCGCCTCGAAGAAGACTGTATCCTAGGTGGACCACCACCTTCGCATCCCCCTTACTGGTTCATAGACAACAACGCGGAAGACAAAGGCGAGCGCTGACAACTGAGCGCAAGACGGAGGCGCGCGCCGAAGAAAATTACTGAGAGAGAATTGCATGTACTGCCTTCTTTATATTCAAATATACCTCGTGCATATTTATTGTGGATATTTTGACTGGCTGGGTGTGCCCAGAGGTTTAGGCTAAGAACCATTACATTAGCATATATTCACTTTATTACTATGCCTTAAAATTTTCAGCATGTACTGAATCGATTTATTACATACTAACCTATGAATTCATACGCATTGTCAATTAGTGTATGCTCATTTTTTTTTAATGAATGTGTAAAATGAACTTAAGAAAACATAGAAAAAATGAGGTTAAAAAAAAATAAAAAAGGCCAGGGTAACTGAAAATCTTCGCCCTGTGTACATTCCTTGTGCAAACAAGCCAGATTTAGCATTTCTCGCAGTCTAGTCTAACCCCCATCCTGTCTTCCTTTGAGATTGAGAACCATAGTAAAACAAAGCTCTGTACTGCTGGAGCACTGATGAGAAAGGGCTAGTGGTTTGTATCAGGTGACATGTCTTGTAAAGTGTTTGCTCAGTTTTCAGAGACGGCTCCTCTAATTCTCAGTCTGTTGGATCCTGTGCTCGTTTAACTCAGGCCTTGAACAACAGGAAGTGACTTCCATGTACAGCAGCAGTGCAAATGAAGTCTGGCAAGGCTAATTTGAAAGCAGCAAGAAGCTTGTTTCCAATTGGCTGCCGGTGCCTGGAGGCAGCTTAATCCTGCAAATATTAGCATGGAAGAAAAATGTCTTTTTTTTTTTTCATCAGCTTGAGATTTTCCAGAATGTGAAAGCGGAAAGAACAGGCAGGACACAAGGAAACGGTTCCAGTGAGATAAAATAAACTTTGAAGGCAGAGAAGAGTGTGTTGGAGAAGCTGCATACATTCTTTATCTGAAGAAAGTATGAACTTACTATTAAGACTCTGTTGTGAGCAGGAGAAGCAGATGTTTAAAAGATGGACAGGAAGCAACTGTGACAATTGAAAGGATTTTTGAATTGAGTTCATGAGTATGCTTCCTGCAACTAATCCTTTGAAACCCGAGGCTACATAACCTCTCTCCCCTCCTCTTTTATAGATACACGTACAAAATTATTATGTAATCACCTTGCTCTTCAGTTAACAAGTTCTACAAGGTCTTGTTTACATTATTTTTGTTAGAAAAGAAGGCTTCAAATTCAGGAATAAAATCATTATATGGTGTTGCAGGCTACTGTTTTGCTTGCTAGTTTTCCACACCTTCAAGGGCATGGTCTTGATAATGCGGGACCGACCAAACCAATCTGGTTTTTCAAGATATCCAACGAGATCAATTTGCATGTACTGCCTCCATTGTATGCAAATATCTCCCATTTACGGTGGGTATCCTGAAAACCGGATTGGCTGGGTGTTGAAAATCCATGATGTAAAGGTTTGTTCAGCAGAGACCTCTAGTGGCTGCCAGAAATAAGTTTGTGAATTTTTGATTTAGATTCTCGTCTTCTGAAACAAACAGAGGGTGGTTATCCTGCAAGGGATGAAGAGTGGTAGAAGGAAACCCCTTTGGAGGGACTCTGTAGAGCAGGGGCAGGGAACTCCGGTCCTCGAGAGCCGTATTCCAGTCGGGTTTTCAGGATTTCCCCAATGAATATGCATTGAAAGCAGTGCATGCAAATAGATCTCATGCATATTCATTGGGGGAAATCCTGAAAACCCGACTGGAATATGGCTCTCGAGGACCGGAGTTCCCTACCCCTGCTGTAGAGGTACCAGTGCCCTTGTCTGTGGCTCATGTTCCCTGGCCATTGCGCCATTACTGCAGTGAGTCCAGGGTTGGCTCTAATCTTCCATATTAAAATACATCTAAGGGGAAGAGGCAGTGGCGTAGTAAGGAGGAGGGGGCAGTCCAACCCCTTCTCCTCTCCGCCCCCCCGCCTCTTCTCTTCTCCCCTACCTACAGTTGTTCACCGCCATGAGCAACAACTTCAAAGTGCTCCTTGCGACCACGTCTGTTCTTCCGCTGACGTCACTTCTGGCTGCTGCGCATAGAAAGTGACATCAGAGGGAGAGCCGACGTTGAAGTTGTTACTTGCAACGGTGAACAACAAGAAGTACAGGGGAAGGGAAGGGGGGGCGCACGCGGGGCAGGGGGGATCGGGGAAGGAGTGAGGGGCAGAACCTCTTACATTCTAGCGTCAAGCTTTTTTAAAAGCTTGGTGCCAAACTTCTCTCAACACTCTTTCCTTGGTGTGGGAGCCTGCTCCGCCCAGCCTCTTGCGTTCTAGCGTCAAGCTTTTTTAAGAGCTTGGCGCCAAGCTTCTCTCAACACTCTTTCCTTGGCGTGGGAGCCTGCTCCGCCCAGCCTCTTGCGTTCTAGCGTCAAGCTTTTTTAAAAGCTTGGCGCCAAGCTTCTCTCAACACTCTTTCCTTGGCGTGGGAGCCTGCTCCGCCCAGCCTCTTGCGTTCTAGCGTCAAACTTTTTTAAAAGCTTGGCGCCAAGCTTCTCTCAACACTCTTTCCTCGGCTTCTCTCTTCCCTTGGCTTCGCCTACTCATGAAAGAGGGCACTTACTTGACTCCATTTCTGTTTTAGATCTCACCAACTACAAGACATTAATTGGTGATAATACGATGGCATCAAATACCTTGGTCAGATCATTTTTAGGGAGAATTCTGTCTCCCCATTTTCATGTCTCACTTTCAAGATTAATTTCAACAGAAAAAAAACTATTACTTTCCGGAAGAAAATCTCTTGTGAGCAATTCTGGCCTCTATTCTTAAACCAGTCCACTTTTTTTCCCAGCCCTGACTTTGCTGAACTAAATTGGAACAATTGGGTAAAAGTTCTGAGATTACTTATAATTCTCTTGCCCCTTTATCATCTAAATCTGTTTCTTACACACGCAAAGCACCTTGGTACTTACCGAAACAAAAGTGTAGAATGCTAGAACACAAATGGAAAAAAAATGAAATATTTTACTGACAAATAGATATGGAGGATTAATATCAGATATTACAACTCTACACTGAAGAAGGCTAGAAAAAATTGCTGTGGAAAGAAAATTGTCAGATCAAATAACCAAAGCAATACTCTTTAACATTTGGCGTTCCATAATTTCAATCAATGATAAATCTATACATTCCTCTTCTCTGGATGCAAATGCTTTAGCCAAATTCTTCAATGAGAAACTCTTTTCCGACTCTGGCTTCCTACGATCCCCCAGCAGCTTTCGTTTTCAATGTATCTGGAATTCCTGTTGACCGAATCTGGGTCACTTTCGAAACTGTAACCAAGTCACAGATTTTGCAATTATGTCACAAACTAAGGACTTGCAAGTACATCGTAGATCCTATACCCTCATATCTATATGAGAGAATCCCATCTCAGGCCATCTCTCAGCTGACTATAAATTCTGCACTAGATACTGGGTTATTTTCCACTGACATAGGACATATAGTTCTTACTCCTCTGTTAAAAAAAAGTTGACCTGAACCCATCGGTCTTGTCCAGTATCGGCCTAAAGCCAATTTCCCACTATTAACCAAAATGTTGGAATCTATCTTTTCTACCCAGCTTTCCACCTATTTAGAGAGATTCTCTATTATCTTGCCATGTCAGCTTGGCTTCTCTTTAATTTCACAAAAGTCCAGCAATTACAAATGAAAAATAAATTCACCATTCTGCTTCAATTCGACCTGTCTGCAGCTTTCGATGTCGTTCACCATGACACCCTGATCCACCAGCTCTCTGAGATAGACCTCGACTGGTCCTAAATTGTTTTTCTAAATTTTTGTGATCTAGATCATGTGCTTGTGTTGTTTTTAAAATCCTATATGATATGAAAATCGAGGTAAATGATGTCTATGGGTTCCCCATTGTCCACCCGACTGCTTATTCCCTCTGTACTTCTTTGAGGGAATAAGCAGTCGGGTGGACAATGGGGAACCCATAGACATCATTTACCTCGATTTTCAAAAGGCTTTCGACAAGGTGCCACATGAAAGGTGCCACGGGGTGGGAGGGGATGTGCACAGATGGATCAAGCACTGGTTGTCGGGCAGACTGCAGAGGGTCGGAGTAAAGGGTCAATATTCTGACTGGCGGGGAGTCACGAGCGGTGTGCCACAGGGATCGGTGCTGGGGCCCTTACTCTTTAACATATTCATCAATGACCTGGAAAAGGAGGCAAAGTGCGAGGTTATAAAATTTGCGGACGATACCAAACTGTGCGGCAGAGTTAGGACCAGGGAGGAGTGTGAGGACCTACAAAGAGACCTGGACAAGCTGGAAGACTGGGCAAACAAATGGCAAATGTGCTTTAACGTGGACAAATGCAAGGTCATGCATATAGGGAAAAAGAACCCGTTGTTCAACTACAAATTGGGGGGGGGGGTATTGTTGGGAGACAGCAGACTTGAGAGAGACTTGGGTGTGCTGGTGGATGCATCACTGAAGCCATCTGCACAGTGCGCAGCAGCCTCGAAAAAAGCCAACAGGATGCTTGGCATCATAAAGAAGGGCATAAGAACCAGAACACAGGAAGTCATCATGCCATTGTATCGAGCAATGGTGCGTCCACATCTGGAATACTGCGTTCAGTATTGGTCGCTGCACCTCAAGAAGGACATGGCGGTACTTGAGAGAGTCCAAAGGAGAGCAACGAAAATGGTAAAAGGGCTGGAACACTGCCCATACGACGAGAGGTTGGAGAAAAGGAGGCTCAGGGGAGATATGATAGAGACCTTCAAGATCATGAGGGGCATAGAGAGGGTGGATAGGGACAGATTCTTCAGACTGAAGGGGACAGCAAATACGAGGGGGCATTCGGAGAAACTGAAGGGAGATAGGTTCAAAACAAACGCAAAGAAGTTTTTTTTCACCCAAAGGGTCGTGGACACTTGGAATGCGCTACCGGAGGAAGTGATCAGGCAGAGTAAGGTACAGGGATTCAAACAGGGATTGGACGGATTCCTGAAGGATAAAGGGATCATGGGATACTGAGGGAGGAGCTGGGATGTAACACAAGTATAGAAAGCTAACCAGGTAATGAGTATAGAAACCAAACCAGGTCGTGCATGTGCAAGACCGGAGGGTTAGGACTTCGATAGGAAGACAGGACTTAAATGAGAAACCAAGGTGGCAAGGGAGCCCCTTCTGGTGATACAGACAGGTCGTGACCTGTTTGGGCCGCCGCGGGAGCGGACTGCTGGGCAGGATGGACCTGTGGTCTGACCCGGCGGAGGCACTGCTTATGTTCTTATATCTTTACTCCTCTTCTTCCTTTATCTTGGAACGTTTACAGATTTTCCTTTGCAAGAGATAATCAACAATTTAAATTATCTTTTCCTTCCAAGAAAGGGATAAAAGCAGTCAAGATTTGTACTCAATTTCTGATTTTTAAGCTCTCTCAACTTTGGAATGATCTTCCACTCCTTTTAAGGAGTTCCGGTTCACTCCAACTTTTTCGTAAATCTTTAAAAACCATCTTATTTGCTAAACACTTTGAAAATTAATCTTCCCAAACTTAGTCATATTCTTTATGGTTCTTATTTGTTAACTTAATTATTGTAAACCAAGTCGAGCTTTCTTGGACTGATGTCTTGGCATATAAAGCCAAGCTTTAGATTAGATTAGATATACTATTAACATGAATGGCACAATGTCTTTTCCTTGGAAGCCGCTATGTGGAGCCCCTCAGGGATCACCCTTCTCTCCAGTCCTTTTTAATATTTACATGACTTCTCTGAAATTTTTTGAAACATCTATTTTTGAATCTCTGTACATTTATGCTGATATTTTCATTCTCCTTGAGGTAGACTTGAATCTCTCAAATTTGTCGTCAAACATAATCCAGTGTATAATCAAACTTCAAGCTTGGGCTCTTTCCGTTCAAATTAAATTAAATGAAACTAATACCAAACTGTTATGGCTTGGTCCTAAGTTAGATCATTTTCCCTCTTTCGTCCTACTGCCGTCAGGGGCATCTTTACAGATTGAATTCTCCTCTACAATCTTGGGTGTTACTATAGACTCATCACTCTCATTTAATGAACATATCAATTCCTTAGTAAAGAAGTGTTTCTTCAATCTTCATATACTTAGAAAAGTCAGGTCTTGCTTCCATCAACTACATTTCTCTGTTCTTGTCCAATCAATTATTCTCTCGTGATTAGACTATTGTAACTCTCTATCTAAGTCTAACTAAAAACAGCCTACAAAGACTTTGGCTAATCCAAAATACCGCATTTCGGCTGATCTTTGGTAAAGGCAAATATGAGCATGTATCGCCGCTACTGGCTCAACTTCACTGGCTCCCAATATTCTTCAGGATGCATTTCAAATGGGCTTGTATAACCTTTAGGATTTTATTCAGCATTTGTTCATCACTAATCCCTCTGGCTTGGAATTCTAAAAAATCTGGACTGATTAGAACTATGCAAAACCTCAAATTATCTTTCCCCTCTCTGAAAGGCATAGTTTCCACTGGTAAATTGGGGAAGTCCTTCTCTTTTAAAATAACAGAATTATGGAATCATATCCCTTTGCGGCTGAGAGAATTACACTCTCTCCAAATCTTTCGTAAACACTTAAAAACCTGGCTATTCTCCAAATTGTAAAGTCTTTTTCCACTGTCTTTCCTTTCCATTTTTTACTTACTGTAAACCAATTCGAGCTTTATTGCTATAAAGATGACACGGTCTATAAATTCACGTCTTAGTTTAGTTTAGTTTAGATGAGGGCGGGTGAGGGGTGCCACTGCCCTGGACGCCTCTCACCCTTGCTATGCTACTGAGAAGAGGGTCTCTGGATACCAAAGCCACTGTATCTGGAAAGAGTAGGAAGAAAGTACATCTAATTGTACCAAGTGACAGTTCCGCAACCTGCCTGCACAGAATAAGAAGAGAAAGAATAACAAGATCAAACCTGAACAGTCGAGAAGGAACCAGAGAAAGGTTCCAGGAGAAGCAACAAGTCAGAGAACCTACAAGGACCTGAAGACTCAGAGAGTCCCACTATCTAAGAAGAAATATTTACAAAGCAGCTCTCCTTGGAACTACTTTTTATCTTATTTTTAAGAATGTCAAACAAAAGATCACAGTTAACTAACCACACAAGCAGACAATGAATGACCAAAAAGGAAATAAGAAAGATTATGTTTCAATCACAATAAATGAGCCAAGATTACACAGAAACTACTTTTATTATATTACCAACTGTATATAATGTTGTTTCTTGTTCTTTTGTATCTAAGTTTAAAGAAACATTTTTGGTTCAGCATGTCAACTTCTGGCCTGTGCTGACTTATTGGATCAAGACAAACCAGAGAGAATTAACCCCAGGGAATCCACAGAGAAGAAAGTCCAAGAGAAACCAAGAAAACACTGTGGAGTGACGATGATCCTGAGATGGACTTTAATGAAAAAATCAAAGTTCCAAATATACAATAAAACAATCCACATGAAAATAAAATAATCCACATAAAGACCTAAAGGACATGGTAGCGTAGGACCCAACATGGTCCGTGTTTCGACAAGATGTCTTCTTCAGGGATCCCTAAATGTCCTATGGTGGTAGATAACGTGGAAAAAAAAGATATGTGGAAAGAGGAGCGCTGTTGTTTTATTGTATATTTGGAACTTTTATTTTTTTTTTTTCATTAAAGTCCATCTCAGGATCATCGTCACTCCACAGTGTTTTCTTAGCTTCTCTCTGACTTATTGGATAAAAGGAGAATTCTGAATGAGTCGATTAATTTGTTCTTTGGGGGATCCAGTTAATGAGTGGATTACTTTGTTTCCAGCTCTGACCTCACAGACCAGTCCTAATTGTACTAAAGTAACCTGTTCTGATGCCCACTGGACAAGAAGGGGTTACAAGAATCTATGCTTGTTTGATTCATTCTCTGGCTCCTGTCAACCACCCAGTAAATGTTCTGGTTGTATGTTTTTCAGTGACGAGCTAGAGGATGATCCCGGAAAATCCTCATTAACACTAGCTTTTACAAAGCTGAGGTAGAGGTTTCTACCGTGGGCTGGCGAGGTAAATGCTTCGACGCTCATACAATTCCTATGAGTATCGAAGCATTGACCTCACTGGCCTGCAGTAGCTTTGTAAAAGGAGCCCTAAATGTTTTATAAAAACACAGAATCTCTCATGGACTGGAATAGAGCTGGTGAAAGCTCCTTGATAAGAAATTAAGAGCCTCATGGTCAGAAACTGATAGCCTTCCACTAGTTTTACCATATACTGCAAGTAAAAATTCCTCTTAATTAGTATAGCCCAGGGGTGCCCAATACGTCGATCGTGATCGACAGGTCACTCGCTCAGGCGACCCCAGTCGATCGCAGAGCGGGTTCCCTTCTTCCCTTCTCTTTTTTCCCCTCCTGACTGGCCTGCTCCTGAATTCTGCTGCTGCCGCCACTGCTCAACATTAAAAAAAAACAAAAACGGCTTGGAGAACTTATGCTCCGGGGGCTAACATGTGCTTGTACCGGCTTCCCTTCTCTTCCCTCTGAAACCGGAAGTTATGTCCGGGGGGGGGGGGGGAGAGAGAAGGGAAGCCGGCACGCACATGTTAGAGCCCCATTCGCGGGCTAAAGCGGAAGACAGGTCAATGAAGCTTGCGATTTGCTCTTCTTGCTGCCAGGTCCTGCCTACTTTCTGTTTCCTCAAAGGCAGGTCCCGGCAGCATTTCTCCCAATAGGTCGATCTTGGGCCGATCAGCCTTCCTCTCCCCGAAGTCAATTCTGCCGTCGGAGAGGAAGTTCTGGCCAGCGGAACTTCCTCTCCGACGGCAAAATTGACGTCGGGGAAAGGAATGCTGGTGGGCTCGAAGCAAGGAGAGCTTGGCCGGCGGCGGGCTGCTTTGGGGGCCTGTTATCCGATGGCAGCGGCAGTGGCAGTGGCTTGGGGGAGGGCAGGGAGGGAGAAAGAGGGCAGGCAGGGAGACAGAAAGAAAGAAGAGAAACAGAAAAAAAGAAAGGGGGCATGAAGAGAGAAAGAAAGAGAGGGCAGGGAGAGAAGAAGAAAACGTTGGGGGGGTGAATGAGGTCAGGAGGAGAGGAAGCATACAGGCTAAAAGAAGGGAAGAAAGATTGGATGCACAGTCAGAAGAAGAAAGTGCAACCAGAGACTTATGAAATCACCAGACAAGGTAGGAAAAATTATTTTATTTTAAATTTAGTGATCAAAATGTGTCTGAATTTATATCTGCTCTCTATATTTTACAATATGGTCCCCTTTTACTAAACCACAATAGAGGTTTTTAGCGCAGGGAGCCGATGAGCGTCGAGAGCAGCGCTGGGCATTCAGCGCAGCTCCCTGCGCTAAAAACTGCTATCATGGTTTAGTAAAAAGGGAGGGGGGTGGGTATGCAAAATATCTGTGCCAGTGGAAAAATAAAAAACACCTCGATTTTTGTATGGTTGTATTTTTGTATGGTTGTTACTGAGGTGACAGTGCATAGAGTCATCTGCTTTGACCTCTTTGAAAAAATCCCGGAATAGGAATGATAATTAACAATTCTATGCGTACAGTGTGCGTTGTGGTTTTTTTTTTTAATTTTATTGTTGGTAGATCATTTTGACTTGGTCATTTTAAAAGTAGCTCGCAAGCCCAAAAAGTGTGGGCACCCCTGCTATAGCCCATCTTAATTAACACCCAGAGATTACAGAGAAATATATGGTATATCAAGACTAGGGCTGCCAACTGCATCTAGATTACCTGAGAGGGATGACTCAGTCCTGGGTTTAACCCACGGTATGCAGAGAATTGTAGCTGTGATTTCCCCATTACATTCCCTAAGAATAGCAAGACTACAAGTCCCTCCATGCAACGGGATAAACCTAGGACCGCATCAACCCAACCCTGTTGGTAGAATTTGAATCCAGTTGGTAACCCTAATCAAGTTTGTTGGCTCATCGACTGTTCCTACCTCCTATCATACTACAGACTCTACTTGCATACCCTCATTTCACCATCACTAAGAATAAACACAATAAGTGTTGGATTTTGAGAACCATAAGTAGTAAAATGCTAATTCAGTTTTCATGCTAATTTGCTCCCTCTTGAGATCATCATCGTCAGTTTATTGTTTATCGAGAGCTTCTATACCACTACTAATGACTGAGTAGTTAATTCAGAGCAATTTTTATGAGCTTCAGTGATGGTATTCAGTAATGGTGTTACCGTATTTCCCCATGTATAGGCCACAGCCTACACATGGGTTTTTTAAACCCATGTATGGGGCGCGGCCTATATATCGATTTTAAATCATCCCCCCCAACCCCGGTACCTTTTTCAGAGCATCCTCGCTGGACAGCGCACGGCTCAAATCTCCAGCGGTGCAGGGCAGCCATGATCTCTTCGGCATCCGGCCTGCCCCTGCACTGCTTGCTGAGTGGCTGACATTAGTTCTCACAAGTCCCACAAGAGCTGATGTTGGTCATTCAGCAGGCGATGCGGGAGCAGGCCGGATGCCAAAGAGATCGCAGCTGCCCTGTACCGCTAGAGATTCGAGCCGTGCGCCATCCACCAAGGGGATTTTGAAGGAGGTACTGTGGAGGGGGATGGTTGAAAAAGGCAGGGGAGGTACCGGAAGATAAGCCGCGGCTAATACCATGGGGGGGGCTTATCTTCTGTTTTTTTTAAACATAGTTCACCCCTTTCTGCAGCCTCCATTGGTGCGGCCTATACATGGGGAAATACGGTACTATAGATGAGATACAATTTATGAGCCCCTATAATAATGTTACAATACAAGAGCCTCAGCGTTTTCTTTTGAAATTTCAGGACTGGCAGGGACTATGGATAGAAAGGTATCTGAGGAAAGCTACAGAATATGATCTTCACAACTCGGTGACATCATCTGAAAAACTAAAAAAAAAAAAAAAAAGTTGTGGCACTGCCAGAGTTTGTGGTTGTGCTTGTGTGAGCTGACCTCATTTCTTTCTCCATGGAGCCTGGAGGTCATGCCTTTTGAGACAGCAGTAACAATTTTTCCAATTTTTGTCGTGCTTTCACTGGGTTGCCATCTTTCATCTCTCTGTAAAATAAAACAAGAAAAAGTGCTAGGGTTTTTGATTTAAGGTTTCTTGATTTTTAGTATTGCCACAGCATGCGCTTTTAGCGGTGCCTCAATTTGGCATCTGTTTGGTCTGTTTTTAAACTTCAAGTCATACAGTTTTGCTCTGAATATTTTTTATCTTATATTCCCAATGGTTTCAAGAAGTGTGGTGTTACCCCAGGATGAGGGTGGTCATGACACCCACAAATTATGTCCAGCGTTCCTCAGGTCTGAATACAACATCCCTCTGTCTGTGCCTTAAGAGGATGCTTTGGGGTCTTTGTGGCAGTTAAGAGCAGAAGAAAAAGCTCTATGGTTCAACCATGTCTGGCCTGCGCATCATTTCCAGAGGCCTAAACCCCCAAAAGGCCTAGAGATTCATCAGCATCATTCACCCCATTCAGTTGTACCTGGATATTCTCCAGTAAGTAGTCTATCGGTACATAATATAGGTCTTTCTCCTTTTGTTTTCTCTGATAAAAACAGTAGAGAAAAATATTCCAGCAGTGGCAGAAGTTCAAATGAAGAGCCCCCAAACAAAATATTGAAAAGGGCCCTTGGAACAAAGGGGCTTTCACCTCCGGAGAAAGGAGGGCTCTGTCTCATTCTCTTTCTTGGGCCCTCTGCGCCCTTACTCTCTGGGTCTTTGTTGCATCAACCCTATGAGCTCCTTCATTTGCAAAGACTTGATTCCGATGCTGACTGACTTCTGCTGTTTCGGTGTACTGATTCCTTTGTTCAGAGAGCTCCAAAATGAACATTTCATTTCTCGCTGTTGGTTTTACATGTAATATCTGTGGAGCTTAGATCCACGCAGTCCTTCCAGAGTTCTCTATCAGCCACAGTTTATAAAGGGAACATTTAGATAACGACCATCCTGTCCCTTATTCTTTGTTTATATTTTCTTGGAGAAGTAATTGTAGCAATATTTCCTGTTTCTGATTCTCAAGCAATTAACCCTTAGTACATGAAAAAATGTGGCTCAGCAGGCCACCACTCAAAAGCATGCACTTGAACCTTCAGGCGTGAATGAAGAGTTGTAAAAAAAAAAGGCCACATTGATTTTGTTTTTGCTTGCTTAAGTAGGAACTCAGATTGCTATGGTGCATCAAAACCAGATTACGGTTCGTATAGAAATATGAACTTCACCTTAGAGAATGACACGGGGAAAAAATCTGTCCCCGTCACCGGCCCACCATCCTCTGCACCGCCCCGTCACCGCCGATCCCTTCACCGCCCCGTCACCGTCACCGCCATCCCTTTCACCGCCCCGTCACTGCCACTGCCATCCCATTCACCGCCCCGTCACCGTCCCCGCTGCATCCATATAAGCCTTTTTCCTTTCACTCCCTCCTTCCAATTTGAGCCGGGAACACTAGCGATCGCACGGTCCCCGCGGCCACTACCTGCCTGCCCGGTCGATCCTGGTGTTTGGCCGGCTCTCTCCCTTCTCCTCACCTTGGTTTGTGGGTTTTCTTTTTCGGCAACCTGCGTGCTTTCCCAGGGAGCCGCACACGCGCGGCTGCTCAGTGTTCGATCTTCTGCTCTGCTGCAACTTCCTGTTTCCGGTAGCGTCAGAGCAGAAGATCGAGGCTGAGCAGCGGCGGGTGTGCGCAGCTCTCTGGTAGCGTGCGGGTCGCCGAGGAGGAGGATCTGCGGACTGGGGTGAGGAGAGGGGAGAGAGCTGGCTGGACACTGGAATCGATTGGGCGGGCGGGTGTGAGCTGCGGGGACCGCGCGATCCTTCATGCCTCACTGCGGGGGACAAGACCATTCACCGCCCCGCGGGCGGTGAATGGCCTTGTCCCCGTCGCCACAGCGACTGCTAGTTTTCTTCCCCGTTTTCGGCGGGTGACCCGCGGCTAAAATGCGGTGGCCGCGGGTAAACCGCCACCGTGTCATTCTCTACTTCACCTCTGAACTAAACAAGAGTGGCTAAATCTTTGATCATGCAAGCTTCGTATTCAGATAAACTGCTGGATTCTATATACGCTATCCAGATTTGAGTGTAAACTAATTAGTCAATGAAGCATTGATGATTTGCCATCAATTTTTGTATGAAAACATCCCAGAATTGCTTACAAGTAATATATTCAGTTATACCCCCCAAAAGGAGGAGTGTGTGGCGCAGTGGTTGGATCTACAGCCTCAGCACCCTGGGGTTGTGGGTTCAAACCCCGTGCTGCTCCTTGTGACCCTGGGCAAGTCACTTAATCTTCCATAACCCCAGGTACATTAGATAGATTGTGAGCCCACCGGGACAGAGAGGGAAAATGCTTGAGTACCTGATTGTAAAAACCGCTTAGATAACCTTGATAGGCGGTATATAAAATCCTAATAAACTTAAACTTAAAGATCTTTGCATTCTGGGAGTTTAGCTTTACGGAAGACGTCTGTGAACCCAAGACTTGTTGAGACCAGTAAGATGACTTTCTGCTGTGCAGGAGTTAAGTTATGAAACTCCTTGGTGGGTCGAAAACGAAATTGCTGTGAAAAAGGCAGGTTTAGAAAACTTCTTAAGACCCAGTTATTCGTAGATGCCTTTTTTTTTTTTTTAGCTATTTCTGGTAAAACTGATAAACTATCCATGCTCTTTATTGTCCCTATCATGGTACTTTTTTGAGGATTGTTTGTATGTCCATTTTATCACATTTCCATTTTATTATGTTTTTGTTTATTAAGGGCTCCTTTTACGAAGTAGCATTAGGGCATTAACCCTTTCAGGACCAAGGGACATATTTGTCCCATAACTTTAAAATCCTATAAATTTTGATTGGGATAGTCTACAGTTCTAAATTTGATATGTACGGATTCCATATGATACTGCCTTTATGTAAACAAACTGGTTCCGACATTCATTCATTAGCGTCGTTGCCAGATTGACGAGAAGATTCACTTGCCACACTGTCCATAAGCCAGAAGTGTGATTTTTAAATAAAAATAATGATATTTCACAAAAAAAAATCAATTTTTTGGCATCTGCAAGCCCTTTTTACCATAAAAATGTCGTCAAAACCACAAAAATTGGCCTACGATCCTTATGGTCCTGAAAGGGTTAACGCGTGGAATAGCGCACGCTACATTGCCCTGCACGCTAGACACTTACCTAGAAACATAGAATATGATGGCAGAAAAGGGCCATCGGCCCATCAAGTCTGCCCACTCGAAGAACCCTCCCCCCTAAGCACTTCCTCGAAGTGAACCCACATGTTTATCCCATTTTTTCTTAAAATTGAGCACGTTGCTGGCCTCAGCTACTTGAAGTGGAAGATCATTCCAACGATCAACCACCCTTTCGGTGAAGAAATAACTTCCTAATGTCACCATGAAATCTCCCACCCTTGATTTTGAACGGATGCTCTCTTGTTGCCTTAGGTCCTGTAAGGAAAAAGATATCTTCTTCCACATCAATACGGCCAGTAACATATTTGAACGTCTCTACCATGTCTCCCCTCTCTCTGCGTTCCTCGAGAGAGTATAGCTGCAACTTACTTAGACGGTCTTCATATGGGAGATCCTTGAGTCCTGAGACCATCCTAGTGGCCATTCGCACATTTTTTTTGACCCCCAGTTCATTTACAAAAAATAGACAATTCTAAATCTAATAGATACTGGCATTGTCATATTAATATAGGGATTTTGGATCATCAGTTATATTTTTGTCCATTGATACTTGGTTTCTGGAAGTCAATTTGGGGACATATGAGGCAATAATATGTGGTACATTACTTCATATTAAACCTATTTTAGATAAATATAAAAGTTGCCTTTTCCTGATCTTGACAGGAATAGGGGTTCAACTGATTACTCATAATTGGAAAAACCATGATAGGATTAATTTTACTTTTTGGTAGGTAACTGTGTGTACTACGTATAAGTATGAAAGAATGATGGCGGAACGTTTGGGAACCAATAAATCCTTTAATGATGTATGGAGTCCATTAACTAATTTTATTGCATTACTAGTTTTTTAGCCCGTTACATTAACGGTGCTAGAATAGATGTGTAGACTTAGGCATTTCTCTCTCTCTTTCTGTATGTGTGTCTTTTTTTCTTTCTCCCAGCCCCCCTTTTTTCTGTCTTTTTTTCTGTCTCTCCCCCCTGTCCAGCAGTAGCCCTTCTCCCTTCCTTTTACCTTCCCTATATCCAACAGAACCCCTTTCCTGCTCCCCCTGTCCAGCAGTAGCCCTTTTATCTTCCTTTTACCTCCCCCTGTCCAGCAGTACCCCTTCTCCCTTCTTTTTACCTACCAATATTCCCATTTCCCCTTTTACCTTTCCTATTTCCATCCTATCCAGCATCATTAGAGTACCTGTTGCATTGTTGGTGTTCCAGTGTCTCCTCTGTCTTCGGTCTGGGCCGACTATTGTGGGCCAGGATTGCCAGGGGTGCCCTGTGGGATAGGCAGGGGCAAGGGTCAGCAGAGCTGGGGGAGTTCTGGGTGGCAGCGTGAGTTCACTCTGGTGCGGCGCCTCTGCCGTGTCGCGGGGAGCTGGTGTCTGCACTTCTAGCCACTTCCTCTAGAGTCCCTACTGCAGCGCGCAGGCGTCGCATTGCGCGGCGGTGACGTCCAGACCTTGCACTGCCACGTCTCTCCTGAACCGCGACGAAGAGGGCAGGGGGTGCTATCGGTTGGCAGCCACCGCTCCGCACCGCCTTTCGCCTCAAGCCGTCGCAGCCTCCTCCCGGCAGCCGCCGCTCCGCACTGCCTTGCCGCGGCAGCGTCTAAAGACACTTCCATATTGTGAGGTGGAGAGCAGGGAAGCTTGTCTGACACGCATGCGCACTCGTGCCGCCGCGACAGATCAGGGAACACGTGGCGCGAGTGCGCATGCGTGCTTAGCGTTTTATTATATATGATAATTAGGGTTATGTTTCTTTCTTTCTTTTTCCATTAGAGTCCTTGCACATCCAGGGAGGGTGGAGGGGTGGGGGGAGGAAAACGTATTTTGAGGAGTTAAATTATTTCATTATAATATTAAAATCATATCATATGTATTGTGTATTGTTGTTTTAATAATTAAGATAAGAAGGTGAGAAAATGATTGTTTAATGTAATAATTGTATAGTTAATAGTGTGTTTTTATGCAGTTTGTATGATTTACCATTTGTATTGCACTATCAAAGTTTAAAAATCAATAAAGATTTACAAAAAAAAAAAAGGTCTTTCTGACAATTGATTTAAATCATGGCTTAAATTGATATGATATAAATCAAATTCATCCTGCACGATGGAGTTCCTTTTCTGTTTTAAACTGCATATTCATTAGGGAAATCCTGAAAGCCCAACTGGAATACGGCTCTCGAGGACCGGAGTTCCCTACCCCTGCTCTGTTGAATAAGAACAAAAGAATAGCCTTACTGCAGGGGTGTCCAATGTCGGTCCTCGAGGGCCGCAGTCCAGTCGGGTTTCAGGATTTCCCCAATGAATATGCATTCAGGATTTCCCCAATGACTATGCATGAGATCTATTTGCATGCACTGCTTTCAATGCATATTCATTGGGGAAATCCTGAAAACCCGACTGGACTGCGGCCCTCAAGGACCGACATTGGACACCCCTGCCTTACTGGGTCAGACCAATGGTCCATCTAGCCCAGGGATCTCAAAGTCCCTCCTTGAGGGCCGCAATCCAGTCGGGTTTTCAGGATTTCCCCAATGAATATGCATTGAAAGCAATGCATGCACATAGATCTCATGCATATTCATTGGGGAAATCCTGAAAACCCGACTGGATTGCGGCCCTCAAGGAGGGACTTTGAGACCCCCTGATCTAGCCAATGACGTACCGAGGGTAAGAGGCACTGGGTTGATGGCACCACTCCCCCACACTCTTCTCTGCCCCTCCCCCCAATCCTTCCCCGCCGCACATGCGCACCCCTTCCCTAAACGGTACTTTCTTTAACTTCCCCAGCGTGAGCAGCATTGCCAACTCACTGCCCACATCGGTGTCGGCTCTCCCTATGATGTTACTTTCCAGGCGCGGGACTCAGATGTGACAGAGGGAGGGCCGACATTGGCATGATCAGTAGGTGGGGGTTGCTGCTCACGCTGGCAAGGAGATAGATGTGCGGTGGGGGAGGGAGTGAAGGCGTCCACGCGGTGAGGGGAGAAGTGGGAAAGAGCAGGGTTGCAGAGAGAAGGAAATGCTGGTGCCTGCACCATGATAGCACCTGGGGCAGACCGCCCCCTCCCCTTTCTACGCCACTGCATCTAGCCCAGTATCCAATCTTCACGAAGGCCAATGCAAGTCAAAAAGGCAAAAAACCAAACAGAAGCAGCATTCCATGCCACAGATCCAGGGCAAGCAGCGGCTTCCACCATGTCTTTCTCAACAACTAGACTATGGATTTTTCTTCCAGGAACTTGTCCAAACCTTTTTTTAAAACCAGCTACATTAACCACTCTCACCACATCCTCTGGCAATGCGTTCCAGAGCTTAACTATTCTCTGAGTGAAAAAATATTTCCTCCTATTGGTTTTAAAAGTATTACTCTGTAACTTCATCAAGTGTCCCCTAGTCTTTGTAAATCTTGATGCAGTAAAAAAAAAATCAATCCACTTGTACCCGTTCTACACCACTCAGGATTTTGTTGACTTTGATCATATCTCCCCTCAGCCATCTCTTTTCCAAGATGAAGAGCCCTAACCTTTTCAGTCTTTCCTCATTCGAGAGGAGGTCCATCCCCTTTAGCATCTTGGTTGCCCTTCTTTGAACCTTTTCTAGAACCGTTATATCTTTTTTGAGATAAGGAGACTAGAACTGAATGCAATACTCCAGGTGAGGTCGCACCATTGAGCGATACAGAGCCATTATTACATTCTTAGTCTTACCATCCTTTTCTAATAATTGGGCAGAAAGTTTCAGCATATTGTCCACAATGACACTCAGATCTTTTTCTTGAGTGCTAATCCCAAACGTGGACCTTAGCATCTGGTAACCTATGATTTGGATTATTCTTCCCAATGTGCATCACTTTGCATTTGTCCACATTAAATTTGGACGCATAGAGAGGCATAATCGAAAGGAACGTCTAAGTCCGTTTTCGTCCAAGTCGCAAGTCGTCCAAAGTAAAAAAAAACCAGCTTAGGACACATTTTCAAAAAATACGTCCAAATTATTTCCCATTTTGAAAATCATCTAACTATACATCCTACCAATCTGATCGTCCAAGCTGCTAAATCGCCCATCTTTATGCAACATTTTCGTCCAACTTTTTGTCTAAGGCAAAAACACCTAGAAACAGACCTTTTGGACGTGGGAGGGGTCTACAAAGTGATGGACTGGACAACCAGACATGGCACCTAAATAGTGGGTACCTTATAGGGCACTGCTGTGAACTTCACAAAAAGGGTGCCATGTCTTCATCTCACTACAGCTCCCTTATAGATAATGGTGAGCTCCCCAAACCACCTCCAAAATCCCCTAGACCCACCTATCTACCACCCTAGTAGCCCTCATAGCTGCAGAAGCCACTTATAGGGCAATACAAAAGGGTTTGGGTTTTTTTTAGGGGAGTGCACATGTTTAACCAACAATGCAGTGATTACAGTGGCTTATGGACATGGGTCCTCCTCTCTATGGGTCCCTAACCCACTCCCAAGATGACTTAAGCTGCCTCTGTGCAGGTCGACTAAGCTTTCCTATGCCAGGCTACCAGGTGATGATGGTCTGGAGGCTGAATTTTAAAGGTGTGATTACGATTTTTATGGGGTTGGGGGGGTTGGTGATCACTGGGGTAATGTGTGGGGGTCTGTAGTTTGTGTCAGCGGTGCTTATCTGGTGACTTTAGGTGGGTTTTTAGACTTAGACCATGTTTTAAATGGTCTAAGTCAGAACGTCCAAGTTCCGTCTATGCTGTGCTGTATAACTTTCAGTTATACATGCAGTACGACTAAGTCTAAGCCTGCCCATGTGCCGTCGAAATCCCGCCCTCGACACTCCTCCTGAAACGCCCCATTTAGCTATGGTCGTCCAGCAGCACTGTGAAAGCCTAGGTCATTTTTAAATACATCCAAAACCCGGTTTTATTATCGGCACTTGGACTTTTTAACTGATGATCATCCAAGTGCCGACTTAGGCTGGTTTTTGGACGTTTTTCTCTTTCGATTATGAGCCCCTTAGTCTTCCAGTTTCTAAGGTCTTCCTGCAGTTGTTCACAATCCGCATGCGTTTAACAACTTTAAACAGTGTAGTGTCATCTGCAAATTTTATCACCTCACTTGTAGTTTCAATTTCCAGATCATTTATAAATAAGTTAAATCGCACCGGTCCCAATAAAGATCCCTACGGCACACCACTATTTACCCTCCTCCAGTGAAAAAAATGGACATTTAACCCTACCCTTTGTTTTCTGTCCGATAACCAATACTTAATCCACAATTCAACATTGCCTCTTATCCCATAAGAATAGCCTTACTGGGTCAGGCCAATGGTCCATCAAGCCCAGTAACCCAGCCTCATGGTGGCCAATACAGATCACTTGTACCTGGCCAAAACCCAAAGAGTAGCAACATTCCATGCTACTGATCCAGGGCAAGCAATGGTTTCCCCCATGTCTTTCTCAATAACAGACTTTGGACTTTTCGTCTAGGAAACTGTCCAAACCTTTCTTAAAACCAACTATGCTATCCACTCTTACCACAACTTCTGGCAATGAGTTCCAGAGCTTAACTATTCTCTGAGTGAAAAAAATATTTCCTCCTATTGGTTTTAAAAGTATTACTCTGTAACTTCATCGAGTGTCCCCTAGTCTTTGTAAATCTTGATGCAGTAAAAAAAAAAAAAATCGATCCACTTGTACCCATTCTACACTACTCAGGATTTTCTAGACTTTGATCATATCTCCCCTCAGCCGTCTATTTTCCAAGCTGAAGAGCCCTAACCTTTTTAGTCTTTCCTCATACGAGAGGAGTTCCATCCCCTCTATCATTTTGGTCGTTCTTCTTTGAAATTTTTCTAGAGGCGCTATATCTTTCCTGAGATAAGGCGACCAGAATTGAATGCAATACTCCAGGTGAGGTCGCACTATGGAGCGATACAGTGACATTATACTATTCTTAGTCTTGTTAGCCATCCCTTTTTTTTAAAATAATTCCTAGCATCTTGTTTGATTTTTTGGCCGCCGCCACACGTTGGGCGGAAGGTTTCACTGTATTATCTACAATGACACCCAGATCTTTTTCTTTCATTTTCTCAGGAGCTTCTCATGAGGATCTTCGTCAAAAGCTGTCTGGAAATCTAGATACAGTACATCAACCGGCTCGCCTTTATCTACATGTTTATTCACACCTTCAAAGAAGTCAAGAAAATTGGGGAGGCAAAACCTCCCTCGGCTGAACCCATGCTGACTCTGTCTCATTAAACCATGTTTGTCTACATGTTCTTCAATTTTAATTTTTACAATTGCTTCCATTATTTTTCTCGGCCTTAAGGTCAGGCTTACCGGTCTGTAATTCCCCAGATCTCCCCTGGAGATCATGATCGGGAGGGTCAATCATAGGCATATCCGATAGCTGTGTTAATGTGTAAGAAAGAATTGAGCCAGAGAATCAAGGAGTGGAGCAAATACCACAGGGGACCCAAAATGTGGATGACAGAGCTGGTTAACCACCTGGTATAGACTCTTAGAACTGTTAAGAGCAGAATTAATTTTAAAAGCATATTAGACGTTTTTAACTCATTTCGGATGATGGTTGAAATAGTGGAGTTCAGTAAACACATCAACTACAAGCCTCACTGCTTTTAATAGCTAAAAATAATGCACTTTGGAAAGGATCGCCCGGCATCTTTAGTGGCATGAGTTGACAGTACTTCTGGAGGTGTTCAGCCATACAGAGGTAGATGGGCCAGGCCATGCTCGTAAATTCAAAATGATTCATTTTAACTTTTGGCACATTAGAACAGCAAGCAGGCTCAATGAATCATATCCTTGATATTTGCTGGCCTTATAGTATCTTTCAAAGTAAATCTTGAATCACAAAGAAAAATTTGAGCAAAACTTTGCCCAGGGGGGGAACAGCATTACAGTTTCCAGTAAAAGTAAAGAAGAATGCTTTAATACACATATTGCATTGGGGTGCCAGGGCAAAGGGAGATGGACTGAACAAAAATCCATATTCCTGTTTTATTTTCTTTGTGACAATCGTTCCCAGGGACGAAACAAAGAAAAGTCTTGTGCAGAAATACCAAGGATAAAATGCTGTAGGGTAGCAAACAGCATTTGTATAGCGCTGCTAGACATATGCAGTGCTGTAATTAAAACATTCAAGAGACAGTCCCTGATCAGTAGAGCTTACAATCTAATCAAGCAGACAAACAGGACAAGCAGGGGAGTTAGGAAATTTCACAGGCATGGGTGCTTTATAAGTAGCTGGGGTTAGGGGTCAGTCTCAAAAAAGTGAACTTTTAGTCTAGATTTGAATACTCCCAGGGGCAGAGCTCATATCTCCCCCTCAGCCATCTCTTTTTTGAGCTGAAGAAACCTAACTTCTTTAGCCTCTCCTCCATCCAATCCGTGAACTTGTTTGCTTCCTGCACCAGAGGGCTACTCAGCTGACATACATCACCAGTGTAGCATTGTCGGGACCTCAGCTTGGACTCAACCATTTCTTTCAGATCCTTATTCAAAGGAAAGGTCCTAGCCAGCTTCCTCACCCGTGTCAGAAATAGGTTCCCTTTTCCAGGTACAGGGGTGTCTGCTCATCTGACAAAATGGAACCTGCAAGACCCGAGTTATCAAATAAAGAAGCTCTGGCTGCTGGAAGTTTTGAACCAACTGATCCTTCCCTGGAGGAGTATCTGTGCCTTCCTCTTGAAGGTCGTTCCCCTTGAATCCTCTCTCTGAAATATCTTCAAGGGAGCTTAGTTCATAGAAACATAGAAGATGACGGCAGAAAAGGGCTACAGCCCATCAAGTCTGCCCACTCTGCTTACCCACCCCCTGTCTATGCCCTAATGACCCAATTTTCTTATCTTGACCCTCGTAGGGATCCCACATGGGTATCCCATTTATTCTTAAAGTCTGGCACGCTGTCTGCCTCGATCACCTGTACTGAAAGCTTGTTCCAATGATCAACCACTCTCTCTGTGAAGAAATACTTTCTGGTGTCGCCATGAAATTTTCCGCCCCTGAGTTTGAGCGGATGCCCTCTTGTGGCCGAGGGTCCCTTGAGAAAGAAAATATCATCTTCCACTTCGACACGTCCCGTGAGGTACTTAAATGTTTCGATCATGTCTCCCCTCTCCCTACGTTCCTCGAGAGTGTAGAGCTGCAATTTGTTCAGTCTCTCTTCGTACGAGAGACCCTTGAGCCCCGAGATCATCCTGGTGGCCGTCCGCTGAACCGATTCAATTCTGCGCACATCTTTACTGTAATGTGGTCTCCAGAATTGCACACAGTACTCCAGATGAGGTCTCACCATGGCCCTGTACAATGGCATTATGACTTCAGGCTTTCGGCTGACGAAACTTCTATTGATACAACCCAATATCTGCCTTGCCTTAGATGAAGCCTTCTCCACTTGATTGGCAGTTTTCATGTCTGCCCTGATGATTACTCCTAAATCTCGTTCTGCTGAAGTCCTAGTTAAAGTTTCTCCGTTCAAGAAGTACGTCCTGCATGGATTTCCGCTTCCGAGGTGCATGACCTTACATTTCTTAGCATTGAAGCCTAACTGCCAGGTTGAGGACCAACTTTCCAATGTAAGCAGGTCCTACCAAATTCAACTCCTCCAGCTCTAGTTTGTAAGATAAAATCAACTTTTTCTCTCCACCAGAGAAAGAACTAGCAAACCCATCTTTAAGCAAAAAGCCTGCCGGAGCAACAATACAACTCGGGAGGTGGGGGGAAGGGAAAGGAAGCTCGTTTATCACCAAATTCTGTAACATGAGTGCCATGGTGAAGCGTGGCGCAGGGTTTAATTATTTACTTTATGTAAAACTTTTTTTTCGACTGTTTACAAAAAAAACTAAACGGTATATATCAATTAAACCATGCATAAAATAAAAACAAGCCATATCACAAAATCTGCGTAATTAAACAATCTCTTCTCTTCAAATTCCGACTAATAAATCACAAAAATGCAGTAACAAACAGCTGAGTTTTCAACTGTTTCTTAAACCGGTTTACACACGGTCGCAACTGGCCCACCAGAGCATTCCACATTTTAACCCCAGCAATACAGAAAGCCATCGCTCTAGTGTCTATATAATTTCCCCACGCCATTGGAATTAATAGCTTTTGATTTTCGGATCGTAAAGATCTATTAGGCTTATAAAGTGCCACAACTTGTCAAAAGTACCATGGTGATTGATGGTAAATAGTCCGGTGGACCACAGAAACAACTTTATGTTGCACCCGAAATATAACTCCCTCCCTAATGTATTGCCTATAAGAACATAAGCATTGCCTCTGCCGGGTCAGACCAGTGGTCCATCGTGCCCGGCAGTCCGCTCCCGCGGCGTCCCCCCAGGTCCATGACCTGTAAGTGTTCCCTACCTAACCTAAAATGTCCATACCCTGTTCGCTCAATGTCCTGTAAGGTAAACCTTTATCTGTACCCTGTTATCCCCTTCGCTTCCAGGAAGTCATCCAGTCCCTTTTTGAACCCCAGAATTGTACTCTGTCTTATCACCTCTCCGGGAAGCGCGTTCCAGGTTTCTACCACCCGCTGAGTGAAGAAGAACTTCCTTGCATTCGTTATGAATCTGTCTCCTCTCAGTTTTTCTGAATGACCTCTTGTTTTAGTTGTCCCTGCTAGTCTAAAGAATCTGCCCCTCTCCACCTTCTCTATGCCTTTCATGATTTTATAAGTCGCTATCATGTCCCCTCTCAGTCTCCGCTTTTCCAGGGTATGTATGTTATTTTCTTGAAAATTGTATTTCTACCTTTGCAAGTTTGTCTGTAGACCGTATTTGTTTCTAAATGTTAAAGATATGTGTTGTTGTTTTTTAAATTGTTAATCGCTTAGAAAATTTTTATATGAGCGTTTTATCAAATTTTAATAAAAATTTGTAAATGCTTCAGAATTGGCTTAATATGCGTCATCCTTTCAACTCTAATTACTAACATAACTGTGGCATTTTGTACCAATTGTAACGGTATAGCTTCAGAGCCCTGAGGTTGGGGGTTCAAACCCACACTGCTCCTTGTGATCCTGGGCAAATCACTTGCCCCAGGTATATTAGATAGATTGTGAGCCCACGGGGACAGACAGGGAAAAATGCTTGAGTACCTGAATAAATCCATATAAACCGTTCTGAGGTCCCCTGGGAGAATGAAAACTGAATAAATTAAATTGAACAGAGTACATCCAAAATGGCGGACTTTCCCACCAGAACTGGCTCTCCCTGTGCTCAGACCAACCTCTGCCACAGCATGCTGTGTAAACTAAGCTCTTCGACTAATGTACTCTAGATTCAAATACTTCACAAGATACCTTAATTCTCATTGGCATGATGCACTTGAAAGATCCTTTAGATCAGGGGTGTCCAACCTGAAGCCCGAGGGCCACATAAGGCCCTGTGAAGTATTTTGTGCGGCCCCAGTCGAGGGCGATACAGTGTTTTCCTCTTCTACCCCCGGGTGTTTACCGTGTTGCCGGCTCCCTCCTCTGTCTTGCTGCAGCGTTTGCGCATTTGTGCGGCCCCAGAAACATTTTTTTCGGCCGCTGCAGCCCAGGGAAGCCAAAAGGTTGGACACCCCTGCTTTAGATGCTTTTAAGCTTCTGCATTAATTTGAAGATACAAGATCTAGAAGGTACATGTCTAAAAAAGTAAACAGGAAAATTTTGGCCTCTCATCACAACACTGCACACACATTTTGCACTTAGCAAAATTTTTGCGGAAGGATTTTTTTACAGGGACTAGCAAAACTGCTTAGTTTTTTTTTTTTTGCGATATAGGTGGAATATCAAATAAAATTGAACTGTTTGCACTTTAGTCTCCTTGTTCGGGTACACCATAAAATGTTGTGCTTACCAAAGACCTCCCCCCCCAAATTCTTATTTTCCCTAGGCCTCTCTTCTTTCAGCCAGTGCATGGATTCTCACCTCCAAGGACAGATTCTCTGACTGAAGGGATTTCCCTTCAAACCCCATGGTGTGTATGTTTACACTCAGCTAAGTTTTACACGTTATCACCCAGTTGGTGAGAGGTCTTATGTGTGTGCTCGGTGCAAAGAGCTCCTAGCACTCAGGGAACAGGTCCGATCTCTTGAGGCTAGAGAAGTAGATTTGAAGGAGCTGAGAGGTACATAGAGGAGACCTACAGGGACAGTGTAGAAAAGTTCCACCTCCAATCTGGCAGTCTCTGTGCTGCCTCGAAGAAGGGAGGTCTTCTTAAAGGAGGGCATCACCCTTTTGAAGTAGGAAGCAATCCTGTTGCCAGGACCTGCTCACAAGGGAATGCAATATCCTCTTGCACCGAGGATGTGTCTCCAGCGGCTGTTGCCCATGAGGGAAGGGTTAGGACAGCTGTTATAGTGGGAGATTCGATCACTAGGCATGTAGAGACCTGGGTGGCTAGTGGATGTGAGGATCGCTTGATCACTTGCCTGCCTGGTGCGAAGGTGGCAGACATCATGCGCCACCTAGATAAGATTTTAGACCGTGCTGGGGAGGAGCCTGCCGTCTTGGAACATGTGGGTACTAATGACTTAGGGAAATATGGTAGGGATGTTCTTGAAGCCAAATTTAGGCTCCTAGGTAGGAAGTTAAAATCCAGAACCTCCAGGGTAGCATTTTCATAAGTGCTCCCTGTTTCACATGCAGGACCCAAGGTACAGGCAGAGCAGTGAGGGATGGAAAGCTGCTTCACAGGGGGGAAGAGAGTAAGAATTGGACATGGGATGGAGGAGAGGAAGGGAGTGCAACAAAGAGGTAGAAAGGGGTGAGAGGGAGAAATCCTGCATATGGTGGAGGGGAGGAAGGCATGCTTGGAGAAGAAAGAGGGAGAAATATTGGACACAGGGTAGAGAGCAGGGAGAGATGGTGCATGGGGAGAGAAAAAGAAATATTTCACTTGATAATGGAGGGAAGGAAGGGAGAGATGCTGTATGGAGGGGACTAGAGAGATCTGACCCAGGGCACAAGGCAGGGAGAGAGAGATGGTAAACAGTGGGAAAGAAATGTTGAATATGGCAGTGGAAGGAAAGGTATAGAGATGGAAGATGGTTGGTGAGCACATAGAATAAAGAAAACGTCATATAGGCAGGAGACCTTGGTGAGACAAACAGAAACCAGAGCCTGGGACCAACATGATTTGATTAATAAAATGACCAGACAACAAAAGGTAGAAACAAATAATTTTCTTTTCTATTTTGTGATTACAATATGTCAGATTTGAAATGTGAATCCTGCCAGAGCTGCTGTTAGACAGCGAGCGTGAGCTGGGCAGAGAGAGGAAAAGTCTTTGTTTGTTTATTTTGTTTACACCATAGCACCGGTGTGGGGTTAGAGAGGGCAAAGGGTGGATAAGGAGCTACAAAATAAACCTGCCAGGATGTTTGAAAACAACACCCAATTGAGCAGGAAAAGTGAATCAAATTGAAAAAACGATTCAATACCTGAATCGAATCAAATATTATTTTTCCCTGAATTGGGTGGCAACATTACTGCTCACCACCCTAGCCAGCAGATTAACCATTCCCCCTAACTGTATCCGGTGGCGTAGTAAGGGGGAGGCGGTCTGCCCCGGGCGCCGTCTTAGTGGGGGTGCCAGCACATGTCCTCCTCTCTCCCCCGATCCTTCCCACTCATCCCTCCGCCTTATGCGCCTTCACTCCCCCCCCCAACAGTACCTTTAGCTTTTCATGGGCACAAACAACAACTCCGAGGCTGCTGCTCGCACCAGCGTCATCTCTTTCGGTTGTTACTTCCGGGTCCTGCGCTTAGGAAGTGACATCAGAGGGCGAGCTGATACCCGTGCGGGCAGCAAGTTCGTGATGCTGCTTGTGCCAGGAAAATTATAGAGGTATGGGGGGAAGGGAAAGGGCGTGCACGGCAAGGGGGGGTTGGGAAGAGGCAGGGGGCAGAGAAGAGGGCAGTGGAGGGGCACTGCTCACCCTCACTACGCCCCTGACTGTATCCATGGCATCTGTTTGTCTTGTCTGTTTAGATTGTAAGCTCTTTCGAGCAGGGAATGTCTCCTTCGTGACTCTGTACAGCGCTGCGTATATCTGGTAGAGCTATAATAATAATTCATAGTGGTAGTGTGAAAAGTTTCAGTCTTTGGTAAGCTGAGATTGTGATGTCATAATGCCTCATTCCTCCAATAAGAGCCAACCTCATCAGTGATGTCACAATGGCTTGATGGACCTGTACTCCCCTCTGCCCTCCAACCTAGCCTGCTTATTAACTGTTCCCCTTAACTGTATCCATGACATCCTGTTTGTCTGTCATGTCTGTTTAGATTGTAGGCTCTTTCAAGCAGGGACTGACTCCTTCATGACTCTGTACAGCGCTGCGTATGTCTGGTAGCGCTATAGAGCTAATTAATAGCAGTAGCAGCAGCCAGGGTGCACCCCTAACTCCCTGTTTGTTTTATTTTAATTTTCTGACGGGTGATTAGAATTTTGTAGGTGATTCCGAAGCATTGTAGGATAGATTTTTCACTTTAAAGCCCAGTCCTCTCTCTACTGTGACTTGTTTTGGAAGGTGCTTCATTGTCATGGTGTTCCAGGCCTGTTCTTATAAATTACATATTTCAAAGCATTTCCTTTCCAAAATATAAGTTCCATATGTACAGGAAAAAAAAGGTCCTTCTTTTAAACCAAATAGCATTCTACAGTAAATCTAGAGATGGCTTGCTGAATTTGGTTAATGCAGCCCAACAATTAGATAAGCATTAGCGCCATCTGTCCCATTTAAAACCTATTAGAACAAAGTGCAGGAGAAATGCCATTCTTTGGATAAAAGGAACAGGTTCTTGAGAATCATCTGTGGCCGATTTACTGGCAGTCTTTTGACAGCTGCCTGATTAAATTTACTATTGAGTCATAGGTGACTGCCTATAAAGAGATTTATCTGTAAATGTCTCTCTTGAGCAAGATATTCTGGACTTAATAAACTCGTTAGATGTGCCATGAGTAAAGGAGGGGTCTATAGAGCACCTGGTAATTAAGTGGCACAGCAAAGGCAGAAAGGGGAGGGGGGAGGAATGAAATAAAACAGAAAAGAATGATGGACAGGAAATGTAGATTGAAAACCACAGGAAGGGAATCAGTGCCTGGGGAGCAGAGTAAGGAGCATCATAGAACAACAGAACTCTCTATAGTGACTGACTCTCTGAAGTGCAGCATTTGCACTGGGAAAATATGTCATAACTTGTTTTTATTTTTTCTTTCATAACAGGAATATTTCATGTTCAGGGTACTAGGACAGGGGTAGGCAATTCCAGTCCTCGAGAGCCGGAGCCAGGTCAGGTTTTCAGGATGTCCACAATAAATATGCATGAGATAGATTTGCATCTCAAGGAGGCAGTGCATGCAAATCCATCTCATACATATTCATTGTGGATATCCTGAAAACCTGACCTGGCTCCGGCTCTCGAGGACCGGAATTTCCTACCCCTGCACTAGGATTACCATACGGCTCCAGAAAAAGGAGGACAGATTGAGACATCCGGGTTTTACTTCCATTACTTTTAACTGAAGTAAAACCCAGATGTCTCTATCCATCCTCCATTGTTTTCAATTGAAGTAAAATCCGGATATCTCAATCCGTCCTCTTTTTTTTTTCTGGAGCCATATGGTAACCCTAGGGTACACTAAATAAACATTGCAAACAAACCCAGTAAAATATCTTTAACAATTAAGTGAAGACAATTATTTCCAGAGAGGTAAAGGGAAAACCAGTGATTAATTGGAAAAGAAACAAATTGGGCAGATATTAGCTTCATGGTCCTTATTACATTCTCTCTTTATATCTGTATGTATAGCAATATCTATCTATATATTATAATGATGAGATCCCCTGGCCAACAGCACCCATGGTCACCAAGTAGTGACAAGTGTCCCATCTAGCAGACCAACAGTAAAGGACTTTAAGAAGACACTCCAAGACAGTCAACCTCTGGCTTCTGGCTTTACCATTGTAGTTCTTGCTGGGCCTCTGTAAACGCAGGGTGACTTTTCAAAATCTCTTGTCCTGGACTTCCTCTTCCCTGGGTAAAACACACAATCTAGTACTTGCAGAGCCTTTTGACTCTTCCACTTCAACAAGACCTCCATCATTCCACAAGCCAATCACCTTTCCTGTCCCATTAGGCCCCCTCTGGGCTCCTCCCACCGCCCTTCCAAATATGGGCAGTGTTTCCTGTGGTGGCTAGCAAATTTTTCCTGCATCCCTCTTCTAGAATCATCCTCTTTCCTAACAGGATTCTTGGAGGGAGCAACTCTAGCCCCAAGCTTCATGTTTAAAGGAAGATCACCATTTCTTTTATTGCTTGTTGCTCTGATTCAATCGGGGAGCCAGAGCTCCCTCCTGTGGCATCTTGGTAGCAAGGCACCCTCTGTATATATCAGAAATTAGGGTATCAGAGTTCTCCCCTGTGGCTTCCTGGTACTAAGGCTCCCTTGTTTACAGCCTGATGGGACCTCAACCTGTCACACTATACAGTATATGGGTATATGTGTAGGCAGGAGCAGTGGAGCACCTTTTTGCATGGGAGAGCAGAGCAACAGGATCTCTGTCTTGTCCCTGAGTTCTCTAGTTGCTGAGGCTGTGTGGGGAAAAAAGTTTGGTTAGACTATTCCCTTTCTGTTATGTGTATATATATATATATATACATACACACACACACAGTACTCCCCCTGAAATTCATGGGGGTCCCGTTCCAGGATCACCCACGAATTTCGAAAAACCGCAAATGCGGTTTAGGAACGGATCAGAGGTGGGAGAGGGCTGCAGGGGCGGTGGCGGATGCTGAAAAAAAAAAAGGCTGATGTCCTGCGGGATCGTTCTTAGTATTTTCTGACCACCTCTTCCGGGAACTAAAGTCAGGATACACCAATCAGGAGCTGCTATGACACGCTATCTGGCGCGTCAAAGCAGCTCTTGATTGGTGTAGCCTGACTTTAGTTTCCCGGTAGAGGTGGTCAGAAAATACCGCGAATGACTGAGTCCGTGATTCACGAACCACAAATTCACAGGGTTTTACTGTATATACGAGGGTCATTTCATAAATAATAAACACTATTTTTTTTTTAATTTACATGTTTTATTTTTTTTCAAGTATTTCTTTACAGTCCTTCAATATAGTCTTCCTGCTTTGCAATGACCGAGTCCCAGTGTCTGGGAAGCTTCATTATTCCATCCAAGAAACTGTTTTTTGTTCAGTTGCCGAATGGTCGAATGGCGGAAGAAAGCTCTTCCAGAGATGCAAAACGATGTCTGTGCATAGGTTGTTTCAACTTTGGAAAAAGGTCGAAGTCTGGTGGACTCATGTCTGGACTGTAGGAAGCATGAGGTAACACCTCTCAGCCGTATTTGCGTAGTTTTTCAATGACGAGTGGAGAGCTCCATATTTCCCACGGCCAAAAAAATTTCAACGAGCTCAATCAAAAGTCAAGCAAATGATGATTTTTGCTTATGATCATGAAAGCATCATCATCACAGACAAAGTTCCATGTGGAAGAAGTTCACAGCAGTGTATTATCATGATTTTTTGCAAAAAATGCACAAAACCTCTTCATGACAACGCTCACCCACACATAGGGAATGTTGTCATTGAAAAAGTACGCAAATACGGAAGGACTGTAAAGAAATACTTGAAAAAACAAACATGTAAATTAAAAAAATTTGTGTGCATTATTTATGAAATGACCCTCGTATATATATTTTTGTATATATTGTGCATATTGGAGGAGGCCTAAGTTATGCCCCTAACTTTAAATGCCTCTTATAGAATTTCCCCCTGAATGCTTGAGTGTTTGGACGATTGGTAGATGGCTACACCAACATGTTTAGCTATTATCAAAGTACGATAAATTAGGGTAAGCTTAAATAAAGTGCAAATACTCATTTATTAAAATACTGCTAGATTTTTTGCATAAAATGTCTTTTTTATCATTATTTGATGTCAGGAGTATATTTTCCTATTCTTCTGTGGTTCTAACACTGTATTAGTGACCTCCTAAGGAATCCAACGCCACTTGTTGTAATAAGCATTTTGGAGACTCTGTAATGTTATTTCTGCTCTTTTTCAGCAAAACAGGCTTGACATAAAGGCCCGGATTCTCTAACTGACGCCGTTGTTGACAGCCGCCGGTCGCACGTCAGTCACACGAAAGCAACGGTTAGAGAATCGTACCTCCGGCAAAGACAGGCACCTGAAATACAGGCCAGGGTTTTTCAGGCCTATATCTCTGGCGCCTGCCTTTAATGTGAATTGCACCTCCTTAGGCACTTTTTTGGCTTGATTCCGGTACTTATTTTTGTAGGTGGCGGTAGACGACCTGAAAATCAGTGAAAATCATTTAAATGGCATTTCTCGGTGACCCGTCAAATGCGTGCACGACCATTGTGCCCCAGCAAATGCGCCCTTACAATTGCACGCACAACAAATGGGAGGTGACCTTACAATTGCGCACACCGAATGAGAGGTGACCGTCAAATGTGCTCTGACAATTGGATACTATTTTGTCTTTTTGAGGGGGGTGGGGGAGACTCCCCTCCCTCCACTACACTTAAAAGATTCACTTCCTGTCTAGTGTTAGGGTAAGGTTTGCATGATGATTATCGGAAGGCCCTGATTTGCTCAGCCATCTCAGGCCCCGTTCCATGGGAGGGGCTTGAGGCGCCCCAAAGGACGGGGCCTGAGGAGTCTGAGCAAATCAGGGCTTTCAAAGTATGTATAACTTTCGTATTTCACGGGGTGCAATTGACGGGGCAGCATTGTCCTGCGCGCACTTATCCGTACGCGCATTTGTCAGGGCGCATTTGTCGGGGCGCAATTGTTGTGTGCGGATTTGTTGGTGTGCCCGTTTTTCACTGAGATTGAGTGCCTACTGGCACCTAAAAAAAAAAAAAGGCACAGTTTAGAGAATCCAGGCCAAAATGTCTTTTTATCAATGTATCATTGGTGAGTGTGAAAACATAAATGTTTTAGCTATCATACTAAGACATTTGATCCATTAAGCAAAAATAATAGCAAATTTTTAAGAAAAATGGAGCTTTAGGTAATCAGTGGCTTTGAGGAACCCCAGGATGGGCTTAAAATTTTTTTTAAAAAAAATATTATTTTCTGATCTAGCACGATCAAATTCATAGGATAAACTTCAATTCAAAATCAAAAGAGATGGTAGAATGGTCTCTGGATGATGCAGGAAAAATTTTTATTAAAATGTAATTGTATTTTTTAAAAAAAATGAATATTACAAACCATAAAACCATTTGGTTTTTAAAAAAATCTTTATTAATTTTTCAAACTGAAGAAAAAGTGCATACAGATAAACATAGAGATATGAACAATTAATAGCACTTACAATTGCATAAATATAAAAAAACCAAACACCTTACACCCTCCTCCCTCCCCTCCCCAAATCCAAAAATTAAGGATCATTTCAATTAACCAATCTACAATTTAACAAATGTTACCATAAAACCACTTGTTAAATAAAACAATATAATAATGCATATATTTAAAATCAGCAGTTAACTCCAGGTGAGTATGTAGTGAACCATTTGTGTAATCGGGCAAATATGTTGTTTGGACCCAAAGCTTTACCATAAGATTCATGTAAGGACAGACTTGCATCTGTTTTAATACAAAGTGAACGTGTTCTGCTTCTGAAAGCCACATTCTTCCTGTGCTTTAATATTCATAAGATGTATGACATGTTTTATTTTATTTTCCATTCCTCTAAAGTCATGCACTGTTGTACTGTCTGATATTAGACACAGGCTGCAAAATAAATAAATAAATAAGCCCTGCATGTTTCGAAGGGCTTACCGAGGTTGTCTGCCCACATTTTGCTTTATGACTTCGAGCATCATTTATGAGATAAAAGGAGTGTTTCTTCACTAGTGCACTGTGACACTTGTTTCTATTAGGCAACCAATGGTGGAAAGCCATAAGCCCTGTCTATAATATCTTTTGGATTCTTTACAATTTTGTTCTCTCAAGGGATGAGTAAATAGCAGTTAGTTCCCAGGAAGATTAAACAGAGAAATGATTGGGGGAGAAACTGTGCTTTATTTAAGCTGTCATCTAAATGGTAATTAAAATATCTTTTACAGAGTTTGTTTTCGTAACAGTTCCAATTTCTCTAAAAATAAAATACTTTCACTTTGTTTAGAAAAAAAAATAAAAATTAAAATGATGTTTATGCTGGTTGCTGAGCTCTGATCTTAGCACAGATCCCATCATGAAGATTTCTGCTCATCGGTTTTCCTGCCTGGCTGCTAGAAAAAGTAACAAAAAAAGAACCAACCGAATCTGCAGAAAAACCACCAAAACAGGAAAACCAAACAAAAACTGCAGACAAATGTACACGATGCAGGCAAGAATTTATTGTACCAAAGTTAAAATGCAGTAATAAAAAACCTTTTTACCAACCAAGAGACCCAACACGGTCCGTGTTTTGGACAACACGCCTTCGTCAGGGGTCCTAATGAATAAAAATACAATACTGAATTGTTGAATATTAAGAGAACTGAATAACTAATAAAGAATAAAATAAAATAAAATGAGAGTGGTGTTGCCATGCCATGCCTGAAGGAGTGTGATAATAGAATATCAACAGGATGGATATTTGGTTTTTTGTTTTTTTTTTTAATTTATTTATTTATAGAATTTTACAATATTACCAAGCATATACATCTTGTACAGTAAAGTGAGATCAAACAATATACTAAACTGAGATTCAAAAATTAAGATATACCACAATCATAGTTCCATTTAATTAAAAATAAAAATAGATAATAATATAATAATAATCTAGCTGATCTCACACTAGTCCTCATTGTTTATTGGATCCAAGATTAAAGAGTAGAGTAAATATAATTCAAATTAACTAATTAAAGAAAATCCATGTCTTACTAAAGTGCAGGGAGCTAACTTTCCATGGACGCTGTTATTCCTTTTTCAAGACGTTTCGCTGAGAGAAAACTAATCAGTTGAGATGGCTCTGTAAAAATATACTTCAATGATAAATATCTAACCACACATTTACATGGATATCTCAAGAAGAAAATACCCCCTATTTGAGTCACTCCAGGTTTTAGTAGTAGAAATTCTTTCCTTCTTTTTTGAGTCTCTATGGATGATATTTGTTAAGGGATCACAGTGCAAAACAAACTAACACAAAATGGAAAATGGAAAAAAAAACCATAAAAATATATAAAGAGAACAACATGCTGTGAATCAAAAATTAATAAAAATAGAGTGGAGACAAAAACAAATAACAAGAAACAAAAGAAGTGAAAGCAAAAAACGGAAAACATGACACAGGAACAAAAGGTGAAACTCGATATCACCAGAGGTGCCAATTTGTGACATTGATTTGTGATGAGAGAGCACCTACCATGGTAAATAAGGTATACAATTACCGCAAAAAATGAAGGTAACAATTACATTACATTACAGATTTCTTTTCCGCCTATACCTTACAGTTCAAGTGGATTACAAAAGATTTGACTGGACATTTTCCAGTGAAGATACAATTTTTTTTTTTTATTATTATAACAGCGGAGAGATAGCTGGGTAGATTCCGAGGGGAACTTACGAGTTGGATAGTAAATTGACATTGCAGGACTGTGTGATATAGACAGATAGATTACAGTTAGAGTAGGTAAGGTTACAAAACATTTCAGGGATCTGTTTATTTAGTAGGTGTTTTGGGGAGGATTTTATTAGGGGAGAATTATCTGGAGGTAAGGTGAAGGGGGGTTAAGATGCTTGGATGAATTTTTTGAACAGCAGGGTTTTAATTTATTTTCGAAAAACATAACATCATATAAAATATAAGGCCTACCATGTCTGCAGTTTTTGTTTGGTTTTCCTGCTGGAAAAAGTATGCAGCAGTCAGATACCGCCACATTCAAAGAGTAAATGGGAGGCATGTATTTATTCTCAAGTTCATCATGTTATTTTAAGTGTGAATATTATACTGTACTCGCTTAGTTTTCTGTGGATAATGCAAGATATAAGTTTGATCGATAAATAAAAATTGTACCTTTGATAAACAGTCTTCAGGCTGAAAGCCTAGCAGAGCGACTCTCGGGATGCTTTACCTGTTTTCTTGTGAATTTAAGGGGTCCTTTTATCAAGCTGCGGTAGGGGTTTAACGCACGTAATACCGCGCGTTAAACCGCCTGCCGCGCTAGCCGCTAACGCCTGCGTTGAGCAGGCATTAGTTTTTTAGCCAGCCGCAGGGGTTAGCGCGTGATGAAACGTCCAACGCGCTAACTCCATGAGCGCGGCTTGATAAAAGGACCCCTAAATCTTCAGATCTACCGTGCTCTGTCAAGGAGTTCTGCTGTCCTCAGAAATGGAGCTGTGCATTTTTTCCATGGAGGGACATAGGGGTCCTTTTATCAAGCCGTGCTAGCGAGGTTAGCGTGTCGGACATTTCATTACGCGCTAACCCCCGTGGCTGGCTAAAAAAACTAACGCCTCCTCAATGCAGGCGTTAGTGGCTAGCGCGGCAGGCGGTTTAGCGCGCGGTATTACGCGCGTTAAACCCCTACCGCAGCTTGATAAAAGGACCCCATAGACTCTCCCTTAATTATTGGGTCATTTTTCTCCCACACCAATCTCGCTGAAACCATTCCAGTGTCCACTAGGGGTGTGCTGCTGAAAAAAAAAATCACGTTTATTTTACTTTATTAAAATTCTTGATATACCACTCTTCAGCAGAATCAGAGCAGTGTACAATAAAAACCATGACTAAGAAAGGAACTAAGGAAGTTATGAAGAAGGGTAGGTAGTAGGATTTCCCAGGGATCTGAGCTGGGACCGCTGCTTGTTAACATATTTATAAATGATCTAGAGATGGAAATAACTAGTAAGGTAATTAAATTTGCTGATGACACAAACCCCTTCCTTTACAAGGCCGCGCTAGCGTTTATAGTGCCTGCTGGGGCAGTAACAGCTCGGACGCTGGTAAGAATTCTGTGAGCATCGGAGCTGTTACCACAGCGGCCTGCGCTAACAGCTTTATAAAGGAGGGGGGGGGAAGTTATTCAAAATTGTTAAATCGCAAAAGGATTATCAAAAATTGCAAGAGAACCTTACAAGACTGGGAGATTGAGCATGTAAATGGCAGACCGACATGTAATGTGAACAAGTGCAAAATAATGTCTGTAGGAAAGAGGAGCCCAAACTATAGCTATGTGATGCAAGGTTTCACATTAGGAGTCACAATCCAGGAAAAGGATCTAGGTGTCATCGTCGATACGAGGAAAGGCTGAAGAGACTAGGGCTGTTGAGCTTGGGGAAGAAGTGGTAGAGGGGGAGATATGATAGAAGTCGATAAAATACTGATTAGAGTAGAAATGGTAGATGTGTGTTGCTTGCATACTATTTTCAAAAATACAAGGAGGCTACTAAATAGTAAATCTAGAACAAATCAGAAATGATATTTCTTCACTCAACGTGTAATTAAACTCTGGAATTCATTGGCAGAATGTGATGAAAGTGGTTAGCATAGCAGGGTTTAAAAAAAGATTTGGCTAACCACCCCCCCCCCCCTCCAAAAAAAAAAAAAAGTTCATAAGCCATTATTAGAATGGACTTGGGAAAATCCACTGCTTTTTTTTCTAGGATATGCAGCATAAAATCTGTTTTACTCTTTTGGTATATTACCAGGTACTTGTGACCTGAATTGGCTGCTATTGGAAACAGGATATTAGGCTTGATGGACCTTTGGTCTGTTCCAGTATGACAAAGCTTATGTTCTGATGAACTGCAGCACGGACTTAAACGGGTAGAATCAGAACTGAACAGAAAGTAACCCCCCTCCCCAAGAACTGGACAACTACTGTAGATATAATGGCTCTACATACATCACTCACAACTCTTTCCTCCTCCCAACTCTATCGCAGACAGCTGAAGACTGAGCCATATCTCTTGAGTGGAGAAGAACGGGTACAAGAGGATCGATTTTTTAACACCGTCAAAAATGACAAAGACTAGGGGACACTCGATGACGTTACAGGGAAACACTTTTAAAACCAATAGGAGGAAACTATTTTTTCACTCAGAGAATAGTTAAGCTCTGGAACGTGTCGTCAGAGGATGTGGTAAGAGCGGATAGCGTAGCTAGTTTTAAGAAAGGTTTGGACAAGTTCCTGGAGGAAAAGTCCATAGTCTGTTATTGAGAAAGACACGGGGGAGGCCACTGCTTGCCCTGGAATGTTGCTCCTCTCTAGGATTCTAGAATCTTGCGACTCTTTGGGGATTCTGTATGGAATGTTGCTACTATTTGGGCTTCCGGAATCTTGCTTACTCTGTGATAATGGAATGTTGCTACTCCTTGGGTTTTGGCCAGGTACTAGTGACCTGGATTGGCCACCGTGAGAACAGGCTACTGGGCTTGATGGACCATTGGTCTGACCCAGTAAAGCTATTCCTACGTTCTTCTGTTCATTCTGCCTGTTGACACATGTTGAGGATGATGTTGGAATGGACACATCATAGCAGAAAACAATTGCTAAGTTTCGTTCTCCAACCTTATATCTCCTTTTCCCCGCAGTCTGCCTGAAGGGAAAGACCTACTAGAGCAGTTAGTGGCAGTTGGGAGATTAGATAACTCCATGAAAATCTATTGTGGGAGGCAACTGCCTATGTTGCCTACATCTAAATCCGGGCCTATTTACCGTAAGCATCAAAGCCCAGTGAATAATAGGCTTCAGTTAATCATCCATAGCTTACCAGAAAAACAAGCCGTCTGTTTTATCATTGTCATAAAAACCAAGCCAGATGTTCAGAGGAGCGTGTTCCATATGGAGAGGAGGCTTCGACTCATGGCACTTGCTAAACCACGCAGAGCTGTTCTGATGGAGAAAACAGGAAGACAACTTCCTCTCTGCACATGCACCATTTCCTGGGGAGGAAACACAGGATTAGTTGGGCTTTGTTAACTGTGAGACAGATTTGGTAGTATCCATAAAAAGTTCATAGTAGCCTTAGAAAATATTTAAAAAGATGAATTGTCTCCGTTACAAGTAGAACAAAAAAAAAAAAAAAGGGTCATACAGGGAATTTTGCATGTGTATTATTATATATTGTAATAGAGTGGTGATACAAATATTTGGGTTTCTGTCACAACCCCCTCCACTATTACTTCTATCGCTTGGTTTTCCTTTCCTCATCCGTCATCTCTTCCACTTACCTCCTTCGTTCCCTAAGCTTCTCTTCTCGGTGGTTACTTCCCATTGCAGTGATCTTTCAACTAGAGAATGACACGGGGAAAAAATCTGTCCCCGTCACCGCCCCGTCACCGGCCCACCATCCTCTGCACCGCCCCATCACCGCCGATCCCTTCACCGCCCCGTCACCGTCACCGCCATCCCTTTCACCGCCCCGTCACCGCCACTGCCATCCCATTCACGCCCCGTCACCGTCCCCGCTGCATCCATATAAGCCTTTTTCCTTTCACTCCCTCCTTCCAATTTGAGCCGGGAACACTAGCGATCGCACGGTCCCCGCGGCCACTACCTGCCTGCCCGGTCGATCCTGGTGTTTGGCCGGCTCTCTCCCTTCTCCTCACCTTGGTTTGTGGGTTTTCTTTTTCGGCAACCTGCGCGCTTTCCCAGGGAGCCGCACACGCGCGGCTGCTCAGTGTTCGAGCTTCTGCTCTGCTGCAACTTCCTGTTTCCGGTTGCGTCAGAGCAGAAGATCGAGGCTGAGCAGCGGCGGGTGTGCGCGGCTCTCTGGTAGCGTGCGGGTCGCCGAGGAGGAGGATCTGTGGACTGGGGTGAGGAGAGGGGAGAGAGCTGGCTGGACACTGGAATCGATTGGGCGGGCGGGTGTGAGCTGCGGGGACCGCGCGATCCTTCATGCCTCACTGCGGGGGACAAGACCATTCACCGCCCCGCGGGCGGTGAATGGCCTTGTCCCCGTCGCCGCAGCGACTGCTAGTTTTCTTCCCCGTTTTCGGCGGGTGACCCGCGGCTAAAATGCGGTGGCCGCGGGTAAACCGCCACCGTGTCATTCTCTACTTTCAACCATCGTAACCTTATTCGCTAAGCAGCTCATCTTGCTGGCTCCATCAGCAGCTCCTGCGTGTTTAGTACAGCTGCAGTGGCTCCTTCTAGTGCAGAAGCATGGCTGAGATTTTGCCAAACGTCCCTGCGTATAAGAGAGAGAGATAGAGACAATTCAACTGATTTATTTCCCAGAGAAAGCATATACAGTAGACTCTCTGTTAACTGGAACTTGAGCAACCAGCGGAAAAAAAAAAAAAAATTCAAAGAAATACTGTAATACTTTAAATAAAAATGAAAATAAAGCCAATTTATGGCGGAAATTTAAGTGTAAACTTGGCACACCACACCTGAGTATGCCCACGCTTTGCCTACCACATGTCCGGTAGTTTGTCTGGAGCAGTTTATGTTATGGCATAGTATGGGGTATAGTTTTAGTTAGGCCTATTTTAATAGTAGCTCTCAAGTAACCAGAAGCTACATTTATCCGGCATCTACCAATCCCCAAGGGTGCCGGTTAACTGAGAGTCTACTATACTCGGGAGTTTCCCTTTTCCTTGAAGTTTCCATCACAACACAATCTAGAACACAGTTCTTCAACTGCCGGTCCGCGGACCGGTGTTGGTCCGCAGGAAATTTTTGCCGGTCCGCACAGGGCCGGCAAGACTGACTGACTTCAACTTCCTGCCGGTCCGCGCAGGGCCGGCAAGATCAACATCCGAAGCCTGCGCTGGGACGGAGAGATCTTGGGGAGCCTCCGACAGTGGCTTTCTCCCCTCTCTGCAGCTCTCCTTTACTTCCCAGCGCAGCAATTCACGAAGGCAGCCTCGGGGCTTTTGATGAGTCGCGGCTGCCTCTGATGATGCAACTTCCTCTTTCCTCAGAGGCGGCGCGACCCAACAAAGGACCCGAGGCTGCCTTCGTGAATCGCTGCGCTGGGAAGTAAGAAGAGCTGCTGGGAGGGGAGAAAACCACTATCAGAGTCTGGGAAGCTGCTGGGCAGGGGGGAAAAAAGGAACAGCTGCTACTGGAGAGGGAGGAGGAGAGATGCTTCTGGGAGGGGAGGAGGGAAAGGAATCTGGAAAGCTGCTGGGCAAGGGAAAAAAAGGGACAGCTGCTACTGCAGAGGGAGAAGGAGGAGAGATGCTTCTGGGAGGGGAGGAGGGAAAGGAATCTGGGAAGCTCCTGAGCAAGGGAAAAAAAGGATAGCTGCTAATGGAGAGGGAGAAGGAGAGATGCTGCTGGGAGGGGAGGAAGGGAAGAGAGTTACTGCTGGACAGGAGGAGGAGGGAAGGGAGAATGAAAAAAGGAAAGAAACAGCTGGCAGAGAGATTAGATGAGGGGAAGGGGAGACACAGGCATGAGAAAGTAGAGAGATTGATGTTAGGAAGGAGTCAGCAGAAAAATAAGCAGGGAGGGACAACGATGATAGATCTGGTGTAGGAGAGATAAAAATGAAGAGCAGTGAAGCTGGAATGAATCATGTAAAAAGGAGAGAGGGGGCACAAGCTGGATGGAAAGGGGAGAGGGGCATAGAAAGAAGACAGATACCATATGGAAGGGGGAGAGGACAGACAGTGGATGGAAGGGGCAGATGCTGGATTGAAGAGACAGAGAGGGCAGACGCTGGAAGGAAGAGAGTGAAAAGAAGATTGAAAGCAGAAACCAGAGACGACAAAAGGTAGAAAAAATAATTTTATTTCTATTTTGTGATTAGAATATATCAGATTTGAAATATATATCCTGCTAGAGCTGGTGTTAAGACATAACTGGGGACTGCAAAACCCAGGCAGTGCTTCTTTAGCTTCCAGCTGGCTTAGGGCGCTCTCTGACCAGGGGGCAGTTGCCCTAGTTGCACTCCCCTAAAACTATTCCTGTCATGTGTGACTGCAGTATTCTGTTAGCATGATATTTCTGTGTAGCATTCTGTAATAATTTGGCTTGTTCAGTTTTCTTGATAGTAGAAGGGATATATGTGAAGAGGAGGGGAGACAGGGGTTTTGTTGATCCTGCTTTGAATTATTTGTATTTATAAAATGACAATTGTACAGAATATTGTTTCTTTTTATACTTTAATAAAATACATTCAATATAAAATCATAACTGAGGCTTGTGTGGATGGGATCAGATGATTTGTGGGGACCGAGCTCGCAGAGATGGGGCGAAATGGGGTTTTTAAATTTTAGTACTAGTAGTTTGCCGGTCCACAAAATAATTCTTTTTTTTCTGCCGGTCCACGGGTGTAAAAAGGTTGAAGAACACTGATCTAGAAGACCTGCCTCAGAGTTAAATAATGTCTGCTCTTATAAAGCCAGTTGGATTATTCCTGTTTTTGGCCAGAGGAAAGAGCCATATCACAGCTTACTATATAGTCTTGTTAGGAAAAGTCAGTATGATAGCCGAGCTCTTCCCTAATTCAGCCAGTCTTAGAGGCTACAACCAGGGCTCAGGGATGTTTTTTTTTAATTTTTTTTGCTAGTTGGCCAGAAGCAACTGATGGACGAGCATTTGAACAGCAGCTTTAGTACAATAGGAAAGGTGCTAGGGAGACTACAGAAAGCTGGAGGGGAAGGAAGGGATGACTGCATCAACAGAGATATGAGGAGAAGTGATAAAGATGAAAGCCAAGGCAAACAATAATAATAATAATAATTTATTTTTATATACCGCTATACCAAAAAAACAGTTCAAAGCAGTTCACAGCAAGAAAAATTAGTACGTACAATGTGGATAAAATAACATAAAAATAAAACAATGAAGTAAAATTGGAGTACCTCAATTAAGAAACATAGATAAATTAAAACGGGAACGCCATTAGGATATCAGCCTATCAAAGCCAAATGATATTGTAGGCCATGGTACAGCTAGTTTGCTACCGGCTCACTACAGTGCCTCAAGAACCAACCATGCGGGTACCGTGAGACTGGTTATGGCTGGTTATTGACCGTCACCAGTGTTTCACCTCTGAAGAAGTGATTTCAAAGGGGTTTCCTTTAGTTTGTCCCAAACACAGTAAACCTCCCACAACTTCGCGAATCGCGGACTCAGTCATTTGCAGTATTTTCCGACCGCTTCTTCCTGGTACTAAAGTCAGGCTGCACCAATCAAGAGCTGCTTTGACACGCTATCTGGCATGCAAGAGCAGCTCCTGATTGGTGTAGCCTGACTTTATTACCAGGAAGAGGCGGTCGGAAAATACTGAGAATGATTTTCAGCACCCGCCGGCGCCCCAGCTGCCCTCGATCAGCTCCTAAATTGCATTTGCAGTTTTTCAAAAGTCGCGGGTATTCCTGGAATGGAAACACCCCCCTTCCAAATTTCAGGGGAGTACTATACAGTAAAAATGCTTTTTAAAGGAACAGGAGAAATATTTTTGTATTGCTAATAAGGCCGCATTACAGGTTTTTCATACCAATGTGATTTAAACAGAATCTTTTAGCGCAAAGGCGCAAAGAGGTGAGAGGCCTCTTTCCTTCGTGTTAAAGCCAATTTGCAGCAGTCGGAAAACGGCCGGTTGTCCATTTTTCTTATTAATGGTCATGCTCTAATGTTGCAATTAGCAGGCATTGCATTAATAAAAATTAGCGCATGAGCCTTTAACTGCCATCTGTTTTTTAGGCAGTAAGGCCCTGATTCTATAAACAGCGTCTAGGCACCATTCAGCACAGTTGTCAATCAACCGCTAGGCGCCGTTTATAGAATTGCGCCTAGCGTAGGGATCTCAAAGTCCCTCCTTGAGGGCCGCAATCCAGTCGGGTTTTCAGGATTTCCCCAGTGAATATGCATGAGATCTATGTGCATGCACTGCTTTCAATGCATTTTCATTGGGGAAATCCTGAAAACCCGACAGGATTGCAGCCCTCAAGGAGGAACTTTGAGATCCCTGGCCTAGCGGCACCTAAGTATTCTTAGCTGCCAGTAGGAATTGAATCCTTAGGCACGCTGCCATTTAAGCCAGGGTTTTCTTAGCCTAAATGAGTGCGCCTAGGCCAGGGGTGGGCAACTCCGGTCCTGGGGGGCCGGAATCCAGTCGGGTTTTCAGGATTTCCCTAATGAATATGCATTGATAGCAGTGCATGCAAATAGATCTCATGCATATTAATTGGGTTACCAAAACACATACAGAAAAGAACTATACTATTAAACCATATGTTATATAAATAATTATAATTTATTCAGTAATTAAAATTATGAGTAAGTTAATAACTGAATAAATGATAATTATTTATATCACATGGTTTAATAGTATAGCTCTTTTTTGTATGAAATTAATGCATATTCATTGGGGAAATCCTGAAAACCCGACTGGATTCCGGCTCTCGAGGACCGGAGTTGCCCACCCCTGGCCTAGGCCAATCCACAGGGCGCCTACCAGCACATTCATTTTATTAACTGTTTTCAATGAACAGCGCTGATTAAGCCAATCAAAAAAAATTAAGTTAGGCGCTTACGGTAGATGGGCCAGGTGCGCCAATCTAGGCACCTAACTGTAGGCGTCTTTTATAAGAGTTGATGTGCTAATCCTGTGCTAATCAGTTATCACGTGATTTCCCTAATTGATTTGCACTGCGGCATCTGCTCTCTGCCCACCCCCCACTCCTCCCCAGACACACCTCCTCTAAGAAAAATTCAAAACTATTTTTTAGTACTTGACTTGTGCATGCACATTGGGATTTTATGGCAGGATGCCTTAGCGCATCCCGCGGTAAGCCCTTTCAAGCTTTGGAACACTCACGCTAGCGCTTACCGCAGAGTAGTTAAAGAACCCTAAGGAGGAAGGAGTGTCCTAGTGGTTAGAGATACAGGCGCTGCTCCTTGTGACCCTGGGCAAGTTGCTCAATCCTCCATTAGCCCAGGTACGTTAGATAGATCAGTGTTTTTCAACCTTTTTATACCTATGGACCGGCAGAAATAAAATAATTATTCTGTGGACCGGCATCGGTCCGTGGACCGGCGGTTGAAGAACACTGGGCTAAGTCGTGGGCCAGACCCCGCCCATCTCTACCCAATCTCCACCCCAGGCCCCGCCCCCATAATAGTGCTAATTGCACCTTGCACGTCCCGTGCCTCATCTGGAAGACTTCCCTCTGACGTTGCAACTTCAGAGAGAAGACTTCCGGTTCAGGCGCAGGATGCCCGTAGGAGCCAATGCCCGTGGCTTTGTGCACTGAATCAGTTAGGAAGAGGGAGCTGGCTCGAAGATAACGCCGCATCGATCGCACCGTGGACCGGCGGTTGAAGAACACTGTTTTGGGCCTGATGCACGTGCTGGCCCTGTGGACCGGCAGGAAATTTCTGTGGACCGGCACTGGTCCGTGGACCGGTGGTTGAAGAACACTGAGATAGATTGTGAGTCCACTGGGACAGATAGGGAAAATGCTTGAGTAGCTGATTGTAAACCGCTTAACTTTGGTAAGCAGTATATAAACACCTAAAATAAAAAATAACCCTATAATTCACATCTCTAAAATCTAAGCGCAAGGCAAGTTATAGTATACTATTAGTCTTGAGTGGTATTAAACACCAAAAAATAGAAGTGTAACATTTGAAACTTCGCCTGTGCCTTCCAAATCTGCACCCTCAACTGACCTTTGATCCTCATCCTCTTGTGCACAGCGTTCAATTAGTTTCTTATAAACCATGCATCTGTAGGCCAGCTGTTTAGCACAGCTGAGCATTCAGCCACAATCATTTCTACTGCAGCTATAATTTATGTTTTAATTATTGCTCCTTGATATGAGTTTAAACCCTAGATGGTAAAGAATGAAGATATTATTTCTCAACAGATGTGATGAATTGTTCTTAACGAAGATATGGAGCAGGCATTAAAAGTCAAAAAGAGAGTTCAACACTTAAAAAAATGTTTTTAGAACATAAGAATTACCGCTGCTGGGTCAGACCAGTGGTCCATCGTGCCCAGCAGTCCGCTCACACGGCAGCCCTCTGGTCAAAGACCGGCGCCCTGACTGAGACCAGCCCTACCTGTGTACGTTGTGGTTCAGCAGGAACTTGTCTAACTTCGTCTTGATCCCTGGATGATGTTTTCCCCTATGACAGACTCCGGAAGAGCGTTCCAGCTTTCTACCACTCTCTGGGTGAAGAAGAACTTCCTTACGTTTGTACGGAATCTATCCCCTTTCAACTTTAGAGAGTGCCCTCTCGTTCTCTCTACCTTGGAGAGGATGAACAACCTGTCCTTATCTACTAAGTCTATTCCCTTCAGTACCTTAAATGTTTCAATCATGTCCCCTCTCAATCTCCACTGTTCGAGGGAGAAGAGGCCCAGTTTCTCTAATCTTTCACTGTACGGCAACTCCTCCAGCCCCTTAACCATCTTAGTCGCTCTTCTCTGGACTCTTTCGAGTAGTACCGTGTCCTTCTTCATGTATGGCGACCAGTGCTGGACGCAGTACTCCAGGTGAGGGCACACCATGGCCCGGTACAGCGGCATGATAACCTTCTCCGATCTGTTCATGATCCCCTTCTTTATCGTTCCTAGAATTCTGTTCGCCCTTTTCACCGCTTCTGCACATTGCGCAGACGGCTTCATCGACTTGTTGATCAGAACTCCCAAGTCTCTTTCCTGGGAGGTTTCTCCAAGTACCGCCCCGGACATCCTGTATTCGTGCAGGAAATTTTTGTTACCGAAATGCATCACTTTACATTTATCCACGTTGAACCTCATCTGCCATGTCGATACCCATTCCTCGAGCCTGATTATGTCACGTTGCAGATCTTCGCGATCCCTCCGTGTCTTCACTACTCTGAACAACTTCATATCGTCAGCAAATTTAATCACCTCACTCGTCGTACCTATGTAACCCTCACTTCTTGCCTCCTGTAATTCGCTGATTGTCCAGCGTTCTTCGAATGTGAACCGCCTAGAAGTCTCTCGACTATGGTGGTATAGAAGAATAAAGTTATTATTATTAATGCTACTGTAGGCGTGGCTAATGCCAGATGAAACTAACCTGTTAGAATATGACTCAAATTCTGCACCCTAACGATATGAAGATAGAAACCAAGATCTCTCTTTCATGCTTGTATTTATTTGGGATGTGGCCGCTTTCCAGCTTTACTTACACCATGACTGTCCATACAAGGAGGGTGCTGAAAAGTTCTCAGCCCAACCGACCAACTTCTTATATTCTGAGCATTATTTTGCCTCTGTAGCTGAAAAGAATGTTATCTTATTTTGTTAAGTGCCAATTTGCAGAAACAAAATTCTATGATTTGGCATTGTTTCGGATCCTTGCTTGTGAATGGGGTCGGGGAACACGAATGATCGCAAAACCGGTCAAACTGGTTTAGCAAGAATCGTTACAGGATCGGTGAGTTTAGTGAATCTGGCTCTACATCCATATCCTTCTCTTCTTGGTTGAGCTGAAAACTTTTCATAGTGTGAAGAGTTTCAGTGTCCGGTAGGCAGAGCAGAGATTGTTGGTTTGTTTTTATTTATAATCCGCCTTTCACAAAGCGGAGCACAACGACTCACACACACAATAAATCTACAGAAACAACATTACATTCATCCTACAATAATTAAAATTTCTACATAATCATTGACATAAAAGATAATAACATTGCAACGATAATATTGCACACACATAAATCTCTTCTTACTGTAGCCTACCGCAATAATCACATCACACAGAGGTGTCAAAGTCCCTCCTCGAGGGCCGCATTCCCAGACGGGTGTTCAGGATTTCCCCAATGAATATGCATGAGATCTATTAGCATACAACGAAAGCAGTGCATGCAAATAGATCTCATGCATATTCATTGGGGGAATCCTGAAAACCCGACTGGATTGCGGCCCTCGAGGAGGGACTTTGACACCACTGACATAACAGATCAACTCTTCTCCAAACGCCAACTGTACCTGTGTATTTCATAAGGCAAAACAGGTGGCGTTTTAGCAGTTTAAAAAAAAACAAAAAACGCCCAAACTTTTTTGTTGTTTAATGGGAGCTTATTCCACTCTTCTGGTCCTAAACATGAACCCCCCCCAACCCTCACAGTTTGCAACCTTAACTCTTTTCTCAATGATATAGACCAGGGGTCTCAAAGTCCCTCCTTGAGGGCCACAATCCAGTCGGGTTTTCAGGATTTCCCTAATGAATATGCATGAGATCTATTTGCATGCACTGCTTTCAATGCATATTCATTGGGGAAATCCTGAAAACCCGACTGGATTGCGGCCCTCAAGGAGGGACTTTGAGATCCCTGGTATAGATGTACCATGCTGTGTCGCTGAGCACAGCTTCAGGAGTGCAATATAAGGGCATACCCATTCAACCAGATATCGTGGGGCACACCCTTGCACACTTAGGGCTCTTTTTACTAAGGTGCGACAGCGTTTTTAGCGCATGCAGGAAATTACCACGCGCTACGCTTCTAGAACTAACTCCAGTTCATGCTGGCATTAAGGTTTAGGTCACGCTATTCTGCCGTCAAAGCCCTAGCGCACCTTAGTAAAAGGAGCCCTTAGATAAGTTAGTAATAATAATTTATATTTGATCCTGAATTCAAGCTTCAGCCAATAATAATTTATTTCTTATATACCGCCAAAGCCGTAGAAGTTCGAGGCGGTTTACAATAAAGAAGGGCTGGACAATCAGCGAATGGGTACAATCAGCAAATACAATCGGTGAATGGGAACAGTCTGCAAAATAGATACAATTAATAGATGTAAGTAGGGGAGCTAGTACAATATAAGGGGTTAGGAGGGAGGGAGGGAGGAGAAAGGAGATCTAGGGGGCAAGGGTAGGGTAGGGGTCTTGGGCTACAAATCGGTTAAATAGATTTGTTTTTAATAATTTTCTGCAGTTTAGGTAGGATAAGGAGCGCGAGAAAATATTACACAGCCAGTCATTTAGATGACCTGCAGATGAAGTTCAACGTTGAAAAATGTAAAGTATTACATGTGGGAAGCAGAAACCCGAGATACAACTATACGATGGGAGGGATGTTATTGAAAGAGAGTACTCAAGAAAGGGACTTGGGGGTAATGGTGGACATGACAATGAAGCTGACGGCAGAGTGCGCAGCGGCCGCTAAGAAGGCAAATAGAATGCTAGGCATAATCAAGAAGGGTATTACGAAAGAAGTTATCCTGCCGTTGTATCGGGCGATGGTGCGTCCGCATCTTGAGTACTGCATCCAATATTGGTCGCCGTACCTTGAGAAGGATATGGCGTTACTCGAAAGGGTTCAGAGGAGAGCGACGCGTCTGATAAAAGGGATGGAAAACCTTTCGTATGCTGAGAGATTGGAAAAACTGGGTCTCTTTTCCCTGGAGAAGAGGAGACTTAGAGGGGATATGATAGAGACTTACAAGATCATGAAGGGCATAGAGAGAGTAGAGAAGAACAGATTCTTCAAACTTTCAAAGAATAAAAGAACAAGAGGGCATTCGGAAAAGTTGAAAGGGGACAGATTCAAAACAAATGCCAGGAAGTTCTTCTTTACCCAACGTGTGGTGGACACCTGGAATGCGCTTCCAGAGGACGTAATAAGGCAGAGCACGGTACTAGGGTTTAAGAAAGGATTGGACAACTTCCTGCTGGAAAAGGGGATAGAGGGGTATAGATAGAGGATTACTGCACAGGTCGTGGACCTGTTGGGCCGCCGCGTGCGCGGACTGCTGGGCACGATGGACCTCGGGTCTGACCCAGCGGAGGCATTGCTTATGTTCTTATGAAGACTAGAGTTCTGTTCAGATGTTTTAAAAAAATACTCCGTTTCATGTTCATTTTTCTGAAGTCAAAACAGTGCTCTAATAGTAGAGTTTTGTGTTACCTGCAAAGATTTCAACACCACCAAAGGGACACCTAGCAGCACCACATTACAATAATCAAATGTCGACAACACTAGCCTTTGGTGTATGCTTTTGTAATCATCCTACGAGACATAGGGGTCCTTTTATCAAGCTGTGCGTAATACCGTGCGTTAAAACGCCTGCTGCACTAGCCGCTAATGCCTGCATTGAGCAGGCGTTAGTTTTTTATCCGACTGCGGGGGTTAGGGCGTGATGAAATGCCCGACGCGCGAACCCCACTAGCGTGGCTTGATAAAAGGACCCCATAATGATAACGTTTACTTACTAAATGCAATTTAAAATACACTTTCATAATTAAACCCAAAACATGCTGCCTAAACGTTAATTGCGAATCAATGATCACCCCAAGGTACCAAAATTCATGCACGACAGTATCAAGTATCCTTGTCGATGAAGATGATCCTATTGTCAGAGTTCTGGACAAATGTATCACTTTTGTCTATTCTCACGCATCCAGTGTTTCACCTTTGCCAGAACTAAATCCACCTTTTACTGCATCAAGGCCATCGATCCTTCCGTACGAAGGAAGAACAGATCGTCAGCATATATTCTATATGACACATTGAAATTACACAGCAGTGCACATAGAGGTATAAGATATACGTTAAACAACACTGCCGAAGAGCCTTGGGGAACCCCTATTCTTGTTATCCTCTGTGCAGACAACTTCCCGTTAACATATTCTTCCTGTCTCCAATCGTAAAGAAAAGATTTAAATCAGGAATAAACCACACCCTTCACCCCACAAGAGGTTAACCGCTCAAGCGAAATATTGTGATTAGAGAATGACACGGTGACAAAATTCATCACCGTTCCCGTCCCCGCGGGAAATAATCCCATGTCATTTTCTAGTGTCTATTTCAAGCTCAGTCCTTCTACACCAGCATTCTTCAAAGCAAAGCTTGCGGGTCAGTGGTTGTGGCCATTCATACTCTGATTCTTCCCTCTCTCCTTAAAAAATGACATGAAGATAGTTTCCCGCGATGAATTTTGTCACCGTGTCATTCTCTAATTGTGATCAAGGGTGTCAAAGGCAGCAGAGATGTCTAAAGACACCATAATATATTCATACCCCTGGTCAAATCCACACCCTATCTCGTCAATCAGAGAAGCTAACAAGGTCTCGGTACTGTGTTACGGATGAAAAGCGTATTGATGAGGATCCAAGATATCAGACCTCTGAATATGCTGATTAAGTTGGATATACACTTTTCCCTCCATATTCGCTGTGATAGGGAATTAACAGACCCATAAATACAGAAAAAACACGAATAACTTTTTCATATGTTGTTCGCTGTTTTCTATTAAAAACCATCGTGAATAGGGTGAAACCCCGAATAACATGGTGGGAGACTTGGCCTGTTCCTGAAGGAGAGGCAAAACACGGTGAAGAAAGTGCCGGGAATCAGCGATTTTTCTCTGTAAACACTTGGAATCGGTGATTTCTCTGTGCAAGCTGATGTAATTGGGAGGGGGGAGGAGCCAGCAAGCTAAAAACCGTGAATAATCGAAACCGCGAATGCTTAAATCGCGAATACGGAGGAAGAAGCGTACACCAGTTTTTCAAGTATTTTTGCTAAAACTGGCACTGATGTCATAATGCCTCATTCCACCAATAAGAGCCAACCTCATGAGTGATGTCACAATGGCTTAACTGTCCTATATTTGGCGCACTTTTATTACATATGAGGGGGTGCCTAAAAAGTTCTCAGCCTAACCAACCAACTTCCTAAATTCTGAGCGTTATTTTATCACTGTAGCTGAAAAGAGTGTTATTTCGTTATGTGCCAATTTGCAGAAACAAAATTCTCTGTTTTGACATTATTTCAGATCACTGATTGACCCATATCCACGTCATTCTCGTCTTGTTTGAGCTGAGAACTTTTCAGCGCCCCCTCGTAATGCTGACTGATGCTTTTATTCTTTCATTTTTTTTAATTTCTTGACTGAAATGCCTATGAAAGACTGGTAATATGCATACTCTAGATGTTGTTCTGTGATTATGAGAACAAAATGCTGCCTTGCAACTTTTTCTATGCAACTTCCTGCCAGAGAGCTGCTCACGTGTATGATTTATATTTCCTGTGCCTACTCACTGAATGCAGTTGAGTGGCGTTCCAAAATCAGTTCCCACACTCTCTCCAGGTCATACTGTCTCAACATCTCCCCGTCTCGCTCTTTCAGAAGACTCGGATTCAGGAAACTTGAGTACCAGAACACTTTGAACATGTGTTACTAAAGAAATACACAAAAGGCCCGATTCATTAAGTTTCATAGCCAAAAAAGTCAATATACTATTGTCGAGTGCAATACTGGGGCATGCACAATGGTTTCACTGGAATTTTTATTGTGGTAAACACTTTGTGAAATTTCAGTTGTAATCACAAACAAGTCAGGAAAGCAAGGGAAGCATTGCAAGTGGAATTCTTCCCAACTCCTCATTTATTTCTAACATTTCTAGACCGCCTATACCAGGGGTAGGCAATTCCGGGTCTCGAGAGCCGGAGCCAGGTCAGGTTTTCAGGATATCCACAATAAATATGCATGAGATAGATTTGCATCTCAAGGAGGCAGTGCATGCCAATCCATCTCATACATATTCATGGTGGAGATCCTGAAAACCTGACCTGGCTCCAGCTCTCGAGGACCGGAATTGCCTACTCTTGGCTATACCTAAGCAGTTAACAGGTAAAACATTCACAATAGTTCGAGGACAGCACAATTACAAAATGCATTCATTTAAATCACAATCATATAATCATTTAGTCTACTTAAGTTGCATCAAAAACTCAAGGAATCTACATATTACCCAATTGCACTTAATAGAATGTAGAAAGTGCAGTTCAGATTTCTTATCAAATATGGCTACTAGCGAAGTTTCAAAGGAAAGCCTCAACATAAAGTTGTGCCTTCAACATCTTTCTAAACTGCGAGTTTGTCTGTTTGTGTGTCTGTACCTGTATATCTCTCCTCTTCCCTTGTTCTTTTTTTCTGCGATCAACACCCTCATCCTCCCTGTCTCGTCAGCTTGCAATCTTGGGGTAATCTTTGACTCATCTCTCTCCTTCTCTTCACGTATCCAACAGATGCCAAAACCTGTCTTTTCTTTCTCTACAATATTGCTAAAGTCGGACCCTTCCTTTCTGAGCACACTGCCAAGGCCCTCATCACCTCTCGCCTAGACTATTTCAACCTGCTTTTCACTGGCCTTCCACTAAACCATCTCTCTCCCCTTCAATCTGTTCCAGAACTCTGCTGCATGCCTCATATTCCACCATTTGCTATGCCCACATTAAATCCCTCTCCTCAAGTCACTTCATTGGCTACCTATCCGTTTCCGCACTTCAAACTCACCTACAAGTGTATTCACTTCTCAGCCCCTCAGTATCTCTCATCTCTCCTCACACTCCCCCCCTCATCAGACGAGTCTCTCTTATCTGTACCCTTCTCCTCTGTGGCCAACTCTAGACGCCATCCCTTCTACTTTGGTGCACTGTATGCCTGACTCAAAATCCAGACTCAAAAGCCCATTTCTTTGAAGATGCTTTCAATTCCAAACTCAGACCCACCTTCTAGCACCAATATTTGTCTTATCGTTCCCTCTGTAATTCCCCTGCCTGCTAAGCACCAATATCTATCTTACCATTCCCACTGCGAAGGGCTGTGGCTCACTGGTTGAACTTCTGCCTCGGCACCCAGAGGTTGTGAGATCAAATCCCAGTTCTGCTCCTGGTGACCCTGGGCAAGTCCTCCAGTGTTAATCCTCCAGTGTTCACTGCTTTGAAATGCCACAGCAACAAAAAAGGTGGTATACAAGTCTCTGTTCCCTTTGTCTGGGTTCATAGACAAAAGCGCGCGACGACAAAGGCGTGACGACAACTGAGTGCAAGGCGGAAGCGCGCCAAAGAAAAACAGTATTTTAAGGGACTCCGACGGGGGGTGTTGGTGGGGAACCCCCCCCCCCCCCCCCACACTTACTTAATAGAGATCACGCCGGCGTTGTGGGAGGTTTGGGGGCTTGTAACCCCCTTCATTTACTGGAAACTTAACTTTTTCCCTCTTTTTTAGTTTTCAGTATAATGTGGGGGGTTACAACCCCCCACAACGCCGGCGCGATCCCCCACACCCCTTGTCGGAGCCCTTTAAAATACTGTTTTTCTTCGGCGTGCTTCCGCCTTGCCCTCGGTTGTCGGTGCGCGCTTTTGACCTGTCACCCTTTGTCTGTCTTGACTAGACTGTAAGTTCTTTTGAGCAGCAACTATCTCTTCTATGTTTTGATGTATGTAAATTCTGTAAACCTTTTAGTATTAAACGGTATATAAATTTTTTAAATAAATAAATAGTATTAATAGTAATAGTTTCTTTGTGTGAGTCTGACTTGGAGGGGAGTGGAAAAAGGAGACAATCTGAATGGAACAGTTGCCAAATATTCCTGTTTTTTTAAAGAATAATAACATGAAATCAAGTTTTAAGTTTCAAGTTTATTTGATATATCACTAATGAGAGCTTTTGTTCCTATGGAAAAAAGTGCCAATACTCTCATACAGGGCAAACCTTAGGGGGTGAATGACTATCCATAGCTCCGCCCCATAGTAGCCACTAGTATTGCCCGATTCACTGATTTGAATCGATTCAGCAATTCAGCGACCCCCCACCCAGGTGAGACTTGATATACCTCCGAGGCCTCCTAAAGCAGCAGCAGCGGCAGCGCTGTGAACGGGCTGCTTTGTGGCCTTCCCAGCTTAGTCAAAGGGAGGTAAGTTAGTCCAATAAAAAAAGATATTACCTTTATTCCTTTTGATTTATTTCTATTTAATTCTATATACTCGTATTATCTTTAAAAAAAATTGGACCAACACGGATAATACACCATTTTACTGAAAATTAACTTAAAAAATTTTTTTTTAACCTGTGTACATTTCTATTAGTTGGAGTGGGCTGACCTTAACCAACCCCCTCCTTTACAAAGCTGCACTAGTGTTTTTAGCGCTGGCCATCATGGTAACAGCTCCGATGCTCATAGAATTCTGTTACTCCGGCGGCTAGTGCTAAAATCTGCACTATCGCTTTATAAAAAGAGGGGGGGGGGTAGTGTAAGTTTTTGTATCTAGAGTAATGGAAAGTAAAGTGACTTGCCCGGGGTCACAAGCCGCTATAGTGGGAATTAAATCCAATTCCCCAGCATCTCAGTATACTGCAGTGGTTCCCAAACCTGTCCTGGGAGACCCCCAGCCAGTCAGGTTTTCAAGATATCCCTAATGAATATGCATGAGAGAGATTTGCATACCTGTCACTTCCATTATATGCAAATCTCTCTCATGCATATTCATTAGGGATATCTTGAAAACCTGACTGGCTGGGGGTCCCCCAGGACAGGTTTGGGAACCACTGTTCTATAAGATTAAGTTTGGGTGATTCTCTAAAGATTGAATATTCATCTAGAATTCTGGGATTTGTTTTGGATTCCACTCTTTCTATGACAAACCAAATTAATAACATATCTAAAAAATGTTTTTTTAGCTTAAGGATGCTAAGGAGAGTTCGATGTTTTTCTCATCAACATCATTTTACTATATTGGTTCAGGCTATAATATTGGCTTATTTGGACTATACTAATTCCCTTTATATTGGTTTAAGTAAATGTAATTTGAAAAGATCACAATTTATCCAGAACATGGCGGCCAAAATAATTTTTGGTAAAAAACAAATACGATCATGTTACTCCACTGTTGAGGGTATTTCATTGGCTTCCGATATATTGGAGGGTTCAGTTTAAGGGCTCCTTTTACAAAGCAGAGATAGCGTTTTTAGCGCACGGGGCAATTTAGCACGTGCTAAACCCGCACTATGCGGCTAAAACTAACGCCAGCTCAATGCTGGCGTTAGCATCTAGCGTGCGCTAAGCGCATGGTAAAACCGCTAGTGCAGCTTTGTAAAAGGAGCCCTAAGTGTGCAAATGTTATTTCTTAGCGTTTATATGGGACCTTTTCTCCACTATTCCCCTATTCTTACCGTTTTCAATCTACAAGGTATATACATAAATTCAAATTATTACTTCCCTCTATTAAAGGGATTCAAACTTTAGGTAGGCTTTCACATTCTTTGGATTTTACAATGGTAAAGATCTGGAATGCCCTTCCTTCAAATATTAGAACTCTTTCTTCGATGACTCGTTTTAGAAAACCCCTGAAAACGTATCTGTTTACGAAATACCTTACAGATAATTAATAGAACTTTTTAGCTGATAATTGTATGTTGATATCTACTGATTCTCCTTCTTCTACTATTGTTTATCAATGATCTTTAAGATTATGTTTTGTGAACCGGTTCGAGTCGCCTAGGGAATGACCCGGTATATAAAATCAAGGATTAGGTTAGATTAGGTGGTGGAGTCCAAAGATTATCTGAATTCAAGAAAGTATGGGACAAGCTTATTGGATCTCTTAGGGCAGGGGTAGGGAAATCTGGTCCTTGAGAGCCGTATTCCAGTCGGGTTTTCAGGATTTCCCCAATGAATATGCATGAGATCTATTTGCATGCACTGCTTTCAATGCATATTCATTGGGGAAATCCTGAAAACCCGACTGGAATACGGCTCTCGAGGACCGGAGTTCCCTACCCCTGTCTTAGGGAGAGGAAGCGATAGAAGATGGGAATGCATGGCCAGACTGGGGTTGTGACCCACAGTTGGGGGAGCCCTGATATAGGGCACTGAGAGATAACTCTCTCCCCATCCCTCAGGACCTGGAATCAGAACCCACTTTCCTTTTTTGTTGCCCCAGACCTGCAAAAGCGATAGTCTACTACACCTAGGGCAGGGGTGTCAAAGTCCCTCCTCGAGGGCCGCAATCCAGTCGGGTTTTCAGGATTCCCCCAATGAATATGCATGAGATCTATTTGCATGCATTGCTTTCATTGTATGCTAATAGATCTCATGCATATTCACTGGGGGAAACCCTGAAAACCCGACTGGATTGCGGCCCTCGAGGAGGGACTTTGACACCCCTGACTTAGGGAGTTATTTTCAAAGCACTTAGACGTACAAAGTTCGATAGGTTACTATGCAACTTTGTAAATCTAAGGGCTCCTTTTACTAAGATTAGCACGAGCTAACCCCCGCGCTATGTGTAAAAACTAGCGCCAGCTCAATGGAGGCGTTAGCGTCTAGCGCGTGCTAAAACCGCTAGCGCAGCTTAGTAAAAGGAGCCCTAAGTGCTTTGAAAATATGCCTCGTAGTTTTTAGAATACACATCCCCCTCCATATTTGAGGGTTCAGAACTCGCAACTTCGGTTATTTGCGTTTTTTTGTCTGGACGACCCACCCCCACCTCCCGGACCTCTCTGCTTACTTTTTAAAACCTGGTCTGCCAGTGAAGCAGGGCAGGAGCGATCTTCCTACGCTCCTGCCCCGTGCAGAGCCGGGGGCAAAACTGACTGCCATGAGTTCCCACGGCAGCCATTTTTGTTCCTGCTTGGGGCAGGAGCGTAGGAAGATCGCTCCTGCCCTGCTGCACCGCTAGAACACCAGGGCTTTAAAAAGTAAAGTGGAGAGGTCTGGGAGGCAGGGGTGGCTCAGAGTCGTGATATTCGTGGACCAACTTTGCCCCTTACCCCCACGAATTTGGAGGGAGAAGTACATTGTATATTGTGGTGCTTCAGAGCTCAACATATTTCCATATATAATATTTAAAAATGAAGCTAGAAACACATAATTTGCACATCTGTGCACATTTGTGCACATGTGTTGAACTAGCACTAAATTATCAGTGCAAGGACCTAAAGTAGCTTGATAGCATAGACAAAGAGAAACATTCCCACAGATGTTAGTTTTTATTAAAGCCAGCTGAGTAAATTTGCAGGAAATTACAAAAGGAGAAGTGAAATGTATACCCCACAATTCCTGGGACTATGGTTATACCTCATATATTATGTCATGGGACGATATATGTTGATTAACTTGATACCACCAACAATGACATTGGACAAGTTTTTCATCTTTGAATATTTCAGAGTGTCACATTCCCATATTAATTAACATTACATAAGCGTTCTAAAAGCAACATCGTGATAAAGTGTGATGGTTTCCAAGGTGTTCGGTGAAAGCTGAACTATAATTTCTAGAAGAAATTCCTTATTACGAGCACTTTTCCTGTGGCTTGCATTGAGGACTTGATATATTATAAGGAGGGGTCTTCCCACTGATTCAACTGGTGTGAAGCCAAAAAGAAGACTGAAAAAGAGCTACTCAACTCGATAATTCAAAGCAGCAGATCAGATGGTTTAAATTGAGGAAAAACAGGTATACAGGCAGTCTCCGAGTTACAGGCACCTGACTTAAGTACAACTCATACTTAAGAACAAGATTACTGCTTCATGTGATTTCACTGAGCAGTATTTCCAGTGGCATAGACAGGAACGATGCAAAACCACATTAAGAACAGAGTGTGGTTGTGCATGCTGTACCTTAAAGGGAACACTGGTAATAATAATAATAATAACTTTATTCTTTTATACCGCCATAACCAAACGTTCTAGGCGGTTTACACTAAAAAGAGCTGGATAATCAGTGAAATACAATAAAAAATACAAATATTTGTAAAATAGAATTTCAATAATAACACTCTCATTAAGTAATAAACTTATCGAACAAAGTGGTCTTAATTGATTTCCGAAAACAGCAATAGGATAACATAGCTTGCTAACCAAGATTGTTGCCTACCAGCTTGAAATGCCAGGGTCCTATCTAAGAAGGTCTTATATCTACACCCATTAATTTTTGAATAAGCAAATAAGTAGAAGTTTCTAGTTTCTCTTGATGGTCTATGCAACACAAAATGAGGAAAAAGGTAAGCTGGAGACAATCCCGATATCAGCTTAAAGCAGATACAGGAAAATTTGAATAATACTCTTGCTTCCAAAGGCAGCCAATGAAGTAAACGATAATATGGACTAATATGGTCGTACTTGTTTAAACCAAAAATCAATCGAACAACTGTATTCTGAATTATCCTTAATTTCCTTAGAATTTTTTTGGGTACTCCTAGTCTAAAATAGATAAAACTAATGCTTGTTGGCCCATCTGTCATCTGGGAGCAGAAGTAAGCAGCAGGAATCAGATCTGACTTAAGAACAGCTTTAGAAACATAACTCATTCTTAACCCGGGGACTGCCTGTATAGAAATAATCATGCCATTGTGACATCATTGCTGAGGTTGGCTCTGAGGCACTGTGGAATGAGGCATTATGACATCACAATCTCAGCTCTGGAATGTTGCTCTCATTGGGCTTCCCGAATCTTGCTATTCTTTGAGATGCTGGAATGTTGCTACTCTTTGGGTTTTGGCCAGGTACAGGCTACTGGGCTTGATGGACCATTGGGTTGACCCAGTAAGGCTGTTCTTATGAAAGCTGCCATCTATCGCTAGATATGAACTGATAACTTTTAGGAGCAGCTTAGAGCAAAATACAGAAACAACTCTCATCTTGTTACAATTATTTTGGTGCAACTATTACAATGTTCTTATTTCAAGATCCTGAAAATATTCTTACATCAGAGAAAAGCGCTGCCTCTTAGTTCAGACGTCGCAAATATGGATTCTCATCTACATTCAGGGTCATACAGTAAGAGTTCATGTGCAGTGCACAGCTGTGGATTCAAGGCTCTGTATCAAAGAAGCAGTCCAAGCTCCCGCCAGCAAGAACATGCAGGTGGTTTGACTGGAAATATTGCCAGGCTCACATTTGTAGTCAGTCCAACCATTATTGGGGCCGAGATTAACCCCAGGGATGAGTACACATCTGTAACCATTAAAATCTCTGAGGTTCAGTGAACTATGAAAAGCATGGTTTATATGAATCTGTTGCAAAGAAGATATTAATGTGCGTGGATCTATTATAATCTTCTGTGAAAGTATTTTTTAAAGTTAGCCAAGCTTTTTAGCGTTCATGCATTGTCGTTCATATTTAAGGTTGTTGATGATAACAAACTTGGATTTGTATCAACAATGACCTTGACAGTTTTTCCATTCAGAGTGTAATCTACTTCAAGCTTGCTCTCCCTCAGATGTACGACATCACATTTATCAACTCGGAATTCAATTGCTATCTTGTTTCCCATTCAACCTGTTGAGGCCATGTTGAATCAACAATCCGGGCTGGATTCAGTAAGTAGCGCTCAAAATTTGGCGCCGAATGGTATTCTTTAATAGGCGTTCTGGGATGGGTGCTCTTTGTAGAACAGTGCACGGCGCTAGGATCCACGCTCAACTTTGATCACAGAGAGTTTTGCCAAATGAAACCAGGTGTAAATCCCAGCGGACAAGTTGGGTGCAGATCTACACTATTTTATGACGCAGTGCGCATTTTAAGGGAACACCCGTGTCCTTCCCATCATTATGCCCCCTTTGCAGATCCACGCGGAAACAGGCCCAGATCCTATAAAAGATGCCTAAAGACACCTAGATCGACACATGTAGCTGATCTAAGCACTTAATTATTCAAAAAGCGTAATTGGCACTAATAAGCAATTAGTAACTCATAATTGGCTTAAATTGAAATTAATCGTTTTCTAGGCGCCTAACTTGGTTTTGCGTGTAGGCGCCTAAATTGGACTTACGTGCCAGTATTTAGGCCAAGAAAACCCTGGCATCACTAGAGGGCGCCTAAAGTTTTGATGCCTGCTGGTGCTTGTCTAATGTAGGCGCTGCTAGGCGTGATTCTAGGAATGGCGCCTAACTCATGATCTATACGTGCTAAGCGCTGTGTTCCTCAGCACCTATGCTTTAAGCGCCGTCTACGGAATCATAGCCTTAGGTATTATAGTACTCCCCCGTTATTCGCGGGGGTTCCTTTCCAGGAACCCCCGTGAATATCAAAAAACCGCGAATACGGTTTATCACCTGAGGAGGCAGGGGAGGGCAGCTGGAGAGGCAGGAGAGGGCAGCTGGAGCGGCGGCGAGTGAAGGAAAACACTCGTGGTATGCTCCGACCTCCTCTTCCTGTACTAAAGTCGGGCTACACCAATCAGGAGCTGCTTTGACACGCAGCTCCTGATTGGTGTAGCCCGACTTTAGTACAGGAAGAGGCGGTCGGAGCATACCGCGAATAAGTGAAATTGCGAACCGCGAATTTGCGGGGGAACACTGTATTCCACAAATGTTTGCACACAGATCTGCCACTTCAGCCACACCTTGCTCGAATTATTTCCCGCACCAGAACACTTGGCATGGAAGTAGCACCTAATGTTCAGTGCTGTATATACATTAGAATTCCTCTGTCTGGGTCGGCAGGACTCTTTATTCGAAGTGATCTGCAAATCTGTTGTGCAGTTTTACCTACACTTCTTTTATTTATTTATTTTGGGTTTTTTAATCTCGTTTCTCCCCAAAGAGTTCAGAACAGGTTACAGGTTAACATACATAGTAAATGACGGCAGATAAAGGCCTGAATGGTCCAGCCCCAACATACTCTCTCTATAATTTAATGATTTAATTTAAATTGTTCTTTTTCTTAGATATTTCTGGGCTAGAAACCCAGAGTTCTGCATAATATACAGTTAACAAATTACAATTTGCTATAGCTATAGTGCCAGTTTTTTCGATACAAGTTTTTTATCCTAACGCGACACATACTGAGGATCTAGTACCAATGAACATTGTGTGGTGGCGGCCAAAAAAAACAAGATACTAGGAATTGTTTTTAGGTTCAAACAATTTTTATTGATGCAAACAACAACAAATACAATCCCAAGGCACCCCAAGGTGCTCAGTACAAACAAATATGCATCATATATAATAGTATAACAAGCATGGACAAAAGGAAAGAATATCAACCAAACTCCCCCCCACCCCCCCTCCCAGCCCACTCTACTGAGAGCGAGCGAGGTTAAGAAGAGCGGAAAGGTCAGAGAGGACGGGTCACCGAGGAAGGAAAGCTGCGTGATTGCTGCTGGGCGACCTTAGAAACCAAGATGCCAGAGCCTGGTTCGCTTCCTCCAACAACATTGGCTTGTACTTCAAAAAACCAGGACACATACTCAAAGGAGTGTACAGTGGGCACAGAATCACAAACCCTTCTGTACTAGTGAAGATTATACAAGAGGATCCATGTAAAGTTGCTGGAGCTTCCAATGGTGATTTGGTCTATAACCCAGACGTTTCTCTGTGGATTAAAGAAGTGAATGACACAGTCTATAGTGACCTCACAGACTATAATGGAAATGACAATATAAATAATTCTAACATAGGATTTCTGTCATTCACTGAGACCATCAGGATTAAGGAAGAGGCGTCGTCACCCTGTAAGATTGAGCCAGACACTGAAAGGCTTGAGGCAATTTGTACTTCCACACCAGTGAAGAGTGGCTTAAAACAGAAATCTAAAGAGGACGAGTACTGTGGGAAGCAAACTAGATGTCCGACCCCCAGAAACAAAATACCAGACACACAACACAGTATCCGGTCTTCTGAGCATAATATGGCATCAAGGATATCTCAAACAAAAAGACATGAAAAAACCCAAGCTGGAGAAAAAATGACCAGGAAAAAGGGAGGATATAAGAGACCAAAAAAGCAGGTTCCACGGAAGCAAAATAGCAAAGATCAAACTAGTTTTGTTTCTACAACCAACCGCCAGAAGGATGTCGGGCAGAAAAACTCAAATCAGTGTTCAGAGTGTGGAAAGTGCTGTAGGAATTCACAGCAGCTAATAATTCACCAGAGAATGCACACTGGAGAGAGACCGTACAAGTGTATGGAGTGTGGAAAAGCTTTCAAAATTTTACACCACCTTACTGGTCACTACCGAACCCACACAGGAGAGAAGCCATATGCTTGTGCAGCATGTGGAAAGGCCTTTGCTCAGGTCTCGAACCTGACCATCCACCAGCGGATTCATACAGGGGAAAAGCCATATGCCTGTGGTGATTGTGAGAAATGCTTCAGAAAGGTATCTGATCTTGATGTTCACAGAAGGATACACAGTGGAGAGAAACCATATCAGTGTACACAATGTGAGAAGAGGTTTCGAAATTTACATCATCTCAAGGGCCATCTGCAAACTCACATAATTGGCAGACCCAGAAAACAGACCCGGAGCACAGGAACATATGTACAGAAGTTCTATAGGTGTCATGAATGTGGAAAATATTTGCTTCATAAGTCTGGGCTTGTGATTCACCTACGACTGCACACAGGTGAAAAACCATGGAAGTGTGCGGTGTGTGGAAAAGCCTTTGTTTGTAAATCTGGACTTGTTCCGCATCAGAGAGTGCATACAGGAGAGAGACCATACAAATGTGATGATTGTGGTAAAGATTTTCGTGAAAAATCAGCTCTTAACAAACATCATAGGATACACTCAGGAGTGAGACCTTATCAATGTCTTGAATGTAAAATGTGCTTCAATCAGAATTCCCATCTTATTAAACATCAGAAACTCCACAAATATCTCTAATTTGGCGACATTTCTACAAAATGTAGAAATATGTTTTATGATATAAAAAGGCCAATTAGAAATCTTGCTGACCAAATTAATACGAAAGATTTTCCAATTTATATGGACTGCATTCCAGAACCAGATCACCCATCTTTCAGTCTCACCAGGTCTGAAATCCCAGATCAGCATCTTCAGGGTTTCACATCTGAACCATTGAATTATTTTAGTGTTAACTGCATTTCAATTTCTAGGAGTCTCTTTTTAAAACTAGGTTGCTCTTGGATCACCTCGGACTCACTGTATCTCAATGACTGTATCAGCAAATGTTGATCAAATTCACAGCAGATTGAATATAATTGTTAAGAGAGGGGAAGCATCCTTGGTAACTGGTTAACTCATTGCAGAATGGTTTTCTGAAGTTACTAGCATGTTCCTGCTAGTCTATTTGTAGAGAATACTGATGTAACATACAGACGTGCATCCCTTTTATTACAAATAAAGTTTTTAAAGTTAAAAAAAAAAAAAAAAAAAAAAAAAAAAAAAAAGGAAGAGCGGAAAGACACTCCGAGGCCCTGGACTGTTATGAGCCCTGAAGATGCCGCATTACCCCCTCCCCCCACCAAATCCCCCATACCCTGTCCGTATCTTAATTCCAGAACCTTCCCAAACCCCTCACTCCTAGGAATTGTTTTTAAAAGGGATGGTTAACAAGACTAAGAATGTCATAATGCCCTTGTATTGCTCCATGGTGCGACCTCATTTGGAGTATTGCGTTCAAATCTGGTCTCCTTATCTCAAGAAAGATATAGTGGTGCTAGAAAAGGTTCAAAGAAGAGCGACCAAGATGATAAAGGGGATGGAACTCCTCTCGTATGAGGAAAGACTAAAACGGTTGGGGCTCTTCAGCTTGGAAAAGAGACGGCTGAGGGGAGATATGATCGAAGTCTACAAAATCCTGAGTGGTGCAGAACGGGTACAAGTGGATCGATTTTTTTTTTTATTTTTGCTCCGTCAAAAATTACAAAGACTAAGGGACACTTGATGAAATTGCAGGAAAATACTTTTTTTGTTGTTGTTTTTAATAAATCTTTATTCATTTTTTAAACTCACAATAAGTTCTCTCTCCTACATGAAACTCAATCCGGGTTCAGACCTTTATTCAGTACGGAGACAGTAATTGTGGCTATCCTAGATAATTTGCATCTATGGTTTAGCAAGGGCCACAACGCCCTGATCATGCAATTTGATATGAGCTCTGCCTTTGATCTAGTAGACCATGGGAAAATGCTACAATGCCTAGATGCTATTGGTATCAGGGATGAAGTGTTGAACTGGTTTCGTGGCTTCCTTATGTCCCGTACTTATCAGGTACGTTTCAATTATGATCTCTCCGATACCTGGAGCAATCCATCCGGTGTGCCACAAGGGTCACCACTATCCCCACTGCTTTTCAATGTCTACATGTCCTCACTCGGTGCGCAATCAACCCAGCTGGGGATAAAATTATTCAGCTACGCAGACGACTTTACGATTATCATCCCATTTGCTAACTCTATCTCGGAAACTATTCCCAAAGCATTAGAAGCTATAAATTTGATGGAGCAATGGATGACTGACTTCAAGCTCAAACTTAATTCAGAAAAAACGAAATTTTTCGTTGCTTCACCACACCCGCTTGACACCAAAACTACGCATCAATAAACTTAGTTACCCTATTCAGTCTACCATGAAGATACTGGATATAACTCTGGATCAATGCCTAACCATGAAAGACCAGGTGGACTCCTTAATCAGAAAGGGTTTTTTCACTCTCTGGAAACTTAGATCCATCAAATCATATTTTGATACGCCAGCATTCAGAATCCTGGTACAATCCCTCGTACTAAGTCAACTTGATTACTGTAACATCGCCTATTTAGGAATTTCTCAAAAGAATGGGGACAGCAAATACGAGGGGGCATTCTGAGAAACTGAAGGGAGACAGGTTCAAAACAAATGCAAGGAAGTTTTTTTTCACCCAAAGGGTCGTGGACACTTGGAATGCGCTACCGGAGGAAGTGATCAGGCAGAGTACGGTACAGGGATTCAAGCAGGGATTGGATGGATTCCTGAGGGATAGAGGGATCGTGGGGTACTGAGTAAACCAACCTGGTCGTGCATGTGCAAGACCGGAGGGCTAGGACTTCGATAGGAGAGCAGAACTTAAATGGGAAACCAAGGTGGCAGGGGAGCCCCTTCTGATGAGTCAGACAGGCCTTGACCTGTTTTTGGCCACCGCAGGAGCGGACTGCTGGGCAGGAGGGACCTGTGGTCTGACCCGGCAGAGGCACTGCTTATGTTCTTAATATGTGACGTTTACAATTAATGCAAAATGCAGCGGTCAGACTAATCTTCGGACTAAAGAAATTTGATCACGTGACACCTTACTACCGGCAGTTGCACTGGCTGCCGATGGAGTTTAAGTTTGCTTGCCTCTGCTTTAAAGTACTATATAGACTAGCCCCTAAATACATAACTGACCTTTTCTCCTTCTCAGCCAACAGACACAAGAGAAGCTCACACTCGAACTTTGTTTCCCCCCCTCCCCCCCCGTTAGAGGATGTAAACTGAAAAAACACCATGAACACCTTCTCTCACATCAGGCAGCATTATGGGGTAAAGATCTAGAACAATTGCTATCGCTCACTACTTATGAGGAATTCAGGAAATGCCTAAAAACATATCTGTTCCTGAAATATCTAGACAGCTGACCCGTACATCTCTTTCGTCTCAATACGGTTCTCATGACCTATTAACCACTTTCCTTCACCTCTTAAGTTTATTCAATTTGTAACATCTTTTAATTTTTTGTAAACCGCATAGAACTTCACAGTACTGCGGTATATAAACTGTTATTATTATTATTATGACACAAAATACAATCATTTTATACTTTAACATTACTTATTATATCATCAAATTATTGCTTTCATCAAATATCTCCCCTCCCTTATATCCAACAATTAATCATAAGCTGAATAAATCATAAAATATTCCCACCCTCCCACCCCATCCTAGACATGTATGAAGAAAAGGGAATTAATGTTTATTCTATGCAATAATTTCAATCTTTACAGTATCTTGTTAACGGCTCCCAAATAACCTGAAATCTCTTAAAATTTCCTTGCTGCACGGCAATTATCCTTTCCATTTTGAAAAATGCGACACAAAGAGTTCCACCAAAAGCTATAATTCAGCCTATCCAAATTTTTCCAATTATTTGTAATCTGTTGTATGGCAACCCCTGTCATAATGAGAAATACTTTTAAAACCAATAGGAGGAAATATTTTTTCACTCAGAGAATAGTTAAGCTCTGGAATGCGTTGCCAGAGGTTGTGGTAAAAGCGGATAGCGTAGCTGGTTTTAAGAAAGATTTGGACAAATTCCTGGAGGAAAAGTCCATATAGTCTGTTATTGAGAAAGACATGGGGGAAGCCACTGCTTGCCCTGGATCGATAACATGGAATATTGCTACTCCTTGGGTTTTGGCCAGGTACTAGTGGCCTGGATTGGCCACCGTGAGAACGGGCTACTGGGCTTGATGGACCATTGGTCTGACCCAGTAAGGCTATTCTTATGTGATCCATCAGTCGAGGGCAGAAGAGTTAGGTGAAGACATATGTTTCTAATGCTTTCCTAAAGTTGAGGAGTCCTTTAAGGGATCTGATTTATGGGGGGCAGTGGATTCCAGTGGCTTGTTATGAAGTGGGAGAAGGCGGTTTGGCAGTTTGCAGTTGAAGGGCACGACCAAGGGGCGAATTGAGGCGTTTTTCATCCTGGGAGCGGAGGGACCTGTTCGACACGTATGGAGGAAGCTTGGTCGTCATGTAGCCCGGTGCCATATCGTGCAAGGATTTGAACGCTAGCATCAGGCCCTTGAAGACACAGGGCTCCTTTTACTAAGCCGCGGTAGCGTTTTCAGCGTGCGCTTACCCCCGCGCCACGCGGAAAAACTAACGCCAGCTCAATAGTGGCGTTAGCGTCTAGAACGCGGCATTGTAGCGCGTGCTAAAACCACTAGCGCAGCTTAGTAAAAGGAGCCCACAATGTTTGGCTGCGGGGAGCCAGTGAGCCCACGATAGAGCTTTGATGTGCAGATTTGATCTCTAAATCAGCTAGTGTTAGAGGTGTGTCATTTTTAAGGTTGGGCATTATTTAGGAAACATACATCTCTGTGTTGCAACGCAGTCGCAGTTGTAACAGAGAATTTTATGGCAGAAATCTCATATTTTCTAGAGTAGGATGAATAAAACAACTGAAACTTTTTTCTATGAGAAATTCCACTTGCAATTCTTCAACTTGTAACCCTGTTATATATCATGCCCTTCTAAATATGTTGTTTTTGTCCTTTCTTTTTATTATAGTACAGAGGAAGTAGTACTGTTTTATTCTAGAAATCTAACACTCCTATGGATGGGTGGTGAGTGATACCCTGACCTCATAATCCTGCATGGTTAGTGTTGGCACCAAGTATATGATTTTTGGATTTGTGTAAAACAGAGAACTGTAACATCAGAATAAATGAGTTTAAAACCAGAAAAAGAACTTTCTGATATCATTTTTACTATTACAGTAGACATTGAAACATCTTAATCTCTAATCTTAATTAATATTAAAAAGAAGTTTTTCCTTTCTCTAGTTATCCTGTTTAAATCCAGAGCTTCCTTTCTTATAACTTTCTTTATCTTGGTTTAATCTCACCATACGATATTTCAACAATATTTTCTGACTAAAGTCTTCCTATTAAACTAGAAAAGGTGAGAGAAGAATTCAGAATAATGCTTGGCTGCAAAGGGAAAAGAAAGGCCAGCAGGAAAAGAATGGTTTAATGTCTTTGTGCCAGAGAATGTGGCGAAATCAGTTAGCTTAGCGGGGTTTAAAAAAAGGTTTGGCTAAATTCCTAAAAAGGAAGTCCATAGGCCATTATTAAGATGGCTTGGGGAAATCCACTGCTTATTCTTAGGATAAGCAGTGTAAAATGTGTTTTATTATTTGGGATCTAGCTAGGCACTTGGTTCCTGTTATGGCCGCTGTTGGAAAAATGATACTGGGTTTGATGGATCTTTGGTCTGTTCTTATGTTCTTATCTGGTGACACTTTATTTGGAGTACTGTGTACAATTCCAGAGACCACACCTTCAAACAGATATAAACTAGATAGAGCTGGTCTGAAATCAGACTACTAATATGGTCAGTAGTCTATGTCATAAAGCATATAGGGACAGATTTAAAAAAACTCAATATTTATTGTGGAGGAAGGGTGGAAAACCCGAAACAGAGAATAATGAAGGCATTTAAATACCTCCAAGATAAAAATGGACAAAAGATGAGCCTCTTTCTCCTAAAATGGAGTTATGGAATGAGAGACATAGGATAAGGTGGAAAGGGGGGACACTCAGGAGTAATCTATGAAAATATTTCTTTATGAAAAGGGTGGTAAGTGTATGGGACAGCCTGTTAGTGGTAGTGGACAATTTGTTACCTGAATCACAGGGAAGTACTGTATAGAAAAGAATGGAATACAATTATATTGATACCTTGGAATCCGAACTTAATCCGTTCCAGAACCCCGTTCGAGTTCCAAGATAGTTTTTCCCATTTAAAATAATAGAAGCTGGATTAATCCGTTCCTGGGTCCCACAAACTCAAATTTTAACAGTAAATATACTGGATTTTAAGGCAAAATAGTAAATATTCAAAAGCAGAGTTCAGATTCCGGGGCAAAATTTACTACAAAAAACAGTTCGGATTCCAAGTCGTTCGAGTTCTGGGGCGTTCGGATTCCGAGGTACCACTGTAAAGAAAAACTTAAAAGACCCGTAACTGGGGTGAGCTTTGATGGCAGCTTCAGAGGTAGGAAGCTAAGACCAATGTCAGGGCAGACTTCTGTGGTATGGATGCCATCAAAGGCAAAAACAGATCAGGATCAAGGCTGTACTGTGGGTGGACTTAGGGCTCCTTTTACTAAGCTGAGATAGCATTTTCAGCGTGCACGGCAGATTAGTGCATGCTAACCCCCGCGCTATGCGGAAAAACTAACACCAGCTCAATGGAGGCGTTAGCGTCTAGCGTGCGTGGCATTGTAGCGCGCACTAAGCGTGCACTAAAACCTCTAGCCCTTAGGCCCAGATATTCAGTGCTGGGTCTTGTCCGGGCACTGGCATTGAATATCCAGGACCGTAGTTTCATGTGCTGATTGTTGGAGCTTATGTGGGTCCTAGTCCCTATTTGGCTAAGACAGAAGAACATAAGAATAGCCTTACTGGGTCACACTAATGGTCCATGAAAACCATAAACAAGATTGGAGCTTTCTACCACTGAAAAAGCTTCAGTGAAGGACTGTATACTAGTGCTGCCCAATTTCCGATTCGAATCGGTTCACCGATTCACTTTGGGTGAATCGATTTGAATCGATGTGTATTTTTAAAAAATTGGCCTCTCCGATTCGGGGCCCAATCTCCCCTTGCCCGGCTGTTATCGCACTTACAAATCCTGTCACTCAAAACATTTTTTTTTTTAAACCCTCTCACCGGCTTGTGGATTTGGCCTGATTCGGCATAGCCTGAAGTTGTGTTTGACTCCGGTAAAGAAAGTACAAAAGAAAAAAAAAACAGGCGCTTTTTCAAACCCTCCCTGTAACACTAGCCTGTATTAGCAGCTGCACCACTCTCTCCTTCCGTAGCTTTAGCGAGTCAATTCGCTTCTGCAGCCACAGAGCCTCTGCTAGGCCGTCCCGCCTCTGTTGATGCAACTTCCTTCTTCCTCGGAGGCGGGACAGCTTAGCAGAGGCTCTGAGGCTGCAGAAGCGAATTGACTTGCTAAAGCTACGGAAGGAGAGAGTGGTGCAGCTGCTAATACAGGCTAGTGTTACAGGGAGGGTTTGAAAAAGCGCCTGATTTTTTTTCTTTTGTACTTTCTTTACCGGAGTCAAACACAGCTTCAGGCTGTGCCGAGTCAGGCTGGGGAATCTACAAGCCGATGAGAGCATGTTAATCGGGAGGGAGCGTGGTGCCGATGGACCTGGGAGACAAGAGGTAGGGGGACTGATGCGAGGAGAGGAGGGAGTGATGCTGCTAGACCTGGGAGTTGAGTGGGTAAGGGAAGGGAGAGGAGCCCTGCTAGTCGGAGAGGAGAGGTGCTTCTTGCCCTGGGGGTGGAAAGGAGAGGTGCTGCAGCTAGTTGGTGGGGGGAAACGGAAGTAGAGGAGAGGGAGAGGTACTGTTGGAGCTGAGTGGAGGAGGGAGATGAGAGGAAGAGGTGCTGCTGGATTTGGAACAGAGGAGAGTGCTGCTGGACTTAAAATGGAAGAGAGAAAGCTGCAGCAGGACTGAGGGGGAGCAGTGGAGGAGGAGGGTGGATGGGGGAAGGGGGGAGAGCAGTGGAGGAGGAGAGTGAGAGGGGAAAGGGGAAGAGAAATGTTGTTGCTGTACCCAATTGGGGAGAGAGGGAAGGAGTGATAAGGAAGCCCAGGAAGGGAGAGGAGATGAAAGAGATGCCAAGACCATGGGAGGGAGGGAAAGGAAAGGCAATACTAGACCATGGAGGGAGAGATGTCAGGGCATGGGGGAGGGGGGAGAGACAGATGCCAGACCAGGGGAAAGGAATGGAAGTGTTAGGGGAAGACACAGATGGAAGATGGATGGTTAGCACGGAAAAAGAAGAAAGAAGCGAGTTATCAGAAGACAACCAGACATCAAAAGGTAGAAAATCATTTTATTTTCTGTTTTGTGATTACAATATGTCAGATTGTAATCACAATCTTGCCAGAGCTGGTGTTAGACCGCAAACGTGACCTAGGATTTAACAGAGAGAGGAAAAGTTCTTTTTGTTTCTTTATTTTGTTTACACCACAGCGCCAGTGTCGGTAGGAGAGGGTAAAGGGGGTGAAGAGGCTATAAAATAAACCCACCAGGTTGTTTGAAAAAACATCCAATTGGGCAGGAAAATCGAATCGAAAAACCAATTCAATAAGCTGAATCTAATCGAATCAAATTTTTTTTCCTGAATCGGCCAGCATTACTGTATACAGTGGCGGGGGTGGGGTTATGGGTTATACAGTCATGAAGCACGTTCCTTAGAATGAACAAAACTGCTGTTTGGGGATCGAGTGCAAGTTTAACAAATCAGTTTAAATGCAAATGTTGTGCTTGTGTGACCACCCCCAGTTAAAAATCACAGTTGCAAATGTTATTCATTTCTGAGCAATGAGCGAATTGCAAGAGATCTGGCCAAGAGCGGGAAGTCAGTGTGCTCTGTGGGACTAATTTCTCTGCAGCGGGTGGTGAAATGTGCCGTGGCCTTTGCAAGGGAAGCTCTCTCGATTCTCCGCTTTGCTGAACGCAGTTTTTAGGCATTTCCTTGAAGTGTCAGATCTGACCATTTTAGAATGTTATAGTGCAGGGAACGAAGAAAGGCTCGCACAATATATTTTTCGCATGAAAATGTTTTGTCGGAGGGAGCCCTCAAACAAATAAGGCAGGATATAAAGGGAGCCATGGCTTGAAGCTCAGGAATGCATTGCCAAAGCAGTAAGTAAAGAGGTTAAAAATATAAACAAGAAAAAGTGAATGGAAATTTTAAAATTGCCAGCTAATTCAAAGGCTGAAAGAAATGAAAACTGGTTTGGAGCGATCTGTGTTTCCTACGGTGCAAGGGAATGCTTAGAGCTGACTCCATATCATAAGGAACAGCAGTTCTTATTGTCAGATTGCTGCCCCCTCCACCCCCCAACCAAAAGAAATAAAAAGGAAAACTTCAAGGGGAAAAAACCAGGACTGGAAAAGCCTATTCCTTATGGTACAAAGTCGGTTCATAGACAACCCCGCGAAAGACAAAGGCGCGCGCCGACAACTGAGCGCAAGACGGAGGCGCGCGCCGAAGAAAATTACAGTTTTTAGGGGCTCTAACGGGGGGTTTTGTTGGGGAGCCCCCCCCCAGTTTACTTAATAGAGATTGCGCCGGCATTGTGGGGGGTTTGGGGGGTTGTATCCCTCCACATTTTACAGTAAACTTAACTTTTTCCCTAAAAATAGAGAAAAAGTGAAGTTTTCAGTAAAATGTGGGGGGTTGCAACCCCCCAAACCCCCCACAACGCCCCCACAACGCAGCGCGATCTCTATTAAGTAAAGTGGGGGGGTTCCCCCCACGCCCCCCCCCCCCCGTCGGAGCCCTAAAATCTGTCATTTTCTGCGGCGCGCGCCTCCGCGCTGCGCTCAATTGTCTGCGCGCGCCTTTGACCTGACACCACAAAGTCAGTGATTGTATTGTACTTCAGTTTTTCCTTATCATTGTGATGTAATGATAACTTGAAACGATAAAAAAATAATATAAAAAAATGGTACAAAGCCAGGAGGCCATAGTTATGTTGGACATGTGGATGACAGTTTGCAAAAGAATTTACCCGGGAAAATAAATGATTGTGGGGCAGGGGATTGATATTCAAAACCAGTTAAGAGAGCCTTTTGACCAGTAACTGAGCGGGCACTGAGGGAATATTTATCTACACTTACCCGGATAGAAACCGCTAAAGCCAAAAAAAGGCTATTCTGTGCAGGGCAGTTGTAAGGGAAGGGCGCTTTTTTTTAAACACTACTGGCACCTCCAGGCCTGTTGGAGATTTCTGAGTATTTTAGAGCGTTAAAAAACTGCTGCTTCATTTTGTGCCTCATCGGGGCATCGATCGGAGCGCTCGTGTTCATATTAATGACCTTGAGTGTAATCCCTGAGGCTTGTCTATTTCCTAAAAAAATATGACCATATCACAGATGCATACCATGGCTCGCACTGGCTTTCAATAGAAGCGAGAGGGCACTTCAAATTCTACTGCTTACTTTACAAGGCTCTCAACGGAGAAAGCCCAACCTACTGGAATAACCGACTAAATCAATCCTCCTCAACCAGACACAGAAGATCCCACTCACTATTCACTCACCCATCATCCAAAGATGTCAAACGAAAAAAAACTTTATGATAACCTAATAGCCTCCAAAGCAGCTAAACTGGACAGACAAATCACCACTCTGTTATCTTTGACTACAGACTACAAAGCCTTCAGGAGAGACATTAAAACCATACTCTTCAAAAAACACATAAAACCTATCCAGCAAAACCAATCCCAACCCAATATCCAACACTCTATTTACCCTTAGATCTCTCTAATACTCTTTTATCTACCAAACGTTATCTAAAACCCATAATTTCACCCTATTCTTATCTCCTAAAGACCTCCACTTCCCTTTGGTAACTCTTTACCCAACATATATTACCTTAAAAATTCTATGTCATCGCTTATTCTATTCCTTCAAATTTTGAATGTAATTTCTGTTTTAGTTTGGATGTAATCCGCCTTGAACCGCAAGGTAATGGCGGAATAGAAATCACTAATGTAATGTAATATAATACGATCATCGGAGGCTGCTACAAACCATGGAAAAGACTGCGATTAGCCTTTTTGGGCATCGCTGCCTAAAATACTTCGATGCTAAACAGGTTAAAACTGATTTAGCGTCGATCGTTAAAGGCACGGTGGGTTTTGAGAATATGGGCCCTAGTGGCTAAAACCACTACCTCAGTACCCTGAGGCTATAGGTTTAATCCTGATGCAACACCTTGTGACCCTGGGAAAGTCGCTCAGCCCTTCTTTGCCCCTGGTACCATAGTTAGATTGTGAGTCCACCAGGACAAACAGGGGGAAAAAAACGCCCTAGTATTATGTAATGGAACCTAGGTGCCGAGATTCTATATAAAATGCATATTTACCCCTCGGAGTCCCAAAATGGAGTCACTCAGTTACAGAACTGCCTATATAATTTATTTAAGACACTTGTAGCCCGCATATCAACCATCTATGCGGATAACAACGATACATACATAATCCAACAAAACATAGCAGATTATTAAAATAACAGCGTACAATAGACAACCGTGCCTTAAAATAAAAAAGCCAAGCAATTAGAAGATTACAAAGTAACCAAATTTGAAAAAGCAAGTCGAACAAAATGGGCCTTCGAACTTTTCCGAAATGCCAAAAAAATCAAAGGTCAGACGGATAGAATCTGGGACCGAGTTGCATAGTTAAAGGCAGGGCTGTGGAGTCGGAGTCGAGGAGTCGGAGTCGGAGGAAATTTCGGGTACTCGGAGTCGGAGTCAGAAGTACAAAAAACTGAGGAGTCGGAGTCGGAACATTTATCTACCGACTCCATTTTTGAACTTGGCATACCAATCACGAGCGATTCTTTCAGCTATAGCACCCACTATATACACAGCACAAATGTTGCGAGCAGCTTCTGCGGCCTTAGAACCTTGATTAAAAGCAAAAAGAAGGTGGTGTCGAAAGTGCTCATTTCTCTCAACTTGACATTCCATTTTAACGATCTGAAAATTAACCAGTGCTGTGGAGTCGGAGTCGGAGGAAATTTCGGGTACCTGGAGTCGGAGTCGGAGTCTGAAGTACAAAAAAACTGAGGAGTCGGAGTCGGAACATTTATCTACCGACTCCACAGCCCTGGTTAAAGGTCCGGCTACTTGGAATATCCACGATCGATTTGCAACTTTGGAGACAGAACGAAGAGTGGGAGCAGCCAAAAATTATGGTGTGTGCGTCCTTTAAATCAGGGAGAATGATTTCAAAACAATGCTAGTGAAGTGGGAACAAATAGTGATAACCTTTCGAAACATTAATTTAGGCTTTTATTAGAATACAAAGAACTTCTGGGATCTGAAAGCAAGCATTGTTTTCTCTCCTTATTTCCGCTTAACAGTGGCTTGAATACAGCACAGCGGGGTGGGTGTTTTCTGAAACTGAGCCATTATCAGAGAGTGCACAGGACTTTGGCAATGGTTTTATTTAAGAAGTCTGAAAACTGCTGACAAATGGGATTCTTCCTGTTGCAGTATAACAAGGCACATCGAAATATGCCTCATTTAAAACCAACACAGGGCATCTTGCAGAGTGTAGCTATTAGCGAGGGTCAAACCTTGATTTAGGCGCAGGTCTTCAAGGCTTGCGACTAGGGTGGCAAAAATCTGGCCGTAGCACATTGCTTGCCTGTGGACCTCCAGTATCAGCTTTAAGATGTCTGTCTTCATCCGAAATAGAGCTCCCATGGAGGGGCCTAGTGAGGGTGAGCAGCGCCCCTCCCCCATACCTTTTTAAACTTGGGTACGAGCAGCCGCCAACTTACTGCCCACGTCGGCTTCGACGCTCTCTCTCTCTTTCTCTGATGTCACTTTCTAGCCACGGGTCCCAGAAGTGACATCGGAGAGAGCGCCGAAGCCGACACAGGCAATAAGTTGGCGGCTGCTCCCGCCCAAGTTAAAAAGGCACGGGGGACGGGAAGGGCGTGCGCGTTGCAGAGGAAGGAGTGGGAAGGGGGGACGGAGAGGAGGAAGGGTGCTAGCAACCAAGAAAAGACCTCCCCCCTCCCCCACTCCTTACTGCAACACTGCTCCCATATCTGATTTCCTTCCCCTCCCCTTATTATCAGGGTCTGACCTCAGGCCTGTCCACCACCGTGAAAATGAAAGCAGGACAATCCTGGAGTGTGGTCAAGGCAGTGGTGCAGTAAGGGGGGAGGGGAGCAGTCCTCTTCGGGCGCCATACCCCCTTTCCTTCCCGATCCCCCCTGCCGCGCATGTGTGGGCCCCTTTCCCTTCCCTCTTTAATTATCCCAGCACGAGCAGCTTCGCGAGCATCCTGCGAGCATCGGTGTCGGCTCTCTCCGACGTCACTTCCGGGTCCTGCACCAAGGAAGTGACATTAGAGGGAGAGCGGACGCGACGTGGGCAGCAAGTTTGTGATGCTGCTTGCGCCAGGAAAATTAAAGAGGTGCAGGGCAAGGGAAGGAGTGCGCACGTGAGTGCGGCGGGGGTGGGGGGTGGGAAGGAGCGGGGGTGCGGAGAAGAGAACGGGGAGGGGCACCACACTCACTACATCACAGGCTCCATGCTTCTGGGGAACACTGTATTGTAGTAACCAAACCATTGGCGTTATAATTTCCTGTAAATGTGTGTGCGCAGTGGTACACCAACATATCTGCGCAGGACAATTGCGCTCTGACAAATGCCCCCGACCGTTGCACGCGCAGGCAAATGCGCACAGGGCAATTGCGGCCAGTCAGTTGCGCCCCATGACGGAATGTTCCATAACTGGAAGGCCCTGATTTGGTCAGACTCCTCAGGCCCCGTCCCTTGGGAGGGGCTTGAGGTGCCTGAGATGCCTCAAGCCCCTCCCAGGGACGGAGCCTGAGGAGTGTCAGAAAATCAGGGCCTTCGTGTTAGGGTAAGGTTTATATCGTGATTAGGGTTCCCATAATCATGATATAAACCTTACCCTAACACTAGATAGCAAGTGAATCTTTAAAGTGTAGGGGGGTTCCCCCCACACCACCCCTCCAAAAAGTGGGTTACTTTGTGACCCTCAAAAAGACAAAATAGTATACACCGCCGCAAATGTCCGTGCGCACAATTGTCGGGGCACGCACTTGTCCGTGCAAGCAATTGTCTGGGCACATTTGTCGGAGCGTAATTGTCCTGCGCTCATTTGACAGGTCTCCGTGCACAGCTGTGCATATCAGCATTCCAAGGCACATTCTGAATTGGGATCTGCCTGAGGGAGCTGGTCATGCTGTTGGCAGAGAGCTGTGAACACGGGCATTGTGTGAGCCCATGACTGCATGATCTAGGTCAGTGGTCCCCAACCTTTTTCATGTAAAGGGCCACAGTGTGCATATGCAAAACATTGCAAGCGTACGCATGTTACTGATTTTGTAAACCGCCGTGACCTGCTTGTTCAGGCTGGGCATTAAGCATTAAAAATTAATACTAATATTGATTCTACAGCACTTCAAGGATATATTTGAAAAACTCACTTTGTTTTGGGTTGTCAACGGTGGTGTCAGGTCAAAAGCGTGCCGGGACAAAGGCATGCACAGACAATTGAGCGCAGCGCAGAGGCGCGCGCCACACAAAATTACAGTTTTTAGGGCTCCGACGGGGGGGGCGTGAAGGAGGAACCCCCCACTTTACTTAATAGAGATTGTGCCGCGTTGTGGGGGTGTTGTGGGGGGTTTGGGGGGTTGTAACCCCCCACATTTTAGTGAAAACTTCACTTTTTCCCTGTTTTTAGGGAAAAAGTTAAGTTTACTTTAAAATGTGGAGGGTTACAACCCCCTAAACCCCCCACAACGCCGGCGTGATCTCTATTAAGTAAACTGGGGGGGGCTCCCCATCAAAAACCCCCGTCGGAGCCCCTAAAAACTGTAATTTTCTTCGGCGCGCGCCTCCGTCTTGCGCTCAGTTGTCGGCACGCGCCTTTGTCTTTCGCGGGGTTGTCTATGAACCGTCAACAGTAGCTAAGTCCAAAATTGGAAACACCTGAGTACCATACCTGGCTGGGAAACCAGATAAATAAAGCCAGACAGACCTACAACACATTCCGAAAATCAATTAAAACCGCTCTATTTGACAAATTCCTTGCTTAATCAGGTGACCTCTCTCAGGTATTCTTTCCCCATATAACCCCAACGAATTATGTAACATCTTTCTTCTCTCATGTATTTTTTCCCCATGTTCTCCAATTTATTATGCAACATCTTTCTTCATGCATTCTGTAATTCGCTGATTGTCCAGCCTTCTTTCTATGTGAACCGCCTAGAAGTCATTTTGCCTATGGTGGTATAGAAAAAAAAAAGTTATTATTATTATTAGTTACCATGCTTAAGAGATTGTTTGAAGTTACTGCAGTGAGTAGGCAAGATTGAAATTAGCACATTTACAGGATTTGAAGAACATTTCAGCCAGTCGTTTGAAGGGACTGCAGTGGAGGAGTTTGGGGGGTGCTGCGTGTTGGAGACCACTTCTCTAGATTAGAGAATGACACAGTAAGAAAATTCATCACCGTTCCCGTCCCCACGGATAACCGCGGGAAACCATCCAGTGTCTTTAGTGTCTCTCTCAACCTCAGTTCTTCTACACCAGCATTCTTCAATGCAAGGCTTGAGGGTCAGTGGCTGAGCCCATTCATACTCTGCCTTTGTGACATCACTGATGAGATTGGCTCTTAGGCATTGGTGGAATGAGGCTTTATGACATCACAATCTCAACTCTGGAATGTTGCTACTCTTTGGGTTTCTGCCTGGTACTTGTGACCTGGGTTGGCCACTGCTAGAAACAGGATACTGGACTTGATGGACCTTCGGTCTGTCCCAGTGTCATTCTTTAGTGTCTATCTCAACCTCAGTCCTTCTACACCAGCATTCTTCAATGCAAGGCTTGAGGGTCAGTGGCTGAGCCCATTCATACTCTGATTCTTATGTGAGCCAAGTATAGAATAATGAAGCCTTTGTGACATCACTGATGAGAATGGCTCTTAGGCATTGGTGTAATAAGGCTTTATGACATCACAATCTCAACTCTGGAATGTTGCTACTCTGTGGGTTTCTGCCTGATACTTGTGACCTGGGTTGGCCACTGCTAGAAACAGGATACTGGACTTTATGGACCTTCAGTCTGTCCCAGTGTCATTCTTTAGTGTCTATCTCAACCTCAGTCCTTCTACTCCAACATTCTTAAAGACTTGGAGGGTCAGTGGTTGGGCCCAGTCATACCCTGATTCTCCCCTCGCTCCTTAAAGAATGACATGGAGATGGTTTCCCGCGGAGATGGAAACAGTGATGAATTTGCTCTCCATGTCATTCTCTCCTCTAGATCTTCTGGGCTTCCATATAGGGGAATGAGACATGTAAAGACAGAGCTGCAAGCTGATGCAGGATGGAACAATCATGGCTAGTTTAGTGAAAGTCGGATCTGGGGCCTAAGTTAGAAATTGGAATAACTACTTTTTTTTTTCCTTTTCCTTTTTTTCTTCTCTCTGCATATTTCTGCTCTAGAGAGAGATTTCTCGGGCTGGTACAAGAAAACAGATTTTTTTTTCTGCATATCTTCTTATCAGTAGTGTATTAAACAGACACTGCTCGACGTGTTCATCCCAGAGATGGGAAAACATATGCATTTTCCCCCCAGCTTGTGGACATGCTTTTTCCAAAACTTTTGTGCTTTCTGGTTGACTATAGCAACCATCACCCAGAACACAGAGCATATAGTGCTTATTGTATGCTTTTGTTATTTGGGGCATTTGCATTCGAGGCGTGAGAATCTTCCTCTTTTTGGAGGCTAACGGCCTTTTCCTTTTTCCCTACCTCCCCTTACTTCTTTTGTAAACCACGTAGATCCTTACGGTTTTGCGGTCTATAACTTGATTTTATGTTATGTTTTTCCTTTCCCCTCCTCTTTTTTTTTTTAACTCATTGTAATCAAGTACTTGCCCTGATCCCCCTGTCATGTCAGTTATTTATGTAGTGTTTATTACCGTATTTCCCCGCATATAGGCCTGCCCCTCTGCATAGGCTGCACCCACTTATCTTCCGGTACCTCCCCTGCCTTTTAAAACTCCCCCCCCATGGTACTTTTCTCGGGGCCCCCCTGGATGGCGGGCGCCGAATCTCCAGCGGTGCGGGGCAGCTGCGATCTCTTCTGCATCCAGCCTTCCCCCGCACCACCTGCTGAATGGCCGACATCAGCTCACGCAGGACTCGCGAGAACTGACGTCAGTCACTCAGCAAGCGGTGTGGAGGCAGGCCGGATGCCAAAGAGATCGCAGCTGCCCTGCACCGCTGGAGATTATCCATCCAGAGGGCTCCGAAAAAGGTACCGAAGGTGGGGGGGAATGCTTAAAAGTTTTTATATAGGCTGCCCCATTTAACTAGGCTGCACCCCATACACAGGTTTGTAAAACCCATGTATAGGCCGCGGCCTATATATGGGGAAATACGGTAATCCCTTGTAATACTGTTTTTACTTATTTCCAGTATTTTATCATAAACCATTTAGGTAAATATAATAGGCGGTATATCAAGAAATCAATAAACTTAAAGCGTATAAACACACCTGCATCCAGACTCACACCAGATTATGTGACGGGGTCTTAGTGAGTTCATGTCCTATGTTTCTAACTCTCTGCCTCTCTTCGAAGTCCCTGGAGCTGATCAGAATGGGAGTCCCTGTGCTCTATTTCACCTGACCTATCACCTGCACACATTAAAAGCTAAGTATCTTAATTATAACAGTGCAGTTTGCGTTTGCAGCCAGAGCCTGGATTACAAACTGACTCATTTCCCTCTGCATGTCCAATTATACAATAGATTTTCCCGCTGATGAGAGACTCTTAGGAGTGTTTTTCTCTGAAAGGGAAGAAATTAGCCTATACTGTATTTTATTTTTGCATTTTCATATTTCCCCTTTTTAGTGTGTCCCAGTAACTTACTAAGAAACATCTTTGTGTTATCAACTAGAAATGTCAAGCTGACCTTGAATGATCCAGCAATGGACAACTAATGGTTGCTCTTTTCTGTTATAAACACTTTATGGAAGCAGGTTCCACTACTACAGATAGTGCATGGTCCATTTGTTTTTTGTGTGTGTGTGTGTGTGGGGGGGTTATTTCTGTCATTAAATTCTGTCATTGCTTATGACTCATTTCAAGGTCGCACTCAGTTCCTTCCAAAACTTCAGCAGCATCAGAACTTTGTTCAAGGCTTTAGTAAAGTCTTTTGAAACTGTCCTAATTTAAAATTAATTCAACTGCAAATTTATACCCCACTCTTTACAAGGTTATGCCTGGACAAGGTAGCTTATTATATTTAAAACAAGTCACTTAATGTCAGTATATGTTCAACTTTTCTGTTGGGCCCAGTATCAAGAACTTTGCCTTTGATATTTGCAACCTATTTCTTTATAATTTTGTTGATCTTTTCATTAGAATAAGATTGGGGGGTTTTTCTGCTACAGAATTTACGTTAATGTTAGAAAGGAGACTGATTTTAGAATTTTTTATCATTGTTGTTTAGATACCCTGAAAATAAGACACTGAATCTTTCATGTAAACCACTTGCATCCCATGTACTGAATTAAACGTATCTTTATTGTAAACCGCTTCGAACCTCACGGTATAGCGGTATATAAGAAATAAATTATTATTATTATTATATTAATTTGGGGCCCAAAAAACGCACTAGGTCTTATTTTCAGGGTAGGTTTTATTTTTTTTCATTTACAATGATCATCTCGCCCTTTCCTCTCCTCCACCCCAATTCTTCCTTTTTCCTTTCTCTCCCCCACATGTGCAGCATCATTCCTCTCCTCTCCTCTCACCCATCCCCTTGTGCCTTCCATCTGCAGTGTCTTTCTATCCTTCCCTCCCCCGGGCAGCATCTTTCTAGCCCTCCCTCCCATCCCGCAGCCAAACCCCTGAGGACCCTTTCATCTCTCTCATCCGAACCCCGCCGACTGTGAGACCGACATACCTTCTTCCAAACGGCAGCAATCTAAACAGGCTGCATCACGAGTTCGCGGCTTTCTCCCACCGGGGCGTTCCATGTGCCGCGTTGCTGATGACATCATCAGTGATGCGGCAGAGGAATGCCCCCGGCGGGAGAAGGCCGCAAACTCGCGAAGCAGCCTGTTTAGATTGCTGCCGATGCTGATGTTTGGAAGAAGGTATGTCAGTCTTGCGGTCGGCGGGGTTCAGATGGGAGAGATGGAAGGGTCCGCGGGGGTTCGGCTGCGCGGGAAAGCGCTGCTGCCGGCAAATCCAGCACTTCAACTAGGGCTTATTTTCAGGGTAGGTCTTATTTTCAGGGAAACAGGGTAGGAACAAGATTATATGAAATTTCTCAAGCTTTTAAAAATAGGGGGGGGAGGGGGGGAATTCATCAAGCAGCGTAAGGGCTTTAAGTCACGGTTATTGGTCCTTATCACAACTTAAATAGCCCTAACACTTCTTTTGCAATATAAGGGGTCTTTTATTAAGGTGCGCTTGCCAATTTAATGCAAGCTAACCAATTTGGCGCGCGCTAACCTATTATATTCTATGAACGTGTTAGCATTTAGCACGCGCTAAATCGGCTAGCGCGCCTTAATAAAAGACCCCGAGAGCGAGGTGATATTTAAGTCGCCACGTGTTACGAAATAATGAGATACAAAATATATAAATGCATGTTTTGTATGTCTTTACTATGCAAATCCCCTAATGTGACTTTCAGTGATTAGGGCTTTTTGATGGGGACCTCAAGGGTCATGGGGAGTCCAGTAGGTGGTACTAGAGAATGACAAGGGGACAGATTTGTCCCCCTCCCCGCAGGAACTCAATTTCCCCGTCCCTGTGAGTTTTGTCCCAGTCCCTGCCCCATTCCTGTAAGCTCTGCCTTAACCGCACAAGTCTTGAACACTTATGATTTTAAAGTGTTTGAGGCTTGTGCAGATGAGGACGGAGCTTAGGCATTGGTGGAATGAGGCATTATGACATCACAATCTGAGCTCTAGAATGTTGCTACTTATGATTTTAAAGTGTTTGAGGCTTGTGCAGATGAGGACGGAGCTTAGGCATTGGTGGAATGATGCATTATGACATCACAATCTGAGCTCTAGAATGTTGCTACTTATGATTTGAAAGTGTTTGAGGCTTGTGCAGATGAGGACGGAGCTTGCAGGAATGGGGCAGGGACAGGAAAAGAACTTGCGGGGACAGGACGGGAAAATGACTCCCCGTGGGGAGGGGGGAAAATTTGTCTCCATGTCATTGTCTAGCTGGTACCCTTTACAAGCCACATAGTTTAAGATTCAAAATTTTTAGATTTTCAGGTGAAAGCACAATTTTAGTTGACAGTTTCCTTTACTTTTGACATACTTGGCATGTTTTCTAGATTTTTCTTGTGCGTCAAGACAAATTGATCTAATAACTTTTTTTTTTTTTTTGCTCCTTTCAGCTCCAGGGCTCCTTGAAGAGAAAGCTAGTGGTAGGCCTGTCACCCACCAGTGAAAATCCCAGCTGCATTTCTGATGGCTCTTCCCTGGATATCAAAAGGATGAGACTGAATAACAATCTTTCCATAGAACCAAATGGACAGCATGTTAGCAATCGACGAAACCAGCCAAGGGCCATTCCAATGAGACAAGAGCTTCATACAAAGACCAGTGGTGCAACAAATATGGTTCACAGCGATGACAATGACATCTTCAATATGACTTTAAAAGACATAAAAAAAGAACCAGGAGAAACCATGTCTTGCAGCAAACACTCGGATGGGCATATATCTCAAGAAACTCTGTTCTCTAACAGATATGATGATATGATGGATCCAGAACTTCAGGAGTTGTTTAATGAACTTACTAGTATATCAGTGTCGCCGATGAGTGACCTTGAGCTCCAGAATATGATAAATATCACCATAAAACAAGATGAGCCTTTCAGTGTGGACGTTGGACCCCAAAATCAGAGAAACCCGTCCAGGCCGTCTTTACTCTTAGAAAAAACTGCAATAAAAACGGAATACTCGCCTGGTTTAAATCAGACCCCGGTTGGTTCGCCACAGATAAGGCCGTCTTCCGCGGGGCCGTCTTATCCCATGCCCGGCGCTGCGATGTCTGCCCCTTCACCGGTAACTTCGGCGCCTCAAACTCAAACCCCACTCCCGGTCTCTTCCGGCTCGAGCTGCCCTCTTTCCGGCTGGCAGGAAATATCGCACGCCGAGCAGCTGAAGCAAATAGCAGCCCATCGCCAGCAGCACGCCATGGTCCAGCAGCACCAACAGAATCAGCCGTCGAATTGGCCAGCGTTGCCAACGTCGGGGCCTTCCTCCAGGTCATTTGGGCGGGAGAAGGTTCCGAGCCCTTCCTTTCGACAGCAGCAGTTTGACCCCCAAAGTCCAACTCTGTCGGGTCTACCGGTAAATGGCAGCCAGCCAAAAGGTCTAACTAACTACCTCTATAAGCCTAGCTCCAACCCGCAGAATAATCATATTGATGTAATAATACAGCAGAAGGCGCATGACATGAACCGAGGTTTTATGAGCAACACTTACGCACCGTTAGAACTTCATCACAGCGGCGCCAAGCCTTTGTTTCATTTCAACCTGGAGCCAAAAAAGCAGACTCCTCCGGGTCTGAGCACCCAAAATAAGCCTTCTGTTCTGCACTATACACCGCAGCAACAACCTTCCAGGGCAGGCCAACCGCAGCATCTCCCGCAGCCTCTGCAGAGCCAGCTGCTTCAGAGGCCCCCCCTTATGCCCTTATCAATGCAACAGAAGCTGATGCTCCAGAAACTGCAGCAAAACCAGCCGGTTTCGAGGTTGCAATATCCTGTTTCACAGCAGCAGCAGGTAAACCTGACGTGTTTGGGCCCCAAATACTGTAGGTTTTTGATGATATACTGTATGTGCAATGGCTTAGTGAGGGGATGGGGGAAGCGGGCCACCCCAAGCACCAGCACATCTCCGCTCCCCGCTCCTTCCCACTCCTCCCACAATACCCCTACTCTTTGCCGGCGTGAGCAGAAGCCTCAACGTCGTGCCGGCCTCGACACTTCCCTCTGACGTTGCTTCCGGGTCCCGCGGCTAGGGAGTGATGTCGGAGGGAGAGCTGAGGCTGGCGCGGGCAGCGGGTTGGAGATGCTGCTCGCACCGGGGAAGCTAAACAGGCACTGGGGAAGGGAAGGGGCGTGCGGCGGGGGAGGGGGGTACTGCCCCCGGGCGCCTCCCACCCCCGCTGCGCCAGTGTGTTGTTTACTGCCATCCTGAAATGAGCGTGCTTGGGGAAATTCTGGAAGTATGACCCTCATAATCATTCTGACTTTTTATCTGCTACTCTTTGCCTCTCTACACGAGCTCGTGGGGGAAAAAGCTGCCTGCTTGAAGAATAAGGTATTTCTGAATAGATCAGGGGTAGGGAACTCCGGTCCTCGAGAGCCGTATGATTCCAGTCAGATTTTCAGGATTTCCCCAATGAATATACATGAGATCTATTTGCATGCACTGCTCTCAATACATATTCATTGGGGAAATCCTGAAAACCCGACTGGAATACGGCTCTCGAGGACCAGAGTTCCCTACCCCTGGAATAGATGAAAAGAATGCATTTTAAAATGCCAGTATCCTTGAGGATACCCTTAATAAAAAGTTTGAAGGTGGGCTGGTGGGGCAGTTAACATTGGCACACACTGGTTGGCAGAGTCACAGCCTTGCATGGGAAGATATGTGGTGGCTTTCCTTTAGCTCATTTTGGTCCAAAGTGGTGATGACTTAAAAATTAGTGAAGACCACTGCACTAGACCCTTTCCAATCAATATTCAGTGCTATTTAACCTGTCAGGAATAGCTCCTAACTGGTTAAATATTAGGTGGGAGATAGCTAGCTTGCTCTACTGAATAGCAGTTAGTGGCGAAAAGTTGACCAGCTGTCTCGCACAATAACCGCCAATTTTAAGCGCCGACTGGCCAAGTTTAACGTCCAAATCGGGCTGCGCAAAAAGAAGGTCCATTTTTGGCCTTTATAACTTAGCCGGCTAGCGCTTAAAATTGACTCAGCTGGCTAAATTTGAGCCAGCCAAAAATAAGCCGGATATTCTACTCGTATGAGGAAAGACTAAAAAGATTAGGGCTCGTCAGCTTGGAAAAGAGACGGCTGAGGGGAGATATGATTGAAGTCTACAAAATCCTGAATGGAGTAGAACGGGTACAAGTGGATCGAATTTTTCACTCCGTCAAAAATTACATAGACTAGGGGGACACGCGATGAAGTTACAGGGAAATACTTTTAAAACCCAATAGGAGGAAATAGTTTTTCACTCAGAGAATAGTTAAGTTCTGGAGCGCATTTGCCAGAGGATATGGTAAGAGTGGATAGCGTAGCTGGTTTTAAGAAAGGTTTGGACAAATTCCTGGAGGAAAAGTCCACGGTTTGTTATTAAGACATGGGGGAAGCCTCTGCTTGCCCTGGATCGGTAACATGGAATATTGCTACTCCTTGGGTTTTGGCCAGGTGTTAGTGACCTGAATTGGCCACCGTGAGAACGGTCTATTGGGCTTGATGGACCATTGGTCTGACCCAGTAAGGCTATTCTTATGTTCTTACTACTAATAATCATTTCTATAGAATTACTGGACATACGCAGCGCTGTACATCAAAACACAGAAGAGACAGTCCCTGCTCAAAAGAGCTTACAATCTAGTCAAGACAGACAAACTGGACAAGAAGGTGCATCTATACTTCAGTGGTGGCCACTGGAAATGGCCCTGCTTTGATATCAGCAGTTAGCCAGCCTGTCTCCCGTGGTCTGAATACATCAGCCCATTTGTCTTCAACAGAAAACATATTTATTTCTGGTAAAATACAAGTTAATAAAGAAAGCTTTTATAGCATGCTGTACACTTCCAAATATTTAGCTACAGTCAGTTGTAATGCCTTGTAACAAGACAGAAAACAACAGCGTTCAAACAATTACTACAGGTTCTTTCAGCCAGAACAGATAATTGTTTCACCAGTCTGGAGGCCATAAAAAGCATTTGAACATGGCTTCAGTGGCTAAAACTTCAGTTAAACGAAACTGCAATGTTTATCATTTCTGTCACAATTACTTTGTGTCAGATTGGAGAAAAACTCAGGTGGGATTTGCTAATTGGAAGTTATTAGCCTTCAGAAAGAAGCAGGCGATGAGTTTTGATGCGTCAATGGATGGCATCTGTAATCTTGTTTGCAAATGCATGCTGGCTCATTTTTGCATATGTAAATTTGGAGGTGCTGCAGTGTCTAAGTCACATTCACATCTTGCTGATTAGTGCTTTGAACAAGAATGAAACCTGATCTTACCTACGTATAACCTTCATCTCCCATCTGGACAAGAAACTTACCGAAGGCCACCAAACCAGCTAGAGCAAGAAGCATCGTTATTCACATTGTCAAATGTGACTCGGACAAGAGGTCATGGACTGAAACTGAGGGGCCACAGGCCCAGGACAAATGTCAGGAAGTTCTGTTTCACACAGCGAGTGGTGGACGCTTGGAATGCTCTCCCGGAGGAGGTTGTGACGGAGACCACCATTCTAGGATTCACACCTTCTTGCAAATTACATTGAGGGATACGGGCAATCAAGGTCTTCATCAGGAAACACCTAGCTTAGCCTCCGCGTGTGCATGTCACCGAACTAGATGGACCTAAGGTCTGATCCGGTGAAGGCATTTCTTATGTTTGTTCTTATCATATTAATTGATTTGGAGGGTAGTAATTAAAGCATGGTAAAAACTGGTGGTTTTTACCATGCATTAGTTTATCGCAGAAGTAGTAACCTGTGCTTTCTTAGTACAGGCAGTCCCCAGGTTAAGAAAGGGTTCTGTTTTTTAAACTCGGATCCTAGTATTCTTCCCACCTTCTTGAGGCCCCTCTTGCATCCCTTTCCATCCATGGAGTAACAATGTTCCTAAATGGACTTTATTTGAAAGAGTCAAAGTTCCAAAGTTACACCAAAATCATCCACAAAAATAATTTCATCCACATAAAAATAGGTTATCCACATAAAAGCCTTAAAGGACCTAGTGCGCTAGGGATACAGGACCCAACACGGTCCGCGTTTCGACAAAAAGTCTTCTTCAGGGGCCTTTTTATTGCAAACACAAGCAGTGTCTCACTTCCGGTTCACCACACAATTGTTTCCCACGTATTCACCTTTATAGGACCCCCAGGGACCCCTGAAGAAGACTTTTTGTCGAAACGCTTTTGCCAGAGGATGTGGTAATTTTGGAACTTTGACTCTTTCAAATAAAGTCCATTTAGGAACATCGTCACTCCACAGAGTTTTTTGGGGCTTTTTTTGGTTTTCTCTGGATTTTCTTCTCTGTGGATATCTTGGGGTCAATTCCTTTTGTTTTTTCCTCTTTCCATCCATCCCACTGTTCCCTCTCCATCACCACATCCAACATTACTTTTTCTTCCCCATGCATCTCTACCTCACTCCTCTCCAATAATTCTCTCTCCTTACCCTATGCTCAACAATTCTCCTCTTTCTTCATCTCCCCTTGTGCACCATTTCTCTTTCCCTCTCTCAGACACTCAATTCTCCCTTTCTACTCCCTCCCTCCATTCTTCCATCCTATGGCTCATGCTCCCTTCCCTCCTTCCTTCATTCTGTGTCCCAAGTTCAAGCCCCCTCCCTCTTTCCATCGTTTGTCTGAAGGTTGTGCGCCCTCCCGAGTCCCAACGCGCCCCTCTCTCTCCCTCCATTCTGTGCCTCTATATCTATATCTATCCTTCCCTATTCTCCCTCTGGTTTCCAGCATCTATCACCCTTCCCCTCCAGCATCTTTCTCCCCTGTCCCGTATTTATTTATTGGGATTTATTAAACACCTTTTCGCAAAAAGCTTCACTCAAAGCAGTTTACAATATATTGAATAGTAATCACATATCTTAAGTATTTTCCCTATGTATCTGGGGCAATGGCAAGTCAGATGACTTGCCCAGAGTCACAAACTCGCAACCTCAGGGTGCTGAGGCAGCAGCTTTAACCACTAGGCCCCACTCCCCACACCTAGGTTTACCATAAGTCCGGGGGAAACCCGGACATGTTCTCTTTTAAGAGGACTGTCCGGGCGCCCGGAAGGAAAGCCCTAAAGCAGCCTTCCCCTCAGCTCTTCGGGGCAAGAAGGGTAGTCTTTTTAATGGCCAGAGAAGATGTGGTTGCGTTACACACAGACACACACACAGCATCTGTGCCCATTAAAACAAAAAAAATCATGCTGGAACACCCCCGATGATGGACCCCTTCCTTACAAAATTGGCAGGAGGGAAGCCAACATCCTCCTGCTTCGACCACCCAGATTCCCCACCCCCGATCCCCTCCATCTTTAAATTGAAGATTGGCAGGAGGGATGCCCACTCCCTCCTGCCGCCAGGGCCCCACCACAAACCCCCATATCCCACATGTACCTCTAAATTGAAGATCGGCAGGAGGGATGTCCACTCCCTCCTGCCGCCAGGGCCCCACCACAAACCACCATACCCCACACGTACCTCTAAATTGAAGATCGGCAGGAGGGATGTCCACTCCCTCCTGCCGCCAGGGCCCCACCACAAACCCCCATACCCCACACGTACCTCTAAATTGAAGATCGGCAGGAGGGATGCCCACTCCCTCCTGCCGCCAGGGCCCCACCACAAACCCCCATACCCCACACATACCTCTAAATTGAAGATCGGCAGGAGGGATGTCCATTCCCTCCTGCCGCCAGGGCCCCACCACAAACCCCCATACCCCACATGTACCTCTAAATTGAAGATCGGCAGGAGGGCTGTCCACTCCCTCCTGCCGCCAGGGCCCCACCACAAACCCCCATACCCCACACGTACCTCTAAATTGAAGATCGGCAGGAGGGATGTCCACGCCCTCCTGCCGTCAGGGTCCCACCACAAACCCCTATACCCCACACGTACCTCTAAATTGAAGATCGGCAGGAGGGATGTCCACTTCCTCCTGCCACCAGGGCTCCACTGTGAACCCCTGATCCCCCCCTTGAAACCTCTCCCCAGCGTACCTCTAAATTGGGGGAGTTCTGGGGTTTGTGGCGGGGCACCGGTGGCAGGAGGGAGTGGTCATCCCTCCTGCCGATCTTCAATTTCAAGGGTGGGTGGGGGAGTCCAGATGGCCGAGGCATGAAGGAGTGGGTTTCTCTCCTGTCAATTTTTTATTTGTTAGTTTAGGGGTTGTGGACAGTCGTCAGGGGGGGGGGCATCCCGGCATGCCCATAAAAAAAAAGCTACTGTTTGGGGCGCTTTTTTAACACTATGGGCACCTCCAAACCTGTAGGAGTTTTTGGAGCGTTAAACCCGGCGCTTCATTTTGTGCATCACCTGCGCATCGATCAGAGCGCTCATTTTAGTTATGATGATCTGGTTGAAATCTATTTACGTACGATTATCAGAGGCTGCTACAAACCACAGCAGACTGCAATTAGCCATTTTGGGCACTGATAGCTGAAATACTTGGGCTGCTAAACAGGTTAAAACAGGTTTAGCGTCGATGGTTAAAGGCAGGACGAGTTTTGAGCATATGGGCCTCAAAGCTGTGCTTTATCTTTTGAGTTTTACAAATCTACCCTTTTCCAGTCTAAGTAAAAGCAAATCCCAGTTCTGACAGGATGCTACAATGTAATCTCCCCGATAAGCCTTTTTATGATGTGATAATTCCTTTTTAGTTTTCAGACACACAAATAAAGCTGACAAGCTTCAGAGCACTGTGTTTGTTTTGCTCCGTCTGGCAGCAGATCTGTCCCGGCTATAAAACTCTGCACATAGTTTTAGGCTCACGGAAGGCAGGCTCAGGGCCTGAATGGATGTAAATTCCCTATTCAACACATGACCTTAAAAAGTGAAGATGCCTCTCATAAATTCCAGTGCATGTGCCCCTAGGACTAGGGGAATGCAAAATGCTCTCTGCCTTCTGTTGTCTAATCCTAGTGTATCGTATACAATTAGAGAGGTTTTTCGTTGTGGTAAAGCAGCGGTCTCATACTCACAGCCCGCCAGGTACTATTTTGAGGCCCTCGGTATGTTACCATTGTTCTGGAATGTTGCCCGTCTCACTCCCGTAACCTCACGCTTTCCTGCAACTGTACGCGATTGTGAGGTGGAGTGGGGAGGGCAGTCGCTTGCGTGAAGTTACGGAAGTGAGACGGGCAACGTTCCAGAACGTAAGGTAACCATTGGAAGCAGGGCAGCTTGTGCCTGTGTACGTCATCTTGTGAACTCTCGTGAAATTCAGCACCTCTCCTGGCAGTGACTGCCTGATGTAAGATGGCAGTTGTGTCCGGTGCTGGAGGAGGTGAGAGCTAGAGAATGACACGGTGGCAAAATTCATCACCGGATAACCGCGGGAAATAATCCCATGTCATTTTCTAGTGTCTATCTCAACCTCGATCCTGCTACATCAGCATTCTTCAAAGCAAAGCTTGCGGGTCAGTGGCTGTGCTTATGTGAGCCAAGGATAATGAAGCCATTGTGACATCACTGATGTGATTGGTTCTTAGGCACTGGTGGAATGAGGCATTATCACATCACAATATCTGCTCTGGATACCAGAGACTGTCATTCTGTAGTGTCTGTTTCAACCTCAGTCCTTCTACACCAGCATTCTTCAAAGCAAAGCTTGCGGGTCAGTGGTTGTGGCCATTCATACTCTGATTCTTATGTGAGCCAAGGATAATGAAGCCATTGTGACATCACTGATGTGATTGGCTCTTAGGCACTGGTGGAATGAGGCATTATGACATCACAATATCTGCTCTGGATACCAGAGACTGTCATTCTGTAGTGTCCGTTTCAACCTCAGTCCTTCTACACCAGCATTCTTCAAAGCAAAGCTTGTGGGTCAGTGGTTGTGGCCATTCATACTCTGATTCTTCCCTCTCTCCTTAAAGAATGACATGAAGATGGTTTCCCGCGGGGACGGGAACGGTGATGAATTTTGTCACCGTGTCATTCTCTAGTGAGAGCTAAAGGCGGTTGCAGACGTGACCACCGGACACTTAAGGCACAAGTCGGATATTGATTCGCCCCTCTACAAAACAGCCTAGAGGACTACACCAAAATCTTATCTCTTACAGTTGATACTTTAGATTAGAATCTAAATCACAATTTTGCATGAGGTAAAACTCTTTATAGTTTATAAATCTTTCCTTAATTGCTTCCGATCATTTCAGCTATACACAGCTGAAAGCAGTGCAACCTGCAGAAAATGAAAAACTATCCAAACTTCACTTTCTGCAGGTTGCACTGCTTTCAGAAGTGCATGGCTGAAATGATCAGAAGCAATGAAGGAAAGATTTATAAACTATAATGAGTTTTACCTCATGCAGAGTTGTCATTTCTTTAATAAGACATTAGCTATTTTTTCTGCAGCCCTCCAAGTACCTACAAATCCAAAATGTGGCCCTGCAAAGGGTTTGAGCTTGAGACCCCTGTTGTAAAGTGTGTGCTGGCTGCAGAGGAGATGGACAGTTCCAGCTATCTGTTCATGCTTTTTTTTTTTTTCCTTCAGTATCAGGGCAAGTAAGGAAGTGAGCGAAATGCATGAGAATGTTACCATGTTGTTTAATGGCTGCGCTTTCTTTCATGGGAATGAGAAAACCCTGCCAAGTGGAGATGCCTAAGCCTTCCCTGGGGGTTGCTTCCTCGCTCAAGAATGGAGGAAGTTACTGTGAGAAGTCAAAAACAGGCTAGCAATAAAAAAAAACCTCTGGAGCTGTGTTACAAGGGTGTCGGTATGAGGAGAAGAGGCGGTTCCAACCTTGTGTGTTCTTACGGGTGCATGTGGTATTCATTTAAAAACCCTACTGGACAGAGCAAAAAAAAAAAAAAAGGACACGTTGCCATTGTATAATGCAAGAAGAGATACAGTTTTGAAAACAAAGCTAACGGGCCATCGATGCCCTCTGAAGACTCTGCTCTGAGCGTTGCATTTTTTTTTTTTTTCCATTCAGAGATCGTGGAATTTAACCTTCCAAGGTTCTGGCTTGAAACCAAATGCTGTGGACAAGCTAAAGGAACAGCGCCCCTAGTTGAGCTAATAGCGGATCTTGTCCGCTTGGTTTTAGCCTGCTTATTTCCACGGCTCCTGCAACTCTCTCAGTCATATCCCAACCACAGTTCTGAAGAATCTGATGTTTATGTATTCATGACGTTTAATATAGCTCCCTTTTTATTTTTAATTCTTTCTTTATAATTCTTTATTTTAATCACCCCCTTTTTTTTTTTTCATGAATTGCATTGGTTGCCCGTCGAGGCTCGTGTGAAATTTAAATCTGATTGCATTTATTATAAGGTATTGTTCGGCCTTGCACCTAATTACCTTGTGGATTGGTTCACATTTGTAGAGACAAAGCACTTTCGACGCAAGCGGGCTGTATTTACCTTTCTTTCAGTCAACAGTTGTCAATATAAAAAAAAAAATCATCGTCTCCTGTCGTTTCCAGCTGCAATATGGGATACAGATCTGAATTCTCTAATAGTGACCTCTTGCTCATATCAGACAATTGAAAACGTACAGTGGTACCTTGGTTTACGAGCATAATTCGTTCCAGAAGCATGCTCTTAAACCAAAACACTCGTATAGCAAAGCAACTTTTCCCATAAGAGTTAGTGTAAACTTGAACAATTCGTTCCACATCCCCAAAAACTTAATTACCATTAGGGACGCTTCCACCGCTGCCTCTGCCACAAAACCCATCCACACGGCTCCTCCAATTCTCCTCCTCTGCTGCTGTTCGCTGCCTCTCACTGCGAGTGGTGCTGGCTAAGCAAACGCCACCACCGCTGCCACAGAGCCCGACTGGACACTGTTGGCTCTGCTGCTCCCGGACGCTGCACCCCCCCCCCCCCCACTCCGGATGCCACTACCCCCTCTGCTTGGACTCTCAAGTGCTGGCTCACTCCTACCGGACGCACCCCAACTCCCATGCTCCACCCGAGGCCACCGGTGCTGCTATCGCCTCTTCCCCCCCCCTTCCACGACTGGCCCTGTCCTTACCCCTGCACCGCCGGTGATAAAAGTGCCTGCCGCCGGTCTGCTGCTGAGCCTTGAGCATCTGCGCATGCTCAAGGCCTTCTGGATCTCACCCTCTCCGAGATTCTCATGAGGGAAACCACTGCAGATTAATTCAAAAAAGTGGAGGAAAAGACCTCAGCGTCACGTTGGATTTACCAGAAACACCTAATCCTCCGGACATATAAGAACATAAGAAGCGCCATCTCCGGATCAGACCTTCGGTCCATCAAGTCCGGTGATCCGCACACGCGGAGGCCCTGCCAGGTATACACCTGGCTTACCCTATAGCCAACCATATCTCTATATGCTTCAAAAAATAATTTGAAGATGAAGACACATCCTCGGTCTTAAAAAAAAAAACTCCACTCATTTCTAATTCTTTACTTGAGTTGAAATAATATTTATCAGGCAAGTATCAATATGGCTTAACAGCTTTAAAGTATTTCCACAGCTTTGCAACAGCTTACAAAACTCAAAAATAAAGAAAGACATTGAAAACTTATCTGCTGCACAAATCGCTAGCAGGGAACAAAAAGGAGGTACTAGCTACGATCTTATCGCATCCGTTGTTCTCAGTATGGAGAGTATAGCCCCAACGGAACAATACTCTTCAGCGGATTCCCAACAGGGCTAGGGCTTATTTTTGGGGTAGGGCTTATATTAGGAGCATCTTTAAAAATCATGCTATGGCTTATTTTCGGCACAGGTTTTATTTTTGGGGAAACAGGGCGTTTCCCTGAAAATAAGGCAGGGTCTTATATTAATTTGTGCTTCAAAAAAAAGACACTAGGGCTTATTTTCGGGGAAATATGGTATCTACTTTTGACACTTGCCATGTTCTACCTGTCCCTCCCTCCCATCCATTTGTGCACCGGAACACCAATGACCCTCCCACCGTGTTCTACCCATCCCTCCCTCCCATCCCTTTATGCAACGGAACACCACCGACCTTCCCACCGTGTTATACCTATCCCTCCCTCCCATCCCTATGTGCACCGGAACACCAATGACCCTCCCACCGTGTTATACCTATCCCTCCCTCCCATCCCTTTGTACACCGGAACACCACCAACCCTCTCACCATGTTATACCTATCCCTCCCTCCCATCTCTTTGTGCACTGAAACACCACCGACCCTCCCACCGTGTTATACCTATACCTCCCTCCCACCGTGTTATACCTATCCCTCCCTCCCATCCCTTTGTGCACTGGAACACCAATGACCCTCCCACCGTGTTATACATGTCCTTCCCTCTCATCCCTTTGTGCACCGAAACACCACCGACCCTCCCACCGTGTTATACCTATCCCTCCCTCCCATCCCTTTGTGCACCGGAACACCACCGACCCTCCCACCGTGTTATACATATCCCTCCCTCCCTTCCCTTTGTGTACCGGAACACCAATGACCCTCCTCCATGTTATACCTATCCCTCCCTCCCATCTCTTTGTGCACTGAAACACCACCGACCCTCCCACCGTATTATACCTATCCCTCCCTCCCATCCCTTTGTGCACTGGAACACCAATGACCCTCCCACTGTGTTATACCTATCCCTTGCTCCCATCCCTTTGTGCACCGGAACACTAATGACCCTCCCACCATGTTATACCTATCCCTCCCTCCCATCCCTTTGTGCACCGGAACACCACCGACCCTCCCACCGTGTTATACATATCCCTTCCTCCCTTCCCTTTGTGTACCGGAACACCAATGACCCTCCTCCATGTTATACCTATCCCTCCCTCCCATCTCTTTGTGCACTGAAACACCACCGACCCTCCCACCGTGTTATACCTATCCCTCCCTCCCATCCCTTAGTGCACCGGAACACCACCGACCCTCCCACCGTGTTATACCTATCACTCCCTCCCAACCCTTTGTGCACCGGAACACCAATGACCCTCCCACCGTGTTATACCTATCCCTCCCTCTCATCCCTTTGTGCACCGAAACACCACCGACCCTCCCACCGTGTTATACCTATCCCTCCCTCCCAACCCTTTGTGCACCGGAACCCCACCACCCTCCCACCTTACATACCGCCGAAGCCTCAAAACCGGTGGCAGCGGAAGAAATCCCAATTGTAGAGCACGTGAGACGTGGTCCTGAAAAGTCAGCATTGAGTCAAAGATAACACCCAATTAGTGAAAAAATGCATATTAAACAGATAAGGTACCCGAGTGGGTTGTGGATAGAATCCTGAAAACCAACAGGCTACAGTCTTTTCCGGATTAAACGCTTACCTGTGAAAGCCTAACCACTGAGAGACAGCCAGTAAACAATCCTGAAGCAGTTAACCATTATTTATTTGTATTTCTAATTGTTAACTGCCTTGGCAGCTAATTTTTCCAATAAAGTGATCTAAAAGTAAAACCGACGAGGATAACGGTAGTGATAAATGCACTCATCCCTGAAACACAGAACATTGCAACATGCTCGGCCTGCTCGTGCCCAAAACTTACATTCCTCAATACATTCCCAGAGCTTGATTTCACACACGGCTGCAGCATGGCTGGAGAATTTAAATAAACTTACGATAAATCTCAGCACAAAAATATGTGACAAAAGAAAATTTTAAGCTGCCTGTCATGGAATATTCTGCAAACTTGGAAAAACAACTGATCAATGGCTGGGGCAGGGGTTCTCAACCTAGTCTTTAGGACACGCCAAGCCGGTTTTTATTGTTTATTCAGATTTTTGATTAAATGCTTTTTCGAAACTACAAAGCGTTGAACAAGATTTAAAATTAACATTTAAACAAAATTTAACATGTAAAACATACATTTCTATAATAAACACTACAAGACTGACAACAATTACAAACTAGGTAAAAACGGACCGAAAGGCCCCTAAACACGAATAGGAAGAGGGGGAGAAATACAATCGATATAGAAAATGTGAGAAACATTTAAGGTAAACACAAAAGGGGATTGGGAAAGTAAATGTTAAAAACAAGAATAGGTGAATTACTAAAATATAATTGATCAATTACAAGCATCTTTAAAAAGAAAGCACTTTAAATTGCTTTTAAAATTTTTTAAGTTTTTTTCCATTTTTAAGTGTAAAGGAAGAGTATTCCAGATCATAGGGGCTGTCACAGAAAAGATTGAGGTACGACGTGTAACAATTATTTTTAAAGATGGAATGTTAAGATTGTATTGAGTAATAGAGCTTAAAGCTCTCGGAGGGTCATATGGGATCAAAAGTCTGTCTATAAATGCTGGTGTATTGGTCTGCAAAGTTTTAAATGTCAGAAGGGCGATTTTATAAGTTACCCTGTGTGGGACAGGCAACCAGTGGGCTTTTTGAAGCAAAGGAGTAACGTGATCAAATTTCTTTACGCCCGAAATTATCTGAATGGCTGTGTTTTGGATCAGCTGCAAGCGCTTTAAGTCTTTATGATAGATCCCTTTTAATAATGAGTTACAATAGTCTATTTTTGATATTACAAGTGCATGGATCAGAACATTCAGGGAACTAATATCAAGTAGGGGGGCCAACGATCAAATCATCCGGTCTGGCTTTCAAGCTATCGACAGTTGATAGGATTGAGTTCAATTTGCACATTGCCTTCAGTGTACACAAGTCTAGTACACCGATGAAAGCGTGCAGGACATTGGCGCGCCGACATCTGCACGTAGGACAAATGCGCGCTGCTGGTACCACCGCTTTTACGCATTACCGTTAGCGTTCAGGGGTGGGGGGGAACCCCCCAGTACACTTAGAACTGGTCACATTCCCGTTGGGAGGGTTTGGGGAGGGAGGGTTTTAGGAGGGGGAACCCCCCCCCAGTACACTGAAAACTTCCGTTCTCTTGCTGTTTGGACGTTTTCAGTGTAGTTGGGGGAGGTTCCCCCCCACCCCCAGTGGGAGCGTGAGTAGTTATAAGTGTGGTGGGGAGGGTTCCCTCCCCCTCAGAATGCTAATGGTAATGCGTAAAAGCGGCGGAACCGATGGCACACATTCGTCCTGCGCGCAGATGTCGGTGCGCCAATGTCCGGCGTGCTTTTGACGTGCCACCCACAAATCTATTCTTCACCCAAGGTGATGTTGTAGATCACCCTTTATACCTTGTAACTAAGGTGTATCAATCAATCTTTATGGCCCTCAGAGATGCCACCCAGGGATCAATATGATCATATCCCTTGGCTTTACACACCCTATCGTCATCGGGTCAATATCTAATGTGAAAATGATATAAACTTTTTTTCTTTTTGCTTTTTACTTTTGCTTATTTTACTCGTGTGTTAAACTCTCTTTGCTAATTTTAAAACAATAAATATGGCTAATGAGTTTAAGGTTGATACTTAGCTTCACCGGGATGGTTAGTAGCTGTTGGTAAGGGATACATATGCCAACATGTTTCACCCCTAAAAAGGGGGTTTCTTCAGGGCTACTATCCCTTTTGTGTTAATTTTACACGGCTGGCCACCCGATCTAAGTTTCACTAAGATCCGATGACGATAGGGTGTGTAAAGCCAAGGGATATGATCATATTGATCCCTGGGTGGCATCTCTGAGGGCCATATAAACTGATTGATACACCTTAGTTACAAGGTATAAAGGGTGATCTACAACATCACCTTGGGTGAATAATTAATAGCACCTTGTAAAAGAACACTGTTCAAGCCTATTGTTCTTAACCCACAAATCTATGTCATACATGTTCATTATGGGGATCCTGAAAACCTAGGTGTGTCCCAAGGACTGAGTTGAGAGCCACTGGGCTGGGCTGATTCTTCATGTGTTCGGTGACCTATGAAGCTACTAAGTAAAAAATTTAAAACAAATTGGAGAAAATGTCTTTACTCAACATGTAATTAAACTCTGGAATTCATTGCCAGAGAATGTGGTAAAAGCAGTTAGCTTATCAGGGATTAAAAAAGGTTTTAATAATTTCCTAATAGATGGATTCATGCCCCTGACTTATGGCAACACACACAGGGAGGAATCCATCTTGTGATGTTTCACAGCAGAGTACAGGAGTGGTTTGTTATTGCCTTCTCCTGTGCAGTATGTGGCTCTACTGTGTTGCTGCTTTCCAACATTGGGCCCCTCAACCTACAGCACCTGGTATTCTCAGGGGGTCTCCCATCCAGGCCCAACCCTGCTTAGCTTCTGATAGTAAGAGAAGGCCTATTCAGGGCCGCTAGGCCAGGCCATTTCCTAATAGAAAATTCCAAAAGCTGATATTAAGATGGACTTGGGAAAATCCACTGCTTATTTCTGTGACAAGAAGTATAAAATCGCAGAAGAGGAGACGAGAGTTTCTAATTTTGGAACCAGGGGTAACCCAATTAGGGGATATTTTCTTTTTACGTTACCCCTGCAAATGTATTATTACATACCGCTCTGTAAAATATGTTTTTGTAGATCCTTCTCATTTAGTCAGTTTTTTCTCCCTAAAACGCTTGGAGAATGAAGGTGTAACAGCTCCTGTATAATTGAATAAGCTCTCTGTTTCAGCAGCAGATATACATATCTTTTTTAGTTTATTATGTCTTAGTAATTACTCTTTTCTTACTTCTTGGATCACTTATGAGGACTTGAGTGTATTAAGAAATGTTTTTATTTTCGATGATTTTTTGTCTAAATCGTTATGTCTTAGATTACACTTTCTGTACAAGATGTTAAAGCTTGGAAAAAACAAACAAACAAAAAAAAACAACCCAAAAACTTTTACTTTTTTTGCCAGGTACATGTGACCTGAATTGGCCACTGTTGGAAACTTTCAGTCTGTCTCAGTAAGGCAGCTCTTATGTTCTAATGCAGGAATCTCAAAGTCCCTCCTTGAGGGCCGCAATCCAGTCGGGTTTTCAGGATTTCCCCAATGAATATGCATTGAAAGCAGTGCATGCACATAGATCTCATGCATATTCATTGGGGAAATCCTGAAAACCTGACTGGATTGCGGCCCTCAAGGAGGGACTTTGAGATCCCTGTTCTAATGTGAGCCAAGTACAGGACAATCAAGGCATTGTGACATCACTGATGAGTTTGACTTTTAGGCATTGGTGGAATGAGGCTTTATGACATCACAATCTCAGCTCTGGAATGTTGCTACTATTTGGGTTTCTGCCAGGTACTTGGGACCTGAGTTGGCCACTGTTGGAAACATGATATTAGGCTTTATAGACTTTCGGTCCATCCCAGTATGGCAACACTTATGTTCTATTGGTTTTGCCATGTACATTGTTTTCTATATGTGTTGAGTCCATGAAGTAAACTTAAATTTTGAGCTACATGTACTATATATACTTGAATATAAACTGAGGTGACCTTTTTATCCGAAGAAAAGGAGGAAAAAAGGTTGACTTGAATATAAACTGAAATTAGAAATTTGGGTAATGCTGTTGAGAAAGTCTACAAAGACTGGACATCCTTGCCATAAGATTTCTCGGTTCATAGACAACAACGCGGAAGACAAAGGCGTGCGCCGACAACTGAGCGCAAGACGGAGGCGCGCGCCGAAGAAAATTACTGTTTTTAGGGGCTCCGACAGGGGGTTTTGTTGGGGAGCACCCCCAGTTTACTTAATACAAATCGCGCCGGCGTTGTGGGGGGTTTGGGGGGTTGTAACCCCCCACATTTTACTGTAAACTTAACTTTTTCCATAAAAGCACACGGGACAGAACAGCGCCGACAATCCCGCGCAGGACTTATGCGCGCCGCCTTCAAACAGTTGCTGTTAGCGCTCTGACAATTGTTGGCGCTCCCATTGGGGGGGGGGGAGGAACCCCCACTACTACTGAAAACTGCCATTTTGCTTAGTTTTTTAGGTATTCGGCAGTTTGTTAGTAAACAATCTAAAGTTTATTACAATAGATGTAGATTTCACAGCGATGCACGAGGTATCGACATTTGGTTTTGTTTGGTGGCAGAAAGATCCAGACATTGGGGGCTAGTGCCATCTGCTGGTTATTTGAAGTCATTGTCTGGCAGTTAGGGAAAAATGCTGAATGTTTTGAACCCTGCACAGAGTATATGGTTTGTTTTCTTCTTTTTAATCGGAGAGTTAAAATGAAAAGAGCTCTATAATCTAATAAGACTTTGAGCACTTTGACAGTATGTTTAACTTCCTGCTCTGAGCTATTTAGATTAGCAGTCAAATGCAACCTTTACATTGTCTATAAGCCACGAAACAATGTTGGGACAATAAGATTTGTAAAATGATTAATGTAAGTCGGTGGTCTCCAGCGTGCAGCTCCCCAAGTCCTCCTTTGCAGCCCTTAAACAATAGGCTGAAATGTTCTTAAGTGCATTGATTTCAGTGTTGCCCACTTGATATAGCAACAGTCAACAATCTCTTAAGTGCATTACTCAGCTGTCTCATTTTTATAAAGTATATTCTTGAAGTGTTGTAGAATCAATATTAGTAATTTTTTATGTAGTTTAATTAGTAATGTTTAATACCCAATCTGACAAGCAGGTCAAAGCGGATTACAAAATTAGTATGCGTAAGCTTGAAATCTTTTGGTGGCCCTCGGAGCTTTCTTGTATTCACACTGTGGCCCTTTGCATGAATAAGGTTGGAAACCACTGATGTAAATGAAGGCCCGATGGACTGAGGGTTATTTATGCAGGCAGAGAATAGAAAATCTATAGCGAATCTAATCCTAAGTAATTTATTTATTTTTAGCCTGAATAATGATGCTGGAGCCTAGTCTATAAAGCAAAACAGGCACCTACTTTTCTTTATAAGAACATAAGAATAGCCTTACTGGGTCAGACCAATGGTCCATCAAACCCAGTAGCCCGTTCTCAGTAGCCCAGTAGCCCAGTGGCCAATCCAGGTCCCTAGTACCTGACCAAAATAATAATAATAACTTTATTCTTGTATTTCGCCCACCCACAAAAGATCCGGGTGGTTCACAAAGAAGAAGAATTGGACAATCAATGAAATATACTTAGTAAACATCGTAAAATTGAAGTTAAGAACAATCTACTATAATAAAATGCTAAGCGCGTATGCGCACTCCTATCTTGGTGATCTGTAGGTCCGTGGCCGGCAGGAGTGCGCTTAGCTGTGCCAGTGGCCGACAGAGAAATTGAAAAGCGTTGGCTTCCCTGCTCTCCACCTCCTCAAGCCATCGAAGCGGCAGTCCTCCATCCAGGAAATATGGCCCTACTGGCCGAAGTTTATTTTTAAGTTAAAAGCTGTGGCGGCAGCTCCTCTCACGAGCCGCATCTGCATGGGAGAAGGCTTCCGATGCAGGCGGGGATCGTGAGAGGAGCTGCCACGGCACCTTTAAACTTAAAAATAAATTCCGGCAAGGGACTAAGAGAGCCGGCCAGACCGCGGAAAGGGAAGGGAGGGTGGCAAGGGACTAAGAGAGCAGGCCAGACTGCGGGAAGGGAAGGGGGTAGGGGGAAATGCTGCTACTGAAACACAGGGACCTGGAGGGGGAGGGAAATACCGCTGCTGCTACACAGAGAAGTGGAGGGGGAGGGAAATACTGCTGCTGCTGCTGCACAGGGAAGTGGGGGGGAGGAAAATGCTGCTGCTGCACAGGGAAGTGGGGGATGGGGGGAAATGCTGCTGCAGAGGGAAATGGAGGGGGAGAGAATGCTGCTGTGGCTGCTGCACAGGGAAGTGGGGGGGGGAGAGAAATGCTGCTGCTGCTTAGGGGGCAGGGAGAGAGACAGATAGAAAGAAAGATAGACAGACAGCGGGAGGGAGGGAGAAATAAAGAAAGATACACAGTGGGAGGGAGACAGAAAGAAAGGAAGAATGACACAGGGGCAGGGAGAGAGACATAAAGACAGACAGACAGACAAAGGGGGCCAGGGAGAGAGACAGACAGACAGAAAGAAAGACAGCAGGAGAGAGACAGACAGAAAAAAAGACAGACAGACATATATTCTAGCATCCGTTAATATAACGGGATTAAACACTAGTTATGTAATAAATTTATCAAACAAATATGTTTTTAAAATCCTTCTAAAAGCAGTATACGAAAACTTTTGAAAGATCAAAGGAGTCAACCAAGAATTCAATTTTCCTAATTGAAAAGCAAATGTCTTATTTAAAAATCTCTTGAATCGACAGGACTTAATAGAGGGATACATAAACATAAAATCATTACGGGTATTTTTTAATGAACCCAAGGAGTAGCAACATTCCATGCTACTGATCCAGGGCAAGCAGAGGCTTCCCTCATGTCTTTCTCAGTAACAGACTATGGACTTTTCCTCCTGGAACTTGTCCAAACCTTTCTTAAAGCCGCTATCTGCTCTTACTACAACCTCTGGCAATGTGTTCCAGAGCTTAACTATTCTCTGCAAAAAAATATTTCCCATTGGTTTTAAAAGTATTTAAAACCAATAGGAGGAAATAGAATACTAATGTGGCAGTGCCACTATGTGTACAAAATTCCGACATGACCGCTTAGGCACCAGTAGGCATCGGTAGGCTGTAGCTTTGACCATTGTGCCACACTCTCCCCTGATTTCTAAAATAATCCTTAAAATGGAAATGTCCCTCTCCACTGCAGTCCCCCTCCCTTACTGTCCACCTCCCTGTGGCTTTACATTCTGCAAAACAGCTCTGTTGTGAATGAAAGTTAATCGTAAAAATGCTGTATGGGTGCCTTTAATACTTTCCAACACAAAACCAAACAAATCCACCGCAGATCCAAGGACCAACAAAACAACAGCGGAGGAGATGAACAAATATACACCTATGGAACGCCATTGGTGTCTGGGGGTTTTTGTCTCCTCTGCTGTTGTTTCGAAGTTGCTTTTTATACTTTAACAGTGTGTTATATCAGTGTTTAATGGTTCACTGAATAGCTCCAGAACATTGAATGGCTTTTTAACTAACTTACGACAAAGGACACAGGCTCCGTCCAGACCTCCCAGGCGAGCAGTATCTCTGTTCTTAAATGTGTATTAGAAAGCTTATGCATAAATACAGTTTAGGACTGAACCCATTTTGCCTTGACCCAGTGCTCTATAGGTACCTCACCAGATGAAAATCGGACTTTCCAGAAACTACAGGGAATTTAATGCTAAGAAATGCAAGGTCATGCATTTAGGCTGCAAAAACCCGAGGGAACGGTACAGTTTAGGGGGTGAAGAACTTATGTGCTTGACAGAAGAGCGGCGCTTGGGTGTGATTGTCTGTGATGATCTTAAAGTGGCCAAACAGGTTGAAAAGATGATGGCGAAAGCTAGAAGGAAGCTAGGTTGCTTAGGGAGAGGTATGGCCATTAGGAAAAAGGAAGTATTGATGCCCCTGTATACGACTCTGGTGAGAATTTAGAATATTGGGTACAATTCTGGAGGCTACACCTTCAAAAAGATATAAAAAGATGGAGTCGGTCCAGAGGAAGGCTACTAAAATGGTATGATGTCTTCATCACAAGGCGTATAGGGACAGACTTAAAGATCTCAATCTGAATACTTTGGAGGAAAGGCGGGAGAGGGGAGATATGATAGAGACGTTTAAATACCTATGTGATGTAAATGCGCATGAGTCGAGTCTCTTTCATTTGAAAGGAAACTCTGCAATGAGAGGGCATAGGATGAAGTCAAGAGGTGATAGGCTCCGGAGTAATCTGAGGAAATACTTTTTTTATGGAAAGGGTGGTAGATGCATGGAACAGTCTCTCAGAAGAGGTGGTGGAGACAGAGACTATGTCTGAATTCAAGAGGGCCTGGGATAGGCACGTGGGATCTCTCGGAGAGAGAAAGAGTTAATGGTTGCTGTGGATGAGCAGCTCTATGACCTCACAATGCAGGTGCACAGAGCCTTAGCCTATAGGAAGAGGGGATGCAAATGTTAAGAGCCTTAGCCAATAGGGAGAGGAGGACATAATGTTTACTGCGGATGGGCAGACTAGATGGGTCATTTGGCCTTTATCTGCCATCATGTTTTTATGTTTCTATGAATTGTGTGTTATGATCTCTCACATTGTAAAGTGGGGTAATAAAATGGTAATTTAAAAAAAAAAAAAAAAAAGCAAGCAAAATGAACATGTTTCTGTCATAAAACTTGCTAACGTCTTTCAGTTTTAAAAGCAGATAAAAAGAGGAACCAGGAAGACAGGAAAAGCACCAGCTACACGACCGAAAACAGCTGCTGAAACTATGGCAGGAAATTCTGTAGTTGGACAGTTCGTAAATCAGTTGTGAGATGATTTTTGAGGTGTTGGAAAGGAACGTGGTCTGAAGCTGTTTCATAATCATGTTTGCTTCCAAACAAAGACAGCAAAGAAGCGTTGAATGTGCAGAGAAGTAAAAGAGATAGGAATAATATAGAGAATTTGGTTTTAACCCAGAGAAAGTTTCAAGTTTATTAATAGCGTATCTTGGTTTACTAAGCGAAGTACAATGTAAAAGATGGATACTTTTAAAACAAATAATAAACATTAAGAAAACACAGGAACATTGTCTAACTCGGTGTTCTTCAACCGCCAGTCCGTGGACCGGTGCTGGTCCACAGAAATTTTCTGCCGGTCCACAGGGCCAGCATGTCCATCGGGCCCAAGACAGTGTTCTTCAGCCGCCGGTCCACGGTGCGATCAACGCTGCGCCTTCGGGTCGGCTCCCTGAGTGCTGCAGTGCACAATGCCATGGGAAAAGGCTCCTACATGCGGCCTGCGCCTGAACCGGGAGCCTTCTCTCTGATGTCGCAACGTCAGAGGGAAGGCTTCCAGCTGAGGCGCAGGACGCGCGCAAGGAGCCGCTGCCCACAGCTTTGTGCAATGTAGCACTCAGGGAGCCGGCCCAAAGACGCTGCGCTGATCGCACTGTGGACCGGCCTGAAGTTAACATCGGGGGGCAGGCCAGAAGGCAAGGCACATGGAGGGAGAGAGACAACAATGGTAGGGGAAATGCTTTTATTTTTTTTTTTTATTTAGTGATTGATTTGTCTGTTCAGGAAGTAATGCATTTGTTTCTTTTCCTCTTGGGTTGTACTGCTTGCAGAGTTTTGCATCTTAGGGTTTGTTTGTAAATATTAGTACTTTTAGGGAAGGGGTAAAACGCGGAACTCACGGACCTTACGGACCTCGCAGATCTAAAACCGCACGTCTTTAAAAATCTGAGGTCCGCGCCACTTTTAGTCTGGCTCTGACAGAGCTCTATGACAATTTAACTCTGACGGATCCTAGCATTAGGAGGGAAAGGCATTAGGATCCGTCAGAGTTAAATTGTCATAGAGCTCTGTCAGAGCCAGACTAAAAGTGGCACGGATCTCAAAAGTGGCGCGAACCTCGGATTTTTAAGGATGTGACGTGCAGTTCAGATCCGTGAGGTCCGCGAGGGAGTCGGGGGCCTGAGCTGAGCTGCAGGGAAAGCGAAGGCGGACTTGTCAATGCACGGACCTCGGATTTTTAAAGACGTGCGGTTTTAGATCCGTAAGGTCCGTGAGGTCCGCGTTGTACCCCTTCCCGTACTTTTAGTTTTTGGTCCTGCATTTGCATGGGGTTATCTGTTTTCTGGTAGGAATGAATGTTAAAAAGCATAGTGTGCTCTATGTATTTTAATTTTGTGGTTAACCATTATGTGTTGTTAATACAATTATATTGTGTATATATGAAAAATGAATGGAAAAAATGGTGTTACAATTAGTACTATTATGGGGGCGGGGGTCTGGGGCAGAGATTGAGTGGAGATGGGCACGACTTAGCTCAGTGTTCTTCAAATGCTGGTCCACGGACCGGTGCCAGGCCACAAAATAATTATTTTATTTCTGCCGGTCCATAGGTGTCAAAAGGTTGAAGAACAATGGTCTAACTGGTAAAAAAGGAAAGAAGGGAGAAATACAATTTTTGTTCAATTCGCCCGACAAAATTCGTTGAACTGTCCCGTATGACTGTCCTACTATCTCACAAATATCATGGATAGTTTGCCTACGATCTGCAAAGATAGTCTCACAAACATTTGCTATGGTTTCTGGAGTTGTGCTTGTTGCCGGTTGTCCGGAACGGTCATCGTACAGCGAAAGATTAGAGAAACTGGGCCTCTCTCCCTCGAACAGAGGAGATTGAGAGGGCACATAATCGAAACATTCAAAGTACTGAAGGGGATAGACTTAGTAGATAAGGACAGGTTGTTCACCCTCTCCAAGGTAGGGAGAACGAGAGGGCAGACTGGATGGACCATTCGGGTCTTTATCTGCCGTCATCTACTATGTTACTATGTTACTATGTTAAAGCTAAAAGGGGATAGATTACGTACAAACGTAAGGAAGTTGTTCTTCACCCAGAGAGTGGTTGAAAACTGGAACGCTCTTTCGGAGTCTGTCCTAGGGGAAAACACCCTCTAGAGCAGGGATCTCAAAGTCCATCCGTAATCCAGACAGGTTTTCAGGATTTCCCCAAAGAATATGCAAGAGATCTATGTGCATGCACTGCTTTCAGTGCATATTCATTAGGGAAATCCTGAAAACCCAATTGGATTGCGGCCCTCAAGGAGGGACTTTGAGATCCCTGCTCTAGAGATTCAAGACAAAATTAGAAAAGTTCCTGCTGAACAAGAACGTGCGCTGGTAGGGCTAGTCTCAGTCAGGGCGCTGGTCTTAGACCAGAGGGCCGCCGCGTGAGCGGACTGCTGGGCAGGATGGACCAACTGGTCTGACCCAGCAGCGCCAATTCTTATGTTCTTATGGACAGATGTCCGTCCGTCCTTGAAGCGTCAGCACCAAAGAAAGGTTTTGCTTTGCTACATGGCATTGTCTCCAAAGGCTTCCTGGAGCAAACAATGGGTTTCTGCAGCAGTTTTTTTTTAAAGTTTGAAGCAAAATTTGACACAGTAAAATCCGTCATATCGAAATCCGCCAAGTCACGAAAACACAACTTTACAAAATCGCACCGAACAAAACGTGACCACTCTGCTGCTCGCCCATCGGCCCACTGATTCACAAAGCATACTGCTAGACACCTTTAGTAGCAGAAGGGCATACTATATCCAGTTTGCATGCGCTGTTCACGTTCCCAGAACTTTTGGATATCATAAGATACAGATGCTCGTATTATAGGGCCTAGTTTTCTCTCCCAACTAGCAGTTGCAATAGCTCAGAAGCATACGTACAGGTGTCCCTGGACTTTATACATGGTGCTCAAATTTGAATACATTCATAATTTAATTCAGTGTTTTTCAACCTTTTTTACACCGGCAGAAATAAAAGAATTATTCTGTGGACCGGCATCGGTCCGTGGACCGGTGGTTGAAGAACACTGGGCTAAGTCGTGGGCCAGACCCCACCCATCTCTATCCAATCTCCACCCCAGACCCCGCCCCCATAATAGTACTAATTGCACCTTGCACGTCCCGTGCCTCATCTGGAAGCTTTCCCTCTGACGTTGCAACGTCAGCGAGAAGGCTTCCGGTTCAGGCGCAGGATGCCCGTAGGAGCCACTGCCCAAGGCTTTGTGCACTGAATCAGTTAGGAAGAGGGAGCTGGTTTGAAGATAACGCCGCATCGATCGCACCGTGGACCGGCGGTTGAAGAACACTGTTTTGGGCCTGATGCACGTGCTGGCCCTGTGGACCGGCAGGAAATTTCTGTGGACCGGCACTGGTCCGTGGACCGGTGATTGAAGAACACTGATTTAATTGATTAATAAGTCAATTAGTGCTGATAACTGGGTGCTGACAATCAAATTATTGGTGTTAATTGGCGCCCGTTTGGATTTACACGCACATCTCGCTAAGCACTATTCTATTTAAAAAAATAAAAAAAAATGCATGTGTAAATTCTTACGTGTGGATTCGAAAAGAGGGTGGTGCCAAAGGAGAGGCACGGGAAGGGTCGTTGTTCCCAAAATTTGCAAGCAGCAGTACAGAATATGGAAGATCCACACCTAATTATAAATCCATGCACTTAAAAAGTTTGGCGCAGATCACGGTGCTACATCATATGTCTATAAAGGGCGCCCAACTCGGAACGCCTTTTTACAGAATAACGCTTAGCACTCTTTTTTTGCAGCACTGATTTTCAAAGATGTCTAGTCTGCCAGGAAGAATTTAGCCATTTAATTGAAAGCCATTAAAAACGGGCTGGGTTTATAAGCAAACTACAGCTCTGTGTTCCACTGAGTGCCTAATTGTAGCTGGCTAAATTCTGAGCAGGTCTAGGGGTGGGATTAGGCCAAATTTTAATTTTCAGAGAATGGTTATTTGAAAAATAAAAAGCAGAATTAGTAGCCGGGTCTATCTGGCAGGCATAATTTCTACTACCACTGATATTCCTCTGCTAGTCAGAAAAACTGGAGACAAATTATATGCACGCTGTTGGCGTTGAGCGTTGGAGGTAAACGGGGGAGGAATGTGCCTGGTGCATACCCATAAGACGCAGGCACAGCCTTCGGGAGCACACTCAGTAGACGGTTTGACTGTGGTCTTCAGAGCTCCGAACATCAAGGCAGAAGCAGTGCACAAGGGCGAAAATAAAACATGCACGTTTTTCTATAAAGATTGCACGATCCAACCTCCATTAATGGGGGGAGGGGTTCAGCACATTTTCTGAAAGGGTGACCCACTGTATACATTTCTATCCCCTTTACTTAAAAACATCTCCTAGCAAGCTGTATAAAGTATAAATTATTATACTAATACAATATACATAGGGGTCTGAATTCCAATGAGAATCTTATCCTTAGAAGTTGCATGCCTTTGACTTATTAATCACACGGCTTCCTCGTTGTTCACTTGTGAGACATTATCAGCAGCAGCGGAAAAATTTAACAGGATCCCATGTGTAATAAATATGTATTGAACGTCCCTAGAGCCACTAGCATTGGACAACATGACAAATCTGTAATTCAGGCAGACGTTTTCTAGATTTACAAGAATAACCTAATTGGGAGTCAAATGTTATTACAAAGGTCAGATTGGAGATATCCTTCATTGTTTACCCCCTCTTTTGTGAAACTGCAATGGCAGTTTCTGGCGCGGGGGAGCCGCGCTGAATGGCCCGCGCTGCTCCCGACGCTCATAGGAACACAGTGAGCGTCGGGAGCAGCGCGGGCCGTTCAGCGCGGCTCCCCGCGCTAGAAACTGCTATCGCAGTTTTGTAAAAGGAGGCTTTAGGCCCTCTTTTACAAAGGTGCACTAAGCGTTTTAGTGCGTGTTTAGCGCACGCTAAATCAACGTGTGCGCTAATCGCTGACACGTCCATAGGATAACATGCACGTGTTAGCGTTTAGCGCGTGATAATATTTATCGTGCGTTAAAAAGCATAGCGCACCTTTGTAAAAGAGGGGGTTAGTCTGACACTGTTGAAAAATCTCTGTGAAAGTTGCCTTGAAAATGTATCTTAATCAACGTTGCCAAAGACATTTACAGTGCCCTGAAAAGAACTCGTAACATGTCCCTAATCATAGGGCTGTGATTCTATTGGATGTTTAAGGCCAGAGTGGATTTGATTTAAATCAAATTGATTTATCCCCCTCCCCCCCTTTACAAAGCCGTAGCGTGGCTTTGAGTGCCGGCCGCGGCGGTAACAGCTCCGACTGTCATAGGAATTATATGAGCATCGGAGCTGTTACCGCTGTGGCCAGCGCTAAAAACCGTACTATGGTTGACTGTTAAATCACTAATCAAAAAGACTGAATTTAAATTATGCTTCTGATATTATGAATGGATTCATGGAATTCATTTACCAAAAAAATTAAACATTGCATGAATATACAGCCTCAAGCTACATAATAAAAACTAATCCATATTTCATGATGAATAACTTTAGGACTATAATGCATCTTAGATAGATTTTTCTTCAAAAATGCATTTTATTTAAAAAATTGTGGCAGTCACTGGCCTAATGGGTAGTTCATATACATCTGATTTTGTTAATACCTGAGAAAATATTCCTTCACTCAACGTGTAATTAAACTCTGGAATTCCTTGCCGGAGAATGTTGTGAAAGCAGTTAGCTTAGCAGGGTTTTAAAAATGTTTGGATAATTTCCTAAAACAAAAGTCCATAAATCATTATTGAGATGGCTTGAGGAAATCCACTGCTTAATCCTAGCATAAGCAGCATAAAATCTGTTTAAATCCTTGGGATCTTGTCAGAAACGGGATACTGGGCTTGATGTACCTTCAGTCTGCTCCAGTATGGCAATTCTTATGTTCTTATGTGAGCCAAGTATAGGACAATCAAGGCATTGTGACATCACTGAAGAGTCTGACTCTTAGGCATTGGTGGAATGAGGCTTTATGACATCACAATCTCAGCTCTGGAATGTTGCTACTCTTTGGTGTTTCTGCCAGGTACTTGGGACCTGGGTTAGCCACTGTCGGAAACAGGATACTGGACTTGATGGAACTTCAGTCTGTAGCAGTATGGCAACTTTTATGTTCTTATCATTAAGTTTAAATTTAAAGGGGCTTTATTAACATTATAAGACAATAACAGTACATTTCTGTTATACAGTCCCATACATCTAACTCCAACACACAGCCTCAATTTTATCTTTTCCATGCTTTCCATCCCACCCTGCCCCTACACAAAACAAGAACTCCCTCTGTAGCAGGAAATGATGCAACACCATTCACCCTTCTATAGGGAGTGGAATGCTGTTTTGTTGTGGGGGGGGGGGGGGTGGCTGAAAGGTTCTGCCCTAGCCAGCAGAATCCTGTGGCACATTCTCTCACCAGCTCCCGACTCCCCCACCCACCTTTTCCCGGTGCTGTACTTTTAAATCTTAGGGCAGCTACCGCGCAGTGTCAAGAAGTAGGCCTGTCCCCGGAAGTAGAATGAAGGGTTCTGGGGCAGGCCTGTTCACTGACACTGCACGACAGCTGCCCAAAGATTTAAAAGTACAGCACCGGGAATAGGATGGATGGGCGGGAACTGACTAACGAGCACCAATTTTTGAGGAGGCCATGACCCCTCTGGCCTCTCCTGTTCCGACGCCCATGCACCCATCTCATATTCCTGTGGTGTGATCTCCAGCTGATCTATTCCTCAAGCATGCCCTCTAACTTTGGTGAGGATTTTTTTTTTTTTAAACTGTCTGTGATGGTGCCCAAATTGAAACTTAAAAACATAGAAAGATGACGGCAGAAAAGGGCTACAGCCCATCAAGTCTGCCCACTCTACTGACCCACCCCATTAAGTCTGGGTGCTAATGACTTAGTTCTTTAGCTTGACCCTCGTAGTGATCCTACGTGGATGTCCCATTTATTCTTAAAGTCGAGCACGCTGGTGGCCTTGATCACCTGCATCGGAAGTTTGTTCCAGTGATCCACCACCCTTTCTGTGAAGGAGTACTTCCTGGTGTCACCATTAAAGTTCCCTCCTCTGAGTTTGAGTTCGTGCCCTCTTGTGACCGATGGTCCTTTGAGAAGGAAGATGTCGTTTTCCACCTCGACACGTCCTGTGACATATTTAAATGTCTCAATCATGTCCCCCCTTTCCCTGCGCTCCTCTAGAGTATAGAGCTGCAATTTGCCCAGTCTTTCTTCGTATGAGAGACCCTTGAGTCCGGAGACCATTCTAGTGGCCATCCGCTGGACCGACTCGGCTCGAAGCACATCTTTACGGTAATGTGGCCTCCAGAATTGCACTCAGTACTCCAGATGAGGTCTCACCATGGCTCTGTAAAGTGGCATTATGACTTCAGGCTTGCGGCTAACGAAGCTTCTCTTGATACATCCCATCATTTGCCTTGCCTTGGATGAGGCCTTCTCCACTTGTTTGGCAGCCTTCATGTCTGCACTGATGATTACTCCCAAATCCCGTTCTTCTGAAGTCCTAGCTAGTGCAACTCCATTCAAGGTGTATGTTCTGCATGGATTTCTGCTGCCGAGATGCATGACTTTACACTTCTTAGCGTTGAAGCCCAGCTGCCATGTTGAGGACCAGTTTTCCAACATGATCAGATCCTGCGTCATACTACCCTTGAGACTGCATCAAAGAATATTGCGTTCAATTCTGGTCTCCTTATCTCAAGGAAGATTTAGCTGCGCTAGAAAAGGTTCAAAGAAGAGCGACCAAGATGATAAAGGGGATGGAACTCCTCTTGTATGAGGAGAGATTATAAAGGTTAGGGCTCTTCAGCTTGGCAAAGAGATGACTGAGGGGAGATATGATTGAAGTCTATAAAATCCTGAGTGGAGTAGAATGGGTACAAGTGGATCGATTTTTCACTCCGTCAAAAATTACGAAGACTAGGGGACACTCAATGAAGTTACAAGGAGATACTTTTAAAACCAATAGGAGGAAATTTTTATTTCACGCAGAGAATAGTTAAGCTCTGGAATGCATTGCCAGAGGATGTGGTAAGGGCAGTTAATATAGCTGGTTTTAAAAAAGGTTTGGACAAGTTCCAGGAGGAAAAGTCCATAGTCTTATTGAGAGAGACATGGGGGAAGCCACTGCATGGAATGTTGCTACTCTTTAGGATTCTGTATGGAATCTTGATACTCTTTGGGGTTCCGGAATGTTGTTACTCCTTGGATTTTGGCCAGGTACTAGTGACCTGGATTGGCCACTGTGAGAACGGGCTACTGGGCTTGATGGACCACTGATCTGACCCAGTAAGACTATTCTTATGTTCTTATCTCCACCCCCTTCCCCACAGGCTCTGTCCTCAACTTCACAAGCCTTGAACACTTATGATTTTGTATTTAAATCTTTTTATTAAAGTATTAAAAAGAGACAATATTCTTTTATAAATCACAAATAGACCTTTTTGATCTGGTTTTGGTACATCCTTCCCAAAGATTCAATTGCCTGGGAAGATAATTGGATTGTTTTTCAGACATGGATGAGAACCAACACTGTGTAGCGGATGAACAGGAAAATATATGTCTATTAAATGTTAGAAATGCTTTGTGATGCTAGCAACCAATGAATGGGTCTGTTGCAGTAACGGTAAGATTATCAGTACTCATTTTCTAGATTTTTTAAAAGTGTTTTGAAGTTTGTAAAGAAATTGCTGTTTTAATGTACTTGTTTGTTATAAATTATGTAGGTTTGTTGATAGAGCAGAATATACATTTTTTTTAAATAAATAATAATAATAACTTTATTTTTCTATACCGCCATAGTCAGACGACTTCTAGGCGGTTCACATTGAAAGAAGGCTGGACATTCAGCGAATTACAAATGCATGAGGTGAAAGTTACAGAAGAAAAAAGGGTTGTAAGGGGAGGGAAAGTGAGAGGGGTTGTAAGGGGAAGGAATGTAAGAGGGGTTGTAAGGGGAGGGAAAGTGAGAGGGGTTGTAAAGGGAAGGAAAGTGAGAGAGGTTGTAAGGGGAGGGAATGTAAGAGGGGTTGTAAGGGGAAGGAATGTAAGAGGGGTTGTAAGGGGAGGGAAAGTGAGAGGGGTTGTAAGGGGAGGGAAAGTGAGAGGGGTTGTAAGGGGAAGGAATGTAAGAGGGGTTGTAAGGGGAGGGAAAGTGAGAGGGGTTGTAAGGGGAGGGAAAGTGAGAGGGGTTGTAAAGGGAAGGAAAGTGAGAGAGGTTGTAAGGGGAGGGAATGTAAGAGGGGTTGTAAGGGGAAGGAATGTAAGAGGGGTTGTAAGGGGAGGGAAAGTGAGAGGGGTTGTAAGGGGAGGGAAAGTGAGAGGGGTTGTAAGGGGAAGGAATGTAAGAGGGGTTGTAAGGGGAGGGAAAGTGAGAGGGGTTGTAAGGGGAGGGAAAGTGAGAGAGGTTGTAAGGGGAGGGAATGTAAGAGGGGTTGTAAGGGGACGGAAGGTGAGAGGGATTGTAAGGGGAGGGAAAGTGAGAGGGGTTGTAAGGGGAAGGAATGTAAGAGGGGTTGTAAGGGGAGGGAAAGTGAGAGGGGTTGTAAGGGGAAGGAATGTAAGAGGGGTTGTAAGGGGAGGGAAAGTGAGAAGGGTTGTAAGGGGAAGGAATGTAAGAGGGGTTGTAAGGGGAGGGAAAGTGAGAGGGGTTGTAAGGGGAGGGAAAGTGAGAGGGGTTGTAAGGGGAGGGAAAGTGAGAGGGGTTGTAAGGGGAGGGAATGTAAGAGGGGTTGTAAGGGGACGGAAGGTGAGAGGGATTGTAAGGGGAGGGAAAGTGAGAGGGGTTGTAAGGGGAAGTAAGAGGGGTTGTAAGGGGAGGGAAAGTGAGAGGGGTTGTAAGGGGAAGGAATGTAAGAGGGGTTGTAAGGGGAGGGAAAGTGAGAGGGGTTGTAAGGGGAGGGAAAGTGAGAGGGGTTGTAAGGGGAAGGAATGTAAGAGGGGTTGTAAGGGGAGGGAAAGTGAGAGGGGTTGTAAGGGGAGGGAAAGTGAGAGAGGTTGTAAGGGGAAGGAATGTAAGAGGGGTTGTAAGGGGAGGGAAAGTGAGAGGGGTTGTAAGGGGAGGGAAAGTGAGAGGGGTTGTAAAGGGAAGGAAAGTGAGAGAGGTTGTAAGGGGAGGGAATGTAAGAGGGGTTGTAAGGGGAAGGAATGTAAGAGGGGTTGTAAGGGGAGGGAAAGTGAGAGGGGTTGTAAGGGGAGGGAAAGTGAGAGGGGTTGTAAGGGGAAGGAATGTAAGAGGGGTTGTAAGGGGAGGGAAAGTGAGAGGGGTTGTAAGGGGAGGGAAAGTGAGAGAGGTTGTAAGGGGAGGGAATGTAAGAGGGGTTGTAAGGGGACGGAAGGTGAGAGGGATTGTAAGGGGAGGGAAAGTGAGAGGGGTTGTAAGGGGAAGGAATGTAAGAGGGGTTGTAAGGGGAGGGAAAGTGAGAGGGGTTGTAAGGGGAAGGAATGTAAGAGGGGTTGTAAGGGGAGGGAAAGTGAGAGGGGTTGTAAGGGGAAGGAATGTAAGAGGGGTTGTAAGGGGAGGGAAAGTGAGAGGGGTTGTAAGGGGAGGGAAAGTGAGAGGGGTTGTAAGGGGAGGGAAAGTGAGAGGGGTTGTAAGGGGAGGGAATGTAAGAGGGGTTGTAAGGGGACGGAAGGTGAGAGGGATTGTAAGGGGAGGGAAAGTGAGAGGGGTTGTAAGGGGAAGTAAGAGGGGTTGTAAGGGGAGGGAAAGTGAGAGGGGTTGTAAGGGGAAGGAATGTAAGAGGGGTTGTAAGGGGAGGGAAAGTGAGAGGGGTTGTAAGGGGAGGGAAAGTGAGAGGGGTTGTAAGGGGAAGGAATGTAAGAGGGGTTGTAAGGGAGGGAAAGTGAGAGGGGTTGTAAGGGGAGGGAAAGTGAGAGAGGTTGTAAGGGGAAGGAATGTAAGAGGGGTTGTAAGGGGAGGGAAAGTGAGAGGGGTTGTAAGGGGAGGGAATGTGAGAGAGGTTGTAAGGGGAGGGAATGTAAGAGGGGTTGTAAGGGGAGGGAATGTGAGAGGGGTTGTAAGGGGAGGGAATGTAAGAGGGGTTGTAAGGGGAGGGAAAATGAGAGGGGTTGTAAGGGGAGGGAAAGTGAGAGAGGTTGTAAGGGGAGGGAATGTAAGAGGGGTTGTAAGGGGAGGGAAAGTGAGAGGGGTAGGAATTGCCTGAAGATTGCTTTGGTTTGTAGGGGGACAAAGCGTAGGTCTGTTTAGGTGATGAATTTGTCAAACAGAGTGCTTTTGATTGATTTTCGGAATGTGTTGTAGGTCTGTCTGGTTTGGTTTATGTAGTTTCCCAGCCAGGATTGTTGTCTTAGCTTGGAACATGAAGCTTCTATCGAAGAAGGATTTGTATTTGCAGCCAGTGATTTTAGGATAGGCGAAGATGTTTTTGTTTCTGGTTGTTCGTGTGGGGTTGTGTAGAGTAAAGTGTGTTTTCAGGTAAGATGCTTGAACAACGGGGCACCGTGATGGAAGAACGTTGCAGATGATAGGAGTCTGATTAGCAGGCAAGACACAAATGATGCCATTTAGCAGCGATTCAGTTAAATCAAAGACAGCGTCGGCAGTTTTCCCCCCCCCCCCATCACTGAATTCAGTTGCCAGTTGTCTAAGATGTGTTGATATTAGGCATTTTATAGGTTAGTTAAAGGCTAGTCTCAAACGTTTAGAGCGCAGGTGTCAAACTCAAGGCCCGTGGGACAAATCCGGCCCGCAGTCTGATGCCCCCAGTGTTACCATGTGGCCGGCTCCCTCCTCTTCACAGCTGTAGTGTGCACGTCCCACACCTCATCCAGAAGCATTCCCTCTGACGTTGCGACGTCGGAGAGAAGGCTTCCGGTTCAGGTGCAGGATGCATGAGGAGCCTCTGCACACAGCTCCATGCACACTACGGCTGTGAGGAGGAGGAGGGAGCTGGCCACAAGGTAACACTGGGGGGGCATCGGACCGCGGGCCGTATAAAACGGCCAGGTTGGTTTTTATTTATTTATTTGTTTTATTTATTTAGATTTTTATCCCATCCACCCAGTAGCTACAAGCAACATTCACAGTGGTGTATATTTGGACAATACAGAGACTATACAGTAGTTTAAATACAAGGACTATACAGTAATTTAAGTACAGGTTAAGAATGGACTGTACGGCAATTTAAGTAGAAGTTTCGAATGGGGAAGAGAGGTTAGAGGGAAGGGGGGTGAGGCGTAGACTGTGGTTGAATTTTAGTTGAAGAGGAGGGTATTTACCGCTCTCCGGAAGGTCATCAATGAGTTTTGTATTAGAGGTCTGCATGGGAACGGGGATCGCGGGAATCCCGCGGGAATCCCCTCTAACCCACGGGACTCCCATGGGGATGCCCCTCTGGCCCACGGGATTCCCACGGGGACCCCCCCTCTAGCCAACGGGACTCCCACGGGGATGGAAGGCTTTGGAAGCAGGGTTTGCCCATATAATATAATGGACACGTCAGCCTTAGTACCGTATTTTCGCGGATATAACGCGCACCTGTGTAAAACGCGCACAGGGGTATAGCGCGCAGAAATCACGATGATATGTACCAAAACTTTTCTATACCGCGCTCAGGCATATAACGCGCATGATGCCCGACGCTCCTTTCGCCCGCCCTGACTTTCCGTGCGCTGTCCCGACTCTCCGTTCACCCCCCCTGACTTCCGTGCACTGCCCTGACTTTCCGTGCGCTGTCCCGACTCTCCGTTCACCCCCCCTGACTTTCTGTGCACTGTCCCCCCTTGAAGTCCTGTCCCCCCTTGAAGGTCTGTCCCCATCCTGAAAGCCTGATGCCCCCCCCCCGACGTCCGATACATCCCCCCCCCGGCAGGACCACTCGCACCCTCACCCCGAAGGACCGCCGACTCCCCAACAATATCGGGCCAGGAGGGAGCCCAAACCCTCCTGGCCACAGCGACCCCCTAACCCCACCCCGCACTACATTACGGGCAGGAGGGATCCCAGGCCCTCCTGCCCTCGACGCAAACCCCCCTCCCTCCAACGACCGCCCCCCCCAAGAACCTCCGCCCGTCCCCCAGCCGACCCGCGCCCCCCCTGGCCGACCCCCACGACCCCCCCACCCCCCTTCCCCGTACCTTTGGAAGTTGGCCGGACAGACGGGAGCCAAACCCGCCTGTCCGGCAGGCAGCCAACGAAGAAATGAGGCCGGATTGGCCCATCCGTCCTAAAGCTCCGCCTACTGGTGGGGCCTAAGGCGCGTGGGCCAATCAGAATAGGCCCTGGAGCCTTAGGTCCCACCTGGGGGCGCGGCCTGAGGCACATGGGCCAAACCCGACCATGTGTCTCAGGCCGCGCCCCCAGGTGGGACCTAAGGCTCCAGGGCCTATTCTGATTGGCCCACGCGCCTTAGGCCCCACCAGTAGGCGGAGCTTTAGGACGGATGGGCCAATCCGGCCTCATTTCTTCGTTGGCTGCCTGCCGGACAGGCGGGTTTGGCTCCCGTCTGTCCGGCCAACTTCCAAAGGTACGGGGAAGGGGGGTGGGGGGGTCGGCCAGGGGGGTCGCGGGTCGGCTGGGGGACGGGCGGAGGTTCTTGGGGGGGGGCGGTCGTTGGAGGGAGGGGGGTTTGCGTCGAGGGCAGGAGGGCCTGGGATCCCTCCTGCCCGTAATGTAGTGCGGGGTGGGGTTAGGGGGTCGCCGTGGCCAGGAGGGTTTGGGCTCCCTTCTGGCCCAACTACACAAAGGTACGGGGAAGGCGGGTGGGGGTGTCGTGGGGGTCGGCCAGGGGGGTCGCGGGTCGGCTGGGGGACGGGCGGAGGTTCTTGGGGGGGGCGGTCGTTGGAGGGAGGGGGGTTTGCGTCGAGGGCAGGAGGGCCTGGGATCCCTCCTGCCCGTAATGTAGTGCGGGGTGGGGTTAGGGGGTCGCCGTGGCCAGGAGGGTTTGGGCTCCCTCCTGGCCCGATATTGTCGGGAAGTCGGCGGTCCTTCGGGGTGGGGGTGCGAGTGGTCCTGCCGGGGGGGGGGGATGTATCGGACGTCGGGGAGTCGGCCGGGCAAGAGGGCTTGGGCTCCCTCTTGCTCCGATCGTGGATGCGGGTGCGGGTGGGAGCGCGTGCGAGCGGTCGTTCGGGGTGGGAGCGCGAGCGGTCCTGCTGGGGGGGTGAATCGGGCGTCGGGCGGGGTGGGAACTATGTTTAAAAACTTTTCTATACCGCGCTCAGGCATATAACGCGCGAGGGGTATGCGCGGTACGTAAAATCACGTATAACGCGCGCGTTATATCCGCGAAAATACGGTAAAAGAGGAGGTTTATAAGTTAATTACCTGAATAGAAAACAAAAAAAGGGTTCCACCAAAGAGATTCCACAAGGAAAACAGCAAAAGAAACTGTGGAATTGATGATCCTGTCAGAAGTAATTGCTGCTTTTTATGGGGACGGGCAGGGATTGAGGTAATTCCTTGAGGGGATGGGTGGGGACGGAGAGGATCCTGACAGGAACGGGTGGGGACGGAGAGGATCCTGGTGAGGACGGGTGGGGACGGAGAGGATCCTGGCGGGGATGGGTGTGATTTCTGTCCCCGCGCAACTCTCTATTTTGTAATCTGATTGTGGGGGGAGTTTTAATCTGCTGTCTATCTTTTGCACTGCTCAGGAAGAAATACATTTGTTTCTTTTCTCTGGGGGTTGTACTGCATGCAGAATCTTGAGGTGTTTTTTTTTATATATTAGTACTTTTAGTTTTTGGTCCTGTATTTGCATAGGGGTTTATCTGTGTTCTGGTAGGAATAAATGTTGAGAAGCATACAGTCTGTTTTGTGTGGTTTAATTTTGTGGTTAATCATTATGTGTTAATAAGATTATATTGTGTGTGTATATATGAAAAATGAATGGAAAAAATGGTGTTATAATTAGTATTATTATGGGGGCGGGGTCTGGGGCGGAGATTGGGCGGGGTCTGGCCTGCGACTTAGCCTGTGTTTTGGATTTCGGCCCCTTAATGTGATTGAGTTTGATACTCCTAGTTTAGAGAATGACACCGAGACCAACCCCATGTCCCCAACCACATGGGCTCTGCTCCTGTCCCATCCCCATAGGCTCTATCCCAGTGGCATAGCGAGGGTGAGTGATGCCACGCCCTCTTCCCCCCCTTCCCGATCCCCCTTGCTACGTGCGCGACCCTCTTCCCCCATAACTCTTTAGTTTTCCCAGCGAGAACAGCATGACGAACTTGCTGCCCACATCGTGTCGGCTCTCCCTCTGACATCACTTCCTAGGTGCAGGACCCGGAAGTGATATCAGAAAGAACCAACACCGACGCGGGGAAGCGAGTTTGTGATACTGCTCACGCTGGGAAAATTAACGAGATGCAAGGGAAGAGAAGGGGCACTAGTGCATGGCAGGGGGGCTAGGGAAGGAGCAGAGAGGGGGACGGGTTCTGGCACCCCCACCGAGACGGCACCCGGGGTGGGCCACCACCCCTCCCCTTCTTACTATGCCACTGCCTGAACCCATGGATTCTGTCCCCATCCCCGTATGGGTCCTCATCCCCATGTTGTTCTAGGTCAGGGATCTCAAAATCCCTCCTTGAGGGCCGCAACCCAGTCGGGTTTTCAGGATTTCCCCAATGAATATGCATTGAAAGCAGTGCATGCACATAGATCTCATACATATTCATTGGGGAAATCCTGAAAACCCGACTGGATTGCGGCCCTCAAGGAGGGACTTTGAGACCCCTGTTCTAGATAGAACCTCACTTCCACGCTTGTGTACAAACTTTAAGGTTGTTTATGATTAATTGTGCTGAAAGAAATTAGATGCGTGCGAGATTTTAAGATATGGCCGTGCTGGTGGTGAACTTGTCTAGCACTTTAAAGTTTTGCAATACGAAAGAAATGATAAATAAGCAGAGGTATGCATGTGTTGAGGGCTTTGAAATGAAACATTAGGGGCTAAGACTGCTCCGTGCCTACGCCCATGTCTGCCCTGTGCTGCAGAGAGAGGGGCTGGATGCACATCAGACGACCTCGCGCGGCCTGGAAACGTGCCAGCCTTCCTCCTCTCCTCTTTCGAAAAGCCAGGAAGGAACCTGAAGCGGCTTTAATGATTAATCAGTGTCAAGCTTTGTTCTACTTGAAGACATGATTGTTCAGCATTTGCAGCGCAGTTGCCTCGAGATTGGAAGCGCTGACATTCAGTCACTGTAAGATCTGGCTTTGGTCCCTTCTATGAGCTCGGGCGAAAATATCATTGCTTAAACACCTTCAGGAGGAGGGCATTTCTAGAACTGGGCACCTGCAATTAGGCACGCCAATGCCACACTCTCAGCGCCCGTTCTATAGAACACTAGCGTAAATCAACGTCAGCGGGCTTGCATGTAGACACGCTCACATATGGCAGGCAGGGTGAGCGGCGCCTGGGGCGGTGGCACCCCTCCCCCACCCCCCCTGCGGCCCGCACGCCCCCTTCCCCCGCACCTTTTTAACTTCTCTGGCGTGAGCAGCATGCCCAGGTCGGTGTCGGCTCGCCCTTTGGCATCACTTCCTGGGTGTGGGTCCCAGAAATGATGTCAGAGAGAGTGCCGATGCGGGCAGCAACCTCACGCGCACAGCAAGGAGAGGAGCAGGGGAGGGTTGGTGGATAGGGGGAGGGGTGCCGTGCCCTAAGGAAGACCACGGCTTTAGGAAGTCTTGAGTGGAGTAGAATGGGTACAAGTGGATCAATTTTTCACTCCGTCAAAAATTACAAAGACTAGGGGACACTCGATGAAGTTACAGGGAAATACTTTTAAAACCAATTGGAGGAAATATTTTTTTTCACTCAAGAGAATAGTTAAGCTCTGGAAAGCGTTGCCAAAGGATGTGGTAAGAGCGGATAGCGTAGCTGGTTTTAAGAAAAGTTTGGACAAGTTCCAGGAGGAAAAGTCCATAGTCTGTTATTGAGAAAGACACGGGGGAAGCCACTGCTTGCCCTGTATCGGTAGCATGGAATATCGCTATACCTTGGGTACTAGTGACCTGGATTGGCCACCGTGAGAACGGGCTACTGGGCTTGATGGACCATTGGTCTGACCCAGTAAGGTTATTCTTATGTTCTTATAACTTCTCAGCAGCTCCTGACTCTCCCCCCTCCTCTCCCCCCACCACACTTTTAAATTTTCAGGCAGCCACTGCACAGCATCAACGAGCAGGCCTTTAAAAGTACAGTGCTGGGAGGTGTGTAGGAGGGCGGGCACTGACCGGTCGACTGCCAATTATTGGGGAGGCCATGGCTCCTGTGGCCTCACCTGTTCTAACACCTACAGCAACTCCTACCCATGTTAGGCAGCTAGTTCTGCTTTGCTGGTTTTAATGCTCTGCAGACAAACACAGCCTAAACTAATATCTACTGGCCAGTAAAATCCGTGCTAGCTCCTAATTTTTACTCATTCTTAATGTCCTCCTCCTTTTGAACATCTGGCTCTACTGCTGCAGTCATTTGCATCATGTTCACCCCTGTAGAATTTCTCAGAAGCTAAGATAATAATAACATAGAAAAAATTGGAATTGATATAGGATTCCAATGTGCTTACAGCTGAAATACCCTGGAGCCATGCATACAAGCCACCTTTGAGGAGGGTGATTTGGCAGGACACTGCTGGCACCAGGACTGTGTGGAAGCTTCCAAAAAAATTCCACCCCATTCCAGCAAACTCCAAGGAAAAGGAAGAAGGAATTAAAGCTATTATTATCACCTAATTACAGTCAAGTAAATAGAGGTTCAGAGAGATAAAATGACTTCCCTGAGGTCACACAGATCAGTGGCAGAGGGGAGAGTCAAACTTTTGGCTCCTAATTCATCAGCCACACCATCTCCCGCTGTCTATCACAACACAGGACTTTTTTTGAATAGAAAGATTGAGCACCAAGGTCACCTCTTTTGCTTCACTTTCTCTGCCCCTACCAGGCTTATCACCTCTCTTTATCCCTGAGACACTAGAACAGGCGATTTTGATCTCTCTTTGGTTCCCACAGTCCTTTAACTATGAAACCCCCACACACACTAGAGAGTTGCGCGGGGACAGAAATCCCACCCATCCCCCGCCCGTTCCCGCCAGGATCCTCTCCGTCCCCGCCAGGATCCTCTCCATCCCCACCCGTCCCCATTAGGATCCTCTCCGTCCCCACCCATCCCCGCAAGGAATTACCTCCATCCACGCCCGTCCCCATAAAAAGCAACAATTACTTCTGACAGGATCATCAATTCCACAGTTTCTTTTGTGTTTGCGCTGCTGTTTTCCTTATGGAATCTCTTTGGTGGAACCCTTTTTTTGTTTTTTGTTCAGGTAATTAACTTATAAACCCCCTCTTTTACTAAGGCTGATGTGTCCATTATATTATATGGACGAACCCTGCTTCCAAAGCCTTCCATCCCCGTGGGAATCCTGTGGGCCAGAGGGGGGTCCCTGTGGGAGTCCCATGGGCCAGAGGGGGGTCCCCGTAGGAGTCCCATGGGTTAGGGGGGATTCCCGCGAGACCCATGGGATTCTCGTGATCCCCGTTCCCGTGCAGACTTCTAACACAAATCCCTTTTTAAACCAGGTATCCGCTAGTGACTACTGACAGCTAGATATGTCCCTGTCAGCTGCTAACAGTACTAACTGTTAGCATGTCGCTAAAATCACAATATAGTTTATGGTTTATTTGTATTTGCTAAAATCACCTACCTTGCAAAGTGAGGCAATTTGCCATTTGTAAAAGAGGCCCTTAGTATTTAGACTTAAACTTAAAATCAAACACTGCAAACTGAAGTAGGGAGGCATCTTCTATGATTTCAGTAAGGTAATGCACTTGTAACTAAGAATCAAAATAAAGTTAAGAGTTGTTCAGCCGTCTGTCCACAAGCTGCTTGTTGGTTTCCTTTATGTTGTGTATATAAAATTCTAATTACATGGCATTTGAATGGAAGAACAAGCATGTGGAAACCTGAAATGCAAAAGCAGCACCATCTAGTGCCCAAAGCGGGTATATCAACATTTTCAGCGGATCTGAAAAAGAAGCTCCTTGGCCAGAGTGTGTCTTGTTCATTCAGAGCCAGATTAAAGCATGGGCAAACTAGGCCCAGGTCTTGGGCCTAAATGTTTAGGGGAGAGCCCTGTCAAATGTGCTGAGGACTCCTTTTATAAACACCAAATAAAGTGACCTTTTTTATTATTATTATTTTGTTGCTTCCATTTCTGAAGCTTTTCTCACACATAAAATTTTGTAAATATATACCTCAATTACATTGTCCCTTGGCACCTCTAGTTTTACTCCTGGTGAAATTTTGTGCAATTGCACAACACAGAATTTGTGCAGAATTCCCCATCCATGCAGAATTCTTCACATGCTATGCACAATTCTGTGCAGAGCTTCTGTTCTGCCCGTTCCTGTTCTCATCCCCATCCCCTCCTCTCCTTCTTCCTCTGAACCTCCCTCACCCTCTGTAAGATCAGACATACATGCGGACTTCCCAAAGAAGCAGCAGTGGTGGCAGCCAGTTTGCAGAGGCAGTGCAGTGAACAGGCTTCTTCCAGCTGCCCCTACCACGGCTTTCCATCTGCCGCATCACTTCTAGTAGATAGATGATGCAGCAGAGGGAAGACCCTGGCCCTGCAGGGGGAGGAGGAGAGAGGAGGGAGCATGGATGCTAGACCTGCAGGTGGAGAAGAAGAGGAGACATGGATGCTGCACTGCAAGTAGGTGGGAGAGGAGGGTACATGGATGATAGACCTGCAGGAGGAGGAGGAGGAGAGAGGAGGAGACATGGATGCTGGGTACGTAAATAGAGGGGAAAGGGGATGAGAAGGAAACCCAGGCCAGAAAGGAGAATGAGAAGGAAGAGATACTTGACTGTAGAGAGAGGGGGAGAGAGAGATGCCAGACCATGGGAAGGGATTCAGGGTGCAAGTGAGAGAGGTGGTGGGTGGGGTGAGGAGACATGGATGCTGGACCTGTAAATGGGGGTGTGGGTTGGTAGAGAGAGGAAGAGAGAGTGACAAAGACCAGAAAGGAGATGGGAAGGGAGGAAGAGATTCTTAGGCAATGGGGAGAGGGAGAGAGAGATGCCAGACTGTGGAGGCAAAGGAGGGGATTCAGGGTGTAAGTGAGAAAGGGGTGAGATTTAGAGGGAGACAGAACTGCATTTGGAGTGAGAGGGAATTGAAGAGGCTGGAACCTGAGAGAGGAAAAGGCAGGAAGGAATTTCAGGCCTCAGGATAGGAGAATTCTATGCAAAACACTACAAATAAACTTTGCAGAATTTTAAAATATTGTGCGCAGAATTTTTGAAAATGTTTGCACAGAATTCCACCAAGAGTATAGTTTGTACCGGAGGCAATAGAGGAGACAGGGACAGATTTCCTTAGGTAGGTAGCCATCCCCTTTTCCCACCCAACAATCAAATATAGAACTATACCACAAAGAAATATCCAGAATATCAGTCCATCTCTTTTGTAAATGATTCATTACTATATTGATAGTGTGAGATGTAGCTCATAAGATACAAGTGCTGTTTTTATACTTAAATCTGTCCATAGACGAAAGAAGATGTAGATGTATTTTATCTTTTCTATCCAGAAAATTGTAGCTTTAATTCATTTTGGGCCTGTCTTATATCTTTTAATATTTGTTGCATTTCATGTCTTGTCATATCAACTACCCCATAAGTTGTAAACTGCCTATATATATATAGTAAAACCTTGGCTTGCAAGTAACTTGGTTTGCAAGTATTTTGCAAGACAAGCAAAACATTTTATTAAATTTTAATTTGATATACAAGCAATGTTTTGCAATACAAGTACTTACAGTATACACACATCACAACTGAGCCGCTGGTTCTTCTCTCTCTGACGCTGCGGTAGTGTAGTGACTGTTCTAAATGAACGAGGTCTTGCAATACAAGTACATCTAGTATTTTACATTAAAGTTTTTGTGTTGTGGAACAAATCGTCTGAGTTTCCATTATTTCCTATGGGGAAATTCGCTTCGATATACGAGTGCTTTGGATTGCAAGCATGTTTTTGGAACGAATTATGCTCGTAAACCAACGTTTTACTGTATTTTTTGAAACTATGTGGGTTGTATCAAGTATTTAAATAAATATACTATCAGTAACGGATCAAACATTCATAGATCCTAGTATTCTTCCCTCTGATTTTCTTTAATTGACTTTGTACCATCCAAATCTTCCCTTTTTAGTTTGCCAGAGCCCAGTAGATGCCCACACATGTAAACATGGGATGAGTGAAAGGTGAGCATAATAACTTTTTATTTTTTGGTCCTTCACAAAATGTTCTCTTTTCTCCTCAGGATCAACATTGCATGGTCAGCCAAAGCACAGGCCCCAGTTCAACTCCTGGGGCTTTGTCAGACCCAAACACAGGTAGTGGCTACATGAACAGATCCCAGCAATCAGCATTTAATCAGCAACTGATGGAGAAGAAACAAGTTTTGCAGAAGCAACTAATGGAACAAAAACAGCAGCTTCTTCTCCAGCAACAGATGTTGGCTGATACGGTGAGGTTTCCTTCTCTTTTCTACGTTAGATGCTATAAACCACATGAAAAGATTAAACCTGAGGCCTATTAAAATCTTGAGACGTTTGAGGGAGTAACATAGCCAGAAGTTCATTTCTGGGTGGGCCTATGTATTTCCTATCCCCTCCCCCCATCCTATCATATTAAAAGTAATACCATAGAAACATGATGGCAGATAAGGCCAAATGACCCATCCAATCTGCCCATCCGCATTAACCATTATCTCTTTCTCTCTCTAAGAGATTCCTCGTGCTTATCCCAGGCTTTCTTGAATTCAGACACAGTCTCTGACTCCACCACCTCTACTGGGAGACTGTTCCTCGCATCTACCACCCTTTCTGTAAAAAAGTATTTCATTAGATTACTTCATCTGATGAAGATACCCAAGCATAACCAGCTGAAGATGTCCTCTGCCAGAACCCCACCACCGTGCCCTCTGAGCTGTGTGGAAGCTGGTGGTATGCTGCCAGCCACTAATGGCGGCACCCCTCTCCCCCCATGCATGCTCACGTCTGACCCAGTGGCATAGTAAGAGGGGCCGGGGGGGTGGTCCACCCTGGGGGTCAAATTGGGTGGGTGCTGGCACCCCTCCTGCTCTCTGCCCCTGCCTTTTCTCACTCCTCCCCTCGCCACACGCGTGCTCCTCCTCTAGGTTCACTTCCGCGAGCAACAACTTTAAAGTGCACTTCACGACCACATCATCTCTCCCGCCGAAGTCACTTCTGGGTGTCGCGCGTAGGAAGTGTCGTCAGCAGGAGAGGAAATGGGGGGGTTGCGAAGAGCACATTGAAGCTCTTGTTGCTTTGTGGCGGTGAACAACTGGAGGTATGAGGGAAGGGAAGGGGGAGCGTGCCTGCGGCAGGGGGATCAGGGAAGGAGCAGAGGTGGAGGCAGGGGAGGGGCACCCTCTGACCTGTTGTGGCCCCCCACTGTCCATAGCTGGTTGTCGCTAGTGGACAAAATGAATCAATGGCTGTGCAAGGCGAGACGCACCAGCTGCAGTTCCGAGATTACTTTTCCCCTACTCTCGCAGCTTTAATAGAGGTGAGAAGATGGAAGCAGGATGAGGAAGATTAGAAGAGGGAAGATGAAGGGCGGATCAGAGGACAAGAGAACTGAGAAAAGAGTTAAAGAAAGCAAGAAAGGGGTAGATGCATGTCCGTTTCCCTCACTGCCTAAAACGTCAGGAGAAGAGAGAAGAATAAACAAAAACAGGGCAGAGAGAGGTGAAAGAGAAAATAAAAATGTGAAGTAAACCGAGCATAATATAAAGCTAGAAACGCCAGAAGGTTAATAAGTGTTTCTTTCTGAAAACACCCTCCAGGCATTCAAGACAAAGTTAGACAAGTTCCTGCTGAACCGGAACATATGCAGGTAGGGCTAGTGTCAGGGCACTGGTCTTTGACCTGGGGAACACTGCGGGAGCGGACTGCTGGGTACGATGGACCACTAGTCTGATCCAACAGCGACAACTTCTTATGTTCTTAATCTGTTGGGAAGGAAAAACCTTTTCTCCTTTACTGAGTGATACTGAATCTCAGAGTGAACCAAAGAAAGAAGTGCCCAGGTTCTGAAATTGACTTGCAGCAGATTGAAAATAGACATTTTTATTTTTTCCAATCCAACAAAAAGAAATTATACTTAAAGGGTAGAGATTACCTGCCCAAATAGGGCTAAATACTGTATATGAAAATTCAACAGAACAGGACCTCATTTGGCATGAGAGATAATGAAAAGAAATTAAATTCAAGAATGGGCCAGATATGACGGGGGTGGGGGGTCCAGAGAAATAAGCTCCCCCAAATAATGGTCTAATTCACTTCTTTGGGAGATGCTGTTCTAGCCTAGGCAGAAGCCTACATAGTGTTTTGATGGCGTTTTTATGAACAATCATAGCCGCATGACTATATTCTCATTATTTATTGATGTCATGTCAGAGTAAATGATGTGAATCCTTGATGTGGGTGTTGCCAAAACCAAGCTGTGTTGGGTAAATCCCTTGAATGAATTGGTTTAATCATCCCTGGTTGACGGTTGTCTGCTCTTAGGCCGTCTTCACTCCTCCTCTATTGTGAGATCTGCAAAGGTTTTTCCTTCTTTTTTGTTTGTGGCTTTTGCTGATTATCTGTTGTATAGCTGAGGACTCATCAATGTGAAAAATGCACAAAAACAGAATGAGAAGATCAATAGAAACCAATGGAGAGGCAACCGAGTACTGGGAAAAGTCATGATTTTTGGTGCTTATTCAACATGGTATAAAAACTGAACATAAACAAGACGACGATCATGAACATGGCAAATGATGAAAATTTTGAATTTGAAGGCGATAGAAGTTGGAAAGGAGGAAATACTCTGCAGAATGGCACTTGGTCGCTTTTCAATGAAGGCTCTCAACAAAGTATTCAAAAGCAAGGAGGTAACACTCCAAATTAAGATCTGACTTGTCCATGCACTCGTTTTCTTAGTGGTCAGTTACGGATGCGAAAGCTGGACATTACGGAAACAAGACAGAAAGAAGATTGACTCATTTGAGCTTCGGTGCTGGAAAAGGATTTTAGGCATAACAAGTCAATTCTGGAAGAGATCAAACCGGCTATGTCACTTGAAGGGCAAATGATGAAATTACGACTGTCTCAGTTTGGCCACACCATCAGAAGAGAGAGATCACTGGAGAAGGACATCATGTCTAGGAAGACTGAACGAACCAGACGAAGAGGACGACCTGCAATCAGATGGCTGGACATGTTGAAAACAACCATGGGGATGACGCTGGAGGACCTTTCCGGACTAGCACAAAACCAATTTCTTTTTAGATCCGCAATACATGAAGTTGCTAGGACTCGAGCATGAGTTGATGGCACCTAACAACAACAACATTCAATAAACACCTAATTAACACCCCACTTCCCCCCATTTTATAAAAAAGTAGCGCGGTTCTAAGTGCTGGCCATAGCGGTAACAGCTCCGATGCTCATAGGAATTCTGTGAGTGTCGGAGCTATTTCTGCTGTAGCTGGTGCATAAAACCATGCTACTGTTTTGTAAGGGGGGGGTAACATTTTTACATTAAGGATATTTTATTGGCGTTGGAGAGGTAGGTTATCAAGCTGCATTAAAGCTTGAAGTCATGTTATTTGCCCTTTAACGTAACTTAAAGGGCCTTAATACAACTGTATTTGTCTTACCACAGTGATATTTAGGTTGTTGCCGGTTGCATGGTAATGAGATGCAAGATAATAATAATAATTTATTTCTTATATACCGTTATACCAGAAGTTCGAAGCGGTTCACAGCAAGAAAATGCATACAGTCAATGTTTAGGATGCACAATAAAACAATCGGTCTGAAATACAATAAAATCAATAAAATAGATCGGTTAAAATCTAATAAAGTTAAAACAGTGGCATAATTAAGAATATAGACAGCTGTAGGAATTCATAAACGTTAAGACAGTGACATAATTTAAGATTTAAAACTTGTCAAACAAATGAGTCTTCAATGATATGCAAATGTCCAATGAACTCTAAACCAGTGGTTCCCAACCCTGTCCTGGAGGACCATCAGCCAGTCGGGTTTTCGGGATACCCCTAATGAATATGGATGAGAGAGATTTGCATATAATGGAGTTGATAGGCATGCAAATCTACCCCATGCATATTCATTAGGAGTATCCTGAAAACCTGACTGGCTGGTGGTCCTCCAAGACAGGGTTGGGAACCACTGCTCTAGACCACCAATTGTAAGCTCTTTTGGGTGTAGGGGGAGGTGATAGACCCATTGAATATATCCAAAGTGTACCTGACACAGGAAAGGTAAGCATTTCTATGAAACAGCAGTCTAATTCTCTCTCATCATATTCCTTAGGATAAAATTACTCCACAGGATCAATTAAATAGGCATTTGACAAGGCCCCCACCAGACTATAAAGACCAAAGAAGGAACATGGTCAGCATGCATCAAGCAAACCAATATTCAGGTAAGGCTACTTTACACAAAGAAAGCCAATGAATAAATTGATTGTTATAGCATTTTCTGTACAATTCAAGTCCCGTGTAAGGCATCATCTAACTTTCCTCTGGCCTCATCAGAAAAATAGATCTTGTTCTCACAGCTGCAGTAATGTGAACAGTGTCCAGAGCATAGTAAAGTGGAGCTGTTGTCATCAACCACCATCCTTTATAAGCAAGAGTCCTTAAGAAGCTATCTGATTGCTCCCCGTCATCCAATTGGTGTCTTTACGCCTGTTCATTAAGAGATCCTGTCGTGAGCCTCTCAAAACTGCTTCTTGTTCCGTGGTGGCTGATTCGAGGCTTAGTAATGCTACCATACCTGAAGGATGGGTTCTCTTGGTCATGGTCTTCTTTGAAGAAGGTAAAGGAGGCAAATTATAGAGTCTGGAAATGAATTGATGACAGAGCATGAGGATGAAAAAAAACCTCTTCCTTATGCACTATCCCCCTAATTCTATAATCTTGCACACCCATTTCAGCTCAGATTCCATAAAGGTTCCTGAAGATAGGCACCTAGATTGACGTGCCTAGCAGATCTAGGCACTTAATTTAATTTTCTTAATTGGCACCATTAATTGAAAGCACCATTGAAAAAAATTTAGAACATCATTAAAAAATTAATTAGCTGGTAGCTGCCTAACTTGGTAGGCATCTATCACTTCGATGTAGACATCTACTCTGAGGTGTCTACCAACAAATAGGCATAGTTAGGGATGGATTTGGGGTGTGAGGATTCTCCTGATGCAATCAACTGAATAGGCAGGATATCCTCAATCCCATTCTCTCTCCTTCCGTCCCTCCCACCCAATAACCCCACCTCTACACACATACCCCCCCAGTTTTCGAGGCCTACATTTCTGGCACCTATGTTTGATGTAAATCGTGTCCATGGCAGCGCCTGCGCCACTTAAGGGCATTTCTGGTGTTAGCCACTCCTACTTTGACCTTGGGCGTGTTTAGGCACTGCCATAAATGCAATCTAGGTACCGGGTTTGTAGGTACCTCTAGGCACCTATATTTTTTGATTTTAAACAATTTTAAGGTGGCTTTTAAATGGCTTTGCTGCTTAAGTTAGGCGCAAATAGGGTGCCTACTGGTGCCTAACTTATGGAGCTGTTTATAGAATATGGGCCTACTTTCTTTATAGAATAAGTCCTTTTATAGAATTGCCCCATTCCCCTAAATTCTATAAATGGCGCCCAAATTGGGGTGCAATCCTGAGATCTGGGTGCAAATAAATTAATGATCCATTAATCAATAACTGACCGCTAACAATCAGTTGTTGACATTGATGACACTCATTTGGATTTGCATGGGCAAATTCTCTCGTGCTCAACCCAAAAGAGGGGCATGGCTATGGTAAGAGCATGGGCGGGTCAGGGGCATTACAGTGAATTAAATGCAGTGTCACAGAATTGGGGGGGGATGCACACCCAAGTTGTGCACCAGGATTGATTTATTTGCCCCAGCATTGATTTATTTGCTCTAATTTATTTGCACCAGGTTTCAGCTGGTGTTACGTTCTCATGCCCAAAGTTGGGCAAAAGAATCCCCGCTAGGCTCTGTTCTAAAAAGGCTGCTCATCCAATTCCCAGAGTAGTTCATAGCGCTGAGATATAGGAATGTAGTTTTAGAACTCTACATAGGGCGTATGTGACCCCCTACGCAGCTGCAAAAAACGGGTCATTTATAGACAAATCTGTGCCCCAAATGTCATTTGGAAAGTTCCTCCTACTTGTATGCATTTTGGATTTGCCCGGACATACCGTCTTTTTGGAAGAGGGTTTACTCTTAAATATAAGATGGATGTTGGGTCAACCAGTAATCCTTTCCCTTGCAGACCTGCTACTGGATGTACTTACCAGGTTCTTATGTAATTAGGGGAAATGTGTGCATATACATACCTCTCTACCCCCCCCACGCCATGCTTGCACCCTCCCTTCCCCGCCCCTCATACCTCATTAAAATCTTCACCAGTGCAAGGAACTACTCTAGCCCGCTGCTCACATCGGCCTAGCTCCCTCTGGAATCACTTCCAGGTCATGGGGCCAGGAAGTGACATCAGAGGGAAAGCCAACAGCAGGCCGGAGAAGCTGCTCGCCCTGGCGAAGATTTAAAGAGGTACAGGAGCAGGAAGGGAGGGCATGAGCGTGGCGTGGGGGTATGGGAGGGGAAAGGAGGGCATGGGGGGGTTGGCGCAGATGGAGCAGGGGCAGAGAGAAGGATACAGGGAGTGTCACCGCCTCAGGAGCCTCCTGCCCTCACTATATCACTGTCTACATGTGTATGTTTGCAAAACAGAATGTGTTGGTATTTCACAACTCACACATTTACATGTAAGTAGACACAATGCTTCCATTATGTTTTTCCACATTTGTCTTTGTACAATGGATGCTATTGTTCCCTCTAAGCTGAGCAGGTGTCCTCCAGCTGCATTGCTACCACTAGGGGGTGGAATATTTTCAGTCGCTAAGGACAGGTATGTTCCCTGGAGTCCTGCAGAACTTGCCTGTCCCTCACAATTGAAAAATGTGACAGTAAAACAGCACCCTCTATTGGTGAGACTGTGGGTGGAGGACTCCTGCTCAGCTTAGAGGGAACAGCGGCCCTGCCACACATGTATTTTAGAATAGGAGCTATGTCAGCAGATCTTTTTCCAAAATTCAAACAGAATTGTTCACATCCTAACCTAAAATGTATACAGGTCTCCCTCCATATTCATGCATTTGGTATTCACAAATTCAGTTATTTGCGAGCTTCCCAGAACCCTCCACTTCTTACCTTAAAGCCCTGGTGGTCTAGCGGTGAAGCAGGGCAGGAGCGATCTTCCTACGCTCCTGCCCCTTGAAAGCCACAATCAAAAATGACTGCTACAGTCTCATGAGACCGCGGGAACTTATGAGACTGCCATGGTAACTCGCGGCAGCCATTTTCGATCATGACTTTCATGAAGCAAGAGCGTAGAAAGATCGCATCTATCCCGCTTCACCACTAGACCACCAGGGCTTTAAGGTAATGTGTGGATTGGTCCGGGAGGGGTGAGGGACTTAAGGTTTTTTTTGGGGGGGGGCCCCTAAAGTTATCCGTGAATACATAGTATTCACGAGAGGGCTGTGCTCCTAACCCCCGCGAATATGGAGGGGAGTGTACTTGTATTCTCTTATATTAAATATTTTCTTTGAGAAGTTAGTTTTCTATTCAGTGAAGGAATTTCCTGTACTAAAATTAATTACAGTATATCATTTTAGGTGGTTCACCAGCTGGAAATCTAAATGGCAACCAAACCATAACAGATCCTGTTTCAGCAAACAACATTCTGCCACGGAATTCTGCCCTTTTGTCTACAAATCATGGACCTAGATTTCCTTCTCTCCATGGAATCCAAAATATGAGGATGTACGGGAACATTTCTTGCAGTCAAATTGCATATGGTGTGGCACCAGGAATTAACCAAATGCAGCAGCCTAATACCCAAGTCGGATCCAGCCAAAATAATCCTACCGTGTCGAGGCAGTCAACACTAGGGCAAGAAAACAGTCCAGCGTCTTTTGGAACTGAGTCTACAAGCAATTCAAAGCAAGTGAGGCCAGGTCTAAACCATGGAGCGGGGCAAAGGGCATCGAATGTTACCATAAATTCTAATGCCCCTTCCCAGAATTGGGCTCCTCCAGAAGCAACAAAACAAGATTCGCTGAAACCTGCGACTGTTCGCTTCCCTTCCAGTGGCCCGTATTCAAACCAATCCATGCAGCCCAAAGTGGTCAACCAGCATTTTCCTTCAAACCAGTTAACACCTACAGTACAAATTAGACCTGTAAATCAAGTGACTCAAGTATTAAATGGACAAACAGTGGGATCGTCACTAAGAGGCCTGCCCACAAGACCTAACCAACTAAGAGCACAAACTTCATCTGGCATGAATCAGTTGGGTGCAAACATTAATCAACCATCAGCCATGCCATCAAACTGTTTTACTCCTTCAAACCAAAATCCTAGGCCGTTCCCTGAAGACAGCAGTGAGTTGGGATTCGCCTTCCTTAATCAGCAAAGTGACAGCTTAGGGTCTGCTCTCAACAGTGACTCTGACTTCATCGATTGCTTGCTAAAAACAGGCCCCAGTGCTGATGACTGGATGAAGGATATCAATCTAGATGAGATCTTGGGGAGCAACTCATAAATTGCCGTCTAGTAGATTTACCAAAGTCCAAGCACTAAAAGTCATAGGAGCTCGTTTCCAGTTCACAAGGCTAGTGTGCGTATTCTGCAGAAAGGGGAGGTATATGCCGGAAAATAACGGAATTTGAAAATCAGACTGGTTCCTTTTTCCACCTGGCATATCTGTCTTCTAGGTCAGAACAAAGACACTGACCACAAACACACAGCAAGGCACAGACCTTTTTCAACAAAACCAGTCTTCACCCTGCTACTGCTGATGGCCTGCTCCAAACATTGGTCTTGTAATCTTGCATTCTAGATCAACACAATTAAATTGATTAATGAGCTAACTAATTTAAAGTTAACCCATTACAGTTGTGGCCAAACATTTTCAGAAAAACAAATCAATTATACAAGAAAGGTTTAATTTATGGAGGGAAGTTTTACTTACTTCAGTAATTTCTTAAGTGGTTTTCATGTTTTGTATTTTGTGTGTTATGATTGGAAAATTTGTACCCGATGTTTTATCTTTAACTGGTCCTTGTTCTCTGATGAAAGTGGCCACATCATTTATAGTATGTGTGACTAAGAAGTATAAAATGGGAAGGCGGCAGTCTTTATGGTCTGAACACTTCTTCCTTTCTCCTATTTTGCAGGATAGTATGGCGCTCATTTTCGAAGCATATGTATGTCCCAAAGGCCAAAATGGAAGTCTATTTGTTGGTAATTACCAAAATATGGACTTTTCTGTGAGGATTTTGGAGCGCCTTTGGGACATTTATTGATCTGTTTCTGTAAGGTAATTTCCAGGGACACCCATAGTTGGGTAGTCTTTTTTCTGACATGGATGTCCTTTCAAAAATGCCCGTCTACAAGTACAGCATGATTCACCAAGCGTGGAAAGTTCCCTCTGGGATACTGTTGTTACATTTCAGTTGGTTTCTTCTGCTGTTCCTAAGTTAGAAATGCAAAGAAGATTCAAAATCACACGAAGGGATGATCAAGTCTGGATGTTCACAGTCTGAAGTGTACTTTACAAAGGTTCATTGAATGCGGAGATTTTTGAAACAAGCTGCCTCCACTGTGTCATTACATTTCCTGTTGGCAGAAAACAACACTGAAAAGAGATTTTTATTGGCTCCTCCCCCCGTATAGTCCTCAGATGACAAGAGATCTCAAGTCACCCAGGTATAATGTCGGCAAATGGGGAAAAAGAGAGGTTTAGCTTTTTTTTCCCCCCAGTAAATAGCTATAAATGCACTACCTTTGTATCTCTGTCTTTGTTACCAGGAGCTTTTCTTATCATTGTATTGTAAATGAAAAAAAAAAAATTGTTTTGTAAACTTTTTGTAAAGTATTTTCGTAGAGATAAAATCATATTCATTGGGTTATATTTATACTTCTGTGAAATAAATGTGCTATCGTACAGGCTTATATTTTATACAAAGAGTTAACCTTTTCTTTTTGTAGAATAATAAAGACGGTTTTATGATACAAAACTGGGGGGGGGGGGGGTGATTTCAGATTTAAACAGAAGTTTTAAAAAGACTTCTAATAGGGACGGAGAGTCTCAGATATGTCTTGAGGCTTGTGCGCAAAAGCTTATCGTACATATGGAATAGTGTGCGGTACGGAACTTTCACAGAATTGTTAGAATGACGTAATAAGGGAGGGCAGGGTGGGGACAGTCAGCCCTGGGCACCGTCTTGTCACCGGCACCCATCCTACTCCTGCCATACCCATCCCTTGCCACCGTGCGCCACGCCCCTTCCCTCCCCTCGTACCTCTTTAACGTCTCCGGCACAAGCAGCAGTCCCGAACTGCTGCACGCCCCAGCAGTCATCTCTTCCTCTAATGTCACTTCCTCAACCCACGCCTAGGAAAAGACGTCCCACAGTATCACCTCTATGCCGATGACTCCCAGATCTACCTCTCTGCGCCAAATATCTGTGCTGATACCCAGACCAAAGTCTCAGCCTACCAGTGCAACATTGCTGCCTGGATGTCTCGTATGTCCTTAGCATATGGTAAAGACCTACCTAAGGGTATGCTAAGGCTACTTTTTATTACAGCTTGGTAAAAGGACCCCTAAATATGCCATATTTAGGGCTAGATTGACTAAAATGCAGTGGTGTAGTATGGGGATGGCGGTGCACCCCTCCTCCTACCCACACCCACACCCCTGCTCCTCTCTTTGCCATGTGTGTGCGCCCCTTGCCTTCCCCGTGCCTTTTTGACTTCCTCGGCGCGAGGTTGCTGCCTGCGTCGGCATCAGTGCTCTTTCCGACATCAATTCCGGGACCCGCACCTAGCAAGTGACATCAGAAGATGAGCCAACACCGATGCGAGCATGCAGCTCATGCCGGAGAAGTTAAAAAGGTATGGGGAAAGGGAAGGGGGGGGCGCATGCGGCAGGGGGGGTGGGGAAGAGGGTGGGGGAAGGGTGCCATCGCTCCAGGTGCTGCTCACACTTACAACCCCACTGCTAAAGTGCACTAACGTCATTAATGTGTGATTTTCATAAATAGGTCCTTTTGCGTAAAATAAATACATTTCTCCCTCCGTATTCGCTGTGATAGGGGATTAAAAGAACCGCAAATACAAAAAACCCGCAAATAACTTTTTCATATGCTATTTGCTGTTTTCTATTAAAAACTATCGTGAATATGGTGAAACCGCGAATAACATGGTGGGAGACCTGGCCTGTTCCTGAAGGAGAGGCAAAACACGGTGAAGGAAAGTGCTGGGAATCGGCGATTTTCTCTGTAAATGCTTGGAATTGGCAATTTCTCTAAGCAAGCTGATGTAACCGTGAACAATCGAAACCGCGAATACGGAGAGAGAAGTGTAAGTCTAGGATTTGCTTCCCCTGTTTGTGAAAATGTGCTAATGTTGCTCCTGTTTCGGAGGCGACAAAAGGCTCCTGGGTTATGCGTGTGCTCCTTAGCATGCAGCAATGTAGATTAGCGCGGAAGCACTCGCTCTCCACCAGAGGCACATCCCCTCAAAAAAATAAAAATTGTTTAGGGCGTGGTCAGCATGCACACATTCAAAAGCTACCACACAACTCTGCAGTGCGTCCCGCAGTAGTCCAGTTTTTGCTGTGGTAGAAGTGTGGTAGTATCTTAATGCAGATTAGCGAAGGACCCCCCTAAGTCCTGTTTAGCACGCACGCTAAAAAAAACATTCTGTAACCTTTTGTGCGAAGGTCCTTTTTCAATAAAGAATTTTGTCATTGAAAACGCCATAAGAACTATGAAAACATTCCAGGTTTCAAATGTCAGTGTCTTTTCGCAAGCGTCTGTGTTTTATAAATTATGGCTTATGTGTTATTGTTATTTTGTTATTCCAGTCTTCTTCTGTACATCAGCTGAATAGTATTTCACAGTGTGAAAAAGTGTACAAAAAAAAAAAAACAGATGAAAAACCAGGAAAATCTCCCCCTTCCCAAGCTGCGATAGAGTTTTCTACCGTGGCCCAGAGCACTAAAAGCTCCAACACTCATAGAATTCCGATGAGCATCAAAGCAGCGTCGGATCATTTAGTACTCTGGGCAATGGTAGAAACCTCTGCCATAGCTTAGGAAAAGAATGCTTTTATCTTTTGAATGTTTTTTTGTGAATCCTGCTTAGTGTATGTCATTCTACATCAGTGGTCTCCAACTAAAACCCTTTGCAGGGCCACATTTTGGATATGTAGGTACTTAGAGGGCCTCAGAAAAAAAATAGTTGATGTCTTATTAAAGAAATGACAATTTTGCATGAGGTAAAACTCTTTATAGTTTATAAATCTTTCCTTTTAGCTAAGTCTTAATAATAATATTGTAATTTATAGCTAAAGAGACCTATGATCAAGAAACTGTTTTATTTTACTTTTATGATTATGATAAACATACTGAGGGCCTCAAAATAGTACCTGGCGTGCCGCATGTGGCCCCTGGGCCACGAGTTTGAGACCACTGGTCTACATGATGTACTGGAGCCACAATGGCCCTTATTCAATTTCTTTTTTTTTCTTTCTTTTTTTTACTTTGAACAGTATTAAGAGCTATTAACTGACAAATCATCAATGAGTAGATTTATTAAAATCTGGCCTAAGCTGTTGTAAATTCATTAATGCAAATAATCACAGTCCCCACCCCACCCCCGTTTACAAAACCGCGATAGCGATTTTTAGCGCAGGCCGGTGCGCTGAATGCTCTGCGCTGCTCCCAACACTCATATGAGTTCCCAACACTCATATGAGTGTTGGGAGCAGCGCAGAGCATTTAGAGCACTGGTCAGCGCTAAAAAAACGCTATCGCGGTTTTATAAAAGGGGGGAGTATTTTTAATGGGAAAACACAAAGACAACATTTGGATAATTGTCCTTTCCACTCTGTTCCTCCTTTTATCCCATCATATCTTCTTTTCCAAATAATGTCTACTTATTCTTCTTTATATTTGTTTAATTAAAATACGGACATATAAAAAAAAATAAAAAATACATCTTACAGCTTGTATTTTTTTTGTATATGTTTTACTAATGAAAATAGGGGGTCCTTTTACTAAGCTGTGGTAAGCACTTGCACATGTTTTACCGCAGGTTAAAAGCACTACTGCAGGGCATGCTGAAGCCTCCTGCATTAGTTTTTGGATCAGCACGTACTTCCCACGTGCTAAAAAAATAAAATGTATTTTTTAGCACTGAGGAAAGTAGGCATGTTCTGCTGCACTAATCAGCGTGGCTACATTGGCACACTCTAAACCCCCCCCCCTTTTACAAAACCACAAAAGCGGTTTTTAGCGCAGGCCGGCACGTGAAATGCTCTGCGCTGCTCCCAACATTCATAGAGTTCCTTTCAGCGCTGGGAGCAGCGCAGAGCATTCAGCGCATCGGCCTGTACTAAAAAAACGCATCTGCGGTTTTCTAAAAGGGGGGAGGGGGTAACTGATTAGGGCAGGATTAGCACGAGCACTTTCTCCGTAGAAAATAGGTGTCAGTAAGGGCCAGATTCTGTGAATGGCGCTAGGGTTAGGGCGCCCAGCTGAGTTCCGTCCGGAACTCAAAATTAATGGTAATTCACCATGCCATTAAAAACGCAATTAAAATTTTTTAAAAAACAATTAAGAGTTCCATGCAGAACTCAGAGCGGCACCTGCCAGCGCCCAATGACAATGACCTGAAAAGTGGGTGTGGTTAGGGGGCGGAGAATAGGCATCGTATGACTTAGGCATCACTAGGCATCTATGTTAGGCGCCAGTAAATTAAGCCAGGAAAACCCTAGTCTAATATACCAGGACCTAACATCGGGATGCCTGGCGATGCCTAAGTTAAATTAGGCACCGATAGGTACAGTTCTGTAAATGATGCCTAGTGGTTTATTGACAACCACAACAAGCGGCGCCTAGGAGAAAGTTTCTCCAGAATTCTACTGTTCAACGGCTCCCCCTTCTGCTACTATTCCTTTCTCTCCTCTCTTCTACCTTCCAAAGTATTTAGATCAATGCTGTCTTGTTAAAATGTTTATTTTATTTTTATTTTTCCTCTAACTCTACTTTTCACTTCTCTATTACCCTCCAGGTACTTTAGTTAGATTGTGAGCCTTCGGGACAGTAAGGGAATTTTTCAAGTACCTTTCTTATTTCTAATCTTAATGTATATTTTCTGTAAACCGCTTAGAACCTAACGGATGTAGCGGTATATAAGAAATACATTACATTACAAGAAATACATTACATTACATTACACCACTGGGCAACGTTTATAAAATCCTCTCCAGATTGGACTATTGCAATTCTATCTACTTAAGCCCAACAAAGAAAAGCCTCCATAGACTCCAACTAGTCCAGAACACCGCGGCTAAGCTTATCTTCTCAAAAAGTAAATTTGACCATGTCTCACCACTCCTGTCCAAGCTCCACTGGCTTCCTGTTATCTCCAGGGTCCACTTTAAATGTGCCTGCCTAGCCTTCAAGATCCTACACGGCATCCTTCCTCCTTTTATTCCACTATCCTGGAATTCCTCAAATCCAATTTCCACCAGATCCACCCAAAAACTAAAATTATCCTTCCCCTCCTTAAAAGGCATATCCCATGTTGGTAAACTAGGGTCTTCCCTCCCCTTCAGAATCACTCAGCTTTGGAATAATCTTTCTTCCCCTCTTCGTAACTTGAGTTCCCTTCAACTATTCCGTAAGCATCTGAAAACTTGGCTATTCTCCAAAATGTAACCTTCTTCCCCTCTCTGGTACTCTAAGCCCTAACCTCTCTTTATACTTATTTCTATAATTCCATTGGAGTTCCGTTCTATCCCAACTCCTGTAAACCGTGCCGAGCTCCACATTGTGGAGAAGATGCGGTATATAAACCCAATATTTAGTTTAGTTTAGTTTAGTTTAGGCTATAAGTGCATTCTTTTCTTTCTAGAATAGGCTTAAATAGGTGCCAGAACCAGCACCTATAGTGGGTGCCCTGTTATAGAATTATCTTCTAGATGTTTCATCTATTTACAATAACATTAATCTCTCATTAATGCTCCACTATGTTCAAAACCATGGAGATCTTGTCCCATCAGACATCAGCAGCTTCATTCAAACCAAACTTCATTTAGGTTATGAGAAATTACAAGCCAGCCTCCTCAATTTCTGTCATCTCAGTTATAGTATTCACTAGTCAAACTTTTAAGCTTTTTTCAACTAGTAATCTTTTTTTTTTTTTTTTTAAGCACTTATCTCTACTGTATGTGTAAGTCTTTGGGGACTCCGAAATGAATTCACATTTCACTGAACGCTGTATCAAGGAGCTTCCTCATTCGAAACACTCCGTCATCCTTCAAATATCTCTCAAAGATCCAATGAATACTATAACAGAGATGACATAAATGGAGATAATCTTAAGAGACTATTAGACCGATGAGGAGGCTGGTTTGTAATTTCTCATAGCCTAAATGGAGTTTGGTTTGAGTGGAGCTGTTGCGTTCTGAGGGGAGGGCATCTCCGTGGTTTTGAATATTGGTGGAGCATTAATGAGAAATTAATAAAATATTTGCATAAATCACCACTTCATCTGTGCTGTACCCAATACACCCCCCCCAAATATACCTATGCTCGAGTATTGCAAACGTATTTATTTATTCATTCATTCAATTTTCTATACCGTTCTCCCAGGGGAACTCAGAACGGTTTACATGAATTTATTCAGGTACTCAAGCATTTTTCCCTATCTGTCCCGGTAGGCTCATAATCTATCTAATGTACCTGGGGCAAGGGGGGGATTCAATAACTTGCCCAGAATCATAAGGAGCAGCATGGGTTTGAACCCACAACCCCAGGATGCTGAGGTTGTAGTTTTAACCACTGTGCCACACACATGGGGTAAATTCTATATGTGGTGTCTAAAAAAATCAGTGCCCAAAAAAATGCTAAGCAATATTCTATAAACTGCACCTAAAGTTAGGCGCAGTTTATAGAATAGCTCTTATGCCCAGGATCCACACCTAACTTTAGGTGCAGTGGTATATTTATGGGAGGGTGAGGGGGGTGGTCTGCCCTGTCATGTTCCATCCATAATCTTCAAAGCCCCTGAAGCAGGTGATTTTTCCCAAAAATATTCTGGAATTCTCTACATGGGTTAACAACAACAATGGACATTGGGCTTTAGTATATGGTTTGGCAATGGCATAGGTTACATAGAAACATAGAAGATGACGGCAGATAAGGGCCATAGCCCATCAGGTCTGCCCACTCTACTGACCCACCCCCAAGTCTACTATCCTAGGGATCCCATTCCTGGTGACAGGTTCCCTTGGCTTAACCCTCTAAGAGATCCCACATGACCATCCCATTTGCTCTTAAATTCTTGCACGCTGTTTGCCTCGATCACCTGCACCGGGAGCTCGTTCCAAGGATCAACCACTCTCTCGGTGAAGAAATATTTCCTGGTGTCGCCATGAAATTTCCCGTCCCTGAGTTTGAGCGGATGCCCTCTTGTGGCTGAGGGTCCTTTGAGAAAGAGAATCTCTTCTTCCATCTCGATACGGCCGGTAATATACTTAAACGTCTCGATCATGTCTCCTCTCTCCCTACGTTCCTCGAGTGAGTACAGCCACAAATTTTTCAGCCTTTCCTCGTACGATAGATCCTTGAGCCCCGAGATCATCCTGGTGGCCATCCGTTGCTCCGACTCTACTCTCAGCACATCTTTTCGGTAGTGTGGCCTCCAGAACTGCACACAGTATTCCAAATGAGGTCTCACCATGGTTCTGTATAATGGCATTATGACTTCAGGCTTCCGGCTGACGAAACTCCTGCGGATGCAACCTAACAACTGTCTTGCCTTAGATGAAGCCTTCTCCACATGATCAGCAGTTTTCATGTCTGCGTTGACGATCACTCCCGTCTCGTTCTGCCGATTGCTGATATGTTTGTTAAATAAAGAATATTTTAACTGTTTCTTTTTCTTATCTGACATTCTTCTGGCTACCTGATTGCTCTCCTAGATGCCTTTTTTTGTTATTATTACTTGCAATTTGAATATACCCTTTGGGGGGTTTTGTTGTAACCACTCTATTTGGCATTTTGGCTTGTCTTTGGTTATCAGCTTTCTATTCTAGGCTTTCTGCTCATACAACTAAACAATAGACCTTTTGTTGAATAAAATTCGCAACAGTATGACTAATGGAATAAGAACAGTGCTTGTAACACTGTAGCCCTTTGTGCAGGCGCTGAGAGTTAAATCTGCATTCTTTTAAGGGAGAAAGCTATCCCGCAGGCAGAATAAAGGTTAAGTCGTCATTGCTTGTAGGAAAACATCTACCATTGATCCAACCCAGGATGAAGCAACATTTGAATACATAATTTTGTTTCTTGGGATCTCTAGTATTGACTACAGAAGTGTGTTACGCCTCAGGCGAGTATCATGGATCAATTTTAAAAGCTAGCTGGCTAAACAATAAAGTTATTTATTTGCCAGATATAATAAAGTAGTTAGGTACAATTTCATCACTTACACGTTTACCTATCTAAGGATCCTTCATAGTTAGAAACGTTGCCAAGAAAACCCCACACACAAAATGAAGGATACTCCTTGCTATCACATTAAAGGTAAATTAACCAATGCTAGCATTTCTTTATTTTTTTTAAATATCTTTATTCATTTTAAAGCCAAAAATAATTGCAACATATTTTACAGACATTTTACACTTTAACAACACTTAACTTCTATCAAATTATATTTATGATAAATACATATATCATCCCCCCCCCTTTACATATCCAACAATTGCACTCTAATTAAAAGTATCTCTCCACCCCCTCCCACCCGCCCACCCAGGACGTGTATGGTCAAAGGGCAAAATCAACAATCACTCCTTACAGAATTTTGTCAATGGCTCCCAAACATCCCTAAATTTCCTATAATGTCCCTGTTGTATGGCCATCATACGTTCCATTTTAAAAGTATAATTTTAACCGATCCCAGTTTTTCCCAATTTCTCAAAATAAGTTGTATGGCAACCCCTGTCATAATACAAAAAAGTTTATTATTATGGGAAGATATTTGGCTTTTGGCCCTCATTAACGTGCTAGCATTTCTTTCTGTTCTAAGAACATAAGAAGTTGCCTCCGCTGCGGCAGACCAGAGGTCCATCTCGCCCAGCGGTCCGCTCCCGTGGCGGCCCATCAGGCCTATTGCCTGAGCAGTGGTCCCTGCCTATTTCTATAACTTACCTCTTACTCCTATCCCTATAACCTACCTCTACTCCTATCTGTACCCCTCAATCCCATTGTCCTCTAGGAACCTATCCAAACCTTCTTTGAAACCCTGTAACGTGCTCCTGCCTATCACAGCCTCCGGAAGCACGAGACCAATTATGATGCAGGTATTACAGATTAAGTTAGTCTTAGAGGGGCAGATTCTATATAGTCTGCCAAAACAAAATTGGCACCGACTAGGGTGGTGCTAAGCTTGATTCTATAAAAGCCAGGCGCACTGTATAGATAAGTTTCATGCTTAGTACCGCTAAGCATCACAATTTTTAGGCGCATCCTATTTAGGCCAGGGTTTTCTTGGCCTAAATGCCTACGCTTAAGTTAGGTGTAAAACAGTGTCTAAGTAAAAAAAAACAACCAAAAAAACCCCGCACCTAATACAAAAAACACAACCACAATCTGCCCCTTACCACGCCCACTTTTAACTATGCACTTTGGACTAGGCGCCTGTATTTTATAGAATTGTGTTTTTCGTGTTAGGTGCCTAACTTTCAAGCAAGTCCAGTTAACATCAATTATGAGGTGTTAAAGTGCCAGTTATCAGCTCTTGATATTACTCTTCTCATTAAAAAAAAAAAAAGTTTAAAATTTCAATGAAATCAAAAAAAATTTAAATTTCACTTAGCTTCATTAATTAATGCTGATAAAGTTTAGGGCAATGAAATACAATCAAACCTCGGTTTACAAGTAACCCGGTTTGTGAATGTTTTGCAAGATGAGCAAAACACTCGAGCAAACTGTAAAAATCGCAAACCAAGCATTGACTCGATTTGCGAGCCCCCACCTGACCCGACCACGGGAACCAACAGTATTGCTCCCCCCGAGGCCACCGGTGCTGCTCCCTCCCTTCATGATCATGATCGTCTCCTCCCCATCTACTGACCGGCCCTGTCCTTACCCATATGCCACCGGAGTTTGAAAGGGCCTGCCGCCATCCTCACCGAGATTCTCATGAGACTCGAGATCTCATGAGAATCTCGGAGAGAGTGAGATCCGGAAGGCCTGAGCATGCGCAGATGCTCAAGACTCAGCAGCAGACCGGCGGCAGGCACTTTCTATCACCGGCGGTGCAGGGGTAAGGACAGGGCCAGTCGGGGGGGGGAGGGGAGAAGAGGCGATAGCAGCACCGGTGGCCTCAGGTGGAGCATGGGAGTCAGGGTGCGTCCGGCAGGAGTGAGCCAGCACCTGAGAGTCCCGGCAGAGGGGGGAGCGGCAGAGCCAACTGTGTCCAGTCGGGCTCTGTGGCGGTGGTTTGCTTACAGCCAGCACCACCTGCAGTGAGAGGCAGCGAATAGTAGCAAAGGAGGAGAACTGGAGGAGCCGCGTGGATATGTCTGTGGCAGAGGCAGCGGTGGAGGCGTCGCTAATGGTAATTAAGTTTTGGGGATGTGGAACAAATTGTTCTAGTTTACACTAACTCTTATGGGAAAAATTGCTTTGATATACGAGTGTTTTAGTTTACGAGCTTCTGGAACGAATTATGCTCGTATACCAAGGTACCACTATACTTGAGTCCAGAGTTGTGCTGCTAAGGTTCTGTGAAGAACGGTTAAGTTCATGTGTATACTTGAGGGAACATTGGGATCTAGCTAGGTACTTGGGACCTGGGTTGGCCACCGTTGGAAACAGGATACTGGGCTTGTCCCAGGATGGCAATTCTTATGTTCTTACGCTATTAAGTATTGGAGCCTAGCATATGTATTTTAGTGTTTCAGAACATACAAACATAAGTGCCAATCCAGTAGATTCCGGTAGACATTTATTTAAAGCAAATCCAAGAGAACAAAACCAAATCAAAAATATAACCTGAATTTGCTTTGCTTATTTGGGACATCCTGCCCTTTAATTGGGCCAGTAATTGCCACATGACATGCTTGTGGTCACTATATCATCAATGCATCACTTTCGGCCTCTTTTACAAACCTGGGCAGCAACAGCCCCGAAGCCCTTTAAATCTCTTTGGGCTTCGGAGCCGCTAGCGCGGCTTTGTGAAAGAAGCCATTAGTTGTAAACAGATCTCAATGCTAAGAAGAGATTTAACATTCACCAGTTCCTATATTTGCACTAGAAACCTGTGCCAATATTGTTCAGTTATATTCAACATAGTAACATAGTAACATAGTAGATGACGGCAGATAAAGACCCGAATGGTCCATCCAGTCTGCCCAACCTGATTCAATTAAAAAATTTTTTTTTTTTTTTTTTTTTTCTTCTTAGCTATTTCTGGGCGAGAATCCAAAGCTTTACCCGGTACTGTGCTTGGGTTCCAACTGCCGAAATCTCTGTTAAGACTTACTCCAGCCCATCTACACCCTCCCAGCCATTGAAGCCCTCCCCTGCCCATCCTCCTCCAAACGGCCATACACAGACACAGACCGTACAAGTCTGCCCAGTAACTGGCCTAGTTCAATCTTTAATATTATTTTCTGATTCTAAATCTTCTGTGTTCATCCCACGCTTCTTTGAACTCAGTCACAGTTTTACTCTCCACCACCTCTCCCGGGAGCGCATTCCAGGCATCCACCACCCTCTCCGTAAAGTAGAATTTCCTAACATTGCCCCTGAATCTACCACCCCTCAACCTCAAATTATGTCCTCTGGTTTTACCATTTTCCTTTCTCTGGAAAAGATTTTGTTCTACGTTAATACCCTTTAAGTATTTGAACGTCTGAATCATATCTCCCCTGTCTCTCCTTTCCTCTAGGGTATACATATTCAGGGCTTCCAGTCTCTCCTCATATGTCTTCTGGTGCAAGCCTCCTATCATTTTCGTCGCCCTCCTCTGGACCGCCTCAAGTCTTCTTACGTCTTTCGCCAGATACGGTCTCCAAAACTGAACACAATACTCCAAGTGGGGCCTCACCAATGACCTGTACAGGGGCATCAACACCTTCTTTCTTCTACTGACTACGCCTCTCTTTATACAGCCCAACAAAGGCAACACAGCAGGGTATACTCAATCAATTCCTCAAATGTTACTAACTCTTCAGGATATTTTTCTACAACCTGTACCAGTTATTTCTGTTCATCTAACATCAGCATGTTTTTATGTTAGTCATAAGTGGAAAGGTAAACTTTTGTCTTGTATACTTGTTAACACTTTTATTTATTTATTTATTCAATTTTCTATACCATTCTCCCAAGAGAGTTCCGAACGGTTTACATGAGATTATTCAGGTACTCAAGCATTTTTCCCTGTCTGTCCAGGTGGACTCACTATCTAATGTACCTGGGGCAATGGGGGGATTAAGTGACTTGCCCAGGGTCACAAGGAGCAGCGTGGGTTTGAACCCACAACCCCAGGATGCTGAGGCTGTGGACTTTTATGTTTCAAGAAGTAAACAGCAGTCTTGGTTAGGTAACTACATCAACGGAGCCAGGCTGACTTACGGCGCCTTTCGAAAAGAAATTAACAGTATTGTTTGATAGATTTATTTCTTAAACAGAAGTCACACTAAATTTAATAATCTTATTCTGTCTATTCTTGAGTAATATGTTGTACTTTTATTATTTGTAATTCGCTGATTGTCCAGCTTTCTTCAGTGTGAACTGCCTAGAAGTCATCTGATTATGGCGGTATAGAAGAATGAAGTTATGTTATGTTAACCACTGCACCATACTCCCCTTTTATCTCAACTTTGTTTAGTTGGGGCAGCCACTTAATTGGGATAAAATACTCTACCTCCAATGTTTGTCCCAATTAACTGTAATCTTCTCTACTTAAATGTGTATGTCTACCATTTCAGAAACCTTCATGTCTACATGTTCCTAATTAGTTACAGAGCCTGAAATAATTTGTTAATATCAATTTCCGGGGGATGGGGAGGATAAAATACTCTGCAGTGTTTAAATTGGGATGTTAATAAATAGGGCCCTAAATATGATTTTGTAATGAATCTATCCTAGGCTTTTGCTTGATAGGTCTGGAAAGGAAAATGTTTGGGTGTCACTTCTACACCATATGTGAGTACAGACAGGATATTGTAAGAAACACTCCTTTCCTATCCATACTTCCCCCTTTTAAAGAAACCACTTGGGTGATGGCTCCTTTTTTTCCTGGCAGTCTGATCTCTCTTCCCACGTTGACTTTGCTATTTCATATTAGCTTCCTCACAGGAAAGGTTCCTTTCTGTGTCAGCAATATACACAAAGGGCATTGAGCTTTCATTTCAGAAACAGGGCAGGAATTCTTCCAGCTGTTTATAAAGGGCATGGAAAGGACGGCAGTCAAAAGCTTACTCGCTTGGAAAGAACAGAACCTACATCAGCAAAAAACAAAAGCAAACCCCACAAAATAGGGAAGAAGATGAACTTATGAAACCTAAGATATTACTGCGATAAATTCTCACCGTTAACTTAAGCCCTCTTACAGTAGAGATTTCCACCATGGCCTGGAGACACTGCACCGATGTTCATAGGAATTCCTACGAGTGTCAAAGCAGTGTTGGAGCATTTATTACTCTGGGCATGGTAGAAACCTCTACTTCAGCTTATTAAAAAAAAAAAAAGGGTTAGGGCTCTTCAGCGTGGACAAGAGATGACTGAGGGGAGATATGACTGAAGTCTACAAAATCCTGAGTGGAGTAGTAGAATGGGTACAAGTGGGTCAATTTTTTGCTTTGTCAAAAATGACAAAGACTAGGGGACACTCGATGAAGTTACAGGGAAATACTTTTAAAACCAGCTTCAATTTACTAACAGTTCCATCCTTGAAAATAATTGGAAACAGAAACTCTATACCCCGGTACATAAGAGATGAAAAGGACCTCATTTCTTTTTAAAAAACCTATCTTTTTAAGGATGCGTTCAACCTATGACAAAACCTCAGATTTAGAATCCTTTGTTACCTGGCTTAACATCTTATAATTCTTTTTACCCCTCCTCTTGTTAACTTTCCTTCAATGTATTTCTTCTACAAAGATATTGTAACTTTTCCCTCCAATCCCCACGACTCATGTATGTTTACCCAGTACGTTTTAATTTAAAGTCATTGTATTTCTCTCCCAACTTTATTCAAATTGTACATCACTTAGGTATTTAATAAGCGATTTATCAAGCACTAATAAAACTTGAAACTTCTGATACTTAATACATGAGATAGTTGCATAGGGGACATAGTTTTTCATTCTAGGTACAGCCAATCTGGGAGATGCTCCATGAGCTCAGGGATCCAATACATTCCCTGGCGCATTATATAGGCCTGATGGTACCTTTTGTAAAGATACTAAAGCAATTCTAGCATTTTTACCCAGCCAAATAAATTTAGTAAGAATACTATTCAGTTTCTTATAGAAGGACCCTTGAAAATAAACCAGTAACATACCCATTTGGCAACAAAGTACAGGCAAAACCATCATTTATACTGTCTGAACTATCCCCCACCAAGATTCTTCAAACTTTCAAAAACTACAAGAACGAGAGGGCATTCGGAAAAATTAAAAGGGGACAGATTCAGAACCAATGCTAGGAAGCTCTTCACTCAAAGGGTGGTGGACACCTGGAATGCGCTTCCAGAGGGTGTGATAGGACAGAGCACGGTATTGGGGTTCAAGAAGGGATTAGATAATTTCCTGAAGGAAAAAGGGATAGAAGGGTATAGATAGAGGAATACTATACAGGTCCTGGACCTGATGGGCCACCGCGTGAGCGGACTGCTGGGCATGATGGACCTCTGGTCTGACCCAGCAGAGGCAATGCTTATGTTCTTATATATGTAATGGGTTCCAATGCTCACACATTTCTGAGACCTTTAGCAATAGGATTTTTCATTTACTTGCATCATCTCTTCCAACGTCTTCTGAATCCAAATGCTTAAATATTTTATACCTTCTTCCTTCCAAAGGAAAGGGAACATGTCAAATAATCCTTTGGAACAATGAACGTTTAAAGGAAGAACCTCAGATTTACTCCAATTAATCTTATATCTTGAAAATTTCCCAAATCTATCAATCAGCTCAAGTAAATGTGGAATGATTGTCTCCAGATTCCTCAAATTAAGCAAAATATCATCTGCATAAGCAGAGACTTTATATTCCTGACCTGCACAAGGAATACCCTGAATCTCCTCTGCCTGTTAAATAGCTAATAACAAGGGTTCCAGAACAATGTTAAACAGCAAAGGAGATAAAGGATATCCTTGCCTAACCCCCTTCTCCAGATGAAAATGCTCTGAAAAAGTATTATTAATAGACTAGTGTTTAAGCCCGTTACGTTAACAGGTGCTAGAATAGATGTGTAAACTATTAGCACAATGGGGCGCTGAGGCCTTTCTTTCTTTGCTTCCTGCTCCCCCTGTCCAGCAGTAGCCCTTCTCCCTTCCTTTTACCTCCCCCCATCCAGCAGTACCCTTTCCCTGCTCCCTCTGTCCAGTAGTAGCCCTTCTCCCTTCCTTTTACCTCCCCCTGTCCAGCAGCACCCCTTCCCTGCTCCCCCTGTCCAGCAGTAGCCCTTCTCCCTTACTTTACCTCCTCCCTGTCCAGCAGCACCCCTTCTCTGCTCCCCCTGTCCAGCAGTGGCCCTTCTCCCTTACTTTTACCTCCCCCCTGTCCAGTAGTACCCCTTCTCCCTTTCCTGTTCCCCCTGTCCAGCATCCGCTAGCCTGGGCAGCCTCGGGGCTTTTGCTAGGCTGGCCCATCTCGCATTATCGAAGTGGGTCAGCCTAGCAAATGCCCCACGGCTGCTTGATGAAACAGCGGCCGCTGCCGCTGCTGATCTGGGGGTGAGAAGAAGAAGCGTCCCAGCAGTGTAGTCAGAAGGCAGGAAGTCAGCCGGCATCGGAGATTGGAGCAGGAAATCAGCTGAGGCAGGCACTGCCCATGCACTGCACGCTGCCACAGAGGCACGGAGTTTTAAGTGCACATGTGTGGCTAAGGTTTTATTATTATAGATAATCTGGCATAAGGGAAGCTATACAAGGTTTGAATCAGAAGATTTAAAAATATATATATATTTTTATTAAATTTATTGTAAAACGCCTAGACATAATATCAAATAATAAACTTGGCAACTTATCTGGGTTTCAAAAAGGGAATGGACGAGTTCCTGAAGGGAAAAGGAATCCAGGGGTACAATTAGAGGGTTACTATACAGTACAAAATGCTCTTGAGTAATAGATCACTACAAGTCCTTGACCTGGGGGGCCGCCGCGGGAGCGGACTGCTGGGCATGATGGACCTATGGTCTGACTCGGCAGAGGCAATGCTTATGTGCTTATTTTTATGTCTTTGTGTATTACTTTCATAAATTAATAACATGAACCAGCTGGAAGGTGCCCCCAACTTCCCTCCTCCCTCCGCCCGTTAGACTGGTAAGTCACACAGTTCGGCCGACACGAGACCTTCTCTTCCCCTTCAACGTCCCGACGCACTTGACGTAACTTATTTCCCGTCGCGACGTCCCGCACTGCCGGAAGCAGAAAGGCGCTTCACATGGGGGCGGGACGCCGGGGAGAGAGAGAGAGGGAAAAAGAAAGCGTTGGTGGTGGTGCCGGGCGATGTGTATGAATGACTGCTGCCGCCGGCGGCGAGCTGAAAGACAAGTTTAAAGGTGGGACGCGAGAGTGGGAGTTTTGAGAACGAAGGAGAGATCCTGGATTGCTGACGGGGACTGGAGGGACAGATCCGGAACCGCGGACGGGGACTGGAGGGACAGATCCGGAACCGCGGACGGGGACTGGAGGGACAGATCCGGAACCGCGGGCAGGGGATTAGAGAGACAGATCCGGAGCCGCGAGAGGGGGAGATCCGATTCGCGGGCAGGGGGTTAGAGGGACAGATCCGGAACCGCAGGAGGAGGAGATCCGGAATCGCGGGCAGGGGATTAGAGGGACAGATCCGGAGCCGCGGGAGGGGGAGATCCGATTCGCGGGCAGGGGGTTAGAGGGACAGATCCGGAACCGCAGGAGGGGGAGATCCGGAACCGCGGGCAGGGGATTAGAGGGACAGATCCGGAGCCGCGAGAGGGGGAGATCCGATTCGCGGGCAGGGGGTTAGAGGGACAGATCCGGAACCTCAGGAGGGGGAGATCCGGAACCGCGGGCAGGGGGTTAGAGGGACAGATCCGGAACCGCAGGAGGGGGAGATCCGATTCGCGGGCAGGGGGTTAGAGGGACAGATCCGGAACCGCAGGAGGGGGAGATCCGGAACCGCGGGCAGGGGGTTAGAGGGACAGATCCGGAACCGCAGGAGGGGGAGATCCGATTCGCGGGCAGAGGGTTAGAGGAACAGATCCGGAACCGCAGGAGGAGGAGATCCGGAACCGCGGGCAGGGGATTAGAGGGACAGATCCGGAGCCGCGGGAGGGGGAGATCCGATTCGCGAGCAGGGGGTTAGAGGGACAGATCCGGAGCCGCGGGCAGGGGATTAAAGGGACAGATCCGGAACCGCAGGAGGGGGAGATCCGGAACCGCGGGCAGGGGATTAGAGGGACAGATCCGGAGCCGCGGGCAGGGGGGTGATCGACGGTGAGGGAAGCAAACGCGTGTGGCTTGGTGTTTCTGCAGGATGCTGTGATTACGTCGTGATGACCTTCCTTCCCTTCCTGAAACTTATTGTCGAAAATGAGCTCCTGCTGCTCGCTTGTTAGTAAAACGGGGCCACAATTTGCCTACTTTTTTTTTTTTTTTTTTACTTTAGGGGATTTTTATCAGGTTGCGTTCCTGTATAGTGCAGCTGTTGTGAGGACTGTCTAAATAAACTTGAGGAATAAATCATTTTTGCAGGTGCACTGAATGCAGACTGTCGCTTGCTGCCTCTACACTGGAGATGTTCCCAGAAAATTATGTAGGATAAGCTGTAATTAAATTTGCACATGTACTGAATAATACAGCATACATGTGTTGTGACTCGTGCGTTGCATGTAGTATTTTTAGCACACTTTTTGAAAGCAAGACGGTTTATGAGATGACAATGATTTTGTGGCTCCGTGTGTCCCCTCCCTCATAACAGCCCTCAGTAACTTTTGTGTTTGGTATCCTGTAAACTCCAAGTTTTCGGTAAGTCCTCCTGACAGTTTTGGGATTTCTGAAACGTCTTGTTATAAAGAAGGGAATAAAAGTTTTATGAGATCATTCTGATGGAAACTGGGTCTGATTCCCCTTCACCTTATAATTCAGAAACAGCTTGAGGTATGGGTCTAAAATTCAAGTCACAGAAGATTCTTACTTTCCATGCTGGGAGGTAATTACTGTGTGTAGAATGGTGTTTGGGAAAGAAATATACTTGTAAGTGACTGGGATATTATGGCAAGATAGAGAACCATGACTCTTTATAATGTTAATGTTTACTTGTTACTTTCACAGGGGGAAAAATCCATAAAATTCTTTTATTGGCGGGTGACAGTTTTTTTTTAACATCCGACGACATCTCCCACTACAAAGGTGCTTACTGCAACAATAAAATAAGGTCCCCTTTTACTAAGCCACGGCAGAGGTTTCTACCGTGGCCTGGAGTGCTAAATGCTCTGTCACTGCTCCAATGCACATAAGAATTCTACACGTGTTGGAGCATTTTGCGCTCTGGATCATGGTAGAAACCTCTACTGTGGCATAGAAAAGGGGGGAGGGGTAAACTAGTATAGCTGGCCTCTCACTAGGAAATAAGGATATTGTGGTAGGTCCTTCCTACAAAATATTTGGAGCGAGTGTTCCTTTAAGAAGAAACAAGAGAAAAAAAAATTAGTAAGCTAGTGCACCAAAATGGACCTTTGTTCTGACCATTATTTTACATCTAATCCAATATCGTGTTACTAACAGCGGTCAATTGGAGTCACAAGTACCAGGCAGAATTCCAAAAAGTAGCAGCTTTACCTTAATTAGTTTATGGACTTTTCCTCCAGGTACATTGTTACACAAACAGCTTGAGTTCTAGAGCTTAACTGTGGGCTCCTTTTACTAAACCATGGTAAAGGTTTCTACCACGGGCTGGTGCGGTAAATGCTCCGACACTCAGGAATTCAATGAACTTCAGAGCATTTACCTCGCTGGCCCGCGGTAGAAACCTCTGCCGCAGCTTTGTAAAACCCAGCGTATGTGCAGAGTGAAAAACAATTTTATTTTTCTGTTTGTTGTAAATGTACTGATCTAAATTCATGATAGAAGTGTGCATAGGGATGGGGGACAATGGAAAACTCAGGACAATCTGCAGGGATCTGCACTATTAGTGACAAAACAGTCATTCATGCTGCAGGAATGGAAAACTTGAAACACCAACAATTTTTTAAAAAAAAGCAGATTTTTTTTTTAATTTGGCCTATTGTTTTATGTTAAAGTTTAACAAGTTAGAGGATGCATTTTATGTTTTGTTTGAATTTACAAGATCTTTTAAATTCAGGTTGTTAATGCAGAAGAGGGGAAAAAAAACTGGTGGGATGGTGAAGGGACAGAAACAAATTGACTGGGATGGGGGACCAGATTTTGTCCTCTTACACAGCTTTAATTCATGGTATTTCATACACATCTTTAATTCATGGTATCTCCTTTGTTCGTTGTACTTTCAAAAAGGAAAACGTTGATTCACGTTTACATGTTCCACTCAGAAACATACTCTTCAAAAAATACATAAAACCTATATAACAAAACCAGATCCATCCCAAGCTCCACCTACAATATCATCTACTCCCTAACAAATCAAAAAGGCTCAAACCACTCCTTATGTACCCCCTAACATCAAAACAACTCTCATGTAACCTGTTTAGGTATCTCCAAATATCATGACAATTCTCACATAATCCACCTTATGTATTTATATTATCATGACAATTCGTATGTAATCCGCCTTGAGCCGCAAGGTAATGGCGGAATAGAAATCACTAATGGTCTTAATTTTCCTTCATTTTTCTGTCTTCATCTCCTTTCGAGCTCCACTCATGTTCTTTCTTCTTTGTCTTCTTCTCCTTCCTCATCCTCATTTCACTTGTCATCTCTACAGAAGAACATCTGAATTTGTCATTATGAAGATCAGTTGAGCCCATGGTACTTTTTTCTTTGCTCATTTAGAAAATAAATATATGAGGAAGGACCAAAACATGCTTCTCTTGGGTGCTCATGCTGCTGGATATTAATACCAAGCTTAGTACAGTGAGAAACGGAACTGGAGACTTGGCTCCCTGACTGTAAGAGAAGCTCTGTGCCTTGGTATTCTGTACTAGCCTATCATAATACCCTACTTTGGATTATGGCCATTAGAAAAACAAGGAAGGAAATTGTGGAAGCAGACATGGTGAAAGTCAGATGGTTACGTAGTTGGCAGCCTCTGGAAAATGTCAAGCTGTGTGCTAACATTTCCCTCCATCATGAAGATGGATACGAGATAGAAACAGAGAATACGACAATAAGGCTCATCTCATTTATCAATTTTGTTCCTTTACAATGTCTTGGATCCCATAAGATGCCTGTTTCCCTTCACTCATTCACAAGTGCTCATCTCTTGCTTTCTTGAATGGCTTAATATGCAATATATTTAAATAATTCAAAAGGTATACAATAATTAATTTATATGATATATCCCTGGTCTCTCTCCTCTATAGTATTTATATATCTATTTATATATTTTTTAGGTATTTTTGTTTAGTAGACCCTGGACTTAGTAATACAAATTTGCAATATTATGAACAAAATTTAGGGCTAATCAGTGTTTTTCTCAACATTTACACATTTGATAAAACGGTGTTCTCCCCCAGCAATTTGTCAGCCTGATGGCATGAAGGAGTAGCTGGGTGGGGATGGAGGAATGAAGATACACTCAAACGTACATTTAAAACTTGTTCCGAAGGAGGAAAAAGCCTCAGAATCTCGTCAGGAGCAAAGGACCGTTCTTTGACTAGAGAAGGTGTTAACTTCATGGGCATAAAAAACCTCAGGCTTAGAACTCTTCTACTTAAAAAACAACAACAACACATTTTTACAGTCTTTCAAACAATATAAATGCTCATAATACGTAAAAGATGTCAAACTTACGACCTCCTTTACAAAGCCGCGCTGGTGTTTTTAGCGCAGGCTGCCGTGGTAACAGTTCCGACAAGCATAGAATTCCTATGCTTGTCCGAGCTGTTACCGCCCTGGCTGGCACTAAAAACAATAGCATGGCTTTGTAAAGGAGGGGGTTAGTTTTCAAATTCAAAGTCCCACCGATGGTGGTCATCAGCATTTCGCTACCTCTTCTTCAGGGAAAGGACCAAGTATTGGCATTTAAATTCCTCATGCTCTTTGCAGAATTTGAGCATGAGGAATTTAATGCCAATATTTGGCTCTTTCCCTGATGAAGCAGTAGTGAAATGCTAGCCACCGTTGGTGGGACCAGAGTGATTGGTGGTCTGCATTTAAAAACTTTGTGCCACAACCCCGCCTTTATGAAGCCACAATAAGGTTTTTTATTGCAGGCCGTGATGGCAAAAGCTCTGACGCTCATAGGAATACAGTTGCAGATGTGTCATTAGATAACGACAAAACTAGGCTCCTCAAATGTCTCTTGTTAATTGCACTAAAAATGATTTTAGGTCGAAAGATTTTACATCCTTAAGTCGCAATGAATGGTGGAATGCTGTCTGTCTTTATGCTAGATATGAGACAGTAGCTGCTGAAAGAATGAAGACCTTATCTTCTTTTCACACTACTAGATTGAATGATTATTTTTATCAGTTCTTATTTTAGTATCATTGTTATGTATTATGCCAGTTATGTACAAATATACCATGGCTTTTGATCATTTATCACTGTAAATCTGAAAGATGTTGTTATTATTGTTTTGTATTGGGATTCACTTCCCTTTCTATTGTTTAACTATTGAAAACTTCAATAAAACTTATTGAACAACCACAAAAAAAACCACATTTAAAAAGCAGAAGAGTTCTAAATCTAAACAAGTGGGAATTGTATAACTATGTTAACCACTTTCTCTAGTCGGAGAACAATCCTTTGCTCCTGATGGGGCTCTGAGGCTTTTTCATCCTTTGGAACCAGTGTTAATTGTGTCTTCATTCTTCTGTAAAGAAAAATTGTTTTGTAAATAGAGCTGGATTTGGGTTGATTTGTTGAATATTGCTCCACAACCTTCGGATTTAGTAATGGAGGAATACACATTATTATAAAAGTTTCTGTCATTTATAAATGCAACCATTCTATCTCTGCAAACACGTAGATATTTAAAGAAAATGCATAATCCAGGACAAAAATTAATTGTGTAATTTAATGTCAACTGATAAAGGAGGGATGTTATCAATGTGGGCTGCTACTTAGATGGGTTATATTACCTCAAGTTGTGTTATTTTAGCATAGGGTCTTCTTGCATAAAATGGGACCCTGAGGTAAAATAGCATGACTTATTTATTTAAAAAATTTATACACTGCTTCAAATCTAGGCGGTTTTCAAGTCACTATACATATTACCCATCTTTTTAATAGCAATATAATTTTACAAATATTGAAAACAAAAATTCCATACTGGTCAATCTTATTTAAACAAATAAGTAAATATACCGAATATATACATGAAAAAAATAAGAAATATTGTTAAAACACATTTTTCAAGTACTTTTGATCTGACACAGTATAGCAGTTCTTATGAGCTGAGTGTAATAATAACAACAACAATTTTTTTATATACCGCAGGACCGTGAAGTTCTATGCGGTTTACAATGATTAAAGATGTTACAGATTGAGTGGAATCAACAAAGTATAGACTTGGTGATTGACAGTTCTAGAGATCATTTGTTGAGGACTAAGATTGTACAGGCTGGTTTCCTAAGTACTCCAGGAATAGATGTTTTTAGATGTTTCCTGAATTCCCTATAGGTAGTAGGCACGAGCAGTTGTTCTAGGTCTTTACCCCACAGTACTGCTTGATGTGAGAAAAGATGTTGGTGATGACTTTTAAATTTACAACCTCTGACCGGTGGAGAAACAAAGTTCGGGTGTGAGCTTCGCCTATGTCTGTTGGTTGTGAAAGAGAAAAGGTCTGTTATATATTTAGGGGCTAAGTCATAAAATACCTTGAAGCAAAAACAACCAAACTTGAATTTCACACGTGCCTCCATCGGTAGCCAGTGTAGAAGTCGATAGGAAGGTGTTACATGATCGAACTTCTTCAGTCCACAAAGTAGTCTAACCGCTGCATTTTGTACCAGTTGCAATCGCCACATATTCTTCTGGGGGAGTGCTGTTATTATTATTATGAAATACGAAACCTGACATACAACAGTAGCACTCATTCCTATGATTCAAACATAGGCAACACTTTACAGGTGTTATTACACTGAGCCCTAGAACACTGATATGCTTACTGTTGGTCAAACAGAACAGCTCTCTACACAAACTACATTCAAACAGAATGCTGCACCTTGTTCACAGCCAAACCATAGCTACATTGGAGCCAGCTCTATGGATGCTGAGCACCTCCAATATTTCCCTCCCCTCAGGTCTAGCATTTTTTTCTCTCACCTCTCCTCCATGGACCAGCATTTTTTTCTCCCCTCCTGTGGACCAGCATTGTTTTCTTTCCCCCGATGAACTAGCAGTTTTCTCTCCCCCCCCCTCTATAGACCCACGTTTTTTCTTCCCACCCCGACGCCAATCAGCATTTTCTCTTGCCTCTCGGCCCTCCTCTGTGTACCTTTTTAAAGGTGGTCTTCACTGTTGGAGGCAGCCATTAGTGAGCAGCAATTCAGATGCTCTCTTCACACCCTCTTTTCTGTTACTTCCGCCTCTGCAGGAACGGGAAGTGTATCTGAGAAAAAGCTCTGAGGTTGACACAAACAGCGCATCTAAATCTCTGTTCACTGCCAGCTGTCTTCCGCAGCAAAGACTTACTTTTAAAAAAGATATGGCTAGGAAAGATGCCATGAGGGGACAGGAGCGTGAGAGGTCAAACCTTAGGGTGGGCAGGGAGAATGAGGTGGTGGCATCATTTCCAGCTACAAAAAAGTGCCAGACCGCCACCCTGTTGTGGCACAAATTAAGCCCCCAAGTAGACCTTTTATATAGAACGGTGCCATTTTGGCAGTTCTTCATCTACCTCTATACTTTCATATTGATAGAAATAGAAGAGAATATTGAATAGTTTGTAAGGTGTATAGGCTAATTAAATTACATGGGGATCCCAATTCAAGCCATCATGGTAAATCCATGCTACTTCATGTTTCAGTAAAGCCTGAAGTTCATGATTTCAGATATATACATGGCTGATTATATATATATATATATATGTTTGGTTCAATGTGTAACAGTGCCGTTTTCCATTAAGAAATATGGTAATTATTCTGTGCATCAACTGTCAAGTTAATAATTTAAAATGTAACCTTTCTGGGGGCATTTTTCCTAGACTGTGAGAGAGGCCAATAAATTACCTGAAATGGAAGAGTTACCCTTGCTGCCAGGAGAATCTGTTAAAGATATGGGTACGTACAGGTAGCTTTTTGTTACTTTCTTAAATCCTTGTTCGTTGCACTTAAAGTTCTCGTTCTATAACTCGATATCCAAATATACATAGTGATTTCATGTATATTGGGATTTATTAAAAAAACAAAAGGAATTGACCCCAAAATATCCACAAAGAAGAAAATCCAGAGAAAACCAAAAAAAACTCTGTGGAGTGATGATGTTCCAAAATGGACTTTATTTGAAAGTGTCAAAGTTCCAAAGATACACTGAAATCATCCACATAAAATAATTCCATCCACATAAAAATAAATCATCTACATAAGAGCCTTAAAAGACCTAGTCCGCTAGGGATACAGGACCCAACACAGTCCGCGTTTTGACAAAAAGTCTTCTTCGGGGGTCCCTGGGGGTCTTATAAAGGTGAGTACGTGGGAAACAATTGTGTGGTGAGCCATACAGGTGGCTTTTTGTTACTTTCTTAAATTCTTGTTCGTTGCACTTAAAGCTCTCGTTCTATAACTTGGTATGCAAGCAGTCTCGCTTCCGGCTCACCACACAATTGTTTCCCACGTACTCACCTTTATAGGGACCCCTGAAGAAGGCTTTTTGTCGAAACGCGGACCGTGTTAGGTCCTGTATCCCTAGCGGACTAGGTCCTTTAAGGCTCTTATGTGGATGATTTATTTTTATGTGGATGATTTCAGTGTACATTTGGAACTTTGACACTTTCAAATAAAGTCCATTTAGGAACATCGTCACTCCACAGAGTTTTTTTTTTGTTTTTTTATTGGGATTTATTAACCATCTTTATGAAGAGATTCACTCAAGATGGTGTACATTGGCTATAATTCAACATAAAACTTTTAAAACATTTAACTTGTTAGGATATATGTATCTTATCTCTATCTCTATCTTTTCTATCTTCAATGGAGTTCCTTTCTTTAATTAATTGTTGCACTGTAAACCGCTTAGGTCAGTGACATGCTGGAGCGCTATATCAAGTCTTAATAAACATAGACATAAACATAGTGAAAAGACCAGATATGTACATAAATACAATGAATGAAGTAAAGATCGCGATCGACTTATTGGGCACCCCTGGTATAGTCAATCGCCCCATGTATTAAAGACTTGGGTGAAGAGCCAGGCTTTCACCTGTTTCCTGCCTGTCTGGGAGTAAATTCCAGAGCATGGGGGCTACTCCTGAGAAGGCTCGTTGGCAGGTAGCACGTCATACAATTTCTTTTGATGCGGGTACAGATAGTGATATGTGAATTTATATAATAGCACAAGTGCTAGTTGAGCGCTAAGCACTAGTCTGCATTTTAAGCTTTGCATGTACAAATTCAGGATCAGCTGAACCAGCAGGGAGAACCATGATTCCTTTCTCCCTCCCTCCAACATCACACAACACTGCCCCCCCCGGTCATCATCTGACACTGCCCCCCGTACCTTCTGATGAAAATTCCCAGCAGGAAGGAAGCCCACTCCCACCTACCGATAGGGCTGCCTCTTCAGTGGGAGGGGCCTAAGGCCCTGATTGACTCAAAATGGAATTCTGAAGAGGTGGCCTTATCAGTAGGAGGGAATGGGCTTCCCTTCTGCTGATTTTTCATCAGAAGGTACAGCAGGTGTTGGTGATGGGTTACTGTTGGGGGTAGGGGGATGTTGGGGGGAGAGGTTGGAGGCTCTGAGGACAGCGGTTCTCTGTGGAGGGAAGCTGGGGGGAATTGGTGGGTGTGAGGGAGAGAAGGATTGCAGTTCTCATTGCTGGTTCAGCTGACTCTAGCAGGGGAATCCCCGTTCAGCTGAGCCAGCAAGATTCCATGAAACTGGCTCAGCTGATCAGGATTCCCCCTGCCATGATCAGCTGATGGCAAGCCTCTCAGACAAGGTAGTTGGGTACCATATCCGAAAAGCTGGCTTTTGTGCATTTTTCATGTGGATGTCTTTTTATATTGGAGAATGGGCAAAAGAGACCTTTCTCTAAAACATCTAGATAGGTCATTCTCAAAAGAAAAAAATAAGATGACATGCTGTTTTGTGAATGGGCCTTTTCTCCAATGGATTTCTGGATGTCTTTCCTAAGATGTTCAAACTCAAACTTAATGTCCTATTGAAAATGCCCCCCACTTATTTTGTTAACAGTATAATAATACTGAAAATAAAACATAAATTAAATCAATGAGGTGAATTTGGAGATGACAGATTGAAACCTAGTGATACAACACATTATACAGTACCAGAAGTTAGATATCTGACACCTCTATAAAACAATCATATAACTGAAATCTGATAAATGTCAGCAGAGTATAAGAGACCATAAGAGTCGACATGAAAGAACATTCATAGCATAGGTAAGAAATTCATGATATCAGCACACTTTTAATGGGAGCATGTTAGAACATTCAAATAACAGATATGCTAATACTATTTGTATAATACAATGAAACATCTTAAATATTCCCTTTCACGCTTTAAGCTATATTTCATTGCATATCTTTTGTAGCCAAAGATGTCACTTACATCTGCCCATTCACTGGTGCTCTACATGGAACCTTGACTGTTACAAATTACAGGTTATATTTCAGAAGCTTGGAGAGGGTAAGACTTTGCCTTCCTATATTAATCAAAGCAAAAGGTCCGTCTACATTTTGTAAAATGTTCAAGTCCTTATGTGTCCAGTATTCCTTTCAAACCAATAGTTGAGGTTTTTTTTTTTTTTTTTTTTTTTTTGGGGGGGGGGGGTTTGGGGGGTTGTTGGCTCTATTTTGTTAAAAATTCATGAGGATCTATAGACAAGGAGGATTTTTTTCTCTCTCTCATATCTTTTTAGAACATTGTTAAACTCACCTTAGTTGATTCTGATACCACCAGGAAAGGGCTGGCAATACTGGGATTTAATGCAATCTGCTAGAATAGCAGATAAGCATAACAGAGTAGTATTGTTAGATCCATTGTACTCCTGCAGCAATACTTAGTCATTTGTGGTATTTTCTGACCTCCTCTTCTGGTAAGAAAATACTATGAATGAATGACCAATGGAAAAGCTCTCTTACCAATTCCGCACAGCCAGCCTTCACTTTCCCAACCTGCGGTCATCCCTCGCTTCAGCATTCCCGCGAGCTCGGGGAGTCTGACTGCAGTGAGTGCCGGGACAAGAGGAGGGAGAGTGCCGATTACAGTACTCTTCCGATATTCATGGTTTTTCAACATTCGCGGTCACTCCTCGAAAGTAACCCCTGCAAATTTTGGGGGAGTACTGTATTCACTTTTCTCCCCACCAAAAACAAATATTCAGGGTACACACAATTTATTTTGCATTCATGACATATTTTTTTTACTTTTTCAATTTGATATCATGTTTTCTATATTCAATAGGATCCTCCTTTTGTTCTGGATACTCCTCTTGGTGTGATTAGTAGAGTGGAAAAAATAGGAGGTGCTTCCAGCCGTGGAGAGAATTCCTATGGTCTGGAAACTGTGTGCAAGGTAATTGTGATTTGTAATTATACATAGAGGGGTTAACAAATACAGTGGTACCTTGGATTACGAGCATAATCCGTTCCAGGAGCATGCTCGTAATCCAAAATGCTCGTTTATCAAAGTGAGTTTCCCCATAGGAAATAATGGAAACTCGCTTTGATAAGTTCCCACCCTCCCCCCCCCGAGGCCAGCAGCGCTGCTCCCCCCCTCCCCCCCCGAGAATCGGCATTGCTCCCCCCGAAGGCCCCCCCGTGAACCGGCACCCCCCCGCCGCCATCGGGCACCCCCCCGCCCGCCACCATCAGGCACCCCCCCGCCGTGACCTGAGGTTCCCCCAACCCACGCGAACCCTCTTCTTACTTTGATGTAGCCTCCGCACCTGCACCAGCATGTCCTGTGCTGTGCTGTGCCGGTGCCCGAAAATTTGCCTCCGGTGCTAGGCCTTGAGCATGTGCGCATGCTCAAGGCCTGAGAGTTCACATTGGACGTGAGAGTTCACGTTGGATGTGAACTCTCAGGCCTTGAGCATGCACACATGCTCAAGGCCCAGCACCGGAGGCAGATTTTCGGGCACCGGCACAGCACAGGACATGCTGGTGCAGGTGCGGAGGCTACATCAAAGTAAGAAGAGGGTTCGGGTGGGTTGGGGGGACCTCAGGTTGCGGCGGGGGGGTGCCCGATGGCGGCGGGGGGGGTGCCCGATGGTGGCGGGGGGTGCCGGATTGCGGGGGGGAGGGTGCCGGTTCGCAGGGGGGGGGCGCTCGCAAATCGAGGCGCGCTTGGTTTACGAGGCACCAAGTTTGCAAATGTTTTGCTCGTCTTGCAAAACACTCGCAAACCGGTGCACTCGTAAACCGAGGTACCACTGTATGTGACTTTTCATTATTTTGATATAAATATTCCTTAGGTATCTTGTTCTGCACAGTGATTTTATGTCCTTTGCTTTCAGAAGGAAAAAAAAAAAAATTTCCACAGAAAAAGATGATTAGAAAACACTGGGATTGTCGTTGTGGTTAACAATAAAGTAGACTCTCTGTTAACCAGAACTCAATTAACCAGAGCTCTCAAACAACCAGAAAAAAAATCTAAGAAATATTGTAATACTTTTAAATAAAAATGAAAATAAATTTCTGGTGTAAATTTAAGTGTAAACTTGGCTCGCCACACCCGAGTACGCCCATGCTTTGCCTACCACATGTCCGATAGTTTGTCTGGAACAGTTTATGGTACGGCATAGTATGAGGTATAGTATTAGGCAACTAGAAACTACATTTATCCAGCATCTATCAATCCCCATGGGTGACGGTTAACTGAGAGTCTACTATATTTGGGATCTGATTGTACTCTTTTAGTACCAGGAATTTTCATTGCCATTGCTAAGCACAATTTGCAAGCGTTGACTAGTGTATTTATGAATGGCTAAAGAAACGTAAGCATTCCTGTGGGCAGATAGGCATCATAAGAATGTCTGTTGTGGTACTTCCTCCTGGCATGCTAGATAACTTTTTAATTCTATAGCAAATGCCTCTTTGCTTTTATGCCTAGAATATACGAACCATCTGTGGGAAAAGGTGACTAATCTCCAGAGCAAAAAAAAAAAAAGAGGTTTTAATGAATTCTGTTAAAGCAAACAATTTGTAATACAACAGTCCAAACCCCATCCTTTTTATGTGAAAAACTAAAAATAAATTGCAAAACTTTCAAACCTGTAACTTTTTCATACTGCTTATGGACCCTATGATATGACAAACTGGCCATCCTCAGCATTTTGAATCTGAGACTTTAGTCATTTTTCCCAGAAACCGTCTCATATCTAGTGAATATCTCAATGTATGACCATTGTGTACTGAATAGCAGTTATTTTGTTCTACTTAGACTGCAGAAGCCAAAATGATTTTGGGTGAATCAAACCAGTGGTTAAGAAAATCATTTGCTAGTGGGGGGAAAATTAGCTTATAAATAACTGTATTTGCTGAAACATGGGATTTAGATTCAGTTTGATAAGCAGAGTGTCTTTATATCTTGTTTACTGTTTCAATTAAGACAGTATTGAACAGTTTGTATATGCTCTCCCTTTAGGATATTCGGAATCTGCGATTTGCATACAAACAGGAAGGGCGTACCAGACGATCCATCTTTGAGAACCTCACAAAGTATGCCTTCCCATTGTCACATAATTTGGTATGACATTTTCTCATTTCTGCATAGCTTACTGTACTTGAGAATCGCTTTTTTCTAACCTCATACAGTGTCAAGGATTCAGTGAGGTTATTTTTGGAATCTGTTTAGCAGTGTAATGCAGTAAAAATTGTAGTAAGTAATTTAATACTTGAAAGCTGGTTGATCTAAATGGTTTTTTGAGGAGAAGAATTGCACATTGTCCTGCCTTACAATAAAGGGGCAGCTTGTTTTACACCCAGTTTCATACCATGGAGGAAGGGGAACAGTCAGCCTCGGGTGCAAGCCCTAAGAAGGTGAACAGCCAGCACACTGAGATCCCCTGCCCTACTCTGCCACTGCTGCTGCTTTCCTGTACCAGCAGCAATGATAGTAAACTTTAAATGCAACCATCCTGGGACCTTTGTGCATCTCCCCAACGTCACTTCCTTGTTCCGGATCAGAACTGGCAGCTGCAGGAAGCTGCACAGCCAGCAAACCGAGATCCCCTGCCCTACTTTGCTGCGGTTTTCCTGTACCAGCAGCAACAACAGTAAACTTTAAATGCAACTATCCTGGGATCTGGAGCAGAATTGGCAGCTGCAGGAAGTTGCATGGAAGTCTTGTGATAGCTGCATTCAAGTTTACTGGACCAGCAGCAGTGGAGTTGTAAGGGGACAGGATCCTGGATGGAATTAGGGTGGAAGGAGAGAAAGGGGGCTGATGCTGATGGAAGTGGGGTGGATAGAGAGAAAAGGGGGCAGATATTACATGTTAGTGTAGAGAGAGAGGGGAGCAGATGCTGGCTGGAAGTGGGGAGGTGGAAGAGAGAAGGGGGAGCAGATGCTGGATGGAAGGGGAAGTGGAAGAGAGAGAGCGGAGCAGATGCTGGATGGAAGTGGGGAGGTGGGAGAGAGGGGGGAGCAGATACTGGATGGAAGGGGAAGTGGAAGAGAGAGAGCGGAGCAGATGCTAGATGGAAGTGGGGAGGTGGGAGAGAGGGGGAGCAGATGCTGGATGGAAGTGGAAGAGAGAGACTGGAGCAGATGCTGGATGGAAGTAGGGAGGTGGAAGAGAGAGAGGGGAGCAGATGCTGGATGGAAGTGGGGAGGTGGGAGAGAAGGAGAGGGGAGCAGATGCTGGATGGAAGAGGGGTATCCTCCTTAAGTATATGCGGTCTGGATGTTGTTTAAAGAATAGAATCTTATGATGGTATACAAGACGCCTCAGCCCCACCACTCCACCGCAAAAAGATTTTTTATCTCGCGGGAAGCATAGTGTGGTGCTTCATCATTGGCTGTCTATACATATTGTGTTATTATTACTAATATTTATTTTGCTTTAGCCTTTTTATGTTTTCTTGCAGTGCCTCAGCTTTCTGCTATATTAATAAATAATGGTTCAAAATGTAAATAGTACTTATCTCAGCCATACCAGGGGAGCCAGACCCGACATGTTTCGCATGTAAATCGTGCTTTCTCAAGGGTCTCCCTGAAAAACATATAAAAGCATAATAGAATCATATACAGAAACAGGACTGAAATGTATAATTAAAAACAGCCCTCTCCCCGTAAGTGATTGTGCCGTTGGAACTAAAGTACTATCGGTAGCTTACCGAGGTCACCGCCGTCATCCGACTCCAGAAATTTAGTGAGTAAAAGATGGCGGCGGCGTCCTCAGATCTCAATTTAAATATTCCTCCGCCTATTCTAGATCACACCCCCTCTGCCGCCCATTGGTCGGTCTCCAGTAACAGTTTACAACAGGGAACCCCACTCAATCATACTATTTAACCCGCGTGGTGTTACTGTATCTAGTTTAAAAATGTGTCTTTGCTCCTCCTCATTGAGTTGTTTCGGACCCCTTCTGCATCGCTGGTCTTATAAATAATTCGCCATCTCAATTGGTCCACTGAGTGTTTATATTTATACCAGTGTTCCACTAAGGGAGCCTGGACTACTCAGTTAATAATACGGGACTTGTGCTCATTTAAGCGTGACTTGATCTTACGGTTTGTCTGGCCAATATATATGAGATCACACGGGCAAATTATTGCGTATATAACACCCTGGGAATTGCAATCTGTGTTGGCTCTCGATCTCAAAATTAAATCTCTCCCTGGGACTGCCCAATTTTCGCCCTGAATGGTAAAAGGGCACCACTGACATTTCCCACAGCTCCCATGATAACCTATCGTTCTTTCACATCTCTTCCCATATCTTTGAAAGTTGCATCTTTGTCCCAACGTTCTCCCTTGAGAATAAGCTATTAGCGGGAAATGCTCTAAGGATTTGTGGCTTTGTAGAATATACCAGTATTTCCTGAATATACTTACAAGGGCTGCAGTCGCCCTGGAAAAAGGTAACACACAAGTCAATTGACCATACCCATCTTGGGGAGTATTTTTTGGTTCTTGCAAAAGCAAAAACCTGTTTGTAAAATTTTTTTTAATTTTTTTTAAGCTTTTTAGTTTATTAGTCTTTCAAAGTTAGTATTTGCCCTAGTGTTGTGTGTTTTAAACTGTATTTTAGTTAATAGACGGTTTTAACATTATTGTACACCGCCTAGAAGATTTGATTAGGTGGTAAAGAAATTTTAAATAAACCTGAAACTTGTATATAAGTGCTCAGTGCCCAATCTCCTGCATTGGAGCCACAGCGAGATCAAATAGGGACCATCATCACACTATAAGTCCCTTTTACTAATCAAGGTCTTAGTATTATGAACATAATAATCTAAAACACCATCAGTTCTAGCTCTTTACTCTCTATAAATGTTGTTGAAGAGGCACTAATCTTTTTAGTTCTAGCACTGGTGAATGATTCCAATTGTGGCTCCGCAGGATTCCACCACCTTGTGTTGAAAATAATTAATTAATGGACTCACTCTTGCATCGCCCCCAATTCAGTACTGCGTTTCGCTTCACAGGCTTGTTCAGGAGGAGTATCAACTAAAATCAAATTAGTGAATATTATTTCTTTATTAAATTTGTTAAAACACACTATGGGATGTTTTTATTCATATCATGTAATAAAATATTATAATCTATTATTGATATCTATGCTTATCATCAATGCAAATTGGCTACAACATTAGTGAACTGGAGCGATCTCATGAGGGGGTACTTCTTAGTGGATTATCATGCATGTTACCCATAAATCCTCAGTAAATATAATGAAACAAAAGGGTTATGCTTTTTAGTCCTAATTTTATGTATCACAGTTATCACAAGTAACCTGATTTATCTACTTTGCACTCTGTTTAGTATATAATACGACAAGCAAGGGCATAAGTAAACACGAGGGACCCATAAAGACAGCAAGAAATCCTGCTCGGGCATTCTAATCTTAATATTCCTCGTGTTGTAATTTCACCTTAATTAAAAATAACATCAAACCAAACAAACCACTTACCAGAACTTCAATAATTTACGCCACAGCAATGACCTTATCCTACTGGGCGAGCGGATAAATTGATTTTCTCTTGGCGTGTGACATAATTTAAACTACTCAGGCTGGGTGCCTATTGGAGGACCTCACTGTGACAGGGCAGTTGCTTATTGGGAGACCACTCAATGGCGGCAGATTTACAAGGTGATGATGAACACGGATGTAAGAGACCCACTACGCAGGTCTGTTATCATTAAACCTGCCTCCACGCTAACTAGGGAAATCCCCAAATGCAGCCTTAATCAAAACTACATTCCGTACAGACATCGCTTATGACTTTGTACGCTGCTTAGACAACTTTTTAAGCGGTATATAAAATTTTAAATAAAAAATAATAAATACAGGCAAGAAAAAAAAGTTATAAGTTCCCCTCTAGATTTTACTCATCAGATAGTAACAAAACGAATAGAATCTAGCCATTCAGAGAATATAAAGTAAAAGACCTGAAACATAGAAACATGACGGCAGAAAAAGGCCAAATGGCCCATCTAGTCTGCCCATCCACAGTAATCATTATTGCTTTCTCTCTCTGAGAGATCCCATGTGCCTATCCCAGGCTCTCTTGAATTCAGACACAGTCTCTGTCTCCACCACCTCTTCTGGGAGACTGTTCCATGCATCTATCACCCTTTCCGTAAAAAAGTGTTTCCTCAGATTACTCCAGAGCCTATTAACTTCATCCTATGCCCTATCATTGCAGAGTTTCCTTTCAAATGAAAGAGACTCAACTGATGCGCATTTACTTTACGTAGGTATTTAAATGTCTCAAGAATACAAATCGCAATAACAGGTATTTAAATGTCTCTCAAGAATACAAATCGCAATAACAAAATATAAACACAATATGCAAAAAAATTGTTATTAGCCTAGCGGTGGAGAAGATACTCCATGAAAGTACATTTATAACAATGGAGAAAAAGCCTCAACTTATCAACAATAAACAGATGGCAACCCAATGAGTTCATAAGCCAGTCCTGCTCTGTATCATAGGCAAAAAACCTCCACACTTTTCAAAATGTAATTTTTCAAAATGGGACCAAAGCCACCACTGTGCACAGGGAGACAAAAACAGTTCACTTATCTACTATTGATGGCAACAAAAGCAGCGAGTAGATCTTCCTGCTATAGCACTTCTCACGCTGACAGAAGCTGTAAGTAGAAGATTCAGGTTTAGACAAGAGTATATAATGTTACTCAAAGTACAGTATGCTGCTAAGCCACATTAATGTTGTTATTTCCAGCTACTCTTTGCTTTTGAATACAAGGAAGTATTTCTAGAAGATGGTTGGAAAGTCTATGACCCTATTATGGAGTACAGAAGACAGGTATGTTGATTTATCTACTTTTTAACCATTCTCTTTATTCAATATGCAAACTTTAAAGACTGATTTGGATTGTATGATTGTATGTGAAAAGAGTGACATCTGAGTGGGATGGGACAGATCAGAAAGGAAAACTCTGGAGCAGGCCACAGCAACATATATGCATTGCTATCAGTGCCAGGGACCAGCAGAAGACAACTTTTGAGATAGACCCGAGATAGAGAAGATGCTGGATCACACTTAGGATGGGGTTTGAAAAGAGGGAGAGATGTTGGGAGGTGGTAGGAGATAGACACTGTAGTAGTAAGCTTAATTGCATCTAATAAAATTATTTTTTTAATCATGACTAATAATGCATTAATTGCTGCGTTAGATGGCAGTTAACATTCTTTTGTACTGCCTGCAAGCCTCAACAGAGTCGATCAAAGCAGTATACAATAATTAAAAGCAATTAGTATAAAAATACCACTAACCAAACCCGACTTATAGCACCCTTTATCCAGGAAAGAGTCCATACAGAACAACCTATAACTTTTCTTCCTTAGCATCCCACCAGACCAGTCCGGACACCTACCAGCAGGTGGAAACTGAGAAATGAACTGTGTTGTATTCACTTAAGAACCCTTTGCAGCCCTCAGTATTTCTCAATCTTCACCAGGCGATATGCTTCCCATGCAACCTCTTTTAGTGTAGTAGGATTTTATTTCCATTTCTTTGGTCAGTTATATTTAAACAAACAAATAAAAAAACCTGTTCTAGAAAGGCTTTTGATTGTCTCTTGGTTTTCGTTATCAGATTAGTCCACATGCAGGGTTGCCGGTATGTTTTCACTATAGCAGCATTGCATGATAAAAACAAGCGACGTTCAGTTTGTGAAGATTGGTTATCGCAGTGGCAGGAAAATGCTGACAGTATAAAGAGAGAGCTGCTGTTTCCTTTTCTCTGGGAGCGAAAGGACTTTTGGATGAGGTTTACCCTTTATTTCATTTGCTTTACTTCATGTACCTGCTTCTCCTAATGTAGCTGTTAAGCAGCCCAGGTAGGAAAGAGTGGAAATCTTTCACTGGTTGGATGCATTCTGCTCAGGGATCCTCCCTTTACCCTCAGTTTAGGTTTCAGGGGCGGTGAAAACCACTGGTCTAGACAAACATGATGACCTAATATTAACTGTTAAGAAATTTAATCTAAAAAAGGTTCGAGGCGATTTACATCCAAAGAAGCCGTAAAATCTATGGGCGAAATTAAAAACAATCCATAATTAAAATGTCATCATACCATGAATATTACAACAAGTCATATAAAAAAGTTTTCAAATTTTTACAAAACCTTAAGTGATTGATATCAGTCCTAATGTGAACAGTTAGATTATTCCAAATTGTAATAGCAGCGTAAGCAAAAGAAGAGTTGAGCTGTCGTTTAAACCGTACTCCTCAAATCTGTGGAAAATGTAGTAATAAAGTACCACATCATCTAAGAACGTAAGCAGTACCTCTGCTGGGTCAGACCAGAGGTCCATCGTGCCCAGCAGTCCGCTCACGCGGCGGCCCAACAGGTCCAGGACCTGTGTAGTAATCCTCTATCTATACCCCTCTATTCCCTTTTCCTTCAGAAAATTGTCCAATCCCTCTTGAACCCCAATACCAAACTCTGTCCTATCACGCCCTCTGAAAGCTCATTCCAGGTGTCCACCACCCGTTGGGTGAAGAAAAACTTCCTAGCATTGGTTTTGAATCTGTCCCCTTTCAACTTTTCCGAATGCCTTCTCGTTCTTGTAGTTTTTGAAAGTTTGAAGAATCTGTCCCTCTCCACTTTCTCCATGCCCTTCATGATCTTGTAAATCTCTATCATATCCCCTCTAAGTCTCCTCTTCTCCAAGGAAAAGAGCCCCAGTTTCTCAAATCTTTCAGTGTATGAAAGGTTTTCCATACCTTTTATCAAACGTGTCGCTGTCCTCTGAACCCTCTCGAATATCACCATATTCTTCTTAAGGTACGGCGACCAATATTGGACGCAGTACTCCAGATGGTGGAAGAATAATGCAAATGAGAAAAAAGCAAAATCAGATTATCTGAAGAGTCGGTCGGTAATATACGATGAACTGGGCAAGCTAATTTCAACTTAATTTGCCTCTCAATCGATAACCAGTGAAGATTCTTACATGCTAATGCAACACTTTCATATCTTTTTAGACCAAAAATTAATCGAACCTCAGTATTATGGAGCAACTGCAATTTTTTGATCAGTTTTGATGTTAAGTTCAAATATAAAGAATTAAAATACAGGCAGTTTCCCGGTTTAAGAACAACCGACTTGCGTCAATCTCATTATGAAATGGGGTCCAGCCTCTCCCTTTCTGTGCCAACGTGCCCCTTCCTCCCTTCCTGTCAAAACACGGCCCTCCTCCTCCTTCCTTCAGTGTCCCAACGCACCCCTTGTCTTTCCCTCCATTCAGTGTCCCAAATTCGTGCCTCTCACAGGTGTTTACCTCCTCTGGCCGCCTCTCCTCCCATTCGCTCTTCGCAAAGCTTTGGACACTGGTTCCTGCACGTGGCTCGCAGATGACGCAGAAGTCTTCTTTCACGTCAGAGGGAAGGCTTCCGGGTCAGCTGCATGCAGGAACCAGCGGCTGCAGCTTTGCAAAGTGTGACTGGGAGGAGAGCTGGCCAGAGGAGGTAAACATCCATGAGAGGTATGAATTTGGGACGCTGAATGTAGGGAAAGACGACGAGGGGTGTGTTGGGACATTGAAGGGAGGAGGAGGAGGGTCATGTTTTGACAGGAAGGGAGGAAGAAGGGGCGCATTTGCACAGGAAGGGAGAGACAGGGTCGCGTTGGGGCACGGAAGGAAGGGAGGGAGCATGAACTTGGGACACAACTTCCGGTTGCGTCAGAGGAGAAGCTTCCGCCCATAGACGCATGCGACTGCAGGTAGGCTCGGCCAGCTTGAGCAAATTACTCTGGAAAGTAACTTAAAACGCACCGCGAAGGTAAGGGGGAGGGAGGGAGATTCTCGGGCTGTGCAAGGGGTGGTGAAAGGCGGTGAGGTGGCGAGAGGGAAGGGTGGTGGTGGAAAAGAAAGGAACAGATGCGGAACGGGGGTGGAGAGGAACAGAGAATGGGGAGAAGACGCTGATGGGAAAAAATGGGGAAGACAGAGTAGGGAGAAGACGTTGAAGGGAAATGGGAAACAGAGAGTGGGGGAAGATGCTGAAGGGAAATGGGGAACAGAGAGTGGGGGGAAGATGCTGAAGGGAAATGGGGAACAGAGAGTGGGGAGAAGACGCTGGAAGGGAAGAAGACAAAGATGTCAGACTATGAGGGAGCGGAGGGAAGAAGATGGGTGCCAGACCAATTGGGGGGGGGTGAAGGGAGAGGCACAGTAACAGAGCAAATGGAAGATGCAGAGAGAAGACAGAGTGGATGGAAGGAATTGAATGAGAAGATGAGGAAAGCAGAAACCAGACAACAAAGGTAGAAAAAAAAATTCTATTTTTTTTGCTTTAGGATAAAGTAGTATATTAGTTGTGTTGATAAAAATTTATAAACAAAGCCCTACCAGCTGAACATCTCTTTCTCTAGTTCAGCAGCCAGAACTTTGATTTATAAGGAAGGAATAAGCTAAATATTGCAGTACTGAGGCTGCGGGGATAGTAGTCACGGGAATGGGAACAGTGGGGACGGGGCGAGGACAGTGGTTGTGGGAACGGGGCGGAGACAGTGGTTGCGGGGACGGGGCGATGACAGGGATGGTGGTTGCGGGGACGGGGCAGTAATGGGGACAAATTTTTTTCCCCGTGTCATTCTCTAATCTGAGTTACATGCAAATTCAACTTAAGAACGATTTAAAAATGTAATTTGTTCTTAACCCGGGGACTGCCTGTTATCCAAGTTGAGGTAACACTAACCTCTGAAGCCACAGTGCAAAATGATGATCAAAAAAGCATGACTTCACTAGTCTAAGTTTCCTCATAATATATAAAATCTTCCTCCATAAATTAGAAATTTGATCTTCAAATTTAAGAGAAGAATTTGAATACCCAAAATTTTAGATGTTTGAAAGAACAGAAGATAGTGAATTATGAAACCAAAGAACCTTCATCTTACTTGCATTCAATTTTGACTTATTAGTAGAAGCCCAGTCTCCAATTCTATTCATTCAATCAGTGATCTTAGCTGAAATGTCCTCTATATTTGAGCTTAATGGAATTTAAAAAAAAAAAAAAAAAATCAGCATAGGATAACATACAAACTTTGGCTGGCAAATATACTTTTTGTGTAAATTGAAACGTGTTTTAAAATAGTTAAAAGCAAATCAAAAACCACTGATCAATATCAGAATTGGTGAGTCAAGAACAAGAACTTATGTATATGTATATATTCTCTCTGTTATTTTTAGGGCATTCTCAATGAAAGTTGGAGAATAACGAAGATAAATGAATGTTACGAGTTATGTGACACCTACCCTGCTGTCCTGGCTGTTCCAGCAAATGTTACGGATGAGGAGTTAAAAAGAGTGGCATCCTTCCGTTCAAGGGATCGCTTACCAGTAAGTATGATGATTTGTTTGCAATTGAGTAGAAAAAAGTACTGAATTGTTTTTCATGAGGAATAAAATTAAAATATTATCTTAAGTAGCAGAAACTGTGCCTCTATTGCAGGCACAGACATTTACATCTGCCCTGGAGCATGTGTAAATGTCTGCACCTATGTAGATTTTAAAGTACATGTGTAGATTTTATCATATTTTTAATCTACATACAAATATATGTGCTCTACCCAAACTCTGCCACTGTATACATTTATCAGCAAAGTAGACATCATGTGTACTTTTATGGCAGTCAGGATTTGTTTTGTCCAAAGTCTGGCAGAAAAATCTAGAACTTCGACACCCATTTCAAGTGTCTTTTTTTATCTGGGTCCTGACCGTGTTCTTGAATATCTCCTAGAGCAGGGGTGTCCAATGTCGGTCCTCGAGGGCCGCAATCCAGTCGGGTTTTCAGGATTTCCCCAATGAATATGCATGAGATCTATGTGCATGCACTGCTGCTTTCAATGCATATTCATTGGGGAAATCCTGAAAACCCGACTGGATTGCGGCCCTCGAGGACCGACATTGGACACCCCTGTCCTAGAGCAAGAAAGGATTGTCTGAATTATCTCTCTGACCATTTGAAGTGTCTCTTGCAAGAGAAAACTCTGAAGAGTTAACGCTGTACAGTTATCTGTAACTCCTGTGTATATGAGTCAAATCTTCCATGGAATGATCATCAGACGCTAGATGTGGCCCAGGGGGATAGAATATCATCTCTGAACAGAATGGAGGAGTAGCCTAATGGTTAATGCAGTGGTCTGAGAACCTGGGGAACTGGGCTTTTGAGATCACAAATATCCTTTGTTTTATATGCAACTTATATTTGTTTTGAATAATTCTTATAGTGGTTGAATAAAAAATATTAGAGCCTGAGGATTTCACATATCCATTTAGACATAATTTGATAGTGTGGTCAATCATGTAACTTATCAGTATCTTTGAGTAAGTCTCAAACAAAAAAATATTTGGGAACTGTTGAGCTAGGTACATCAGCTGTTCCCGTTTTGACTGTAGTTATCACCAAGACCAATATAGATGTACTGTCCAAGAAAAAATATTCATATTTTAATAACAGATTTTTAGATTTTCTTGATGTTTGCAAGCTATCTTTATTTTGTATTTGTGTTTGCTTTTAAATAAAGGTTTTGTCATGGATTCATCCTGAAAGTCAAGCTACAATCACCCGTTGTAGTCAGCCCATGGTTGGAGTAAGTGGAAAAAGAAGCAAAGATGATGAAAAGTATCTTCAGTCTATCATGGATGCTAATGCTCAGTCCCATAAAATCTTTATTATGGATGCAAGGCCTAGTGTAAATGCTGTAGCCAATAAGGTGAGGTGCTCTCTTTCTATAGACCACTGCTCTTAAAACATTACCATTCTGTTACATAAGCACAGGAGTCTGCATGTTAAGTGCTCAATCCATTCTCTTGAACTGTTTGCAGAAGGGTGTTGGTCATATCATTCATTTCCTCCTCCTCCACCAGTGGCATATAATGCCCTCTTCAGTTTTTCCTGCTGCAAGTGAACTGAGTTGTGTTCTGAACTGTTCTGTTTGGTTTTTATTATTTTCAGGTATTTTTCTTCCGTTTTGGGAACCTTTGGTGCCACAAGGTCCCCATTCTTGAGGCTTCTCTGCCTGGGAGACGATGCAAACTCCACAAGGGCAGGCTGCAGCTCGCAGTGCAGCCCCTAGGTGTACCTATAGAATCCAGCCTGCTTTGTGCTGCTTCGAGGCTCGAGGTCCATTCCCCTGGGAGCCGGCTCGTCTAATGATTTATCAGAGGCTTGAGCGCAGGCTGTGGGGTCTTGAAAAGAAGATTGCGCTGGAAGCAAAAACACGTAGCAAAAACTTTCTGAGGTATATTAAAAGCAAGAATCAGTAGATGACTGAAGGGTAAAAGGGGCTCTCAGGGAAGACAAGGCCATAGCGGAGAGATTAAATGAATTCTTTGCTTAGGTCTTCACCTAGGAAAATGTGGGTGAGTTACCAGTGCAAGAAATGGTATTCAATTCTAATGATTTGTAGCAAAAAACAACTCGGAAATGTGAAAAGCTAATAATGTTAAAACAAACACTTTCACCAATGCAATAGAATGTCACAAAAATCAGTACTGCTGCAGTTTCAATAGAGGGAGTTTCAAATGACTGGAGGAAAAAGCCTCAGATTGGAACCCTTCCACCACCACAATGGTGGTCCAAGGTGGTCAGGCGAACACCTCACTGTTAAAAAACCTCCAGACCGACTCCCAATAGTAGTAAACTTGAAGCAGGGCTGTTGTGCAGAAGATAGAGGAAAAATCCACTTATCTAAATTGTTGATCGGTACACCGACGATGGCCAGCGTTTCACATATCTGCTGCCTCAGGGTGTAGAGCAATCCGATCACACTGAAACCAGAATTAAAGCGAAGCTTTAAGATAAAAAACTGGACAGTTGCACGGCTTCAAAAAACTGAAAGAGAAGCCATAAGGACATACCTTTAAGCTGGATGCAAACCGCATCTCAAGATCAAAAGATGGCTGCACCGCGACTGTACTGGGATTATTATAGCACTCCCGGGTGACAAACCTGGAAGTGAATACGTGGCAAAAATTAATGCTGCGATGGTAAATGCTGACACGTGCAAAACTTCAAATACTATAGCAGAGGCTGGTAAGCGGGAAGAGATTAATTCTATGTATGATGTAAAAAACAATTCAGTATGTAACATTAATGAAACGTTAGAAAAATATACTCCATTCCAATTTGGAGTTAAGTCCATCTGGTTCTTCGCTGTTTAGTCTATGGATCTACTGTTGCTCAGCATGCAACAAACAACGCTGTCTATCCATGCTCGCCTCACTAATATGATCGATCACACAACATTTTAGATCCATGAACTGGTGATTATGTTCTAAACAATGGGTGACCATGGGGGCTTGTAGTCTATTATTGCGTATGCAACTCTTATGCTCAGTGACCCGTGTTTTAAAGGGACGAGTAGTCTGACCAACATAGAACATTGGGCATGGACAGATGAAAACAAAGACTACAAAAGTAGATATACAAGAAGTCATGTGTTTCAATTTGAAAATTTGGTTGGTGAGCGGATGAATGAAAACATCTGAAAGTTCCTGATACATAGAATTAATCGCTTCCCGCTTACCAGCCTCTGCTATAGTATTTGAAGTTTTGCACGTGTCAGTATTTACCATCGCAGCATTAATTTTTGCCACGTATTCACTTCCGGGTTTGTCACCCGGGAGTGCTATAATAATCCCAGTACAGTCGCGGTGCAGCCATCTTTTGATCTTGAGATGCGGTTTGCGTCCAGCTTAAAGGTATGTCCTTATGGCTTCTCTTTCAGTTTTTTGAAGCCGTGCAACTGTCCAGTTTTTTATCTTAAAGCTTCGCTTTAATTCTGGTTTCAGTGTGATCGGATTGCTCTACACCCTGAGGCAGCAGATATGTGAAACGCTGGCCATCGTCGGTGTACCGATCAACAATTTAGATAAGTGGATTTTTCCTCTATCTTCTGCACAACAGCCCTGCTTCAAGTTTACTACTATTGGGAGTCGGTCTGGAGGTTTTTTGCCAGTGAGGTGTTCGCCTGACCACCTTGGACCACCATTGTGGTGGTGGAAGGGTTCCAATCTGAGGCTTTTTCCTCCAGTCATTTGAAACTCCCTCTATTGAAACTGCAGCAGTACTGATTTTTGTGACATTCTATTGCATTGGTGAAAGTGTTTGTTTTAACTTTAAAATTCAATTCTAATGAACCAGAGAAACTCAAACAAATCTTATGTGCGGGTTTGGCTTATATTTGAGGGGTGTTGTGCTGTGTGTGGAGTGGTCTCTTTTTGCGTTTCCCTGCCTAACATCTTAGAGTTATTTTGCAGGATGGCCTGAACAGGGGCCTGGCTTGGTCTTCATTCCAGGTTCAGCTTGCAGCCTTGTCAGCCTTTTGTGGGTTGTTACGAGGTCAGCGTCTGACTGCCATTCCTGAAGTCGTTCGCTTCTTGCGGGTGGCCAAATTTCTCAGGCCTCCCATGCGACCGTCTGTTCCATCTTGGGATCTTAATCTGGTCTTGTCCAGGCTGGTGCGCCCACCTTTTGATCCTGTGGGTGCCTGCTCATTAAAGAACCTTACCCTTAAAGCGGTCTTCTTGGTGGCTATTACTTCTGATAGACATGTTTCTGAGCTGCAGGCTTTCTCTTGTAGGTCTCCCTTCCTGGAGTTTTCTAGAGAGCGGGTCGTGTTACGACCTGTTCTTCCTTTCTGTCCAAGGTAGTTTCTCCTTTTCATGTCAATCAGGCAGTGGTCCTCCTGGTGTTGGGTAGTCGGGAGGGCTCTTCAGAGCAGAAACAGTTGCGCAAGCTGGATGTTGGTCAGGTCCTTCACTCTTTATGTGCAGAAAATTGGATAAGCTTTTTGTCCTTCTAGCGGGTCCTCATAAGAGGGATGGTGCTTCCAAGGCTACCATTGCATACTGGATCAAGGAAACTATTGCTTCCACATACCTTCTTCAGAAGAAGCCTTTCCCAGAATTTCTCAAGACTCATTCCACTCGGGGTCAGGCAGCTTCTTGGGCTGAGTCTTCGCTGGTGCCTCCAGTGGATATTTGTAAGGCTGCAGTTTGGTCTTCCATGCATTCTTTTGTCAGACACTACCGTGTGGACACTCAAGCGTGTCGGGACGCGGTGTTCGGTGAGCGTGTTCTGGTGTTGGCCCTTCGGTGTCATCCCATCTGTCAGATCTATGCCTATACCGGTCTAGAGAGTTTACTAAAGAAGGAGAAATTAGGTTCTTATCTTCTAATTTTCTTTGACCAGTATTGGGACCCCACCCTGTCTGTTGTGTTGTTCTTGCGGGTATTGCGCATGCAGATTTTGCTTTTTCTGCGGGTTCTAGTATTTTTCTAGGGCCGGGGAGATTAAAGAACAGCAGCTGTGGTTTGGCTGGCATAGCTGGCAAGCTGTGGGGACATTTTGCTGCAGGGGTCTCTCCTTTGCATTTTCCAACAGCAGTCATGTATATTAGTTGTTACTCCTGTTCAGAGTCTTGTTTTCTGTTTATAGTTCTTAGTTCTGCTTGGATATTCGGCAGACTGATGGATTTAGGGAGAGTCGCCTATTATGTACTATTCCAAAGTTTTGTCTCAGTCTCCACCTGTTAGTCATGATGAGATATTACCCATCTGTAAGATCTATGCCTACACCAATCTGGAGAGGCTAAAAGAAAGGAAAATTAGCAGGTAAGAATCTAATTTCTCCTTATATTGGCCACCTTCCAATCTTCAGGTACTTTGGACGATTTTAACAACAGGTTAAAGATCAGTAACAGCACATCAGCAATTTCATGTTTGTGTTGTTTTAGTACCTTGGGGTGTATACCATCTGGACCAGATGATTTATCACTCTTTAGCTTGTCAATTTGACTCAGTACATTTTCCAGATTTACCAAGATTTATTTCAGTTCATCTGTATCGCCACCTTTTTTGAAAACCATTTCTGGTACAGAGAAATCTCTTACATTTTCTTCTGTAAAGACCAAATAATTCATTCAATCTCTGCTATGGCCTTATCCTCCATCAGTACCCCTTTTGCTCCTTGATGATCTAAAGGTCCCACGGATTCCCTCACAGGCTTTTTGCTTCTGATGTACCCAAAAAAGTTGTTGTTGTAAGGGTTTTGTTTCTTTTTTTTTTTTTTTTTTTTTTTTGCTTCTATGGCAAGTTTCTCTTCATATTCTCTGTTAGATGCAAAGCAGTGATAAGGAAGGCTAACTTGCCAGTGCTTATGTTGTTTCTTATTTTCTTCATTCGGATCCTTTTTCCATTCTTTTATGGATGTTTATCTGTCTCTTATAGCTTCTTTCACTTCACCTTTTAACCCTGCTGGCTATCATTTTCTCTTCTTTTTACCTTTGTTAATATGTGGAATACATCTGATCTGAGCTTCCAAGATGGTATTTTTAAACACCATCCATGCCTGATTTAAAGTCCTAACCTTATTGACTGAACCTTTTAGCTTCTTTTTAACAATTTTTCTCATTGTCTCATGTCACCCTTTCAAAAATGAAATGCTGTTAGAAATGGAGGAGCAGCCCAATTCCTTTACCATTGAAGGAAGTTTTGATGGTGCCTGTTCACAGAATTCCCAAGGATATACAAATGAGAAAGTGTGTGAACACCTTCTCTGAACAAACTATTAATAAGGTTTTGACTTGAATCCAAGAGCCTTCTGAACTCTGTACATCAATAAGCAGCAGCTGCCTTACAATTCCATGGTGGTCAAATCCAGTGTCTAAAAAGCCAAGAGCTCCAAGATATACTCTTGGTGCTTCTCGGAAAAAAGACTCAATCAATGAAATCTTTTGAGAGGAAATTATTTCCGAATGCTTTGCTCATCACCTTTTTATGGCTTATCAGCTCTTCATGTACATGTGTGTGGCATGTATGGAGATTAGGTGTGGAAGGGTTAGGCAGCTAGCATGTTGCACTTACCATGTGCTAACTGGCTATTACACAGTTTGTGTGGGATCGTTTAGTGCCTCTTAAATAGAAGGCAGTAAATTCTTCTGAATTAATGGGGCGTGGGTATCGCACATTAATCTGCATATAAATGCATTACCTACAATTAAAAAAATGATGGGAATACTCCTTGATGCAGTGTTAGCTTTGGATTTGTTATGTGTTAAAATCACACATTATAGTGTGCTAAGCTCAACTAAAATGCTCTTTAGCATAAGGATCCCAGTGGCATAATAAGGAGCACTGGTGTCGTCTTGGTGGGGCGCCAGACCCCATGCCATGCTTTTGCTCTCCCTTCCCCACACTCCTGTACCTCTTTAAAATCTTTCACCAGCATGAGCAACTACTCTAGCTTGCTGTTTGTGCCGGCCCTCTGAAATCACTTCTGGGTCATGGGGCCAGGAAGTGAAGTCAAAGGGAAGACCAGCGTGAACAGCAGGCCAGAGAAGCTGCTCGCGCTGGCAAAGATTTAAAGAGTGTAGCACAGAAGGAGCGGGCAGGGGAGGTTTGGCTTGGAAAAAGTAGAAACAGGTAGAGAGGAGGACACGGGGGGATGCCACCGCCCCTCGCTATGCCACTGTAAGGGCCCCATTGCCTTTTAGTATGGATTGACCAAGTTAAGTAGTAATTTATAAAATATGGGTATATCCTAAGAATGTAAACGCTCACGCTCTGGTGCCAGCAGGAGAGACACCAAAGATGTAAAATATACCATTTCACAAAACTAAAGTACCGTAATACTGTTGCCCTCTAGCCAGGACTGTAGGTAGCTCTTGGGCCCTTCAGTTTATTAAAAAGTAATGAAATTGGTGGTGATGTTGAAAAACTTTTAGGAACACTTGGGGTGTAAACCAAAGCTGGCATTGGCCTAGGTGTGTAATCAGTGGAGCCATTAAATATGTTTTCTTTTCTTTCTTGTCAAGGCGAAAGGAGGTGGTTATGAAAGTGAAGATGCTTATCAGAATGCAGAATTAGTCTTCCTAGATATCCACAATATTCATGTTATGAGAGAATCTCTGAGGAAGCTGAAGGAGATTGTATATCCAAATATACAAGATACACACTGGTTGTCTAATTTGGAATCGACACATTGGCTAGAACATATCAAGGTATGCCTTGGGCCATGCTTTAATCGTGTCTCTTCATTTGAAGGTTGTGACAATGGCTGCAAAATGTACCTGCTACCAGAGAATCGTGGTAAACTATTTACCTTGGATCTTTGCTTAAGCCATATCAGAGTTCAGTTTCTTCACTACTGCTAGTGGAGAAACTGAACTAAAGTTCTTGCTACTCTGCATGCATAAATATGCAGATCCATTTCATTCATATTCATTGGAACTGTCCACAAAACTAGACTGGTTGGAACTGTTGAGGACTGAGCTGGTTGCACTCAGGGTTTTTACTTTTATTTTATATTTTGAGGCTTGGCAGTAGCACAGTTTGGGTATAGGTACCATGATATATCAACATCTAGAGTAGGATTGTCCAACCACACCACACGCTTTTTTTTTTTTCTGGCCTGGAAGCTTTGAAATTCTTGTTCTGTTGCATTAGATGTGTTATTCTGGACAAGCAGATAGTGAATCCAAATCCGCACACTTTGCAGAAGGTATCAAACACAGCTTTCAGCTCCTCCTCCTTCCTCAGTGGAGCATGCTGCCCTTTTCAGTGTTTCCTTCTGCATGCTTGCAGTAAGTGTGTGTGTCTGATCTGCTCTGTTTAAAACTTTTTTTATTTTCCGGGGTTTTCTTCAAGTTTTGGAGGATTTCGGTGCTCCAGAGTTCCCAGTATTTCTGGGATAAATCTACCTGAGAGAAGCAGCGGACTTGGAGTCTGCAGCTAGTAGGCCAATCCCTCTGTGCTACCTATTAGCTAGCCTGCTTAACATTTTAGGAGCTTGGGGACCATTCCCATCAAAGCTAGCTCGCTTCCTGAATTTTTTTCTGGCGCTTGAGCAGTTTTTAAATTTCTTTGTTAGTGGGAAAACTGCTTTGTCACTTTATCTGCTACTTAACAAAGACCTCGGCTTTCTTTCCCACTACAAAGAAATTCAAACTGCTTTGTCACCTCTTTCTCTCCATCTACCACTGAAATGCTTTCATGTTTCCTTTATATATACTGATTTTACCAACATTTGCATATTTCTGATCTGAGGAAGAAGGGGTTACCTTCGAAAGCTAATCATAAACTACATTAAATTAGTTCAATAAAAAAAGGTATTTTTTTTTCCTTTGTTTTATTTCTACATATTACCTTGAAAGAGTGGACTAACACAGCCATCCTACCATTTCACTTATGATTTGTGAGAAACAGATTGTGTAGTGGTGAGCTGCTTTGTATGCATTGCATGTGATATAATTTATCAAAATAGTTTTCTGAGTTATGGCAGCTGTGTCTGATGTAGAGTAGTAGTCTGTTTGTTTTAATGTGATTCACATGTCAAAATGAATTAGTATTGTAATGTTAAATCTTTAATAAATCATATGGCGTGCCTGATATGAAACAACCTGATCTCCAATGCAATATGTGAATTACTTTAGAAAAATAGAAACATAGAAATAGACGGCAGATAAGGGCCACGGTCCATCTAGTCTGCCCACCCCAAGGACCCTCCCCTACCTTTCTCTGTGAATAGATCCCAGGTGTCTGTCCCATTTGGCCTTAAAATCAGGCACGCTGCTGGCCTCAATGACCTGGAGTGGAAGACTATTCCAGCGATCAACTACCCTTTCAGTAAAAAAGAATTTCCTGGTGTCCCCGTGCAGTTTCCTGCCCCTGATTTTCCACAGATGCCTTCTTGTTGCTGCAGGACCCTTGAAAAAGAAGATATCTTCTTCCACCTTGATGCGACCCGTGAGATACTTGAATGTCTCGATCATGTCACCCCTCTCTCTGCGTTCCTCGAGAGAGTATAGCTTTAATTTATCCAGCCGTTCCTCATACAGGAGATTCTTGAGTCCTGAGACCATCCTGGTGGCCATTCTTTGGACCGACTCAAGTCTCCGCACATCCTTACGGTAATGCGGCCTCCAGAACTGTACACAGTACTCCAGGTGGGGCCTCACCATGGATCTATACAATGGCATAATGACTTCAGCTGACGAAACTCCTGCGTATGCAACCTATGATTTGCCTTGCCTTTGTTGAAGTTTGCTCCACTTGATTGGCAGTCTTCATGTTCTCACTGACGATCACCCCTAAGTCTCGTTCTGCTTCAGTTCTTGTTAGGATCTCACCATTAAGGGTGTAAGTCTTGCATGGATTTTGGCTGCCCAGGTGCATGACTTTGCATTTTTTGGCATTGAATATAACAGTGCTTGAAAAGATATGAGCAAAATCCAGAAAATATCCTTAATAAAAATTAAGGAGACCTTTTATAGAAGCTTAGTGCATGCTAAATGCCACATGGCTCATTGGTATAAAATAGGACGCGCATTTAACGCATGCTAATGTCCATTAGCGCACACTAAACTTTAGTAAAAGGCCCCTAAATTTGTTTAGCATGAGCATAATATAATAATATCTGTATTTGGAAAATTTCTAGGGATGTCCTATCATTTTATTTTTTAAGCTCTTTATTTCGGCATGGAGAACCATACAGGATAATCCAGATACATGTATGACAAGACAGAGAATCAAATAAACAACAAAACAATCAAATAAACGGGTATCTGCAAAGTATAAGTAGATAACATTATAAACATAATAAATTAGTAAATGACAGCATAAAAAGACCTGGATGACTCATCCAGTCTGCACAACATTTTTTTTTTATTATTATTTATTTATAGAATTTTATAATATTATCAAGCATATACATCTTGTACAGTAAAGTGAGATCAAATAACATAATAAACTAAGTTTCCAAAATTAAGATATATCATAATACATAATTCAATTTGAAAATAAAAATACATAAATGATCTAATTGATCACACACTAGTCCTCCATGTATTGGATCCAAGATTTAAAGAGTAGAACAATTTATATAGGTTAAGAGGAAGTCCATGTTCTACTACAGTGCAGGGAGCTAACCTTCCATGGGCGCTGTTATTCCTTTCTCAAGATGTTTCGCTGAGAGAAAACTAATCAGATGAGACGGCTCTGTAAAAATATACTTCAAAGATAAATATCTGACTACACATTTACATGGATATCTCAAAAAGAAAATACCCCCTATTTGAACCACTCCAGGTTTCAGAAGTAGAAATTCTTTTCTTCTCTTTTGAGTCTCTCTAGAGACATCAGGAAAAATCTGAATATGATATCCCAGGAAGTCCTTGGACCTATTTTTAAAGAAAAGTTTTAATATCCAATCCTTGTCTGGAGCCAAAGCCACAGACAACAAGAGAGTGGCTGGAACAGCCAATTCTCTATCCGATTGTTCCAGAATTGCGGAAATGTTCAATAGTCTATCCCGGGATTCCTCAATTTTTTCTTCTTCTTTGGATTGGGGCTTGGCAGGAAGATAGTACACTCTTGTAAGAGGAGGTAAAGAGCTTTCAGGAATTTCCAATATTTCCATAAAATACCTTTTCACCATTTCTCTAGGAGAAGTTGACAAGATCTGCACAACAGTCTTTATCAGTTCATTATTAATAAACATCACACAAAAGGAAAAAAAGTGTCTTCAAATAATACAAAACACAGCTGTCAAACTTATTCATAATGGTAAAAAAATATGATCATGTTACCCCATTTCTGATCAATTCACCCTGGCTTCCAATAAATCACCGTTATCACCTTTAAAATATTACTCTTAGTGTTTAAAACTTTGTCTTCCAATGAACCACAATTTATCAATAGAATGCTTATTCCTTATAATATACCACGTTCCCTTCGATCTACTGTCCAAAAGCTCTTAGCAGTTCCCTCTTTGAAAGTCATCGGAACTAGAAGACGTGACATGTTTTCGGTGATGGCCCCCCAACTTTGGAATACTTTGCCCCAAAACATTAGAGAGGAAAAGGATCTCAGCTATTTTAAAAATAATTTTAAAAGCTTCCTTTTTAAAGATGCTTTTAATCTTTAAACTATCCTTAAATGCTAAAGTAGTTACCTTCCAGGTTTATACTATTCCCTCCCTAATGTTTCTTCCATGGCTCTGTTTTCATTTTAAAGCATTGAATTGTAACTTTACCCCTCCACCCCCTGTGTATCAACCAGTTTGTAAACTTGTCGGTCCAACCTATTATTGTTAATTTTAAATAGTATGTCTAAATGCATATTTATCTTATTCTGCTGTAACTCGCTTAGTAATTTGAATAAGCGATTTATCAAATCAAAATAGAACTTGAACAATGAATGTGATGTAATATACTTGAATATTGCCTTTCTTTGGCATTTTTGGAACATAGATCGTAGAAGTCTTCCCAGCACCGTCCTGAGCCTCCAACTACTAGAGTTGCTTTTAAAGTCCATTTCAGCCTTAAAAATAGCATTGCCATATCTGTCCAGGTATTCTCTGGTCTCCTGGGGTGAAAGGGGATGGTACACAGTACACTTCTCCCTCCATATTCGCAGTTTCAGCACTCGTGGTTTCACTTATTCACAATTTTCCGCATGCTGACTCCTCCTCCCCCCCAAAAAAAAATTACATCATGAGTAAAGTACTTTACCGATAAAAAGTTTGGTGCTTCCCAGCTTTCACAATTGCTGCTTCCCAGCATGCACAGAGAAAAACACTGCATCCCAGAGTGCACAGAGAAAATCGCTGCTTCCCAGCTTTCAAAATCGCTGCTTTTTTAATACTGTATTTTCCAGTATTGAAACTTTTTTTTGCCTTGTTGAGATAGTACAAAGAAATATAAAGTACTGTATTATTGTATTGTTATGCAATAAATAACTTTGTTTTCCACAAAAGTCACAAATATGATCATTGTTGTTATTTGTGATTTCAATATATTAACGCTGGCTGTTACAAAAAAAAAAAAACGCGAATAACATATAAAAAGTTATTCGCAGTTATGTACCGCCCCCAACCTCTGCGAATACGGAGGGAGGAATGTACTGCTTTTCTGCGGTTTCATATTCTATACAGGTCCTTAAATTGAATCAGGTTGGGCAGACTGGATGGACCATTCGGGTCTTTATCTGCCGTCATCTACTATGTTACTATGTAAAGAGTCAAGTGACTTGCCCAGAGTTGGAGGGAGCTCGGTGGGAATTGAATCTTGTTCCTTAGGTTTGTAGACGAGTAGGCTACTTCTCCTGTCGTGTTCAGCTCCCTCCATCTCTCTTACAGACACCAGATATACCGGGTGTCCCAAAAGTCACTACACACTTTTAATAAATTCTTTAAAATTACACAAGAAACTGAGTTTATTCATATTCTTAGCATTAACGAAAGAGTCGTTGCCATTTTACTAGGCTTGCCATCACGTTCCAACGCCTCGAAGACTAGTTGTATATCTCCACATGAGCGCCTCCATTTTCGAAAACTTTCAGCCACCTTTGGACGCAAGCCTCTCCGAAGTTTTGCAGCATCTCTTCCCTGACCTCATTGCAAGCCGTGCGTATTCTTTCCTCGAGCTGTGACAAGTTACAGCGCTTATTCTTTCGCTGATGGCCTCAAGTCTCTGCAAATGATATCTGGAACGAGATAGGAAAAAAAAAGTGTACAGTGACTTTTGGGACACCCTGTATAATATGTATGTAATTTATTATTTAAACCATAACTGATATGTTCCTTTAGAGTTGTATGATACCAGACAATGCTATTATGTTCAGTTGGAAGAGTATGCTTCCAGACCCCCCCCAAAAAAAAAAAAAAAAAACAAACCCCAACAATGTTTATCTTAGCTGTGAGAAAACAATATAATTTTAAATGTCTGGGGAAAGTCGACCTCAGGCCACCTACACAAGTGACATAACTGAATTGAGGTCTAGAAATTTCCCTCTTTACCAATTGTACTTACACTTGGGTTTTTTTTAAATCTTTAATAGCAGAATTGTTGCTGTATTTTCTTTCCTTCTTCTTGCTTTAGCTGATCCTTGCAGGAGCTCTCAGGATTGCAGATAAGGTGGAATCGGGAAAGACATCTGTTGTCGTGCACTGCAGCGATGGCTGGGACCGCACGTCTCAGCTTACCTCACTGGCAATGCTAATGCTGGATGGCTTTTATCGAACCATCAGGGGATTTCAAGTGCTTATTGAAAAGGAATGGCTTAGTTTTGGACATAGGTTTCAACTTGTGAGTATACATTATTTTGAATTATTCAAACTACAATATTTTTATTAAAAGTATAGTTTCAAATCTTTTTCAATCTTAACTGCTAACAGCATGAGAATATATGAAGTGCAAAAAATACATTTCTGAGAACATAAGAATTGCCGCTGCTGGCTCAGACAAGTGGTCCATCTTGCCCTGCAGTCCGCTCACGCGGTGGCCCTCTGGTCAAAGACCAGTGCCCTAACTGAGACTAGCCCTACCAGCATACGTCCTTGTTCAGTAGGAACTTGTCTAACTTTGTCTTGAATCCCTGGAGGGTGTTTTCCCCTATGACAGACTCTGGAAAAGCATTCCAGTTTTCTACGACTATCTGGGTGAAGAAGAACTTCCTTATTTTAGACGGAATCTATCCCCTTTCAACTTTAGAGTATGCCGTCTTGTTCTCCCTACCCTGGAGAGGGTGAACAACCTGTCCTTGTCTACTAAGTCTATCCCCTTCAGTACCTTGAATGTTTCGATCATGTCCCCTCTCAATCTCCTCTGTTCGAGGGAGAGGCCCAGTTTCTCTAATCTTTTGCTGTATGGCAGCTCCTCCAACCCCTTAACCATCTTCTCTGGACTCTTTCGAGTAGTACCGTGTCCTTCTTCATGTACGGCAACCAGTGCTGAGATAGTCAGTCTGTCATAATCTCTAAGACGGAATCACTCTAAACTGGAACATATCTGTGCACAAGGGCCTTGCCACTGAAAAGAAGCAAAAATAGCAACGGTGACAGATTCTGCTCGCTCTTTTATATAGATGCAGCCCGTGCCATTGAGAGAAGTTTGCTGCTTGAAATGGTTTGGTTTTAAAATAATGACAAAAAACCATCGTAAAACTTGAGGCCTGTAAAGAAGAAATCAAAAGTTGCACTGATAAACTCATTTTTCTGCAAGTGTCCAGTAACTCATATTTCAAGTTTCAAGTTCAAGTTTATTAGGGGACTTGATAAATCGCTTAATCGGATATTCTAAGCAATGTACATTTAAAATTTACAATATAAAAAACGAAAAACAATAACAATGTAATACATTACAATACATACAATTTTTAAATAATGGCTAAAATACTCTAAATTTAACATTGTTAAACATAAGGAAAGGAGGGATGAAATACAATTTTAAAGTAAAGAAGAAACATTGAGGGAAAATACAAAAGGAATATAGTTAAAACAGGTCTAACCAAATAAATATAATTCATGAAGTATAAAATTATGTTGAAAAGGCATCTTTAAAAAGGAAAGTTTTTAACTCAGTTTTAAATTTTCCAAGGTCTTTCTCCTCCCGTAAAGTAATAGGGAGGGCGTTCCATGTTTGCGGTGCCGTACAAGAAAAAATAAATTGTCTCCTTGTATTAATGATTTTTAATGATGGAATCGCTAGCAGATCTTGTTCGCTAGATCGTAAAATTCTCTTTGCAGAATATGGAATAAGTGACCTATATAAAAAAGCAGGGGTCTTGTTGATCAAAGTTTTAAAGATAATTATACATAACTTATAAGTGATTCTGTAATTAACAGGAAGCCAATGCGCCTCTTTGAGAAGTGGTGTTACATGATCAAATTTTTTAGAATTATTTCCCCTCCCCCCCTTTTTACTAAACCACAATAGCGGTTATTAGCACAGGGAGCCACACTGAATGCTCTGCACTGATCCCAACGCTCATAGGAATTCTATGAGCATCGGGAGCAGCACAGCTCCCTGCGCTAATAACCGCTATCGTGGTTTAGTAAAAGGGGGGATTATTTTGATTAATTTCAAAAATGTTCTAAATGTTTTTGCTACTGTACAGTTGCAATAACTTTAAAAGAAGCCTGCCAGTAATTCATTTGGTGTCATTTACTATCAGCATGCAGTTACATTGTTAATATGAAGCTTCGTTTGCCTCAAAACCACTTCTGGTGCAACAAACACTTTATTCCTGAACTTTCGGGTAGTCAGCAGCTTCTTGTGAGAATTTTGTAGCACCTCATTAGCATTCCTTTGCTCCGCCTCCCATCCCTCTGGGCTATCTTACTGTTCCTCAATTATTTCTCTACAAGCGAGATGATAGGCGTCTCTTTTCTGCTCATATTTATTTTTCAATTAAATTTGGTTTTTGCCTACCCTTTGAGTTTTTTTCGGTGCTGCAGAGGATTCCAATCTTGGGGCATCTCTGACTGCGGGAGAGCTCAGACTATAAGATCAAGGGTCTGATTCCAAGGGGCAGACTGCTCTGCAGTGCACCCACTTGGAACAGTCTGCACTAACAGTTGGGGTGCTCAGGGACTGATCGCTTGGGAGCGAGGCTCACATCATGTTTTGTCCACAGTGAGCTTGAGCGCAGGCTGAGTGGCTCCGTGGTGGTTTACCTAGGATTGAGGCTGACTGCTTTCCTCTCTCTGTTTGAGTGTGCAAGGTTCCAGTGGGGGTTGAGGTCTACGGCCAGTTCGTTGGGGCCTGAGAGATAGTCCAAAGAAACAAGCAGTGCAGCATCCCTAGGCTGATTTTGGCCTTAAAATTGCTGCTGTGGCAGCCATCTTGGATTTTTCAATTTGAAATTAAAAGCCTATATCTGCCTCAGAACACCTCAGTTTTGCTCAAAAACAGGTGTGATGTACTCCTCAGGGCAAGCTACATTGGATTTGTGCCAGATTTGTGCTGGATAGCTGTCCTGAGGATCGGCCATGTCCCATGTGCTGCGCGGCACGTGTGGGGCGTGAGCTGCTGGCTTAGCTTTTTCTAGTCCCTAGGGGGTGTTAGTGCCCAGATGCTGTTAGGGACAGGTAAAAATTCCAGGTTTGAGCCGGGGAGCAGCTGCAAAACCCTAGAAGGGAGCTCGTGAATAGGGAAATGTCAGTTCCAGTATTGCCTACTGCCATTTGGCCTTGTGTTGGCACCAAGAGTCTTTGCAAAGTGCCTAGCAGGTCATCACAGCATCTCTACACAGACTGGGAATGCACATGTTTCCCTGCTTAGATGATTGGCTGGTCAAGAACATATCAGAGGAAGAGTCAAAAGAATCTATGCACATTTTATGCAACAAGACTCTGTGCTAAAATAGCATGACTGGTGGTAAAATAACCCATCTTAATGGTAGCTCACTTTGATAATTTCCCCCCTAAATCGGTTAGGGTTCACCTTAGTGCAGTTGGTGCTTATTATATAGAAAGTAAAGCCATCTCTATCAGCCCTTAATTCTTTTCATTCAAGGATTTCTTCTATTGAAGTTTCCCATCAAAGTCTCTGCAGTGTCATGGGATCTCAGTGTCATTTTAATCCAGCTGATGAAAGTTCCTTTTCAAGTACTTGGAAGGTCAGCTCACAGGGTCAGTAAGCTCCAGGCCCTAGTATAAGGCCTGACCCCCAAGTACATAACGGACCTTTTCGCATTTTCTAATAACAAACTCAAGAGAAACACCCCCCCAAAACTCATTTCCCCTCCAGTTAGAGGCTGCAAAATGAAAAAACACCACGAACACCTTCTCTCTCACCAAGCAGTCCTATGGGGCAAAGACCTAGACCAACTGCTTTCGCCCACTACATACGGGGAATTCAGGAAACGCCTAAAAACATACCTGTTCCAGAAATACCTAAACAATTGACCCGTGCTCCCTCTCCCTCCCCCCTCCCTATTCCACCTGAACTTACAGCACTGTTAGAAATATAATCTGTTATCTTCATCTTATCGTAACTTAACGTTGCTATTTATCCCCAACAGGTCCTGTCGGACATTACCTACTAAAATGTACATATTACATTTTCGCTCAGCAAATTGTATTTCTATACTATTGCCTCCTGAGGTCTCTGATCTCTGTATTTCCTCTGAATATCTACTTATTGTATTTCGCTGAATGTCCAGCACTCTTGATTGTAAACTGCCTAGAAGTCGCAAGATTGTGGCGGTATAGAAGAATAAAGTTATTATTATTATCCTCCTTACAGTACATTTTCGATAATACTATGTGTGTAAGACCTTTTATAAGTTCCTTCCTAAGTTAGTGTCAGTGTTTCATCTTAATGAGTCGATTGTTCTGCCAACATTTTTCCCCAAAACCTCATGCTCACAAGGGTGAAAACAAACTTCATATTTTGGAGTAAGAGGGCCTTGACCTGCTATCTGGAACAGACAAAGACCCACAAACTCCACCTAGTTGTTTGTTTCTTTTGACACAAAATAGGATGGGGGTCTGCCATCGACAAACACACACTTTCAAGTGGGCTAGCAGACTGCATTTCCTTTTCTTTCACTCGGGCTGAATCGATTCTTCAGGGTCATGTCATGGCTGCATTAGTAGCTTGTTATGGACTAAGGAGGTCCTGGATGACAGCTGAAAAGCTCTAGAAAAGTGGCTGGGATAGTGCAATCCATGCTGGGCTCTATTGGTGACCTCGCCTATATGTGGGGATTTACAGTAAGTCCTGCTGTCCTTAGAGAACACTTGCTACAGGTATGTTTCTTTTAGTTTTATTTTCTGTTCTTGACCAGGGCTGCCCATGTCTGGTCCTCGGATCCTACTGGCTGGCCAGGTTTTCAGGATATTCCACACAATGGATATGCATAAGGAGAGTTTGATACCAGAAGGCAGTGCAGGCAAATCTCTTCTCATGCATTATTCCATGTGGATATCCTGAAAGCCTGGCCTCCAGTAGAATCTCGAGGATCGGACTTGGCAGCCTTGCGTTCGACCGTCTGATTTTTTTTTCTAGATACGTTTGCTCTCCATATTTTGTAACTGCTACCTCTGCTGCAAAGCCTCTGTTCTCCCCAATCCTCAGTGATGAGCATGCCATTTGCCTCATGGACTATTTCTAGAAGTTCACTAGTTTAAGATGACATCTTATACTGAGATTATGTTTTTGTGATTTGCAGAGAATTGGTCATGGAGATAGGAACCATGCTGATGCAGACAGATCCCCTGTTTTCCTGCAGTTTATGGACTCTGTCTGGCAAATGACAAGACAGGTGCGTTTCCAGGACTTGCGTTCATAAGTTGTCTACTGGAATGGGAGATTTGATATCAGTTATTATCAATAAGCACTACAGCCAGACACCTTGGGCCTGATTCTGTAAATGGCACCATAAGTTGGGTGGCGATAGGCACCCTACTGCTGCCCAGATTAATTGATTTAATTGGCACAGTAATGGACCGTGCCGTTAAAAATCTATTAAACTCATTTTGAAAAGTAGGCACCGGGAGGCACCTACTAGGGTAGGTGTTGAAATCGCATCTACAGTAAGGTGCCTAGCGGTGCCCAAGGTCAAAGTAGGTGTAGTTATAATCGGCGATGACCTTAGGTGTGATTCTCAAAAGAACTTGGCGTCTACAATGTAGGCCAGTAAAACCCTGGCCTATATTAGGCGAGATTGTTTAAATGATGCCTAAGCATGATTGACATTGGGCCGGCACCTTTTTTATAGATGCCGTTTACAGAATCCGGCCCCTTGAGCCCCTGCTGCACACTTTATTTTATGCCAGAAAAGCAATGGAGATTTTGGTAGGATTGCTAGAGGTGATTAACATAACACAAAACTTTATTTCTATCCCGCAATACCTTTCATAGAAACATAGAATATGACGGCAGAAAAGAGCCCACGGCCCAACAAGTCGGCCCACTCAAATAACCCTCCCCTCCAAGTTCTTCTTTGAAGTGAGCCCACGTGTTGATCCCATTTGATCTTTTTTTTTTTTTTAATATTCTTTATTCATTTTCAAGATTACATTAAGTGATAAAATATACTCATTCACATTAACAATAAATACATCACTTACAAACAATCATTGATACATTTCATAAATACTTATCCCCTCCCCTATCCCAACCCTCCTTCCCATATATTCCATTATCATATAAAACATGTAATAATAAAATCCCCCCTCCCTGCACCTTAAATTGATAAATATAAGGGAAACAATTTTAAATTAATCGTTACAATACTTCGTTAATGTTTTCCACACATCTTGAAACTTCTTAAAATAACCCCTCTGTAATGCAATAAACCTTTCCGTTTTATAGATATGGCATAAAGAGTTCCACCAGAAGTTATAATTTAATCTCCTCCAATCCTTCCAATTAAATGTGATTTGCTGAATGGCAACACCAGTCATTATAAGTAGTAATTTATTGTTATTCGCAGAAATCTGACTTTTTGCTCTCATTTCCGTACCAAATATCACAGTATCATAGGATAATGCCACTGGGTTATCTAATAAATTATTAATTTGGTCCCAAATTGATTTCCAAAAATTCATAATAAATGGGCAATGAAACAATAAATGATCCCATTTGATCTTAAAGTCAGTTACGTTACTGGCCTCAACTACCTGAAGTGGAAGATCATTCCAACGGTCAACCTCCCTTTCGGTGAAGAAGTACTTCCTAGTGTCACTATGGAATCCTAGTGTCACTATGGAATCTCCCGCCCCTGATTTTTAGCGGATGCCCTCTTGTCGCCGTAGGGCCTGTAAGGAAGAAGATATCTTCTTCCACCTCAATACGGCCAGTAACGTATTTGAACGTCTCTATCAGTTCAATGCGGGTAACATAGCAAAGAGAACTGTACATATACAGTGAATTATAATGTCAAAGTAATATAAATATCATTACTCTAAAAACTTCCTAAACAGTAAGTTTTTTCAAAGATTCCTGAAATGTAGATAAGATTTAGATAACATTATTAAAAATGTAACTAGTTTCCAATGAGCAACCTGACATGACAATGTTCGTGCTATATATTTTTTATGTGTACTGACCTTTGCTGAAGGATAACACCCCCCAAAAAAAAAGTGAAATTACGTAAAGAACGCTGGGAATTATTAAAAGAGAAAAGATCTACTACATATTCTGGAACGTGACCATGGAGCACCTTGTAACATAAGCAACCAAATTAAAAAATAGTTCTTGCATCAAATAGAAGCCGACGTAATTTGCAGTGTAAGGGGTTACGTGGTCAAATTTTCTTAAATGAAATATCAAACATACTGCTGTATTCTGGATTAATGAAGTCTGTGGAGGTTTTTAATACCATCCAAGATAAACAATATTACATTAGTCTAAAATTGACAGAACTAATGCCTGTACTAATAGCTGATAAATCATCAAAATAAGATCTAAGAGAACGCAGCTGTCAAAGTGTAAAGAAGCTTTTATGAGCTACCGCATTTACAATTTGTGCGCTCAATTAGAGAATGACACGAGGACAAATGTTCTCGTCCCATCCTGGCAAGTTCTTTTCCTGTCCCTGCCCCATTACTACATGTTCTGTCCTCATCTACACAAGCCTCAAACACTTTAAAATCATAAGTGTTTGAGACTTGTGCGATTAAGGCAGCGTTTACAGGAATGGGACAGAGACTGCGACAAAACTGGCGAGGACGGGGGAAAATGTGTCCCCGTGTCATTCGCTACACTCAATGTCAAGTTCTTATCTAAATACACTCTTAAAACTTTTATGGTGAACTCTATTGGATAAACTTTTCCATTCAGATTCAAATTATCCTTCATAAGAAGCGCCATCTCCGGATCAGACCTTCGGTCCATCAAGTCCGGCGATCCGCAAACCTGGCGTAATTTTTAGTCACCTATATCCTTCTATGTCTCTCGTAAGGAAATGTGCATCTAGTTTGCTTTTAAATCCTAGAACGGTGGATTCCGCAATAACCTCCTCTGGGAGAGCATTCCAGGTGTCCACCACTCGTTGCGTGAAGCAGAACTTCCTGATATTAGTCCTGAACTTGTCCCCCCTTAGCTTCATTTGGCTAGTAGGCGTGGCCAAAAAAAGTTTAGTTTTCTCTGGGTTAAGCTTCGATTTATACTCTTTCATCCATTCTTCCACCAAAGATACCAACTACAACATTTTGATGGTAGGGATGAAACCAATAGTATAACCGTGATATCATCTGCATAACTAAAAAGCTTGACTCTAAAAGTAGCTAATCAAGCTCCCAATGATGATATGATTCAGACGTTCAATACTTGAAGGGTATTAACATAGAACAAAATCTTTTCCAGAGGAAGGAAAATGGTAAAAACCAGAGGACATAATTTGAGGTTGAGGGATGGTAGATTCAGGGGCAATGTTAGGAAATTCTACTTTACGGAGAGGGTAGTGGATGCCTGGAATGCGCTCCCGAGAGAGGTGGTGGAGAGTAAAATTGTGACTGAGTTCAAAGAAGCGTGGGATGAACACAGAAGATTTAGAATCAGAAAATAATATTAAAGATTGAACTAAGGCCAGTTACTGGGCAGACTTGTACGGTCTGTGTATGGCCGTTTGGTGGAGGATGGGCAGGGAGGGCTTCAATGGCTGGGAGGGTGTAGATGGGCTGGAGTAAGTCTTAACAGAGATTTCGGCAGTTGGAACCCAAGCACAGTACCGGGTAAAGCTTTGGATTCTTGCCCAGAAATAGCTAAGAAGAAAAAAAAAAAAATTTAAATTGAATCAGGTTGGGCAGACTGGATGGACCATTCGGGTCTTTATCTGCCGTCATCTACTATGTTACTATGTTAGGTAAACATTGAAAAGCAGTGGCCGCCAAGTAGTATAAATTAATTTCTGAATTCTTGTCTAAAAAATGAAAAATAATCTTAGGGACATTTGGAGCATCGAGATTAAGCAGTATATTTCTGTGACATGATGGCCACGAAATTGGACTTGGAGGATGAAATGTACAGCATCAGCATCTATGAGACAAACATGTTTTTTTCTGTTACATAGATCTTTTTGGACCCCTGTTAGGTTACACAAGTTGGACAGTTCTAAGTCTAATAGATGCTGGCACTGTCATTTAGACATTGGGACACTTGATCATCTGTTGTTCTATTGTCCTTTGATACTCAACTTCTGGAAGTCAATATGGGGGAAAATTAACATCAAATTAGATTCATCAGTTCCACTGACTTTATTACATGTTAAGCCTCCCTTAGATCGATATAAATACCGTCTTTTCCTCATAATGACCGGGATAGCCATGCAGATGATAACCCCAAACTGGAAAAACTATGATCGTCTGAATTTCCCTTTCTGGTAGGCTAATCTGTGCTCTAGCTATAGTTATGAGAGAATGAATGCAGAAAGTATGGGGCACAGTAGTCTTTTTAAATTGGTTTGGGGCCCATTGGCATAGTATGTTACTTCTATATAGCAGATCTCTGATTATAAGACAGTATTTGTTTACTTAACATGCACATCCAAGATAGGGTGGGAGAGGGGGGGATATTTCTGTCCAAATTTGACCCTAGAATATTTACATTTGGGGTGGGAGGAAGGGTGGGAGATTATTATTAATCTGAAGAGAGTAAGGTTACTGGGGAAATAGATGTCGCTATGTTTTATTGAATAATCATTGAGGGGGGGAGAAAATGAGGGGTTATATATATATATATATATATATATATATATATATATATATATAATATTGTGATATATTCTTGTATGGCACTTTTGAAATACGGCAAATCAATAAAGATATATATATAGATATATATAAAAAGAAAAGCAGTGGAGAGAGGGACGACCCCTGTGGAACTCCACAAGGATTATAACTTTTTGAAGTCAGGTCTTACAAACAAGCCATATTCTAGGCAAGGGTTTGACATTTCCAAGGCTATTAACTTTTATGTAAACAACATTGATTTGTAGCAATATTTACACTGCTGTTGCACAGTGCTAAAATTTTATTTTTCTGTTATTTTTAGTTTCCTACTGCATTTGAGTTCAATGAATACTTTCTGATTACAGTATTAGATCATCTTTACAGCTGCTTGTTTGGAACATTCCTTTGTAACAGTGAGCAGCAGCGAGTGAAAGAAGTAAGCTTGTTGATTATTAAGAAAGATTGTTTATGAAAGGAATTTTAAAGTGAATTATTAAGACCTAATAATCATTATTACCAAATTGTAGCACAGCATTTTTCTAAATTTAAAATAGGGGGCACATGCAATAGGCAACAATATACTGTATGCGAAAATGAGTGCTTCAGGGTAGAGAATGACAGAGGGACAAATTTTTCCCTGTCCTGTTCCTGCGAGTTTTGTCGCTGTCTCTGCCCCTGCCCCATTTCTGTAAGTTCTTTCTTAACTGCACAAGCCTCAAACACTTATGATTTTAAAGTTTTTGTTTGAGGCTTGTGCAGATGAGGACAGAGCTTGCAGGAATGGGCCAGGGGCAGGAAAAGAACTCTCCGGAAAAATGAGTTCCCACGGGAACGGGGAAAAATTTGTCCCCGTGTCATTCTCTACTTCATGGATTTTAATATGCCATCTACAGTCAAGATGCCAACATGCTTTTCAATCTACAATCTACTGGGTGTTATTGTTTTTTTGTAAAACCTTTGAAGTGACCTATTAGTTATTGGAAAAACAAAACTGTATAAAAAGATACTCGTATATTATATACATGAAGCAGGAAAAATTGGTTGCAGGACATGGCGCTTAAATGAGCCCAAATATATAAATTTTTAGGATTTCCCATTTTATTTTCACTTTAAAAATGTATAAAACGGTGTCAGGTCAAAAGCGCGCCGGGACAAAGGTGCGCCCAGACAATTGAGCGCAGCGCAGAGGCGCGCGCCGCTCAAAATTACTGTTTTTAGGGCTCCGATGGAGGGGTGTGGGGGGGGAACCCCCCCACTTTACTTAATAGACATCGTGCCGCGTTGTGGGGGGTTGTAACCCCCCACATTTTACTGAAAACTTAACTTTTTCCCTGTTTTTAGGGAAAAAGTTAAGTTTACAGTAAAATGTGGAGGGTTACAACCCCCCAAGCCCCCCATAACGCCGGCGCGATGTCTATTAAGTAAAGTGGGGGGGGGTTTCCCCAACAAAAACCCCCGTCCGAGCCCCTAAAAACTGTAATTTTCTTTGGTGCGCGCCTCCATCTTGCGCTCAGTTGTCGGCGCGCACCTTTGTCTTTTGCGCCGTTGTCTATGAATCGTATAAAACATATAGGAATAAAGATAATTATACTAGTGTAAGAATGCTTTTACGCTGTATTCATTCCTGTTGCTTATGGAAACTTAGATGTTGGCAGTTTTGGACCCTAGGGCCTAACTAGGCTGCAGAATTTTATTCATGCTGAACACCATAAATCCCAGTTGATTTCTGACTTTCCCTTCACCACTTCATGAGTGTGCTTACCCCAGGCGTTCCTTTACTGTTTTTGCCTCTACTGCATCCCACTAGACAGCTGTTTCATTCATCTATCAGCCTTTTCGGGAAGAAATATTGTGATGTTATTTGCAATTCTACTCCTTTGAGGCCTCCATGTGGTTTCTTGTTCTCATAGATGAAGTGTGCCTACTTTGTTTGGGGGTGGAAGGAATAAGATGCTTAGATTAGTAGTGGTAGGGAGAGTGAAGCGAATGAACTTTGGCCCTCTCCCATCACATAACGGGCTTTCTCCCCACCCCCACCCCAAAAAAACCATGCACATATGCTCTTATCACTTTCTTTGCCCCCCCCCCCTAGTCCCTCCTCTCAGGCCACAAGCCTCAAATTTCCCACTGGTTCCGTTTTAACTAAAGCAGACTGACAGTAAAGCACAGTTACTTACCGTAACAGGTGTTATCCAGGGACAGCAGGCAGATATTCTTGACTGATGGGTGACGGCACCGACAGAGCCCCGGTACGGACAATTTTAGAGTGATTGCACTCTAAGAACTTGGAAAGTTCTAGTAGGCCGCACCGCGCACGCGCAAGTGCCTTCCCGCCCGACAGAGGCGCGCGGTCCCCAGTTAGTATAAGCCAGCTAAGAAGCCAACCCGGGGAGGAGGGTGGGACGCAAGAATATCTGCCTGCTGTCCCTGGATAACACCTGTTATGGTAAGTAACTGCTTTATCCCAGGACAAGCAGGCAGCATATTCTTGACTGATGGGTGACCTCCAAGCTAACAAAAAGAGGGATGGAGGGAAGGTTGGCCATTAGGAAAACAAATTTTGCAAAACAGATTGGCCGAAGTGTCCATCCCGTCTGGAGAAAGCATCCAGACAATAGTGAGATGTAAAAGTATGAACTGAGGACCAAGTAGCAGCCTTGCAGATTTCCTCAATAGGAGTGGAACGGAGGAAAGCTACAGATGCTGCCATAGCTCTAACTCTATGGGCCGTGACAGAACCTTCCAGTGTCAGTCCGGTCTGAGCATAACAGAATGAAATGCACGCTGCCAGCCAATTAGACAACGTACGTTTAGAAACAGGACGTCCCAATTTATTCGGATCAAAGGACAGAAAGAGTTGGGGAGCTGATCTGTGGGGCTTAGTACGCTCTAAATAGTAAGCTAGAGCCCTCTTACAGTCCAAAGTATGTAGAGCCTGTTCTCCAGAATGAGAGTGAGGTTTCGGAAAGAAGACAGGCAGAACAATGGATTGGTTGAGATGGAATTCAGAGACAACCTTCGGGAGAAACTTTGGATGTGTACGCAGAACCACCTTGTCATGATGAAAGACCGTAAAAGGTGGATCTGCAACTAGTGCATGTAGCTCACTGACCCTCCTGGCAGAGGTAAGAGCAATAAGGAAAAGTACTTTCCAAGTGAGAAACTTGAAAGGAGTGGTAGCCAAAGGTTCAAATGGAGGCTTCATTAAGGCGGAAAGAACCAGATTGAGATCCCAGATTACAGGAGGGGCTTTAAGAGGTGGTTTCACATTGAAAAGACCCCGCATGAATCTGGACACCAAGGGATGAGCCGAGAGAAGTTTTCCATAAACTGGCTCATGAAAAGCAGCAATAGCACTAAGGTGGACTCTGATGGAAGTAGACTTAAGGCCAGAGTCAGACAAAGAAAGTAGATAATCCAACAAAGTCTCTACAGCAAGGGAAGTGGGATCATGTTGATGAAGAAGACACCAGGAAGAAAATCGTGTCCACTTCTGATGGTAACATTGCAGAGTGGCCGGTTTCCTGGAGGCATCCAGAATGGAACGAACGGGCTGAGACAAAGAAGTATTATGAGAAGTCAGCCCGAGAGAAACCAAGCTGTCAGGTGCAGAGACGGAAGGTTGGGATGCAGAAGTGTCTCCTGATGTTGCGTAAGCAGAGAAGGAAACAGCGGAAGAAGAAAAGGCTCCCTGGAACTGAGTTGAAGTAGAAGGGAGAACCAATGTTGCCTGGGCCACCGTGGAGCAATCAGAATCATGGTGGCTCTTTCCCTCTTGAGCTTGAACAAGGTTCGCAACATGAGAGGCAGAGGAGGGAAAGCGTACAGGAACAGATTGGACCAATCGAGGAGAAATGCATCCGCTGCCAGACGGTGAGGAGAGTAGAGTCTGGAGCAGAATAGGGGCAGCTGGTGATTGTGAGGAGCTGCAAAGAGGTCTATCTGAGGAGTGCCCCACTGAGCGAAGATGGACTGTAGAGTTAAAGGATCGAGTGTCCACTCGTGAGGCTGAAGAATTCTGCTGAGCTTGTCTGCTAAAGAATTCTGTTCTCCCTGAATGTAGATAGCTTTCAGAAAAAGTTGGTGATCTGTGGCCCAAGCCCAAATCTTCTGGGCTTCCTGGCACAAGAGGCGAGAGCCTGTCCCCCCCTGCTTGTTGATGTAGTACATCGCAACTTGATTGTCTGTGCACAGCAGGAGGACTTGAGGAAAGAGAAGATGTTGGAAGGCCTTGAGGGCATAAAACATCGCTCTGAGTTCCAGGAAATTGATGTGATGCTTCATTTCCTGGGCTGTCCAAAGTCCTTGAGTTTGGAATTCGTTCAAATGAGCTCCCCAGGCATAAGGGGAGGCGTCGGTGGTGATGACAAGTTGATGAGGAGGTAGATGGAACAGAAGACCTCTGGAGAGATTTGAGGATATCAACCACCATTGTAGAGACTGACGAAGAGACGATGTCACAGATATGTGTCGTGAGCAGGGATCCGTCACTTGGGACCACTGGGTAGCTAGGGTCCATTGAGGAGTGCGCAGGTGAAGACGTGCGAAGGGTGTGACATGAACTGTGGAGGCCATGTGACCCAAGAGTATCATCATTTGCTTGGCAGAGATGGAACGTTGTAGAAGCACCTGCTGATATAGAGACTGAAGAGTTTGAAGACGGTTGGACGGCAGGAACGCTCTCATGAGGACTGTGTCTAACACCGCTCCAATGAATTGAAGTCTCTGAGTGGGGATAAGATGAGATTTGGGTAGATTGATCTCGAACCCCAGAAGTTGGAGAAACAGGATGGTCTGGTTGGTGGCCAGGAGTACTGTCTGAGATGAATTGGCCTTTATCAACCAATCGTCCAGGTAAGGAAAGGTGGTGAGAGCGTAAAAAGGCCGCCACCACAATCAGACATTTGGTGAACACTCTTGGAGAGGAGGCAAGGCCGAAGGGCAGCATCTTGTATTGGTAATGACAGTGATTGATCATGAACGGAGGTACTGTCTGGAGGTCAGATTGACCGGTATGTGAGTGTATGCGTCTTTGAGATCGAGGGAGCATAGCCAGTCGTTTTGATTGAGAAGAGGGTAAAGAGTGGCTAAAGAAAGCATCTTGAATTTTTCTTTGACTAAGCATTTGTTGAGATCTCGAAGATCTAGAATTGGCCTGAGATCTCCTGTTTTTTTGGGGACTAGAAAGTAACGTGAGTAGAATCCCTGTCCCTTTTGATCTAGAGGAACTTCCTCTATGGCGTTCAAAAGGAGGAGGGATTGAACCTCCTGGAGAAGGAGAGAAGACTGAGGAGTGTTCAAAGCAGACTCTCTTGGCAGACTTAAGGTAGGAAGTGTCTGAAAGTTGAGAGAGTAGCCGTGGCGAATGATGTTGAGGACCCATTGGTCCAAAGTGATAACATCCCACCGGCTGAGGAAAAAAGTGAGACGGCCACCTATAGGTTGAGGTAGGTGGGTATATGTGGTGACGCTGGCTATGCCCTGGAGAATTAAGTCAAAAGGGCTGCGTAGATTTCTGCTGTGGAGGCGGCTTCACAGGTTGTTGCTGCGGTGGTCTAGGAGTCTGTCGTTGTTGACGTTGACGCCTAGGTTGCTGGGGAACTGATGGCAATGGACGAGCCACATAACGGCGTTGGTAGGCCGACTGCTGTCTGAAAGGCCGTGCCGGTGGAGTCTTCTTTTTTGTTTTGAGGAGAGTATCCCAGCGTGTCTCATGGGCGGAGAGCTTCTGGGTGGTCGAGTCCATGGATTCCCCAAAGAGCTCATCTCCCAGGCATGGAGCATTAGCCAACCGATCTTGATGGTTGACATCAAGCTCGGATACTCTCAGCCAGGCAAGGCGGCGCATGGCCACAGACATGGCCGTCGCTCTGGAGGTAAGTTCGAAGGTATCGTAAATGGATCTTACCATAAATTTACGGAGCTGGAAAAGAGAAGACGAACAGTGGTGAAAAGCCTGTCGTTTCCGCTCAGGAAGGTACTTTTCAAAGGAAGCCATGGTGGTAAGGAGATGCTTGAGATAAAAAGAAAAATGAAAAGCATAATTACCAGATCTGTTAGCGAGCATAGCATTCTGGTATAATCGCTTACCGAATTTGTCCATGGCTTTACCTTCTCTGCCAGGAGGGACAGAAGCATATACACTAGTCCCCCCAGACTTTTTAAGCGTAGATTCCACAAGCAGAGATTCATGGGGAAGCTGTGGCTTATCAAACCCAGGAATAGGGATTACTTTGTATAATGAATCCAATTTGCGGGGAGCTCCTGGAATAGTTAAAGGAGTCTCTAGGTTTTTATAGAAAGTTTCCCTCAAGATGTCATGAAGAGGGAGTTTCAAAAATTCCTTTGGAGGCTGGTCAAAGTCAAGGGCATCAAGAAAGGCCTTGGATTTTTTAGACTCAGCCTCCAAAGGAATGGAAAGAGATTCGCACATGTCCTTCAAGAAAGAAGTGAAAGATGTGGAATCATGTTTGGAGGATGGATCAGGAATAGCAGGATCATCCTCATCCGAAGAACACTCACCCTCAGAAAGAAAAGGCTCTTCGGAGTCACCCCACAGATCAGGGTCCCTAATATGGGAGCTGCGGTCCCGAGACTCCGGAGTAGAGGGTTCTAGGTGTCGGGATTTGCGTGCCGACTTACCCGACCTCATAGATACGGTACCAGGAGATGTTACCGACTGCAACGGTGCCGAAGTCTGCACCGACTGATGCTGGGCTCTCGGCTCCGGTGCAAGGACTGGCATCGATACCGATGATGCCGAGTGAACCGGTACCGAAACAGTGGATGCTGACAGTAGGGGCTGCTCCACTGCCGGTACCGGTGGCTCAGACCGGACCGGGACCGGAAGGTTCGGTGCCAAGAGAGCAGGAAGGAATTGTTGTAACTGCTCCTTGAGCTGCACTTGTAGGATAGCTGCAATGCGCTCATCCAAAGAAGGCACCGGTACCGCCTTTTTCTTTTGTGGTACCTGCGGTGCCGCTCGACGCCCCGAAGATGAGGAGCCCGAGGTCGAGGGACTCACCTCGATAGGAGCGGAGCGCTTCCGCGGGCGCCTCACGGTCGGCAGGACTGGGCTCGCTGCAATCGAGACCGGAGGACGCTCCAGCGGGGAAGGCTTCTTAGCCGGCTTACCTGGGTGTTGCGACGCCGGCGCGGTGTCGTGCGGTGTCGACGAAGAGGGTGCCGACTGCAATGGAGCCGAAGCCGGTGTCGATGACGCAAGATCGGACATTTCGGCACCGAAAAGTAATCGCTGTTGTATCTGGCGATTTTTTAAGGTATGTTTTTTTAACGTGGCACAGCGGGTGCAGGTGGAAGCCTGATGTTCAGGACCTAGGCACTGTAAGCACCAGTTGTGCGGGTCCGTGAGGGATATAGGCCGTGCACACCGCTGACACTTCTTGAACCCTGGCTGGGGGGGCATGAAAGTAAAAACGTCTTCTGCCAAATCGAAGGCCGAGGCCTCGATGGTGGCAGAAGGCCCCGCCGGGGCAAAACCGAAATGACGAGAAAAATAAAAAGTAAACGTTCGGTTTTTTTTGTTTTTTTTTTTTTAAATAAAGAAAAGAAATGAAGGGAAAAAAACTTCCAAAAAGGTTTCGCGAGCGGGAAGGCATTAAGGAAAAAATTTCAACAGCCGTTGAAAAAAGCAACTTCTTAGCTCCGCGGAAACTAAGAAACTGGGGACCGCGCGCCTCTGTCGGGCGGGAAGGCACTCGCGCGTGCGCGGTGCGGCCTACTAGAACTTTCCAAGTTCTTAGAGTGCAATCATTAAAATTGTCCGTACCGGGGCTCCGTCGGTGCCGTCACCCATCAGTCAAGAATATCTGCCTGCTTGTCCTGGGATAATATATTTTCAAATATACAGTGGTACCTCGGTTTACGAGTGCACCGGTTTGCGAGTGTTTTGCAAAACGAGCAAAACATTCGCAAAATCGGCGCCTCAGAAACCGAGCTTGCCTCAATTTACGAGCACACCCCCCCCCTGGTGATCCGGCACCCCCCCCTGCGATCCAGAATTCCCCTCCCGCTCGTGTTACCCCCCCCCCCTGCCACAATCTGGCATCCCCCATGCACCCACCCACTTGAACACATTGCTTACCCCCGTCTAGCACCAGCACCAACGCACAGGACATGCTGGTGCCGGTGCCCGAAGTTCTGCTGCCTTCTTTTTTTGTGGGCCTTGAGCATCTGCGCATGCTCAAAGCTTTCGAGTTCCCGCTCTCTCCGAGAATCTCGGAGAGAGCGAGAACTCAAAGGCCTTGAGCATGCGCAGATGCTCAAGGCCCACAAAAAAAGAAGACAGCAGATCTTCGGCCGGCACCGGCATGTCCTGTGCATTGGTGCTGGTGCCGATGCCAGACAGGAGTAAGCAATGTGTTCGGGTGTGTGGTGTGTGGGGGATGCCAGATCGCGGGGGGGGGGGGGAAGACGCGAGCGGAGGGGGGGCCTTCGTGAGCAGGGGGAGCAATGCCGCTTCTCGGGGGGGGGGGGTAGAGCAGCGCCGCTGGCCTTGGGGGATGGGGCTGGGTGGGAACGTATCAAGCGAGTTTCCCTTAGTTCCTATGGGGAAACTCGCTTTGATATACGAGTACTTTGGTTTACGAGCATGCTTCTGGAACGAATTATGCTCGTAAACCAAGGTTCCACTGTATTTCTCAAGAGTAATGTTAGGAGAGGGTGGTTGATGCCTGAAATGTGCTCCCGAGGGAGGTGGTGGAGAGGAAAACATTGACAAGAGTTCAAAAAAAGCATGGGATGAACACAAGATCTCTAATCGGAAAATAATGGGATATATTGAAGAAACTAAGGCCAGTACTGGGCAGACTTGCACAGTTTGTGTCCCGTCTTATATGGCCATTCATTTGTGGATGGGCTGAGGAGGACTTTGACAGCTGGGATGGTTTAGATGGGCTGGAGTGAGCTTTGATTGAGACTCCAGTAGATGGAACCTAAGCACAGTACCAGGCAGAGCTCTGGGTTTCTGTCCCAGAAATATCTAAGGTAAAGAACAATTTAAATTAAATCATTAATTTATAGAGCATGTGTGGTTGGGTAGACTGGATGGACCATTCAGATCTTTATCTGCTCTCATTTACTTTGTATTTTTTGTGTTCCATTTTTTATATTTATTTTCACTAGTAATTTTTTTAAATCTCTTCCCGCATCTCCCCACCCCCATCCCAATTTTTAAGGTTATTCTTCAGTTGTTCATTTTATTTTCTTTGTACACTCAAGACAAGCACATCTGAGAAATGGCCATTTTCGAAATGAAGAGAGACATATTTCGGTTTCGAAAATCGGTATGTTCGCTACTGGATTTTTGTGCGGGTTCCGCAAAATGCCCAAACTCGGATTTGGATGCCATATCAAAAATGCCCCTCAGTATCACATATCAGAAACTTGGGCTCTCTCTTAATATCGTTCATAGCCTACAGATGTGCATTTTTGCATTGTATCACTTCAATCTGAGAGGAGTTACTATGTCTCCAGTGTATCTACAGTATTAACAGACTGATAAACTTTTTTTTGGATTCTTTGCAGAATCTTTCCAAAGAAACAGTCTCTTTATGGTCCTACATAAATGGCCAACTTGAAGATTTTACAAATCCACTGTATGTAAGCTACTCGAACCACATCTTGTATCCTGTGGCCAGTATGCGTCACCTAGAGTTGTGGGTGGGATATTATATAAGATGGAATCCCAGAATGAAACCTCAGGTAAGTTCTCAATTGCTACTTCTGAAATGAACTTGGATCTGGGTTCTAAAGTAGTGTGAAAGAATCCGAAGAGCATTGAAATGATGATATGACAATGGCCAAGTAGTGAATGGGTGATCGATCCTCCGTAGTGTAGAGATTCTAGTTTTAAAACTACTCATTTTGAACCACCTGGGCATGTGTGTTTTCCCCCAGTCAAATAGGATGGCAGAGCAGTTCAGTTTCAAAGCATTTCTATGTTTTATATTAGTGGGAAAGACACCCCTTGCTGAAAGGATGGCCACGGAGTCACTTGCTGGCAAACTGGGAGGAAGTGAGGAAACAGACTCGTTGCAGTTATTCTCTGGGTTACATTTGTAAAGTAAAAAGGAAGTCCATGTTTGTAAATTTAAGATTTGTGTACATAAGAATTGCCATACTGGGACAGACCGAAGGTCCATCAAGCCCAGTATCCTGTTTCCAATAGTGGCCACCCCAAGCACCTAGCTAGATCCCAAGTAGTAAAACAGATTTTATGCTGCTTATCCTAAGAATAAGAGGTGAATTTCCCTAAGCTATCTCAATTATGGCCTATGGACTTCCCTTTTAGGAATTTATCCAAACCTTTTTTACACCCCGCCAAGCTAACTGATTTCACCACATTCTCCAGCAATGAATTCCAGAGTTTAATCACACATGTGAAGAAATATTTTCTCTGGTTTGTTTCTTCGCTTGCCCCCTAGTCCTAGTATTTTTGGAAAGAGTAAACAAGCAATTCACATCTACCCTTTCCGCTCCATTCAGTATTTTGTAGACCTCTATCATATCACCCCTGAGACATCCCTTCTCCAAGCTGAAGAGCCCTAGCAGCTTTAGCCTTTCCTTATAGGGAAGTTGTCCCATCCCTTTTATCATTTTTTTGCCCTTCTCTGTAACTTTTCTAATTCCGCTATATCTTTTTTGAGATATGGCGACCAGACTTGCACATAGTATTTGAGGTACGGCCATATCATAAAGCAATACAAGGACATTATAACAACTTTCATCTTTGTTTTCCATTCCTTTCCTGATAATTCCTAACATTCTGTTTGCTTTCTTAGCCACCGCTGTACTTTGAGCTGAAGGTTTCAACATATCCTCAATGACACCTAGATCCTTTTCCTTGGCAGTGACTCCTAACGTGAAACCCTGCATCACGTAGCTATAATTCAGGTTCCTCTTTCCCACATGCATCACTTTGTACTTACTCACATTAAATGTCATCTGCCATAGTCTCAAGGTCCTCTTGCAGTTTTTCACAATCCTCTTTCGATTTAACAACTTTGAACAACTTCGTCATCAGCAAATTTATCTCACTAATTATTCCCAACTCTAGATCATTGATAAATATGTTAAAAAGCAGCAGTCCCAGCACAGACCCCTGGGGAACCCCACTATTTACCCTTCTCCATTGAGAATATTAACCATTTAAACCTTCTCTCTGTTTTCTGTCTTTCAACCAGTTCTTAATCCATAAAAGGACATTTGCTCTATCCCATGACTTTCTAATTTCCTCAGAGGTTTTTCATGAGGCCTTTTGAAAATCCAAATGCACAATATCAACCAGTTCACCTTTATCCACATGTTCATTCATCCTTTCAAAGAAATGCAGTAGATTGGTAAGGCAAGATTTCCTTTGACTAAATCCATGTTGGCTTTCTCTCATTAATCCATACTTATTTATATGTTCTTTCATTTTGTTCTTTATAATGTCTCTACCATTTTGCTGGGCACTGATGTCACTCACCGGCCTATAATTACTCAGATCACCTCTGGAACCCTTTTTAAAAATTGGTGTCACGGCCACCTTCCAGTCTTCAGAACAATTCTGGATTTTAGAGAAAAATTACTAACAATAGCACTACAAGTTCATTTTTCAATTCTGTCAGCACTCTGGGATGTATACCGTCCGGTCCAGGTGATTTGCTACTGTACAATTTGTCATATTGACCCATTACATCATCTAGTGTTACAGAGATTTGTTTGAGTTCCTCTGATTCATCAGAATTGACTACCATTTCTGGCACCGGTAACTCTCCTCGGTGAAGAATGAAACAAAGAATTAATTTAATCTTTCCGCTATGGTCTTGTCTTCCCTGAGAGTCCCTTTTATCCCTCGGTTATCTTAACAGTCCAACCGATTCACTTTCTGGCCTCAAGGAAAACATTCTTCTTAGGTTGAAGACTGTATTCCTTTCTATTACAATTAAACCAGAATTACAGCCCCCTGGGCATGCCTACTCTAGAGCTACAGTGCATTCAAAAGAGATGCTGTTTAGATGAATCTGCAGCCCAGGATATTTGGACAGGCTGTTCTGTGAAATCTTTTTTATCCCAGGACAAGCAGGCAGCATATTCTTGACTGATGGGTGACGGCACCGATGGAGCCCCGGTACGGACAATTTTAGAGTGATTGCACTCTAAGAACTTAGAAAGTTCTAGTTAGGCCGCACCGCGCGTGCGTGAGTGCCTTCCCGCCCGACGAAGGCGCGCGGTCCCCAGTTTCTTAGTTTCCGTGGAGCTAAATAGACGTGTGTTTCCAACGGCTGTTGGAAATTTTTTTCATTGTTCCTCGCCTTCCCGCTCGCGCGTTATTTTTCTTCGAGAATTGTTCTCGTTCTTATTTTATTTCGTTTGACTTAAAAAAAAAAAAATAAATAAATTTTTTTCGATTTTTTTTCGGTCGGCCCCAGCGGGGCCTGTTGGCACCATCGAAGCCTCGGGCTTCGATTTTGCTACGGCCGTTTTTCCCTTCATGCCCCCTTCACCGGGTTTTAAAAAGTATCAGCGGTACGCGCACCCTATATCATTATCCGACCCGCACAAGTGGTGCCTGCAGTGTCTGGGTCCGGACCATAGGGCAGAAACGTGCACCCGCTGTAGTTCTCTTCAAAAGAGAACTTAAAAAAAATCGACAAATACAGCAGCGGATCCTTTTCGGTACCGCTATGGAAGTTCCACCGGTATCGACTCCTGCAACTTCCTCCAAGTCGACACCGGTAGCGTCGGCACCGCAAGATCCATCGCCGGTGTCGAACCCCATAGGTAAGCCGGCTAAGAAGCCTTCCCCTACTGTTCTCGGCCCGCCAGTCGAGCATGCAGTGAGCCAAGTCCGCTCCCATTGAAGTTACTGCCTCTTCATCGGCATCGACTTTGCCTGAGAGTTGAGCTACACCCCAGGTACCGAGCAAGAAAAAAGCGGTACCGGTGCCATCGGGACCGACTCTGGATGAGCGTATTGCCTCCATCCTACAGGTCCAACTTAAGGAGCAACTGCAAAAATTGCTCCCGGCTCTGCTGACTCCGAACCTTCCTTCCAGTGTCGGTACCTACTGAGCCTTCGGTGCCGATTGTCGATCAGCCTCTTTTATCGGCATCGACATTATCGGCACCGCAAAAATCTATTTCTATGCCTGTTCTGTCGGCAGAGCCGAAGTCTCTTCGGCGTACTGCTTACTCGGCTTTTGATCCGGTACCGTTCTCTGACACCCGTACCGCTGTACAATCACCAGGTACGGTATCGACACGTTCAGGGAAATCGGTACGCAAGACCAAGCATACCGAATCCTCCACTCCCCTTTCTCAGGGCCGTCTTCAATCGGTACGGGACCCTGACTTGTGGGATGACTCTGACGATCACCTCGGTACCGAGGAAGATTATTCGTCTGATGACGTTGATCCATCGGTGCAGGATCCTGCTAGTAAACCAGAGCACTCCTCCTTCACCAAGTTCTTAAAGGAGATGTCAGACACCCTTTCAATCCCTCTAGAGTCCGACTCTAAAAAATCCAAGGCATTTCTCGATGCTTTGGATTTTGACCAACCTCCCAAAGAGTTTTTGAAGTTACCCCTCCATGACATCTTGAGGGAAACTTTTTACAAGAATTTGGAAACTCCTCTAACTATTCCAGGAGCCCCTAGGAAACTGGAATCACTTTATAAAGTGATTCCTATTCCAGGGTTTGACAAACACCAACTTCCCCATGAGTCTCTGCTGGTGGAGTCGACCCTCAAGAAATCTACGGGAGCTAGTGTATATGCCTCTGTCCCTCCTGGCAGAGAGGGCAAGGCCATGGATAAATTTGGGAAACGTCTTTACCAAAATGCGATGTTGGCCAACCGTTCAGGTAATTACGCGTTTCACTTCTCTTTTTACCTGAAGCATCTCATCCAACAGGTGTCCTCTTTTCAAAAGTATATTCCGGACCGAAAACTTCCTGCATTTCAACAATGCACCTCCAGCCTTTTGCAACTCAGGAAGTTTATGGTCCGTTCAATTTATGATACTTTTGAACTGACATCACGGGCCACGGCTATGCCTGTAGCGATGAGACGATTGGCATGGCTTCGAGTCTCAGACCTGGATGTGAACCACCAGGACCGGCTTGCCAATGCGCCCTGCCTAGGGGATGAGCTGTTTGGGGAGTCCATGGATACCACCTCGCAAAAGCTTTCTGCCCATGAGACACAGGTGGGACACTTTGTTGAAAAATAAGAAGAAGCCCCCTCCTCCTCGTCCATTTAGACAACAACCATCGTATCAGAGGAGGTTTTCTGCTCGGCCGGTTCAACCTCATCCTCCTCAACCTCGGAGGCAACGCCAACAGCACCAACAGGCTCGTCAGCAACAGCCGCCTACCGTAAAGCCTGCTCCTCAAACTAAGCCGACACAGCCCTTTTGACTCCCTTCTCCAGGGCATTGCCAGTCTTCCTCCTGTCCTCTTCCACAGCCCATAGGAGGTCAACTTCACGTTTTTCACTCTCGATGGGAAGTAATCACCACCGACCAGTGGGTGCTCTCGATCATAGCCCACGGCTACTCCCTCAACTTCCAGACTCTTCCGCCGTTAGGCTTCCCAAAAGAGTCTGCTTCCAACAAATCTCAGTCCCTCCTTCTCGCTCAAGAGGTTCAATCCCTCCTTCTTCTCAATGCCATCAAAGAAGTTCCTCAAGATCAGCGAGGCCAGGGATTTTACTCTCGGTACTTTCTAGTACCCAAAAAGACCGGAGACCTCAGACCAATATTAGATCTCCGAGATCTCAACAAATGTTTGGTCAAGGAGAAGTTCAAAATGCTATCTCTTGCCACCCTATACCCTCTTCTCTCTCAGGGCAACTGGCTATGTCCCTCGATCTCAAGGAGGCGTACACACACATTCCTATCCATCTGACGTCCAGGCAATATCTACGCTTTCTCATCAACCAACATCATTATCAGTACAAGGTGTTACCCTTCGGCCTGGCCTCCTCTCCCAGGGTGTTCACCAAATGTCTGATTGTGGTTGCGGCCTATCTCCGCTCTCACAACTTTCAAGTCTTCCCTTATCTAGACGACTGGCTGATCAAGGCTCATTCTCCTCAGGCGGTTCAGCTTGCCACCAACCAGACCATTCACTTCCTTCGACTGTTGGGGTTCGAAATCAATCTACCCAAGTCGCACCTCATTCCAACTCAGCGACTTCAATTCATTGGGGCCATTCTGGACACTATTCGGATGAGGGCGTTTCTTCCACCAAACCGCCTTCACACCATCCTTTCTCTATGTCAGCAGGTGTTTCAGCAAACTTCCATCTCTGCAAATCACATGATGGTGCTCTTGGGACACATGGCCTCCACAGTACATGTCACACCCTTTGCACGTCTCCACCTGCGTACTCCTCAATGGACCTTAACGACCCAGTGGTCCCAAGCGACGGATCCTTGTTCACAACACATATCTGTGACCTCGTCTCTTCGACAGTCGCTTCTTTGGTGGTTGACATCTTCAAATCTATCCAGAGGTTTGCTGTTCCATCTACCTCCTCATCAACTGGTCATCACCACGGATTCCTCCCCCTATGCCTGGGGAGCTCACTTGAACGAGTTCCAAACACAGGAGTTCTGGACTATCCAGGAAAAGAAACACCACATCAATTTCCTGGAACTCCGAGCAATGTTTTATGCCCTCAAGGCATTTCAACATCTTCTCTTTCCTCAAGTACTACTCATTTGCACAGACAATCAAGTTGCAATGTACTACATCAACAAACAGGGAGGGACGGGCTCCCGCCTGTTGTGTCAGGAAGCCCAAAGGATTTGGTCTTGGGCGACAGCTCGTCACTTATTCCTGAGGGCTGTCTACATTCAAGGGGAACAGAATTCCTTAGCAGACAATCTCAGCAGAATTCTTCAACCTCACGAATGGTCTCTCGATCCCACGACTCTTCAGTCCATTTTCACTCAATGGGGCACTCATCAAGTGGATCTTTTTGCAGCTCCCCACAACCATCAGCTGCCCCTGTTTTGCTCCAGACTCTACTCTCCTCACCGTCTGGCGCCCGATGCATTTCTCCTGGATTGGACCAGTCTCTTCCTATATGCATTTCCCCCTCTACCGCTCATGCTACGGACATTGTTCAAGCTCAAGAGGGAACGGGCCACCATGATTCTCATCGCTCCATGGTGGCCCAGGCATCATTGGTTCTCCCTTCTACTTCAACTCAGTTCCAGGGAACCCTTACCTCTTCCTCTGTTTCCTTCTCTGCTTACTCAGCATCAACAGTCCCTTCTGCATCCCAACCTGCAGTCTCTGCACCTGACAGCTTGGTTTCTCTCGGGCTGACTTCGGCTCATTCACTCCTTTCTCAGCCTGTCCGTTCTATCATTAATGCTTCCAGGAAACCGGCCACTCTTCAGTGTTATCAACAGAAGTGGTCTCGGTTTTCTTCCTGGTGCCTCTTACATCACCATAATCCCATGTCTCTAGCAGTGGGACTGGTGTTGGACTATCTTCTTTCCTTGTCTGACTCTGGCCATAAATCTACTTCTATCAGAGTTCATCTTACTGCAATTGCTGCTTTTCATGAGCTGGTCCATGGAAAACCCCTCTCGGCTCATCCTTTGGTTTCTAGGTTCATGAGGGGCCTTTTCAATGTGAAACCACCTCTTAGGCCCCTCCTGTAGTCTGGGATCTCAATGTGGTTCTTTCTGCTTTAATGAAGCCTCCTTTCGAACCTTTGGCCACAGCGCATTTCAGATTTCTTACTTGGAAAGTGGTCTTCCTTATAGCTCTCACTTCTGCCAGGAGGGTCAGTGAGCTGCATGCACTAGTAGCAGATCCACCTTTCACTGTTTTTCACCATGATAAGGTGGTCCTCCGTACACATCCAAAATTTCTCCCTAAGGTTGTGTCTGACTTTCATCTTAATCAGTCCATTGTCCTACCTGTATTTTTTCCAAAGCCTCATTCTAATCCAGGTGAACAGGCTTTGCATACCTTGGACTGTAAACGTGCTCTGGCTTACTATCTTGAACGCACCAAACCTCACAGATCATCTCCCCAACTGTTTTTGTCCTTTGATCCTAACAAGTTGGGTCATCCTGTATCTAAACGCACCCTGTCCAATTGGCTTGCTGCTTGCGTTTCATTCTGTTATGCTCAGTCGGGCCTGACACTGGAAGGTTCTGTCACGGGCCACAAGATTAGAGCTATGGCAGCGTCTGTAGCTTTCCTCCGTTCCACTTCCATTGAGGAAATCTGCAAGGCTGCTACTTGGTCCTCAGTTCATACTTTTACATCTCACTATTGTCTGGATGCATTCTCCAGACGGGATGGACACTTCAGCAAATCTGTTTTACAAAATTTATTTTCCTAATGGCCAACCTTCCCTCCATCCCTCTTTTTGTTAGCTTGGAGGTCACCCATCAGTCAAGAATATGCTGCCTGCTTGTCCTGGGATAAAGCACAGTTACTTACCGTAACAGGTGTTATCCAGGGACAGCAGGCAGATATTCTTGCGTCCCTCCCACCTCCCCGGGTTGGCTTCTTAGCTGGCTTATCCTAACTGGGGACCGCGCACCTTCGTCGGGCGGGAAGGCACTCGCGCATGCGCGGTGAGGCCTAACTAGAACTTTCTAAGTTCTTAGAGTGCAATCACTCTAAAATTGTCCGTACCGGGGCTCCGTCGGTGCCGTCACCCATCAGTCAAGAATATCTGCCTGCTGTCCCTGGATAACACCTGTTACGGTAAGTAACTGTGCTTTTTCTACAGTGGCTTCCTGCTTTTATCCACTTCCTTCCTGTTCAGGTGGGCCACCACTCAAAAATATGTGTCTATGAAGAAAGCAAAGTTGCTTACCTGTAATAGGGGTTCTCTGTAGACAGCAGGGAAATGCAGTCCCCTCCCTCCTAATCTCTGTTTAAACAAACAAAAAAAAAAACAAAACACCACTCCAACCACCAGAATGATGATCCCCCCCCCCCCAATTACAGCTGTTTGGGAGGTCCTTTCCTTTACCTGTAAGGATGTTTAAGAATTGATAGGTTCTCTGAAAGAACATACAAATACACTGACCTAACCCCCCCCCCAATCCCTCCTGTAAATACCTATCAAACTGGAGGAGGAATCTGGGCACCTTGGATGACATCACCAAAATGTATGGCCACATTTTCCTGCTATTATAGGTAATCGGCTTCACTTTCAAGGAAGACCATTTGTGTGTCTATGTCAAACAGAAAATAAGATTACTTTCTAACAAATTTCTTTCAATTGTCATATAGGAGCCAGTTCACAATAGATACAAAGAGCTTCTGGCAAAGCGGGCAGAACTTCAGAAAAAGGTAGAAGAATTACAACGGGAGATTTCAAGCCGTTCTGCTTCCTCCTCAGAACGAGCTGGCTCTCCCCAACCTGTTACACCAGTGCAGACTGTTATATAAATACTACACCCTCAAGAATCAGTTGCATGAGCAGGGTTTTCCTTTGAATACCCTCAAACCTTTTCAACAGAGTGTTCAACCAAATATTTGTTTCTCCTTTATCAACAGACTTATTTGGAGCACTACAAATTTAAACATATATCAGTGTTTTCCAAACTGTGTGCCGCAGAGTCCTGGAGTGCTGTGGCAAAATTGCAGGGTGCAGCAAAGGAAGATGCAAATGAACTGTCAAGTTTGGCACCCCATCTCCCTTCCCCTTACTGCAGCTTACAATCTTTCTATCCACAGCCGGAAACTTAAACATGTTGCCTTCGACGATCTGGAAGCTTTCCCTCTGCTGCAGCGTCCTTTTTCTGTGGGGACAGGAAATTGAAGTAGAGGGGAAAGCTTCTGGGGCTGTTGCAAGCAGTGTGTTTAAGCTGCCAGCAGCCTGAAAACTGCAAGCTGCAGGGTGGGGAAGGGAGAGAGAGGTACTGGATCCCGTGGAAAGAGAGAAATGCCGCACCCATTTGGGAGGAGAGGGGTAAGTGAGAAAACCACCAAAGCAAGGGTGGAGGAGACTGATGCCAGACTAGTGAAGGGAAGAAAAGGAGATACTAGTCCATGGGGGGAGGGAACTATTAGGTATTCCTTTTGACTTAAGGGCACCATGAAAAAATTACTGACACGCCAAGGGTGCCTTGAACTAGAAAAGTTTGGGAACCACTGAAATATACATTTTCTCCAGATATTTTCTCTACTAAGTATGGTTCAAGTCAGTCATGAAGTTGACTTGACAGTGCAGTGAATGTCAAATTTTTCTGTAAGGTTTTTCTGTTATATTTATAAATATTTATAGTGTAATTGCCTTAATAGGAGACCTATTTATATGTGGGAAAATTTCCCATTGCACTGAAACAAATTAGATATATTATATAGCAAACAACATTGCACTACAGTTGGAAAAGAACAATCACTACGCAGTTATGTCCAAATGAACTTCAGTGCTAGCTTTCCAGTGCAGTAGGTGAGACATTCTATCTAGACCAAGGATCTCCAAAGTCCCTCCTTGAGGGCCGAATCCAGTCGGGTTTTCAGGATTTCCCCAATGAATATGCATTGAAAGCAATGCATGCACATAGATCTCATGCATATTCATTGGGGAAATCCTGAAAACCCGACTGGATTCGGCCCTCAAGGAGGGACTTTGGAGACCCCTGATCTAGACAGATGGATAGTGTCCCCATGGCCATGTGCCATCTGCAGAAGGAATCCACTCCGGATTTTTTCTCTCTGCCTCTGCTATACTTCACTGTGCTGTCTAGCTCCACCTACAGTTTTTTTCCTTTTGCACGCATGTAAGCAGGCGTGTGTTCTGCTCTCTCTTCTTCATTATTTTATTCAGGTTTTTTTTAGTCCTCTTTTTCAGGATTTTTGTGCTTGAAGCATTTCTTCAGATTTGCCTGCATTGAGAACACACAGACTTCAGTCTGTAGCTGACAGGCCAATTCCAGCGAGTACCTGTTAGCCAGCCTGCTTAGTTTTCTATGGAGCTCAGGGCTGTCCCTGAAGTTGTCTCACTTACTGTTAAGCAGGGGTCAAGCACAGGCTGTTAGGAACCCCTAGGAGGCTTGGCAGTGTCTCGCAGGGTGCTGGCTGTGTCTTCTTACCTCAGCCTGTTCTGGTGCGCGTCCATCAGTTCGCAGGGGTGGAGGTGCATTCAGGCATAGGGTCTGACTGGCAGCCCAAAGATCAGCATTACAGAGGTATTCCCAGCATGAAGCAGTGATTCTCTGATACAGCTACTTTAAGAGAGCTGAGGCAAGCTGCAGCACAGTTCCGCAAACAGATCACAGTGAGTATAGGCTGTCACAGTTTGTGAGGTGAATTGGAGGAGGTCTGAAAAGTAGGGTTTTCAAGGTTAGCACTTTTTTTTTTCAAAAAGCTCCCTGCTTTTCCAAAACTGTAATTTTTGCCTCCAAAACTTATTGGGATGGAGTTCTTGGGCTCTCCTGATGTGAATTCTTGCCAGAATTGCGCAAATTTAGCACCTCCAGAGCATTCTTGTGCCACATGCCAGGTTGAGGTCCCAGGAAGGTAGCCTTACCAAGGCTCCCTTTGAGCCCCTTCGGGATGCTTCCCTCTTGGACTTGACACGCAAGACTGTGTTTTTGGTTGCTGTTACCTCAGGCAGCAGGTCTTGGAACTCCAGGCTCTCTCTTGTAGGGAACTGTTCCTTCGTATCTCGGAGACTGGGATTTCCCTGTGTATGGTTGTCTTCTAACTGCTGAAAGTGGTTTCAGCTTTCCATGTTAATCAAGAAGTACATTTGCCTGCTTTATAGCCTGCTGGTTCTAAGACGTAAGGTAGCCTTTTGAAGAAACTGGATGGTCGCAGAGTGCTTCTTTGCTACCTGACGGTCACTAATGAATTTCATCTCTCTGACCATCTGTTTGTGCTGACTCATTCTGTTAAGAGGGGCATTCCCATGTCAAAGCTACGATTTCCAGATGGATCCTTGGAGCCATTTTATCAGCCTATATTCTTTTCAGGAAACAGTCTCCTGTTTCTGTCAAGGCGCATTCTACCAGGAGTGTAGCTTCGTTGTAGGTCGAAGCTAGAGCTTTCTGCCCTGAGATCTGCAGGGCAGCAACATGGTCTTTTCTACAAACATTTGCCAAGTTTTACAGAGCAAATATGGTGGCAAGACAGGTCTCTGCCTTTGGGTCCTCAGTCTTATGGGCTAGCGCAGCAAGCCAGCCCTAGCTTTTTGGGGACTGCTTTTGTACATCCCCTCTGTCTAGAATTTCTCACTTATTGCACTGGAAAAAGAGATTATGTACTTACTGTGGTAAGCTCTCTTCCAGTAGATAGGTGAAACATTTTAGACTCTCGCCCTATCCTTCCAGCGCATGCCTATTATCTCAGTCTGTTTATGCTTCTCCAAATTGTTTCTTGGATGCCTGTCAGCCCTTGGGGGCTGGGCAGAATACTGTATATATGTTACTTTTTCTGCAGGAGTAGTTTCTGAGCTCTTTTGAAGCCTTTGTTGGCTGTTTGTAGTTGATGATCTCTTGAGCAGAACAGTTGTTGCTGAACTCGATTGCCATGGGTGTCTCTCACGTTGATTTGTTGGCTCTTAGTGCTTGGGTACTAACTGTAACTGGAGCTAGAGAGCACAGTGAAGTACAGCAGAAGCAGAGAGAAAAATAATCCAGAGTGCATTCCTTCTGTAAGTGGCATACGGCCAAGGGGACACTACCCATCTGTCTAGAATGTCTCGTGTATCTACTGGAAAAGAGCTTACCTGGGTAAATACATAATCTCTTTACGTATGTTATATGTAATTTTACTAGTTGTGTTGTCTTTAGAATAATAAAGATAAACTCTGACCCCTTGTCATCTTGAACATACGAGTAACTGTTAAATGGCTTCACAAATGTACCTACACTTACCCAGATTGAGCAGAGGTTTTCCTGAGGTGGGAATCGCAACATATTATTTCCAAGACTACATTAATTTTTTTTCCTCAGAAAGAATCCCCATAAAAAATAAGTGTTGACCGTTTCATCTTAAATTGATTCAAAATCCAGAGTTAAAATGTTCCTGTGGAATTTCTAGAGAGGGTAGTATGAAAAGTGCCCTCATAATTATCATCCTTTTTCATAACTCTCTTCACAATCATATTCTATTAAAAAGATTTGTCAGTCTTAAGAGTTGGGCCATTTCATGTCAAGTGGTCTAGACCTCCCCACTTGCCCTTCACAGAAGTTGAAATTTTCACTGGAAGTACAATATGACATGCAATGAATATGTGCAAAGTCTTAGAGCAGGATCTCAGCTTCTTCCAAAGTTAGGGTCCTCGTTATTGGAGCTACTCTTTTCATTCCTTGGAAGATAGTGAAAAAATGTCAACTTTTGGGATAGTTGCTCGACCAAGCTAAAAGTCATATTTCTAGTGCATCTTTTTGTGCTGAATCCAAATATACCACTCAGATCATTGGTGCATGCTTTGGTGTATCAGTGGGCGGCCAACTATGAAGTTGATGAAAAAGTTTGTTGTGAAATGCACAGGCAAATAATTGACACAACATAGCTTCTGAACAGAAAGCAACATAGGGCTCAGATTTTAGGAGCTGGAAGAGATTAGGGCCAGTTATTGCCCCATAAATTTTGAGGCCCACTGTGCTTTTGTTTTATGAGTTAAATCATTATTATTATTATTATAGTTGAAAAAAATGTATGCAAAGTTTTTTACCTATATTTAATGTCATATATAGTAGACTCTTAGCTATCCGGCACCCATGGGGATTGGTGGATGCTAGAAAACTGTAGTTTCTGGTTGATTGAGAATTAGTGTAAAAAAAAAAAAGTACTGTAGCAGCAGGCAGCCGTTCCTGACAATCCCCCCTCCCTCTGTGACTGAGGCAGCAACGGCAACCAATCCTGACAACCATCCTACTTCAGCCCCGAAGCAACAGTGTCAGCCGATCCTGACAACCCCTCTCCCTCCCTTCCATACCAAAGGAGTAGCGGCAGCTAAACAGAAGTGCCGTAAGCAGTCTGCTTCCAGCCAGCCCCAGCAGGGCCTTCTGCCATTCTGTTCTCCCTATACACCATCTCTCCCTGCCCTCCACCCTATGTCCAACACTTCTCCCTCTCTTCTCCATGCACCTCACCTCCTCCACCATATGCAGAATTTCTCCCTCACCCGTTTCTGTTTCATCTCTCTGTTCCTCTCCTCCATCCCAATTATTCCTCTCTCCCCCTGAGCAGCAGCTTTCCACCCATCCCCCTATAAAGTAGCACCCCACCGATCCTCCCACCGTGGGACCTGACATACCTGAGGCCTCCTAAAGTGGCAGCGCTCTAAACAGGCTGCTTCATGGCCTACCCTGCTAGGGCTTCCCTCTGCTGCACCACTGATGACATCAGTGACACAACAGAGGGAAGGCCCTAGTGGGGCAGCCCATTCAGCGGGCCGCTGCTTTAGGCCTTGGAATTATGTCAGGTCTCAAGGGGTGGGGGCGCGGGGTGTTGGTCGCTGAATTGGCGAGTCCGATTTTCTCAGACAATGAATCTATTTGAATCGGGCAGCACTAGTAGGAAGCGTAGCCATTTTAATTTCATTCTGATACTTCTCCATTTTCTACCTTAAGAGATAAATTGTAGTTGCCTGGAACAGACTGCCTGAGTCAGTTCTGTCTTTGCCAGTATTCAAATCTAGGCTAAAAGCCCTCTTTTTCAAGGCTGCTTTTAACTCCCACTCACTTGTAACGTACCGTCTGTATTAGCATTCCCTAACCCCTATTGTCTGTTTTAATTAGATTCAAAGGGACCAACTCTTACATTCGTGCATGTATAGCGGTGCTATAGAAATGATTAGTAGTAGCAGTTGTAGTTGTTCCTGGAAGGCATTAGCTTTGAGACTTATTTTGTTTAGACTGAAAGGCAAACATGGGAAGGTAGCTGTTAAAAAGGGAGAGGAAGAGAAGTGATCTCAAACATAATGGGTACATGGTCGGTCACCGAATGGCACCTGTGACTTGAGACACTGAAGAGGACGATATCTACTTGGGAATCCATTCAAGCACCCTTGGCTTGCTGCTTGGTAAAATTTACACAGTATGCAGCAAAAGCACATTTTCATGAGGAAAATCTGTTTTGTTCTGAACAGATTGGACTCCTCTGCGCTCTTATAGGCGTCCAGATTACTGGGTAATAGGTTACCGGGGAATATAGCATCCAATGGATTTCTCTTTGCTTTCTGGATCAGAAAAGTCATTTTCCTTTTGACCATCCCTCAGCAAAGATAGAAACATAGAAAGATGACGGCAGAAAAGGGCTACAGCCTATCAAGTCTGCCCACTCTACTGACCCACCTCATTAAGTCTGAGCGCTAATGACCCAGTTCCTTAACTCGACCCTCGTAGGGATCCCACGTGAATGTCCCACTTATTCTTAAAGTCGAGCACGCTGGTGGCCTTGATCACCTGCACCGGAAGTTTGTTCCAGTGATCTACCACCCTTTCTGTGAAGAAATACTTCCTGGTGTCGCCACTAAATTTCCCTTCTTTGAGTTTGAGTGGGTGCCCCCTTGTGACCGAGGGTCCCTTGGGAAAGAATATGTCGTTTTCCACCTCGACACGACCTGTGACGTACTTGAATGTCTCAATCATGTCACCCCTTTCCCTGCGCTCCTCTAGAGAATAGAGCTGCAATTTGCCCAGTCTTTCTTCGTATGAGAGACCCTTGAGTCCAGAGACCATCCTAGTGGCCATCCGCTGGACCGACTCAGCTCGAAGCACATCTTTTCGGTAATGTGGCCTCCAGAATTGCACACAGTACTCGAGATGAGGTCTCACCATGGTTCTGTAATTTCTCCTTCATTTTGTAGAATTGTTTACATTTTGTTTGATGCAGTTTTCTAATAACTATGATTTTGTATTTAAACTGCAGGGGTGTCCAACCTGCGGCCCCGTGAAGTATTTTGTGCGGCCCTGGTCAAGGGGGATGCAGTGTTTTCCTCTGCTGCCCCCGGGTGTTTACCATCTTGCCGGCTCCCTTCTCTGTCTTGCTGCAGTGTTTGCGTGTTTATGTGGCCCCAGAAACATTTTTTTCTGCCAGTGCGGCCCAGGGAAGCCAAAAGGTTGGAGACCCCTGATTTTAAAGAATTGCGACCTAGGCTTTCAATACATATGGTAATTGTTTCAGGAACATTAACGGACATGAAATAAATAAGAGTACTGTAAGCCGTGCCAAACTACTGGCCAGATGACTAGGAGAGGATCCAGTGAACAGTCTTATTTGCTTTGGGAAATGAATGCATAAGCATATAAAAAAGATTTAAGGAAGAAAAATGTGTTTTAAAAAAAATTAGTAAATATTTAAAAAGGTGCTGTATAAGACTGAAGAGATAGTCTTTGGGGGATGTATGATGCAATTTTATTAGCACTTCAGTTTTACAATGGTTCTTAATGTTGTTTTTTTTTAATTGACATATGGCTACCATGCGCCCCTTCTCGTGTGCCAGCCTGGGAGTAGAGCTGGTATTTTTGCAAAAATAAAAACCATATTTTATAGTCATAGAAGCACAACTTTATTATGAAAATATAGCTGTCCACTACACAAATGATACTATTGTTAAGATGTATTGTGTTCTATTTTCTGCTGTGACTACTATTTTAAAGTTAGGAATAGTTTGTATATACAACCATTTTACTAAAAGGTATTTATAATAAAAATCTGACTAGCTATACCAGCAGTCTGTTTGTTGGTTTTTTAAAAGTTTTTTAGTATTTTGTTGCCTTAATTTTGCTGAGCGATGCCAAATAAATGGCATTCCAGTGCTGATGCAGAATATTAAAATTTTATCAGTGTTCCCTCCCCTCTCCAATAGTCAAGTGTTATGTTTAAGGTACAGTCTATTAGTGCAGTGGTTCCCAAACCTCTCCTGGAGGACTACCCGGCCAATCGGGTTTTCAGGCTAGCCCTAATGAATATGCATGGAGCAGATTTGCATGCCTGGCGCCTCCATTATATGCAGATCTCTCTCATGCATATTCATTAGGGTTATCCTGAAAATCTGACTGGCCTGGTGGTCCTCCAGGACAAGGTTGGGAACCACTGTGTTAGTGGAAAGTGCCCATTGCTTTTCACAAATTGGCTGCCCTCTTGCAGGTCTCTTAAAGTCCTATCTGCCATCAAGAAGTCACATGGTTTCTAAAAGGGAATGCAAATTAGACAGGAATGTTATGGCAGCAGGTGGGCATCAGTCTGTTTCTAGGCCGAAAAATAAAAGTTTAGCATTAATGCTTTACTCCCCCAACCCTCACCTTTTTCTGCTTAGTCTGGTACATTTCAAGGCCTCCTACATACAAACATAACACAACCTACTTTATCTGTAGATAGTTTGTGATTGTATGTATGCTGCCTCTTCCCAAGACAAAATTCCCTCCCCTTGGTCTCTCAGGATTTTCACCAGAAGCCTGGTGATTATGGAAGTATATTTGCCCAACATCTGGCCTTTTGTGCCTTGAGTGGATTCTGACTGCTTCATCAAACAGACCTAGTTCTTAGCCTCTGGTATATACAGTACAATAAACTTACTTGATGAGAGAGCTTCAGATTTGTAAGAAAGTCAACACATCACTCCATTCATTAGAGCACCGAGGCTAAGGCCTTCCTACCGCAATACAGATGGCTGAATAATACACAATGCCCAGGAAGTTCAATGTTTGCAGTAGTTGGCTACCAATGTTTCATGTGCTTCTAGACAGGTGGAGGGGCATTTTTGATATGATGTCTAAGTCTGATTTAGGACATTCTATAGAGAATGTCCAAAACTAAAAGTTATTTTCAGACCAGAAAAATGTTTCAAAAATTGACCTTTTCTAGATACACTGTACACAAAGCTATCTATTTTTAGGTAGGGGTGGAACATCCTAGGGAAAAACATTAAAAATAAGCCATTGGGATGTCTGGGGGCCAGGATTCTGAGAAGACAGACATTCCAGGAGAGCACTGGGGCAGCCTAGGGGTACTATAAAACAGAGGATCCGAACACGGGTACACAGCACTGCATGTGTCTCCCACACTCTTTCCTCCTCCGCCTTCTGGTGGAGCCACTACTGTCATCACTATCACCCCTGCAATTAATGTTGACATCTGCACTGAGGAGCAGGCTAAACTGCAGTCCCTATGTCCCTCATCTAATCAGTCTCTTCAGTGGCTTAGTATCAGCAATTCATGCATGCTGCATTGCACTGGCAAACTGTCATATTTCTGCCCAGGAAGGGCATGACAGAGACACTTCTGGGTTAGCAGCATCTATGAATCACTGCCACTAACCTGTTGAAGCAAGCGCAAAGATGTTGGGAGTGGGGCTTTGGAGGAGGGAAGGAAGGAAAACTTGCAGAAGGGGTGAGAGGGAGAGATGGTGTATAGAGAGAGCATGTTGGGAATGGAGCTGGGGAGAAGGGAAGGAAAATTTTTGGAGAGCGAATGGGGTTGGTAGGACCCTTCCTTCCTTCACTGATAACCAATCCAATACACAAGACGGCCCACCCCATGTTTTTCCCATCGGTCTCCCATTTTCCGATGGGTCTGCCTGGGATTTTTTTTCCAATGGCACACACAAAATGCACACACAAAATATCTGTCCCAAAAATGGCAGAAGGGATGCCAACTCCATCCTGACATCCCAATTGACTCCTCTGCCCTGCAGCACAATGGCAGGACAGATGCCCCCCCCCCAAAAAAAAAGAAAAAAAAAGGCAGGAGGGATGTTCCCTCCCTGTACCTTTTAAAAGTTGAAAGCAGGTGTGCTCAGTACTTCCTACGCAGGCTGGGCCTCAGGCTCCTCCCTGGAGCATCATGTGATATACAGAGAGGGGCCTGAGGCATCTAAGCCAATCAGGGACTTCCGTAGGCTCCTTCCTCTATCCCTTGTATCTGGGATAGAGGAAAGAGCCTAAGGAAGACCCTGTGGCTCAGATGCCTCAGGCCCTTCCCTGTACATCGCATGATGCTCTAGGGAGGGGCCAGCATTTTCAGCTGGAGAAACTGAGCCCACTTCCTGCTCCCAACTTTAAAAAAAGGTACGGAAGGATGGCATCGCTCCTGCCATTTTTCCTTTTTTGTGGGGTGAGGGGATTTTTTTTTTTTTAATGGGACAGATTGTGCATGTTTAATTCATACATAATATCTGTTCCCTTTTTTTTTTTTTAACCCAGAAGCCTTAACAGCAGCAACAGGAGTCTGCTTCCACTGTCACTGCTGGTAGGGCTCTGTGCATGTGCCAATTGCTCACTGAGCGATTGAATCAGTCACATTTGCTGCTGGAAAATCAGCCAACAGCGACTGAGTCGCTATCTTTAGTACATCTGGCCCTAAATATTTATTCTTTGAAGCTGCTGGTATTGACACCACCATTTTTGTTTCATTTGAATAACTACTACTTCATACTAGAACTGCTGCAAAAGCAGAAAGTTAGTTTAGTGATAAATAGGCAGTTGAAAACCAAATTGGTGTCACATTTTACAATAAGAAGTAAGAATGTCAAAGACTGGAAGCAGTACTGAAGTATGGCTATTAAGGAAAGGCACTGATGAACTATCCTGTTCACATCTTTCAACCAATGGGGATGTTCTTCGATTTACATACTGACAAAAAGGCTGCTTTGTAAAAGACAGCTCATCTGGCCATATTCAAAGTCTTAGAAATGCAAGAATACCACATCAGCAAATAGGCTAAGGATTCACCTATTGATGAAGCTTTAGGATGAATATGAGAAGTAAAAAACAAACAAACAGGTGGTTCATTTGGGCTTGTCTAAAGGGGATAACTTGTTACTGCAAAAGCCTCCTTACTGGCCCGGAAATGTATTCTTTTGTTGTGGCGTCAAGTTAAGGTGCCCACCCTTACGATGTGGTGAAATGAACTGTTCACTTTGTTAAAATTTGAATGTCTGGAGGGGTGGTTCTGGTCCGTGGAGGAAATTTAGGAGAATATGGGCTCCTGTCTGGGAGGGATTACATTACATTAGGGACTTCTATTCCGCCTATAACTTGCAGTTCAAGGCGGATTACAAAAGAGCTAACTGGACATTTCCGGTGAAGTTACAACAGTATTGGTTGTTGGTTTGTTTTTTTTTGTTACAAGGGAGGAGAGGTAGCTGGATTAATTCCGGAAGAACTTGCAAATTGGATATTAAATTGATTGTACGTTAAATTGATTGTACATTTCAAGCATTCAGATTACAGTTAGAGTACAAATAAGATTACATTACATTTCAGGGATCTGAATACTTGGTTGGTGTTTTGGGGAGGAAGAGATTATTTAAGTGGAGGTTTTGGGGGAGAATTTATTTAGGAGAAGGGGGAAGGGTTGGGTTAAGATATCTGGATAAATTTTTTGAAAAGTAGAGTTTTGATTTCTTTTTGAAAAGTTTTGAAGTCGCCCGTTGCCATCAACAGGTTAAAGATGAAGTGGTTAAGTTTTGCTGCTTGCATCGCCAGAAGGTTATCAAACATCTTTTTGCGCTGAGTGCCTTGAGTGGAGGGAAGGCAATATTGTTCGGAGTTCTTCTTTGTCTTGAGGTGAGGATCTGGTTTAGGTGGTTGTTTAGATAGGGGGGGGCGGAGCCGTTTAATGCTTTGACTAATAGACAGTAGAATTTGAATTGAATTCGTGCTTGCATAGGTAGCCAGTGAGAGTCTAGGAAGGCAGTTGTAATATGATCATATTTTCTCAGGGAGTAGATCAGTCTGAGGGCAGTGTTTTGTTTAGTCTGAAGTTGTTTTATCATGTTGGCAGGACAAGGTAGATAGAGGGAATTGCAATAGTCCAGTAGACCTAAGACTAGGGATTGGACAATTAGCCTGAATTGTGCTGGGTCGAAGAATTTTCTTATTTTACGTAGATTTCTCATAATTAAAAAAGCTTTCTGGGATATTTTATTGATTTGGGACTGCATTGTGCAGCATCTGTCTATCGTTACTCCTAGGAGTTTGAGTTTGGGCTGTATTGGGTATTTGGTATTTTTAATTTTCAGTTCTGTAATGGTGGGAGTTTTGGCCTTTTCGAGCAGAAGAAATTTTGTTTTATCTGAGTTTAGTTTCAGTTTGTGGTCTACCATCCATTTTTCCACTGCATCTAGGGTTATGTCCCATAGAGCCAGAAGTTCTCTCCCCTCTGAGTAAGGGATTATCTGATTCCAATAATATTGCTAAAGCTGTGACAGTTGTTCAAATTCAGATGTTGATGTTTGAAGTCCTTGTTAACAGTTCTCCATCAATGGCCAAAGGTGAACTTCCTTGCAGCATCCTGAAGTTGCCAGAGCATTAGATCATATAAAATTTGCCAGATAGGGATGCCACATTTTGTCACTGATGCTGTTGCCAAAGCACTAGGCCATGATGTAAATGAAATTAAATTATCAAGAATCTCACTCTGACCTTCACAGTGCAAGAACCGTAAGGCAACAGCCACTCTAAAGAATTAATGCCTTGACAAAAACTCCATTACTGCTGCATTAGGATGAAAATCTCCTCCTAGACATTACTGGAAATAAAGAAATACAGTCAAATCTCAGTTTGCGAGTAACGCGGTTTGCAAGTGTTTTGTAAGATGAGCAAAACCCTCTCCCCACTGACTGGCCCTGTGCTTACCCATGCGCTGATGATGAAAGTGCGTCCGCTGGTTCTTTGCTGGGCATGCTCAAGGCCTTCTGGCTTTCACCCTCTCTGAGATTCTCATGAGATCTCAAATCTGATCAGTGTGGGGAGGAGGCGATCTTGGTTGTGAAGTGAGGGAGCAGCGTAGGTGGCCTCAGGGGAGCAGCAAAGCCGGTTCCCGGTGTGGGGTGTCAAAGTGGAGGACAGCAGTGGAGAAGACATGTCAGAGAGATGTACCTATTAAATCACTGGAACGAATTAGCCGAGTTGCCATTATGGCCTATGGGGAACTTTACTTTGATATACGAGCACTTTGAATTACAAGCATGCTTCTGGAACTAATTATTCTCGCAAACCAAGGTACCACTACAGTTGACAGAATTGAAGTTTGTCACTGGCAATGGAGAAGAGAAGTTAGAGTTCCAAAAATTGTCTGTGGAACTGGTAAACAGCAAGCTCAAGCCTGTCTCACAGTACTGGATGAGTGGAGTCTTCAGAGATGAATCTGGATATTTGTGTTTGATAGCACTGCATGTAATACAGGCCTGAAGAACAGTACATGCACCTTCATTGAATCAGTGGTACAAGTTAGCATGGATCGCCTGTCAACATCATATGATGGAACTAGTACTTGGAAATGTCTTCACCAGACTGTCTGGAGGTAGTGGAGGACCAGATGTTGTGATGTTTAAGAGTTCATAAAAACTGGTCATATATCAACCAGGATTCGTATGAGGTTGCTGTAGACACACGTTAGATGCAGTCCTTCAGAAACAAACTGCAACTTTCTGCAGAACAGCCTTAAATGCATCATATACAAGAGAAGACTATAAGGAGTTTCCCAAGCTCTGTTTAAGTTTTTCTGGGTGGTTCCTAGATGCAGATAAAGCAAAGCTATCATTTCAAGCATCCAGGGCCTTGCACCATGCATGGTGGATGGCAAAATTATTAAGATATTTCTGTTCCAACAGCAGTTCTCACTGCCAAAGAAAGGCAGGGCATCAAAGAACTGGTTCTCTTTGGTAGCCCCATCTACTATTAGTATGAAGCATTGAACAACTTAGTTCTGCTTTCAGAACTCCAGCAATACCAGAACACAGCTATTGCCAAGACTGTGTCAATAACACTCATCAGACAGCTGTGATACTTGTCAAACATTTTGGCTGATATGGCCTTTTTTGATGTAAGACTAAGCAATGAATTAAAGTCCAAGATGGTGGCAAACCTGCAGCTTCCACAATTCACAAGTTCCGTGAAATCTTGACTGTCCTCTCCCAAGTCACTCGGTCCCATAGGCCTAGCATTCTGTATAACAGAGAACGTATGTCTTCTTTGATGTTCTGGACACAAATGGAGATGAAAGGGCTCTGCAATTTCTGGTTAAAGATCCTGCAAAATGGAGAGATGATCCAAACTACCAGTATTTGAAACAATCTGCATCAATGACAGTAGTCAATAACTGCCTTAATGCGGTAGTATAAGTCTCACAAAGAGCAAGCAGCAGAAGCAGCTCCTCTACCTTGTTGCTCAGCATAGAAAGGCAGAAGAAAGACCTATCCAACTTGCTTCAAAGCCACACTGATGACTGAATGTAGGACTACCGTTTAGCATTTGCATATAACATTTTGTATTTACTGTGAAATAATGATATTAGTTACCAGTCATCACTGAACATTGAATGTATGATAAATCATTAGGCCAAGACTATTTTCAGCTGGAAGTAGCACAGTATATACTGGATTTTAACTTCTTTCCACGTGCATTTGCTCACAATTCAATTTAGATGTAAAAATATAAATTCTGTACTTGCATTTTATATATTAAATAAAAAAATAACTGTATGACCTCTAAACGTTCACCAACAGGCTTATAATTTGGTACAATTAACAGTGGGCAAACAGTAGTCATGTCCCATGACCTTGATGTTTTGGACTGCCCTAGTACCCTTTTTTATAAGATACTAAAACAAAAGCAGCCTAATTTATTGCTATAGATGACTTCACTTCTGTAAAAACTTTATTTGCTGTACATTTCAAAATATGAAAATTTGCACCAAGTTAAATAAGTTAACATTTTACAGTTTATACAGTATTTTACACACACACTAGAAAGCAGCCATCCAAATAATTATATTGCTTAAAAAAGTTGAGACATCCCACATAGCAGCTCCTTTACTAAAAATTAGCACACACAAAATGCCAAGAAAAAACTTTTATACCTGTGGGCTTTTTAGCATTTAGCACGCAGTCCCCTATAGATTGTAACTCATGTCTAAGGAGGGTTGGGAGACGGCTGCTGTTACTTTGTTAGCCCTCATTGGTCAACCAGCCAAGCTAAGGGCTCCTTTACGAAGATGTGCTAGGGCCTTAACGCGCAGAATAGAGTGTGCTAAATTGCCGCGGGCGCTAGCTGTTACCGCCTCCTTTTGAGCAGGCGGTAGATTTTTGGCTAGCGTGCACTAATCCAGTACAATCCTTTGTAAAAGGAGCCCTAAATGCGTGCCTCATAAGGAAACCCTTTAGCTTCTGGGATGATAAGATTTCTAAGAGCTGTCAAAGGGAATGTTCAAGATGGAAGGGTAAAAGCTGACAAAGCTCTTTTTAAAATCTACAAGAATTAAATGGCATGATTTGCAAAGGCACCAGTAAGACTAAATTTACAATTTATGACAGTTATGATTTAAAAACAGAGTTCAGCTTAAATATTTTTCCTGCACTGTTTAGGGAGATACTTTACAGTAAAGATTTTACAGTGTGTAAACTTTTCACCTCATCCCAAGATGGAGATAAACAGCCCAGAAAAAGGCTTAAAAATTATGTTGTAACTCTAATATATTGCAAAAGGAAAGAAAGATTAAGTTCTTACTTCAATAATCTTCTCTCTTGTAGATGTGTCTACTGGTCCTAAACCGTAGGTTTTGCATCTGAACCTGCAAATTGCTTGCAGAAAACTGTCAATCTTCATAACTCCACTTCCTTCCCTGGGAGCTGCTCTTGTCCCCTCAGTTCATACAAAAACAATTAAGTAGCATTGCAATGAAAGATATAACCAGAAGGAAGAAAACAGGGAAGAATCTCAAACAGTAAAATTCCGTTCTGCTTGGCAACATAACATTCATGAGCTGCTATAAACAAGATACAAAAACGTACAATCAGCACTAATCTTATTTAGAGCTCGCAGCTACTATAAACAAGATACAAAAACATGCAATCAGCACTAATCTTATTTAAAGCTCGCAGCTACTCACATGTTCCACTATCCAGCAGAGTCTTGAAACAGTGAACAGATTCACAGGAGAAACCTGGTCTTCGGGCTGCCAATCGGATCAAGCTTTAACCCCCACAAAACCTAATCGGAGGGGGGGGGGGACCAAACAGCTGGCCCACTATTAATCCTAGCTGAGTCAAGAACCTGCATTTAAGCTCCTGAATAAATCAGGCATATGATTAGCTCGCAGTGGACAGCCCCTGAGCTTCCAAAATACAGAAGCAGGCTGGCTAGCTGGGTGTCCCCGAGGGCTGATTCTGCTAGCAGCAGACTTCAGCAGGGCGCGTCTGCATCTTCTCCTGGGCAGAGGTCCCAACAAGCCTCCACTCGAACACTTACAAAAATATCCAAAAATAATAAAACTGCAGAGCAGAAATACTTCTGAGGGGGCGGGAGCAGCGCCCTGGGATTGAAGTGACAATGGACAGTTTTCTGCAGGCAATTTGCAGGTTCAGATGCAAAACCCTACGGTTCAGGACCACTAGACACATTGCACTAGAAAAAATGGTTTCATCTATATATCACATCACCCATTTGTCATACTCTATGCTTACTTACATCACGAGTTTGGATACTAAGGATAGACTTGTGCTGGTAAAGCAAAGCAAGAATAAAAATTTTAGATGTTGTGAAAGACCTGGATGTAAATAACTATTTTAGATTCAAGTTTTAAAAGAAAAATTGCATGCTTTTTTTAAAAAAAAATAATTTCTTACTATTACTTGTTCCCTCAGATATTTATAGAAATTGTTCTTAATTGTGAAAATAATCAAACTTTCCACCAAACTAAACTCTGTTGAAAAGGAACAAAGTCATCCAGGAGCTGTACAGTTCTCTCTCCAACCCCCCCCCCCCCCAACAAAACCACACCCACAAAAATTACATATAACGTGAACACTTACATGATAACTTGGACAGCTGCAGCATTAGAGCTCAACTTTAAAATGGAACAACAGAATCTGCTTCATTAAGAATACATTAAAATATTAATTGAACAAAGTAGCTGCTGTTTATATGTTTCAGAGATGATTAACAGGTTTAACAACTGAAAAATACATAACACTAGCTTTATTGTATTACCAGGGCTATGTTCAAAGTGAGCTGCTCACGTAATCCCATAATCTTCCTCCATGGCAGGTTGGAGTATGCATGTTTATTCATAAGAGGCTAAGGGGCATACTTTTAGATGTGGTCTGAAAACAAGGTTAAGATGGGCAAAGTACATAATGTTTCATTTTTAGGGTTCCTTTTACGAAGGTGCGCTAGGGCCTTAACGCGCGGAATAGCGTGCGCTAAATTGCAGCACGCGCTAGCCGCTACCGCCTCCTTTTGAGCGGGCGGTAGATTTTCGGCTAGCGCGCGCTAATCCGGTGCGTGCGCTAAAACCGCTAGCACACCTTTGTAAAAGGAGCCCTTAATCCTCCCGTGTATGCAGTAAAACAGGTGCAAAGTCCACGAGTCCTTTTCTACCTGCAATGTTTGCCAATACGTTTTTAAGCGGGAACTTCTTGTGAAAATTAGCCTGCAGGTCCAGCTGTGGCAATTTTAACAGCAATATAAGCAAATTACAATTTTTTGGCAAGGATTGTATTAAAGTAAGCATATTAAGAAAGGGCATGAGAGATTTTTTTTAAAGCTTTTTCCTTCCTGGACGACGATACCTCAATTTTGATCATTTTGGTTTTTTTAGTGGACTGTTTTGAGGCTGTTCAATAAAATACAAATTTGTTAATAGCATAAAAATGTATTTTTCATATTTCTACCTTTTTCAATGTTAAATTATAGCCCAAGCTGCCACCTTTAAAACTTTCCAGAACCACTTTTAAAGTATTAGCAGTACAGTGGATTTGGATTTAAAAAGATGCTTTATGAAAAGGGCCAAAGAGCAAAGAGATGAAGTTGGAACTTCTTTTCCAAAATAGAGAGCGAGAGCGCAAGCACTTGTCATGTTCTGCTTTAATACTACTGACCAGGGGTTCTTAATCTAGTCTTCAGGACACACCAAGCCAGTCTGGTTTTCAGGATTCCAACAATGCAGCTACACGAGAGAGATCTGCATTCCATGGAAGTGGTGCCTGCAAATGTCTCATATTCATTTCAGTAGCCTAAAAACCTGGCTGGGTATGTCTCAAGGACTGGCTTGAGACCTTCTGCTAGACTGTCCAACTAGGCTGCCACAACCAACTCCATCAACAAGTTCCAATTCCCAACACAATCTGTGTTCTTAAAATATATATATATATATATATAAAACATTCAGTTTCTTTGTTTAGAAAGTGCAATTTGTACATAATTCTGCCTTCAGCACTGGAAAATGATATTTAGAAAGATTAAGAACTGAGCTCAGCTAAATGGAGATGGACAGGTAGGAAAATCACAACTTGCTATACACGTAAGGAAAACAGATCCAAACTGTAATCAATAATCCCAGCACAGGTCTTCTCTTTGAAGTGAAGTTTGCATTGCTTGCATATCCCTTAGTAGCTGAAGGCTCTTTTTGGTGTTCTCTCCAGGTTTCCTGCCACCTGCCTCTATCTCTTGCATGGATGCAGGTGTTATTTTGACTTCATTTACTCCTTTCAAAGCTCTACTGTCTCGAGTATGACCCTCTGAATTTCTCTTGTTGTAAGCCGACGCCTTTAGTTTCTCAACCTTTAATACCAAAGAAACAGAAAATATATGTGCATAAGTATTGTCACAGATTTATATGACGTTCTAGTAGCTGTACAGGTGTGTCAAAAATAAAGGGTCTTTGTAGGTTATAATACCTATTTAAATAACAAAAACTTTCAGTATGAACTCTGCACCCTGTGCAAAACAAGAGGAGCAGTGCCCTCTGTGGCTCCAAGTCACCCCCAGACTACTGTGGGCGCTAACGCCTTTTAAAGCTTCCAGAGTACCCCTGTATAGACAGCATGCCACTCTGTTACTGGGTGCACTCACCCCAGACAAATGCCCCTAAACTGTATTGTCCTTTTTTTGTTTCTTTTAAGATGCTATTCTTTTAAATGCTAGTTTGTAACCCGCTTAGGGGAAGATTCTCAAAACTTTAATGTGGGCGCTAAACCGGTTTAGCGTCCAGATATTTTAGCAGCGGATTATCGTGGTCTTTTCCGAGCTTCCTAGCAGTCTACGAATCTGCCATGCAAAATGTATTACAACGAGATCATTAATATTTAAAGGAGCACTCCGGCCGATTCCCTATTGCCAGGTGATTCCCCAACCTCGCTGATCTACATTTGCGAGTAACACTTCCCGATAGGTCTGCTCTATCATAGCCTAACTTTCTGGTCAGTGCCTGAACGTTGACCGGCTCAGGCATCGACAGGCATGTGAAGGAATATAAAGCTCGACTGCTCAGATTTGCCAGAAAATTTAGCTGCTGCCATGCAAACCCCCCCCCCTTTCAGGAGAGATGCCCACTCCCTCCCACCACCACCGTCATGCCTCAGATGACTCCCCCTCCCCCCCTTTACCTTGTTTATGAAGTCTGGCCGCAGGGATGCCTACCCCCTCTGTCCAGCAGGCCCACCTCTTCATAATGACGGGCCTCGGCCGCTCCCCCCCCCCACCCCGGTGCATCCGGGGACACGCCGTGGGCCTAGGGCTCTGATTGGCCCAGGTTGCTTAAGGACCTTCAGGAGTGGACATCTCTCCCACTGTAGGCATCCTTCCCGCTGCTGGTATGTTGGGGGAGGCATCGGTGGTTGTTGCATGGTGGCAGGAGGGAGTTGGCTTCTCTCCCACTGACGGGGTGGGGCTGGGTGTTGCTTGACATCAGCAACAGGAGGGTGTGGGCATGCATCCCTCCTATCGATCTTCAATTTGGGGTTGGGGGTTTTTTTTCGCGCATTTATTCTGCAAATGTGCCAATCGTTATCACCAGCGATCAGCATGTGCAAATTTAGCAACCCTCCCCGAAACTCATTGGCATGCGCGTTTTGTTTTTTTAAGAATGACACGCCTTTTTGAAATCGTTACTGTCCATGACAACTACCTGTCGGATTTTACTGCAAACATTTGAGAATCTTCCCTTTAGACATTTAGACCAATATTTCCCAAGTTGGTCCTGGAGTACCCCTTGCCGGTAAGGTTTTCAGGATATCCACAGTGGTACATATGAAAGATTTGCATACATTGAAGGCAGTGCTTGTTGTGCAGTATCCCTAAAAGGATGGTTCTTATGAAACTACAGAAGTTGTATAACCTTAAAGCCGAACTTGATCACGATATATAAAAGTCTCTAGAGATAATAAAAAAATACTTAACTATAGAAACAGAAAAATAAAATATCTAAAATAAACTTGTACTTGAATATAACAGTTTAATTCCTACACCCAAGCAGCCTTGTAAAAAAATAAAATCCAGAGATTCAGAAGTGTATATATATAAGATTAATAGCTGTATTTTAAACACTTAATGCTGCAGAAATTATATAAAAAGTACATCCACTATTTTTGCTGGGGTAAAGAATAAAATTGATTGTCACGATGATTTACGGTATCAGAAGTGTCTGGTCTTCGAGGCGAGGTGAATGATCACCTGTCAATACAAGAATGCTGAAAGGTTACCTGAGCTAAGGGAAAGCACTACATGCCAGAAGCTATCAAGATGACATACATCAGGGCACTTGCATTCCTCCTGTTTGTTGATGGTGAAGGTACTTCTCCTATGCTCAAGCCTAGACAGAACTTTGCATACTGATATCAAATAATGCAGAATAGCTGTGACTGTTAAAAACATCACAAAGAAAAATAGGGAGATCCAATGATCCACAGTGAAAACAATCCTCCGATGAAAACAAAAAACTGTGGATACAGATGTTCTGGAGATAATTTATTATATACTGACATATAAATTCAATGAAAAAAGTACAATGATAAAAAATACATCTGTATCCACAGTTTTTTTGTTTTCATTGGACTGTTAAAAATATGCCATGTCTGGTGACTAGCACTTACAGGAAATCACTTTTTTCTTAAGACACAGGGATGTCTAAGTCTAGATTTGTGGTGGCTATCTGGCGACCCACGAAACAAAAAATAATCCAACAATCTGCAGTGATGGATCAAACAACGAAAACAAAGAAAGAAAGAAAAAAAAAAAAAAACCCGGCAGATGTGATGCACAAAGTGCAAAATCTTTATTGGAGAAAATACAATGTAGCAATCCAAATAATGGTTCTCATATGTGAAGATACAGGACCCGATTTGGTCCGTGTTTCGGAAAACACTCTTTCCCCAGCGGTCCGGGATGTTATGGTACTAAAAACGAATGACAGGGGTATCAGTGAACAACAGGCAACGCAGAGCTCCTGTCCTGCTGCAACTCAGTAAAGACATCATTACAGCCCCTTTTACCGCTGGTCTAACCAATGGAAGAGGCTCATTATAAAAAGATGAATAGAAAATACCACTTCTAATCTAAGATTTGTTGATCGCTGTTGTTCACAGATACCCCGTGTCATTCATTTTTAGTAAGGTTCTCCACAACTGTGTAGCATAACATCCCGGACCATGTCGGGTCATGTGTCTTCACATATGAGAACCATTATTCGGATTGCTACATTGTACTTTCTTCAATCTAGGGCCCACATTCTACATCTGGTCTTTTCTGGACGTGTGTGCAGCCCAGGAAGCTTTGCTGATGCCTCAACCTATTTGCTCTGCTGGGACATCAGCACAGAAAATAATAGCCTCGCTACAGAGCGCACACGGAATTTGTCTCTTCTCAATTAACACTTCTGGTTTTATGCAAATGCAGCATTTAGTGTCAGTATCTTGAAAAGGTGATTTTACAAAGTGATTTACCCGTGCTTGATAGCGCCGAACTTTACATATTTGGTCCCCCTTTGCCTCCATTCTTTTCACTAGCGCCTCGAGTTCTCTTTCTAGGTCCATTCTCAATCTGTCCGAGTGCACTTCTTGGATCTGTTTCGCAAGTTCTCGATGATCACTGATAAAAGGGATGGGTGGTTTTCAGGGGAAAATAAATGTAGAAAGATAAATAAATAAATGAAAACAGGACTGAGAAGCTTCCTAAACAAGTAAACGGGTCAAACTGAACTATATAGCTTTCACTGCTTGACTTGCGATATTAACTTTTCTAGTTTGTCCCCGTTGTCATGAAAGTACTAGTACAACCCCCCCCCAAAAAAAAAAGCACACCCTAAAGAAACTTATGTGATTTAAAAATTGATTTGGAATGGGAGGGGGGGAGATAAGTTTTTTGAAATGTATTATTGCAGAATATTAAGTGTTATATTTAAGTTAAAATGTTATTATTTGTTGACACTTATTATAAGTTGTAAAAAAATTAATAAAGATTAAAAAAAAAAAAAAAAAAAAAACTCTACAAAATTTAAGTAAGCAAAAAGCTAGCTTAATATGTTATTCTGTCAAAATCCCAGTTCGACATTGCTACTATGTAAGTGAAAACAACTGGACTGCTGGACCCACTCCAAACATATTTTCCTTACAAACCAACAAACAAAAACCCCACACCCTCCACAAAAAAAAACAAATACACACACATTAGAAAACCATGTAGCTCTATCATATGATACAATTCTATTTGAGACGTCTAAGAGATTAAAAAGTCTAATTTCACCAAGCAATAATAAACTTTTATTAATAATGACAGGAGTTGCCATTCAACATATCGCCAGAAATTGGAAAAATTACACCAGACTTAATTACACCTTCTGGTGGAATTCGTTGTGCCATATATACAAAATGGAAAGAATAATTGCCATACAAAAAGGGAATTATAATAATTTTAAAGGGAATTATAATAATTTTAAAAAGATTTGAGGGCCATTGATAACATTGTAATGATTAGACACCTTTTTTACACTAAAAGTAAAATTATAATAATGGGAAAGGGGGGATATATAGTTATATTATTGGCTTAATTAATATTTTTGAATACGACACATGTATGATATGCTTGATTTACTATATTTGTGGAAAGGGAGGGTGGGGGAGGGGCTTAATTTATGTATTTAAGATGATAATAGAAAAGAATTTCAAGTGATGTGCACGATTTAATTGATGTTAAGATTGCACACTTGATGTAAGATGAAAAAATGAATAAAGAATTGGAAAAAAAACCCAAATACACACACACACACAACTGCTCCCCTGAAACCTCAATTTTAAAAATTGTTTTGCTGGTAAGGAGTGAAGCGTTTGCTTTTTATTGTTGACCTGTTAGTATCTGAAAGTTTTACGGCTCCTTTTACTAATGTGCGCTAGGGCTTTTAACGCACGAAATAGCCCGCGCTACATTGCTGCGCGCGCTACACCTTAACGCCAGCATTGAGCTGGCTGGCATTAGTACCAGAAGCGAAGTGCACAGTAATTTCCTGCGTGCGCTAAAAACGCTAGCGCACCTTAGTAAAAGGAGCCCTTAGTTTCAGAGCAGCTCTCCTTCTGGTCCCCTGGTTTAACTGCATAAGGCAACACTTACTCAGCAAGATATCTCATGCAGGGAAAGAGGAAAGTCTTCATTTCTTACAAAATGATAGTAAACGACGGTAATCTCCAATCTTAAATCGGTTGGCAATGTGTTCCAATGCGCAGGTTTTATAACACTGAAGTCTCTGGGTCTCCAACTAACTCTTAAAATACTCTAATTCTGGTATGTCAAAGATTTCCTTTTAGGGGGGGATTTCAAAGCACATTTGAGTGCATAACATTTAATCCTGTCTTTCAGGTACAAAGGATTAATAAATTCAAAGTACATCTCTCATTTATGAAAAGTCAATGCAATTTAATCAACAGCATTTTCCCAGCGGTTTCCTTCCAAAACCGATCCGACTGAAGAATTTGGAAGGTGTAGGCCTGCCATTTTTAAGAGGCGGGCCTGTTGGCAAGAGGGAGTGGGAATCCCTCTTGTCAGCTTCTATAACGAGGTATGGGGGGAGGAGCTGGTGGGGTTCTGAGTTGACCCCCCCCCCCACTACAGCTGTCTCTTGGGGTCTTGTTGGTGGGGTGGTGGGAGGGAAGGATCTTTATGGCCAGATCTTAGGGCCTTCACTCAATCCTCATCCTTCTTCACCTGTCTGCTGCCTTTGATACTGTTAAATCACAGCTTACTCCTTGATACGCTGTCCATGCTTGGATTCCGTGAATCTGTCCTCTCCTGGTTTGCTTCCTAACTCTCCCAATGCACCTTTAGTGTATGTGTTGGTTGGTCCTCTTCTGCTGCTACCCCACTAGCGGTTGGTGTACCCCAGAGCTCTGTCTTAGGACCTCTTCCCTCAGCGCCCCGATCTCCTCCCTTGGCTTCCAACATTACCTTTATGCCGACGACTCCCAGATCTACCTCTCTGCACCCGAAATTTCATCTAAAGTCCAAGAAAAAAAAAAAAAGTCTCTGCCTGTTTGGTCGACACTGCTGCCTGGATATTCTGCAGTCATCTGAAATCAAATATGTCCTAAATTGAGCTGCTGCTCTTTCCTCCTAAACCCTTTGCTCCTCCTCCTCTCTCCATCTCGGTAAATACTGCCATTCTCCCAGTCTCCTCTGCTCGCAACCCTGGAGTTGTCTTCAATTCCGACCTCTCATTTTCTACGCACATCCAAAAAGGCCTGTCGCTTCTATCTCTTCAACATCACCAAAAAGCCTGTCGCGTCTATCTCTTCAGCATCACCAAAATTTGATCCTTCCTCTCCGAGTACACTACCCAGACCCTTGTCCGCCCCCTCATAACCTTATGCTTAGATTACTGCAATCTACTTCCAACTGGTCTCCCGCAGTGTCGCCTCTCCCTTGCAGTCTGTGCAAAACTCTGCTGCATGACTCATCTTCTACCAACCTTGCTACACTCATGTCACCCCTCTTCTTAAATCACTTCACTGGTTCCCTATGTGCCTTTGCATACAGTTCAAGCTCCTTTTGCCGACCTACAAGTGTGTTCATTCTGTTGTCCCTCAATATCTCTCTTCTCTCCTTATACACCTCCCGGAGAACTCCGTTCCTCAGATAAGCTGCTCTCAGCTGTACCCTTCTCCTCCACTGCAAATTCCAGACTTCGTTCCTTTCATCTAACTGCTTCCTATGTCTGGAATAAAAAGTTACCTGAGTTTGTCCAGCACTCTTGATTGTAAACTGCCTAGAAGTCGCAAGATTGTGGCGGTATAGAAGAATAAAGTTATTATTATTATTTGTCCGCCAAGCCCCTTCCCTTACCCTTAAAAGCAGACTGAAAACCCACCTTTTTGATATAGCCTTCGATCCTTAACCCTACTCTGCCCACCAATCCATCCAGCTGATTAATCGTTCCCCTTAACTGTATCCATGACAACCTGTTTGTCTTGTCTGTTTAGATTATACTCTTGAGCAGGGACTGTGTTCTTCTCACACCAAATACAAAATAAGTGACCACAGATTAGAAATAGAAAGATAAAGACAAAAACTGAACTGGAAACATCAAGAATGAAAGACACTGTATACAATGCAATATAGTGGGAAATAGAAATAGAAATATGCTTCCTATTGCATCATGCTAAATACAAAAGCTATCAAAGATTTACATTTACCAAAATCACAAAGAAAATTCAAAAGACTTCCCACAAAAGAATAAGCTAGAAAAACCAGTCTAATCCTGGAGAAAGGAAGTGAAACAGTGAAAAAGTGCTGTACCTGCAACAAGCCAAGAAATGACCTGAGCACAGACAGTAAGGACCAGAAGAAGAACTTGAAATCGTTATTGACCTTTCTAGATATTGTAATTTTATTTTGCTGTTATGACTGGTACTTGCCTTTTTAAATTTTCTTTAACTTAACCCAAATGTACTACTTTTGCAATACATGTAAAACTGCTATCCAAAAGGAGCCTTTGGCGCTTGCCTTCTTCAGCCTCAGGACTAGTTGTAATGATCAGACTAGGAACAGTGGGGAAAAAAATCCCCAGATGACTGTGAATAAATGCTCGTGGTGCTAGAATTCTAGCACTAGTTCTGACGGAATTGCACAAAGGAGAGAGGAACCCATCTAAATCTTGTACAGTAAAACATTAGATTGCAAGTAACTTGCAAGTGTTTTGCAAGACAAACAAAACATTTTATTAAATTTTAACTTGATACACAAGCAAGGTCTTGCAATACAAGTACATACAGTATACATGCGACATCACAACTGAACTGATGGTGGTTCTCTCTCTCTCTGACACTGCAGGAGTGTAGTAACATCACCCCCCACTTTAACCTTTACTGCACCAACAAGAAACCCCGCAGAATTCAGCTGTTCGCCATCCCTTCGCTAAAGCTTTGTCATCTCAAAAGATTCCTAGATAAAACCCTCGCCTTCCAAGCAGCCAAGCTGAACCCATGGCTAGCCCAAATGATACTCGAGGCCCCCACCTACCTCGGCTTCAGAAAATTACTCAAAACCTACCTTTTCAGCAAACAAGACCCTTAACCGACCCTTCCGATAATCTCCGGGCCCCTTGCTCGGCTCATCTCCTCTTTCATGATAGCTCCTATCTCCCCCTTCTTCTTCTACCCTCTTCCTTCATCTGCCAAGTTTGGCTAAATTTGTTGTAAATCCGATAAATTTGTTGTAAATCTACATGTCTATGCGGATCCTAATCTAATTAATGTAAACCGCCTAGAACTCGCTGGGTATGGCGGTATATAAAAATAAAATTATTATTATTATAAACAAGCAAGGTCTTGCAATATGAACACATACAGTATTTTGTATTAAAGTTTTTGGGTTGTGGAGTTTCCATTATTTCTTATGGGGAAATTCGCTTTGATATACGAGTGTTTTGGATTACAAGCATGTTTTCGGAACGAATTATGTTCGCACACCAAGGTTTTACTGTGTTTATATTCTACTACTGTCAAACCTGTTTGCAAGTAACGCAGTTTGCGAGCGTTTTACAAGAAGAGCAAAACACTCCAGCAAACTAACTCGTAAGACAAGTGCCGTCCCGATAAACGAGCACGTACACGCGTGTCACACGTAAGCACGCACGTCGATGATGCGCTCATCGACACTGTGCGCATTTATACGTAATGCGCACCTACATGACTGTTTATCGGGATGGCACTCTTCTCAAACACTGTATAGCAGCCCGCTCTTCAAATATCCAGACCAGCTATGTGGGCTCGGGGTGGTGTGGAAAGAGAGGCTGGCGGACGGCAGAGGCTTAGGAGAACAGCTACATTTTCACCTGCTTCCAGAAATAAAGGAAAGACTCATTTTAGTACACGAGGTACTTTTTTTTATAAATACACTGGTCACCAAGTTTTTGGGTTGTGGAACAAATCGTCTAAGTTTCCATTATCTCCTATGGGGAAATTTGCTTTGATATGTGAGCGCTTTGGATTACGAGCATGCTTCTAGAATGAATTATGCTCGTAAACCAAGGTACCACTGTATTTGAAAAATTTCCAACTAACCAAAACAGCTTACAACATCGTACATATCTGGCAAAAAAAAACAAACACACACAACATTAAAAATTCAATTCTACAAGTTTTGTCATACATTTTTACTTCCTCTTACCCCAAGGATACTTTCAACTTAGAAAACCATTACTTGGTCAAAACAAAGAAGTTATAACATTCAAGAAAAACTTACAAACTCATTTGTCCAAATTCATCCTGCAGAGTCAGTAAAAGTTCAGAGAGTTCTTCTTGAGGGACTAAGGACGATTCAGATCTCCTGTCAATACTGTACTGGTTTCTAGCCATTGGTATGTCGCTCACCACACGATCATTACACAACAGTTTATTATGGTGCTTCATTAGGTGCAAGACATGCTGGACGTTGGCGCGAACAGAATAGCTATTCCCTGTGTTCTATAAAAATAGAACAAAAGCAGAAGTGCTAACATAAGTACATTTAGCTGCTTCAAGTCTTCTCCAATTACAATGAAACTTCAGAGTTATGTGGCATTATTATATTATCGACTACAAATTAGAGAGATAAATTTCTTTGTAATCTGTGACGAAAATTAATATATATTAATATAATCACAGCTATGATATTATTAAAAGCTTAACCATTTATAATTATGCAAAACAAATTATTTGTATGTGTTTGTGAAGTGCTCAGACCAAGAAACCCATATAGTAGTGATGTCACTACAATGAGGTTTACAAGGGGACCATCATCGCCTTCACAAGTCCCCTGCCCACCCTAAATACTGAAACCTAACTTCTAGGTCCGTCCAACTTATTGTACTTATCTGTATTTGGGGGCGATTGGTATTGTTAACTCTCATTGGTGACTTATTAAAATAAAGTGCAAGTGCTTCAGTAAAATGCTGAATGTTTTTTCTTTTCTGAATTTATTCCCGTCCCCCCGATCCGGATTTCGTCTCTTCATCAGAGAGGGACACTAGTGAAGGCTCGCTGAGTTCAGGAACAATCAAAATGGACGGGGCGTCCAATTGTGAAAACCTCATTGTAGTGACATCACTACTATATGGGTTTCTTGGTCTGAGCACTTCAAACACATACAAATAATTTGTTTTGCAAAATTATTATATTATGCAAGTCCATAATAAAAGCCCTGCTATATCGTCATGAACTCGCAGTATTGCAAACTGATTTGCTGTAACTTTTCTAACAGTGCTAAGCTCTCGAGGAAGGGGGGATTTCTTCCCCCGAAATGGAGCACCGTTGAACAAAGAGAGCAAACTATTGGACTTCTTCAGCTGTTTCAACAATGAATGCAATGAAGATAACTGCTGTTACTAAATCAACATTAGTGAAGTGGATAAACGTTATATCATACAACAAAACAAATTGCTCCACTCTATTAGCTAAGGGTAATGTCTTTAAATGGAAGAAAAAGCCTCAGGTTTAGGCAGGGCATACATGCTCAAGCCTCCTCTACGCCACATTAAGAGACGCCACGTTTATACTTCAACACTTTTGGCAGCATTGCTAATGAGGCAATTTTTGTCCCATGTTGAAAACTAGCCTAGCGGCAAGCATAAAGTCTTGACGGAAGTTTTTTTGCAGCCAATGATGTGGGTGGAGGAGGCTTGAGCATGTATGCCCTGCCTAGACAAACCTGAGGCTTTTTCTTCCGTTTAAAGACATTAACCTTAGCTAATAGAGTGGAGCAATTTGTTTTGTTGGATGAAGGTAAGTACACCTTTTCTCAAGTTAGTTCCAAGAGAGCAATTTCTTGCATTTCTCACAGGACTTACTGCAGTTCAGAAGTTGTTTTTGACGCCATAAGTTCTCTTAGAACACAGAGCCAGTAATATTTATTGGAGTGTTGCATAAATGATCACACTTATTTGTTAGCGCTGATTGCACTGTATCAGGAGCCCAGGGATGTTTCACAAGATATTTATTCAGTGCACCCATATGGGTATAACTCGAATCCCAGGCATTGGCATGAACATTAGTTGTGAAAACTGAGGGCTCCTCTTCACTAAAAATTCCTTAATGTTATTGAGAGTCCCATATGGGCTCCTTTGGTATTTATTAATACTCCAGTAGATTTACTCTCTCCTTTAATCGCAAAGGAATCTTTTTTTTTTACAACTGCTTTTAGAGGCATCCTCAATATATTATTTTATTAATTACAAATCATAGTCTAAAACAAGTAAATCAAAAACACACAAATTGGGAAGAGAAAGAAACAAAAAATAAATAAATAAATAAATAAAACTAAATGCAGTATTAAAACAGGAAAAAACAAACTATGCAGCTCTCGCTAGGAAACTTTAGAAAACATGTGAGAAAAGGGACACTCAGGGAAAATAAGGCTATATAGTGGAGAGATTAAGGGCCCCCTTTTATCAAGCCGTGTTGTTGGGGGGGGGGGGGGGGTTAATTGCCGGCCGCTGCAGTAAAAGCTCCGATGCTCATAGGAATTCTATGAGCATTGGAGCTAGCAATTAAAAAAACCTAAACAGGGCTTGATAAAATGGGGCCTAAATGAATTCTTTGCTTCAGTCTTCACTGAGGAAGACGTGGGAGAAACATCAGCATACCTTGAAAATACATATAATGGGGTAATTTAACAAACTGAAGAGTAGTAAGTTGCCTAGACCAGTTGTTATACATCTCGAGTACCGACAAAACTGAAAAATAACTTGCAGAGCCATTGTTACCAAAGCTTAAAGAACGGTCCAAAATTTGGCAGCTAAAATGCTAAGAAATGCAGAATAGCACAGTTACTTACCGTAACAGGTGTTATCCAGGGACAGCAGGCAGATATTCTTAACGCATGGGTGACGTCACCGACGGAGCCCCGGTACGGACCTTTTTAACTAGAAAGTTCTAGTTGGCCGCACCGCGCATGCGCGAGTGCCTTCCCGCCCGACGGAGGAGAGCGTGGTCCCCAGTTAAGATAAGCCAGCTAAGAAGCCAACCCGGGGAGGAGGGTGGGACGTAAGAATATCTGCCTGCTGTCCCTGGATAACACCTGTTACGGTAAGTAACTGTGCTTTATCTCAGGACAAGCAGGCAGCATATTCTTAACGCATAGGTGACCTCCAAGCTAACAGAGAGGGAGGAGGGATGGTTGGCCATTAGGAAAATAAATTTTGTAACACAGATTGGCCGAAGTGTCCATCCCGTCTGGAGAAGGCATCCAGACAGTAGTGAGTAGTGAACGTGTGAACTGAGGACCAAGTGGCAGCCTTGCAGATTTCCTCGATGGGCGTGGAACTGAGGAAAGCCACAGAAGCAGCCATAGCTCTGACCCTGTGGGCCATGACAGCACCTTCCAGTGAGAGACCGGCCAGAGCATAACAGAACGCAATACAGGCAGCAAGCCAGTTGGAAAGCGTCCGTTTAGAGACAGGACGACCTAGACGGTTAGGATCGAAGGTCAGAAAGAGCTGAGGGGACGAGCGGTGAGCCCTGGTACGGTCAAGGTAGTATGCAAGGGCACGCTTACAATCCACCGTGTGCAACGCCTGTTCCCCAGGATGAGAATGGGGTTTAGGGAAAAAGACAGGCAACACAATGGACTGGTTGAGGTGAAAAGCCGAGACCACCTTGGGAAGGAATTTAGGATGGGTACGCAGAACCACCTTGTCATGGTGAAAAACAGTGAACGGTGGATCGGCGACCAGTGCATGCATCTCACTAACCCTCCTGGCAAAGGTGATGGCAATGAGGAAAAGCACCTTCCATGTTAGAAGTTTGAGCGAAGTTGTGGCAAGAGGTTCAAAAGGGGGTTTCATGAGGGCTGATAAAACCACATTCAGGTCCCAGACGACAGGAGGAGGCTTCAGAGGTGGTTTGACATTGAAGAGGCCTCTCATGAACCGGGAAACCAGTGGATGAGCCGTGAGAGGTTTTCCGAGGATAGGCTCATGAAACGCAGTGATGGCACTGAGGTGGACTCTGATTGAGGTAGACTTGAGGCCAGCGTCGGACAGAGAGAGCAAATAGTCCAGTACAGGTTCCACCGTTAATGAGGTGGGATCGTGATGATGCAGTAGACACCAAGAGGAGAACCTGGTCCACTTCTGATGGTAACATTGGAGGGTGGCCGGTTTCCTGGAGGCATCCAAAATGCGACGGACAGGCTGAGACAGATTCTCTGGAGAGGTCAGCCCGAGAGAAACCAAGCTGTCAGGTGGAGCGAAGACAGATTGGGATGCAGTAGAGACTGACGTTGCTGCGTAAGTAGAGTAGGAAACACAGGAAGAGGAATGGGCTCCCTGGAGCTGAGCTGAAGCAGGAGGAAGAACCAGTGTTGGCGAGGCCACCGAGGAGCGATGAGAATCATGGTGGCCCTGTCCCTGCGGAGTTTGGATAATGTCCACAACATCAGAGGTAGTTGAGGAAAGGCATAGAGGAACCGATCCGTCCAGTCGAGCAGGAATGCATCTGGGGTCAGACGATGAGGAGAGAAGAGTCTGGAACAGAACTGGGGCAGCTGATGGTTGTGAGGCACTGCAAAGAGGTCCACCTGCGGAGTGCCCCAGCGAGCAAAGATTGAGTGGAGTGTTGAAGGGTCCAGAGTCCACTCGTGAGGTTGAAGGATGTGGCTGAGATTGTCGGCCAGGGAGTTCTGTTCGCCCTGGATATAGACAGCCTTGAGGAAGAGATTGCGGGCCGTGGCCCAGGTCCAGATGCTGAGAGCCTCCTGACAAAGGAGGCGAGATCCGGTGCCGCCTTGCTTGTTTATGTAGTACATGGCGACTTGATTGTCTGTGCACAGGAGAAGAACCTGAGGGCAGAGAAGGTGCTGGAAGGCCTTGAGAGCATAGAACATGGTTCTGAGTTTCAGGAAATTGATGTGATGTTGACGCTCCTGAGGGGTCCAGAGTCCCTGGGTGCGTAGATCTCCCAGGTGAGCTCCCCACGCATAGGGGGAGGCATCCGTGGTTATGATCATGGAGTGAGGGGGTAGATGAAAGAGTAGACCCCTGGAAAGATTTGAGGAGTTCAACCACATTGAAGAGATTGCTGAAGAGACGATGTCACAGAGATGGGATGAGAAAGAAGATCCGTGGTCTGTGACCATTGGTTGGCAAGAGTCCATTGGGGTGTCCTGAGGTGGAGTCGCACCAGAGGAAGCACATGGACCGTCGAGGCCATGTGGCCCAGGAGGACCATCATCTGTCGGGCAGGAATGGAGTGATGAAGGAGCACCTGACGACAGAGGTGGAGCAGGGTCCGTTGACGGTCGGAGGGGAGAAACGCCCTCATTAGTGTGGTGTCGAGAACTGCTCCAATGAACTGAAGTCGCTGTGTGGGAAGCAGATGCGACTTGGGGTAGTTGATCTCGAACCCCAGGAGATGGAGGAAAGAGATGGTGTGATGAGTGGCTTGTAGCACAAGTGGAGACGTAGGTGCTTTCACCAACCAATCGTCCAAGTAGGGGAACACCTGGAGGTTGTGAGACCTGAGGAAGGCCGCCACCACAATAAGGCACTTGGTGAACACCCTGGGCGATGAAGCAAGGCCAAAAGGTAGCACTTTGTACTGATAGTGACGGTGCTGTATTTGAAACCGTAGGTAGCAACGTGAAGTCGGATTGATTGGGATGTGAGTGTAGGCCTCTTTGAGGTCCAGGGAACATAGCCAATCGTGTTGAGAGAGAAGAGGGTAAAGCGTGGCAAGGGAGAGCATTCTGAACTTCTCCTTGACCAGACACTTGTTGAGGTCCCTGAGATCGAGGATGGGACGAAGGTCTCCTGTCTTCTTGGGAACCAGGAAGTAGCGGGAGTAGAATCCCTGACCCCTTTGGTCCGGAGGCACCTCTTCGATGGCATTGAGAAGAAGGAGGGATTGGACCTCCCTCAGGAGGAGGTGGGTTTGGGAGGAGTGAGAAGCAGACTCAACGGGAGGATTGTCTGGTGGAAGAGTCTGGAAGTTGAGAGAGTAGCCGTGGCGAATGATATTGAGGACCCATTGGTCTGATGTGATGACCTCCCAACGGCTGAGGAAGATTTGGAGGTGACCTCCGATAGGCTGAGGAAGAGGCAATGATGATGGGAGACTGGCTATGCCCTGGAGGAAAAAGTCAAAAGGGCTGAGATGGTTTTGACGGAGGGAGAGGCTTGGCAGGTTGGTGAGACTGTGAGCGAGCCTGAGATTGATGCTATTGACGAGGTCAGCGAGGCTGCTGTTGAGGCGGGTTAAGAGGTCTGGCCGAGAACCTGCGCTGGTATGAACACTGCTGTCTGTAGGTGCGAGCAGGTGGAGTCTTCTTTTTAGGTTTAATCAGAGTGTCCCACCTGGTCTCATGTGCTGAGAGTTTCTGGGTTGTTGAGTCCAGGGACTCTCCGAAGAGTTCATCACCCAGACAAGGTGCGTTAGCCAGGCGGTCCTGGTGGTTAATGTCCAGGTAAGAGACTCTCAGCCATGCCAAACGTCGCATGGCCACCGCCATGGCAGATGCGCGAGAGGTCAGCTCAAATGAGTCGTAGATGGAGAGAACCATGAATTTCCTGAGTTGGAGGAGGCTGGAAATATGTTGCTGGAAAAGAGGGACCTTACGTTCAGGAAGGTATTTCTGTAAGGAGGAGAGCTGTTGCACCAGATGCTTCATGTAGAAGGAGAAGTGGAAGGTGTAGTTGTTGGCTCTATTGGCTAACATGGCATTTTGGAAAAGGCGCTTACCAAATTTATCCATGGTCTTTCCCTCTCTGCCAGGAGGGGTGGAGGCATATACACTGGAACCCTGAGATTTTTTCAAAGTAGATTCCACCAGGAGGGACTCGTGGGGCAATTGAGGTTTATCAAACCCTGGGATTGGAATAACCCGGTACAAGCTATCCAATTTACGAGGGGCTTCAGGAACCGTGAGGGGAGCTTCCCAGTTTTTATAGAAAGTTTCCCGTAAGATGTCGTGGACGGGCAACTTCAGAAATTCTTTGGGAGGTTGCTCAAAGTCTAGGGCATCGAGGAAAGCCTGAGACTTTTTAGTCGGACTCTAAGGGAATGGAAAGAGCTGCTGACATCTCCCTAAGGAATTTGGAGAAAGAGGATTGCTCTGGTTTGGAGACGGTGTTGGTCATGGAGGGTTCTTCATCGGTTGACGAAGCGTCCTCCTCGGTACCGTGAGGGGAGTCTTCCCACAAATCTGGGTCCCTAACGTCGGGGTGTGTACGTTTGGACATCGGTGTGGAGGGCTTGGCATGGCGGGTCTTTGAAAGAGATTTGCCTGAGCGCACCGAGGCGGTACCGGGTCGTTCCTGGGATCGGACAGGGTCAGCAGCATCACGGGTATGTACTGTAGGTGTTTCTGCCAAGAGCACTGGCATGGAAGTATTAATCGGTACCGAGGGGGTCGACACCGATGGGACAGCGTGAGGCTCGGACCGGTCCCGTACCGGAAGGTGCGGTGCCAGCAACACCGGCAACAGTTGTTGGAGCTGTTGTGCAGCTGCTCCTGTAACTGTGTTTGGAGTATGGCCGCGATGCGGTCGTCCAGGGGAGGCACCGGTACCGCTTTTTTCTTCTTCGGTACCATAGGTGCCGCTCTACGCTCCGGCGATGAGGAGGCCGATGATGAGGCACTCACCGAGATAGGAGCGGAGCGTTTGCGGGGCCGGTGCGGTGCCGGGAGGGCTGGTGTCGCAATCGTGGCAGGAGGGCGCTCAAGGGAAGTGGGAGGCTTCTTAGCCGGCTTACCTGGGCCCAACGACCCCGAGGAAGGGTCCGGTGGTGTTGATGTCGTCGGTGCCGACTTTTGTGGTGCCGTCGACGTCGCAGCCGGTTCCATGGCAGATCCGGTACCAAACAAAATATTTTGCTGGATCTGCCGATATTTCAAAGTACGCTTTTTAAGCGTAGCACAGCGGGTGCAGGTGTCAGCCCGATGCTCTGGACCCAAGCACTGGAGGCACCAATTGTGTGGGTCGGTGAGGGAGATCGGGCGTGCACACCGCTGGCACTTCTTAAAACCCGGTTGAGGGGGCATGAATGGAAACAAGGCCTCCGTAAAATTGAACCCGGAGGCCTGTATGGTGGCAACAGGCCCCGCCGGGGCCGGCCTGAAAAAATAAGGAAAACTCGACGAGTTTGTTTTTTGTTTTTTTTTTTGAAAACAAAAATAAAGGGAATCCGATAAGAAAAAAGGAAAAAAGTGAAAAAATACGCGAGCGGGAAGGCAAAAATTAGTTTTTCAACGGCCGTTGAAAACACATGCGTCTTCTTCACTCCGCGGAAACGAAGAAACTGGGGACCACGCTCTCCTCCATCGGGCGGGAAGGCACTCACGCATGCGCGGTGCAGCCAACTAGAACTTTCTAGTTAAAAAGGTCCGTACCGGGGCTCCGTCGGTGACGTCACCCATGCGTTAAGAATATGCTGCCTGCTTGTCCTGGGATAACATGCATTTGAGCTGCAAAAATCTGAGAGAAAGGCAAAGTATGGTGAAGAACTTTTGAGCATGAGAACTGGAATTTGGGTGTGATTGTATGTGATAATTTAAGGTAGCCAAACAGGTAAAAAAGGTGACGGTGAAAACAGGGTTACCAGATGTCTGGGTTTCCCCAGACATGTCCTCTTTTTTGAGGACTCTCTAGGAAGTCCGGGTGGCTTTTCTATTTTGTTATTTTTGTCTGGGAAAACCAGACATTGGGAAACCCTACAGCAGTCATTGCAAGGCCCGCGCACCTATCCAGAGTCCTCTGCTGCCCCCCAGCGAGATCTGGTGCTTCCTCACCATTCTCACAGTGCTGCTGCTTCAACTGTTCAGCCGTAGGCAGCGTGAGTGAAGTAAACACGTTGTCTTTGGCTACCAGAAACTTTTCCTCTGCTACTGCTTCCTGCCCCCCCCCCCTACATAGGCGAGAAGTAGTAGCAGAGAAATAGTGAGTTTTTCACTTATGCTGCCTAGGCCAAAAGAGTTAGAGTAGCACCACTGGGAGAACGATGAGTAAGCACAGGTTCCTGCGGTGGTGTGTGTGGTGGAATAGCATGGGGAGGGTAAAAGATGCTTTACTGCAGAGATGGGGAAGAAAGGGAAGGAAAGTTGCCAGACCATCAGGGGAAGAAAAGGAAGGGGCTGATAGAGATGCCAGACCATGGGAGATGAAGGAAGGGGAGGAGAGAGATGTTAAGACCACTGGATGGGGAAGGGAGGGGGGAAGAGGAAGAGAGAGATAGACCAGAGAAAGGAAAGAGGAAGGAGAAGTTCTAGACCAGGGGTGCCCAACGCGTCGATCGCGATCGACCAGTAGCTCAGGAAGGCAACGCGAGTCGATCGCGGAGCCTATCCCGGGCTCTGTGATAGACTCGTGTTGCCGTCCTGATCTACGGGCCGATCAGCCTTCCTCTCCAGTTTTCTTTCTCCCTAGGGCCTTTTAGCTGGGCGATCCGCCCAGCTGTCATCTGCCGCTGCTGAACAAAAAACCGGGTCCTGCCTTCGCGGAAACAGAAAGTAGGCAGGACCCGGCAGGAAGAAGAACAAATGCTTGTCTCCCGCATTAGCCCGTAGCGAACGCTTGCTTCAGGGCTCTCAACATGTGCGCGCCGGCTTCCCTTCTCCCCTCCCCCCCCCGGACATAACTTCCGGTTTCGGAGGGAAGAGAAGAGAAGCCGGCGCGCACATGTTGAGAGCCCTGAAGCAAGCGTTCGCTACGGGCTAATGCGGGAGACAAGCATTTGTTCTTCTTCCTGCCGGGTCCTGCCTACTTTCTGTTTCGGCGAAGGCAGGACCCGGCAGCATTTCCCCCAATAGGTTGATCGCGATCTTGGGCTGATCAGCCTTCCTCTTCCCGATGGCAGAATTGACGTCAGGGAGAGGAATGCTGGTTGGCCGAAGCAGGGAGAGCTTGGGGCCTGTTATTGGTGGCGTTTGGGTCCTGGTCCCCGATGGCAATGGCAGTGGCAGTGGCTTGGGGGAGGGCAGGGAGAAAGAAAGAAAAAGGGCAGGCAGGGAGACAGAAGGAAATAAGAGAAACAGAAAAAAATGAAAGGGAGGCAGAGAGAAAGAAAGGGCAGGGAAGAGGAAGGAAAAGTTGGGGGGAAGAAATGAGGTCTGGAGGAGAAGAAGCATACAGGCTAAAAGAAGGGAAGAAAGATTGGATGCACAGTCAGAAGAAGAAAGTGCAACCAGAGACTCATGAAATCACCAGACAAGGTAGGGAAAATGATTTTATTTTAAATTTTGTGATCAAAATGTGTCTGAATTTATATCTGCTGTCTATATTTTACACTATGGTCCCCTTTTACTAAACCACAATAGAGGTTTTTAGCGCAGGGAGCCTAGGAGTGTCGAGAGCAGCGCTGGGCATTCAGCGCAGCTCCCTGCACTAAAAACTGCTAACGTGGTTTAGTAAAAAGGGAGGGGGTGGGTATTTGTCTACTTTTGTATGGTTGTTACTGAGGTGACAGTGCATAGAGTCATCTGCTTTGACCTCTTTGAAAACCCTGGAATAGGAATGATGATTAACATTTTCTATGCGTACAGTGTGCGTTGTGTTTTTTTAAAATTTTATTGTTGGTAGATCATTGTGACTTGGTTATTTAAAAAGTAGCTCGCAAGCCCAAAAAGTGTGGGCACCCCTGTTCTAGACTAAGGCAGGGGGGAAGGGAAAGACAGAGATGCCTGACCAAAAAGGGGGGAGGAGGGGAAAGATGCCAGACTGTGGGAAAGAGGATAAAGATCCCAGACCATAAGAGGGGAAAAGGGGGAAGACTGATGTCAGACCATAAGAGAGGGAGAAGATGGTACACAGGGATGGAGGGGAAGGGGAGAGATAGAAACATACAGCAGAAAAATGCTAAATGGCCCAACTAGTCTGCCCATCCGCAGTAACCATTACTTCTTTCTCTCTCTGAGAGATCCCATGTGCCTATCCCAGGCCCTCTTGAATTCAGACACAGTCTCTATTTTCACATGGTGTGCAGGGATAGGATGGGTAGGGAAGGAGATGTCACATAGGGATGGGAGGAAGGGAAGAAAATGGAAGAAATGCTATTTATGGATAGATGGGAATAGGGGAGGAGATGGCACACATGGATGGTGGGGAAGGGCAGAGAGAAGGAGATAGTGCACATGGATAGATGGAAAGGGAAGACATGGAAAATTAGATAGATAGCAGAAAAATAGAAGAAAACTGAAAAAAAGTTAATGCCAAAGATGGACATAGGGCAGAAAGTGAAGGAGAGAAAAACAGCAAAAGGATACGGTGACCCTGGAAACCAGAGTTTAGAGCAGACAGAAGGAAGTGCAACCAGTGTCTTGATGCCTTTGCTACTTAGCTGGCTCAATATAAGCTGGTCTTAAACCCCAAGAAAACCACTGCATGCTGGATTACTAGGTCTCTATTGCAACCTAGCTCTCCTCTTATACTGTTTGGTCTCGCATCTTATCTGTTCTGGGACTGGGAAAAGATGAGTAGAAAAATAAAAATCACCAAAAGGTAGGAAAAGTGATTTTATTTTCAATTTAGTGATTAAAAGGTGTCAGTTCTCAGAATTTACATCTGATGTCTATATTTTGCACTGTTATGAAAGAAATATATTTTTTTTCTATTTCTCTGGTGTTGTGCTGCTTGCAGAGTCTGGCATCTTAGTGTTTTGTTTAAAACCCAATCTTCAAAAGAGCCGCAATTCATCAATAAATTACTTATTCCATATTCTACCTCACGTACTTCTCCGATCTATGGACCAAAAACTGTTTTCTGTGAACGCACCTAGACTCTGGAACGCTATGCCAACATACTTGAGAGAGGAAGAAAACAACTCGTTTTAAAAGTTTCTTGAAAAGCTTTCTGTTTATAGACGCTTTCAACCTATAACTCTTATTGTTAAATATATTTATTGATTTTCAAATCATACAATCAAGAATAACTTGTACAGAAAGCAAGATTAGTAATTCAACATAAAGCAAGAAATATTTCAACAACATTAAAGTAATTATAACTAATATGCTCAAGACCTCAAATTATGGGATCCAAGATTCCTTAGCGAGAACAAAGAAAAGAATTGAACAAAATGAACACTCTTACTCTTAAAGTTAGCTGGAGGGCTGATTGCTGGGATTAATCAATAATCTTAGGGCTTATGATTTTTCTGCCTCCAAACGAGAGAGCGCTAAGAAGGAAGTCAAATGACTAGGTTCAAAGAAAACATATTTAACTGTTCGGTGATGCACTATACACTTACAGGGGTGTCATAAATAAAAGGTAGCACCTAAGGATGTAACATCTGGCTTCAACATTAGAAATTCACGGCGACGTTTTTGAGTCTCTCGTGATAAATCAGGAAATATCTGCACTTTAAAGCCCATAAATTCTTTCTGTCTATTTTTAAAAAATAATTTTAACAACCAAACTTTATCAATAGAGAGGGCTACTGTTACAATCAAAGTACTTTGTTCTATAGCCTCTTTATCAGATTTCTCCAATAACTCCGATACATCCAATTGTCCTTGGTCCAAGGACCTATTTAACGATTTGTTCTTGTTAGGTAAGTAATAAACTCGTGATAAAGGAGGTATTGAATCTTCTGGGGCCCCCAAAACTTCAAGAAAATATCTCTTAAAACATTTCTCTAGGTGATACCAATGGTAACTTAGGAAAATTAATTAATCTTAAATTGTTGTATCTGGAGTTATTTTCCAAATTCTCCATCTTTCTTCTAAGATTTATATTGTCCTTCATTAGAACATCTTGTAGCTGTTTAGATGATTTTATTTCCTGTTCAAGCTTTTGAACAGAAGAATTAGAGGCAGTCAATTCATTTTCCAGTGTTTTAAGTTTAGTAGAATGTTGAGACAGTTTCCCCTCTATTAACTGAAATTTGGGACTTATGGTCTTCACTAGTCCGGCCATAAGATCCTACAATGAGTCAAGAGTTACTTCCGAAGGTTTATCCAAGGAAATTAAAGAAATAGAAGTGTCATAGTGCTCACCATCCAGTTGAATTCCTTGTCGCTGTCTCTGAAGACTTACTCGCCTCTCCTTGGTTGATTTACTCTCAGCTTCTTCCAAGGAGCTCATTTCAATATGAGCTCCTATCAGCAGGCCCTGCGCTGGACTACTTGCCTCAGGGGAAGGCAAAGCCCCGATATCCGGGGTTCCCATACTCCTTGGAGAGCTGCTTAGCTGAGGCAGCGGGGATGGCGCCCTAACATCGGGGCTCAAAGATGTTTCCAATCCCGGAAGAACTACCACGGCCTCGCTCACATCGCTGTTCCTCTGCAGGCCCCTCTCCGATGCTAAAAATGTTCCCTGCATCTGTCCGAGAAGCTCACCAATATTGCCGGCTGTGGGGGTGAGTGGGCCGCGAGGCACCAACGGCACTACGGCCCCTCCGTTTAGATATCGGGTAAGTAAAGTTATCCAGAATCTATTAAAAAAGTTATGTTGGAGAGACAATCTCAGAGCGGCTCCTCAGCGTGTCCAGCCTGACGCCATCTTGGATCTCTATCCTCCAACCTATAACTCTTAAAAAATTTTCTTTACATTTTCTCTCCCCTATCCTTATTGTGCTTCTCATATGTTACCTCTCTCTTTTCTATAAACAAATTATAGTTCCTACCCCCGCTGCCTTATGTACCAGTTAGTATATGTATATTGTTTTACTATTAGAATTGTTACTGTTGAGATATTTGCTGTGATAGTTTATGAAAAAAGGAGAAATTAGGTTCTTACCTGCTAATTTACTTTCTTTTAGCTTCTCCAGACCAGTAGAGGTTAACTTTACGATTGGGTATATATCTAATCATGACCAGCAGGTGGAGACTGAAAACAAAACTTTGGGACAGTATATCCTAGCCCCTCCTCTCTATTTCCCTCAGTCTGCCGAATAGCCAAGCAGAACCAAGAACTGGAAAACAACAGAGAGAAAAAACAATACTCCGAAAGGAGTAACAAATAACATACCCAAAAATGCTGTTGGAAAATGCAGAGGAGAAATTCCCGAAGGAAGAAGGTCCCCACAGCTCGCCAGCTAAGCCAGCCGAGCCACAGCCGCTGTTCTTTAATTCTCCCCGGCCCTAGAAAAATACTAGAACCCGCAGCAAAAACCAAAAACTGCCCGCGCAACAGCCCCAACAACAACAACAACAGACAGGGTGGGGACCTCTACTGGTCTGGAGAAGCTAAAAGAAAGTAAATTAGCAGGTAAGAACCTAATTTCTCCTTCTTTAGCACTCTCCAGACCAGTAGAGGTTAACTTTACGATTGGGACGTACCAAAGCAGTCCCTCTCACGGGCGGGACCCCCGAAGGGCCGATACCAGAACACGCTCACCGAACACCGCGTCCCGACGCGCCTGAACATCTACCCGATAATGCCGAACAAATGAATGCAAGGAGGACCAAACCGCAGCCTTACAAATATCCACCGGAGGCACGAGCGACGACTCAGCCCAAGAAGCCGCCTGACCCCTAGTGGAATGAGCCTTGAGAAACTCCGGAACCGGCTTCTGACTCAGAAGATAAGCGGAAGTAATCATCTCCTTGATCCAACGCGCAATAGTAGCCTTAGAAGCGCCAGCCCCCCGACGAGGACCCGCCAGAAGCACAAAGAGATGATCGGAGCTCCGAAAATCCCGGGTCCGCTGCACATAAGCATGGAGGACCCGACCGACATCCAACTTGCGCAGCTGTCGTTGCTCAGAAGAACCCTCCCGACTACCCAAGACCGGGAGGACCACCGATTGATTGACATGAAAAGGAGAAACTACCTTCGGCAGAAAGGAAGGAACAGGCCGCAAAACAACCCGCTCCTTCGAAAACTCCAAGAAGGGAGCCCTACAAGAGAAAGCCTGTAGCTCAGACACCCGTCTAGCAGAAGTAATGGCCACCAAAAAGACCGACTTCAGCGTAAGGTCCTTCAACGAACAGCCATCCAACGGCTCGAAAGGAGGGCGCACTAGAACAGAGAGAACCAGATTGAGATCCCAAGAGGGAATCGAGGGCCTTATGGGAGGCCTGATCAACTTGGCCGCCCTAAGAAAGCGAATCACATCAGGAATGGCTGACCAACGCTGACCTGTCACCAGCCCCCGAAAAGCCGACAGGGCCGCCAGATGAACCCGAAGAGAAGACCAGGCCAGGCCCCTATCCAGGCCATCCTGCAAAAACTCTAGAATGTTAGGCAGAGAAGCGCGAAAGGAGACCACTCCCCGCGCTCGGCACCATTCCTCAAAAAGACGCCAAACCCGTACATAAGCCCGAGAGGTAGAAAGCCTCCGGGACCCCAAAAGTGTAGAGATCACCTTGTCGGAATATCCCTTCTTACTCAGGCGGCCCCTTTCAAGAGCCAAGCCGTAAGACAAAAGGGAGACGGGTCGAACATGGGAATGGGACCCTGCGTCAGAAGATCGCACTCGAGAGGCAGAGGAAGAGGATCCGCCACCAGATGCCTCACCAGATCCGCATACCACGGACGACGAGGCCAATCCGGAGCCACCAAGACCACCAGCCCCGGATGGCGAACAATGCGAAGCAGTACTCTGCCCACTAATGGCCAAGGAGGGAACACATACAACAGCCCCTCCGTTGGCCACGGTTGGACCAGAGCATCCAGACCCTCGGCCAGACCGTCCCTGCGACGACTGAAGAAGCGGGGGTACTTTGGCGTTGCCACTTGTAGCCATCAGATCCATCAGGGGCTGCCCCCAAGCACGCACTAGCAACTGAAACGCCTCGGCGCCGAGACACCACTCTCCCGGATCCAAGAAGTGACGACTGAGGAAGTCCGCCTGAACGTTTTCTACCCCGGCAATGTGAGAGGCCGAGAGGTCCAGAAGATGTGACTCCGCCCAAACCATGAGCCGAGCCGCCTCCTGCGCCACCAGAGTGCTCTTGGTGCCCCCCTGACGATTGACATAAGCCACCGCCGTGGCATTGTCCGACAGGACTCTGACCGACTTGCCCAACAAAAGGGAGTGGAAAGCCAACAGCGCCAGCCGGACCGCCCTGGTCTCCAACACGTTGATCGACCAGGAGGCCTCCTCCGTGGACCAGGTTCCCTAAGCTGAGTGACCCAGACACTGGGCCCCCCAACCCAGGAGACTCGCATCCGTAAGGAGCACCGTCCACTGCGGAAGATCCAGACCCACCCCCTGAACTAGGTGAGGGGTCCGGAGCCACCAACGCAGACTGCAGCGCGCCAAGCCTCGCAGGGGAACCGGAACATCCATCCCGTGCCTCTGGGGAGACCACCTCCGGAGCAGAGCATACTGGAGAGGACGCATGTGGGCCCGCGCCCACCTCACCACGTCCAGGGACGCCGCCATCGACCCCAGGACCTGGAGGAAATCTCGCGCCCGAGGACACCGGGACGCCAAAAGCAGGCGAATCTGAGACTGCAATTTGCTCACCCGGGCCTCTGGGAGGAAGACCTTCCCCAAGGAGGTGTCGAACAGCACCCCGAGGTACTCCAGACGCTGAGCCGGAACCAACCGACTCTTGGAAAGGTTGACCACCCAGCCCAGCGACCGGAGAAACTCCACCACCCGAGCCGTAACCCGGGAGCTTTCCTGCAACGACTTGGCCCGAATTAACCAGTCGTCCAGGTAAGGGTGTACCAGGATGCCCTCCGACCGCAAGGCTGCCGCGACGACCACCATCACCTTGGTGAACGTCCGGGGAGCCGTGGCCAGCCCAAAGGGAAGCGCACAGAACTGATAGTGCCGACCCAAGATCGCAAAGCGCAGGAAACGCTGATGAGAGGTCCGAATAGGAACATGCAAGTAGGCCTCCGTCAGATCGAGAGAAGTGAGAAACTCCCCCGGCTGAACCGCCAGAATGACCGACCGCAGCGTTTCCATACGGAAAGAGGGAACCTTGAGAGCCCTGTTGACCCCTTTCAAATCGAGGATGGGCCGAAAAGTCCCCTCCTTCTTGGGCACCACAAAGTAAATGGAGTACCTGCCCGTGCCCCACTCCGGGGGGGGCACTGGAACTACTGCCCTGAGATCTAGCAAGCGCTGAAGGGTCTGGCGAAACGCCAGCGTCTTCCCAGGAGTCTGACACGGAGAAGCGAGGAAAAAATCCGGCAGAGAGCGGGCGAACTCCAGGGCATAACCGTCCCGCACCACCTCCAGGACCCACTGATCGGACGTGATCTCGGCCCATTTGGGAAAAAAGTCGCGCAGCCGGGCCCCCACCGGAACCAAGGGGGGCGCCGGCAAGGCGTCATTGTGCAGGACGGGAAGCGGGGGAACCGGCGGAGGGATTCCCTGCCCCCCGACGGGCCCCCCGAAAGGGCTGCATGCGCTGGAAGAACCGACCCCGGGAAAACCCCGGAGACTGGAAAGAAGCAGCCCCACGCCCAGGGCGATACTTGCGAAATTCCCGCAAACGCCCCCGGGCCGCACCCCCCCGAGACGCCGGGCGGGCACGGTCCTCCGGCAAACGGGGAACTTTCGAGTCCGACAGAGTCTGAATCAACTTATCCAAGTCCTCTCCAAATAAAAACGACCCCCGAAAGGGAAATTTAGTAAGCTTAGCTTTGGACGCAGCATCCGCCGCCCAAGCGCGCAGCCACAACACACGCCTTGCGGCCACGCCAAAAGCCATGGACTTAGCCGAGATCCGCACCAAGTCATACAGAGCATCCGAGAGGAATGAGGCAGCCATCTCAATCTTCGCTACCTCCTGATCCACCAGAGACCAGTCGTCAGACTCTCGATCCAAGACCCGCTCCGCCCACCGAAACACGGCGCGAGCGACCAGTCCCCCACAAATAGCCGCCTGGACCCCAAAGGCAGAGACTTGAAAATTTTGCTTAAGGATGGTCTCCAATTTGCGCTCCTCAGAGTCCCGCAAGGCAGAACCGCCCTCAACAGGCACGGTATGCCGCTTGGAAATAGCCGAGACCACCGCATCCACGACTGGCGAAGCTAACGTAGCCCGATCCCCTTCAGGAATGGGATACAGGCGAGCCATGCTGCGCGCCAGCCGAAACGGCGTCTCCGGCGTTTTCCACTGCTCAAGAATAATATCCCGAATATCCTGATGCATAGGAAAAGAGCGGGAAACGGAACGGATCCCTCGTAACAGAGGGTCCCCCACACGCGGAGTCTCCGGCGGCGCGTCCTCAAAACGCAAAGCCGAAGAAACCTGTTGAATAAGGTCAGGCAGCTCATCTCTCTGAAAAAGGCGCACCACGGACGCCTCGTCACTGGAGAACGGGAAACCCGACAACCCGCCGCCAGCTTCCGTCCCCTCCAGAGGGTCCTGGAATTCCTCAGAAGGGTCCAGGTCCTCCTCCAGACCGACACGTTCCTCCGACCACAAATCCTCGTCCCACGACACCCGCGGACGCTTGGACAAGAGAGGCGGCGGAGGGGACGTCACGTCAGACGAGAGAGGCAAAGCCGCAGGGAGCGCGGAGGAAACCCCACCCCCCGAGACCCCCTGGGCGCAACCGGGACCCCCAGCCGCCTGAAAATAGGCTTTGCATAATGAAAAGAAAAAATCAGGGGAAAAAACCCCCCGAGGGTCCCAAGGGACTCCCTGCCACAGCAGGGGACCCAGCAGAAACCTGCCCCTGCTTAGCCAAAACAGGGGGAAGGTCACCTGAGGTGGAAGACAAAATGGAGGGGCCAGACAGAGAAGATGGCGGTTTTCCCGCCAAAAAAGCTCCCTCCATAGCCTGAAGCGGCTGAGAAACCTGAATAGTCTCAGCCGCTAAAGCAGGCAAGCCGGCATCAGCTGTCAAAAAATCAGCTGAGAGGGAAACCTTCGGGGAATCCCTCCGTGGGCGGTTGTGGAAGACCGGGCTTCCCCACTGCTCCAAGCCGACTCGCGAGGCACCATCGGCGGGGAGCTCTGGGCGCCTGCAGCCGCTGCCGACGGAGCTCCACCACCTCACCGACCCAAACCGCCGAGTTCAGGCCGGCCGCGAATGCCTCGCGGCTGGACTAAAATTGTGGCCTACTCCCCCGGAGAAGGGCACAATTGCTCCATACGCGACCTAGCTATAAAAAAGTGCTGGTTACATGAAAAAATACAGTAAAATACAGTTTTCTTAAAGGGAAACAACCCTTCAGACCAGCACTACCTCAGGATTTTTTTATTTATTTTTTTTTTTTTTTTTACAGAACAGACTCCACAGGCTCTCGAAGCAATATGCCTTGCTTGATTTAGGGGGCAAGGCTTACTGCTGAGGCTCCTCTAAAAAAATGTGGGGAGGTGGAGGAAGTGGGGGGAGGGACCCCGCTCGTGACCCGCCGGGTTTGACACCCCCGAGGTCGGACGAACCCCCAAACAGAGTCCGTCCAAGCTCCGTCCGGCTAAAAACAGGGACAATAAACCTCTAAACAAATTCCAACAGCCCTACCAAGGGAGATGGGTACAGATCACTCAACACCTGCTGGAGACTGAAAGAAGACTGAGGGAAATAGAGAGGAGGGGCTAGGATATACTGTCCCAAAGTTTTGTTTTCAGTCTCCACCTGCTGGTCATGATTAGATATATACCCAATCGTAAAGTTAACCTCTACTGGTCTGGAGAGTGCTAAAGAACAACCCTTTTTAATTTTTGTTCTTAATCTTTCCTTTTCTATTTTTAATGGAATTCTTTTCTTGATGAATATGAAACCGCTTTGATCCTTTTAGGCTGTTATGCGGTATATAAAGTTCTTAATAAACAAACATACTCGTATTGTCTTAAAATCGTTAGGTGAGAATAATTTTTTAAGTTGTATAACTTTTGTTTTTATAAAAAAAAATTTCTTATCTTGTACTTCGCTTAGAAACACGTGATAAGCGATTAAATCAAATTTTAATAAAAAAACTTTAAATTTTTGAAAGAGATATTTAAATACCCTGACAAAGGTATTTAGTTTGTGGCCCTGTAGTTGCAAAGGGATTGTCTGTGTTTTGCATGTATGATCAAGGCAGGGTGTCATGGTAAGAATGAATGTTGTGAAGCTTTATTGGTGTCATGGCTTGAAGTAGGAAGATATTTGTTGGCAGTTTGTCCAGATTTTGGAAGGCTCTGAGCCGCATCTGGAGAACCTCTGCTCATGTATGGATATTGACGTGATGACATCACATGCGCGCATGTGAGCTTGATATAATTGTGTCAATGTTCACAAGTGCGCAGAGGCCCTCTAGGCACAGCCCAGAGCTTGAGGAAGGAGAGACAAGGTACATGTAGGGGAGGAGCTAGAGGCAGAACAGGTTGGGGGCAATGTGCCCTCTTTTTTTTTTTTAGAGCGGAAATCTGGTAACCCTAAGTGAAAGCTAGAAGGATACTTGGGTGCACAAGAGGAATGGCCAGTAAGAAAAGTAATGATGCTCCTGCATAAGATTCTGGTGAGACCTCATTTAAAATATGTGTACACAATTATGGAGACTGCACCTTCAAAAAAATATATCAACAGGATGGAGTCGGTCCAGAGAACAGATGTTAAAATGGTCAGTGGTCATTACAAAGCATATGGGGACAGACTTCAAGATCTCAATGTATATACTTTGGAGGAAAGGCGGGGAGAGGGGTGATGACGATAGAAACATTTAAATTCCTACAATGCATGAACGCACACGAGGCAAATCTCTTTCAATTGAAAGGAAATGCTGAAATGAGGGGACATAAGATTAAGATGAAAGGAGATGAAACTAACTTCCGAAAATCCTTTTTCATGGAAAGAAGGTGAATGTGTGGAACGGCCTCCTGGTAGAGGTGGTGGAGACAAAAACTGTATTTGAATTCAAGAAAGTTTGGGACAAGTACATTTGAGGGTGGTCAATGTAACATCAAATTTTTAAAAAGGGTTCCAGAGGTGATCTGGGAAATTACAGACGGATGAGCTTGACATTGGGGCTGGACAAAATGGTAGAGACTATTATAGAGAACAGATTATAGAGCATATTCAAAGGAATGCAATTAACGAGGCACAGCTCCTTGCTTTTCTTTTCTCTACAGCTAATATCTGGAAACAGCCTGGTGAATGCCAGTTCAGCCATTAAAAAAATTTCATATGTCATCATGAAGTTTGAGTAATTTGTATATTTCAAATTATATTAGTTTTTCTCTGCAGCCTTACTTAAGTTGACTCAGTGTGATTAACTTCTCAGGAGTCAGGGGAACAATTATAAGCAGTTGCTATGTTAGTTTGTGGGTTGCGTGCAGTAAATAAAGCCACTCGCTTCTTTGTCGCCTAGAAAAGACTGGAGTTTCTGGCTCTGCACTTAGCTGATTTAATTCTTTCTTGCAGGATCACTCTCTCTCTGTCCATTTTGCTTCTACCATCTCTTCTCTTCCCCAAGTATCTATTCTCTCCCAGTTCCTCCAATATTTTTCAGAGACTGTTAGCTACACTTATGCAATATTTCAACATTAATTTTTATTTCTATGCAGATGACATCTTCCTGACTTTTTCCAACATCACTTCTTATAGATTTATATCAGTGGTCTCAAACTCGCAGCCCGCCAGGTACTATTTTGAGGCCTTTGGTATGTTCTTATAAAAGTAAAAAACACAGTTTCTTGATCATGTTTCTTTAGCTATAAACTACAATATTATTATTAAGACTTAGCCTAAGAGCAAGATGGCTGCGGTGCAGTGAGGACGCTCACTATCGGTTCTCCTGCTTTAACCATTTTCCTCGAGAGTCGGGTTAATTTTCTTTAGCTCGACATGCCGAAAAGAAGGGGAAGAGCGGCTGCCACAGCCCGGCAGGCTGAACTTACCCCCGGAAGACAGGAGATGATCCTGAGCTTCTTTTCTTCTTCACCCCGGAGCGAACCGGCTGAGCTGAGGCAGAGGGAAGTCTTGGCCATCGGGAGTGATATTTCACTTAGCCCCGCAGGACCCGAGCCTCCCCAACAGCCGCGAGACCAGGGAACTACGGCGGCTCTGAAGGGACAGGAAGGATCCACCCCGAGAGAGCTGGAGGGCTCACCGGTATCCCTGGTTGCTCAGGCAGAGACTTCAGCGTTGGAGAAGGCAGAGTTGGCATCAGAGGTTGGGGGACAAATTCCATCGGTCCCCCCACTGGTAAGGCCAACTGAATTCACTCTGGAATCCATTTGGACTGCTTTAGACTCATTATACAAATTGTGTGCAGGAACTCTTCCTTTGGTAAATGCACATAATATAAGGATTAACTCTATGCAGGAGGAAATAAAATCTCAGGGGGAAAAGATGGACTGCCTGGATCAACGGGTTCAAGGCATTCAATTAACACAGACTACCTTAATGAAGGACAAATTGCTATTAGTTAGGAAAGTAGAAAACTTGGAAAATTATACTAAAATATTGAATTTAAGATTACTAAACTTTCCTAAAACTTTAGCAATGACGCCCAAAGATTTATTCTACAAATTTTTGAAAGAGATATTTAAATACCCTGAGAATGGTTTTCCTCCATTACACAAAGTTTATTACCTTCCAGTTTCAAAGAAGGCTTCTAAAACTTAGGCTTCAATAAATTTAAGCTCTATGGATGTTACGAAAATTTTGGAAACCTCAGAGGATGAAGTCATCTCATATTCTACACTTCTGGTGACATTTGTTTTTCAGCAAGATAAAGAGGCACTTCTTAGGCTGTTTTTTAGGCTTAAAGAGGTGACCTTTATGGACTCTAAGATTTCTATGTTTCCGGATGTATCCAAATTAACTCAATCCCGAAGGAAAGAGTTCCTGGAAATGAGACAATTTGTATTGTCCTTGGGGGCTAAGTTTCAACTCAGATATCCCTGCAAATATTTGATCTTGTTGGATCAACATTCATATATTTTTTTTGATCCCCCCCAACTACGATTTTTTCTTGAGGCTAAAGGGGTAACGCTGTCCAGTGCTCCCACAGTGGAATAAGGTCTAGTTTTCATTTATTTGAAGAAGTAACACTGCATTTTTGTTTATAAAATTCTGTATATAAGACCCTATTAATGTGAATTGCTTTTCCAATAATGTGGACTTTTGTTTAAGAGATGATTGATACTGTAATGGAAGTTGTTTAGTTTTCACTTTTTTTCTTTTTCTTTTTAATTAATGTGTTTAATCTCTCTTTCCTATTTAGCACAGTTACTTACCGTAACAGGTGTTATCCAGGGACAGCAGGCAGATATTCTCACATGTGGGTGACGTCATCTACGGAGCCCCAGCGCGGACAGCTTTTCAAGCAAACTTGATTGAAGTTTCAAGTTTGCTACACTGCACCACGCATGTGCATGCCTTCTTGCCCACTAGAGGGCGCATCCCACCTCGTGGTCCTCAGTTCCATAACTAGCAAAGAAGCCATCCTCGGGGAGGCGGGCGGGTTGTGAGAATATCTGCCTGCTATCCCTGGATAACACCTGTTACGGTAAGTAACTGTGCTTTATCCCAGGACAAGCAGGCAGCATATTCTCACATGTGGGTGACCTCCAAGCCAGCCAAAAAAGGGCAGGTGGGAGGATGGCCATTTAGGAAAACAGATTACGTAACACCGACTGGCCAAACCGGCCGTCGTTTCTGGACAAAGTGTCCAGACAGTAGTGGGAGGTGAACGTATGAACTGAAGACCAAGTGGCAGCTTTACATATGTCCTCCATAGGAGTAGAACGGAGGAAAGCAACCGAAGCTGCCATCGCCCGGACCTTATGCCCCGTGACTCGACCCGGGAGCGTAAGACCAGCCTGAGTGTAGCAAAAAGAAATACAAGCAGCTAACCAGTTGGACAAGGTGCGCTTGGAAACAGGATGTCCTAAACGATTAGGATCAAAGGACAAAAACAATTGAGGAACCTTCCTATGAGACCTAGTACGTTGGAGATAAAAAGCCAACGCCCTCTTACAGTCAAGCGTGTGGAGCGCCGTCTCGCCAGGATGGGAGTGGGGCTTAGGAAAGAACACAGGAAGGACAATGGACTGATTGAGGTGGAAATCAGACACAACTTTAGGTAAAAATTTAGGATGGGTGCGGAGAACCACCTTGTCATGATGGAACACAGTGAAAGGCGGATCCGCAACCAAAGCTTGCAACTCACTAATCCGTCGAGCAGATGTGAGGGCAATGAGAAATACCACCTTCCAAGTAAGATATTTCAGGAGAGACTTGTCGATAGGCTCAAAGGGAGGTTTCATCAGTTGAGCTAAGACAACATTCAAATCCCAAACGACAGGAGGAGGCTTCAGAGGGGGACAAACATTGATCAGACCCTTCATGAAACGCGTCACCAGAGGATGAAGCGAAAGAGAACGTCCGTCCAAGTGCCGATGGAAAGCCGAAATGGCACCGAGATGTACCCGGACAGATGTCGTCTTCAGACCGGAATTAGACAGATGTAACAAATAATCCAGTACCGAAGACACCGGGACCGAATCCGGATCCAGATGACGCGAGGAACACCAGGAGGAAAACCTGGTCCACTTCTGGGAATAACAAAGCCTGGTTGAGACCTTGCACGAGGCTTCCAAAACATCCCGCACTGACTGAGAAACCGGAGCCGAAGTCAAGGAGAAAGGAACCAAGCTGTCAGGTGTAACGACTGAAGATTGGGATGCAACAGCAAACCCCGACTCTGAGAGAGCAGAGAGGGAAACACAGGCAGAAGCAGAGGCTCCCTGATACTGAGTTGAAGAAGAAGGGAGAACCAGTGTTGACGAGGCCACCGAGGCGCAATGAGAATCATAGTGGCTCTGGATGATTTGAGACAAACCAACGTCCTCAAGATCAGGGGAAAAGGAGGAAACGCATAAAGGAACCTCCCTCCCCAGTCGAGAAGAAAGGCATCCGCTTCTAGATGGTCCGGGGCGTACATCCGAGAACAATACAGAGGTAGTTTGCGCGTCTCCAGGGAGGCAAACAGATCCACCTGTGGGGTCCCCCAGTGGTCGAAGACATCGCACAGGACTCTGGCGTTGAGTGACCACTCGTGCGGCTGGAGAAGCCGACTGAGTTTGTCTGCCAAGCAATTCTGTTCCCCCTGGATATAAACCGCCTGTAGGAAGATGTTCTGGGAGATCGCCCATTCCCAAAGGCGCAGAGCTTCCCGGCAAAGGGACCAAGAGCCTGTCCCACCTTGCTTGTTCAATAATACATGGCCACCTGGTTGTCCGTTCGCACGAGGACTACCTGATCGTGGAGCAGGTGGCAGAAAGCTCGAGCCGCCAGAAAAATGGCGCGAAGCTCCAACACATTGATGTGACAGCGTCGGTCCTCCGCCGACCACAGGCCCTGGGTCCGCAGACCGTCGAGATGGGCCCCCCCATGCGTACTCCGAGGAGTCCGTGGTTAGAACCTTGCGATGTGGAGGGACGAGAAAGAGCAAACCCCCGGAAAGATTCGAAGAGTTGGTCCACCAACGGAGCGAGCGTCTCAAAGAAGGAGTCACCGTTATGCGAGAAGAGACAGGATCGCACTCCTGGCGCCACTGAGAGGCCAGAGTCCACTGAGGAATTCTCATGTGCAGTCTGGCGAACGGAGTGACGTGGACCGTAGAAGCCATGTGGCCCAGAAGCATCATCATGCGCTGAGCCGACACCATCGGCAGCTGAAAGATCAGACGGCCCAACCGAACCAAAGCCTCCAACCGCGGAGGAGGGAGGAATGAACGGAGGCGAACAGTGTCCAGCACTGCGCCTATAAACTGAAGAGATTGGGTCGGGCATAATTGTGACTTGGGAAAGTTCACTTCGAACCCTAGTCGTTGAAGGAAGGCGATAGACTGTAGGGTCGCTGAGATAACCCCTTCCCTGGTCGGGGCCTTGATCAGCCAATCGTCCAGGTAAGGGAAGACCTGAAGCCCCCGAGACCGTAGTGCTGCAGCGACTACCACCATACACTTCGTGAAGACTCGAGGGGACGAGGCCAGGCCGAAGGGGAGGACCCTGTACTGCAGGTGTAGCTCGCCCACCTGGAACCGTAAGAATTTGCGGAAAGCGGGATGCACCGGAACATGGGTGTACGCTTCCTTCAGGTCCAGGGAGCACATCCAGTCCCCTTCCTCCAAGAGAGGATATAATACCGGAAGTGACAACATCCGGAACTTCTCCCGGACCAGGAACTTGTTGAGCTTCCTGAGGTCTAGAATGGGGCGCAAGTCCCCGGTCTTCTTTGGGACCAAAAAGTAATGGGAGTAAAACCCCCGCCCCCGTTGGTCGGAGGGTATAGGTTCCACCGCCCGAAGCCTCAACAAGGCCCTAGCCTCGGCCATGAGGATGGGGAGCTGGGTCCGGTTGTATGGGCAAGCCCCCGGTGATTGTTCCGGCGGCGCAGAGCAAAAGTTGAGAGAGTAGCCCTCGGAGACGGTCCAGAGCAGTCCAGAGCACCCAAGCGTCGGATGTTATCTCGGTCCAGGCCGCGTAAAAGGACCGGAGTCGAACCCCTATGGGAAGGGGGTCCGGCGCGATGGCGGAGGGGGGCCGGCCCCATCCGCCTATCCCGTCAAAAGGACGGCGCTGGCTTGGCAGGCCCCTGCGCTGGAGTTTTGGTTTGTCCCCCTCTGCCCTGTCGAGGGGGGCGCCGAGGCGGTGGCCTCGAAAAAGCCGGGGTCGACTTTTGAGGGTACCGCCTCGGGGGAGGCCGGAAGGGTTTCTGCGGCGTGGCTCAAGGTTTCGGACGGACCAAGGAGGCTAACGAGCGCTCCTGTTCCGAGAGCCGTTTGGTCGCCACCTCCAGGGATTCATCGAATAATTCGGACCCCACGCAAGGCAAGTCCGCAAGGCGTTCTTGCAGGTTTGGGTCCATATCGAGGGTGCATAGCCACGCCAACCGGCGCATAGCTACCGCAAAAGCCGACACCCTCGATACCAGCTCAAACGTATCGTACACCGCATTAAAAAGGTACAAACTCAATTGAGACAGGTTGGACATAAACCTGTCGAACCCTTCCTTGCGGGAGTCCGGCAAGGCCTCACGATATTGGGGCAGATCCTTTACCATGCCACGCAGATAGGAGGAAAAGGTAAAGGCATAATTAACACCCTGGTTGCCATGAAGGAATTGGCATAGAGGCGACGACCAAACTTGTCAAGGGTCCGACCCTACCTGCCGGGCGGAACCGCCACAGAAACCCGGGAGGGTTGCGTCTTTTTGAGCGCAGACTCGACCAGTAGAGACTGGTGGGAGAGTTGAGCCTTCTCAAACCCCTTGGGTGGTATCGTCCTGTACTTTGACTCCATCTTAGACGGCACCGCTGTGACTGTAAGAGGTGAAGTCAGGTTCTTAAGCAAGGTCTGATGAAGGACCTTATTCAGGGGCAGCCGAGGGGATTCCCTTGGGGGAGTAGGGAGGTCCTGCTCCTCGAGGAACTCTTTAGTATATTGCGACCCAGCCATGAGGTCCAGGCCCAAGGCACGCGCCATGTCCTGCACAAAGCTGGAGAAGGAGGACGGCCTGGCAGGCGGGGAGGGAGTTCTCGACCTCTCCGCCGAACAAAAGGGGGACGCCTCGTGAGAATAACGTGGCTCCCTACCGGACCCCGAGCCCGATGAGGCCAGATCTAATGGTCTCAAGGGGGTCGGGGAACGTCTCCGCCTCGAAGAACCTCTGGGAGACGTCCCAGGCGTCCAAGGGATCGAGGCACGCCCCCTTTTCCTCGGCGAGGAGTCACGAGAACCCCCTCTCGCAGGGGAACGGAGAAGCCTCGGGTTATCGAGACGAAGCTCCGAAACCCGCAAGGCCTTGCCCCCGAGCGGCGAGGAGCGACCACGTCGCCGAGGAGAGCCTCGCGAACGCTTCGGCTTCCTCGGGCGGCGCCTCGCCCGAGGCCAGCCCGAGGTCGAGGAACCCCGGGAGGACCTCGAGGAGGAGGAGGAGGAAATCCGTCTCACTCTGCGTACCTTGTCCCGGGGCCATACGCTGCTCTCAGGCGGGGCCCCCGAGGCCGAGGTCGAGGGCAAGGTCGAGGCCGAGGTCAGTGGTGCCCCGGTACCCGAGACCGAGGGAGTCGAGACCGAGGTCGCCGAGGTTGGTACCCCCGAGGCCAAAGCAGTCGAGGTCGCAGCCCGCTGCAGTTGTTCGAGGGCGCCAGACAGCTCCGAGGAAATCAATGCTCGGAGCAGGTCCTGGAACGCCGGAATCCCGACCATTGTAGGCAGGTCCGAGGCCGGGGGATGCTCCCTGGAGGGCGACCTCGGTCTCGAGTATTCCCTCGGGGCATTAGTGGCCGGAGCCCTGGGCGGGGCCGAGTACGACCCACCCGCCGCAGAGGAGCTCGAGGATGGCTTCTTCGATGACCCTGGAGTCGGGGATGGAAAAGAGGACTTACCCGAGGCAGGTTTGGTCGCAGGCGTCGGCTTCGAGGTCGAAGTCGAGGGTCGCGGTGAAGCTGAAGACGCCGAGGCCGAGGTCAAGGCCGGGGCCGAGGCTGACGTCGAGGCCTTCCCGGGCGCGGAGTCAACTGCGAAAAGCTCCGCCATCCTGACGCGGCGTAGACGGAGCGCTCTGGCCTGAAAAGTGGAACACCGATCGCAGGAATTAGTCGGATGCTCGGGTCCAAGGCAGAGCAAGCACCACCGGTGGGGGTCAGTGATGGATAATAACCGGGTGCATTTCTTAAAGCCCGTCAAGGGACGGGACATGAAAATGAAAAGGGGCCGGGAACGAACGACGTCCCGCGGCCGCGGCTCCCGGGAGCCCCCAGAGCCGAACGGAAGAAATAAAACTTTTTTTTTTTTTTTCGACGATAAACGACGGACAAGAAAGAAAAAACAATAAATAAAGCACAGCGACTGAGCAAAATAACCCAGACGCGGTGTCAGAAGGCAGAAAAATAGGAGCTCAATTTCCACAGGGCTTCTGGCTCCGCGGAAAAAACTGAACTGAGGACCACGAAGTGGGATGCGCCCTCTAGTGGGCAAGAAGGCATGCACATGCGTGGTGCAGTGTAGCAAACTTGAAACTTCAATCAAGTTTGCTTGAAAAGCTGTCCGCGCTGGGGCTCCGTAGATGACGTCACCCACATGTGAGAATATGCTGCCTGCTTGTCCTGGGATAAACATACTGTATGAATGTATATTTATAAAATTAAATAAACAATTAAAAAAAAAAAAAAAAAAGACTTAGCCAAAAGGAAATATTTACAAACTATAAAGCACAGTTACTTACCGTAACAGGTGTTATCCAGGGACAGCAGGCATATATTCTCACATGTGGGTGACGTCATCTACGGAGCCCCAGCGCGGACAGCTTTTCAAGCAAACTTGATTGAAGTTTCAAGTTTGCACACTGCACCACGCATGTGCTAGCCTTCTTGCCCACTAGAGGGCGCATCCCCACCTCGTGGTCCTCAGTTCCTTATCAAGCAAAGATAAAAGCCATCCCCGGGGAGGAGGGCGGGTTGTGAGAATATATGCCTGCTGTCCCTGGATAACACCTGTTACGGTAAGTAACTGTGCTTTATCCCAGGACAAGCAGGCATGATATTCTCACATGTGCGTGACCTCCAAGCCAACCAAAAAAGGGCAGGGGGGAGGATGGCAATTTAAGAAAACAGATTACGTAACACCGACTGGCCAAACCGGCCGTCGTTTCTGGACAAAGTGTCCAGACAGTAATGGGAGGTGAACGTATGAACCGAAGACCAAGTGGCAGCTTTACAAATCTCCTCCATAGGCGTGGATCGGAGGAAAGCCACCGAAGCTGCCATCGCTCTGACCTTATGCCCCGTGACTCGACCCGAAAGCGGGAGATCAGCCTGAGCGTAGCAAAAGGAAATACAAGCAGCTAACCAGTTCGACAAGGTGCGCTTTGAAACTGGGTGTCCTAAACGATTAGGGTCAAAGGACAAAAACAATTGAGGAACCTTCCGATAAGACTTGGAACGTTGGAGATAAAAAGCCAACGCCCTCTTACAGTCAAGCGTATGAAGCGCCGCCTCACCAGGATGAGAGTGGGGCTTCGGAAAAAACACCGGAAGGACAATGGACTGATTGAGGTGGAAATCAGACACAACCTTAGGCAAAAATTTAGGATGGGTGCGAAGAACCACCTTATCATGATGAAACACCGTGAAAGGAGGATCCGTCACCAAGGACTGCAGCTCACTAATCCGACGAGCGGACGTGAGCGCAATCAAAAAGACCACTTTCCAAGTTAGAAACTTAAGATGAGACTTGTCGATAGGCTCAAAGGGAGGCTTCATCAGCTGAGCCAAGACTACATTAAGATCCCACACCACCGGAGGAGGTTTCAGAGGAGGATGGACATTCACTAAACCCTTCATGAAACGAGTAACCAGAGGATGAAGAGAAAGAGAACGACCCTCGAGTTGCCGATGGAAGGCGGCAATGGCACTGAGATGCACCCGAATGGAAGTCGTCTTCAGGCCCGACTCAGACAAATGCAACAAATAATCCAGAACCGAAGACACAGGAACTGAACTAGGTTCCAGATGTTTCAAAGAACACCAGGACCTAAACCTGGTCCACTTCTGGGCATAACAGAGCCGAGTCGAGACCTTGCGCGAGGCCTCCAAAATCTCCCTCACGGCCTGAGATACCGGAATCGAAGTCAGGGGGAGAGGAACCAAGCAGTCAGATGTAAAGACTGAAGATTGGGATGTAACAGCGAACCCCGACTCTGAGACAGCAGAGAGGGAAATACCGGCAGAAGTAGAGGTTCCCTGACACTGAGCTGAAGAAGCAGGGAGAACCAGTGCTGTCTGGGCCAATGAGGCGCAATGAGGATCATAGAGGCTCCGGTCGATCTGAGATGAACCAGCGTTCTCAAAATCAGAGGAAAAGGAGGGAACGCATAAAGGAACTTCCCCTCCCAATCGAGAAGGAAGGCATCCGCCTCGAGACGGTCCCGGGAGTACATCCGAGAACAATAGAGGGGTAGTTTGTGAGTCTCCGGGGAGGCAAACAAATCCACCTGAGGAGTCCCCCAGCGGTCGAAGACCTCGCGCAGGACCCGGGAGTTCAGAGACCACTCGTGCGGCTGAAGAAGCCGACTGAGTTTGTCCGCCAGCCGGTTCTGCTCTCCCTGGATGTAAACTGCACGCAGGAACATGTTCTGAGAGACCGCCCATTCCCAAAGACGAAGAGACTCCTGGCACAGAGGCCAAGAGCCCGTACCCCCTTGTTTGTTGACATAGTACATTGCCACCTGGTTGTCGGTCCGCACGAGCACCACCTGATCGCGCAGTAGGTGGACAAACGCTCGCGCAGCCAGAAAAATGGCTCGAAGCTCCAGCACGTTGATGTGGCACCGACGGTCCTCGGGCGACCACAGCCCCTGTGTCCGCAGACCGTCCATATGAGCCCCCCATGCGTACTCTGAGGAGTCCGTGGTCAGGACCTTGCTGTACGGTGGAATGAGAAACAGCAAACCCCCGGACAGATTGGAAGAGTTGGTCCACCAACGGAGCGATCGACTCAAAGAAGGAGTCACTGATATCGGGGAAGACACCGGATCGCGATCCTGCCGCCACTGAGAGGCCAGAGTCCACTGAGCGAGTCTCAGGTGCAAGCGGGCGAAGGGCGTGACGTGAACCGTCGATGCCATGTGACCCAGCAAAATCATCATGTGCTGGGCTGACACCACCGATTGCTTCCGACAGTGGCGACTCCACCGCAGCAGGGCCTCACGTCGAAGAGGGGGGAGGAAGGCACGGAGTCGAACCGTGTCCAGCACGGCTCCAATAAATTGGAGAGACTGCGCCGGGCGCAACTGAGACTTGGGAAAGTTCACTTCGAACCCCAGGCCTTGCAGTAAACTGATAGTCTGTTGGGTCGCTAAGATAACCCCCTCCCTGGACGGGGCCTTGATCAGCCAATCGTCCAGGTAGGGAAAAACCTGTAGCCCCCGAGAGCGCAGGGCCGCCACAACCACCACCATACACTTGGTGAACACCCGAGGGGACGACGCCAGACCGAAGGGAAGAACCCGATACTGCAGGTGCAAATCTCCCACTTGGAACCGCAAAAAACTGGCGGAAAGCGGGATGCACCGGAACATGGGTGTATGCTTCCTTCAAGTCCAGGGAGCACATCCAATCCCCTGCTTCCAGGAGTGGATATAAAACCGGAAGCGACAACATCCGGAACTTCTCCCGGACCAGGCACTTGTTGAGCCTCCGAAGGTCCAAAATGGGGCGCAAGTCCCCTGTCTTCTTCGGGACCAGAAAGTAACGGGAGTAAAACCCCCGCCCCCTCTGATCCGGCGGCACCAGCTCTACGGCGCGGAGGCTCAACAAGGCTCTCGCCTCGATGAGGAGAAGGGACAACTGGCTCCGCGACTGCGGCCAAGCTCTGGGTGGCATGTCCGGAGGCTGCACGGAGAAGTTGAGCGAATAGCCCTCTGAGATGGTCCGGAGCACCCAAGCGTCGGACGTGATCCCCGACCACGCCCCGGTAAATGCGCTGAGGCGACCCCCGATGGGGAGGGGGTTCAGCGAAATCACGGAGGGGGCCCGCCCCCAACCGCACACCCCGTCAAAAAGACGGCGCGGGCTTGGCCGCTCCCTGCGTGGCGGGTTTAGAAGGGCCACCCCTACCCTGCTGGGGAGGGCGCCGTGGTGGTGGTCTAGAAAAGGCCGGCGTAGACTTCTGAGGATACCTCCTCGGGGGCTGCCGGAAGGGACGCTGCGGAGTGGGCTTAGGCTTCGGACGCACCAAAGAGGCCAGGGAGCGTTCCTGTTCGGAAAGCCTCTTGGTAGCCGCATCCAATGAGTCGTCAAACAGTTCCGCCCCGACGCAAGGCAAATTAGCCAAGCGCTCTTGCAAATTTGAGTCCATCTCGAGGGTACGAAGCCACGCCAGCCGGCGCATGGCCACCGCACAGGCAGATACCCTCGAGGCAAGTTCAAACGCGTCATACACTGCGTGGAACAAGTAGAGGCGCAGCTGGGAGAGATTAGAGCTGAAGGTGGCAAACCTGTCTCTATGGGACTCCGGTATCACCTCGCGAAAAGAAGGGAGGTCCTTCACCATCGTACGCAAGAATGACGAGTACGAAAAGGCGTAATTCAGCACCCTCGTCGCCATGAGAGAGTTGGCATAAAGGCGACGGCCGAATTTGTCCAGGGTCCGGCCCTCCCTACCCGGCGGGACCGCTGCCGCCACCCGGGCAGGCTGCGATTTCTTAAGTGCCGACTCTACCAGGAGGGAATTGTGAGAGAGCTGCCCCTTCTCGAACCCCTTGATGGGAAGGGTGCGATATTTAGACTCCATTTTGGAGGGCACCACTGCGACCGTCAAAGGAGCCTCGAGATTCCTAAGGAAGGTCTGATGGAGGACCTTGTTGATGGGAAGGCGAGGGGATTCCCGAGGAGGAGCAGGAAGATCCTGCTCCTGTAAAAACTCCTTGGTGTAAGTGGATCCCTCCAACAAGTCCACACCCAAAGCCACCGCCATATCCTGCACAAACCTCGTGAAGGATGAAGGTCTAGCAGGAGGAGAGGGTGACCGAGACTTCCCAGCCGAGCCGAAGGGAGAGGCCTCGTGAGAGTACCTCGGCTCCCTCCCCGATCCCGATCCCAAGGAGGCACAGTCCTGTGACCTCGAGGGGGTAGGAGACCGAGGATGTCGAAAGGAACCCTTAGGGGATCCCCCCGGGGTCCGGGGCACCGAAGCCCGTCCCTTCGGCCCCGGCGAGGACGCTCGGGAACTCTCCCTGGCCGGAGACCTGAACAAATTGGGGTTATCGACCCGCAGGTCCCGTACCTGCAAGGTATCGACCCCGGTAGGCGACGAGCGACCGCGCCACCGAGGCGAGGCCCGAGACCGCTTGGCCTTCCTCGCACGGTGCCTCGCCCGAGGCTTACCCGAAGGTGATGAACCACGCGAGGCCTCCGAGGACGACGATGAGAGCCGCCGTACCCGGCGCACCTTGTCTCGTGGGCGCACGCTACGCTCCGGCTGTCCCCTCGAAGCCGAGTCCGAGGCCAATGCCGAGGTCGAGGCCGTGGGCGCCTCGGGAGCCGAAGCCCCGGTACCCGAGGCCGAGGTCGCCAACTGCGGGGGCATCGAGGCCGAAGCAGTCGAGGCCGAAGCCTGCTGCAGGTGCTCAATAGCCCTGGTGAGCTCCGAGGCGATCAACGCCCGGAGCAATTCCTGGAACACCGGGATCGACATCCCCTGGGGCAGTACTTGCCGACGCTCCTCAGAGGGCGACCTCGGTCTCGAGTATTCCCTCGGGGCGATGGACTTGGGCATCCTGGGCTGAGCGGAGGTGGACCCACCCGCCGTCGAAGAGCCCGAGGATGGCTTTTTAGATGATCCTGGAGCTGAGGAGGGAAGTGGAGACTTACCCGAGGCCTTGGATGCAGCAACCTGCTTAGATGGCATCGAGGGACGAGGCGAAGCCGAGGGTCCCGAAGCCGAGGTCGAGGCCGAGGTCAAGGCCGGGGCCGAAGCCGAACTCGAGGCCTTCCCAGGCGGGGACTCGACGGAGAAAAGATCCGCCATTCGGGCCTTACGGCGCGTGAGTGCCCGCTTCTGAAAGGTTGCACACTTGTCACACGCGTCGGTCGGGTGCTGGGGCCCCAAGCACCGTAAACAGCAGCGATGAGGGTCGGTTATTGAAAGTAATCGGTCACAATGACCGCACTTTTTAAACCCGGTAACAGGCCGGGACATGGGCCTACAACATGGCCGGGAACGAACGAGGTTCCCGGGCCGTGGCTTCCGGGAGCCCCCGGAGCGACGGAAAGAAAATTTATTTATTTATTTATTTTTTTTTGGAAACAAGAAAAACAAAGAAGAAAAAGAAAAATCTACACGCAGCGACCGCGTCGAAAAACGTCCACAGCTGCGGCGACAGAAGGCAATTTGAGCACAAAAATATCCACAGGGCTTCTGGCTCCGCGGATGAATTAGAACTGAGGACCATGAGGTGGGGATGCGCCCTCTAGTGGGCAAGAAGGCTAGCACATGCGTGGTGCAGTGTGCAAACTTGAAACTTCAATCAAGTTTGCTTGAAAAGCTGTCCGCGCTGGGGCTCCGTAGATGACGTCACCCACATGTGAGAATATCATGCCTGCTTGTCCTGGGATAAAGAGTTTTACCTCATACAAAATGATTTCTTTAATAAGACATTAACTATTTTTTTCTGAGGCCCTTCAAGTACCTACAAATCCAAAATGTGGCCCTGCAAAGGGTTTGAGTTTGAGACCACTGATTTACACCCTTTACAAAATTGTCTTGATGCCTTTGCTACTTAGCTGGCTCAATATAAGCTGGTCTTACACCTGGAGAAAACCACAGCATGCTGGATTACTGGTTTTTATCTCAGCTTAGCTTTCCTCTTATACTGTTTGGTTTCCCATCTTGTCCGTTTTTTCCTTCTGCTATCTAGGAGTGATAATTGACTCTTGGCAGCAATTTCAACTCCAAATTTCTAATGTCGTCAAACAAGGCTTTGCAGTATTATATAAACTTTGTACTTTTCTTTAAACTATTTATTCAGATAAGGAACATGGTACATCACATAAACCATCAAAAGAAGCACTGCCCGTGCTACCAAATAAAGGAGTAGGATTGGAACAGAACAAAAGTATGCTTATAACAAGGCATATAAACAACTTTGCAGACTAACTCCAAGACTTGAAGCGGTCCAGAGGAGGGTGACAAAAATGATAGGAGGCTTGCGCCAGAAGACGTATGAGGAAATACTGGAAGCCCTGAATATGTATACCCTAGAGGAAAGGAAAGACAGGGGAGATATGATTCAAACGTTCAAATACTTGAAGGGTATTAACGTAGAACAAAATCTTTTCCAGAGAAAGGAAAATGCTAAAACCAGGGGACATAATTTGAGCTTGAGGGGTGGTAGATTCAAGAGCAATGTTAGAAAATTCGACTTTACGGAGAGGGTGGTGGATGTCTGGAATGCGCTCCCGAGAGAGGTGGTGGAGAGGAAAATGGTGACTGAGTTCAAAGAAGCATGGGATGAACACAGAGGATCTAGAATCAGAAAATATTAAATATTGAACTAAGGCCAGTACTGGGCAGGTCTGTGTCTGTATATGGCCGTTTAGAGGAGGATGGGCTGGAGAGGGCTTCAATGGCTGGGAGGGTTTAGATGGGCTGGAGTAGGTTTTGACGGAGATTTCAGCAGTTGGAACCCAAGCACAGTACCGGGTAGAGCTTTGGATTCTTGCCCAGAAATAGCTAAGAAGAAAAAATTTAAATTGAATCAGGTTGGGCAGACTGGATGGACCATTTCGGTCTTTATCTACCATCATCTACTATGTTAATATGTATCTGTTCCGATAATATTCAGTGAAGTGACTGATCATGACCACATCATCATACTTTCTATAACACTCCTATGACCTCCTCCCTCCCCTGTCTCGACTCCAAGCCTGCCAACTCCAACAGCGTCTGCAGCACTGTACACACGCTGCTTCGGGGCCTTCTACGGCCCCGAAGCAGCGTGTGTAGAGTGATGCAGATGCTGCTGGAGTCGGCAGGTTTGGAGTCGGGACCGCGGGAAGAGAAGGGGGTGGGCGGCAAGGCAAAGAACTTACTTTTAGCAGAACAGGGAGTCCTGCGCTGGAAGCCAGTCCTGCCGGTGAGTGTAGTTAGGTGCGATAAGGCTGGGGACACGCGCATGTGCACTCCTGCCACCACGGACCTACATCTCACAGAACAGGGAAAATGGAACACGCAGGTGGGAGTGCGCATGCACGGCTAGGGTTTTATTATATAGGATTCCTTCCTTTTACCTATCTACAGCCTTTAAATGTCAATGTAAACCACATAAATGTCTCACAATATATGGTATATCAAAACGTGAATAGACTTAAAAAACAATGAAACACAGCAGTTAGGGATTTGCTCCATTTAAGATACCTCTTCTCTGTTCTCTATTCTCCTGGTCATACCTCTGTCTATGCAGCTGTCAGCTCCTCAACCACACCCCTAAGTTATGCTATATTTTGAGCAAAGTTGGCCTCACAAATGTATTAAAATGCATATTTAATGTATTTCTTTCTACTTACCTTTCCTATTACAAACGGAATATCACCCAGGCTTAATCTGTAGTGGGGCTGTCCATGAACATTCTTGAAGTAACTTTGCCTCTAAGAGAAGGAAATACAAATTAGCTTGAACTGTGAATATCCCCAAAATAAACTATATATAACTATATATCTATATCACTATACAGTGTTCCCCCAGTTGTTCACGGTCAGCGGTCCTGGTCATTCGCGGTATTTTCCAACTGCGAATCACCGACAAGGAGAGGACAGCGGGAGAGAGCAGCCGGAGTGCAGGAAATCACTCACGGTATGCTCCAACCGCCTCTTCCTGCACTAAGTCGGGCCTTATCCAATCAGGAGCTGCCCGACTTAGTGCATGAAAGAGGCGATTGGAGCGTACCGCGAGTGATTTCCTGCACTCACTGCGCTCTGGCTGCTCTCTCCTGGCTCCCCCATGAAAACCGGTATTCACGTTTTTTTTAAATTCGCAGGGGTTCCTGGAAAAGAACCCCCGCAAATCTCGGATATATATATATATATATGTGTGTGTATATGTGTATATATAGTTATATATTGAGATATATATATATATATATATATATATATATAGATATATAACTATATATCTATATATATATACACATATACACACACACACACCACATCTGAAATGTTTCAGCTCTTATATGGCACTCTACCCAAAACATCTTGCAAAATTTGTGAGCACAGTACCTTGTCTGAATACTTTGTTTTGCTTTTCTTTGCTTTCACTTGTTTTAGATCACATGTTGGAGAGAGAGACCGAAGCAAAATTCTGTTGCTTTCCAATCCAGACTGTAGCTGTAAGCATAAAATGTCAACATTATAAAGAAAAAAGGCAAAATAAAAACAAAGTAGGAAAAGCATGTGGAGCATAGCTCATGGAATTCTTTCTAATCCAAGTGTGGGGCCAATACAGAAAGCTACCACAGGCTACAGCTTGCTCTTAACTAGAAGTTTACCTGCTCAGAAATTGCCTCTGTATGTTAAAAAGGTATCTGGCGCTTGAGTGGGGGTAAATTTTGTCTGAAGAAGTGACCGAGAAAGAGTTTGCTTCTAGTGGCTAAAGTCACCCCAAATGTATGGCTGCAGGAGATGCATTTAAAATTGCTGCCTAAGGCGCATGTCACCCGATGCAGAGGGGGAAAAAATGGGGATTATGGCAGGATGATTTATGCCCTAGATGTAAAACACAGAAGGGGACGCTAAACCATTTCTTAGAATGCGCAGCCCTTCAGGATTTGTGGACTGGGACCATACAAAAGCTAGAGTGTTCTGAGCACCTCTTTGGACTGGCGTTATAAGACCCTACTTCTTGGAAAAGATGACCCCCTTGTCCTCCAGGAAATGGAGGCGCCTCAGAGGCACTTTTTATAGTTGGCCTTTGGTTTGGTAAAGAAAGTCATTCTACAGCACCGAGTGGGGGGCTGTAGCACCTTTGCTGTTACATCAGCTGGTTCTTATGGCTCAGATGGAAGGCTGGAAGCGAAGGAGGCTGGAAGGAGTAGAAAGTGTGCCAGACAATGTATTTGGAGTGTTGGCAGCATTACCAATTGTGTGTTAATGTATGGTTGTGATTAGGTTCACCTGGACAAAATGAAGGGTTGCAGGGAATGGGCGGGTTATTGGGAGAGGAGAAAAAAAGGGGGAGGGAGAAAAAAAAATGAGACCAGGATAATTTGATTCTATGTTTTGAAATTTCTGTCACACTGATGCTCTATGATTGTTACACCAGCCTGTTCCCAGTGTTGCCTATTTTGGAAAATATTATGCTTGCCTGTAATCTGGTTTACTTCTGTGAGTTGTTACTGCGATACATTGTTCTTTCAAAAGTGAAAAGCTGATTAACTACCCTGCAGCATGCAGGGCTGTAATGGCCATCGGCTTCCAGGACAGCCACATGCAGCGCGTAAGAACCAATGCGCACTGTCCCGGCAAACGAGTGCTGCAAGACAAGGAGCAAACAAGCTGAAATGAGGATGGCTGGGGTAATTGGGAGGGGGGCCTGTTTATAAAAGGAATTTCCGGCAGCAAACGCATTGGGTGAGACTGTTCCATCTGCGCTAGGGAGAGGCTAGTGCTGCACCCGCAATCACCAAAAGATCCTTTAATGTGGGGATAAGGCCCATTCACCGCTCCAAGGGGCATTGAATGGTCCTCTCCCCGTACTCGTAGCAACCAGTTACCGGTGAGGTAACAGTCGCTGTGTCATTCTCTGGGCGGAGAAAACATAGACTGACACTTTGCTCATGACTCTTGATGTCATATAAAGTGTCTGCCATATAAAATTGACCCCAGATAGGAGCATCTGGGGGTATTTTCTTCTGAGGCCAGGACTCGAGCCAGTTGAGTGTGGCAAGCACGTACCACAAAGAAAGTCACAGCTACCATCTTAATCCCTAGGGCAAAAACTTCAAATTATCTCTTGAGGACCACCACTTTATGGCCCCCGAGTTTCTTTTAACATCGCAGCTCCTTTACTAGGAAAGGAGGTTCGTTTGGTGATCTGCTCACCAGTGAATCCACCTTTGGCTTTGGGTAAAGCCTGGACATTATCTTAGCCACTCACAACGACTCCTCTGGTGACCCCCCCCCCAGTGGTTCGTAATCGTGTGATGTCCGGACGCGAGGAAAAGCACATGGTCAGAGTAACTAAGCCACTCATAATCGAGCACTGGACAAGGGGGCTGGTGGAATTCTCACAGCGAGGTAGATACAATGCCTGAAAACGCAGAGGCTTTGAATGGCGGTGCACCTGGTCCAAGGCCACTACCACTTCTTGACCACTGTACTCATTCACAGAAAAGGCATACTGGGACAATAATGGCATGGAATTGGACTTTCCATCCCCTCCCCCTAGTCTATGTCAGATTGAACATCCTAGTCCAGATCTGCAGCCTCATCTCGTTGGGCGCCTGCTGAGGGGAGAAACCCTGCACCACCACCTCTGTTGCGCTGAACATAGACGATGAGGATCCTTGGCAGTTAAAATAGGCCTTCCACATAAGGTTCTCAAAATCCAGGGTGAAGCCTTGTATTGGGGGTATCAAGGGTCCCAGCTGGAAACCCCTGCAGGTCCTCCGGGCTCTGCGGCAGCCATGCATCTGCACTTAGCCAATGTACTTTTGGAGGGCTCTGGAAAGGATCTCTTCCCTTGGGAGCATGCCTCTTGCAGATCCCAGCCCTGGAGGACTGAAGCTGAATCAGAGGCTCCCACCCCTCTCCTGTGTGCTCTGCCACATGCGGGACATGGATGCTCCTTGGCCAGTCATGCAGCGCAAACTTGGCATGTTAGAGGTAGGAAAGCCTGAGGGGTCCATCCCTAATCGATGTTAACTAAAATTGAGGTGTTTTGAGGCAGATGGAGGCTTTAGAAAAAAAACAAAACCTAGTTTAAAAGTCCAAGATAGCCACCGCCAACAAAATTGCACCAAAACGGCCCTTGAGGACTCCCCTCAAGCACATACAAATGCAGGAAAAAGGGGATTTAGAGGTGGGAGACCTTGGCTCTGGCTGTAGAAACCTTCAAATTTTGCTTTGAGACCCCCTCCCCATTTTCACCATAGACTATAATAGCCTTACTCACTTTGCCACGTGCCTGCCTGCTTCAGCTTATGAGTGCAGTTGGGACAAACTGAGAACAACTCTGCCTCAGAGGGTCACAGGATGAACTTGGTCTTTGGGCTGCCGGCTGGACCCAATGTCAGTCTGAACCTCATAACCCAGAAAACCTCACACCGCAAAGGGGGGAAGAGGACCATGTAGCTGTCTCTCTATTAATCCCGGCCAACCCAGGTAAAAGCCAAACAGCCTGCACTCAGGCTCCTGACAAATCAGGGATGTGAGCAGCTATGCAGGGAACGGCCCCTAAGCTCCCAAAAAAATACCAATGTAGGCTGGCTAGCTAAGTGTCCCCAAGGGCTGATCCTGCTAGCAGTAGGCTTCAGCAATGCTAGTCTATGTCTTCTCCCAGGCAGAGAGCCCAACAAATGGGAACTCAACACTAAGAAAAAAATACCCGAAAATAATAAAACCGCAGAGCATAGCAGAAACACCATAAGAATAGCCTTACTGGGTCAGACCAATGGTCCATCAAGTCCAGTAGCCCGTATTCACAGTGGCCAATCCAGGTCACTAGTACCTGGCAAAAACCCAAACATTCCATGCTACCAATCCAGGGTAAGCAGTGGCTTTCCCCATGTCTGTCTCAGACTATAGACTTTTCCTCCAGGAAATTGTCCAAACCTTTCTTAAAACCAGATACATTAACCGCTCTTACCGTGTTCCAGAGCTTAACTATTATCTGAGTGAAAAAATGTGTCTTCCTGTTGGTTTTAAAAGTATCTCTCTTAAACTTCGAGTGTCTCTTAATCTTTCAAATTTTTGATGGAGTTAATAAAAATAAAAAATAAAATCAATCCATTTGTACCCATTCTATACCACTCAGGATTCTGTAGACTTTAATCATACCTTCCTTCAGCTGTCTCTTTTCCAAGTTGAAGAGCTCTAACCTTTTTGTCTTTCCTCATATGAGAATTCTATCTCTATCATTTTCTTTGAACCTTTTCTAGTTCCGCTATATCTTTCTTGAGAAGAACACAATACTAAAGATGAAATCACACCAGAGTGATACAGTCTTAACTAATCTTTTTAAAAATATTTCCTAGCATCTTGTTTACTTTTTTGGCCACCCCCACACATTGCTGTTAACTTTTAACCATGCCAGCTCATTTCTTCTTCTTTCCACCTTAGTAAATAAGTGAATACATCTGGTCTGGGCTTGCATGACGGTATTTAATATCCATAATGTAATGTGCCACACTTTCACAAAAAATGTATTGATGTCATAAATAAGTGTAGGCAGTGCTGCTTTAATTCAAGGGAGTGTATATTTCAAAAAACGGAGGAAAAAGACTCAGGCAAATGCCCTCCCACCACCACAATGGTGGATAAAGGTGGTTGGGTGGTAATCTTCATTGGCAGAAAACCTCCATTGCACTCCCTGTTAAATAAACTATAAGCAGGGCTGTCTATGCAATCGATAGATGAAAAAAACTTTCAACTTATCTATGATCGGTACACCGACGATGGCCAGCGTTTCACCAACTTGCTGCCTCAGGGTGTAACAGAATCCGATCAAACTAGGGCCAGAAAAGAAAATTAAATCAAAAACTGGACTTATGCATAACTTCAAACAAATTTAAAGAAGCCACTCTGACATACCTTTTAACCGGGACGTGAAGAACGTCTCCTCTGATCAAAAAGATGGCCAGATCACGACTGTACGGGGTTAAAAGCTTCCGGGAGATGACGTCAAAACCCGGAAGTGGTTGTTCAGTAAAAATGCTGACCAAGCTACTGACTCGTAGAGGATCGAAGTGGCTACGTTGCTGATCACAAGGATGAAAACTCAATGCAGCCGAGGTTCAAAAAGAACTACAAAGGCTGTTAAAGACTGTATTGTTTTCCACAACTGACCTTACATTGGATAATCTATTCAGAACTATTTCATTCATTTATTTGAATATTTTTAATTTGAGTTTTGTTTTTATTTCTTATTTTTTATATATATTTTTTGTCTTTCTCTAAATTTTTGTGGTGTTTCTTGTGTTTTTTTCATCTATCGATTGCATAGACAGCCCTGCTTATAGTTTATTTAACAGGGAGTGCAATGGAGGTTTTCTGCCAATGAAGATTACCACCCAACCACCTTTATCCACCATTGTGGTGGTGGGAGGGCATTTGCCCGAGGCTTTTTCCTCCGTTTTTTGAAATATACACCCCCTTGAACTAAAGCAGCACTGCCTACACTTATTTATGACATCAATACATTTTTTGTGAAAGTGTGGCACATTACATTAAGCACAGTTACTTACCGTAACAGGTGTTATCCAGGGACAGCAGGCAGATATTCTTTACGCATGGGTGACGTCACCGACGGAGCCCTCGGTACGGACCTTTTTACTAGAAAGTTCTAGTTGGCCGCACCGCGCGTGCGCCTTCCCGCCCGACGGAGGAGTGCGTGGTCCCCAGTTAGGATAAGCCAGCTAAGAAGCCAACCCGGGGAGGTGGGTGGGACGTAAGAAGATCTGCCTGCTGTCCCTGGATAACACCTGTTACGGTAAGTAACTGTGCTTTATCCCAGGACAAGCAGGCAGCATATTCTTTACGCATGGGTGACCTCCAAGCTAACAAAGAGGGAGGAGGGATGGTTGGCCATTAGGAAAATAAATTTTGTAACACAGATTGGCCGAAGTGTCCATCCCGTCTGGAGAAGGCATCCAGACAGTAGTGAGTAGTGAATGTGTGAACTGAGGACCAAGTGGCCGCCCTGCAGATTTCATCGATGGGCGTGGAACGGAGGAAAGCTACAGAGGCAGCCATAGCTCTAACCCTATGGGCCGTGACAGCACCTTCCAGTGAGAGACCGGCCCGAGCATAACAGAACGCAATAGAGGCAGCAAGCCAATTGGAAAGCGTCCGTTTGGAGACGGGGCGACCTAGACGGTTAGGGTCGAAGGACAAAAAGAGCTGAGGAGAGGAGCGGTGAACCCTGGTACGGTCAAGGTAGTATGCAAGGGCACGCTTACAATCCAGCGTGTGCAACGCCTGTTCCCCAGGATGAAAATGGGGTTTGGGGAAAAAGACGGGTAACACAATGGACTGGTTGAGGTGAAAAGCTGAAACCACCTTGGGAAGGAATTTAGGATGGGTACGCAGAACCACCTTGTTATGGTGAAAAACAGTGAATGGTGGATCAGTGACCAGTGCATGCAGCTCACTAACCCTCCTGGCAGAGGTGATAGCAATGAGGAAAAGCACCTTCCATGTAAGAAATTTTAGCGAAGTTGTGGCAAGAGGCTCAAACGGTGGTTTCATGAGCGCTGACAAAACCACATTCAGGTCCCAGACGACAGGAGGGGGCTTCAGAGGCGGTTTGATATTGAAGAGGCCTCTCATGAATCGTGTAACCAGAGGGTGAGCCGTGAGAGGTTTTCCGAGGATAGGCTCATGAAACGCAGTGATGGCACTGAGGTGGACTCTGATTGAGGTAGATTTGAGGCCAGCATCGGACAGAGAGAGTAGATAGTCCAGTACAGTTTCCACCGCCAATGAGGTGGGATTGTGATGATGCCGGAGACACCAAGAGGAAAACCTGGTCCACTTCTGATGGTAACATTGGAGGGTGGCCGGTTTCCTGGAGGCGTCCAAGATGAGACGGACGGGCTGAGACAGATTCTCAGGAGAGGTCAGCCCGAGAGAAACCAAGCTGTCAGGTGGAGCGAGGACAGATTGGGATGTAGTAGCGACTGATGCTGCTGCGTAAGCAGAGTAGGAAACACAGGAAGAGGAATGGGCTCCCTGGAGCTGAGCTGGAGCAGGAGGGAGAACCAGTGTTGTCGAGGCCACCGAGGAGCGATGAGAATCATGGTGGCCCTCTCCTTGCGGAGTTTGGACAAGGTCCGCAACATCAGAGGAAGTGGAGGGAAGGCATACAGGAACCGATCTCTCCAGTCGAGTAGGAATGCATCTGGGGCCAGACGATGAGGAGAGAAAAGTCTGGAACAGAATTGGGGCAGCTGATGATTGTGAGGCGCTGCAAAGAGTGCCCCAGCGAGCAAAGATGGAGTGGAGTGTTGGAGGGTCCAGCGTCCACTCGTGAGGTTGAAGGATGCGGCTGAGATTGTCAGCCAGGGAGTTCTGTTCGCCTTGGATGTACACAGCCTTGAGGAAGAGATTGCGGGCCATGGCCCAGGTCCAGATGCGCAGAGCCTCCAAACAAAGGAGGCGAGATCCGGTGCCGCCTTGCTTGTTTATGTACTACATGGCGACTTGATTGTCTGTGCACAGGAGAAGAACCTGAGGGCAGAGAAGATGCTGGAAAGCCTTGAGGGCGTAGAACATGGCTCTGAGTTCCAGGAAATTGATGTGATGTTGACGCTCCTGTGGGGTCCAAAGTCCCTGGGTGCGTAGATCTCCTAGGTGAGCTCCCCACGCATAGGGGGAGGCATCCGTGGTGATGATCATGGAGTGAGGGGGTAGATGAAAGAGCAGACCCCTGGAAAGATTTGAGGAGTTCAACCACCATTGGAGAGATTGCTGAAGAGATGATGTCACAGAGATGGGATGAGAAAGAAGATCCGTAGTCTGTGACCATTGGGTGGCGAGAGTCCATTGAGGTGTTCTGAGGTGGAGACGTGCCAGAGGAAGGACATGTACTGTTGAGGCCATGTGACCCAGGAGGACCATCATCTGTCGGGCAGGAATGGAGGGACGCATGAGTACCTGATGACAGAGATGGAGCAGGGTCCGCTGACGATCGGAGGGGAGAAAAGCCCTCATTAGTGTGGTGTCCAGAACTGCTCCGATGAACTGAAGTCGCTGGGTGGGAAGCAGATGCGACTTGGGGTAGTTGATCTCGAACCCCAGGAGGTGGAGGAGAGAGATGGTGTGATGAGTAGCTTGTAGCACAAGTTGAGACGTAGGTGCTTTCACCAACCAATCGTCCAAGTAGGGGAACACCTGGAGATTGTGAGACCTGAGGAAGGCCGCTACTACAATCAGACACTTGGTGAATACCCTGGGTGATGAAGCGAGGCCAAAGGGTAACACTTTGTACTGATAGTAACGGTGTTGTACCTGGAACCGCAGGTAGCGGCGTGAATTCGGATTGATTGGGATGTGAGTGTAGGCCTCTTTGAGGTCCAGGGAACATAGCCAGTCGTGTTGAGAAAGAAGAGGATACAGCGTGGCCAGGGAGAGCATTCTGAATTTCTCTTTGACGAGATATTTGTTGAGGTCCCTGAGATCGAGAATGGGACGGAGGTCTCCCGTCTTTTTGGGTACCAGGAAGTAGCGGGAGTAAAATCCCTGACCCCTTTGTTCCGGAGGCACTTCTTCGATGGCATTGAGAAGAAGGAGGGATTGAACCTCCCTCAGGAGGAGGGGGGTTTGGGAGGAGTGAAAAGCAGACTCTACGGGAGGATTGTCCGGTGGAAGAGTCTGGAAGTTGAGAGAGTAGCCGTGGTGGATGATGTTGAGGACCCACTGGTCCGATGTAATGACCTCCCAACGGCTGAAAAATAGGAGGAGGCGACCCCCGATTGGTTGTGGAAGAAGTAGCGAAGGTGGAAGACTGGCTATGCCCTGGAGAGAAGAGTCAAAAGGGCTGAGAAGGCTTAGCAGGAGGAAGAGGCTTGTTGGGTTGATTGGACTGAGAACGAGCCTGTGCCTGGTGTTGTGGCTGCCGGGGCCGCCGAGGATGTTGGGAAGGCGGATTGAGTGGTCTGGCTGAGAACCTGCGCTGGTATGAGGATTGAGGCCTGTAAGGTCGTGCAGGCGGAGCCTTCTTTTTCGGTTTAATCAGGGTGTCCCACCTGGTTTCATGCGCAGAGAGTTTCTGGGTGGTGGAATACAGGGCTCTCCAAACAGTTCATCCCCAAGACAGGGGGCGTTGGCCAGACGATCCTGGTGGTTAATGTCCAAGTCTGAGACTCTCAGCCAGGCCATACTGCGCATGGCTACAGCCATGGCAGAGGCACGGGAGGTGAGCTCGAAGGAATCATATATCGAGCGGACCATAAACTTTCTCAATTGAAGGAGACCAGAGATCTGCTGTTGAAAGAGTGAAATCTTCCTCTCTGGGAGATACTTCTGGAGGGCGGACAGCTGTTGAACCAAGTGTTTCATGTAAAATGAAAAATGAAAGGAATAGTTGTTCGCCCTGTTGGCCAGCATGGCATTCTGATAGAGCCTCTTGCCAAACTTGTCCATGGTTTTACCCTCTCTGCCAGGAGGGGTGGAGGCATAGACACTGGAGCCCTGAGTCTTCTTCAAGGTGGATTCAACCAGGAGAGACTCATGGGGAAGTTGAGACTTATCGAACCCCGGAATTGGGATAACCCTATAGAGGTTATCTAACTTGCGGGGGGGCCCCAGGCACTGTAAGGGGGTTCTCCCAATTTTTGTAGAAGGTTTCCCGTAGGATGTCGTGCACGAGTAGTTTAAGAAACTCCTTGGGAGGTTGCTCAAAATCCAGAGCCTCCAGAAAGGCTTGGGATTTCTTGGAGTCAGACTCCAGAGGGAGAGATAGGGCTGCTGACATCTCTCTGAGAAACTTGGAGAAGGAGGATTGCTCAGGTTTGGAAGTGGTGTCAGGAGCTGAGGGATCCTCATCGGAGGAGGAGAGATCCTCCTCGGTACCGGGAGGGGACTCTTCCCACAAGTCTGGGTCCCGGACCTCTGGGTGCGCATGCCGCGACACCGGGGTGGAAGGTTCGGTATGGTGAGTCTTGGACAAAGATTTTCCAGAGCGTACCGAAACGGTACCGGGAGAAGAGGACCGGCGCCGGTCCCGGTCCCGGGAAGAATGGTGCCCCGCCCGGTCCCGAGGTGGATCCGCGGTGGTATGGGAGTGAACCACAGGATGGGCATGAAGTTGCTGGGCCGAAAGAATCGGCATGGAGGTATTAATAGGTACCGATGGGGTGGATACCGGTGGCTCGGTACGGGGCTCGGGCCGGTCTGGTACTGAAAGGAGCGGTGCCAGGATAGTAGGCAACAGGTGCTCGAGCTGATGCTGCAGCTGTTCCTGTAGTTGAACCTGGAGGATGGCTGCAATTCGGTCATCCAGGAGAGGCACCGGAACCGCTTTCTTTTGCTTCGGTTCCTTAGGTGCCGCTCCACGCCCCGGCGATGAGGAGGCCGATGACGAGGCACTCACCGAAATCGGGGCGGAGTGCTTTCGGGGTCGGCACGAGGCCGGCAGGGTCGGTGTCGCCACTGTGGCTGGTGGGCGTTCGAGGGAAGGGGGAGGCTTCTTAGCCGGCTTATCTTGCGCCAGCGGCGCCGATGCGGGGTCGGGCGGCGTCGAAGTAGACGGTGCCGATTTTGATGGTACCGCTGTCGATGCCGAGGAGTCCATCTTCGACCCGGTGCCGAACAAAAGATTTTGTTGGATTTGCCGGTTTTTTAAGCGTCCGCTTTTTAAGAGTAGCACAGCGGGTGCAGGAGTCCGCCCGATGCTCCGGACCCAAACACTGCAAACACCAATTGTGTGGGTCAGTGAGGGAGATCGGGCGTGCACACCGCTGGCACTTCTTAAAACCGGCTTGCGGGGGCATGAAGGGGAAAACAGCCTCCGCAAAATCGAACCCCGAGGCCTGTATAATGGCAACAGGCCCCGCCGGGGCAAAACGAAAAAAGGGGTAAAAAAAATCAAGTTTTTTTTTTTTTTTTTTAATGCAAAGAAAAAAGAAACCCGAAGGTAAAAATAAAGAAAAAGTAGAAAAAATTCGCGAGCGGGAAGGCAAAAAGTGAGTTCAACGGTCGTTGAAAAAACACACGCGTCTTCTTCGCTCCGCGGAAACGAAGAAACTGGGGACCACGCACTCCTCCGTCGGGCGGGAAGGCACGCGCGGTGCGGCCAACTAGAACTTTCTAGTAAAAAGGTCCGTACCGAGGGCTCCGTCGGTGACGTCACCCATGCGTAAAGAATATGCTGCCTGCTTGTCCTGGGATAATTGATATTTCACATATCCGAGTTTCTTTTGCTAGGTATTTAATATCCATGCCTGGTTTACAGTCCTAACCTTTGCCACCGATCCTTTTAGCCATTTTCTTCATTTTATCATAGTCGCCTTTTCACCCCTTGCTTGAAGAAAAAAACTGAGGGGGGGGGGGCAGGAGCAGCTGCTTAGGAAGGAGGTGGAGTTCAAAGATAACCGACAGTATTCTGCAAGCAACTTGCAGGTTCAGATTCATAACCCTAAGGTTCAGGGCTACTAGACACATTGCACTAGAAAAGTGGTTAGGTGGTTTCTTAATGCACTGCAGTGGTTCTCCATACAGTCTTTAGGACATTCTTAGCTAGTCTATTTTTAAGACATCCACAATGGATAACTATGAAATCAAATCTGTATACATCAGAAGTAGTGAGGTGCATACATAGAAACATGATAGCAGATAAAGGCCAAATGGCCCATCTAGTCTGCCCATCCACAGTAACCATTATCTCTGTCTCAGAAATCCCACGTGCCTATCCCAGGCCCTCTTGAATTCAGACACAGTCTCTGTTTCCACCACCTCTTCCAGGAGACTGACTGTTCCATGCATCTACCACCCTTTCAGTAAAAAAGTAATTTCCTCAGATTACTCTGGCGTGGATATCCTGAAATCTTGACTGGCTGGGTCTACAGGGGAAAGCTACATGGGAACAGAAATTTCACTATCCTCAATGGAATTTTAACCAAACCCACTAACATCAAATCCAGCCCTACAATTAAATCGCCTACATCCCCACCCATACCTGTAGGAGGAGTCAAGTGCTATTATTTACTTGCTCATGGCCCATTTCATCGCAACCCCAACAGCTTCCTGTGTTTTTTTTGGGAAGGTATTCACTATTCAATCAATGAGTGTTCCACTGCTCCAGTTACCCTCTCAACATTCCAAGCCTCATTATGGAATCGCCAGAAATTTTGATTACACTGCTGTGGGAATCCTACAGCAACTTCCTCCATCCCCGTATAATTCCCCACAGCTCTGTAATCTAAAGCATTGGTTCCCAACCCTGTCCTGGAGAACTACCAGCCAGTCGGGTTTTCGGGATAGCCCTACTGAATATGCATGGGGCAGATCTGCACTCCTATCATCTTCATTACATGCAAATCTCTTTCATGCATATTCATTAGGGCTATCCTGAAAACCTGACTGGCTGGTGGTACTCCAGGACAGAGTTGGGGGACCGCTGATCTAGAGGACTAGAATGAACCATGGCTATAGTGTACACATGTTTACAAAGGAGTACTTGAAAATTACCTGGACTGCCTTTTCCTGCATCAGCTTCCTATAATGCTCCTCTTCATAAAGCTTCTGTTCCACTTCTTTAATTTTATTCTAATTAACAATGTAGATAGAAAAGTGTAATACTAATTATCTACAATTAAATTATTAGAAATGTTTTCCAAGTTAATTAAAACTTGTACATAGTAATGAGCATTTAATAATGTAGGCCCTATATTTTGGGATGAATTATAGCCATAAATTTGAGAAAAGCCAATTTGTGATTTTGTAAGCTAGGAAACTCATGGTTAATTTGTTCAGTTGTTTGGGGAAGGGGAGATCTGATTATAAAAACAAAGGGGCCAACTCTCTAAATGGGTGTCCCGAATGCAGGTGGTGGTAGGCATCCTACCGCTGACTGGCAGCCAATCGGGACACAGGTTTTAACCCCCCCCCAAAAAATAAAAACCCTACACAGGATGCCTACACTGTAGGCATTTGTCGTGGGTCTACGGAAATGCTTAGGGACACTTAAGCTCACCCAAGGCTGGGTGTGGTTTCACCCAGAAGTAGCCTTGGGTGAGCTTAAGCGGCCCTAGGGCCACGACAGACGCCTGAAATGTAAGCAAAATGCTTTCCAGTTAAAAGTAGATGTGGTCAGCTGAAGTGATCGCAGCAAGGGAATCCCTGATCAGCTGAGGTCGCTGCTTCGGGGGGGTGTCAGCAGGAGGGAGTAGGTATCCCTCCTGTCAGTTTCATGGAATGTGTCAGGGGATTTCCTTGTCACGATCAGGTGATGGCAAGAGATCCCTCGATCAGGCAGGTGCGATTCTATGACTGGCGCCAGTGACAAGGGCGTTAGTTAAAGAATCGGAGGGGGGGGTTGTTGAGGCATCTGTTTTAACAGACAGAGACTTGATTCTGTATAGGATGCTGGTGTGCGATTCTCAGCTGCTTCTTAGGCGGCTGCCGAGACCAGTGTCTTATACAGCAGTGTTTTCTCAACCTTTTCAAGCCAAGTACCCCCTTAAGCCTAACAAATACCAACTGAGTAACTCTGGCCAAACTCCGCCCCTGACCCCACCCCATAATAATAATAATTTTTGTAATGCAATTTCTTCCACCCATTTTTTATATATATATACACACACATATATATATATATATATATATATATATATATACATATACATACATACACACAATATAATCTTAATACATAATAGTAACCACAAAATAAAAAAAAACAACAAAACCACAAAGCACACTGTATGCAGAGACAATGTTAATTATCATTTATATTTGGAGGGTTTTCAAAGATGTCAAGGGAGATGACTAAAATATGCAATGTCACCTCAGTAACAGCTATAGAAAAATAGACAAATAGTGCAAAATATAGACACCAGATATAAATTCTCAAAACTGACATTTTGATCACTAAATTGAAAATAAAATCATTTTTCCTACTTTTGTTGTCTGGTGATTTAATGAGTCTGGTTGCACTTCCTTCTGACTGTGCACTCAATATTTCTTTCTTTCTGCACTCAGGCACAACAATTGTCCTTTTCTATTACCTCCCTCCTTCGTCCCAATTTAGTGTCCTCTTCCTCCCTCCCTCCCCTGAAGCCTGCCTGCCCCCAGGCCAACCCGCTGCTGATTCCGCCTCTCAGCTCCATTTAATTCCCCCTCCCCCCCCAGCAACTCCAAAAGGGCCAGGCGCGTGCAGCAATTAAATGCCACTGGCCCATAAGCCTTCCCCAATCGCCGCTTGACTGGCACGGACCTTCTCTCCGACTAACGTCGGGGGAAGGCATTATGGGCCAGTGACGTGCAATCGCTGCACACGCCTGGCCCTTTGGAGTTGCAGTAGCAGTGGGGGGGGAGGAATTAAATGGAGCCGGCGGGCAGCAAGTGAGCAGCGGTCAGCCCATGTACCCCAAAAACTCCATATTCTAATTTATGGAAGCAACTTCACTGATTTAGATGAAAGCGAGGATATTACAATGTTTATAAAATGAAATAAAAGCCCCCACAAAAGAATTGCTCTTAAGACACATTAGATTTTTTTCCCGTGATTATTTGTTCATCAAAATGTAGAAACTGAGTAAGCAGTTTATGTAATTGGATTAAGTGTTGGTCAAGTCAAATTGTTTCATCATAAAACTAAAGCTGTTTTTCTGTATTGGGCATTTCCCATAGAAAGCAGATAATAAGCAACACAAGTAGACTCCTCCCATGGCGCTGTCAGATATCACTTCACTTGAGTAGCCAGAGGAAAACCTGGCAGAGGAAACCAAAATCTTACACAATGAATAGCTTAAATGTAATAAATAAGAATGAAGTGATTAAAGCGTTCAAGTGCCTAAACCTTTTAATCTACAAGTCATTACTCTTTAATTTGTGCTATGAATAGATTAATAACTTACTAAACTCTTACCAATCCTACTATACTTTAGACCAGTGGGTCTCAAACTCAAACCCTTTGCAGGGCCACATTTTGTATTTGTAGGTACTTGGAGGGCCGCAGAAAAAATAGTTACTGTCTTATTAAAGAAATGACAATTTTGCATGAGGTAAAACTCTTTATAGTTTATAAATCTTTCCTTTTGGCTAAGTCTTAATAATAATATTGTAATTTATAGCTAAAGAGACATATGATAAACATACCAAGGGCCTCAAAATAGTACCTGACGGGCCATATGTGGTCCCCAGGCTGCGAGTTTGAGACCACTGCTTTAGACCTATCAAAAGCCCAGACTGCATCACTGAAGCTGTATTTCACTGCACGTATGAAAAATAGCTGCTATTTTTTTTTCAAATTCTTTATTCATTTTTCCATCTTACATCAAGAACACAATATTACATTATTTAAACCTTGCAAACATCACTTGTATTTCTTTTAACATCATCTTAAAAACATACATTTATGCCCTCCCCTCCCACAAATATTTTAATCAAAAATATCATATAAATATTATCAATTGATCGAACCTTAATATAACTTTATATCCTCCCCCCTATGTATAAGTGTACTTTCAATGGATAATGGTGTCTAATCATTGCAATAACTTGTCAATGGCCCCCAAATCTTTTTAAAAATACAGTGGTACCTTGGATTACGAGCATAATCCGTTCCAGGAGCATGCTCGTAATCCAAAATGCTCGTTTATCAAAGCGAGTTTCCCCATAGGAAATAATGGAAACTCGCTTTGATAAGTTCCCCCCCCCGAGAACCGGCATTGCTCGCCTCGAAGTCGTCCCCCCCCCCCCGCGATCATGCACTCCCCTGTGATCCGGGCACCCCCCCCCGAGAACCGGCACCCCTCTCAACACGATTGGGCACCCCCCCGCCACGATCCGACCCCCCCCCCGCCACCGATCCGACATCCCCCTCCCCGACACGATCCGACATCCCCCGCCGCTTCTTACCCTCATCTGGGCACTCTTGAAAATCGGCTTCCTCCTCTGCTGGGCCTTGAGCATCTGAGCATGCTCAAGGCCTGCGAGTTCACGTTCATGTTCAGAACGTGAACTCGCAGGCCTTGAGCATGCTCAGATGCTCAAGGCCCAGCAGAGGAGAAGGCCGATTTTCAAGAGTGCCCAGATGAGGGTAAGAAGCGGCGGGGGGGTGCCCAATTGTGTCGGGGGGGGGGGGGGGTCGGATCGTGGCGGGGGTGTGCCCAATCGTGTCGGGGGGGTCGGATCGTGGCGGGGGGAGTTGACGGTTCGAGGCAGGAGGGGTGCCGGATCGCGGGGGTGGGTGCTCGTAAATCGAGCCATGCTCGGTTTCCGAGGCACCGATTTTGCAAATGTTTTGCTCGTCTTGCAAAACACTCGCAAACTGGTGCACTCGTAAACCGAGGTATCACTGTATTATAATTCCCTCTTTGTATGACAATTACTCTTTCCATTTTGTAAATGTGGCATAACGAATTCCACCAGAAGGTATAGTTTAGTCTACTGTAATTTTTCCAATTACTGGTAATATGTTGTATGGCGACTCCTGTCATGATCAATAAAAGTTTATTATTGCTTGATGAAATTTGACTTTTTGTTCTCATTGACATACCGAACATTATTGTTTGATATGATGCTACATGGTTTTCCTCATAAACAATTAATTTGAGACCAGATTGATTTCCAAAATGCCATGATACAGGGGACAATAGAATATTAAATGATCTAAAGTCCCTGCTTCCAGATTACAATGCCAGCATCTATAGTTTATCCAACTTTTGTAATCTAACTGGGGTCCAAAATGCTCTATGCAAAAGGAAAAAAAACAGTTTGTCTCATAGATGCTGACATTGTAGATCTCATTCTACAAGATCAAATTCGTGGCCATTGAGACAGTAATTTGATGCTTTATCTCAATGCTCCAGATGTCCCTAAGTCCATTTTTAGTTTTTTTCTTTATAAAATCCATTTATCAATTTATACCACTGTGCGACCTGATGACCCAAGAAGTCCACCTGAAAGCATAAGAACTCCAGACTATACTGATTGAGATTTTTCCATTCAGGGAACCCTTTCTGAATAGCCTACTTCAGTTGCAACCATCTAAAGCTTGTGATTTATTAAGACATATTTATGTTGCAAACTGTGAAAAGTCAAGCAGCTTATCATTTGAAATAACATGTCCAAAATTCTTATACCTTCAATCATCCAATGCTTCCAGATGACCTTAAATCCGCAATTTGAATCTTGGAGTTTAACCATATAGTTGTGATTAGTTGGTTTATATTGGAATAGGGCTTAAATTACTAAAATTATCAGAGAGTATTCCAAGTATCCAATAAATATTCTGTTTTTCTTTATATAACCTAGGCATTTTAATAACTAAGAACATGACATTGTCTCAAAGGAACATGAGTTGCCATTCCAACCACACCAATCTGGAGTATTATCAATGAGCTTGGAGGACCAATACATACCCTGGCACAAAATATAGGCTTGATGATACCTATAGAAATTGGGAAAATTTACCCCACCCTCCGCAATTGATTTTTGTAGAGATATTAAAGCAATTCTAGGAGTTTTGCCCAACCAAACAAATTTTGTAAGAATACCGTTTAACTTTTTATAAAAGGACCCCTTAAAAAAACTGGTAACATACCACAGGCAATATCATCATTTTAATAGTTTGAACTCTCCCCACCAAGACAGATGTAATGGATTCCATGCTCGCACATTTCTAGTTTACCTTCTGCAATAAAATTTTTCATTCTCTTTCACTGTGGTCTTCCAGCGTGTTTTTTATCCAAATACCCAATATAATAATCCACCTTCCTTCCATACAAAAAGAAAATGAATCAAACAAGCCTTTTGTACAATACACGTTTAGGTGAAAGTACTTCAGATTTACTCCAATTATCTTATACCCTGAAATATTTTCCAAATTTCTCAATCAAATCAAGTAAGCATGGAATGGTTTGTTTCTGGATGTCTCAAATGAAGCAAAATATCATCTACATATGCAAAGACTTTGTATTCCCGGTCTGAACAAGGAATACCCTGCATCTCCTTTACTTTCTGAATAGCTAATAACAAGGGTTCCAAAACAATATCAAAAAGCAAAGGAGATAGGGGACAACCTTGTCTAATTCCCCTCTGCAAAATTAAAGCGTTCTGAAAAATTATTATTAATATATAATTTTGCAACAGGGGAGCTATACAATGTTTGAATCATCTGTATAGATCTTGAACCTATTCCAAACCATTCCATAGCTTGATATATGAAGGTTCATTCCACCCGATCAAAAGCTTTCTCTGCATCCAAGGATACAGAAAAAGCCGGATCTTTCATGGCTTTTGTTAAATTTAACATATGAAAAGCCAATCTTGTGTTATTAGATGAATGTTTTCCAGCAACGAATCCAGTTTGGTGCATATCAATAATAAAAGGGAGAGCCTTGGCTAAACGTAAAGCCAAAGTCTTAGACAAAAGTTTTCCATCTACATTAATTAATGATATAGGCCTGTAATTTTGAAACCAATGTGGGATCTTTGTTTGATTTTGACAAAACTATAGTCAATGATTCCACCATAGTACCTGTAATGCAACCCTTATTTAGTTGAGCCTGATATAATTTCAATAAATGAGGTAATAGGGTAATTTGAAATGATTTATAAAATTCTACCGTGAAACCATCACACCTGGAGCAGATCCAACTCTAAGAGACTTCAACGCTGTTTCTAATTCTTTTAATGATATAGGCTCTTCTAAACTTTTTTTTTATATGTTCAGAAATTTTCAGCCCCTCAGTTAGATTCAGAAAATCTAAACCATCTTTTTCTCTATTTTCATAAGGCTCAGAAGAATATAGGTTTCTATAAAAATTTAGAAATTGATTTAAAATGCTTCCAGTATGTATCTCGCCTTTCTCATCCTTTATTGCAATTATTTTTGTTCTTTTTTTCTTTGCTTTAAGATAATTTGTCAATAATCTTCCCGCCTTATTTGAACTTCCATAATACAAAGTTTGTTGGGAAAACAAAATCACTCCTTACAAATTTTGATGATATCTCATTATATTTACCCTTTGCTTTTAATAAAGCTTGCAGGGTACTTTGTTCCCATTTATCAACTAATTTAGCTTCCAAATGTTTAATTTCTTTTTCCAAATCAGAAAATTGTTTTTTAAGTTGTTTTCTAATATGAAATAATATTTCCTCTCATGGTAGCCTTAAATGCATCCCATAATATTTCTATGGTAATTTCTTCTAAAGTATTAATTTGAAAAAATTCAATCATTTTTCATTTAAATTCTTCAAGGAATTTTGAATCCGCAATCAATGTATTATCGAATCTCCATACAGACCTGCTATATTCTTGCTCATCAAACTTAAATTCAATCCATATGCCTCCATGACCGGACAAAATGATAGGATCAATGGAGGCTTTTGTCACTTGTTGTACTAAGTGATTTGAGACAAAAATATAATCTATTCTTGAAAAGGATTTATGAACTTGTGAGCAAAAAGAAAATTCCCGATCATCAAAATGAAGTATCCGCCAGCCTTTAAATCACAAGACTGAACCAAATTATCTAATCCTAATGATTTCATTATTTTACTTGGTTTTTTATCCATTAATGAATCCATGACAGCATTGAAATCTCCAGCCACCACTAAATTAGAAGCGGCCAGTGGGAGTATCAATTGTTGTAACTTTTTTTTTTTTTTTTTTTCAAAATTTTTATTGAATTTTAAGATTGGAGCATACACATTAAGCAAATCCAGAGTATTATTTCCCATGCTCATTTTCACATGAACCCACCTACCCAAGGGATCAAAGTCAATCAATTGAAAATTAGCTGTGCATTTATTTATTAATATAGCAACCCCAGCTTTTTTCCCAATTGCAGGAGCAAAAAAACTCTGTCCAATCCCCCTTCCAATTTTTTTGACTCTATTAATAATAGATGTGTCTCTTGTATATAACAAATGTCTGCATTCTGTTGTTTCAAGGTCAGCATTTTTTTTCTTTTTTATTTGATGATTAAGGCCATTAACATTTAATGAAAAGATTTTAATCTCCATTATAAATTTTTTTTCTCAGATTCATAATCCAACAATATATTTTAAATTGATTTAACTTAATATGAATGTACCAATGTACCATTGTTAAAACTTTTAAAGTGAAATGTCTCCTTTCCAAATCCTCTCAATCCCTTATCCCTCCCCCACCCCCTACATAAATTGACTGCCTTGGAACACACATAGGATTAGTAATCACAATACCCCCTCCCCCAGGCAACTTCCATCAACCCTTTCCCTTGACTATATTTAAAAGTAATAAACTTATACTTTAATATATTGCAAATCAAGTATTCCCTCAATAATTACCCCTATATATAATGAAATCCTACTTATTTATATCAAAAAAGTATTTCATAAAGCCCATTTTATTCCTTTTCCAATAGCTGCTATTATTATACAAAAGAAAGACTGTAGAAGACAAACAAAAAAAAATTAAAAACAGAAAGACCCCATAAATTTTCTGCAATCATTTTTAAAGTGCCACAAAACGTTTATGTAAAAGTTAACTCAATATAATTCTGAGTGATTAATTGAAAAAAAAGTTAGAATAGAATGATACCTAACATTGAATACTAAAATAAAACTAAGCGGGGGAGACTTTAACACGTCTTTAACAGTAGCCTACATCGATACGTATTTTAATGTTAACCCCAGTTATTCGTAGAGCTGCCCGATTCGAATCTATTCGCTGGTTCACTTTGGTTGAATCTATTTGAATTGATTCGATCTGGGTGGTGGGTGGGTAAGTCAGCCTCACAGATTCAGTGCAGGCCCAGCATCATCATGGTCTGGGAACTTCTCCACAGTGGCAGCCTTCACAACACACTGCTCTTGCCAGTGTCGGGCCTTCCTCTCTGCCAGATCCTTCGCAGAAACAGGAAGTCGGTGGGACGTGGGACTGGCAGAGAAGAAAGCCCGACACTGGCAAGAACAGTGTGTTGTGAAGGATGCGCTGCCAACGGGCTGTGTATTGGGGGGTGACAAAGAGAACAAGGGAGCGATGAAGAGAGGGAAGGGAATAGGGGGAATTATCAAACCTTGGGTGGGCGGGGGGAGGAGCATGGATGGAGGGTGCCAGGAAGAAAACCAAAATAAATCCAAGAGATGGCTTATTACATGGCAGGCAGGGAAAGAGATGGCCTGGAGACAAGGCAGTGGGAAAGAGTGGGAGAGGCTTAAGTTACAGAGGGAGGAAAAGGGAGATGCTGGGACAGGGGAGCTGGAAGAACAGAGGGAAAAAAAGAGAGATGAGTGGTAAAGAAGCTAAATCCACAAGTGCAGAGAAAAAATAATTTAAAGAGAGTGATGCTTGCTCTGGGATGAGGGGTGGAGGAGAAAGGGAACAGAGGGGGAAAAGCTGGACAGAGACACAGGGCCACAGGGGGAGTAATGGGGAGCAGAAAGGGTAGATGCAAGGAAGGGAGAGAGAGAGAGGACAGATACTGGATGGAAAGGAGAGCGTGAAGAGGACGATTAAAGCAGAAAAGGCAAAAGGTAGAAAATATTTTTTTGTTGCTTTATTGTAGCTTATTGATAAATGTTTTTAAAAAGAAAATGGAAAAAGTTATCTTTATGAGACTAATTTTAATACTATTTTTACCAAGTAGTATACTGTACTGACCAAAGAATAAAACTTTGGTCTCTGAAAGCTAATTTTAAAATGGATTAGTCCAATAAAATGGTATTTTCTTATTTTCCATTTTTGTTTTATTTCTATTTGTTAATTCATAAAGTGGCTATTGTTATTTGTCAGTTTTTTCAAATCTGCTATTTTTATATTTTGCACAGTATTAGGGGAAATATGTTACTGTTTTGTCAGGTACTTGTGACTTGGATTGACTTTCGTGAAGATGGGATACTGGTCTGACCCAGTAAGGCTAATCTTATGTTTGTGTGGTTTTGCATTGTATGAAGAGTCTGGCTTCTTGGCTGTTTAGTTTAACTTTTGTCTACATATTTCTATCTTTAGTTTGTGATTATGTATTCCATACTGGGCAAGGGTATATCAGTGTTCTGTATGTAAGAAAAGGGACATGGTTTTCTGTTAGCACTGACTGTGAAAGATCAATCTGTATTAGTCTAGCTTAATGTTACAATAAAAATTGATGCAACTGAAAGCAAATCAAATTGGGGGAAAAAAAAAAAAGTTGATTCAATAAGCCAAATCAAATTTACCAAGAAAATGCTGTCTGGTTGGTGGGTGAACCTGCTTCCATTGTCCTGCCAGCAGAATTCTGCTAGCCGTAAACACATGAAAAGCCAGGGTCTGGCAAGAGCGTGGCAGCGCTCCATGAGGCATAAGCAGCAGAGCACTACCCATAGATTTGCACACTGTCCTATGTAAAATATCCGAAAGTACTTCAAACACTGAAGAGGCCTGATTTGGCGCACAGTACGCAGAAGCATTAGCAGGGCATGACAGAGACCTCCCTAGTTCTGATCACAGGGTCTTATATACATGCAAACACATTTAAAGCTTTGAGAAGGCAGGTTAATTAACAAAAGACCAGGAAATCGATGTGTAGCTTAGGAAAATGGGAAATTTCATATTTATGCGCGTTTACGTTCTCTCCGAGATCTCCGAGAATCTTGGAGAGAGCATGAACTCGCATGCCTTGAGCATGTGCAAATGCTCAAGGCCCAGCAAGAAGAGGAAGCCGATCTTCGGGCACCAGCATCAATGCACAGGACATGCCAGTGCCAGTGCCCAGATGACAGTAAGAAGCGGCGGGGGGGGGGGGGCCCAATCGCGGCGGGGGGCGTGCCGGATCACAGGGGGAAGGGTGCCGGATCGCAGGGCGCCGCTCGCAAATCGAGGCATGCTCGGTTTCCAAGGCGCCGATTTTGCGAATGTTTTGCTCATCTTGCAAAATGCTCGCAAACCGGTGTACTCGTAAACCGAGGTAACCACTGTACTTTTTACCCACTTATGAGCAAACCTAGCTGCTCAACACCATAGTCCAGAAAGGAATAACTTTTGGACAATCCCAAATATGGAAAAACGTATCCCTCTGCCCACAGTCTCCAACACAAAACTCGGAAGTCTGCGAGTACATGTGATGCAGATGTGCTTAAGTAAGATACCTTTGGTAAAGCATCTTATCTGTTGGAAAGGTTTTTATTGACTTGGGAGTGTATCGTTTCTTTATCCAACCTTGTAATTTCATGCAGTGTCAGAGTAACCTTATGTAACAATTTATTGGATGACTATGAATGTAAACTGTAATCCGTTCTGAGCTCTTTGGGGGAGGGTGGGGAGTAATGATATGGCTCAGAACAGTTTAAAATACACCAAATATTTCCATATACTGTATAGTGAATTATTAAGAATGTTACAACCACCCTAAATAAGCAGAAATACTTTAAAATGATTACCGTATTTTCGCGGATATAACGCGCGCGTTATACGTGATTTTACGTACCGCGCATACCCCTCGCGCGTTATATGCCTGAGCGCGGTATACAAAAGTTTTTAAACATAGTTCCCCCCCGCCCGACGCCCGATTCACCCCCCCAGCAGGACCGCTCGCACCCCCACCCCGAACGACCGCTCGCACGCGCTCCCACCCGCACCCGCATCCACGATCGGAGCAAGAGGGAGCCCAAGCCCTCTTGCCCGGCCGACTCCCCGACGTCCGATACATCCCCCCCCGGCAGGACCACTCGCACCCTCACCCCGAAGGACCGCCGACTCCCCAACAATATCGGGCCAGGAGGGAGCCCAAACCCTCCTGGCCACGGCGACCCCCTAACCCCACCCCGCACTACATTACGGGCAGGAGGGATCCCAGGCCCTCCTGCCCTCGACGCAAACCCCCTCCCCCCAACGACCGCCCCCCCCAAGAACCTCCGCCCGTCCCCAGCCGACCCGCGACCCCCCTGGCCGACCCCCACGACACCCCCACCCGCCTTCCCCGTACTTTGTGTAGTTGGGCCAGAAGGGAGCCCATACCCTCCTGGCCACGGCGACCCCCTAACCCCACCCCGCACTACATTACGGGCAGGAGGGATCCCAGGCCCTCCTGCCCTCGACGCAAACCCCCCTCCCTCCAACGACCGCCCCCCCAAGAACCTCCGACCGACCCGCGACCCCCTGGCCGACCCCCCCACCCCCTTCCCCGTACCTTTGGAAGTTGGCCGGACAGACGGGAGCCAAACCCGCCTGTCCGGCAGGCAGCCAACGAAGGAATGAGGCCGGATTGGCCCATCCGTCCTAAAGCTCCGCCTACTGGTGGGGCCTAAGGCGCGTGGGCCAATCAGAATAGGCCCTGGAGCCTTAGGTCCCACCTGGGGGCGCGGCCTGAGACACATGGTCGGGTTTGGCCCATGTGCCTCAGGCCGCGCCCCCAGGTGGGACCTAAGGCTCCAGGGCCTATTCTGATTGGCCCACGCGCCTTAGGCCCCACCAGTAGGCGGAGCTTTAGGACGGATGGGCCAATCCGGCCTCATTCCTTCGTTGGCTGCCTGCCGGACAGGCGGGTTTGGCTCCCGTCTGTCCGGCCAACTTCCAAAGGTACGGGGAAGGGGGGTGGGGGGGTCGTGGGGGTCGGCCAGGGGGTCGCGGGTCGGCTGGGGGGAGGGGGGTTTGCGTCGAGGGCAGGAGGGCCTGGGATCCCTCCTGCCCGTAATGTAGTGCGGGGTGGGGTTAGGGGGTCGCCGTGGCCAGGAGGGTTTGGGCTCCCTTCTGGCCCAACTACACAAAGGTACGGGGAAGGCGGGTGGGGGGGTCGTGGGGGTCGGCCAGGGGGGTCGCGGGTCGGCTGGGGGGCGGTCGGAGGTTCTTGGGGGGGGACGGTCGTTGGGGGGGGGGGGGGTTTGCGTCGAGGGCAGGAGGGCCTGGGATCCCTCCTGCCCGTAATGTAGTGCGGGGTGGGGTTAGGGGGTCGCCGTGGCCAGGAGGATTTGGGCTCCCTCCTGGCCCAATATTGTCGGGGAGTCGGCGGTCCTTCGGGGTGGGGGTGCGAGTGGTCCTGCCGAGGGGGGAGAAGAATCGGACGTCGAGGGGGGGCATCAGGCTTTCAGGATGGGGACAGGACTTCAAGGGGGGACAGGCAGACCTTCAAGGGGGAACAGGCAGACCTTCAAGGGGGGACAGGACTTCAAGGGGGACAGGCACGGAGGGGGGGCAGTGCACCGAAAGTCAGGGCGGGTGAACGGTGAGTCGGGGCAACCAGAGGAGAGTCGGGGCAGTGCACCGAAAGTCGGGGTGAGTCGGGGCAACCAAAGGAGAGTCGGGGCAGTGCACCGAAAGTCAGGGTGAGTCGGGGCAACCAGATGAGAGTCGGGGAGGGCGAAAGGAGAATCGGGGTGGCCAGAGGAGAGTCGGGGAGAGCGAAAGGAGAGTCGGGGTGGCCAGAGGAGAGTCGGGCAGCATGCGCGTTATATGCCTGAGCGCGGTATAGAAAAGTTTTTGTACATATCATCGTGATTTCTGCGCGCTATACCCCTGTGCGCGTTTTACAATGGTGCGCGTTATATCCGCGAAAATACGGTACTTACTTCTGCCAGGCGCTGCTTTGCAGTAAGGTGTTGGTATTGTTGTTCAAGCAGGTCCAATTTTCTCAGTTTGGTTTGCAGGTTTAATTTGTCAAAACCATGGTCTTCTTCCAAAGAGGCCTGGATATAAAAATCAAACAAAGACAGCTAAAAATGTATACGATAGTACATTTTTCCCAAAAATAATTAAGTGATTCATCAAAATATAATTGGTGTAGTATTAATATCACTGCAAATGAAGATCAAGTTTCTAAGATAGAAAAGAGAAAAATTGTGGAATTTACCAGTACAGTTAAGGAAGGAAGAACCATTTCAAAATTTTAAATGACATCTAAAAGCACATTTTCAAATGTCTCTCTCGAACTGAATAATGGAACGGGGACCATAATCTGCATTAATTTGTATTACACTTCTCCCTCCGTATTCGCTGTGATAGGGGATTAACAGACTCGCGAATACAGAAAACCACAAATAACTTTTTCATATATTATTCGCTGTTTTCTATTAAAAAACCCTTGTGAATATGGTGAAACCGTGAACAACATGGTGGGAGACCTGGCCTGTTCCTGAAGGAGAAGCAAAACACGGTGAAGAAAGCAATTTTCTCTGTAAATGCTTGGACTCAGCAATTTCTCTATGCAAGCTGATGTAATCTGGGGGGAGGAGCCAGCAAGCTAAAAACCGTGAATAATCAAAACCGCAATTGCTGAAACCGCAAATACGGAGGGAGAATTGTAATTTGTACTGATTTGTGTTGATTTGGATTTATTTTGTTCATATAACAGTTTTAGTGGATATGTTTTAGAAATGTTAATTTCTTTCCTTTCCTATTTTCTAATGGAGTTTCTTAAATATGATTAAGTTGTGATGTAAACAGCTTTGTCCTTTCTGGCTTTATAGGCGGTATAGAAAGATTTTAAAACAAAGCAAGCTTCCCCCTACCAGTTAGTTTTCTGCAATTTCAGAACTGCAGAATTTAATACATGAGCAATTAAACAAAGGTTTGTTCTGCATAAGTAAAATAAAACATCCTGAACGCTTTGTCAACCGATTTAAACACACACGAACCGAGCAGACAAGAATAATCATAAGCATTTTGACAAAGTACAATTATTTTTTTATCCTCTATGAGGCAAAAAAGAAAAGTAAGGAGAAATTAGGTTCTTACCTGCTAATTTACTTTTTTTTAGCTTCTCCAGACCAGTAGAGGTTAATCTTTACAAATGGGTATATATCCAATCATGACCAGAAGGTGGAGACTGAAAACAAAACTGTGGGACAGTATATAATAGAGTGGTATCTTGGATTACGAGCATAATCCGTTCCAGGAGCATGCTCGTAATCCAAATTCTCGTTTATCAAAGCGAGTTTCCCCATAGAAAATAATGGAAACTCGCTTTGATAAGTTCCCCCCCGATAACCGGCATCGCTCCCCACCGCTCGCAAAGGCCCCCTTGCTCCAATCAGCACCTCCCCCCGTGCGAAATGGCCCCCCCGTCCGAACAACTTAAACTTACCCCCCCCACCCCCACCCCCGTCTAGCGCAGGCACAGATCGTGTGCCTAGAAGATCTTCCAGCTTCTGGCTTCTGCCTGCCTGCCTTGAGCATGCATCTGCGCATGCTCAAGGACTTCTAATTCTCACTCTTGCCGAGAATCTCCGCGAGGGGGAGAATTAGAAGTCCTTGAGCATGCGCAGATGCATGCTCAAGGCAGGCAGGCAGAAGCCGGAAGATCTTCTAGGCACATGAAAACTGCCAATCAAGTGGAGAAGGCTTCATCTCAGGCAAGACAGATATTGGGTTGTATCAATACAAGTTTCGTCAGCTGAAAGCCTGAAGTCATAATGCCGTTGTACAGGGCCATGGTGAGACCTCATCTGGAATACTGTGTGCAATTCTGGAGGCCACATTACAGTAAAGATGTGTGCAGAATTTAATCGGTTCAGCAGACGGCCACCAGGATGATCTCAGGGCTCAAGGGTCTCTCGTACGAAGAGAGAATGAACAAATTGCAGCTCTACACTCTCGAGGAACGAAAGGAGAGGGGAGACATGATCGAAACATTTAAGTACCTCACGGGATGTGTCGAAGTGGAAGTTGATATTTTCTTTCTCAAGGGACCCTCGGCCACAAGAGGGCACCCGCTCAAATTCAGGGGTGGAAAATTTCATGGCGACACCAGAAAGTATTTCTTCACAGAGAGAGTGGTTGATCATTGGAACAAGCTTCCAGTGCAGGTGATCGAGGCAAACAGTGTGCCAGACTTTAAGAATAAATGGGATACCTATGTGGGATCCCTACGAGGGTCAAGATAAGGAAACTGGATTATTAGGGCTTAGACAGGGGGTGGGTAAGCAGAGTGGGCAGACTTGATGGGCTGTAGCCCTTTTCTGCCATCATCTTCTATGTTTCTATGATCTGTGCCTGCGCTAGACGGGGGGGGAGGTTAAGTTTAAGTTGTTCGGGTGGGGAGGCCGGCTCGCGTGGGGGGGAGGGTGCCGGTTGGGAGGAGGGGGCCTTTGCGAGGGGGGGGGGGGGAGCGATGCCGGTTATCGAGGGGGGGGTGCTCGCAAATCGAGTCAACACTCAGTTTGCGAGTCAAAAGTTTGCCGAGTGTTTTGCAAAACACTCGCAAACCGAGGTTTAACTGTATATTCCCTCCTCTATTTACATCAGTCTGTCGAATAGCCAAGCAGAACTAAGAACTGGAAACAGAAATAACAATACTCCGAACAGGAGTAACAACTAACATACCCAAAGCTGTTGGAAAATGCAGAGGAGAAAAAAAACCCCAGAAGGAAAAATGTCCCCACAGCTCGCCAGCTAAGCCAGCCGAGCCACAGCCGATGTTCTTTAATACTCCCCAGCCCTAGAAAAATACTAGAAACCGCAGCAAAAAATGAAACTACTAGCGCAACAGCCCCAACACAATAATAACAGACATGGTGGGGACCTCTACTGGTATGGAGAAGCTAAAAGAAAGTAAATTAGCAGGTAAGAACCTAATTTCTCCTTCCAGACCAGTAGATGGGACGTAACAAAGAAGTCCCTCTCACGGGCGGGACCCCCAAAGGGCCTACACCAGAACACGCTCACCGAACACTGCGTCCCAACGCGCCTGAACATCTACCCGATAGTATCCGACAAAGGAATGCAAGGAAGACCAAACCCCAGCCTTACAAATGTCCACTGGAGGCATGAGCGATGACTCAGCCCAAGAGGCCGCCTGATCCTGAGTGGAATGAGCCTTCAGAAACTCCGGAACGGGCTTCTGCCTCAGAAGATAAGCGGAAGCAATAGTCTCCTTGATCCAGCCCGCAATAGTAGCCTTTGAAGCGCCAGTCCCCCGACGAGGACCCGCCAGAAGGACAAAGAGATGATCAGATTTCCTGACCTCCTGGGGCCGCTGCATATAAGAGCAAAGGACCCGACCGACATTTAACTTGCACAACTGTCTTTGCTCAGAAGAGCCCTCCCAACTACCCAAGACCGGGAGGACCACAGATTGATTGACATGAAAAGGAGAAACTACTTTTGGCAGAATAGAAGGAACAGGCCTCAAGACAACCCGCTCCCTAGAAAACTCCAAGAAGGGAGCCCTACAAGAGAAAGCCTGTAGCTCTGAAACACACCTAGCGGAAGTAATGGCCACCAAAAAGACCGCCTTCAGAGTAAGGTCCTTCAAAGAGCAGCCGCCCAACGGTTCGAAGGGCGGGCACACCAAAACAGAGAGAACCAGACTGAGATCCCAAGATGGAACAGAGGGTTGCACGGGAGGCATGAGCAACTTGGCTGCCCGCAAAAAGCAAATCACATCAGGAATGGCTGTCAAACGCTGACCTGTCACTAACCCCCGAAAGGCCGACAAGGCCACAAGCTGAACACGGAGAGAATAATAATAATAATAATTGTATTTCTTATATACCGCTATACCCCAAGTTCGAAGCGGTTAAGACCAAGCCAGGCTTCTATCCAGGCCATCCTGCAAGAACTCTAGGATGGTAGGCAGGGAAAGTCGAAGAGACCACTCCCCGCGCCTGGCACCACTCCTCAAAGAGACACCAAACCCGCACATAAGCCCGAGAGGTAGAAAGCCTCCAGGACCTCAAGAGTGTAAAGATCACCTTATCTGAATACCCCTTCTTACTAAGGTGACCCCTTTCAAGAGTCAATCCGTAAGACAGAAGGGAGACGGGTCGAACGTGGGAATGGTACCCTGCGTCAGAAGGTCGTCCAAAAGAGGCAGAGGGAGAGGATCCGCCACCAGATGCCTCAACAGATTCGCATACCACGGATGTCGAGGCCAACCCGGAGCCACCAGAACCACAAGACCGGGATGGTGAACAATGTGAAGAAGAACTCTGCCCACTAATGGCCACGAAGGGAACATGTACAACAGTCCCTCTGTTGGCCATGGTTGAACCAGAGCATCCAGACCCTTGGCCAGTCCGTCCCTGCGACGACTGAAAAAGCGGGGCACTTTGGCGTTGCCACTCGTGGCCATCAGATCCATCAGGGGCTGACCCCAAGCCTGCACTATCAACTGAAAGGCCACGGAGCTGAGACACCACTCTCCGGGATCTAAGAAGTGACGACTGAGAAAGTCTGCCTGAACATTCTCCACCCCGGCTATGTGAGAGGCTGAGGTCCAGAAGGTGGGACTCCGCCCAAAGCATGAGCCGAGCCGCCTCCTGCGCCACACCTGAGTGCTCTTGGTGCCCTCCTGATGATTGACATAAGCCACCGCTGTGGCATTGTCAGACAGGACTCTGACCGACTTGCCCAACAAAAGGGAACGGAAGGCTAACAGCGCTAGACGGACTGCTCTGGTCTCCAACACGTTGATCGACCAGGATGCCTCCTCCGTCGACCAGATGCCCTGAATTGAGTGACCTAGACACTGAGCCTCCCAACTGAGGAGACTTGCATCCGTAAGAAGCATCGTCCACTGCGGGAGAGCCAGACTCACCCCCTGAACCAGATGAGAGGTCTGGAGCCACCAATGAAGACTGCAGAACGCCAAGCCTCGCAGAGGGACAGGGAAATCCAAACTGTGCCTCTGGGGTGACCACCTCTGGAGCAGAGCATACTGAAGAGGACACATGTGGGCCCGCGCCCATCTCACTACGTCCAGGGACGCCGCCATCAACCCCAAGACTTGGAGAAAATCCTGCACCCAAGTACACCGGGACGCCAAAAGAAGGCAAACCCGAGATTGCAATTTGCTTACCTGGGCCTCTGGAAGGAAGACCTTCCCCAAGGAGGTGTCTAACAGAACCCCAAGGTACTCCAGATGCTGAGCTGGGACCGACTCTTGGAAAAGTTGACCACCCAGCCAAGCGACCGGAGAAACTCCACCACCCGAGCCGTAACCCGGGAGCTCTCCTGCAACGACTTTGCCCAAATCAACCAGTCATCTAGGTAGGGGTGCACCACAATGCCCTCCGACCGCAAGGCCGCCGCGACAACCACCATCACCTTGATGAACATCCGGGGAGCCGTGGCCAGGCCAAAGGGAAGCACACAGAACTGATAGTGCCGACCCAAGATCGCAAAGCAAAGGAAGCACTGATGAGAGGCCCGAATGGGAACATGCAAGTAGGCCTCCGTCAAATCGAGAGAAATGAGAAATTTCCCTGGCTGAACCGCCAGATGACAGACTGCAGTGTTTCCATGCGAAAAGAGGGAATCTTGAGAGCTCTGTTGACCCCCTTCAAATCCAGGATGAGCCGAAATGTCCCCTCCTTCTTGGGCACAACAAAGTAAATGGAGTACCTGCCGGTGCCACACTCCTGAGGGGGCACTGGAACAACTGCTTTGAGATCTAGCAAGCGCTGAAGGGTCTGGAGAAAGGCCTGCGTCTTCCAAGTCGCCCGACATGGAGAGGCTAGGAAAAGATATGGCAGAGAGCGGGCAAACTCCAGGGCATAACTGTCCCACACCACCTCCAGGACCCACTGATCGGACGTGATCTCGGCCCACTTGGGAAAAAAATCATGCAGCCGGGCCCCCACCGGAACCAAAAGGGAGTGACGGCAAGGCGTCATTGTGCAGGACAGGTAGTGGGGAACCGGCGGAGGGATTCCCAGTCCCCCAATGGGCCCCCCGAAAGGGCTGCATGCGCTGATAAAATCGACCCCGGGAAAACCCCAGAGCTTGGAAAGAAGCAGCCCCACGCCCAGGGCGATACTTGCGGAATTCCCGCAAACGCCCCCGGGCAGTGCCACCCCAAGACGCCAGGCGGGCACGGTCCTCAGGCAGACCGGGCACCTTAGAGTCCGTCAGAGTATGAAGCAACTTATCCAAGTCCTCTCCAAACAAAAAAGAACCCCCGAAAGGGAAATTTAGTAAGCTTAGCTTTGGAAGCTGCATCCGCCGACGAAGCACAAAGCTACAAAATACACCTCGCGGCCACGCCAAAGGCTTAGCTGAGATCCGCACCGTCATAAAGAGCATCCGAGAGGAACAAGGCAGCCATCTCAATCTTTGCCAGCTCCTGATCCACCAAGGACCAGTCCCGATCCAGGACACGCTCAGCCCACTGAAACACGGCGCGAGCCACCAGCCCCCCACAAATAGCCACCTGGACCCCAAAAGCAGAGACCTGAAAATTCTGCTTAAGAATGGTCTCCAACTTGCGCTCCTCAGAGTCCCGCAAGGCAGAACCGCCCTCAACAGGCATGGTATGCAGCTTAGAAATTGCTGAGACCGGGGGTCACGTGATGGCCGGCACCTGAGTGGATGCCTGAACGCGGAGCTCCGTCCTCCCTACACCATCCGGCTCCCCTAACGCCTGCCGCCGGCGGTAATTTCTTGTTTTTCGCGGCTCCCGCACTTCCGGGTTCGCTCCTGCTGGTTACGGAGCGCCCGACGCGTGACTCACGGTGACGGCGCGGGGGATGCCGACTCGAACCCCGAAGGCCCCAGGAAGCAACGTGGTGCCGACTTTCAAAATGGCCGGGACTCAAACGGAGGCGCCGGTGGAACGCACTTCGGATGAAGTGCTCCAGGTATCTATGCGGCACTTATCCCAACTATTAGATGACAAGCTGGCTAAGCTGCATGCTTCCATGGATGAGATTAAAGATGTGATGGCGGGGGCATGCCAGCGCAAATACAACCAGGTGGAAGAACGTGTTTCAGCACAAGAAGACAGAGCGGCGGTCGCGGATGGCAGGCTAGATTCCTTGGAGACCGAGTATGCCAACTGCTCGAGAGGGTGGAGGACCAGGAGAATAGGGCACGCAGAAAGAACCTCCGTCTGATAGGGCTCCCGGAGTCGGTGAAAGATTCTGATCTTCTCCACGTGGTGGAAAGATGGCTGCCGAAGGAGCTTGGCCTGGCGGAGCAAGCTGGCCCTGTGGTGGTAGAGCGGGTCCATCGTGTTGGTCAACGTCGAGATGGAGATGGACCGGGCCGCCCGAGTACTGGCCAGATTCCATAATTATGCAATCAAAGCGCGCCTGTTGGACCTGTTCAAGGAAACCAGATCTCTGTCCTATGAAGGGGCTAAGCTTATGCTATTTCAAGATTTCTCCACCAAAGTTGCGGAGCAGCGCAGGGCCCTTACGCCGTATTGCTCGCAGTTGGTCACGAGGGGAATAAGATTTGCATTTCTTTACCCTGCTAAGGTGAGACTAACTCATGAAAATCGGACTTTCACCCTGAGCACGGCGGATGAACTGAAAAAGTTCCTTGAGAAGCTGCCGGCACCTTAGGAGGGCTGCTGGGCGCCGGCCGTGAGATTGCTGGTGGTTCTTCTTCTATCACGTTGCTTTGGGCATCCATCAGTGTGGTGTTTATCCTTTTCTGCCTGGTGCTGCTGGGGTCGTATGCAGTGTTCCCTCTAAGCGGGCGGGTGTTGTGAGCAAACTTTTTTCACTGTGAGCTAAAAATATCGGGCGCCAGCAAGTTATGAGCCAAATAAATATGTTGCTTTCTACCACAGAACTTCCTTACGTTTGTATGGAATCTATCCCCTTTCAACTTTAGAGAGTGCCCTCTCGTTCCCTCCTGCTTAGCTACTAAGTCTATTCCCTTCAGTACCTTGAATGTTTCTATCATGTCCCCTCTCAATCTCCTCTGCTCAAGGGAGAAGAGGCCCAGTTTCTCTAATCTTTTCGCTGTACGGCAACTCCTCCAGCCCCTTAACCATTTTTAGTTGCTCTTCTCTGGATCCTTTCGAGTAGTACCGTGTCCTTCTTAAAGTACCAGTGCTGGACGCAGTACTCCAGGTGAGGGCGTACCATGGCCGGTACAGCAGCATGATAACCTTCTCTGTCTCTTCAGTCCAGCATCTGCCCCTTCCATTCACTGTCTGTCTTTCCCTACCATCTCTCCTCCTGCCCACCCCCACCCCCCAATTAGGTCTAGCATCCATCATCTTCCTTCTGTTCCCCTCATGGTCTGGCATCTCTATCCTTCCCTCCCCCCTGTGGTTTTTTAGCATATCTCTCTTCTCATTTCCTCCACTCAGATCTGATCATTCTCTGCTCCTCTCTTCCCTTTTCTTCTCTGGTCTTCCTTCTCTATTTTCTGCCTCCATCTAAATTAAATTCTTTCTTACTATTTAGTCCGTTTCCCTCTTTTTCACTGTGTCTACACACAGCTTGTCACCCCCTTTCCCTCACCCCTCCATTATCTTACTATTTTCTTCCCCCTTATATTTATCTCCTCCTTCCATCCAGTATGTGTTCTTTCCCCACTTCCATTCAGCATCTGCTCTCCCTTCTCAACTGACATCCATCTGCCTTCTTGCTCTCTCTCCCTTCTTCTCACTTCCATCATCTGTCCCCTTCTCTCTCTCTCTCATCTCCTCCATTCCATCATCTGCCCCTTCTCTCTCTCTCTCTCTCTCCCCCCCCCAACTTCCATCATCTGCCCCCCCTTCCCCTCACCTTTGTGGGTCACTTTCTTTCCCCTGAGGGTGGCTCATGTCACAGGGGAAGCTTTGGCCGAGCAGAACCGCTTGATTGACAGTGGAACTTACTTGATTGATGTCGATGCTGGGGCCCGTTGCCGTTTGAAGGAAAAAAAAAAGGTGGAAAAAAGGAACCTGTAAAGGCGAGAGGAAGGGGAAACCTCCAGGACAGCTGCTTTTTTGCCCTCCTTCAGCGGCCCAAGAGTTCAGACCAGCAGCGGCAGCTCTGTATGCTTTTAACTTCGGCACAGAGCTGCCCCTAATCAATAGTTTAGCGCGGTTTCATGAGGCAGCCTCGGGCCTTTGATAGCCGGCCCGCTTCGATGATGCGATGTGGGCCGGCCTAGCAAAGGGCCCCGAGGCTGCCTTAGAAACCGCGCTAAACTATTGATTAGGGGCAGCTCTGTGCCGAAGTTAAAGAGCATAACAACAGCTGCCGCTGCTGGTCTGGAGGTGCGGAGACAAGGCAGGAGGCAAACGCGGTGGAAGGCAGGAGTCCCGGCGAAGGCAGGAGTCCCGGCGAAGGCAGGAGTCCCGGCACAGCGACTGCAACAGGAAGTTGCAAGTCAGCTGACGCCGGCCTTTCGTTGCGGCGGGGACCGAATCCTTCGCGGACCGGCAAGATTTTGTTTGCGGACCGGCGGTTGAAGAACTGTGCTCTACACTGTGTGCGCTGTGACGAGAAACATGTGCGCTGCGAGGTAATATTTTGTGCGCCAGCGCACTTCAGCGCAGCTTAGCGGGAACACTGCTACGCCAGTGCGATATGCTTGCGTGGCGCGATCCCTGACAGTCTCCTTGAGCTATCAGCAGACGAGATGCCTCGACTTCCATTGGGAGACTGAGACCTGCACTGCAAGGACTTCTGGCTTCTGGACACTTGGTTTGAGATTTCTGATGAGTGCTTGATTGAGAGATTTGGCAGTTTTGTTATTTATGCAGCCCTCTTTACAATGTTTTGAAGTGTTTTCCATATACCTGGGCGTTTAAGCCCTTTGAAGTTTTGTGGGGGTTCTTCCATTAGTTTTCGGTTGGGGGGCTGGGGTGGTGGATGGGGGGACGAGAGTGTTCGTGTGAGGAGGGGGAGAGTGGGATGGAGGTAGTGCTGGGGTTTTGGTTGTGTGTGTGGGGATTGGTTGGTGTGAGAACGGTTGAGATGTGTGGGGGACCTGGGGGTAGCGTTGAGGGGATAAGAGAAGATGGGATTAAGGTGAGAGGGGGGGGTTTGGTGGGATAAGATGGGGGGTGGGATGCACCTGGGGTCTCTGATCAGTACTGTAATGATAATTCAGTGGGTGGCGGGCTGGTTTGGCTGGGAGACCGGCGCAGCTGCCCCACAGGCCTGTTGTCTTAGGGGGGACTTACTTCTTACCAACTGTTCTTGTGAGTTCTGTTAAGATTGCCAGCTTCAACATTGATGGCTTGCACTCCCCAGTGAAGCGCAGCAAATTATTTCAATACTGTAAGAAATTAAACGTGGATGTTTTAATGCTTCAGGAGACTCACCTCAGCGTGTCAGAACATGTTAAATTGAAGAGGGATTGGGTAGGGGAAGTAGCTTTTGATTCATATAATTCCAGACAGCGAGGTGTTGCTCTCCTCTTCCATAAAAAACATCCCTGTACTATGCACAAAGTGATACAGGACCCTGAGGGGTGATTTGTGATCTGGGCAGGTGTGTTCCTGGGGAAAAAATATGTGTTTTGTTCTCTTTATGCACCTAATGTATATTCTCATAGATTTTTTTCTGTACTAGTAGCGGCTCTGATGCCTTTTTCTGAATACCAATTGGTATTAGGTAGGGATTTTAACATTACTGCAGACCCACTTGTTGATTGCAGGCCACCTAAGCCTCGATTGAAAGGAGGTGAACATAAAGGGGTGAACTTTGTGATGCACCAACTGGGTCTGATTGATGTGTGGCGCACGCTGCATCCTACTGAATCTGACTTCACTTTTCACTCTCATGTACATGATGTTCACAGTCGCTTGGACTATCTGCTAGTGGCTCCTTCTTTGCTGGCGGGTATTCCACGAGTGGTGATTGAAGACGGTGTTTTGTCAGATCACCATTTGGTTTGGTTGGAGCTCATTGATAAGTCGGGGTCCCAGGGGTTGACCACTAGTTGGCGTATGAATCCCACGTTATATGAAGATGCTGAGTTTAAGGATTTCTTGGAACAATGGGATTTCTTTGTGAACGAAAACCCTGCTTCTGATGTATCAGAGGTGGTGTTTTGGGAGGCAAGCAAGGCGGTCTTGCGTGGTAAAATTATTGAGTATACTACCCGCAAGCGCAGAGCCCAAGATAAGACACTGTTGGACTTGGCACAACGTTTGGCCGCGCTACGTGGGAGTTTACATGCTCCGGGTGCCACGACAGCTCGATCTCAATATTTTGACCTACGTAGGCAAATTAATGACTTATTGGCTGACAGAGCCCTTAGGGACATTAGAATGTATAAATACCGCCTACATCGATGGGGAAACAAAGCGGGAAAACTGCTTGCATCATTGGTTACCTCAAGGGCTCCGAAGCGCATTATATCAAGAATTCGGGCGCCTGATGGTAGAGAAATAACTGCCCAAACTGGGATACAGCAGAGTTTTGTTAATTACTATAGGGCTCTCTATGATAAGGGGACTTGTGACACAGTACAGAGGACGGCTTTCTTTCAAGACCTGCAGCTTCCGTTCTTGGGACATGAGCAGCGGGAGGTGTTAAATGCCCCGGTGCGAGGGTTGGAAATCCAACAAATCCTTAAAATTGACTAAAGCCCCTGGGCCTGACGGACTGGGCTCTGAATATTATAAGTTGTTGGGGGCACGAGTGATGGGCCCATTTCAAGCCCTATGTGGGGCTCTTAGTAGAGGTGACCTGCCTCCGCATAGACTAACTCACGCTAATATTGTGGTTCTACCGAAACCGGGGCGGGCGGAAGATCAGCTGGGTTCCTATAGACCTATCTCTCTGCTCAATCAAGATATCAAGTTGTTTGCTGCTATTATGGCGGCACGCCTGGGTCGGGTTTTGCCCAGCTTGGTTCATTCGGACCAGGCAGGTTTTGTGCCGGGCCGTTATTCCTCTGCTAACGTGCTGAGGGCACTTTCGGTGCTTCAGAATCCTGGACTAGTTGGGCAACACCCGGGACAGAAGAACGCTCTTATAGTTAGTCTAGACGCGGAAAAAGCGTTCGATAAAGTGTTATGGGACTATCTTTTTTGGGTTCTTCCTCAGTTCGGCATTATGGGAAGCTTTCTGAATGGGATTCGATCATTATACGCTCATCCTACGGCCCAGATCCTGATTAACGGGGAGCTTACCTCTTCTTTTGAACTCGAGAGGGGGACGCGCCAGGGCTGTCCCCTCTCCACGATGCTCTTTGTCTTGGCTCTAGAGCCTCTTGCGGCTAAGCTTCGTCAGAGCCCTGATATGCATGGTATTCGTTTGGGTTCCCAGGAATTTAAAATTAATTTGTTTGCGGATGATATGCTCATCTTTCTGGGGGACGCTGCAGATGGGGTTCCTCGATTAATAGACCTTATACAGAGATTTGGTGCCTTTTCTGGGTTGCGAATTAACTTTGATAAGTCGGAGGCCTTGGCGGTCTGCCCTCCGTGCGCTCTGTGGCACGATCCTTCCTTTCCGCTGCAATGGTCTAAGGGTACGCTCAAATATCTGGGAATATATCTGCATGCAGATCCGGGGGTGGTTTATCGGAAGAACGTACTTGATAAATTAGATGTTTGAGCTTTGTGTAAGAGGTGGATGGAATTTCCCCTCTCGCTCTTGGGGCGCGTTGCCCTTATTAAAATGGTCCTCTTGCCGAAGCTCCTGTATCCACTACAAATGGTGCCCCTTTGGATTAAACAGAAAGATGTGCAGGCCTATAGGGGGATCGTTTCGTCCTTTATATGGCGCTCTTGCCGGGTGAAAATTGGCTATAACAAACTGATTAGGGGGAGCGAACACGGAGGTGTGAACTTGCCCGATTTGCGTCTTTATAATGCTGCTGCTTTGTTGAGATGGGTGCATGAATTATATACGGGAGTTGACAGGTTTGCCCCGGTTGGATTCTGGCACCTTTTGTCAGCTCCGGTGTCAGTTTTTAACCTCCTGTGGCATGGGGCGGGACCCTGCCCTTCTATGCTTCGACCCTTGCGAATGGCCTGGTGCTGGTGGCGGTCTTCATTGGGGGGCGCGGTGGGTCCCTCGCCTTTTACGGAACTGGTGGGAAACCCTAAGTTTCCTGCTGGATCGTTACATGCTTTTTTTGCCTCAGTTCGGACGTCTGGGTGCCGTTTTGTGGGACAGGTTGTTGAGGTTGGGTCGGGTTCGGTTCCCTCTTTTCTGGCATGTCGAGACCGCTGGGGTTGTACTGCAGGGTCTATGTTTGCATACCTGCAGCTGCGTAGTTATTGTTTGGCGCTCCGATCACCAGAGAACAGCTTGCCCACTTTCACTTCCTTGGATCATCAGTTTTTGTCCACCCCATCTGAATTTAATACGCTCTCGGAGTGGTATAAAGTGGGGAGGGAAAGACGGTCTAGTAAATTTCTTGATGATATGGCAATGGATTGGACTTTAGCTTTGGGAGAGCAGGTCACTGCTGATGAATTAGTTCTGTGTTTTCAGGAATGTGCCTCTGCCTCCCCTAATGTGAGTTTGCGGGAAGTACATCTGCAGATTCTACACCAATCTTATTTAACGAGATGTAAGGGTCAAAAGATGGGGTTGTGGCCTGATGACTGCTGTCCCCGCTGTCCAGCTCGTCGGGACACCTTGGTACATCACTTTCTGGAATGCTCATATGTAGGGCCCTTGTGGATCTTTGTGCTTCGGGAGTTGTAGAAAGTTATAGGACTGACTATAGATTGGTCTTACAAGACGTTGCTGTTGGGTGTCACAAGTCCCCTGGTGGAGGCGGGTGTTGGAGAACCTGGGAGGCGCTTTCTTTTGGTGGCCTTAGGAATCACAAAGAAACTAATTCTTCGCTACTGGATTGGCACCACGCGGCCAACAGTCCAACAGTGGCGGGCCAATATGTCTTTGATGGCTGGTTGGGGGTTGCGAGCTGGAAATCTAGGACCTATTTGGATTATTGGAGTTCCTTTTAGTGCTAGTTAGAGATCAGGGGCGCACAGGGGTGGGGGGGAGGGGTTGGGGGGGAGGGTTTCATTCAAAAATTGGATCTGCATGGGAGATGATATGTTGGGGATTTGTTTATTTTTGTCTGTTCTTTACATGAACCCTTGAATTTTGTACTTGATGTTTTTCTCGTTTGGTCACACCTTGTATCTTCTCGTATGCATTGATCCTTCAATAAAAATATTTTCAAAAAAAAAGAAATTGCTGAGACCACTGCGTCAACCACTGGCGACTTTAACGTAGCCCGATCCCCCTCCGGGATGGGATACAAATGAGCCATGGCACGTGCCAACCAAAATGGCGCCTCCGGCATTCTCCACTGTGCCAGTACAATATCCCGTATATCCTGATGCATAGGAAAACAGCAGGAAACGGTACGGAACCCCTAAGCAGAGGGTCCCCCAAACGCAGAGTCTCCGGTGGCGCATCCTCAAAACGCAACACCGATGAATCAGGTCCGGTAGCTCATCCCTCTGAAAAAGGCGCACCACAGATGCCTCTTCGCCGGAGGACGGGAAACCCGACAACCCACCGCCAGCGGCCATCCTCTCGAGAGGGTCCTGGAAATCTTCAAAAGGGTCCAGGTCCTCATCCAGGCAAACACGCTCCTCAGACCATAAATCCTCATCCCAAGACACCCACGGGCGCTTGGACGATGGCGGAGGAGGAGGGGATGCCACAGCAGATGAGGGAGGCAAAGCCACAGGGGGCACAGAGGAAACCCCACTCCCCGATACCCCCTGCGTGCATCCAGGACCCCCAGCCACCTGAAAATAGGCTCTGCATAAAGAAAAAAATGAAATCAGGGAAAATCCCCCCGGGGGTCCCAAGGGACTCCCTGCCACAGCAGTGGACCCAGCAGAAACCTGCACCTGCTTTTCCAATACAGGGGGAAGGTCACCTAAGGTTGCAGACAAAATGCCGACTTTCCCGCCAAAAATGCTCCTTCAATAGCCTTTAGCAGCTGAGAAGCCTGAACAGTCCCAGCCACTAAAACAGGCAAGTCAGCATCAGCTGTCAAAAAAAATCAGCTGAGAGGGAATCCCTTGCAACCCAACCATCAGCGGTTCGGGAATCCCTCCGTGGGCGGTTGGGGAAGACCGGTCTTCCCCACTGCTCCCAGCCGACTCGCAAAGCACCATCAGCAGGGAGCTCTGGGTGCCTGCAGCCGCTGGATTTCCTCCACCGCACTGGCCTGAACACCACTTGCGCAGGCCGGTCGCGAGTGCCTCGTGCCTGGAGCACAATGAGCACTTTTTCCCTTTTGAAGTGCTCATTGCTTCATACGCGACCTAGCTAGAAATAAAGTGCCGGTTAGATGAAAAATACAGTAAATACAGTTAAAAAACCAGCACTACCTCAGGATTTTTTTTTTTTTCAGAAGACTCCACAGGCTCTCAAAGCAATATGCCTTGCTTGATTTAGGGGGCAAGGCTTATTGCTGAGGCTCCTCTAAAAAAATGTGGGGAGGAGGAGGAAGTGGGGGAGGGACCCCGCTCGAGACCTGCTGGGTTTGACACCCCTGAGGTCGGACGGACCCCCAAACAAGGCCTGCCCAAGCTCTGGCCGGCCAAAAACAGGGACTAGAAAACCCCCTAAACAAATTCCAACAGCCCTACCAAGGGAGATGGGTACAGCTCACTCAACACCTGCTGGAGACTGAAAGAAGACTGATGTAAATAGAGGAGGGAATATATTATATACTGTCCCACAGTTTTGTTTTCAGTCTCCACCTGCTGGTCATGATTGGATATATACCCATTCGTAAAGATTAACCTCTACTGGTCTGGAGAGTGCTAAAGAATTTGGTATATAAACATTGAATTAACGCAGAGAAGCCATACAGTCTTTTCTTCTTAAGGTGTTTAAACACAAACATGTAGTGTGAATCAGCAAGGAGCTAGCAGCACAAATAGGGCACTGCTGATTCCCTCCCCACTCCAGTCCAGAAGAGGTGCTGCTAGAGGACTTCCAGAGATAAGAGAGATCTTCACTGGCAAGACTTTGCTGGGAAATTGCTTACAAAACTGGGAAAAGGGAATTCTAAGCAGATAAGCTCAGGAACTTATTTTATTTAAATTACTTTGCCAAGGGAGTTTTAGGGAGTTTTTTTTCCTTAGCATTGGAGGTATCCGTTAGTGTACAAAGGCCAGCATTCCAAGGATTTTAAAATTGCTATCTTGTAAAGCAAAGCTAATAGGCACAGGCAGCTTCAGTTTAGACTTTAATTCCCTCCCTTCCACCCCTAGCCTGATTTAGAGACCCTCAAAGCAATTAGAAGGTTAAACGTGTGATTAACTAATCTCCCTTAGATAGTAATTGGCTCTTTTAAGAAATAGTTTAAGAAATCCTGGGAGGGTAACCTACCAATTACAACATTACAAAATAACAATAAAAACAAAAAATTACCATAGAGTAGCATAACTAGCAATCTTAGGAAACTTTTGTGTACATTTTCCAATGCCCATAGCAACTTAAATAAATCACCTATATTAAGATGCAAGCAGCAGTCCAGCAGCAAGATGGGAATTATCCAAGTCTTTTACACCGAGTGTCACCTGTTTGATTATCTCCCAATTGGTGAGAGAACTTATGTGTGTGCTCGGTGCAAAGAGCTCTTTGCACTCAGGGAATGGGTCTCATCTCTTGAGGCTAGAGTAGCAGACTCTGAGAAGCTGAAGGAGACAGGTACATAGAGAAGATCTACAGGGACACTGGGCTAGATTCACTAAGCAAACTGATCGTGGAGTACATGAATTTGTATGGGAGATAATAGTGCTGGAGGCAGCCTGATAACAGTGATCATATGATCAGATTTGATATAATCCTGGAATAAGTTCACACAGGAAATTAAATACAATAGCATTTAACTTTAAAAAAGGAGAATGGTAAAAAAGAAACAGAGAATCAGCTATAAAGGTCAAAAACTTACATCAGGTGTTGGTGTTATTCAAAAATACCATCCTGGAAGCAGCGACTAGATAAATTCCATATATTAAAAAAAGGAGGCAGGAAGATCAAATATCAGCAACGTGGTTATTAGCTAATCTCCATTAGCTTTTAAGAAATAGTCTAAGATCTAGGAGGGTAACCTGCCAATTAGTGGTAAAGGAGCCCAAGGATTCTATCTCAGCTAGTTTTTGAGGCAAAACAAGGTGAAGGTTCTGGAGAACTTTGGGGGGGGGGGGGGAAATTGCTGCTCAAAAACACTAACTAAATTTTTTTTAAAAATTGGATTTTGGAAGTGGGGCAACCTAAGTAGCTAAGACTAAGAGTAGGTTCTAAAAGTTGTTTGCTTCAAAGAGCTATGGAAGCATTGGACACTGCATTTTTTGCAAGGTTTGTTTTGCATGATTATGATAGGATCTCTATCATACAAAGAAGTAGCTGTGCTTGATTTCTTGTACCATTTGTAAAGCTAACATGTTTATGATGCAGGCTTTTAATGCTTCTTCATTTTTCTTGTACAAAAGTCAAAACAAGAGAAGCCCTGAATTTAAAAAAAAAATACCAAAGCACAAAAGAAACTCAAACCACATACAAACTTATTTCAAGTAATACAATAAAATAATAGGCATAGGTCTCATCAGGCAAATTCAATAAATGAGTAGACAGTAATAGAGGTGGATTGTGTCAAAGTGTACTTGAGGGGAAAGCTGGGAGGTATCACCCAAAGGTTAACTGTGTTGAAGGACCACATGTCTGTCCATTGGTCCAAATGAGGGCTTGGCTGGACCCAGAGCTCTTGTTTTAACCTTGTGTTTAACCATACTGATATAAGGACATATAAATCCAAAAAGAAAAGCCGGCAAGACTTGCCAAGTTCTCACAAAGTCCCAGGCCACTAGAATTGCAAATATTTATTACACTAGATATGGGACATCTTTTCTCCTTGAATTTTACATCCATAGCCAAACCCATTTCTTCCAAGGTAGTAAAGATATTATCTTGGTTCCAAGACATGAGCAATGTATATATTCCCTGGCCACACACCTCTTTGTGAAGTGGTGCTTACGTGTCAACTTTTCAGCTTAGTGTCCTGCACTGCTTTCTTGGCCACCACTACACACTGAGCAGAAGATTTCAATTTATTATCCATGTTGATTCCTGGGTGATGACCTAATGCAGAGCCTTGTATTGTTTAGCTATAGTTTGGGTTGCTGTTCACTAAATGCATCTCTTTCCACTTGTCCACATAAAGAGCTAGATGCTCTAAAGCAGTGGTCTCAAACTCGAGGCCCGGGGGCCACATGCGGCACGCCAGGTACTATTTTGAGGCCCTCAGTATGTTTATCATAATCACAAAAGTAAAATAAAACAGTTTCTTGATCATAAGATATGCCGCTGCTGGGTCAGACCAGTGGTCCATCGTGCCCAGCAGTCCGCTCACGCGGCAGCCCTTAGGTCAAAGACCAGTGACCTATTTGAGTCTAGCCTTACTTGTGTATGTTCTGTTCCAGAAGGAACTTATCCAACCTTATCTTGAATCCCTGAAGGGTGCTTTCTCCTATAACAGCTTCCGGGAGAGCGTTCCAGACCTCCACCACTCTCTGGGTGAAGAAGAACTTCTTTATGTTTGTACGGAATCTTTTCCCCTAACTTCAGCGAGTGCCCTCTCGTTCTCTTCACCTTGGAAAGGGTGAACAATCTCTGTCTCTAAGTCAATTCCCTTCAATATCTTGATATCTTGTGTCTTTAGCTATAAATTACAATATTATTATTACGACTCAGCCAAAAGGAAAGATTTGTAAACTATAAAGAGTTTTACCTCCTGAAAAATTGTCATTTCTTTAATAAGACATTAATTATTTTTTCCGAGGCCCTCCAAGTACCTACAAATACAAAATGTGGCCCTGCAAAGGGTTTGAGTTTGAGACCACTGCTCTAAAGCCAATCAATCAGTTTTGCTTTAGCGACAATTGCATTTGCCAAGCCGATGCACAAAACGGCTCACTACGCGTTTTTCCCCCTCGATCACACATTTTCCAATCCGGCCATGCAAATTAGCTATTTAATATTAAACCCCATGCAAACTACCCGAGCACTTGACGCACTAACATCGTTTGACAATGCACAAAAAAAATAGCGATATAATTAAAAAAAAAAAAAAAAAAAAGACTGGTCAAGACCAGTCACTTGTCTTACCAGTACATTTTTAATGGGCATAGATGCTGTGTATGTGTTACACATGCACAGTATCTGTCCCATTTATAAAAAAAAAAACAAAAGCAGCATCCCCCCCCCCCTCGGTCCAATGACAGCCCTTCCTGATGAACAAGCAGTAGTGACCTCCCCCCTCACCAAAAAAAAAGAGTCAGCAGGAGTGATGCCCACTCTCGCCTGCCTAACCAAGCCCCCCACCTCCTCGAGTGAGGAAAAAAATATATATATATTGGAACGGTGTCCACTCCCTCCTGCCAACGGAAATGCCCCCACTGCAATAGGCACCACCCCCTCCCTTCCCTCCCCAAAAAAGGCAGGATGGAAGCTAACTCCTTCCTGCCACCAGATGCTCCTCCGAACCTCCCCCCACCCCCCAAATTTCCGCCAGTACCTTTGGGTGAAGACAGAAGGAGGGAGGCTCGGTCCCTCCAGCTCCAAGGCCCACCATTCCAAAACGGCGGGCCTTCCCCTCTTTGGTGCATTATTTGATGCACGAGAAGGGGCCTAATGCCCCGACTGGCTCAGATGCCTAAGCCCCATCCCAAAGCACAGGGACGGGCCTCTGTTGGCATGCAGGTGTGGGCATCCCTCCTGCCAATTTTTTCTCACAGGGGAAGGGGAGAGGGTGTCAGCATGGACAGAGGAGTGGGTATTCCTCCTGCTGATTTCCGCTGGTGTGTGGGGGGGGGGCAGTTCCTGGTGCCAGTTCATCAGGGGGATGTCGGGGAGGGCTATCATCGGCTGGGCAAGTTTAGTTTTTTGTTGTTTTTTTTTTTAATGGGGAAGATATTGTGCATGTGTAACACACACAGCATCTGTGCCCATAAAAAAAAAAAAAGAAAAAAAAATGAGGGACCCTGCCCCAAACAGCCGAGTGGCATGAATCTTCCCCTGCCGGCTCTCTGCATGTACGAGAATCGCTCTCACAGCTATCAATCAGACAGGAGAGACGGGAATTACAACGAACCTCCGCACACCATCATCTGCATGCAAAATTTTCTATGCATCAGTGTTACTGATCCTATTTACTGCATCTAGTTCTGAATTTCATATTCTATTTGTGTGTCCAGTCTCCCACCTTTGCAGAATCCTCTTTAAATTTCTCCCAGACAGATATAAACAATCTTGTTACCCAGTTCAAAGCATTATGCAATCAGTATCTATATTGTATAAAGGATTTATTTTCTGGAGAAGGTAGTTTGGCTGATTAGACTTTTTTCTATTGAGTTTCCCTAATATGCAAGATACATCTTAGATTTTAAAAAAATAATTGTGATATGAATTAACTTGTTTGTAAGCACCATGCTTCGATTTGCCCATCCAAAATCTGGTGTCCTTTCTCCGATTTCACTTGCGAGTCATAATATTCTGTCACTCATACAGAATAAGAGGTTTGCCTCCCAGAATAGATTTATCACAGATTGGCACCTCTGTTCTCTGATTTAGAGGTACTTTTCTGAACTTGAGTCTATTAGAAGTTCTTTTGTGAAGGCTTGTTTTTACCTTATCCCCAGATAATTTTATTGTATTCCCCCCCCCCACCCCAATCTACAGCTGCTACTGTGTGTTGACAGTGCCTCATTTTTTCATCCTATTTACATTGAGGTCCACGGCACGCATTTCTGCTTTTTATTTTATAACATTCTGTATTCACAGAAGAAATAATGAGTGCAAACACGCAGATTTACAGAACTGCTCTTGGAGCAGGCTGTAATAGATGTGAGCTTTGCTTGAGATTGTTAGCAGTACTGGTATATTATAATTTTGGTCCCTAGAAATTTGTCTCAGTAGCAGCAGTGTCCCCAGACAATAAACCAAAAGTGGAATAACAAGTGTGTGTGTTTATCTGTGCAACTTTTAGAATCCAAAAGTGAAAAAGGAGAAATTAGGTTCTTACCTGCTAATTTACTTTCTTTTAGCTTCTCCAGACCGGTAGAGGTTAATCTTACAAGCAGGTATATATCTCATCATGACCAGCAGATGAGACAAACCAAACTGTGGAATAGTACATAAGAGGTACCTTCCCCTATTCCTATCAGTCTGCCGAATAGCCAAGCTGAACTAAGAACTGGAAATAGAAATAAACAATACTCTGAACAGGAGTAATAACTAATATACCCAAATGCTGTTGGAAAATGCAGAAGAGAGATCCCAGAAAGAAAATGTCCCCACAACTCGCTAGCCGAGCCACAGAAGCAGTTCTTCAATTCTCCCCGGCCCTAGAAAAATACTAGAACCCGCAGCAAAAAACTGCCCATGCAACAGCCATAACACAACAGTTCCCTCTAAGCGGGCGGGTGTTGTGAGCAAACTTTTTTCACTGTGAGCTAAAAATATCGGGCGCCAGCAAGTTATGAGCCAAATAAATATGTTGCTTTCTACCACAGAACTTCCTTACGTTTGTATGGAATCTATCCCCTTTCAACTTTAGAGAGTGCCCTCTCGTTCTCCCTGCCTTAGCTACTAAGTCTATTCCCTTCAGTACCTTGAATGTTTCTATCATGTCCCCTCTCAATCTCCTCTGCTCAAGGGAGAAGAGGCCCAGTTTCTCTAATCTTTCGCTGTACGGCAACTCCTCCAGCCCCTTAACCATTTTAGTTGCTCTTCTCTGGATCCTTTCGAGTAGTACCGTGTCCTTCTTAAAGTACCAGTGCTGGACGCAGTACTCCAGGTGAGGGCGTACCATGGCCCGGTACAGCAGCATGATAACCTTCTCTGTCTCTTCAGTCCAGCATCTGCCCCTTCCATTCACTGTCTGTCTTTCCCTGCCATCTCTCCTCCTGCCCCCCCCCACCCCCCAATTTGGTCTAGCATCCATCATCTTCCTTCTGTTCCCCTCATGGTCTGGCATCTCTATCCTTCCCTCCCCCCTGTGGTTTTTAGCATATCTCTCTTCTCATTTCCTCCACTCAGATCTGATCATTCTCTGCTCTCTCTTCCCTTTTCTTCTCTGGTCTTCCTTCTCTATTTTCTGCCTCCATCTAAATTAAATTCTTTCTTACTATTTAGTCCCGTTTCCCTCTTTTCACTGTGTCTACACACAGCTTGTCACCCCTTTCCCTCACCCCTCCATTATCTTACTATTTTCTTCCCCCTTTATTTATCTCCTCCTTCCATCCAGTATGTGTTCTTTCCCCACTTCCATTCAGCATCTGCTCTCCCTTCTCAACTGACATCCATCTGCCTTCTGCTCTCTCTCCCTTCTTCTCACTTCCATCATCTGTCCCCTTCTCTCTCTCTCTCATCTCCTCCATTCCATCATCTGCCCCTTCTCTCTCTCTCTCCCCCCCCCCAACTTCCATCATCTGCCCCCCTTCCCCTCACCTTTGTGGGTCACTTTCTTTCCCCTGAGGGTGGCTCATGTCACAGGGGAAGCTTTGGCCGAGCAGAACCGCTTGATTGACAGTGGAACTTACTTGATTGATGTCGATGCTGGGGCCCGTTGCCGTTTGAAGGAAAAAAAAAAGGTGGAAAAAAGGAACCTGTAAAGGCGAGAGGAAGGGAAACCTCCAGGACAGCTGCTTTTTGCCCTCCTTCAGCGGCCCAAGAGTTCAGACCAGCAGCGGCAGCTCTGTATGCTTTTAACTTCGGCACAGAGCTGCCCCTAATCAATAGTTTAGCGCGGTTTCATGAGGCAGCCTCGGGGCCTTTGATAGCCGGCCCGCTTCGATGATGCGATGTGGGCCGGCCTAGCAAAGGCCCCGAGGCTGCCTTATGAAACCGCGCTAAACTATTGATTAGGGGCAGCTCTGTGCCGAAGTTAAAAGCATACACAGCTGCCGCTGCTGGTCTGGAGGTGCGGAGACAAGGCAGGAGGCAAACGCGGTGGAAGGCAGGAGTCCCGGCGAAGGCAGGAGTCCCGGCACAGCGACTGCAACAGGAAGTTGCAAGTCAGCTGACGCCGGCCTTTCGTTGCGGCGGGGACCGAATCCTTCGCGGACCGGCAAGATTTTGTTTGCGGACCGGCGGTTGAAGAACTGTGCTCTACACTGTGTGCGCTGTGACGAGAAACTTGTGCGCTGCGAGGTAATATTTTGTGCGCCAGCGCACCCCAGCGCAGCTTAGCGGGAACACTGGTGGGGACCTCTACCGGTCTGAAGAAGCTAAAAGTCAAGTAAATTAGCAGGTAAGAACCTAATTTCTCCTTCTTTAGCTCTCTCCAGACCGGTAGAGGTTAATCTTACAAGCAGGACATACCAAAGCAGTCCCCATCATGGGTGGGACCCCTGAAGGGCTGACACCAGGACACGCTCACTAAACACCACGTCTCGACGCGCCTGAACGTCTACCCAGTAGTGTCTGACAAATGAATGCAAGGAAGACCAAACCGCAGCCTGACAAATGTCCACTGGAGGCACTAGCGAAGGCTCAGCCCAAGAAGCTGCCTGACCCCTAGTGGAATGAGCCTCAAGAAATTCTGGAACAGGCATCTACCTCAGAAGCGTGGAAGCAATAGTCTCCTTGATCCAGCGCACAATAGAAGCCTTCGAAGCGCCATCCCCCTGACGAGGACCTGCTAGAAGGACAAAGATGATCTGATATCTGGATCTCCTGGATCCTCCGCACATCTAACTCACGCAACTGCTTCTGCTCAGTAGATCTCTCCCAACTACCCAACACCAGGAGAACCACTGCCTGATTGACATGAACAGGAGAAACTCCCTTTGGCAGAAAGGAAGGAACAGGCCTCAAGACAACCCGCTCCCTAGAAAACTCCTAGAAAACTCCAAGAAGGGAGCCTTACATGAGAAAGCCTGCAGCTCAGAAACACGTCTAACAAAAGTAATGGCCACCAAGAAGACCGCTTTAAGAGTAAGGTCCTTCAAAGACTAGTCGCCCAACGGTTCAAAAGGAGGGTGCACTAGCACTGAAAGAACCAGAGTCAGATCCCAAGATGGACCAGAGGGTCATAAAGTAAAGTAATGTAATTTATTTGTAATTTATTTCTTATATATCGCTAAACTCCGTTAGGATTCTAAGCGGTTTACAGAAAATAGACAACAGTATGCATTAAAATTATAAGTAATATAGGTTTACAGAGAAAATATACATTAAAGGATACAATAAAAATAAGATAAATAAATAAATAAAGATACGTACGGGAGGCTTGAGCAATTTGGCTGCCCACAAGAAGTGAATCACATCAGGAACGGCAGTCAAACGCTGACCTTTCAACAACCCACGAAAGGCTGACAAGGCCGCAAGCTGAACCCGGAGAGAAGACCAAGCCAGTCCCCTATCCAGGCCATCTTGTAAGAACTCTAAGAGTTGGAGAAACTGGGACTCTTTTCCCTGGAGAAGAGGAGACTTAGAGGGGATATGATAGAGACTTACAAGGTCATGAAGGGCATAGAGAGAGTGGAGAGGGACAGATTCTTCAAACTTTGGAAAAATATAAGAACAAGAGGGCACTCGGAAAAGTTGAAAGGGGACAGATTCAAAACACATGCCAGGAAGTTCTTCTTTACCCAATGTGTGGTGGACACCTGGAATGCGCTTCCAGAGGGCGTAATAGGGCAGAGTACAGTACTGGGGTTCAAGAAAGGATTGGACAATTTCCTGCTGGAAAAGGGGATAGAGGGGTATAGATAGAGGATTACTCCACAGGTCCTGGACCTGTTGGGCCGCCGCGTGAGTGGACTGCTGGGCACGATGGACCTCAGGTCTGACCCAGCGGAGGCATTGCTTATGTTCTTATTAAGTTAGACAGGGAAGCACGAAAAGAGACCAGTCCATGCACAGCACACCACTCCTCAAATAGACACCAAACCCTCACATAAGCCCAAGAGGTAAAAAGCCTCCGGGACCCCAAGAGAGTTGAGATTACTTTATCTGAATATCCCTTCTTACCTAGGTAACCCCTTCCAAGAGCCAAGCCGTAAGACAGAAGGGACCTGGGTCGAACATTGGAATGGGACCCTGCGTCAGAAGGTCGTCCAAAAGAAGCAGAGGAAGAGGAACTGCCACCAGATGCCTCATCAGATCCGTGTACCATGGATGTCGAGGCCAATCCGGAGCCACCAGAACCATGAGACCCGGATGGCGAACGACGTGGAGAGAATTCTCGCCCACTAATGGCCAAGAAGAGAACACATTACAACAGCCCCTCTATTAGCCATGGTTGAACCAGAGCATCCCTTGGCCTGACCGTCTCTGCGACGACGGAAGAAGCGGGGCAGTTTGATACTTGTGGCCATCAGGTCCATTAGGGGCTGACCCCAAGACTGCACTATCAACTGAAAGGCCACTGGGCTGAGACACCACTCTCTGGGATCCAGCATGTGATGACTGAGAAAGTCTACCTGAACATTATCCACTCCCGTGTACGTGAGAGGCCAAGATGTCCTGAGGGTGGGACTCTGCCAATACCATGAGCAGAGTCACCTCCTGCGCTACCTGAGCGCTCTTGGTCCCTCTCCGATGATTGACATAAGCCACCGCTTTGGCATTGTCCGACAAAACTCGGATTGACTTGCCCGAAAAGAAGGAGCAGAAGGCTAAAAGCGCCAGATGGACGGCTCTGGTCTCCAACACCTTGATCGACCAGGATGCCTCCTCTGTGGACCAAGTGCTCTGAGCTGAGTGACCTAGACACTAAGCTCCCCAACTGAGGAGACTGGCATCCGTGAGAAGCACCATCCACTGTGGTTGATCCAGACTCATCCCCTGAACAAGATGAGAGGTCTGGAGCCACCAACGAAGACTACAGTGTGCCAAGCCTCGCAGAGGAACAGGGAGATTCAAACTGTGCCTCTGGGATGACTACCTCCGGAGCAGAGCAAACTGAAGAGGACGCATGTGGGCCCATGCCCACCTCACCATGTCTAGGGAAGACTTGGAGGAAATCCTGCGCCCAATGACCCTGGGACACCATAAGGAGGTGAATCTGAGATTGCAATTTACTTACCCGGGCCTCTGGAAGGAAGACCTTCCCAAGGAGGTGTCAAACAGAACCCCAAGGTACTCCAGACGCTGAGATGGGACCAACCGACCCTTGGAAAGGTTGACCACCCATCCCATCGACTGGAGAAACGCCACCACCCCAAGTCGTAACCCGGGTGCTCTTCTGCAACAACTTTGCCCGAATCAACCAGTTGTCCATCTAGGGATGCACCAGAATGCCCTCTGACCACAAAGCTGCCGCGATGACCACCATCACCTTGGTGAACGTCCGGGGAGCCATGACCAGGCCAAAGGGAAGCGCACAGAACCGATAGTGCTGACCCAAGATCGCAAAGCAAAGGAAGCACTGATGGGAGGCCCGAATGGGAACATGCAAGGAGGGCCTCCATCAGATCGAGGAGAAGTCAGGAACTACCTGGCTGAACTGCCAGAATGACAGAACCTCAGTGTTTCCATGCTAAAAAAGAGGGGAATTCTGAGAGCCCTGTTGACCCATTTTTAAATCTAGGATGGGCCGAAAGGTCCCCTCCTTCTCAGGTACCACAAAGGAAATCAACTACCTGCCGGTTGCCGCACTCCTAAGGGGGCACTGGAACTGCTTTGAGATCTAGCAAGCGTTAAAGGGTCTGGCGAAAGGCCTGCGTCTTCCATGCCGCCTGATACGGAGAGGCTAGAAAATGATCTGGCAGAGAGCAGGCAAATTCCAGAGCAGAACCGTCCCGCACCACCTACCAGGACCCACTGATTGGATGTGATCTCAGCCACTTGGGAAAAAATTTTGCGCGCCGGGTACCTTCCGGAACCAAAGGGGGTGCCGGCAAATAGTCATTGTGCAGGACAGGCAGCGGGGGAACCGTGGATGGATTCCCAACCCCCCGAAAGTACTGCATGCGCTGATAAATCTGACCCCAGGAAAACCCCAAACCCTGGAAAGTAGCAGCCCCACACCCAGGGCAATACGTGCAGAACTCCCGCAGATGCCCATGGGCAGTGCCACCCCAAGACGTCAGGCAGGCATGGTCCTCTGGCAGGGAGGGCACCTTAAGAGTCCATCAGAGTCTGAACCAACTTATCTAAGTCCTCTCCAAACAAAAAAGAGCCCCGAAAGGGAAATTTGGTTAAGCTTAGTTTTGGACGCGGATCTGCAGACCAAGCACGAAGCTACAAGGTACATCACACGGCCACTCCAAAAGCTATAGACTTAGCCGACGTCCGCACCAAGTCATAGAGAGCATCCGAGAGGAACGAGGCAGCCATCTCAATCTTTCCCACCTCCTGATCCAGGACATGAGCGGCCCCCCGAAACACCTGCGCAAGCCACCAGCATCCCAAAAATAGCTGCCTGGACCCCAAGGCAGAGACATCAAAATTCTGCTTAAGAATGAACTTATGCTCCTTGGATGACCAATATAACATTGCTGGTTTTCCAATAAGGATTCCTGGAGACTGGTAAATTTGTTCATGTTCTGAACCTGTTTACCAGCATCTTGCTTGCTTCATTCTCAAGCTATTGGGTTTGGTTGATTAATAATCACTTCTATAATTTATTGGATATAGAATACTGCTAAAAGTTTATTTGTAGTTAAATTTTGCTGCAGACTTTTTTCCCCTAAACTTTAAGGTAACTGCTAGATACCTCATAGCAGTGATAGATTATGTAGATTCTTGTAATTTTGCCCTGTTAAATCCATAATTTTTATATTGGTTAGACAGAGAGCCGCGGAGCAGGGGGTGTTGCCAGGTGCAGGTAGAAGGGAGAGGGCCAGATGCAGGACTCGTGGGTGAGGGAGCAGAAGAGAGAGAGAAAGAGAGAGGGGAGGGAAACAAAAGGAATATTTCATACTGGGCTGGGCCGGAGTGGAGGGAGGGTGGAAAGATTCTGGCTACAGGGTGCATTAACAAAGGAAAAGGGAAAGCTGAAAATGGAGATAGTGACACAAAGAAGAGAAAGGGTAAGCAGGACCTACTGAATAAGGATAGAGATACAGAGGGGACATGAAGAGGAGGTGAAATAGAGACATAGAAGTAATGCTGAAAAAGTGTGTGGGGGAGATAAAGACATTGAAAGGGCAAAGGGTGAACATGGCGTAAAGATAAGGACAGAGACAATGAAGATTCTGAAAAAGTGGTGAGATAGGGATATAGGTGAGATGGACACAAAGAAGGGTGATGCTGGAAAATAGGTGGAATGGTAATTCTGACAGACACAGAATTAAAAAGTTATATACTTCTGATTAGACAGGAGTTTCAGCCCCTAGTTCTTCAAGACAAACAAGAAAAACAAAAGCCTGCAGACCCTAAAATGCATCTCTTCTCCACTTGTCCCATACAGAGCTAGCCCCCTAGTTCTTGGCATATTTTTTCATTGCTTCACCACATCCACTTGACATTAAATCACCCCTCTGTATCAATAACCTTAGTTACCCTATCCAGCCCTCCATAAAGATACTAGGTGTAACTCTGGATCAATGCCTAACCATGAAAGACCAAGTAGATTCCTTAATCAGAAAGGGATTTTTCACTCTCTGGAAACTCAGATCCCTTAAAGCTTATTTTGTTACATCGGTTTTTAGAATCCTAGTCCAATCCCTCGAACTAAGCCTGCTTGACTACTGCAACATCGCCTATTTGGCAATTTCCCAAAAAATATGTGACGCCTACAACTGTTGCAGAATGTGGCAGTCAGACTAATCTATGGACTAAAAAAATTTGACCACGTGACACCCTACTACCGGCAGCTACATTGACTGCCGATGAAGGCACACGTAAAGTTCAAATTTGCCTGTTTCTGCTTTAAAGCATTACACGGACTTGCCCCCAAATACATTACTGACCTTTTCTCCTTCTCAACCAACAGACACAAGAGAAGTTCACATTCCAACTTCGCTTCCCCCCCCAGTGAGAGGTTGCAAACTGAAAAAACACCATGAATTCCTTCTCTCACACCAAGCAGCATCATGGGGTAAAGACCTAGAACAATTACTTTCGCCCTCTACTTATGAGGAATTTAGGAAACATCTATAAACACACCTGTTCCTAAAACATCTTGACAACTGATCCACTTATCTCTTTCCTCTCAATAGCGACCTACTGTCCTTTTGATCACTTTTCTCCTCAACAATGAATTTCCTGTCTAATTACTTCTCTTTCTTCTTCCCCTCTTGAAGTCAGTCAATTTGTACCTTTGCTTAATCTTTTGTAAACCGCTTAGAACTTCACGGTATTGCGGTATATAAGCTGTTATTATTATTATATTTTTGGGCATGTTTTAGAATTAATGAGGCCCGTTTTTTCTGATGTAGCCTGTTGACTAACACACATTAACATGTTATCAAAAGTTGATAAGTAGACCTCATATTGCCTAATATTTGTATTTGATGGACTAGGAATATTCTTAGTTACAGCAGTGTAGAAACTCAAGTGCCTTCTTGATCTTTGCATAGAATACTATTAGTAGGCCCTAAATCTCCTAAAGGATTCTAGGAATTTCAGGGTGCTTAGGGCTATGATGCTTTTTTGAACGGTCAGTAAATCTTTGTCTGCCTCTGCTGGTGCTGAAGCCTTTGGACCTGGATTCACCTACTGCTTGCACCTTTCATACTTCCCCCCCCCCCTCTTCTCTTGAAAGGAGGACTTAAAGAGAAAGCCCAAATATATCCCTCCTGTCCACTGTTACCAGCAGTCTCCCACGATTCTCTGATTAGTGGGAGGCCTGCAAAATTTTCTCCTTCCCAAGGGAACTGTCTAGCTCCCACAGTACTGCTGCCACTGTTTATTAAGTACTTGATATATTGCCTTTCAATTTTGGAAAATCAAAGCAATCTACAAACTAAATTTCCAGAGGGAAGGGAGTGGGGGGGAAAAGAGTACAAAGAACTACAATCAAATCAATGG